>NC_091537.1:78272500-79522500 GCF_042242935.1 Bactrocera oleae
AAAGTGATATCTCAAAAACTAAGGACTAGTTCTCGTATATACATAGATACAGATGAGCATGACTAAATCGACTCAGCTTGTTATGCTGTATATTTGCTTTTTCAGATATCTAAAATCAATTTGCGTGGCAAACTTAATATACATTTTTCAAAATAAGAAAGTAAAAAGCGGAGCACCTTCTTATAAATATTAAGAGCACAGACTTGAAGAGGATATTTTTGATGTTTTTACCAAACCAATTTTTCGAAGTTAAAGTGAGAAATTTTTTTTTTAAGCACCCTAGTGTATTGTATTTTATATGTATATATATATATATATATATACATATCTACACAGCTATATGTATTATTATAATCACACACATCATTTATTTGAAGTATTTCTAAAATAAATATTGAATTTTAGCACTTATTTTCAAATTAAGCAGCTGTATCTTGAGTTGGCTTAAGGCAAATTTCTAAGTGTTCGAAATACTATTTTTCTTTAAATAAAATAAATAAATTGGATATTTAAAAGATATGCAAGTTTCAGTTTTTAGTAGATCCCTGGTTTTAGGTAATATTTGAGAAGCAATTATATAACAATACTTTGCATATCTTGGTATAAATCAGCTAATTGTAATTTGCAAAATGTTGGCGAGTAGTAAATCAAACAAATATTTGGTATAAATCTCATGAGAGTGAAATAATATAGCAGTGTCAAGGTAGGTCTTTGCTTTATAGAAAATATCGTTGTAACTTTGAATTGTAAATTTTTAGATAAAAAAGTAGAGCTGCAAAACACTTAATTGGCTGAAAAGAGGCGAATTAGGACGGTTTTTACTTATTACTACGCATTTAGATTAAGAATAAAAGCGCACAAGCAAACTGCTCAATCAAATACCATATTATATGCTTGATATGGGAGGTTAGATTTGGTTAATAGGTCGATCATGTAACCATAGTTAAAAAAGATGTCACGTGAACAGCGGAGAACGCCGGTCCGTTGTGATGCTTAAAAATCACAAATATTGATCTTAAAGACCCTCATAAATCGACAAAGCGCTTTAACCCACTCATACATTTTCTGATATGGGTAATGTCGATTACGCCTATTTTAACTGGTTCGTCGAAAGTATGACTATCGAGTTATTTTAATTTAAGTCTTGCGAAAGCTGGATAGTGGAGTAGAAACTTTGAAAATGTTCGTCCGTTAAAATTTTTACTATTACCGCAAGAATGCCTGTTGAAGCATGTCCAGCAAGAAGTCCTATTGTGCCAGGATGAGCCCTGCTAAGAGCTAGAAGATCGTTGGATTCTTCTACTTTTTTAAGGAATCGCCCGTGTAATTGGGATACGGACTCATCAGTTAACTCCGCGAAGATTTTGGAAAGGCCTAGCTTTTACACCTTTATGGTTTAAACTTCTCTTAGTTTTAAAGCGACCTTCGCAATAATACACCTGTCGGTTATATCCACGCATGCACTCATATTATATATTAAGTAAATATGTAGTCTGTCGTGCGGTGTAAAATTTCAGTAGAAATAGCTGCTCTTGATTCGAATTTTATTATCGAAATTATAAATTTCTATTTTGTGATCTTGAAATGATAAATATTGTAATTATGAAATCTGATTGAACTAGTTTACGGAAAAATTCTTTATTATTTGCAAGTTCATTCTAATTCTTTTTGGTATACAGTTCTTCTCAGTGGTTGTTGCTTCGCATTGCATCACCAAATATGAGGTGGATAATGTATATGCATTTATACTATATACTAACTGCAAAAATAAAAAAAGCTAAACCAAACGTTGAGCAAAGCTGCCACAACGTATAATTATATTATTTTGGGTTATATTGAGGGGCAAATTCAATATTTCAAATGTTGCGCATACGACGTGTTGCATATCTTATTTGAGAAAACAATGTAGCAAAGTGAGTAGTAAATAAAGTGTATAACTCTGTAATTCGTGTCTGAAGTGGACGATGCTACAAGTATTTATTGTAGTTTACTTTTTTTTTCGAATTTAAAGGTTGACGTCGAAATATTCAAATATATTTATATTATATATTTATTAAGGTTAATACATGTGGTTGTGCAAAGTAATGTTGTAGTAATTAGTGTTGTGAGCTTCTTTGAGACTCTCTTATGACATATTTAAGTGGTGTTAAGAAACATTTTTTGGAAGCTATAAAGTATTCAAATGGGGAATTTCAATCGAAGAGATTAAAAATATATAAAAAATGTAAGGAAACTATCGTCTAAGTATTTAGCAAAACTGGCCGCAACGTATAGCACATATTATTATATTTTATGCTAAGAGGGTTTTATTTTTTAAGGTATTCGTGTTTTGGTAATTGACATTTACCATCCGCTTTTTTTAATTTTTTTTATTAATATTTTAAGAGTAAACAATATAACTTTAAAAAAATACTTTTAGTAGAGTTATGCGTTCTTGAAGTAAAGGGGTGAAAAAGGACTACATACCAGCCAGCCTGATTTTTGACCTTATTGTCATTTAAAAACAGAACAGTGATGGTTTAATGATTAGTATAAATGTTACTGTCGTATGAACCAACAAAATTTAAAAAGCATTTTTATAAAATGGCGTTTAGTTAAAGATAAAGATATTTTTTTTAGAAATTTTTTAACTTTCTTGAATTTTTTTTAGTAATATTACTATCCAGAAACTTTGTGTTAATCAGTATAATAGAGCTATGTTTAGATAACGTGATAACTGATTAAAAAAAAAGTAGTTTCATTAGAAACACATTTAAGGTTTTAAGATTAGTTTAAACCGTCAGAGTTACCACGGTACTAAGACAGCTATAACTTTTAATTAATTTGAATTTTCAGAAAATCTTTAAGAGGGATATTTATACATATATCAACTATCAAAATGTGGGTTGAAATTTCGTTTTTTCAACTATTTATATTAGATGACCTTATAAGGGTAAGGCGATGATGAATGTTATATTCAAGATATTACGTATACGACATGGAGTATGTACTATATGAGAAAATGGAATATAGAAGTAAAGTGAAAGCAAATTGAAATAATTAAATGTGTACATCACATCTTGAGTTGATTACACTCCATTAGTTTTTTAGGAAATCGAAGTTTGGAAGAAAAAGACGCATGTTCGATGTATGAAGTTCTTTAGTGGAGGTTCACCTTAATTACTACAATTTAAAAGCGTTATTTAGAGGTTATTGGAGATATTAGAAACCTAACATAGCCAATAAAAGCTTAAAAATGATTAAAAGTATATTTTTAAGGGGTTTCAAAAAATAACTTTGTAAAAATATTAAAATTCTATAAAAACAAGAAAAACATTAACTTTGGCTGCAAGGTAGCTATAATACCCTCCACGGGTGCCTTTTCTATAGCAACTATATGTACAAGTATAAAAACGTGACCCGTCAAACATTTTTAATCCAATAGAAAGCGTTTTGCTCGTTTTTTCTAGCCATACTGTTTTTGTAACCTTTAAGTTGATTTAACAATACTTAATAAGGAAAAAAGATCTTTCATGAATATCTTTTTTTTATCTTGATTTTGATCGCTTAGTTTGAATGGAAGCTATATGCTATGGTAGTCTGCACAATTTGTTCGGATATTGAAGCATCGTCTTTGACAATATTCCATGCTTACATTATTTCGCGACGATAATTTCGCAAATAGAAAAGATTTTTATATTGAACAAAAACTTGATTTTGGTCGATCAGTTTCTATGACACCTATATATGTGCTATAGCGGTTCAATATCGGCGGTTTCCACAAATGAGTAGTTTCTTGGGGAGAAAAGCACTTTCGCAAACCAATAATTCAAAAACTGAGGGATAACTTGCGTATATACAGACCGAAATAAATATATTGCTTAATTCAGTTAGCCACGCTGATCATTTATATACAATACAATATACAATATTTTGCACGGTCTCCGTAGTTTCTTTCTGTGTGTTAAAATAAGCTTAGTATTCCCTGTTTAGGCTATATAAATATTTAATTATATTAAAAAATGCCCTTGACCTATAAAAATCACCACCTTTTTAAACTATTTTAATTCTTCTGCCTACAAGCAGACCTCAATTTATGCTCATTCTCATATGCTAAAACACAAAATCTTTATAAATACGAAGTAATATATTTTGTGCCAACAACACTTGGCATAACCAAATATTGAGGACAAGTGTTTATCTTTCCGTTGGCGATCGAATAGTGGCACGTAAAAATCAGTTAAAAAAAAAAAAGATATATATGTGCTTATATATTTGTTACTCTCAAGTTGTTCCAAATAGTATTTTGAGGTTTAGAGGTTTATTTTTTCGCTGTTACATATATTACACATATGTACATATATAAATACTCTAAATGTCAAGTAAAATTTCCTTCACCCACTTTTTGGTGCGCACCAGTGATGTTGACAACATTTCTACTGTGGCAACAGAAACTTGCACAGTATCTCACATGTTGTTGATGTTTGTTGTTGTGTTTTTGAGCCAGTTGTTATTTTTAGTTGTCATCATTTTCACCGTTATTTGACTTAAAGTTGGTCGCGCTGCCACATTTTTATTACGCATATATTTCTGCCTTGGCTTGAACTGCTTTTACTTCTTCTTCTTGGCATTGTTCTTGTTCTTATTGTAAGCGCTTCAGCGCGCTGTCGCAGCTCACTTATCCTTCGCCAGATCCGCAAAAAAAAAAAAAACTGCACACATATAAACACAAAAGCAGTAAGAAGGGTTTGTATGCATGCAAAACTCACTCGGCACAACTCGACAAAGAACTTAACAGCAGCAATTCAAGCACTTGAAAGCAACAACTCAACTAGCGTTCAACGGCAACAACAACTGCAACAAAACATGCAGCAAGTCATACCAAATTGCAGACGCACGAAAATGCCTGAGGCCACTTTGCTGTTGCTTTGCTTGACTTTGTTGTTGTTTCTAGTTTTTTTTGTTTTTCTATTAGAAACGGCATTCGCAACTGCTGCGACTTGCTGCTATTGTTGCTGTTGTTCGGCTTAAATTTGTTGCTGTTATTGTTGTTTTCTATTCTTTTTTTTTTTTGTTCTTGTGCTAGGAACTGCTTTTGCAACGGCTACGGCCGCAATGCGTACTTTTTATTTCGCTCTGCTGTTGTTTTTGTTGCTAATGCTGCTGCAACACTTAATGCAGTTTGCAAGCATTTTCGCATTTTTCTTCACTTTCAGTTGCGCACAACAACAATAGAAAGTCACTTGCAAAAACAAATAAAAGCAATAAACACAGAAAAAAGCATGTGGATAGCAACAATAGCAATAACAATGCCATATTTTGTATGACTTTGCGGCATAAACACATTCGCTTTGTTGTTGTTGCATTGTTTTTGTTTTTGTATGTTATTTCTTGTTGTCCTCTTTTCCATAGCATGCGCTTTCACCCACATCTGGTTACGCCAAATTTCGTGTTCTAACATTTCTTAAGGTTTTCAAGTGTTTAACAAGCCACTTTGGTGTAGAAAAATAGCATGTCTAAAACAACAAAAACACAATAAGTGCTTCTAATCGGGAAGTTTGTGTGGAGAGTCATTAAAAATACGGGCGTTGACTGAAAATTATTTTAGTTCGACTTTAAGAAAGAACAAGTAAATTTTTGTTGTTAAATTTTACTTTAATTAAATTTTTTTTTTAAGTTTTCAGGAGAGTAGAAGATTTCAAATAATGTTTTGGTTGAGACCTTATATTTTCAGTGATTTGTTATTCCTCTGCCTTTGAAAAAAAACAGTGTTATCTGTGTCGTTTTTCACTCAACTGTATTTGCAAATGTTTTTCTCTAAAGTGATTTAAAGCTTGAGCTCCACAGATTCATAATAATATCCTTTTGAAGCATTTTGCTCTCCTTGCCACAAGAATATTTGTATTAGTTAATCCCTGATTCTCGCTCTACGGTTGATGGGATTATATAATATAAAGATCTTTATTTTGATTTCGGTGGGTCACTTTGTACGACAGCTATGTGCTATAGCGTTTTCTTGGCTAATAATCTAAGAAAAGTTTTCCATAGAAGGACTTGAGTATGGTCGGTCAGCTTGCATGGCAGCTATAGCTGTCCGATATCGGCATTTCCAACAAATGAGCAGACTCTTGAAGAGAAAAGAACGTGTGTTCAGGGCATAATAAGTTAAAGAATAAAAATTAAATCAGAGAGAAGTAGATTGTCAGAGTTTTGCCAAAAAATAGTAAAAGAGAGAGCTTACAGTTTTGGGTAAGTGAAGAAAAAGTTAGTGACCAAATTGAGTTATGCGAGACAGAAAATTCATTTTCCATTCTTTCCATTCATTAAATTCACCGAACGTGCGATGCGCTTGCTGGTCGTCTACTTCAATTTTTGCACGATTTAGATTTTGTAAGCCCGAAAACCAAGATACTTCCTCAAAATCTTCCATAAAGTGGGTGAGCATAGCACACGCGTGATGGGGAATGGACTCATTTGGGTCTTCTTCGATGTTCTGCTCCGCAGCAGCAATAGCGGCTTCGGTGCCACTTATGGCATTCTTCAGGATGCGCATTATCCACTAGAGTAATAAGTGAAACTGATCCATGGTTGCTCGAATGACCGACCCTGCTGGGTGATTATATCGACCGAATATTGGACGCAGCGCGCAATTATTGGCAAGAACAAAACCATTTTTTTGGTAACAAATTTGCATGATTTGCAAATGTTGTTCCGTAGTAAGTCTATGTATTATGAAATGGTAAACTAAACTGATTACAAATCAAGTAGCAACTGACAAAAAGACCAACTCCGAAAAAGTATTGCTTCATTGAAAACCGCACGTCTAAAAAACATCCAACTAAGGCTTACAACATAACCGGTTTTCCGACGTTTTCTTCTGGGTTGCACAAACATAGTGTACCATATTCAGGATTTAAAAGACGAAACAAGGTTTTGTTCTTACGAATAAATAACTACCCTTGGTGTAGGCGTATTGCAATGACGGAAGACTAGAAAGGGATATATAGTGCTTTTACATATTAGTTAGCAAAAGTCCAAGTTTTATTTTGACACTGAAGAAGCCTGTGTTCAAAATTTAATGTATTATCTCACTGTTTGAGGGATGTTTCTTGAAATTTGTAACCACAATTACACTCCACTTCTCCTTAAAAAGTCTCTCGATTGATATTGACAGTTTGTCTTTTGCGATATCCCCAAAGTATAAAGTACTTTAGGCGAAAATCGGAGCTATCGGGTTGGTAGTAATGTCTTCTCTTTCGCTTGCATAAAAATCTCTAGGATAGCAGCCAGAGAGTTTTGATTGTAATATCATGTACTCAAATCTTCAAAAATGCTGTCTGCGTACAAAACTTCTTATTTAGTTTCCTTCATTGAAATCAGGGATCCTTACGAATTATTATTTTCATCACGGTCCTTTAGTTTCTTTGATGTAAAAGCAATCTGTTTTAATATACTTAGCATTTCTTGATATATTCAAAGATCATAAATTAACAACACACACAGAAGTGAGGAAAAATACGAGTTATATCTGGCAATAATAAGTTAATAATAAAATATGCAACTGCTCATTGTCTGAAGTTTGGTATATAAAAATTCTTTTTTGAAAATATTCCTCGCCATCCCAAAAATGACGGATAACAAAAAATGGTTAACCAGAATTGTAGACAAACTGTTTCTGGAAGTTAGGTTAGGTTAGTAGGTTGATTAGACTATTATTTGTCAAGCCTCCTGTAATTGGATATCAGCTAGCGGCAGAGCACCCTGAATTTATCACAAATCTGCTTTGGTGCTTCATTTCTATTTTAGCTGGTTGTCTAAAAGCATGAGATCCGAGTTGTTTTAGCCTGGATTTGGCAAAAGGGGGACATTCGAAGAGAAAGAGTTGAGATGATTCTAACTCAGTTTCTTTCAAGCAGCTGATGCAACTGTTTAACCTGTTTATATGTTCAATCTTGAATCCCGATCGTGTACATTTAGAACTCTTAAAGCCATTGAAAGTTGAACTGTGCTGAAAGCGAAGAGTTCTTTAGGTCTTTTACGACTTACCCTGAGCTAGAAGCACCTTGCGACTGCACACCTGCAAATAGTTGACCGAAACTTGCTGAGCTGGTGTTACTGAAAGTGAGTATGACATAGTTTTTTTCTCTCTGAATAATTAATCCGCGGCATAATGAAGAGCAGTACCAAAAAGTCGTCATATGCTAACGGCTTAGATTTGTGACTTGTATACTAACAAAGGTTATTTGAAAGCTCTTTGTCAATTTTAGCTGAATAATAATAAACATTTCTTATAAATAAATATATCTTTAAATATTATGTCAGTAATTTTGAGAAATTCTAAAATTTTGCATATTTCGAAAAAACCTTTCTTGATAGGTAAAAATGTTCCACAAGTTCAGTGAACTGTTGCATAAGCACGCATTAATAATAGACCTGCCTTCATGCCTTCACTAAACTCTGTAAAATTTAATTTTTTTTTCTGGAAAAAAAGATTACAACTTACAATTTAAAACCATTTATTATCCTCATCGACAACGTCAACAACGTTCATGTCAATAGCAAGAATTATGAACATGAACAATGTCATGACAAAGAGTCATTATGTTTAGAAATAACAAATTTAGTTGACTTTCATAATTTTATTTTTTTTAGCTGTCGTTGACTGCCCCTAACGATTTGTTAGTTATTATTATTGCTATTTTTTCTTTCTTTTTTTTTTTTTGTCAGCAAATTGCTTTGCATGCAACCGCAAATGTACATTGTTGCGCACACATACACTTAAATATTGTATATACATATATGTTTCTTTGGGTTTGTGTTGTGCATGTTCACCTGAAGTTGACTAGGAAATCGTGCGGTTCAACTGCCCTCAAGGGACTGATAGACTTGTGTGCAGCAGAAATGTCATTTGTACTTGATGACAACTAAGCTAAGTTGGCTAAGTTTGCTTTACTAAATTATTCGTTATATTTACTGTGTCATGACGAATTGACTGTGTGTGTGTGTGTGGTATGAATGTGTGTAACATAAATTGTGCAGTTGTCCGCTAAATTACTTATTTTGTTGGATCGAAGACAGGTAAAATAGTTAAAGAATTAGGCAAAGTGAATGAAAGATGAAGATGTTTCAGTCGCTTAGCCTCTTTTTTGTCACTTTTTTGAATTCCAATATCTTTATTTAGTATCTTAGTGGCATGCGAAAAATTTGTTGTTTCGTTATGGATCTTAGATTATATGTACTTAAGGCTCGTGGACATATAACCTTGTATTTTCCTCTCAGCCTTCTTTGCTAAAAAGTCAGAATTTTAAGTATCAACTTAAGGAATGATCACTTTAAGGTAAGGCTTATTTCAGACTATCAGAATACGGTAGAGTCTTTCAAGTAAAGGTGGCTACCAGGAAATGCTGCTTCAAAGTGCTTCGTCTTGTAAAGAGAGGTGGGGCGGTTACACTCTCTTTGGCTCGCTGACTATGCGCTCCAAATTAGTCAAGTAGTGTATGACCTCATTAGCAATATTCTATCGTATCAGCTTTGTTTGGCTGCCCGGTCGGAAAGCGCTGGTCGACAAACCATCCTCACCTATCCTTCTGGCCGAGGGTGAATCATAAGAGTTATTCTGAACTACTTGTTCGTAGCAAAGACCATCTCGCCGGAATTGTAGGTGGTATTTTAAAATTTTGGTTATCGCAGAGAACCACCATTCACATCTATCGAAGTAAGATGCAGCGCTAGGCTGAGGCTCAACCCTACGACCTAACCTCACCTTTTCTTACCTAAACAAACCCTGCCTTTTTATAATGGGATTTATTTAAAAATTTATGAACAAGCTTCAAACTGAGCAGATCTCATCTCTTACTCAATGAAAAGCTTTCGTGGATTATGAAATGAAAAAAAAAAAATTAAAAAGACTAAATACATGCAAATAGATGGAAACTAGCAACAGGCGCATAATTACCAAAAATTTGGCAAGCCAAAAAATGCCAAAAAGCAGAATTGCTTATGCTTTCAAATATGCCAAATATAATCTAAACAAACACTTGTACGTACATATGTATACGTGTGTGTAAACGAGTGAATCAAACACGGCTTGATGAGTGGCTCGGCAGCTTATCAGCAAAATGCAGACTGACAAGCTAACGGCTCAGGCACAAATACTAAGCTGAAAGCTATTAAACGTCAACCAACAGCACTTGCCGCACATCACTACTCCACTCAGATCTACTATATACTTGTATATATGGTTTGCGTATTTATGTATGTGTGCGTGTGTTTGTGTTGAAGTTTTGGAAATGCAGTGACAGCTTTAGCTCGTCACTTTGTTAGTTCGTCAGTTCATCAGTGCTGCGGTCGGTGTCTGAGCTGCGCCTCTAAAGCTGGTTAGTTGGTGGGCGTGTAGCGAGCGCGTTGTTGTTGTTGCATTTTATGAAACATATTAACAGCCAACGAGCTCAGTGCTTAAGTACTCAATGTGCTTAAGCGGTAGGTTTTCGAGCGTCATAAAATGGCGTAGACTGGCTGCCATTTGCTTGCCGCCCAGTAGGAGCAGAACTACTCTAATGAAAAATATTTGGCAGAACTATAAATTCCCGAAGCTTTCCTTTTCCCAAGAAACTGCCTATTTACCGGAACCATACAAACATTACAATTCAACTTTTTTATTGGTGAAGTATATTTGTATTACTTGTATAACCTCGATGCAACCAAAGTTAACGCGTTGATGTTGTTTTTTGAAGATTTTATTTATCTCTACTGATTAAATTTTTGGAGATTCTCCATCTAACCTAAAATGATCTTTAAATTGTTCTCAGTTTCTCAGTTGAACTTACCATAACGTCGATAGATTAGGAGTGACTTCCTGTAGCACAGAGTGTTTTTAAAGTTCACAAAAAGCAAAACAATATTTGTATAATGTTCGCTTTATTAGTTATAGTCATGTATTAAGCAAATGTAAGATGTCGACTTTCTTTTGGCTCTTTTGTTTCATAGAAATTTCGTGTATCGATTGCATTTAGTGTCCGCCCTAAAAAAATGTTGGTTAATTATGTTGAAACCACCCGATGTTGCAATTTATAATTGTTCATAAAAATTGCAACTCTGTTTAAAAATGACTCCACTAATGAACACGAAACACCGTTTTTTTCTTTTCTTTTGCAATTTCTGTTGGCCTAATGATTGTTCTATGAGAGTCTTAGTTTTACAGCAAGCTTCCAAAGTTGTTGTGCGCTATCAGTTTGGCTTTGAAAACCTATATTGATCTATTTAGGAGCTCTTAAAAGCTTGTTTTATCATATATACAATAGCTTTATGAGGCTAACAGTGCGTCCTGTCGGCATTTGGAGAAAGTACTTCCTTTGAAGGGATTTTTTGATTTCTTCAATATGGTATTGTGAAGTGTCCACTTAGGGTAGATGGCATAGTGTGATATTCTTCAAGAGATAGTGCTTTCTGTAGCATAGTTGTAATCTTTGTCATTTTTATTTATACTCCTGTAGTTAGAAAATCCTAGGAAAGGTATAGGTTGTACTAGGAGCTTTCATTGTCAAAGTCATTAATAATATCAACTATTTTCAAACAGTTTCAGACCTCTGCTCCCATTAACAAAACTTTTGGCAGTATTTGTTTCCTTGAACAACAAAAATTCATACATACAAATATGTGAAATATGTATTGTATTATAGTTGTCCGATAACCTTTATTTATTATATGCTCTTAGGTATCTAATTAAATGCATTATACCGGAAGGTAAGAAATCTGACTAATCGCTTGTATTAGAGATATATGTTATAATTTTTCGATTTTTTATTTTTGCTGCTATTATTAGGTATATATTAGAAGACAAGCCTTTAAGCAGCAGTTTCAAGCATAATACTGTAAAATAAAAAATCTGAATAATTAGCTGTATGTAAGATACATGTTATAGTTGTCTAATCTGGATGATTCCAACACATAATTAGCACAATATCAAAATACACTTGTGCATTAAATTACATTCGCATATCTTAAAAATTTACGAACAAATTTTTATAATCTCTACAAGCTAAGCTACGCCTTGAAAATCGCTCACTCGATATTCATTTAAGATCCGTAGTTTCTACTAACAAACACATATATATATATACTTTATCTAGCTATAATATTTTGCGACCGAGATCTGAACATTTTTATGGTTTAAATAACATACCTGCTGCAAGTGTTTGAAATTTCTCCGCAGGACATTATTACGAATATATATGAAAGTAGTAGAATTTTGTCGGCATTGTTGTTGTGGTTATTTGCATTTTCGTTTGTTGCTACCAGAGCTGTGGCTATAACATGCACGTTTGCGTTGTTGTTTTAAACTTGTTGGTGTTGTCATTAGGTTTAATGCTACTGATGTGGCATGTGTGTAGGCCACAGTTGATGAGTTAAAAGTGCATGTTTGCAAGAGTATACACCTACACTACACATACCTATAAATGAGTGTAGCGGCAAAGTAAACCGAGTAGCCAACCAGCAAGGTTTATAAATTCAGCTGTCACTATGTTTTGACAAAAGCAACAAATATTAGGATATATAGGAATTTTTCAAAATTTTCAGCTAAGCAAGCAAAGGAAACACACATGCATATACACACAAATGCATGTTAGCATAACACCAACAGAAATTTTGTAATTTTTGGCTTTTGCCATATTTTTGCCTATGCTCTCCTGTAGACTCTCCTGCAGATCCTCCACATTGCTAAGTTCAGCTAGTCTACACTCATACTCTAATACAAGTGGTCGTCGTAGTTAGTGTCAGTATGACTCAAGTGTCAACATGTCACTCACAATGAAAATTAATAATCATAAATATGTGAGCATGTGTGGTCGCTTCACACAAACACACATGTATATGGTTACAGGCAGCTTGCAATAGTTAGTTGTGGCACAGTGTTTATGTGTTGAGTTGTTGTTGCGCGTCACTGCAAGAGATGTGCTGGAGTGGTACAGCGTTAGAGCAAAGTAAATAATGTGGCTTAGCAGGAGCAGCTTTGAAAAAGAATAGCTTTAACTAGGATAACTTCACATGGCTTAGGTTACTTAGGTGGCTTGTTCAGAAGAGAAGCGATTAGCTTAGATGTTAATTTGAGTGAATTTTTGTAAACAAATTGTAGTTTTAGGAAGCGCAAAGAATATTGTGAAAATATGTGGAAGTTGGTAACTGAACTTTGAAGGCTTTTTTCGAAACGTTGGAATTTGAAAAATAGAGCGAGTTGTGGAGTTATAATATTTAACATTTATTTTTGTGAGAAATTTGTTTACATTTTAGAGCCTCCAGTGTACTTGAGGCAAGGCATGGCACTAAAATACATTTTTTCGAGCAATGAAGTGATAAAAAAACTAACGTTTTTCGATGTTAGACTATAATGTTGGAATGTTTTCCATCGAAATACGAAATTGGACTTATTGAAAAAGCCAAAAAAAGAAAAAAATTTGACACAAGAAAAAACGTTAAACTCGGCTACACCGAAGCTATAATGCCCTTCACAGCTAGATTTATTATAGCATAAAAGGTCCGATCGGAACAATTTTCCCGAAAGTTGTACCATACCCTTGGAAAATAAACCGAGCCAAAGTTAGTGAAGATGTTACGTCAAATAAAAAATTTTTCCATACCAAGGCTGGATTATGATCCATCAGTTTATATAGCAGCTATATGCTATAGTGTATATAATACGATCTGATTAATTTTTTTCGGATACTGTACCATTGCTTTGAACAATAATCCAAACCAAATTTTGTGAAGATAGTTCGTCAATTAAAAAAACTTTTTTTCCATACAAAAACATGTTTTTGATCGCTCAGTTTCTATGGAAGCTATATGCTATAGTGGTCCGATACCTTCGGTACCGACAAATGAGCAGTTTCTTTGGAAGAAAAGGACGTATGCAACATTACAGACAGATTTCTCAAAAACTGAGTGACTAGTTCGCATGCATACAAACAGACGGACGGACGGACAATGAGACCGGATTGGCTAAATCGACTCTGTTCGATACGCTGCCCATTTATGTATTTATAGGGTCTTCGATGATTCCTTCTGGGTATGGCAAATATAGTACCAAACTAAATATAATATATCCAGTTTTGGGTATAGAAATTTATTAACGTAAATATTTCGGCATAATTTATGTTTCCTTTTATTTCAATGGTGTACAACATTTTTCGGTCAAGCTTATATGACAAATGCTAAAAGATTTCGGAGTCGAGTCAATACTTTTGACATAGAAAATATTTTTTTTTCGAAGTTCGACTTTGATTGATATTAAAATAACAGCATTATGAACGGTTTATATAAGATTTCAACATTTTAAAGCGTTTTCCCCACGGAGAGTGTTCAGATTTTTCATTTTACAATGAAAAATTAACAAATTTTTCGCGAAACTTACGTTTTTTCCTTAAAAGTGTTCCGAAAATTGAAATTTCGAAAAACCTTCCAACGTTACCTAGGCAAATCTAACGATATATTCATTACGCCGAAATTCATATTTTTTCCGCGATGCTCCAGAGTAATTGCTGTCATTGCCGTATATTTTAAAATTTTTCCATACAAATTTATAATGATATTGATTTTGGAGAATATATTTAATTGATATATTGAAAAACAACATAAAAAGGAGCCTTGTTTGACACGAATCTCTCGAAAAAATCTGGTTTAGTCGCTTCGGATAAAATTAATGAATTCATATAGGTATTTAGGTGGGCAGATTTATAGCAGTAGTCGTTATGAGGACTTATTAACCAATTACTTAATTATAGAGTTTAAATTTTGCTTAGGATTAATATTACTGAGATTAATGCTTCTATCGCCTGTTAGTAATTTTGGTTAATTCCTTCAAATATATTTTTCGGTTTCCATTTGTAATTCCGGTTTAAAGTTTTGACTAAAATCATATTAAAATCGATTTTTTTTCTTAGAATAGTCGAAATATATTTTTTTATGAAATCACAATTAGTAAGCTTTGGGATATTACAATTTCTCTAATTATTAATATCTTTTATCGTAGTTAATGTCATTGCACACCAGGGCGTATGAGTGACTTTGGTGCGTACCAGTTCAATTAAGAATAAAAATAAAAATACCGAAAATGTATACAATATTATAATCTGCTCAATACATGCTCTTTGTCTGTTGTAAACGTTTTAAATATATTGAACGACCATATGTATATGTATACGTATATGTATGCTCGCTAATCGCAATGGAGTATGATTTTGAGAACAAAAATTTTATTTTCCGAAAAAAAAAAATCGTTCAACTTTGCTCCTATACATATTCAGTGAATGAAGAAATTGATAAAAATTTAATCAGTAGTTGCAAAAGTCATAGTTCAGTGGACGAAAATAAGTCAAATTAACTGAAAGCTTGTACCTCAACTGATGGCGACATATGGATGACTATAATTGGTTGATACTTGGTAGAATATAATGATTTCACTCATATTTCACTCTCCTCACGCAAGTATAACTGAACTGCTATTCTTAGGGCCTTAATATAAGAAAAAATATTTACAACTTTCTAAAATCTAAAATTGGTTTTCCCATACTCTCTAATTTGTAAAATGTTTTAAGGGGAAAGTACCCTTAGAGGCCGAAAAAAGCACTGAACAATTTAAGCAGTATACGTAAGATTGATACCATATAGGTATATCTAAGAGAAAACTTTTGTAATTTTGAAAAAATTAAAAATTAATTGACTTTTGGTCGGTTGCCGTAAGTTGTGTCGCCTCTGACATGGATATTGGCGTAAAAGATACTACGCTATTATTATTATATCAAAACATAAAACCAACTGTTACAGGGATTTGTATCTTAAATAGACAAGGGTCTTCAGGAAATTCGCACAATAATCCTGAAAATGAGTAGAAAATAGTCTATCTAGAATAGTTTTTTTATGCCCATTTCGTCAGTTTAAAAAGCATGTTTTTGAGAAAACGAAGTTTAAAGTTTGAGGTTAATAGTCGACTGGCTTGGCTCAACATTTTTCAAGTGGCATATTAATATTTGAGATCGACTTTTGAAATTTTGCAATAATTTTCTTACAGTGAAAAGTTTTCCTTCTGATAGTGGCAGTCTGAATAGTTTATTTCTGTGTTTTACCAGTTTCAATGCAAACTTTATGTACCCTGTTCAGGGTATAAGAAATCGATTTTTGAAATGTACTAGGATACTTTCCCCTTAAGCAAATCATGAAAGAGTATTCATGCTGTGTTTTTTCAGATTTATTTTCAATACAAAAAAGTTGATATTTTTGTCTTTAGATTAAAAAATAGTTGTGGAAGAAAAAAAATGGTATAATTTGTTTAGTGAGACTTTAATTAGAAGATTTAAATCAAGATATTCAAGGGCATATATATAAGAGTCCAGAGGATGACACATAAGTATATAGATGGCGTTACTAGAATTTTTTCCATGTAATTTTTATTTAGCAATTTGATTGTTAATTTTTCAGCTATTGCATTTTGACCGAAGCAACTTTTTAATTGAAAAAAATGGAAAAAGTGAATTTCGAATTTTGATAAAACATTGCGTTTTATTGAAAAAATACAGTTCAAAACCAAACATTAGTTTTATAAATATTATCCGAATGCCCAAATGTGGCTGTTATTCCAGAAAACACCTAAAATCCACAAATTAGTTTTAAACGATCGCAAATTGAAGGTGCTGAAGCTAGCTGAAATTGTAAAGATATCAGATGGTAGATGGTTTACTATTTAACACGAACGTTTGAGTATGCGAAAGCTCTATGCAAAGTGGTTGCCATGTTAGCTCATAACCACGATAATGCCCCGTGTTACGAACCGATGAAAATGATGGCAAAATGAAAGAATTGTTCTTCGCATTGCTTAACCCCCAGTGACTTTTTTTTGTTAACAGCTCTCAAGAGAATGCTTGCTGGAAAAAAATGCAAGTCCAATTCTGAAATAATTCTGAAAGTGAGACCTGTTTTGATGGTCGTGGTATCAAAAAGTTGGAAGTCGCTATAATTGTTATATCGCCCTCGAAGCGGCTATGCTCACTTCTGACTGATCTAGGTTTGCCAAAATTTTTATTTTTCTCACTTATTCTATGGACTTTTCGAATGACCTGTTACATTAGAAAATTATTATATAATGTATCCCATTTCTTAAGTAACATCTGAAAAAGTTTTAATTGAATCCTTAAAATATGTTAACAACTATTGCCTCTGGTACGAGAGATACTGAATTTTATTATTTGAAATTTTTTTTGTGCAATTGCACAACTTTCTAATAATAAACATTATATCAACAATTCTAAAATAATATTTGAGCGCAACTTAGTTGGAAATATATGATTTTGCAGCCTGGAATTGGATTTAAAACAAACTTATATCACCTTATATATTGGTATATTGGTAAAGTTTATCTACGTACGAAAAAAGTCGCTGAATTTAGTTTGACAACGCAAATCCATTCCATTTTCAGCTCCTGCTATATGTTTGCACTTATATTGTAGTATATACAAAATCGGTAAATATTTTCACATTAACACAACTTGAACGTAGCTGCAGGCTTTCGACACCCCAGCTAGATTTACATAGCGTTGCACCATTTTGATGGCTAAGCTTAATTTTTGCCGGTAAAGCAGCAAATATTACGAAAAACGCACATAAACAGCGAAAACAAGTGCATGTATGCATAAAATGTTACGCTTGTGTGTATATTTAAGTGTGTATTGGTGCCGAATTTGTCGACTGTTGACATGCAACTAATGCTGTTACAAAATTCTGGGCGATAGCAGCCGTGTGTGGGTTGGCAAAATTATGCGCGTTGATACATACGAGTATACTATATGTATATACATATGTATATATATATATATGTATTTATGTATTATATATATATATATGGAACTTTGCACACACCGTCTGCGTGTAGTATATGCAATCAACCGTTATTTTTGGCACACTTGCTGTTACTGCCTTGCCTCTGGCACTATTTTATTTCGGCTATAAACTCCAATGTTGCATACTTGCAGTCGCATGAGTAAATATTTACATGTACAAACACGCAACCACACTAGCTCCGCATAAAATGCCGTTAAATATTGTTTGCGCCTCGCAAAGTGTTAAATGTCAATGAACGCCCTTTGCATTTGCCCTCACGTCTCAATGTGAAAATTAACTTGCTGTCTTGCAGTCGCTTCCAGTTTGATTTGCCGGCAGTAGTTGTGGTGCTAAAGCATGATGTTACTGTTGCTGTTGTTTGTAGTTGCTTGCTTATTGCTGTTTATTGTTATTGTTGTAGCTGCATTTGTTATTTCCTGTCAGGCTAATTTCCTTTGGGGCGTCAAACACCTATGAACCCTCGCCAATGAAAGATTTTCAATGCATATGCCAGTTAGCTAGCAACTTCTGACTGTAGGTAGACACAAAAACAACATATGCAACAACAACACAGACAATCATCAGTCCCCAGCCTCAATCACTTCAGTGCCAACGCGGCAGACAAGTTGTCGTTGATTGAGGTTCCACTGCATACTAAGTGTGTGTGTGTGTGTGTGTGCGCTTGCTTAGTCTGTTTATTTACTGTACGACCATTGTGTAATATGCAAAATATGCAATCATTGCATATTTCATAGTATATTGACTGCAGTCAGTCAGTGGTTTCCTGAAATGCGCTGTGTGCGCCTGAATGTATGCAACATTGGAGTTGATTCTGTATGCTTTGGTGGCAATGGGGTGTGGTTTGAGATTATTTGTTAGTTGCGGCGCACTTTATGTACATTTGTCTCAAGGGTCGCTGCTTCTAGCACTGTGTGATTAGTTCATTGGGAACGTGGTAATAGAGCAAAGATTATAAAAATTCTATAGAAGGATGTGTGTTTGCATCAAAGTCGGGGTGTAGGTAAGGAAAGTTCAACTTTTATGTATATACCTATATACAACAATAATATATACATGTCTGTGGATGTATGCATGAAGAATTGTTAGACGGATTTTTTAAGTGTTTTGTGTAAGTAAGATCTATTTTGCTGCAGACTATCACACCCAAGCACCTTGAGTTCAGTGAAGTTTTGAATTGTTAGAAAATATTATTTAAAGACTTGAAAACAATTTGATTACTCCACCATTTCTTTCAGTTTATTTTAGGATTGTAAAGAGAACCGAATATTTGCAGAATTGGAATTGGCAATTGTATTGTATATATATATATATATATATATATAGAAGTATATTGATACCTTGAAAATTACAAGAAGTTGCAGAAGTCATTAAGTAAAATTCCTTGACCGTTGTAATAGACATATTCAAAATCACAGGACCCTCGACAGAAATTCGGCTCTGGCAGTGTAGTACCCGGAAAAGAAGTTACGGAACCAACTTATTAGAATTAGATAATCCAGTTCTAATTATTTCAAAAGATTCATTCACAAAAGTCATTGAATTGCTTTGAAGAGCAGGATTTGTCAATGTGTAGCAACTGTTGTTGGCGGCTCGTTTGCTAATTGTTGCTTCTCTCGGTCAAGTCGTACCATTTGTTATAGCTTTTTATTCGCTTTTTGTTTGTTAAACAATCCGCGTGACCGTCTGTCGGTCCGTTCGTTTGTGCAATCGTCTGTGCTAGCGATAATTTGAGCAAAACTTAATTTTGATGAAATATGCACATACGTTCCTTGGCATTATGAAAAGCTTGGTTTTGCAAATGGGCGGAATTGAACCACTGTCACGCTCACCAAACGCTGTTAAGCAAAAGCTTATACAATGCAATATATTAGCCACAAATTGGGAAATGAAACTGTCATTTAGTAACTGTAGTTTGAAAATTTTTAAAAAGTGGGCTAAGCCCCACCTTATAATATTATATATTAAATGTACATAAATATTTCATAAACCTTTGTAGGTATTTAAACCAAATTTGCTTAGGACAGTGTAGAAATTGGTAAAATCTGACAATAACCACACTCACTTCACATATACTCTTATGTTGAAAACAAATATCAATGCGATGTTCCGCTAAAAAAATTTGACCATGGGCAGACACCGGCCCTCTCTTCGTCTGAAATTCAATATTTCAGAAAAAACTAAACACATTCCAAATATAAAATCGCACGCCCTGCAACCACACTTACTCCGTAATTGATTTCGTTCAAAGAAATACTACCCTTGGGTATGCTATTTCATACCCTCCCAAATATAGAATATGAGGACCCCAGCGCCTATAGCTGACTTTTTACCGTAAATATCGGTCAATATGTGAGATATAGCACTGATATTCGGAGAAAATCATTTTATGGCAACAGCATGCCCTTGTTTAAAAAATTGGTAAAATATTGTTAATATTTCCATAAGCCGCCATAAACCTAATGAAACGCTTTTCGAACTTCCGTTTGATGATTCTATATCGAATATATCTGCCAATATGTGTGCTAGCGCCTTAAAATTGGGTTGAAACATGTTCTCGAATATACTTGGGTAATGCGATAAGTTAATGCAATCGGCTTAAGCTTTTTTCTTGCCCCAATATACCCTATGTTTTTAATGAAATAAAGGAACTACATTAAGGATGACTGAAAAATGGAACACCAAAATTACGAATTATTAATATAAAATTATAGTTATTAATATAATTTCATTTTTTCCGTATTATTAAATTTATTCCTCTACAAAAGCCAAATTATTAATTCTTTAGACTCTTAGCGCTCTCTATGTTGTTGAACTATTTCATCATGTAATATATTTGATTTTTCTTCATCTAGGATGGAAACTAACATACTCAAAGTACACCACGGCTTATCTCACGTATGACTTCACCTTTTTTAAATAATTTTTTTTGAAAGACTTAACTAAATTGTATGCTTTTTTTCTCAAATTTTTTCCAAAACATCAACGGACATAGTAGGTGAGTAAATCAGAGTGACACCATTTATGCCAATAAGTCAAGTAATTGTCAATAAGTATTAGTATTGCAGCAATACACGCTCATATTTTTATATATAAAACCAGCTTAGCATGGTATATCAACGGTATATTTGCATACACTGTTGAACTTTTTGTACTTTTGATATCAAAAATCATCGTTTGTCGTGCGAAATGAAATGCAGAGAGAACTAGATACTGCCATGCAGTATAAAAATAAATTACACACTTGTATAACTATGATTTGCCATATTGTGGCACTTGTACATACAGGTATGTATATGTATGCATATATTTGAATGGGAGTATATTTGTATGGTAGTTGCTTGCACGGCAACTAAATATGTGCTGACATGATGAGGGCTTAGATGCAATAGGAAATAAAACAAAAGTGGAAAAAAATAAAATAAAAAAATTTGCATATACATGTATATTAGGGTGTCCGTTATTCCACCAGTTGATTTTTTTGTCCTGAACAGTCTATATTACCGTTGCCGCGCTGTTTGTAACAGCCAAAAGGAAACGTAAGAGACTCTATAAAATATAAATATATTGTATATAAATTATCAGCGTGACGAGCTGAAGCCATCTAGCCGCCTGTTTGTCGTCTGTCTGTATATGAGCGAACTCGTCCCTCAGTTTATGAGGTATCGATTGAAAAATTTGCACTCGTCCTTATCTCCCCAAGAATATGCACATTTGCCCGAACCGTCGATAACGAACCACTATATCACATAGCTGCCATACCACCTGAACGATCAAAATCAAAAAGGAACCCTTTCTTATTTGGCGATATATCTTTACGAAATTTGGAACGAATTATTGTCCAAGGTAACATAAAACTAAAAAAATTATTCAGATCGGACCTCTATAGCATAAAGCTGTTATACCACCTAAATGATCAAAATCAAAATTTTGTGTGGATGGGCCTTCTTTATTCTATTATATATCTTCACAAAATTTTACGTGGATTATCGCCAAGGGTAACAGTACAATCTCCGAAAAATTATTCAGTTCGAATAACTAAAGTATATAGCTATGTATGCTATACAAACTTAACGTTAAAAAAAATTCTATTTGAAAAGGATATTGTAGCTTCGATGCAACCGAAGTTAACGACTTTTCTTGCTTTCAATTCAAACCGTGACAGAACTACTTTTCGCATGTACTTTACGTGAAATTTTTTGATCTTTTGTACTACATTTTTTATCACTAAAGCAAATAAACCTACAACTTTGAAAAAATTGCATTCTTTTCGAAAACTTAACGCTCTACAAGAAAAGTTGTATAATCTTTTTTAATAGAACCACTCCTTTTAAAGTTATACGCGGTTTAATTTGTGCATCAAATGTACTGAACATGCCTTAGGTGCCTTATAAATGCTGTGTTGCTCATACGACATGGTGTACTGTATGAATGCATTTGATGCATAACTTTAAGTGCGCTTAACTTTTTAACGAGTAATTTCTTCGAAAAGTTATACAGAAATCTTTTGAAGAATGTTAAATTTTATATTAGAATATTATTTTTTTCCAAGTTGTATGTTTACTTGTTTAATGCAAATTACTCTGAAATTCCATGTTATACAAGTATAGGTACATAGGAAAAAACATTTGATTTGGGCATCGTTTCAATTTAAAATAATGAGTTTGTTTATTATTTTATGGCAAAAACTGAAACTTCAAGGGCCGTTTGCAAAAAAAAGTTAACTAGGGAATTAAGGTATAACCTAATGTGTATATATATATGAAACCATGCATCTATGTATTAATTTATGTTATATGGCATATAGTATGCAAGCACATTTCAACGCACTTTATCAAAACGCTGTCGTTACACAAGCTTAGAAAAATGTATAAGCAAAACAAAAACTATATTAGCAAATATTCATTTGAATATTTGTATGTGCGAGAGCATATTTATATATGCGCTTAGATTGATTATCAATGCAACACAAATACAAATCTTTTTCGAAAAACTGCGGCAGGTGTTTAGAATTTATTTTTAATAGTTGCTTTATTTCTACTTTTTTTGTTGAAATTCATATTTTTATGTTCTGGTTCTCGCTATTTTGTGTACATATTGTCATTAGTAAATAAATGCGTGCTATATATACTTGTATATATCTCTTGTTCCCTGACTGCATTGCCTTTTCCGTGCTGTTGCAATCACGCTATTCTCGTTGGGACTTACAACAAAATAAATAAATATTTGGTGTGAAAGCTTGCTGAAACCATTAACTTGCATTCATGTACATAGTTTAACAGAAATAAATATTGAACATTTAAAAGAATTTTGTAATTGACGTTAAACACGTGGATATACTAAATTATAAGAGAACAATGCAGTTTTGGTTTATATGATAAGCTCTCTATTGTATTACCATCCAATAGAACTTCTTTCTTAAATTGATGTACATTTTATAGGTTTAAGTACTTTTCAGAACATTAAGAAAACCAGAAGGATTCGACTTATGTTAGGTTAGGGTAAGTTATGTGGCTGATCCCAAGAGGGGATCGCATTTGAACTGATTATGTTGCGTCCTTTTTGAAGCCAGAAAAAGTACTTCAGTCATTAGATTTTAAGTATCGACAAAGTGCCTTGTACTCATTACAAATTTGTTTAGACGTTTTATTTTTATTCTCGCCACCTCAGCTGGACGTCAATTGGTGTTAGATGCGAGGTGTCCTAGCCTTGTTTTGGCAAAAGCGGGCGAATCATGAAGAAAGTGTTGAAATGTTCTCGTCTTTTTCCAAGCAGCTTCTGTCATTAACATCCGCTAAGATTTTTAGCCCTACATTTAGAGAAAACCTAACTTTGCTGATGACAAAAAGTTTTCTGGTTTGTTTGAGATTTACATTATGCCAGAAGCATCTTGCGATAGCGCTGGTAGCGATAGTTGCTCAGCGCTCATCAAGAGCGCTCGGTGAGTGAGTTCAAGGCTAATATTGCCGTTCAGCTAGCAGAGTTAATAGTCATTTCCTGAAAAAGGGCCTACGCTCCAGCCAGTGCATCAACTGCTACTTTAATGGCAGCAAAATCGGCTTGAAAAACTTTACCAAGTCAGAAAGCCTAAAACTGGTATTGAGGGATAATTCTCGATAGTAGAATATTGACCAATAACCCGGTACAAAAATAATAAAAAAATGTTTGTAACCACATCTCCTTCGATTATATGCAGTTAGAAGAAATTAAACAACAATAAAACGAAAGGAGCTTTTGGAAGGACTTAAAATGTAAGAAAAAACCTTCCAATGCATATAAAACTGTACTCATTTATATTATAATTAAAATAGTAAATTCCCACAACTTAATAATAAGAAGAGTTATAATAAATTATATATCTGACTAGTTGAAATTTATGCTGAATTTTTTTGCTATCCTAGAAGGTATATGGAAAAGTACACAAGAAAAACTTTCTTATTGCTGAGAATTATTGAATAAGTTTTTCGGCTTTTTAGAGTTCCTTTCCGATTATATGTAAACTAAACTCCCGAAAATTTAATCAAATCAATTATACCAATATACTGGATATGGCGGATCATATGAAATATAATACATATAATAGATATGCATTCTTCTTTATGAAAATCACTAAGGGCAAATTTTTGAAATATTGCAAAATTGACCTCTTCGCATCAGGACCTTCTTTAGGATATCATCCCAAGCAAGGCAATTCTCAAAACTGCTACCTGGAAGATACTTTTATGTTTCTCTGATTGTTATTCGTGGACCCCAGTGGGTTGGGAGGTGAAAGAATTTACCTGCTGTAAAGTAGGCTCGTCGCAAGTAAAGATTTAATTTCACACTTGCACAATGTATTTTTGTATATGCTTTGTCTTTAGCAGTAAGTTTAGTCTAGTTAGATCATAGTTCTTTAATTTCCCAGCTTTAATGGAAATTACATCACTCGATATGTATTCCAACAAAAAAAAAAATTTGAGTCCAAGCTACAAATATCACCTGCATTGCTCTGAGTAGGGGCTAGGCGTAGGGGCCACAGAGAGCACGCACCCATGGAGTTCACTCCAGCATGCTTATTATGATGGACAACTCGTGCAGTATTGCGTTGGTTGTGGCTTAACATCCACATGCGGGGTAGAGCGGACCTTCTGTCATTCGATTTGTAGTTGCATTGCGACCGAGTACCGGTTCCAGAGTACAGCAAAAGTTAAGCGGACTTTGATAAAGGTTAAATAGGATTTGTCATTTCACTGTCATATGATAGAAAAATGGAGAGTTAAATAAATAAGTAGTGAGAAATAATATGAAGGCAGAGTGCAATGTGGTATGATTTTCCATTGCTCCAGCTTGTTCAAGGTTAGATCACGATGATTTCGAATTAAAATTGGTCTAGAAAAGATGGACTGGAAAAAGAGTAAGGAAATGAAGTTAAACGAACTTTTTTTTAAATCAAGTTAGATATTGGCTCAGAGTCTTGTCTGTGAAAGCGTATACAAGGAATATATAGGAAGTTCAGAGAAAAGCAAAAGTTCAGATAGCGTTGGTTTTTTATGTTTAAAAAATTAAATAAACAAGGATTACTAAGCTTAATGTAGCTTATGTTGCTACACCGAGAATAAAATGTGGGAGCTTATGTAATATATATATATATATATATATACATGATGAGCTGAGATGATTTAGTCATGTTGCGCCGTCCGTCTTCCTGTATATAGGCGAACTAGTCCGTCAGGTTTTGAGATATCGTTCTAAAAATTTGCACATACAGTCTCTCTAAGGCTAGTCGGACTACCATAGCATATAGCTGCTATACAAACTGAAAAATCAAAAGCCAGTCTTTGTATGCAAAACTTTTTTATTTGACGCATTTATTATTCAGCATTTGTTGCAGGGGCTCATCCGAGAAAGTTTAATATTTTCCCACTCTTTCCATTAAACGTCTACAATTACTATTTGTGTGTAATATATCATCTACCTTTCAACCGCATTCGCAACTATCGCTCGCGAAAATATTCATAAAGTTTTTATATTTATTTCTTCAATTGAAGTTTGCAAAATTTTTATTGCATATTTATAGGAGTGGCGATGTCGTGCATGTGCATGATTTGTTGCGAAGTATTTATTTGCGATTTATTGCATGGCAGTGAGCGCTTACATACATAAATACAAGAGTGCACACACATATGCAGTTATATGCAGAGACTAACACACACACACACACCTACACATACATATAAGCAAATGTTCGCTTCAGCAAGCAACAAGATTGCACGGCGTTACGGTGACAGCATGCTAGAAGGTGCTCCGACATTTTTGCATTCGATTTTGCTTTTGTTTTTGCATTTTTTTCGCTTTTGGCAAAATATAGAAACAGTTGAAGTAATCAAAGTTGTGCTCATCGAATCGTAACGGTATTCAGTTGAAGTATCCTACGTAGTAGCGTTCAGTATTGATGAGTGAATTGACAAGCGAATTGCTGCAATCACATGCACATACACATATATAGACAAATAAATAAATACATGTAAAAATGAGTGTGTGCGTGTGTGTGCAAATGTCTCTGCAATTCCCTGCTAGCACAACTTTTTAATGCCATGCTTGTGTATGTATGTGTGTGTGTGTGTGTAAATAAATGTAGCTTGCATGCAAGGCGTCTCTATAGAAATCAGCGTATATGTATATGCGTGTGGGTTTGTGTAAGTGCAGCGTAACTGCATTTCTCACTGATTTGTTTTATGTTGCAAATCTTGATTTTGATTTGTTACAGATTTTGATTTCGTTGTCATTGGGAAAATATTTCTGCGCTCACATGTTTTATAACAGCAATTTATATATAGATTTGCTGCAAATTGTTATTGAATTTCTATGCAGTTATTACGCCAACATGTACATACATATATGTATATATAGAGAAGTGCATTTGAATTTGTCTTCGTAATGTGCATAATGCCTGATTTGATTTACTGCACAGCAGCTCTATGCATATTTACTTCATTTGGTCGCTTAATTGATTGAGTTAGCGCTGATATTAAGTAGTGCAAATACAAATATAAATGTGTTTCAAGTACATTGATTTCTTGTCTTGTTAAAAATATATGTGTCAACATCATTAAAAAATAATTTATGGAAACAACAAATGGATAAACATTATGAAGTTTTCAACTGTGCAAAAGTACATTAACCCTTAGCTGGTACTGATATTTCGAATTATTATTATTATTGCTTCCAGTCTTCGACTTTGTGTAACTTTAGTGTGAATAAAACGAGTTCTTGGAACATTCTTCAAACCACTTATATTTGTCCTTTGGAATGCATTACATTCTATATTACAATATGTGTATAAATAACTCTAGCAGATACAAGTATAATTGCAATATTTTGAACAGTGCTTCGATTTTCAATTGTTTCGGTCACATGTATAGCACGAACCTCTCATTTCCAACTTATCGACTTTGATAGTGTGTGCTCCGCGGTTGGTATATTTTTCTGAAATCTCGGCTATAATTTTATTCATTTAAAGGCATATACAAACAATCACTTCATCTGGTAACAATAATTGCCAGTGGTGACCTATCAATTTTATCGTGTGCTGTTTTAGTATGATGATAACGCGCGTTTGAGCTGTTAGGAGGTGTTTTGGACTATTCGAAAGTAGCCGGAACTCACAATAATATAATATCTTTCTCCTTCCAAAAGTTAATTGAAGTGGAGGAGTAATTTTCAAAAAAAAAAAAAAATATATACTCTCTAACGAGCAACTAATGTTCTCCGCGTCATCGCTGTCTCTAATAGCTTTATTTTCACTTAAACTATTTGTACCGGGTTCATCATCGCTCTCAACATCAAACTCATTTTCCATAAGTGCGCAGATTGCGTTTATAGTTAATTTTATTGAAATTTTTGTTGAAAACTACTGGAAAAACTGCAAATAATTTTTAAAACAAATTTTTCAAGTATTCATTTTTACTCCGAACTACTTGCACATCTGCTTCTGGTAAATACCAATCCAGGTACGTCTGACATCTACCCCAACACATGATGAACTGAGATTACTTAGATGCGTGTATGCGTAAGTTCAAAAATGTTGCTATTAGAGCAATATTTTTAGGTGGTGGGGTCTACCACGATACCAGTTCCGAATTAAAGAAAATATTTGAGGAAATTATTTCGCTTAGTCTTCCTACTACTAAGCAAAGTGGTTGTTACCCTGGAACTTTGCCTGAAAGCGGCAAAGAACATCTGTTGTTACCAGTAGTCCCATAACAGCAGATACATACATCACTTTTACAACTTTTTCATCTGCAAAAATCTTCCTTATAAAAAAGGGTCTACTAAAGGCGATCTAAGACTATTTTTGTAGAAGTTAAAAAAACTTTGATCAAATGCAAGCCATTTTTCATGTTTTATGAGGCTTTGAATACTATACTTAATCTTGCCATAAGTTCTGTTACAAGTTCAAGCCTCTATAAAATTTAAACCATAATACATTTTTTAACAAAGTTAATTTTGTTTAATGACGTAACTATTAAGTGAGCAGTGTAGAAAATTTTGTTTTAAATGGTCAACTTTTGCTTTCACACAAGCTCTCTAACATTTCTAAGATTGTTCATTAGCAGTACGCACAGTTTCTGTTGGTATATGCGACGCTGCACGAACCAAAGGTATTTGGAGAGTCTCCAGATTTCTATGTAATATTTGAAAGGACATGTTTTCTAACTCTAACCACAAATTATAGTTCAATGGATTCAAATCTCGACATCCAAAAGGCCAGATATCTGCAGCTATGAAACTAGAAATATTGCTATTAAGCCACTGCTAAGTTGTTTTTGACATGTATACTGCCTGAGACACTTGCAATAAGATCCAATGCTCTCCATCGTAGAGACTTGGCTTGCCTAACTACTTTATACTGCTTTCTGAAATATCCTGCAGCAATGAGAAAATACATCCTATTTAAAAATTTTTCTTCAATCAAATTGAAAACGCAAGTCAATAGACTAAAAATGTGACTTCTTGATAGCAGGTTTTGTTATGTGATTATAAGATTTGCATATACTACAATTATAAGCTGCTTTCCTTACGGCCACACTCTTAATTAGGACCTGTACTGTCAACAATAGGATCATCCGAAGAAAGCAATAACACAGAAACGGCCAGCTTTGGCAAAGAGAAGAGGAATTGTGTTCCATCAAGATAGCGCCAGTGCACACACATCGACAGCGGGACGCCAACAGCTAATGAAACTTGGCTGGGAGGTTCTTATGCATCCGCCTTATAGTCCGGACCTGGCACCAAGTGACTACTACCTATTCCTATTATGGCGGATAATTTTGTTGGTGCAAACATCGCTTCAACACAAGTTGTGAAATTAGACTGCCTCAGGTTTTTGAAAATAGGGACGAGGTTTTCTATTAGAGTGACGCTAAGAAATTTCCTTCAAAATGGCAAGTACAAGTAGAACAAAAAAGTGAATATTTGGCCCAAATCGTAACATTCTAACTATACTAAATAAAAAAAATAATTTAATGCAAAAATAATGAATTTATTTTTAGTAGACCTTAAATAATATAATAACTATTGATAACAAAATACATAAAGACAAAATTACAAGAATTTTAAACTGATTGATTGAATCACAAGGTTTGCTGAGTCAGTCGTAAATCGTCAGACAATGTAAACGGCTAGTTTGATACGAAAAAGATTCCAGTAGAAGTACTCACTGGGAAAAAAAGTTTCACTGGAAAGGTTTTCCAATTAGCAGTTATCTACATATATATGAATATGCTGCAACTTTAATAAGATATTATTGGATTTGATAAAGGAAAGCACCGTGTATTTGTAGCGAGAGCGGTCGAGAGAGAGGAGTTAAGGCGGCTA
Source organism: Bactrocera oleae (assembly GCF_042242935.1). NCBI lineage: Eukaryota > Metazoa > Arthropoda > Insecta > Diptera > Tephritidae > Bactrocera > Bactrocera oleae. The sequence goes on from NC_091537.1 coordinate 78,302,219, forward strand.
AATGATCTGTGGAATAACATCCATTGACCGGGTATAATCTGGGTACATTCCGGTGTCGGAGAATCGGTTGTTGTGGAAATTGAATTAAGTAGTAGCAGCCAGCGAAAATATATCAGTTAAGTATCAACAGTCAGTAGAGGATATATTTCTCCGAAAATTTATCAACACTAAATACTCGCATGGTTGCGATGTCTCTTTATAAAATTCGGAAAGCATGAGTTTCCATATACAAGTTTCCTAAACGCAGAAATATTATATATTTTATTATTGTTTTTATAAGTACCCTGAAGAGGGTATCTTAATGTTGCCACGTATTCCAATCATCCGCATAACGCATTGAGTCGATTTAACCATAGTTGCCTCTCTGTCCGCTTGTGTATGCCCGAACTAGTCCCACAGTTTTTGAGTTATCAATTTGAAATTTTGCACACGTTCTTCACTCACCAAGAAAATACTCATTTGTCGGTATCGCCGATATCGGACCACTATGGCATATAGCTGTCATATCAGACTGAACGACTAAAATTAAGTGCTTGTATGGAAAACTTTTTTATTTGACGAGTTATCGTCGCAAAATTTAATCTAAGGTAATGGCGCACTCCTCGAAGAAATTGTTCAGATGGGATCAGTAGAGCATATAGCTGCCATATAAACTAACTTATTTAAATTAAATGCTTGTATGAAAAACTTTTTTATGATAACAACAAATTTCCTTTAAACTGACCGATCTTGTTTAATTTGTTAGTAACCTCGGCTCGACTGTGTTTAAGTTCGAGTTTGTTTAGATCAAACACCGTGGCTAGAAAGTTGCTTTAAGAAATGCATCTGTGAGAGGTATTATTGCTTCACTGCTACCGAAATTAAGTTTTTTTTTTTGTTATTTTGCTATAAAAACTTGCTTTTTTAAACTGCTCTCACTTTAAATACCTGCTCAACAGCAATATTTTACACTTCAACTGCTGATGTGAATATGCCAGCTAATAGCGTCAAGTTAAAGGTTAATGTGTGTGAGTTATGACGTTCAACACCAAACCAGTAGACGGCTCATGGCAGCGCTATAAACGCTTCGGATAACCTTGTAATAATGGCAAATACTTTAAAACTAAGTTAGACTCAACCGAAAAATGAAAGAAACAGCTATGGCAATGTTTTAATTTCCCTAAGGGCCAAAAGGCGAACGCACACGCTCACGAGGCGGCTGAGCCGGCAAGTAAAACTACTTGCTACGGAAAACTATGTAGTAGAAACTTAAATAAATTCACCCAAAGGACACAATTTCGCCAACGAAATGCTGAAGACCAGCAGCAGAAGGCGCACTTGGTGGATTGAGCAATGCGAAAGCGTGCGGTCTAGCGTTTGTATATATTGTAGTCTAGCAGTATGAGAGTGGCAGTTTATATTTGTCTCACTGTATGTGTGTGTGTGTGTGTGTTGGTGACTACCGCATAGTTTATTAGGTGGCGCGGCGCTGCTAGAAATTGCGTGTGTAGAACAAAGTGTAGAATTCAAAAAGTAAAATTGTGGAAGTAGAATTAGAAGTAGAAGAAGACTGTGGACCAATGCACAAACTGTGGCAAGCAAAGCGTTTACTGCGCTGCTTTTAAGCGCTGTCTTTAGCGGGTGCGTGTATTTGTTGCGCGCGCGCGTAATGGCATTGAAGTAGCAACGAAACGCTTGCGGCGGGACAATTTAGAAGTCTATAAACAAAACAGCTATATTACACATACATACATATACCATATACTTCCACATATAACATACATAAATGTGTATATAGTATATGAAGTCTATTCGCATTGTCAGCGTGTTTGCTTTCTTTTTATTTTATTGCTGTCTCTTTTGCAGACACTGTCATCAGAGTTTGTCAGGCAGCTGAGAAAAGCAAAAACAATAAGTAAGGTTGGACTAAATTCGGGTGTAACCGAAAACTTTAAATTCTCTCAATTCGCAAAAATCAAAGGCGGGGCATATTTTCAGGTGTTGGCAGAACTTTATCATGAAATTAAAAATTATTATTTTTATATAAAATTATAAATATTATTATTTTTATATAAAATTATATTATTATTTTTATATAAAATTATATTATTATTTTATTTATGCGGAAAGTAACAGGAGGCGCAAATACCTATTTAGCAATGCTTTGGGTGTGAACCAACTTCAGTAGTATTCAGTTAGAGCTTAAAACCTACTTAATTTCATTAAAATTTCGTATGGGGACTGGGAGAAGTATTGACCTGATCATAACCACTGTCGCCATAAAGACTGTACATTGTCATAGAAAGTCTCTCATTGATATTGATTAAGATAATTCACCATTATATGCGGTATAAAGACAACAAAAAGTTCGAAATTTTTTATATTAGGTACTTGGGAGATCGGTCCAGTACCTTTTTCATTACTGCATATTCTGAACAGAAAAATATACTCTCAGAGTTTCTTTAAGTACGACACATACTGCCATTAATTTATAAGTAATGAGTAAAGTCAACTGGATGTATGAGAATCCTGATAAAATACGCTCACTCAATTTATTTAAGATAACTAACAAATTGGCCAATATAACTGGTTTAAAGTCAAGGCTAAGGGACTCTTGACCTGAACCGATTCAAGTAATTTTTGACGGCGCACTATTATCAGAAAATTATTTTTTTCAAAATTTCAATAATATATGTCACAGTTTGACGGATTATTTCGATAAAAAGTTCGCAATAGAAACTGAGGTCCAAATATTCGGTATCTGGGGGATGAAATATTTATAGTCCGATTTTGACAATCTTTAGACAGACCTCAAATGCACTATTTGTGCAAAGTTGTATTCCGATATACATATATTTATTGGTGAAAGAATAGATGGAATTTGTTGTGTTATATAGGAAGTAAGCTTGGCTGTATTCTAATTTAGACCATTTTCGCACTGTAACATAGTTATGTACGTTACAATAATGTTACCTACCGAATTTGGTTGAAATTGGTTAAGTACGGGGATATGTGATTTCCCCTAAAAGTGGCTGATATCACGCTCATGATACCGACTCTTATAAAACCCTCTTGTGCCATACTGGAAGTAAAATTTAATGTCTCTACGCAATTTTGGTATTTTTTACTAAAATCGTTATATGGGGAGTGGGCGGGGTTATCATCCGATTTCGCACTGTCGTAATAAATATTTAAAGTATCTGGCTTGTGAAAATTTGGGTGATATTGCTTGAATGGTTTCGGAGATATACACATTAAAAATATAAGTTATCAAACTACAGTTTTGTATCTCTTAATTTGCGGCTTAATTATGGAAATTTATTGGTTTTCGATTAATGGCGTTTTGTGGGCATGGCGGTGGTCCGATTAGGACCATCTGCAACATCGACCTCTATTGGGGGCCAAGAATTATATATATAGCAAGCTTCTTCACGATATTTAAATTTTTACTAAATTTATCGCTTGTAGCAACAGACATACCGACGGACGGACAGACAGTCACTCGGAACGCAAGCCGTCTCATCATCTTGATCAGATCGATAATTCTATATTTATATCGATTATTTTTAGGACAACATTTAGGTGAACAAAACTACTATACTCTGTGGCAATATGTTGCGAGAGTTTAAAAGCAAATATAACATCAACAACAACAACAATTCTACCCACACTCCAACAACACCGGCAGCAAGACCAACGAAGTGCAATTGGTTGCAAAAATAAATTGTATTTTCTTACAAAATTGCGTGACAAAACGGCAATAGTGAAAATGCGACGACAACGCAACAATAACAATAAAAAAACACAAGAAATAAATGGCTTGAAATAAATATCAGCGCGTTTGGTAGAAGTGTTGCGGTGGCAAAAACAATGTCAAGTGTTGAGAGTAAAGCGCGTGTTGTGCAAAAGCGTTAGAATTGTATGAAAATAGTTGTTGTTTTAGTACTTCGTACTTGCTGCAGTAGTTGTTGTAGTAGTTGTAGTAGTGGTGGCAGCAGTGGCAGAGTCGTTGCACTTCACTGGCAACTGATGCACTGCTGCCGCCGCGTCATAGCCGCAAGACAAATGAAGTAAAATACATTTTGAAAATGCATTTGCAGCGCATTTCGCGACGTCTATTTCATTTCAAACAAAAACTAATAATAATAAATAATGTAACGTGAAAAACGTACAAAAAATATATGTGATATATGGTATGCAGTATACGTGTGGTGTAGTAGTAGTGGCTATTTTGCAAAGTTTGTATATGAGAGGTAGGTAGGGAAGTGAGAAATTTATATTTTTCAAGCTCACGTGTAGGTTTAACTTTAAGGGTTTTTTTTTCATATTTCGATAGCTAAAATTCAAAAATTATTCAAAATTATAACTTTTTTAATAACGTGGAAACTTGGTCGGTTTGAGCGGAGGTTATACTTTAAACTTTACTTTGTAGTTAGCCTTGTTAGATATTAACGAATAAGCAAGGCTGTATTAATATATAAATGTATATCGATTAAGTAAAACCACATATTGGGAGCAACAAGAATTGCACATTATCTTTATCTCTATTAATAAAATTTCACAACTTAGGTTAGGTCAGATTATATAAAGAAATTTCACAAAATTTGTTGTGGCGTCTAATATCAATTCCAGCCAATTTCGCGATATTCAATTTTATTCTAGCATAATTTGGACAGTGGATGAAAAGTATCTAGATATTTCCACCACATATTCCTACCAACAGCTCTGACAATTTGCGTCTTCCAAAAACTTTAGCCTCACCTCGTGAGTACTAATATATCCATGTTCAGCTAGAACTTCTATCATGGCGGTGAAATGAACCTTGCTAAGCGCACCTAATTCAATAAACGTCAATTGTTGCACTTTGTTCTTGAAAGATAACGCTACCGCAACGGAGCTGGTCGTTGACCAATGCTTACTGAGCTCACACAAGGTCCACAGATTCAGTGTTAGAATGCAATCGAATCGCAGCACCGAGTCATTCCCAGTCTGATGTGTTTGGGGTAAGGATGTCCTTTCTTGTGAGTACATCTATTTTGCAGTTTCCAACGATTCCGATGTGACCACGTACTCAAACGAGTACGATAACGAAGCAACTTGATTTTATTGCTAGTGAAGTCAGTTGTTCATTGAGTAACCTTCAGCGCACTGTCAACACTTCAAAGCAATGTATGTACTGGTTCCTTAATTGCAATCACTTAAGCTTCAAAGCCTCTTCTCCCACATATTTTTTGTTGCGTATATACGCAGAGTAGAAATCACATGTTCACAATTTCATTTAATTGTGTGAAATCTGTTTTCAGGACAAGGCATTTCACCTCGATATCACCTCAATATCACATTGAAATTATTCGATTTTTGGAACAGTGAAATTCGATGTTAAAACTGAATCACTTCACTTACTATATTTTTATTATATTTCAATTAAGATTTTTCATTAAACGTCTGTGTTTAAAAATTGGACGAGTTGGCGTAACTTGTTATTATGCCATTGTTTCAACTACTGCCCTTGTGTGTCTTAATGAAAGTTTTTGCTGTAATGCTCGAACAGAGCAAATGTGCCAAAGTTGATTTGACTATATAAAATTGGTGATTTTGGCTTTTAAGATGAAAAAAGTTTGAAGATGAGGAACTGGAAGCTCACAGAATCTTTGGGAGCCACTCAAGCAGCCATTTAAAAACGTTTCAAAGCAACCACAATACATTCAAAAGCAAGCAACGTGGTGTTTTCACTTTCTTTAAGCATGTGTTTGAGTAAATTTGTTATTCACATGACAGCATGGAAAGTTGATGCTTTTAACTGCATAGTTTTAGGGACATTTTTTGTTTTGCAGGATGGAAAGTCGATGCTTTTAGTTGCAGTAGTTTTAGTGTCATGTTTTTTTTTTTTTGTTTTTTTTTCTATGCAGTGCTCAACAAGCTGTTGATTCGTTTGTCAGTGCTATGCAGTTTCAGTACCACTGAAAAAGGTTACAAACATGCAAACATACATGTCAAGCTAATAAAGGCGTTATAAATATCAAAAAAAAAAAACAATTTCCATAAATTTATTTTGAGTGACTGCAAATTGCATTTGATTAAAATATGTGTCGCTCTAAAAACATCAAAAGAACTTGTTGAATATCTTATTCATGAATATTTGGTTATCCGAAATTTCTGTGGAAAATTTAAGTACACAATGGCCTAATTTAGCGTATCACAAATCAATGAAGTCAGTTTAAATGTTGCGCTTTTGCTTTGAATTTCTGCTGCAGCCAAATTTTGGCCTCAGTTATATTTTCATAGCAGTAAGCCTTAATACAAATGTTGCTAGTTGGAAAAAATTTTTTTGAGAGTCATTCACAATTTAACATTTATTAATTTCCTTTATATTTTTCTTGATAGTTGCTTTGCTTTGATTGCGACATCTGCCTGTTGTTTTCATTTAAACTTTTTACGTATCATCTTAATTTTCGCATCACCACATTCATTTACTCATAAATATGCACACATGTACACATTCAATTTGCGCAGAATTCTTTGTGGCAACATTTTGCTAACATAGCCGCTACACACAGCTGCACAAATGTACAACTTAATATGTTTTTCTTTCGAATTTTCGCCCACGCTCTTTGCTATTCCAACTTATTATTTTATTATTTTTACTTTTGTTTGCCTTTTGTTATACTCGGTTTGCCACTGATTGTTATTTTTTCCGCTAACTTTTCTACTCATTCAACCCAAAAGTACGAAGCTTACGCAAAAACCAATACTTCGAACGAAGTGTGCTTGTGCGCCTAAAAGACGGCTGCGTTAAATTTACAGTTCATTGATTTTTGCGCAAATTTGCAGAGCTTTTTATTTTACACCGAAGGGTGGAAATGAGAAATCAAAAAAAAATAAAATAAATAAATAAAATAACACAGGCATGCAAATGAAGTGTATGAAATTGAACTTATCGGGTTTTTGTTGTGAATTGCCTTTGAGAAGTTGGGCGCTTTTTTGCCTTTTCGAAGATTATTTCTTGTTTTTCGAGTTTTATTTTTGGTTTTTATTTATTTTTAATTTTTATTTTTTTTTTTGTATTTTTTTTTTTCTTGAAGTGGGTTATGAACTTTTTTAAGCGGAAATAATTTGCGTAGAAACCTATAGGCATGTGTGTGCATGTTTGCTTGTGTGCTTCTACATACATATATGAAAATGCGTGTGTTGGAGAAATACGAGTGATGTGTTTTGTGAAATAATGATGCTGCTATAAATTTATTTACATCTACATTGTTGCGTATATAAGTAGTATATATATATCTATGTGTGTGCGTGTAAGTATACAAGCATACCTCAAATTGGATTTATTTGAGTTTTATCAGCAACATTTTAAATATTTTTTGTGTCAGTAAAATGTATGGATTTAAAAGTTAAGACTAAAGAAGTTCATGGACTTCTTAGAAAAATAAAATATAAAAAATCTTAATTTAGTTATAAGCACTTCAAAATTAATTAAATTTAAGAAAAAAATGTTAACTTCTATAATAACTTTCACATATAAAAAAAATGTCCAGGTGAGAACTTGATTTTGATCGGCCGATTTCTATAGCAGTTAAATGCCAGTTAAAGGTCGGATCTGAATAATTTATTATGACACTGTAGAATTGTGAAAATCGTGAAAATATCTTGTGAAATAAAAAAGCTTTCCTTACAAGAACTTGATTCTGATCGATCAGTTTGTATGACAGCTTGTATGTGCGTTAGTCGTCAGTTTTAAAAAGTTATTCAGTTATATAAGTAATACTCTGGATTATGATCCGTGCCAAATTTTATGAAGATATCCTGTCAGACCAAAAAGTTGTCCATACAAGCAATTGATTCTGATCGTTTAGTGTATATGATTATTGGCTATTTTATATGCTATAGTAGTCCGATATGGGCCCTTTCTTGGGGTGAGAAGGATGTGAGAGCGATATTCCAAAAACTAAGCGACAAGTTCACGTATATACAGACATACGTACATTGCGATATCGACTCAGCTAATCATTTATATACCATACATATATATATTATAGGGTCTCCGACCATTACTTCTGGCTATTACAAACTTCGTGGAACACTAAATATGCCCTATTTAGGGTATATATAATTAAAGCTTACCTACTTGTATATGTATGTACAAATAAGCTACCCCTACGAAGCGATATAGCACTGGAAACTTATATATATATATATCTTTTCTCAGAACTTTCTATGGACTTGTGAGATTTTGTTACATAACACATGTACATAAATTTGCTATCTGAATGCGACACCTGGTAAATTTTGGGTAATGAGGAGATAGTAAAAGTTACTAAATAAAACAGAGTTTGCAACTCCATTCTCGAAATATATTTTTTATATTAGCAGAATTTTTTTTAACCTACGGATAAAACATTTTTACTAATAACTCGTAGACAACCGGTGAAGTCATTTAACTCCCGTCATATGGATTATAATTATATTTATAGCTAAACTAGTTTTTATGTGAATCCTTTTGAGGGCTTCTGCATGTTAGATGTATGTATAGAGTAGCACACGAAAATACTAGCTTACACTTAGAGACCTTCCCATAGGTAAATGAGAGTAAGATATAACGATTTTAATAATAATTTTAATAATAATTTACTTAAATGAAAACTAATGGAATACTATATTTTATGGTCTAATATTAGCTATTTCTAAACTTGGTTTCCTAACTTATTAGAGGTATTTTTTTATAAGTATGGTTTTTATTGATATAATTTTTTGTGTTCATATGAAACAGACTTACTTCGGAATAAGTTTGGAAAAATGTGAAAATTTTTTACCAAATAACGTTCACATTTGGTTGAATGGGTATATTAATAAACAAAATTCTTGCCTTTGGAGTGATGATAATACACAAGCTATTGTTGAGGTGCCGTTAGATCCTCAAAAGTCATTGTTTTGTGTGCTCTATGGGCGGAGGGTATCATTCGTCCATATTTCTTCAAAAATGAAGCCAGCCTTAATGTTATAGTCAACGCTTTGGAGGAAAACCCATGGAGTCATGATTTATACGTTTTATTTTTTCTTGAAAGCATTAAGTCCAAAAAATAGCCTTTATGTGGTAAACTCGTCTTGGGTCTTTGGAATATATTCTACTCTTTTAGAAAATATGTTTGTTGAGGTTAATTGAAAAGTGTTTATACCTGAAATTGTTGAAATAATATATAGTTTATATAAACATGTAAGACCTAGTAAAACGGAATTAATTATTTTTCCAATAAATGGTTTAGCAAAAAACTTCTCAGACAGTTTTGCGTTTGAGTAAGCGCCAAAAATGGACACTAGCGAAAAAAAATACACCATATTTAAAATTTTTGATTCGATAAAGATGTAAACGCAAGCTAGGTGGCTGCAAATGTGAATAATATGTATTTATGGTCTTGATACTGTTACATTATTCAATCACTCGTAACTTTGGTTTCGTCGAAACCATTTTATTCTGGTAATTTCGATGTCAAAGATGCAACTCGTTATCGAAGGCCAATCGAAGTTCGACGGTCGAAAATATGTAATATATACCGTAATGTAAGTGCTGTTTCGATTAGCCGAGAGCTAAAAATTCACAAAAAACCGGATGGTTATTGGTGATGAAAAGTTAGTCACTCTTGACAACCTCAAGTGAAAACGGCTCTAGTCGAATCGAGATGAACCGACTCAAACGGTGGTCAAGGCAGGGTTGCTGGTCGGAAATCATCTACAATGAATTGCTCCGCTAAAGCTCTTTTATTAGCAACAATTGTTCCGTATGAAGAAAGCTATCACCTAGCAGCGACCATCTGTGAGTAATAGGAGAGGAATTGTCTTTCATCAAGAAAATATCAGAACACACACATCGATAGTGACTTGCCAAAAGCTTCGGAAGCATGGTTACAATAATCTAGTGCGAAAACCTTATAGAACAAACCTGGCACCAATTGATTACTATTGCTAATTATTTTGAGGATGAAAATGAGGAATAAAGGTAAATAATAAATGGTATTTAACTTTGTTTAATCAAAATGATCGACATTTTTTATTAAAAGCCCCTTGAAACAACAAAACTAAATATAAATTTATTTCGAAAATTCACGTTTGCGCTTCGCTCAACTTATGGTCAATATATTCGGCCTACTGAGTGTACTATTCGCAACACCATCACCCATCTTGAGACCCAGCATTCATTATTTGATAATATTCGACTGAATGGACCACGTACAGCACACAGTGAAGAAAATATAGCGGCCGTGTATGTATGGAACGACTTGGCGCATTTTACGTAGAGATCTTAAACTGAAAGTGTAAAAAAATACAGCTTATCCAAGAACTGAAGCCGTTCGATCTTCCCAAGCAACATCGCTTCGCTTTATGGGCTCTTGAAAAGTTCCAGAAGTAGATCCGACGTTTTCGAGCGAATTTTGTTCAGCGATGAGGCTCACTTCTGGCTCAATGGGTAGCAACATGAAGAGATACAAGAGCTGCCATTTCATACAGAAAAACAACGGTTTGGTGTGGTTTTTGGGTCGCTGGTATCATCGGTCCATATTTCATCAAAAATGATGCCAGTGAAAAAGTAACCATGAATGGCGACCGATGCATGAAATTCAAACTCATGATCGCGGCCACATTTTTTTTAACAAGACGACACCACTTCCCACACATCACATTAATCAACGGATTTACAGAGAGAACACTTCGATGAGCAGATAATTTCACGTTTTGGCCCGGTCGATTGGTCACCAAGATCGTGTGATATGACACTGTTAGACTTTTTCCTGTGGGGGTGTGTGAAGTCTAAATTATATGCGGACAATTCCGCTTCAATTCAGGCTTTGGAGCAAAACATTATGCGTAACCAGTCGAAAAGCTCGAACGAGTCATCGAAAATTGGACTCAACGCATGGACCATCTGAGACGTAGTCGCCAACATTTCAATATTAAAATATAAATGCCAAAGAATGTTCTTTCGAATGATAATAAACATTCCCCAATGAATTTGAATTTTCTGTGTTTTTTTTTTTAAAAAAGTAGGTAAGCTTCCTTTATTCTTCAAGTTTTGCGAAAACTTCAAATATTAATTCGAAAATTTTCGTAATATTTTTTTGAAAAAAAAAATTCAACAATAACAAAAAGTTAAATGACACTAAAAAAAATAAGAAGAATATTTGCTGCATCATCTTGTTTATCAACGCTTTTAGTACGAATTTAATTTCCGCACAAACACCGGTGAGCATGCACACAGGCACACATACACACCTATGTATATATTCGTGTATATAGCTGCTTAGCGATTGAGATTCACAAAGTGCAAATACTTTGCTTGTAGTTTGCTCCAAACGATTTTACACCACAAAAATTAAGTTTTCACACAAAGTTTCTGGAAGCCGTCGACGCCGCCACTGATGACAGCATTTCCTCTGTCTCTATTTTAAAGTCATGCTCTTGTAGGTGTGTGTGTGTGTTACTGTTTTACTTTTTTTGTGAAATTGCAAATTTGAAAAGTTTTCAATGTAAGTGCGATTTTGAAATGTCGAAACTCAAAACATTCAACCACAAAATGGTTTTTGCTGAATGGAATCGAGTTGCCAACTTCAACATTTTCCTTTCGGCTTCATTGGCTTGGAGATAGGGCGGAGAGATTTGTGCGCACGTGTTTTTAGGGTGAGCGCACATTTTTGTTGGAAAGTGGCGGTGAGTACATATATATATGTGTATATATTAGGATGGGTCAAAAAATGGTATTATTTAGTGAAATAATGTGGAAAATTGTAAAAATTAGTTTTTAAGAGTTTAAAAAGATTTGTTTGAAGTTAAGGTTTTTCTCATACATAAGGAAAATTCCGAAAGGAACAGATGTCTCAGGGTGAGATGGAATGGCTTATGTCATGCAGGATCACTAAGATTAAGTGCAAGAGCTCCGAAGATAAACACGCACGCTTTTAGCGCACACGGTCTTGAAAAGACTGCAGGGCGGTTGTTGGCCTAGTCACAGGACACAACCTACTGTTATCACATGCGAGCTGGATGGCCATTAGTAATGACGATACAAGCAGAAAGTACGGAGAAGCTCTGTCACATACCCGACACACAATACTTGGTACCAATCAGGCACCAAACCTTGAATAACTGTCCACAAAAAGCTTAACGGGTATAAGTAATTTCATTGAGAGCACCAAATGGTTTGAGCGCAACGATGAAACGCGATAACAAAATTATCATATAAGGTCCCACGACAGTGTATCAAAATGGCGCATTCAGCGCTAATTGAGAATATGGTGGCAGCACTCCTACCTACCTACGTACCTATAACGTAACCTAATCTATTGTCCAAGACAGCGGTATAAACTGCGAACAATTTTTTTAATTCATTCAATGTTTTTTTTCGACGATATTTTCACGGTATTTAAGGAAAAATATTAAAAGTTTTGTTTTTCTCCGCACTAATGTATAGAGAAATAGAGAGAGGGCACTTTACCACTTTTTTCCGGTGGTATCATAATGGCCTAGGTGCGTCATTAGATAGCCACTCTACCTACCTACGTAAGCATGTCATATCTAACTTTGCGTATAATTGTTGCCACTTACCTTGTTGCCAGATCGCGATGCACGAAATTCATTTGCTCTAAATGCTTCATGCCCGATGCAATTTGCGTGGCTATGTACACCAAGCTGCCATAACTGTATATATATATATATTAATATACATGTATGTATGTATTGCAATAATCAGCGGCATTATTATCCCCCAATTTTTAGTTGGATTTTGCCATACAACGCATGGCCACGTGGTGTGAGGGGAGACATTTTAGTTGTGGATGCGTGTGTGTTTATGTTTTTAGGCGAGCATGTTAAAAGTTTTGCGCCATCAATCCAACACACATATACACACATAAATACAGCAGATAAGGCAACCCAACAACAACAACATAAGTGTACGTTGCCCAACAAAGCAACAAAGTTGAGACGAAGCAAAATGCCGGTAACGTTGACGTCGGAGTTTACAATGTTACGATGTTGTTGTTGGTGTGTCGTTGTAACATTGTTGTTGGTCGTTTTGTTGTACATTATGCCACATATATTTGTTTGGTGAAAATTATCGACACGAGACCGGAAGCGTGGCAGGACAAGTCAGGAAAATTAATAATAATGCGAATGATCATTATTGCGTTTGCCGGCGTTTGTTGGCAGTTATGTTGTTTGTTGTTGTTATGGTGTTTTTTCGGTAAGCAGTGGCAGTGGCGACCAAAAATATTTTCAACATTTGTTGTGTTATTTATGTTGTTGTTGTTATTTTTGCAGACGCCGCACGGTGTGGAAGTCGTTGAATGTGTCAACGTTGTTATTGTTGTCGTCGTCGTCATCATCAGCCAAACGGAAGTCGGAAACAAGATAAAGCGCAAAGGATGTAAAAAGAGAAATGAAATGAAAAGTTTGTTAAATATTTTGCTGAGGTTATGTTGGTTATATATATAAATTGCATGTGTGTGGTGACATTTACAGTTAGTTTGGTGCGTTTATGGCTTAAGATATTTTTGATACTTCAGTTGTGAGTGTCTTGTTTAAAATATATCGTATGTTAAGCTCAGACATATTCGGTAATGTTTTATATGATTACACACTGAATATATTTTTTAACAGCCAGACAACAAGCAGCAAATTTCGAAGACCTTTCAAATGTATATACATATATGTGTATATAGGACTTTTTAATAAGAGTGATATGATTAAAAACAAAAACACACTAGTTGTTTCTGGACGGTGTTTTACCATAGAATATCAAAGTAAGTTTTCAGCAATAGAGTTTGTCATTCAATACCAATACAGTCCGAGCGTTCTTGTTCTCCAATTAAACTCAATTAATGAAGCTTGCATATTGCTCGTTCCTTGGTATATAGAGTACCATTATATACTCATTATGATCGCCAACGTTGTTTTTTGGTTTTTCTTCTTTACTTTCTTCTTGGTTTCAGTAATTCAGTATAATCAGAAAAATAGGTGTTTAGCCCAGGTTTCCTAGTTTGTTGGTGGGGTTGCTACCTTGGCTTATGAACCAGCCATAAAAATATATACGTTAATAACGCGTGCCGCATGTTCCAAGGCAGACGCCCGCTATAGCCGTCACTATCATGTGAACAGTTGCTACGATCACCCTCGCAGAAGGTTTGTATTATGTGTATTTTTTTAGCTTCGGAACTCTTCTGCGACCTCACCGACTTGGGAGGCCTTGCCAGTAGCTAAGCTAACGCCGACATCACTCTCAAGATGATTGTACTTACTGAGTTCCCTCATCGCGGCATTATAATAATCTTCGAGATGGCTTATTATGAAATTATTGAGTATTTAAAGTCGTTTTAGTCTGTGACCGATTAATTTTTTTTTACACAAATATTATTTTTGTAATTCTACTTGTATAATCTTTTGTTATGCATTAAGCCAATCTTTGGTTTAAGTTCTGAGTATTTTCTTTATGCCTTATGTAAAATCAACAAAATAAACAAGCAGATACTGAGTGATCCGGGAAAAAGTCGTCAAAATCTTAATTGTTGATTAATTGAAGACTTAAATTTACCGGGTTTTCATGAAAATGTTTGAAAAATTAAGACAAAATGTAGACTTTACTCTCCGTTTAAGTATTATCAAGCTAAGTACAGACAAGATCTTAACTAGTACTGAGTACCAAACTTATGAAGAATGAGGTAAGAAGAAATCCGATAACGCGACAGTATAGAGTATTATTTATAAATAGGTAAAATATTTTGCAAAGTATAGAGAACAAGCTGGACTCTACTGCATCAGCAGGCAACGTAAACAGCCAATCAGCAATCAAGGCAATGACTAAAGAGTCTCATCAGGAACAAGCGGCTTAACTTCTACTGGGTACAAGGAAGGTTAAAACGCGCTGTTATAATATAACGGTTTGCAAACTGCAAAAGCAGCAGATCAAAAATACACATAGTTCCTACTCATTCTTGAGAGAAGGAACTGTAAGGACATGATTGGAACAGTCACTGGTCACAGTCTGGTGGCGGCACACCTCTGCAGACTGACATTTCTATCTTTTGGCACTTATAAAAAAACTTCAATCTTTTGGTATTTATAAAGATATATCAATGTTGAAAAAGAACAAATTCCTCAATATGTCTAGTACTGCTAGAAATGTAGTAAGTGTTAACGCACAATCTTAAAATTGGCATTCCATCCATTCACACAACATCACTTTACAGCACACTCACTCACCTTAAACTCTTATTTGTCATAATACCCGCTTGTAGACTATGCGTCGTCTCGGCTACATGCTCCTGCAGAAATTGATTTAAGTCACCCAGACATTCCGAGTAATCGAATACCATGCAAATAGGCTCATCACGCAGGCAGGCGCCAAGTAAATGCGCCACATTCGGATCGTTGAGGCGGGCGAGCTGTTTCGCCTTGTTGCGAAACTCTTTACGCATATGATCGGGCGCGCCGGGTCGGAGTGTGGCGACTGCTACCAAATTGGCGCTGTGTAAGAGAATTATGGAAAAGTAAATTTTAGATAAATAAATAATAGTAGTTTAAATAGGAAATGTTTTATGTCTATCTAATAATCTATTATTGTATTTACATCATCAAGTAGCTATATTAAACTAAGAGGAGGATTTTGTTGTTGGATGCATGCATTTTTTGAAGCAGATCGATAACTTTGATTGTTTTTTTTTTCTTTAATATGTTCTGAGATTTACATATCGTGTACATAGTGTTTTTTTTTGATAATAATTTATAAATCTATATTAAAGGAATTCATTAAATAAAACTTGAGTTTTCTTCGAAGTTCACTGAAGAATATCGCATATATACTTGTATGGGTATTTCCGGTTCTAGGACTAATAAAAGGACTAGGACTAAAGAGTTTTTTTAGAAGAATTAAAATTATTAGATAAAATTTTTTTTTTAATAAATTAAATTTTTAATTAAGGATTATTGCTTTGCAGAAAACTAATAAAGGGTGTTTTTTTTTAAACATGTGATTTTCAAGAAGAAATAAAGCGCATATAATTTAATATTATGACCAAGAATTTAGCCTTAATATAAAGATAAGAGTCTGCGACTGTGTTTTAAACTTGATATTGGGCAAGTGACGGCTGGTTCCAATAAATTCCAGCCGGGAAGTCCAATTTTGGAGCACTTTTTGAGAATTTTATATTTGAAGAAATATAGACCAATGATTCCCTTTGCCCATGGAGCACACCAAACAGTGACCGTCGGAGGATGTAACGGCGTCTCAATAATGGCTCGTGGATTATCATCACTCTAAATGCGTCATTTTGGTTTGTCAACATACCCATTCAACCCTAAGTGAGTTTTATCGCTGAACAAAAAAAGACCAATTTCGAAAAAAGTATTGCCTCATTTAAAGCCACACGTCTAAAAGAAATACCACTAACATTTCGTAAAAAACCGGATAGATTTCTTTACTAAAGAAAGAAAGGAAGTGATCAGGTGTACTGTATTATGAGCTTCTACGATCGTGTGAAATCTTTAAGGGGGAACGCCAACAACTCATCAAATTGAAGCGACCGATTGCCGAAAAATGCCGGAATTCGTGACTAGAGACGATACAATCATTTTTCATAATTTGGAAAACAGCGTCGGGTAAGTTTTGCCTAATCCGCCTTATAGCTCAGATCTTGGCTCTTCTGGCTGCTATTTGTTTCGCTACAGAAGCAACCACTGAAGTACGCTTCTCATCAGACCAGGGTATCAGAAATTGGTTTGATTCATTCTTGACCGCCAATACGATGTGATGGGATCCAAAAATTGCAAGAATACTACAAGAATGCTACTGTACATGTTTTTCTTAAATAAACGCCGCAGTGGTTATAGCCGCAAAATGTGGCAACAGGTTTCCGGTCAGTGGCGAAACTTGATTAAATATGTTGTGGAAAAATTAAATTAATTATTTTATCCGTGTGTTCTCTGCCAAAATGGTATTTGAGAAAGTATATTGAAAAAAATTTAAAATGACTAGACCAGCGGCAGCGTTAGAGAGTTAAAATATTTTTTGAAAAGTTGTATCCGGCTACCGGAGCATTTTTCTGGTAGAAGTAGCTGCTATTAAGGTGGCGGTAGACGTACTGCTACGAAGTGCAGCCTCTTTTATGGGGGTGAACATTCACGTCGACAGCATCGAGGAAATACTAGCACTGAGCGCGTTAATTGTGCACTTAAAGCTAGTCAAGAAGTGTCTGTCCGCACTAGAAATAACATCAAGCTACTTTATTATCAGACTCGTTTGGCTGCCTGGTCATAGCGGAATCGCTGGCAACTGCAAAGCTGAAGAGCTAGACAAAGGGGGCACCCTCGCACCGCTCGCATTGGAAAGGGGCCGAGTTGGATCTTCATTGGCATTTTACGTTCTAGACACTGGGTCAATGAACCTAGCGTGCGCTTAGCAGGCGCTGGTCGACGACTCGCTCCTGCGCGATTGCAAGATCCTTTGGCCTAGAGTAGAATGCGGAAGATCTTCTAAACTACTTGACGCTAGTAAAGTTCATCTTGCTGCAATCATATAGGTTCGTACTGGACATTGTTCAATATGCATTCATGCGCTAAGACTAAAAATCTTGACGAACGCGATTTAGAGTTTTATGTAACACCACGGACCGGCAAAACATACAAAAAAATTCTTGAGTGAATTTTTGGTTCAAAAGCACTCAAGCTAAAATTTAAACTGGTATCACAGTAAAGAAGAACAGCTTGCGCAAACCCCCCACTATTTATTTATAATTGAATTCTCATTTAAAGCCACTTAACTTAACTACTTTTTTTCTGAAATAAAGTATTAATATACTTGCAGTTTTTATGAATACAGATTTGTCAACTGTCCGTTGCATTAAAATGATTAAATTGTCAAGTATTTTTGTAATATTTCTACGAATTTCATAATAATAATGAAAATGCATTTCACAGAATTTTTTGATGATGATTTAATACCAAATGTTGTATATATGAAACCAACATGTCATAATATGAAATAAAATATGAACGCACACATACATACGCACACCAAAGCAATCAGAAATGCAATACCGGCAAGTGAGTAATAGAGAGCGTGGTAGAGCTGATAGAGAGAGCCGGTCGATGTATGTACATATAAAGGACATTTGTGAAATGATAGCAATTTTGCAGCTGCCAAATGACCTGCAATATCATAGGTACGCAAGCAGCAGCAGCAGCAGCCGACTTGGCTTAATCTGTATTCGTGTATATGCATGTGTGTGTCAATTTCGCCTATCTGCTGCTGGTCTGGTCGTTAGGTCGCACGTTCGTGTGTTGGTTCGCTGCATTCGGTCGTTGTGTGTCACATTGCGGCAGCATATAAAATTGTGTTGCGGTCATAAAACCTCAAAGTGCATTATGAACGTTATCCTTGTTGCGACAAAACAGGATATGTGAAATAATTAACATGCTCATAGTTGCACTAAAATGACCAGAACATACACACACATACATGTATATGTATATATGTGGATGTATATGTATGCATGTCAGCTGGTTACACGAGCAATATGTCGGACTTTCAGTTATATACTTGTATAACCATCTATATACCTATAACCGAGTTGAGTCGGTTGCGGTTAGCCTGCTGCATATTGCATATGTTTGAGTGCGGTGTATGCCATGTTACGACGTCCTTATCGAGGCTCTTGAGTGGCTTTATTGAAATTGTAATATATGACAGAAGTCAAATTCGTGGTTCAAATATATTGCCAAGCACTCGCAATGACGTCTAACTATACATATATTCATTGATATATAAATATTATTCATATCAGAACTGCACAGCGCTATATTAGAAGACAGCCTTGCACAAAGCCGCCACAAAATGTTATGAGTGAGCAATGTAAATTAAACATATTAATATTGGTACCTATTCCATATATGTTTGAGTTTATTAAATTATATTTATGAAAGTTCGATTAGGTGTATAGCAAATCTATTATTTCATATCCGTATGATCTTTACGCGATGCATTACGAAGGCTTTGTAATGATTTTAAGGCTATAAGGACTCTCTGAACTTCAAGCGTCTCTTTGAATTACATCTCCAGTGAAGGAGAGAAGGGGCGTTCGGAGAACAACGGAGAATTTTGAAAACTCCGGGCCTGGTACCGTTTCAATGTTTTGGAAATTTTTTTCCAATAATTCACACATCCCCGCAGCCTGGTTTTCTCTCTACGGCCCGGTATATATAAGTCCACGAAAAAACATTTTCAGTTGAGTCACAATATTAGTAACTTTGTGTACAAAAAATTTCGAATGCCTGTAATTTTTTGGATATTGACTCTTTAGTCAACGGTGGTCTACTTTGAGGACCTCCAGAAAGCGTATTAAAAAACTAGCTAAAGACGTTGGCGTATAGCTGAGTCAAAAGAGTATAGCTAGCGAAGGAGTCTGGGCCGAGAAATAAATGCAAAGTTCTACGTTCTTCTTTTGGCTAAAAAATGATAGTTCTAGTTCGTAATACTTTGCTAGGTTCATTGACAAGTTAAAACTTCTTATACTACAGATAAGTGTGATCCCCTCTCTGTTTCTTAACTTTTTATGAGAGCGAAAATTTGAGGTAAGGCACCCAATAATAGTTAGGTTTTTCCGCCACAAACTGACATGAGGCTTGCTCTCTCCTTACCTATTGAAGTACTTGCTCTTGGCAAGGTTCATCTCGCCACAATGGTTGGAGTACTCACTGAAGACTGTTCTATTGGCACTAACGAGGTAAGATTCAATAATTTTGAGAAAGCAAATTGTCAAGGCGCTTTTTCGATATGCGACGATCTTTCTGATCTACACTTTGAGATTCTGGGAATCCCAACGAACAGGCGTCTCTAGCTGTCCAAGTGGTATTACACCGGTCAATGAAAAAACATTTTTTTTTAGGTTTAATTTTTCATGCTCAAATTCTATTCTAGATTTTGAAAAACACTGGAATATTAGTTTTAGCTCTTCAAGCTTGCTTTAGCCTGATACGAATAGGCCTGTTTTCCTCGTACGAACATTAAAGAAGAAATAAGAAAATGCCTACAGAAGCTAATTAAATAAAATAAAATGTTTTTCCTTTATTTTAGTCTAGGAGAAACTGAAATTTAACATGCCGAAGTCGGACCCAAAAATCATGTCGACCGGTGTTATTCTTGGTCTACGAATATCAGCTTCTTTAACTAACCTAACGCAACTCTTTTTTATGACAAGTGGGGGAGAGGGTAGTAGCTATATCTTTAATGTCAAATAGTGGTCGCTCTGTTGGTTTTTTATGAGTTGATAATAGATTTTTAGGTATTCGAAAGCAATACTTTTCCAATTCTACAATATAGGTCAAGTAAAGGACGGATAGTATGAAATATAATTTTTTCTACTGAAAATTGGTAATTTTCCAAACAAACTGTCCATACAATGCCACAAGTTATATTTGAAATTAAGTTTTTCCACGAAAATATGTTTAATTGAAAGTTTAAATTTAATTAAAGTCACCAGTATGCTTGTCGTCCAACTAGTCGTGCTGTGTCCTCGCTGATTAATTCATTTCATATCCATAAGAATATTAACAACCACAAGGTAAAGAGTAAATTAAAATATGCCAATTCACGTTGTTGTTGTTGTTAGCATTATTGTTGCACAGTACAGGTAAAATTGAATATGAGCAAATACCGACATTTGTGGTTATGAAGCCGCAAAACTCGTAATAACACCATCATACGAAGCAGTTCATACTGATACTCTTAGCACAGCAACAACAAAAAATGGCTGTGTATGTGCATGTGGTAGGTAAAAAGAGCAAAAAGTCAGTTATGATGTGTGGCAGACTGATAAAATATTGATGGACATTCGGATAGACAGTTAGCAGACGTACAATGGACACAAACGATGGACAATATAAAGTGTAGAGGATATAAAGCATTTCACGTGCATGCTAATGGTATACCCGTGTATAAGTGTAAGTATTAGGGTGAGCTGAAAACTAACTTACTGAATTTAACGGTTAAAAGGTATGTAGAGAGAGAAAAAAAATAAAACAGTTGTGAAAATTTTTAGCTTATTTCTTAAAGTTGTCGATGAGCATTCAAAGTTTTCTCATGGAAAAAAAGTCTATTTTCTTGAAATATACCATACTGGTTGAACCAATGGGCGTACACTTTTTATAGAGCATATAATTTCCTAAAGAGTCTAACTCTGATGATGAGTTTTCTCAATTCGAAATTTCGTTAGGTATGAAAATTTTTAATCAAAACCACCAAAACTGCATATATTGATTTTTTTCACTTTTTAAAGCTATTAAATTTACAAATAATAAAATTCAAAAAATACCCCTGAAGTAGAGTTTTTAGAAAATTTTAGGGTCTTTAAGAACCTGCTTTTATAATATTGTATTCTAAACCGTTCGAAAGTTATGATAGTTTTAATAAAAAGATATTTCTTACGTGGAAAACCTTAAATACTCACCGACTGAAAATTAATCTAAAAGTTTTTCCTTTCAGCATTATTATTTCACTTTATATAGATCCATTTTAATCCACAAATTCGTTAGCCTAGATTTTGGCTCACCCTAATATGTATGTCCATAGATGTGTGCTTATTGGAAAGCAGGCACAGATGGTGACTTTATTATTGTTGCCCAGATGAATGATAAAAATGGAAAATTAACATAGACACATTGCAGAGACACGTAAATATGAATGGACAAGTTGGAGTGCGAGTCAAGCACTATGGATAGATAGGCTAGTATACTGCACAGGATGCAGTACGACACGATAAGACTGGTGAGAACATAAGTGAATGGCATACAACTTGACAGGTTAGGATATGCGATGGAATGTGGTGGTATAAGACTAGATAGTTTGAGTTAGCAGGGGGGTATGCACATTTATAGGTGCGTCAGGTAAGCAGTAAATTTTTATAGCCAGGAATCGCATAGGTGTTATGAGAATAGGCAGTTAAAGACTGAGTAGTAGCTGAGCAGGAAATTGTCCGATTAAAGTAGTATGATTGGTGGTTATCTCTTACTTTTTTTGACATGTTGCAAGTGTTGTCGCTTTGTAGAAAAAAAAATTGTTTTATGTAGTGATTTGTAAGGTAACTCGAGGATTGTCCAGAATGGGGTTTGGTAGTGGAACTCACTCAAATTTGGATTCACGATATTAGACGAACTGAGATTTAAAACTTAGGGTCTGACATACATAGGAAGTACTTGAGAATATATTAGTGCTAAATTTGGTGAAGTATCTTCTCTTATTTGTGGATTGAGTTTAAATTTTGACCAAAAAATGCAGCTACCTTCAAGTTTGAAACCTTCTGCTGCTGGATTTCAAGGGAAGAATCCTATTCCAGACATACACATGAAAGTTTGGCAAGCGTCGAGGAGTGACCACAGATAGATAAAGACTCTATGTAGGTATACTTTGAATGAAAATGAGAACGCACCTTTGTCCGGATCGTGATCAAGCAATTGACCACTGAAAAATGCGAGAGAGAGAGAGTATATCCAAGGGAGTATGTTACGTTGAAACACTTTTCTCACTTCTCATCTTCGCTCAGCTGGTTCTGAAAGCACGCAACAAAAATATTTTACTCTTCAGATACTTCACTATTGGCTTGTCAAACTAAAAGCTTTTATATATATAGAAGCACTTGATTCCAATCGTTCAGTTTGTATGGCAGCTATATGCTATAGTGATCCGATCTGATGAATTTCTTCGGAGATTACATTGTTGCCGATATTAGCTGTTCTGACAACTGAACAGCTTCTTGGTGAGAAAAGGACGGGTGAAAAATTTCAGATCGATATTTCAAAAACTGAGGACTACTACGAATATATACAAATGTACAGACGGTTAATTTCTTGAGAGTGAACTTTTTTGATGAATCATATGAGTATATACTTGTATATGAATTTTGCAGCCTTTCGAAAGATTTATTTAGAGTTATGTATCTTCCGGTTTGTAATCCTCATAGTCAATATGTGGAATATTGTTAAAGAGACAGTGCTTTTTAGAAAACAGAGTTTTATATTAGTAAGGATCCCCACTAAGATATTCCTCTACTTCTAATATGATTTAAACAGATATTCCTTGAGGTAAACACAAATATCTAAAATAAGTCAGTATACTCAGCGAAATATCTCAAAAATATCAAGGTCTTGAGGTAACTTAATAAATCCTTGGGAATGAATGATGAAACGATCTCATCAGTATATTTTTTTACATATACATGTATTGTATACATATAAAGGCAGGCAATTTTCTATATTTGTCTAATAAATATTCCAAGAAATAATAAATTGTCTTTTTTTTCTGTATTTCCCATCTACAAAAAAAAATTTACATCACAAGAAAAATGATCAAAAAATCCCAGCTCTACAATAATTTTAACAAAACTAAGTTCTGTCGACTCCGAAAATATGCACCTGTCACAAGTAGAACAATGCATATAAAACATCCTTTATCCTGCACGTCAGTTGCATTGGCGTGCATTGCACAAATTTGTTACTCATACTATGCATGCTATTGTCATTGTTGTTGTTGTTGTTGTTGCTATACTCAACAATGTCATAATAAAAGCTTCAATTAAAACTTGCACGAAATCAAAGGTAGACAAATGGCGTTGTGGTCGCCCGAACAGACGACGAAACAATAAAGGCACACACGCTTGCATGAGAGGAAGGAATCGTAGACGAAGGCAGGAACAACATACATATCGAAGGATGGCAGTATACATGTATGGATAGCTGTGTGCGTGTGTTTGCAGCTGTATAACGGTTTTATTAACTGTCGTTGGTGATGGCATAGTGCCAATGGCTTTGCGGACGCAACTATAATAGAATTTGTGATGAGCTTACGCTGTTGGCGGATGAGAGATGGAGATTTAAGAATGCTGAGTATGTGGAGACAAAAGCGGAAATAAAATAAAGATAAATACTAAATGAAGGGTTATGAAGGATATAGAAATAAGTGGAATTAAGTAAACTAAAATAAAATTAAAAACAAATAAAATAAAATAAAACCAAATAAAATAAAATAAAACCAAATAAAATTAAATAAAACAATATAAAATCAAATAAACAAAATAAAATAAAATAAAATCAAATAATATTGTAAAAGAAAAATTAAATAAATAAAAATAAAATAAAATAAAATAAAATTGAATACAATAATTGATATAATAAATTTATATAAAGATATAAAGTACAAATAAATGACTTGAACAATTAAAAATAATTTATATAATTAAAATTATGTAATAAAAACTAAAAAAAATTTAAACAATATAAATAAGTTTTTTAAAGCTAGTTAAATTAAAAAAAAAATTAAAACAAAGTATAAATTAAATAAAATTTATTTTATTTTAAAAAGTACAAAAATAAATAAATAAAAATTAAAATGGTTATAAATTAATTAATAAATATAAAATATAATATAAATTAAATAAAACTAAAATTAATTTATTTGAATAAATTATTTTACTTTAATTAAGTTAATTTAAACAAAATAAAATTATACAAAAATTATGTATATAAAATATAGATATAATATACACATTAAAAATTATTTAATAATAAAAAAAAAAATATATATAACACAACAAATATGCTTAAATAAAATATATTAAAAAATTAAAGTCAAACAAACAGGCTTAAATAAATTAAAAAAAACTACGCTAATATAAAAATTTAAATAAAACTAAATAGGAAGGCTAATAAAAAAAGTAGAATGACAGGAATTAAGATAAAAGTTAAGTTGAGTTAATAAAAATTATATAAAATTATAAAACAATTTAAATAATTATAAAATAAATAAATAAAAATAAATTGAAATTTTTATTATAATAAATAAGAGTAAATAAAGTTAAAAATTTGATTTTATATAAAATTCATTGGTGAAAACTAGAAATAGAATAAATTGGTTAATATAAATTAAATATAATTAAATTAGTTGAAATACATAAAAATTAAATTAACGAAGTTAAAATATATTAAAAACTAGATTAGAGTAAACCTAAATATAAAAGAAGACAAACGAAATGAAAATACATTTAAAATAATAATAAAAGAGAATAAAATATTAAATTTAATTTGATCAAAATTAAGGAAATAAAACGTATACATTTAAATTAACTATGTTAAAACATAGTAAAAAGTGTATATAAAATATACCAAATTATTTTAAATTAATACAAACAAAAATTAAATTGATTAAAGTACATATTAAAAGTAAAAGTGTATAATTAAAAAAAAATAATAAATAATTTACATGTATTAACATAAAATGGATTAAAAAAATTATTTTAAATTTATAATCAAATTATTTTTGTAAATCAAAAGCAAAAAAATTAATTAACATATATTAAATGAAAGTAAATTTAATTACTGTATTACTGCGCTATTTTTAAGAAAAACATTTTTTTGATATACATTAAAAGGCAAAACCATTCTTTATAATCCAGTAAACTTTTAAGGATTGTGTGAAAAAATTAGTTTATATAATTTATGAAAACGAAATTTCTAACCAAGTCATATGAAAATCAATGAGCAAAAATTGCGAAATAATAAAGTGCAAGCTTTTTATTATTCCTATTTGCCTTTTTTACTGCAAAAAGTTTTTAAATTTTATTTTTAAACAATCTACATATTTCATATTCATTTTGAAAACTTTGTGGTTTTTCGGTGGATATCCCTATATTGGCATTCCGATTGTGCTCTCTTTTTTTTTTGTGGCAATGTAATCACAACTTTTGCACCTTTTTCCCATCTATACACCCAATATTATGCAATATTTTACATTTTCCTCATTTTTTAATGCTACGCTATTGGTTTTGTGTTTGAAATTTTTCGGTTTAGTTCTATTTAATTTGTTGCTTTGTGGTCAATGTGGTTGGAATTTGCAATTTTATCGACCACTTTTTTACATATATATATACTGATGTGTATGTGTCACATTCTAATGCATTTTTATATCTTAACTACAGTTGGGTGTATATATATGTACATTAGGGTGTCCGCTATTCATTATATAACATGCGATTTTTTGATATTTTGAAGAAGATTTTTTTTGAAGATTTTAAAAAAGTAAATCTAATACAAAAATTTCCGCTTTACAAAAAAGGTTACAATAATATTTTTCGTAAAATCATTGCTTTAAAAGTTATACGTAGTTGTATTATACATGAAATGACCTGAGCCTTCATACAAGTGATTTATACACTCTGAGTTGCTCATACGACATGGTGCACTATATGAATAGTACACTACATTTGATGCATAACTTTAACTGCGTATAACTTTTAAAGGAATGTTTGTATAAAAAAAATCCTTAAGACCTTTTTATAGAGCGGAAAATTTATTATTTGCGCATTGTTTTTCCAAATTTGTAGACTTATTTACTTTGGCGTTAAAAAATTTATTGTAAAAGATCAAAAGAACCCATGTTGAATATACGGGAAAAGTAAAATGATTTAAGTAAAAATACTTTTTTTCAGCGCCAAAAACGAAATGTCAGCGGTCCGACACCCTAATGTTCATATAAAAATGTTTGTATGTAAATGTAGTTATGTGCTTTTACATAAAATATTTTATCAGTGAGTAGTTTGTTATTTGTTGGCAATGCAACTGAGCAGAAAATATATCCGAATATATTCGAAATGAAATTAATTTAATTGCTGTTCGCATATATTTCGATGAACTTGTTATTTAGATTTTGAGAGGATTTAAAATAGATTTAGCTTAAAAATCTAAATAAATTCTAAAATATTAAAATCTGAAATTTTGGCTGATTATGGCGCTTATTGGCTAAGTTTCCGAAGCTGCTATTAGATAATTAGCGAAAGAAGGAAAGCGAAAGGATTCTCGCAGAAGCAATTTTCGCCATACAAAATCAAAGTTCATAGAAAATATAAATCTACTATCTTTTAATTGAAAGTTAAATCCGCCTGTATTTTTTGATTTGAAGACGTACCTACGTTCGGAATAAGAGCAGCGCTGCAATATCCGAACAAATTGTTTATATCAAAATATTGTTTCTTTTTAGAAAATTTTGCTGAGTTGTCAGATCCTGGTCGAATAAAAATTCTTACCCGTTCCGAGACTGACCTTAAGCCCAAATGTCAAGGGAACCAATTACAACAGCTTGGCATTGTTGCGTGTCTCAGGCTGAGTCAGTCGTTAATAGGGGCCGGTTAGAGTCAGTTGTTATATTCGAATATTTTGCTTCAACTGAAATTTATAATATTGTATTTTGTCTTTGCTGATAGAGACATGAATGTTATTTCAATATTGTTCCTTATAAAAAGCTTAAAATTAAGAAATTTATCTAATGGCTCTACTGATGTACGAAAAGTGGTGGTCTTTAAAATTCTCTTTGATTTTATGGGCAGAAATTTTACGATATATATACATCTTCTAGATAAAAATAAAAACTCAAAAGCTAGGTTATGTGAATATTTCACCTCAATTTTGCGGTTATGTGACAAAAGTCAATATAGAAAGTTATATGTCTTTTCATTACCTATAACAAGGCCATATAACTTTTTTCTATAGGACTCGTAGTTTTGTGGGAAATCGAGTACAACCGTTTTTGGCCTCTAAAAAATCCACCCGCTCCTCCCCTTCTTTTTTCCGACCACAGATCGCCCTTAAATTATTTTGCCACTAATGTTTGTTCTTTTATCTTTCATTTTCGATGGGTTGCAATCTACTCTGCGTTTCTTTCTTTTTTATCATTTTCAAAGTCTTCTGCCCTAGTCTATTAGATATGTTCAGAAATTAGAATTTTATTATCTATTAGGTGTAATTTAATAGATATGTTCAGGAAATGAGTAAATAAGGATAAAAATTAACTAATAAAAGATATTTTTGTGCACCACTTGCAAGAATATGCGAATGTGATATGAAATATGTTAAATGCAGAAATTTGTCCGACTCGAATTGTCGAACTCGCGTCGCCCGTGTGAACGCAATGTGCGACACCAAAAGAGCATTTGCCGATAATGAGCAAAAAAAAGAGTCCTAGTCTGAACGTAGTCTATAAAAAAAGAATCGATAAATTTTTTTTTCCTAAGTTCGTACGACCTTTTTAACTTTAACTTTGGTGTAACATTTGTTCCCCTTATCTCAATTAGTGTGTGTTTAGCAGATGCTTGTTTACGACGCGAAAAGTTTATTTTTAAATTTTTACCATGAAAAAAAATTGAACAACGAGTTTTCCTGTAATTTTTCATTTCCAATGTAATCACGGCTATGAATTCGTTGTAAATGTTGCAGAAGTGTTTTGGTTGAGTCTACTTAATCACTAACACAAGTATTTGAGTGACTCAAAATATACAGTGAAGGCCATGAAGTCATCAAAAACTTGTCTCATGCGAAACGTTCAACCATCTCTGTTAATGACGATAACATCTAAAAATTTAAAGAAACAGTGCTTAAAATTCGTCGTATGGTCATTAGAGCGGTAGCTGAGGATCTTAAGATCTCCTATGGATCGACTCAATACATTTTGGTTAATGTTTTGGGTATGAAGCGAGTTAATGCTAAATTAGTACCAAAATACCTCACTCTTTCGCAAAAATGTCGTAGAGTAAAGGTCGCAAAAGATATTCTTGGCAACATCGCAGAGTACCCTACATTCAACGCGCCGCTACTGGTGGTGGCGAAACGTGGTTTATGAATATGAGGTCGATATTAACGCTCCAAAATTGAGCCGAAAAAAATTTTTGTATTCGCTGAAGGCACTAAAGTTGGGGTGGCCTAGGCTATTAATAAGTGTATAAAAAGTTGGATTAAGCGTTGGCATGCTAGCATTGGCTCAGGTACATACTTTGAAAGCAATAATAAAGATTTGTATTAAAATACAAAGAAATATAGTTTTTTTGGCAGTCTTGCACAATTTTTTCAAAAGCTCAAGTCTGCTATGTTACTTTGTTTGCGGTCAGTTCGGATTAAAAAAACTTCTTTCTAATAACGATCATTGTCGTCGTTTTTTCTCCCCTCTTTCTCATTTCACTCCTTTCTAAGTATAACAGTATAACTTAATGCTAACGAACCTAACATCAGATTAAACACAAAAGAAGATATTCGTACAAATAGATCTTGCATTGTATGGTTACTACTTTAGCTGTCTAGAAATTAGCGAAATGGTAGAACAGAGAGAATTGGAGAGAATTAATAGGTTACTTTTTTCTTATCGGTAGTGTTTTTTTTTGCCAGTTATATTTAGCAATTATTATTATATTTATTTATTTTTTCAAAAATATTTATGTGTGCAAATATATTTGCACTTTTTTACTTTGTATAGCTATGTTTTGAACAACTAATATTTGCTTTTTAAAATATATGTAAGAAACATATTTGATTAGTAGCATAATATCCAACGCTCCGCTTATCCGCTTTGCAAGGTTTGGCAGGTATACCCCGGAGCTAGGGTGGTAGCGTCTGCTGGATTTTGACTACACCATCGCAGCCAGAACAGATAATGCAGCTCAATATTTCTAGAATAGCAAACCCTTTAGAAGGTGTCTACGCTGATGATAAAACTGTAATATGGATATTTGTGAGGGAGATTTAGGGAGTACATTAATTTAAAAAATTCGTGAGCTCTGAACTCAAGCCAGTTAGCAGAAATTCAATATATTTTCGTACAAAACGATCGTTTCTTAGTAAAGGCGATTTATTTATAAAAAGAAACTACTGATAACAAGTTTTCATCATTATTGTGAAAAAGGGAACCCACATAGATATTTATATTTAAAAATCAATTAAATTTCCGGCTCACTCACCTCATACTCTTCGTCTCGCACAAGTGTAGCTCACCAAAAACGCCACAACCCAATTTCTCCACTATCACCAATGATTGTCGCGGAAACTCTTGCACTTGAAAATTAGCCAGCTCTTCGTTAACATCGACACTGGCGAGACCAGCCAGGCCATTTCCACTCATGTCCAGATTGTAATGATGCGGTTTAACAGCAGCTAAAGTACCGGCTGAGCTCGCATAACCATAACCGCCACCCGTTGGCGTTGTTGAGCTCGATGCCAGACTGGCCGTTGTAGAGGCGAGACTGCCGCTACCGCCACCAATGCTGCCATTGGGTAATGTATTGCAAGCACCAGCATTTGTGCCCACACCACCGACTGCACCGCCGCCCATGCCATGCGTGGCATTTGTGGCGGCATTTGCTTTGCAAATCGCTGTGGTTGCATAGTATTTCTCATTACTACTGGCGTTGCCCAATAATGGCGGTAGGGGTGGTATTGGTGGTGGGCAGTGTGTAGTTGCAGTTGCCGAGGTGGGTGCCGGCGGCGGTGGTGGTGGTGGCGTTAGTTGTGACTGATATGAATGTTGATGTTGTAATTGTTGTAGTTTTTGACTGGCGGTCGACAATTTCGATTGAAACATGCTGTTGAGTGTGTTGCGTGCGCTTGTGCTGTAGTTGCTGCTACTGCCACCACCAGCGCCCATGCTGGCGCCATATAAGGAGTTGGATTTTTGTGTGCTCGTTGGCAGTAGGTCTTGCATATGTGGTACGGCGTACTCCTGGCAGACAATATCGGGAACGTCTGGAAGTACCGAAAGAAGTTATGTAAATAAGAAAGCTTAATTACAAAAAAGGATGCTACAAATATAGAAGAGGTTAAAGAGACGTTGGAGATGCATAGGTTTCGCATCGCATGAAGATATGTTCACAGAAGGTATTGGGAAAGACGAGAAACTCAATTGCTGAATATCATTGAAAAAGACGGTCTTGAATGGTTTGAATCATTCGATTGACCAAAAAATGAGGTTTATCGAGATAGCAGGCATTCTAATACTAGGGGAATTTGCCAATAAAAAAATACTTTTATTTAAAACTTTTACTCATAAATTCGGTAAGTTAGTTGTTGGCTCAGCTTAATATATACTACCATATATACTTGTATACATATATTAAGATTTAAGTTTTCTTCCTCGAAACTCCTGGTAAATCCTTCCTGAAGGTGCCGACTAGTAATAGGTAGCTAGATAGGAATTTGAAGAATGCACTGTGACCTGTGATCTATGTCTTGTGCCTTCTCCATATAACACTTTGTTTAACCCAGTCAAATCAAAGAGGTTTAATAAAGCTCCTTGGTTAATGGTTGTAATGTGTTCTCACACCAGATTTAATTGCTCGACAGCTGACTCCATCTTCTTGTGGTTGCGGGGCAATTCAGGAGTATGAGTTGTGGTGTCTCGGCTCTTTGGATCCGTGGAGTAATACCCTAACCTAAGCCAATTGCTTGCGCGAAAGCGATTGTACCCCATTTCAAGCTTGAACCGCCAGAAGCGGAAGCTAAAAGGCAGGAGACAGCTGAAGAGCCTAAGCCGTCAGCAGAAAGGCCGACGACAAAGGGTGACACTCGTAAAATTGTTTGCTGAACGTATTATTATTGGCTAGTTAGATGAGGCTGATCCCCAAGGAAAATTTTCCAGAGCCTAATGCAAGAGGATGCACGCTGCGCTGACAGACGTCACGCCATTGTCATGCACAGATGCTGATTAGTAGCAGGGCCAATGATTGCTCCACCGAAATGTTATAAAATACTTACTACCTTTAAGTAGGTAGGTAGAGTGGCTGCCTGACGATCCACCTAGGCCTTAGGTGGCTGATGGTAAAAAAAAACTTGAACTAAAAACCCCTTATTCTATTGTCTCCCTTCTAAAACACATCGTGTTCTTGACGAAATTCATCAGTTCAAAATGTTTTATCTGTGGAAACTCCGACATATTGTCAAGAATCCCTCAACCGACAGTTGCGGTTCTTTTCCTGTGAAGAGCCTTGCATTCGCATAGAAGATCTTTTTCTACCTCCTGACAGCTTCTACAATAGTAATTATATGGTGTTCCTAGTGTGCTGGCATGTCTGTCAATTTGACAGTGATTTGTTCGCAATTTTACTAGAGTTCTTATGTCATTGCTTTTGAATTTTAATAGTCGGCATGTGCAGCCCATATTCCATCCATGCCACGTTCGCCTGCATGTTGAGCAAGTTAAGGATTGACTCACCGAGACTCAGCTATATATTATATATAACATGTTTGTCGATTAAATATCTACAAGTAGGCAGAGGCATAAAAATTGCTTCTTTTCCAGAGTGAATTTGTGGTTTGGTGGCTAATTCAACTGCTGTACAGTTACTAGGATTATCACGATGTCCTCATTGCAGGTTTATCGTGAAATAGGATGTTAAATTCACTAAGAAATCAATATAAAGAAATCTTAAGAGACCGCTTGGTCAACTGCATATATGTACAAGTATAAACATATTCCTTATAGTGAGCACACTCCTTATCAGAACACGTAAGATTTTTTTAAATTCTGTGATCTCCGCTTGGAAGACACTGCTAAAGTATGGTAGACGGAAGGCAATACTGATAACTAATCTTACTGAAAAGATACCACCTCAAACCCGACTATGTAGTTTGGACTCATCCATATAGATGCAAATCCCTGCGTCTCTGTCCATCTCGCCTCTTTCCCACTCTTCTCTTAAAGAGTAGACAATGTTTGGGACCGAATTTAAGTTCAATTCTATAGGCTTACAAAAATCCGTGCTATTGGATAGAATAAGGAACTTATTAAGTATCTTAGAATGCCTTATTACAGGCAACTTTTATGGAGTAATCCCTACGTCCAAGAGCTGACTTCGCTGTTGCTTACAGAACAAGTCTGTTACCAATAAGTGTAAAATGACTTTTAGTGCCAGACTTGGCGTTGTTTTAATGTATGCTTTCCTTACGCTTAATCACGTATATCTTTTCCTTTATTGGCCACCATACTAATATACCGTATGTCATAATTGGTCTTACAACTGCTGTGTAAAGCCAATGAGTTAACCGAGGCGTTGATCCCCATTTCGACCCCAAAATCCTTTTACAGGTGTAAAGTGCTGAAGCTGCTTTCTTTACCCTAACGTATAAGTTTGGTTTCCATCAAAGTTTTCTGTCCAAAATTACTTCCATTTAATAATGGCGGCATAACTACTGAAATTCTGTGTTTCCTACTGAACTAGCTTTGTCTTGTTAAGCGCGTTCAGTACGGCTGGATATTATTACAAACGCCTTTTACAATATATCTAGGAAGGCTACAAGGGTGTATTATTTTACCTCCAGAGATTATGCCATCTCTGCTACCACTGAGCTTAGCGCTGTTTCTGTGGATTTCCCTTTAGAATAATAAGTTGCTCATTTGTCCGAACGTCCGATAACGGACAACTATAGCATATAAGTGCCATGCAAACTGAACGATCGGAATCGAGTGTTTTTATGGAAAACTTTTTCATTTTACGACGTATCTTTACGAAATTTAGCACGATAAATGATGTAATCTCCTAAGAAATTCTTCAGATCGAGTCCCTATAGCAAAGCTGCCATTCAAACTATCCAATCAATGTTCTTGTGTCCTTGTGAAGGGTATTTTAGTTTCGGTGCAACTGAAGTTTGCGTTATTTCTTGTTTTAGCATTAACAACAAAAATAAGTGTTTTAGAAAATTTATATTTTTATTTTATAAACATGAATTTATGCATAAGCTTTGAAAAAATATAGGACTTCAGTTTTTTGCATACGAAAGCGGTTGCCACACTAAACATTTTATATTTTAATTTTCAGCGAAGCCGCCGAAATGTATTTTGCACGCGTATTTGTTAAAAATAAAATATAGTTTATGTATATTCATATAGCGAAATAATATAAACTACTCAAAACAAGTTGCATGTAAGCTATGAAAATATATCCCTGCCACATATTGTTGGCCAATAGAGTTTAGAGTGCAATTTAAATTCCATTTCAGCTGACATTTTCAGATTTGCATGTGTGCACGTGAATATAAACAAGCAATCGCACGAATACAAGCAAGAATAAGTGCGAAGAGAAAGATGTTAAAGCATGTACACACGTATAGATGTATGCATGTATTTGGGTGCATATAAATTCATGCCACATACGCACGCACGGGTACACTTTGAAAACAAATCAACACGCAAACATAAAAATCAAAACTTTCCACAACAACAGCATTTCGCTTGCATTTACAAGCGCTTTACTGCATGCACCACACATGCATATATATGTTTGTGTTGCACATATAAATACAAACTGTTTGTGTAACTGCGTGGGGATATTTGGGGCGCGTGAGCGCTACAAAATCCTTAAATTCAATTACCATTCAAAACTTGGCGCCACAGAAACATGCATTGCTGCAAAATAAAATCACTTGCATTTATATGCGGCACGTTCGCAAGAACAACAACCGGCAAACTGCAATAATCACAAGCAACAACAATAACAACAGCAATAATTTTCTCACTTTCTGTGAAAACGCAATTTCTTAGTGGTGGCATGCTCCACTAACAGACCTATTCTGCTTGTTTTCGCACACGCCCATACACACATATGCATTGGAGTACTTGTTTGTCGCTCATACGACATGGCACACCACTGCATACCCAGTGGAAGGTAGTATTGTAGTTTCAGTGGTGTTGAAGTTGTGATTTTAGAATGTATTGTGGTCCTGTTTCTTGCTAGAAGTAATAATCATATATACACATATATACATATATTAATTATTGTATTAAGAGAGAATGTGACTTAAGAGGTTATATCCGCTTGCAAGTCAGAAAAACTGCTTTTTTACATTCTCTTCTTTTTTCTTTAATAGGCATTTAATTTCATTGCATAAAAAAATATTAATTTACAAAACCTTAAGCACTTGAATAATCAGCGATTAATTTTGAAACTTTTTAATTCCCTGCATCCCGTAGTCGATCTCCAGAAGGACCTCCAAAAGAAGTGTCTGGTGGAGGGGAAGATTTTGCTGTTTAAAACTAACTTTAATCCAAAATCAAAGAAATTTAATATTAATACTGATGAATACGGCTACTGATCGAAGTACTAGTCAAAATTTTTAATTTTTGACAAAATGGCGGCTTCTCAAATATAAGTCGTTTTATGTGAAAAAATTTACATTTCGAAGTGGCTATAAAAATCGAAATTATTGTCAAAGTCATATTCCTTCGATCATTAAAAATTCGAGCCGATCAGTACAGTCGCTTCGGAAAAAGTTTACTCATCGACTGTTAAGTTAAAAGTTATCACAAATAAGCTCATATGTTATCACTGAAGCTATTTGACGCATAAACTTAAAATTTTCGGAGATAATTCCCAAATATATGTACATTCGATATATATGCAAAAATGATTATAAATTATTTGAAATTCACAAGTGGATATAGCCCTCTACTTGCTTTCTAATATGCGACTAATATTTTATTTTATCGAAAATTACGGTGAAAATTTGGTCAATATTATCTTTTAAGAATTTTGTATACCTGGACTAAAGAGGACCTACAACAATGATTTCACCATAAAATAAAATAAAAAACAAATTGACCTAATGATTTTAATTTGTTCATTAAAATTGTTGGAGTTTTTATAGAGGGCTTTTCGATACTTACACAATATTACTCATGGTACTACCTTTGATAATTGCCAAATTCTTACACATTGACACTTACGGGTTGGTTAAAAAGTTTCGGCGTTCGAAATGAAAAAATACTGTTTTTGGTACGAAATATATTTTTTTATTCAATATAATCTTCCTTAACTTCAATGATCCTCCAATAATCTTATGTCATCTCTATAATGACTTTCCGAAGGCTCTGCAAAATACCTGTCTACGGCTATAATAGCTCTTTTTACGACGTAAAACGTTTTCCACGAAAGAATTGTTTCAGGTTTCTGGAGAAGAAGTAGTAGTCGCTGAGGCCAAATCTGGTGAATAAGTTGGATGCTCAAGCAATTTGTGATTTAATCCGGCCATATGGGAGCAGCTCATAGTGGATGATTCCCTTCCAATCCCACCAAACACACAGCAAAACCTTCCTGGCCGTCAATCCCGGCTTGGCCACTGTTTGGGACGATTCACCGGCCTTCGACCACGACCGTTTTCGCTTGATATTGTCGTATGTGATCCATTTTTCGTCGCCAGTCACCATCCGCTTCAAGAATAGGACGAGTTCGTTCCGTTTCAGCAGCATATCGCAGGCGTTGATTCGGTCCAGAAGGTTTTTTTGCGTCAAATTATGCGGCACCCAAACATCAAACTTTTTTTTGTATCCAGCCTTCTGCAGATGGTTCAAAATGGTTTGGTGACTAACTCCCATCTCCTGGGCGATGTCACGAGATGCCATATGCCGGTCTAACTCGTATGCCGTCGAAACCATTCCTCCGCGGTTCGAAGTGATAGAGTACCATCCTCCAAAACATCATTAATCTCACGGAACGTTTCTCTAGCGGATTTGCCTTTAACGAAGGAAAACTTTAAAATAGCGCGAATTTCGGCGTTAGTGAACTCCATGTTTACACGTCTATAACTGTTGAACGCAATATCCAAACTAAACATGCATAGCGTTGTTTTGTAGGTTATGTCAAGACCTTTCAAATTATGTATAGTGTTGCCAGATACGAGCTCTGTAGCGCTTTGTACATAGCCGCGAAATTCAAAAGACAAAAAAGCGGAAGGGAGATATATGACAACCTTATATGTACTCTGACGTCACAATCAAAAAATATAAACGTCTTCCACTCTTAACTATTTTCTTCATGACAAGTGACCAGTTATATATTTTAGCAGGACTCTATGTTGCTAAAAGGGAACAAAAGAGTAGATAAACCTTTCGAAATTGAGATCAATAACAGGCCTCCTTTAAATACCTTCTTTATTCTTCAATAATGGTTTCAATTCTGCACTGAGCTATGAAGATGCAGTCAGTCAGAGTGATAGCTCAGTGGAATGTTTAAGCTATATGAAAGAAAAGTTACTGATATCTCAAAAGAGAAGAAAAACAAAACATGGAAAAACGTTAATTTCGATTGCTCTTAAACTATAATACCATTCACAAATAAAAAAAAGTTTTCTGTCAAGAATTTAATTTTCATCGGTCAGTTTGTATGGCAACAATTTGCTTTGATGATTCGATCTGATCACTTTCTACGTAAATTATAGCAACGCTATAGACAAGGAACTGTGCCAAATTTCATGACGATATCTTGTCAAATGAAAAAGTTTTCCATACAAATTATTTATTTCGATAGTTCTATTTATATGGCAACTATATGCTATAGTGGTGCGATCTGAACAATTTCTTCAGCGCCGATTGCACCGTTATGCTAAGTTTCACGAAGATATCTTGTCAAATCAAAGTTTTCCATACAAGAACTTAATTTTTTCATTCAGTTTGTATGACAGCTTTATGCTATAGTGTTTCGAGTTCGGCGGTTACAACAAATGAGCAGCTTCCTGCAAAAAGAGGCACACAGTCTCAATTTTCACACAGATATCTCAAGAACTGAGAGACTGAGGGGCGGACAGACAGACCGGAATGGTTAAATCGCCATAGCTCGTCACGGTGATCAGTTAATATAATATGTATACATACATATTTATTTTCTAGGGCCTCCGAAGTTTCGTTTCGGGTGTTACAATCATCGCGGAAATTTTGATTTAAATAGTTAAGAGAAATGTAGCAGGCTAACTTTGACTCTTTATTAGGAAAAATTGCGATAAGTCCGAAGTAAAGTTAGAAATTATGCTCCATTGTGAGATCGACTAAATCAGCTTAATTTATTTTAGCACAAATAACGAAGTTATTACACGGAAGTCGCAGAAATTGATATATTATGCTATATATACATATCTCTTATATAATTGATCATAGAAATTCGTAATTATATTTGCAATAGCTTAAAATCAATTAATTTATTTTATTTAGTTCTTTGACAATTTAATATATCCCTTCGCTCATCAAACTTGTTCAACACTGCACCTACTGGGTTCATGGGTCATCATATCTGTGCTAAGGTGCATGCACGTGTTGGTGATAAAAATTTGCATACATTTGTTCGACAGTAACAGGAAATCTCCAAGTTATTCGTTCTCTTTAAGACTCTCGTTTTTCCCCAACTTCTCTTATTATTCTTCTAACTCTGTTTTGAGCTTTTGCTGACGGTAAAACTTTTCCCATTTACTTAGTTTTCGCAACTAAAAGAAATGAAATTAATTGCAGCGCAGAAACCTAAATGCGCACATACACACATGTACACATACATAGATATGTAACTGTGACTGTCGTCTTCACAAATATGTTCGCTCACCTTTGCAATGACTTTATAAGCATAGCTGTTTACACATACAAACAAACATGTATATGTGTCAACGGTTATGTTTTTCGATTTGCGTGTCTGCTTTCATTGCATTAAATTCGCCCAAAACACAATCTGCATTTTCTTATGCCGTTTCAGCTGCCGCCTCGCATTTGACATCAGCCCTAACTGCAGCCAGCGGCGGCGGCTTCGGTCAGGAAGTGGCGAAAAGTTTTCGCATGCTTACAAATTTGGTTTTAAGCCTTTAAACTTTTTAATTTTCTGCTAAAACTTATGCCGCGTCGCACTAGCTTGTTGCTTTTGCTGCTTATGTAATTTGCTTGAATTTTATTTCTTTGTACTTTTTGTTGTTACTTCGTAGAGTTTCAATCTTCTCGTTGAGATTGCAAGATTGTGTAAAATCCTTTCGTTTAAAGAAAATGGATGTTATATATTACGAGTAAAGTAAGTACGTCCAAAAAACCCTATCCGCTAGATGGCGCTTCACCCGATTATACCTGCCGGAAACTCAAATGATTGTGTTTTTTTCTATGCACTCTACGGCAGTAATTATCACCTTAATATGTATTTAATTTCAATAAGAATGGCGTTTGTAAGCTGGCCGCTTTTGGGCGCTTACTTTCTTCAGATAGTCCAATGGTTGACAGCAGAGGTCCGAATTAAGAGTCTGGAGCAGCTCATAGCAGTTGATTCCCTGTAAATTCACAATTCATATAGCAACATTTTTCATCATAAATTCAGGCTTAACCGTTTACGCTGGCCGCAATTCGTTCGCGCTCGTTATCGTTTAAGTGGTTAGGCGTAGCCAGAATTTTAAAAAAATATAATTTTTTTGCGTTTTCATAAGTCAAATATCTTAGAAATATTATCTGCAAGTTCGACAAATACTTTTGAAGTTATTCGATAATGAGTAAAGGGTTCTCGAGCGCACTGACACGTTTTAGAGCCGGTAACTAGCTGCAACCTTAAATAAGTTTTTCTCAAAACTATGTTTTTTGTGCTGGTGATTACTGTAGCTCGAAAACAACTTCGTAAAATTCAATGAAATCGATGTAAAATTAATAAATAGATTTTTTTTAGTTTAGATATTTTATAAAAAATTAACTGTTGGTTTTTCCTCGAAAATCTGATAAATATTTTCCTGAGGCCGCCATTTAATTAAATTAAAAAATAAAAATATCGGTCAGGCACTAAATTATTATTAATATAATAAATTTTATTGTCCAATATTTTTTTCTTCAAATTTCTGTCAAGTCAAGTCAAGTCGAAACCTTATTTCATGATGATATGGTTTTATTTTTTTAAAATAAAAATAATTTACTTTCAAAATAATATTTAAACTTTTTATTTTTCCAGTCTCTGACTAAACCACCACTACCACCATTTCATCATCAGCAACCATTCGCTTCAGAAATGGATCGATTTTATGGTGAATCAGCAGTGACTAGAAGATGTAAGTTCACTTCAAGAGATGTTTCTGAATAACCCTGCGTGGAGTCTATACATCGAGCTTGCCTTATTAAAATGGTACCAAATGGCGTTTTTTTGTGCAATTCTTAGCTCCTGGGCAAACAAAGCAACATCTTCAATCGAAACGACAGAAGCTTTGGAAAAATTTAAAACAGAACTCCGCTGTTTAGAAAAACATATGTCTACGAGTGTAATGAGTACTGTCGACTTGTCTTCTGTTCCAAAGGAGCTCTCATAAGGGTTAAAAATATTCATAAAACCAAAAAAACAAAACAAAATAACAAGAAAAAATGTTAATTTCGTTTGCGCTTTTTATAGGTTCAAGTTTTCTTATGAAAATTTCATTTTGATCGATCAGTTTGTATGGCAGCTACCATATATGCTTTAGTGGTCCGAACTGAACAGTTTCTGCGGTGATAGTATTGTTGCCTTGGGTAAAATCCATGCCAATTTCGTGTAGATATCTTGTCAAATAAAAAAGTTTTCCAGAAAATAATATTATTTAATATTGATAAGCTTCTTATTGAGTTTTATTTTCTTTATTTAAAATTATTTTTCTGTGATTTAAATTACTCACTGACCAAGTTTTGAGAGAATGTTAACTGCAAATAGTCCTTTGAGGGAAGTAAATCAGTATCAATTTAATCTTACATTATTCTACACTCGGTTTTACCTCTTAAAATCTGCTATTAATACGAACAGTGTAATGAACGATAATGACAAAACTTAGATATTCGCCAAGCATTCAATTTGTTTTTGTCTCAAGTTTTGGGCCAAATGTGCGCAAACACTTGGCTTTATAAATTCATATGTAGGCAAATGAAAAGAAGAAAAACTTCACAGTGACGAGTGAGAATGCAATTCCTTCTCCTTCACACATATGTACATGCATATAACCAAATTTGTGTATGCATTTAATATTCTAACTGCAGCTCAGTCTCAATGCAGTTAGATTGTAAAATTTCAACTTATTTGTCATTCGACAGAGTCAAAGTCTTGTGTGCCTAAAACTAGGCAATGCTTTGTATATATGTGAGCTTATTGAAAAGACTTGAGATGGAATTAGTGTATGGTAGTGTGTGTAAATGCGGCTATTCAATAATTTTAAGCAGTCATTAGCATATATATACATACATACATAGCTATGTGCATATATATGCATATGTGTATACATATGTACATATATAGGTAGAGAAATATGTATACATAACAAAAGTTAGGGTCTTATATATTTAAAGTCTTTGCAATTGCAACGGAGAGGTATACTAGGCAGTAGGAATTATAATAAAACTCATGTGGTTGTAAGATTTTTCTATATGGTAGTGGAAAGAAAGTAGCTTTGGTTATGAAAAAAAGAAAGACTAATACATTAGACTTATTTTCTTAAGATCACTGAGTAAACATATGATCGAGTTAGCAAACAGGTAGCTTTCCATTAGTGTAGTTTTTCCTGTTCAAGCCATTATTTAGAAAGTATAAGTGATAAAACCAAGGAATAAACCAGATCAGGAATATTGGCGTAAGGAACTACTAATATGTTTCACCTAGGCACTATACTAGAAAATATATATAGCTTACGGCTTGGACCGATTACATAATTAATTTAATATACATATCTATTTTGTAACAAACTGATACTTCTAGAAAAATCGAGAAGAAATTTTTAGTTGGCGCAAGAGCAGCGTGAGCTTCCATTAATGGGTCTTTCTTACTGTTGGTCAACTCTTAAAATTCACTCAAATCATCCACAGTCATAGTTCGTAGGAGAAGAACCAGATATTGGAAGGACATCAGTAAAAGCACGTATTAAAAATGAAAGAAGGGGTAAATGAAGCGGTCATTCAACTTGAAAATCGGAAAAAACGTAATTTTTTAAATTTTTTTAAAGATAATTAATATATAAATAAAATAATATGAGTTTACAGAATTTAACGTATTCTAATCTAATCTAAAATTTTGGATTTCCTTGATCACTTAGTCGAGGAGGAGTTATAATGTGGTACACACCTCCGAAAAGAGGCGTTTGGCGGATTTTTCTGCTAAAAATTATTTCAAAATCAAAAACCAAAAATATTTATTATTACTATATATTTATACATAATACCGCAGTATCTTCCAGGCAGAAATTTTTACGGTCAGAAAAGCAGTTGAGATAGCTAATAACGCAGGAAATGACATAAATAACATCGATTTATACGTTGACAGCTAAGCGGCAATTAAAGCAATAAACTCACATCCCGTTGCGTCCTTACAAGCAGGGAGGTGACTGCATATTGATATAGTGACTGCATATATAACGGTTACCAGGCCACAAGAGCGTTCCGGGAACCGAAAACGCTGATGAGATTGTCAAAAGTGCCATCCCCTTGGCTCTTGTTTCGGTAACCACTACCGGAAATGCGCAAGTCGCGAAAAACGTTACAGAATGACATTACCGAAAGGGCTGACAAACAGAGCAGATTGAGATCGAATGCATTAGGCGAAATCGTTGTTCTAGTCACAGGTCACAGCTTACTGGCAGCACATGCGAGCTGTATGGGTTTTATTAATAATGACACATCTAGAAAGTGCAAGGAAGTAAGCATGAGAGAGGCGCTGGAACACCTCCTCTGCTTCTGACCGCTGCTTATCTAGCACTCGGCTTAGATTTCCAAGCGCAGAAAGTATTAGAATTATATATCATGCCTCTATTAAACTTCACAAAAAGCGTTGACGTTCTGCACAACCTAAGTCTCAGCTCGCATTAATAATGATCCATCTGGCATTACAAATAACCTGCAGGTCTATGTATGGCGTGACAGCGAACTAGTGTAACCTAACCTTACCTCAATAAATAGAGGTAATGATTGAAATAATAGGCAGAATTTTAGTTTTTGACAAAATAGCTGCTCCTCAAAAAAAAGTTTTTTTTTTTTTTTTTTTTTTTTGAAAATATTAACACTTCAGATTGGCTTAAAATCTATACTAATATACAATATCTTATTCCCTTGATCATTACCTTCATATTACCAACATTTACTTAAGAAGAATGTTCACACATTTCATGTTGTGTGCTGCAATCGATTTGGTGAAATTTTCCTCACTCACTCTGAAAACAGCGTTTAATATTTTGGGAGCTAATTACACACAGTTAAAAGATTATTGCAAACATGCTCATATCTCCGAAACTATCTGCCGAATCAACTTTCGATTTTCTTATAATATTCTCATATATATAAACATTCCAAACATATATAAATAACAGATAAAGAGAAGAGATGATATCTTGCAAAAAAAAACCAATAAAATCAGGTATAAATCAAATTGGTCCTTGTGTGCAGAGACGACAACTTCAAATGCAAGAAATTCTTTAAGATATTCAGAATTACTGTTGCTAGCATTGGAGAGAGGAATGATTTCACGCTAAAGCCGTCTTTAAGGGGTAGCCCTGACCGGTGTTACGCTGATACAGCTTATTATTTGCAACAAGGATACACCTTAACAGGATGTTGGAATACCAGGCTATAGTCGGGAATAAACTGACTGATTAACTGGCACGCTCTGCAGGGGTCATCAGGCAGTTGAGAGCAGAACTCTACTTCGTGGTCGGAGCCCTTACAATACAACCCAAGTAATAAAGTTTTTTTTTTCCAGAATTTGATCGTTGAGTTTGTATGGCAGCTATATGCTATAGTAGTCCGTCTGTAAAATTTCAGAGCGATATCTCAAAAACTGACAGACTAGTTCGTGTATATATAGACTGACGACCCGACAGATACGGCTTAATCAACTCAGCTGATCCTTAAGATAAGTATTATATAGGGTATTCAAAGTTTCCTTTTGGGTTTTCGAAACTTCTTGGTAAACTTAATATACGCTGCTCAGGGTATAATTAGTTGATTTGTGTACCAAATTAGTCTAGTCTAGATCACACAATGCAGTACTATTTCAGATTTATATCTGATCTAATCTCATATTGCAAGATCAAGTGGATAATACTTAATTGTGTTGGAATACTTACTTGACTAATCGCATTTATTTCAGAGAGGGCTTGAGTACTTCTAACTGACTTCCTTAAGTCACACTTCGGTAAAACTCGTTTCGTATCATTTAAGACAAAGAAGGTTTCACGAAATGCTGTTCGACATAGTTCAACCACATACTCTCGTTGAAAATTAAACAAATTAAACAATAACAAAGCCACAGTAAACGAAGCAAAAATAAACCAAACGGAGAGCATTAAATTGTCACTGGCGCCAACAACAATCAGTCACAGGAGACCGCATACAAGTGAATAAGATGGTTAATTGAGCAGAACATGAACATGTCCAGTTGCTACTGCCAGCGCAAGCATACATGAAAGCTTAATGAATGAAAAACCACAACAACAGCAACACTAGGAAATGCAGCAACTTTTATGCAACGGACAATGCAGTCAAATGCGACTGCCATTTTCGGAATATGATTTTTGTGCGCATTTCAGCTGTCATACACAAACAGGATGGAGAGGGGTTTATGCGCTCCAAGGGAAATGCTCACGCGACAGTGCAGGCGAATAATGGATAACAGGACGGCAGGATACAAAAGAAAGACGGAAAATGTGGTCGCTGCGATAAGAGTTCGAACATTAGAATTCATTAACGCCAGCAAGGTAAGTGACAATGCGAATAAAAACACAAAGATATAGTGAGAGAGAGAGAGAGAGAGAGGGCATGTTGATATTCGCGGAAAATTACTATGAGCGCGCTGTAGTGCTGAGTCCATAGAATTAGAGTAGGCGGTATGGAGCTCCAGTTCGAGTTCGAGTTCAAGCTTTCAATGGAATTATGACGGAAAGGTGAAGGCGAGCACAAAAAAGAAATTGCAATAACGGCTGTTGCCCACCAACACTGCTGCCCAACGACGCTAACGCGCAGTTGACAGTAGCAAGTTGTTCAATTAAGCGCGTACATGTTGCATGTCGCATGTTGTTGCAAATGCAAACTGCAAACTACATACAACTACAATAAAAGTGTCAACAACCTGCTGAATTTTTTTCCACACACATCTGCTCGCTTGTTTGTTAGTTTAACACACATTGCTGTATCCGTCGCACGTTCTTGGTCCCTTGCGCTCGCTTTGATCACCTGGTGTTTTGGCGTCGGTTATGCACTCGGTTTTCGATGATGTTAACCGTTGATGACGGAAATGACAGCGCTAATGTTTTTGGTTGACTCTTTTGTTATTGTTGTATTTCT
This sequence comes from Bactrocera oleae, assembly GCF_042242935.1. Lineage (NCBI taxonomy): Eukaryota > Metazoa > Arthropoda > Insecta > Diptera > Tephritidae > Bactrocera > Bactrocera oleae. The sequence goes on from NC_091537.1 coordinate 78,347,088, forward strand.
GCTGTTACTTTATAATTTTTTGTGGCATATGTAGTATGCATGCTTGTGAAAATGCAAAAATGTCCCTAATGTAGCGCTGTCCGAACGGGGAGAGCAGCGCGTTGCATGTGCATGTTGCCTCAAATTACAACGTACATAAAATTGCTCCCGTGTGACCGCCACTTCAGCCTGTTCGCTGGAAATATGTGAATATGTGTGCAGGTATGTTTGTGTATTTGTTTGTGTGTACATGCTTTACATGTCCTGTCAGCGGCACTGGTGTCATTTGATGACAAATGAAATTCACCGAAAAACTACATGCAATGATGATGGCTATAAAAAGAACAACAACAATTATAACAACGACATTTTTTCGCCGAATTTTAGTATTTCTATCGGTTTTTAGCTTTTAGCTGTTGCCTTCAAATTACCATTGTACAGCTATATAGACAAAAGACACTCACATATACACACATACATACTCATACATTTTTGTACAGAAACATACGTTGATATTCGAGCTCTCAGTCACATATGCAACTGACTGACAAGTTGCAAATTGAAAAGCTAGTTTGGCAAAACAACAAAAATGCGAATTACAATATAATATTTTATTGTTATTTGTTTTATCTTTTCTTTTCCATGCTGACAAATTACTTGTTAGTTATCGGATTTTCAATGCATTGCGTTTGAATATGGCTTTCAACCAATTGATTAGTTTGGCAGTTATCAATAATGTCTTTTATAGTTTTCTTTCTAAGTTATGTGACCGCAATAATTGTAGTTTTAAAATATTATATCTATCGCTAATTTTTTAATTTAATAATTCGAATTAATTTTTGAGAGTTGGGTTGAAAATATGCTCTCATTTGAAACCAAAACAAGTAAATATATTATATATATATATATATATCTGACGACGTAATTGGCCAAGGGTTTGCATATCACAAGAAAGTTTTTTGATTATTTGTAGTCACGATGTTGTTTATAAGTAACTTTCACGTTAAATTAAGGTTACTTAATACGGAAAAATATTTTTTATAAAGATTTGACCGGTCAGTTTGTATGGCAGTTATATGACAGAGTAGTCCGAACTGAACAGTTTCTTCGGTTATTGTAGCACAATCTTGGAAAATAAGCTATGCCAAATTTCGTAAAGGTATTTTGTCAAGTAAAAAAGTTGAAGAATATGATTTGAATCGGTCATTTTAATGGCAGCTATATGCTACAGTGATCTCATCCTAACGATATCTTTGAAGATAGTCGAGCCATCTTTAATAATTATTCATGCCAAATTTGCTGAAATATAATTGTAAAAAGTCAAATATAAAAGTTTTTCATACAAGGACTTGATTTTGATCAATCATTTGGTATGACAGCTATATGCTATAGCGGCCCGATCTGAACAGTTTATTCGGAGATTGTACCTTTACCTTACACAATAAATCATGTCGGTCGATTTCGACAAATCAGCAGCTTCTTGGAAAAGAAAGAACGCATGCCAAATTTTAGATCGATATCTCAAAAACTGAGAGACTAATTCGCGTACGTATAGACAGACGAACAAACGACCAGACAAGCAGACGGACGTGGCTAAATGGACCCAGCTCAGCTTGTAGGTTATTCGACGTTTTTGACTGGGTGTTTCGAACTTCGCGGTGAACTTTAAATACTCTGTTCATACTAAATATATAAATACACTATTGTATGTAATCGACGTATTTTGGATAGGTGGAGCGTCATGATAGCAGGTGCTAGATTTTAGGAAGATATTTTCGATGGTGGATTTTAGATTAAGACAAGGTACTTATAATATACTAGTGCAGAAGCCTCTGAAACTAATAAGTAAGAAAGAAATTCATGAAAATGTTATCTGGTCACGAAAAGATCTATAAATATTTTATATTGACTTTTTTCACATAACCTCAAAATTTATATGAAAAATTTAAATAACCAAGTTTTCGGGTTTTTATTTTCATCTTGTTTCTTTCATGAAATGTGGTGTAAACTTACTTTATGAAATATGTCCTAAACGCACTGTAATTATTTTTTTTTCCCCTTATATTGATCTAATATCGCGAAAAAATCCAATTTTTTGTGAGCAGACATACTCCGAAACAACGTTTGCAAATCGTGCAAATTTATTACCAAAACGAGATGGCACCTGATCCCGATTTCCATTAAAAAATTTTGTTCCGGGATGAAGCTCACTTTCGGTTGAATGTGTACGTTAATAAACAAAATTATCGCATTTGGAGTGATGATAATCCACAAGCGATTGTTGAGACGCCATTACATCCTCAAAAAGTCAATCTTTGGTGTACCTTATGTGCAGAGGGAATAATAGGTCTATAGTTGTTCAAAAATTAAGCCGATCCTAATAATGCAGGCAATGGTGAACGCTATAACTCTATTATTAATAACTTTTTCGTGCCTGAAATGGAGGATGTTGATGTGGACCATCTTTAATTTCGACATGACGGTGCTATATCCCACACAGCCAATGAAACAATCAATTTATTGAAGCAAACTTTTTGTGAGTGCATTATGTCGCGTCGTGAGCTTGTGGCATGGCCTTTGAGATCGTGCGATTATTTCTTGTTTACGCAGAAAAATCTGAGACGATTGACGCCTTTTAAGAGCATATTTGGTGCGTTATTGCTGATGCCAATTGCTGCAAGAAGTATTCGGAAATTGAACCTCCCGACTGAAATTTTTTCGAGCAACCCGGCCACTTACCCGAAAGCATTTTTAAAATATAATAATAAATTCTTGCTCATCGCATTAACTTTATTTTTTCTTGAAAATTAGATGTCTAAATAAAACACCTTTTACCTCCTGAACAAGGAGATTTTAGTAGTATTAAACTAATAAAATTAATAAAAACGCTGCTCGGCTATGACACCTGGGCTAAACCTTACCGAGCTTAGATCAGGACCAAAGCTTTTACACAATATTATTTACTCTGATTTTAGCAATTGAGCTAATTAATTTGAAATAAAAACTTTTCGTGCGATAATAATATTAATATTTAAATGGATCTGAAACCTAAACGAATCCTCCGTCGTCCTCGTCCTCCAAAAAACGCTACCGTTACTACCGCTGATAATTTTAAAATTCAGGAGTTTAATTTTGCAGCTCGAAACGAATATGTCTTATTTAATTTGACTTCCCAGAAAAGCTGTACTGCATTAAGCTTTAAGAAAAATATATTTTATACGTTATAGCATTGACAACACCAACCAATTATGTTTGCCGAAAGACATGTTCATCAACGTGGTAACCATTTCTTTCAACATTCCCATCGACATTTGCCGTTATGAGCGTAACATAAAAACATAATAAGCAATTTGCATACCTGTGTAGTCCGGTGTGACATGTTGCCGTTGCATGTCATTCATGGAGCAACCGCTCGCTGCACTCGTGTACATATTCACATTGAACGGTTCATGGTAGAGGCTGCTCTTGTCAATAGACTCCGTGTCATTGTCCATCGTGACGGCCTGCGAAAGCATAAAATATTCGTTGAGGGAATGTGTTGGTCATGTAAAAATTGTGTTAAAAATATCACAAACAAAAAAAATATATATATCAAATAAATATTTGCTGAAAATTACAACGCCAACTCACCTTCATGCCATTGCAATTGAGCCGCTTATCGGCGCCCCCTAGCGTATCCGGGTTGAAGTTGTGTTGGAATGCATCGAGCACATTACCGCCACGACCACGTTTATTACGTATAACAATTAAGAGTATGACCACAACGAGCACCAATATGATGGCCACCAATACGGCGAAGATGAAGCCAATCAAACTGTTCTCCGGTTCTGGATGGTCTATGGGTTTGGGTGAAATCACTAATGAGTAAAGGTAAATACGGAAAACGAAGTATTAGATAGTAAAGAATTTGGAAAATAAAATGAAATTTTGTTAACTGAAAATTCTTGTGTTGGGTTTACTAACATAAGAGAGAGAGAGAGAGAGAGAGACTGCTTAGAGAAAAAATTAAATTTGTAGTTTGAGTTCACTACTCTTTCGGCCTACAGGAACCTATAACTCTAGCCTAGTTATTTTCAAATCCTCAAAAATATTTCTCATTTTTGAAAATCTTGTAAATTATTTTTCCTATAACTTCACATTTGCACAAGCATATAAATACCACTTTATATTTCTATGTACAAGAAGTTCCCAAAAAGAACTGTGTAATGCTCATAATATTTCATTTATATAATCCGTGTATCCTTAGCAGCGCAGCTAAATAAGCAGCGGCATGTTTCCGGTCTTCAGTTGTTGTGTGTGGTAGTTGGAAAAGCAATTTAATATAATATGAATGAAACTGAATATGACGCGGCAGAAAAGTGTGAAGTGGAGATGCAAAACGTAGCGCTAAGCCCTCAGAATGATTTGTACATTTTTAATATGCCAGTGGTTTATTTAAAAATCTTGAGTTCGGTTGACTTAAAGAAGTCAAGAATTTATTATAACGTACGTATATGCTCAAGGCAGGCGGCTGGGGGGATTGAAATGATCGGAGACTTTTGAGTGTACTTCTGCGTTTTACGCAATCGTGCATATTCGGGAAGTGCTTGCATTCATGAAGAGGTTTTATATTAAGATTTAAAACTCTGATTAAGTGGTAAATTTTTTATTTGTTAATTTAACAAAAATTTCTAGTATTAAAAAAAATTTTAAGGCCAGTCTATTGGTCATTTAACACTAGAAATTTTCCTCTTTAACTCGAGTTGATTAAGCATTCTGGTGTTTAGCATTAAGCCCTACTCTCAAATACAGAGTTCATCATTTAATAAGAAAAAATTGTGTTTGAGTAAACATAGACTTTTCTTTAAAAAATTTTTAACTCGAGTTTATTGGTCATTCTGGCGTTGAAAACTACTCTCAAACATAGAGTTTATCATTTTATAACTTAAGTTCTTTGTTAATTAACAAAGACTTCTTCTTAAAAAATTCCTTAACTCGAGTTGATTAAGCATTCTGGTGTTTAGCATTAAACCCTACTCTCAAATACAGAGTTTATAACTTAACAATTAATAATTTAACTAACAAAACTATAGACTTTTCTTAAAAAAAATGTGGAAAACGGTTGGCCTCAAGGGCCATCCCTGCAACTTCCCTCTAATTTCATACGCTAACGTTCAAATTTCGCTTTTTTCACTGCTTTTGAGCTCTTCGAAATTTTTCGTTTTCGATATCTAGCAAGTAAATCAACCGATTTCGACCCGGTTTGCGGCAAACGACGTGTTTCTTCAAGGTTTAGAACTGATTAGTTTTTGGTGTCGATCGGTCAAGTCGTTTGGAAAAAATTCGAAAAAAACGATTTTTCAAAATTTTTATTTTTGAGATTTCTCGAAATCTACCGAAATCCGATTGGGTCCAAACTTACACGAAATTCAAGTGCCATGAAACCCTTTGGAATGCCGTTTAGTTTATTCAAATCGGTTGAGCAGTTTAATAGTTATAAGAGGGTCACATACATCCACACACACACACATACATCCACACATACATACAGACATACGGACATCATCGTAGAAATGTTCGGGGAAGCTTCCTCGACCCTCAGAACGTCAAGATCTGTTGAGAACTCGATTTTTGCAAAATGGGGTGAAACCAATATCTTCCCGATTTTTAGAAAATTTTCAATTTTCTTAGCGGGAAGTTAAAAATGGAGATCTAGTTGAATACCAGAAGAGATAGGTTAAACTCAACTTTAAGATCAAATAAACAAAAAAAAAAAAAAAACGATTTGAAATGTATTCTTTACTACTGTTATCACAATACTGTGTAGTGCACAATGATTTCTTTTCGTCGTGCCAAACTGTCAATAAAGCATTTTACAAGTATTTGAACGTTATGCGTCGTTTACGTTAAGCTATTCGTCAGAAATCGCTGGTGTTATGAGCGAGCAACTTTTGGTTACTTCATAACGATAATGCGCCATATCATACTGCAGTGGTTCTTAGCGACTTTTTTGCTAAAATCTTGACTCAAGCTCATATCGTTCCGCAACTACCGTATTCGCCTGATTTGGCTTCGTGCGGCTTCTGGCTATTCAACAAAATCGAATAGAAGAAGCTCTTGAAATTTAAACCAGAAAAATACTATTCCGATTGGAAAACGCGCTGGTAAAAGTGCGTTTTATCGATTACTTTAAAGTTGTAGCACAAAAGTTCTTGGCTGAGGGGATCCAAACAACGAACATATTCTCATCAAGAAGAAGCTTCTTTCAGAAGCTAAACTCCTTTGGCTATACGTAGACGGTTTGAAGATGTTGCAAACCCCTCAATTCCAACAACGGAAAGACGACTCTGACCAACCCAAATCTTTTCTCTGCAACTGTAGAATATTATTTAATATACGAGCACATTTTATGTGCCACAATAATAGAAATGTCTATTGCTGCCACACCCAAAAAAGTGAAATTTTGAATTGTACGTGTACGCTTAAGTGAAATTCACATCAAAACGTTTAAATGTGGCTATGATTTTCATTTCGAAATCATTTTTATGCGCACAAAATGTTCCACTGAATGAAGTTGCAGTTTCTGACAGCCAGCTAACTCTAAGTGTTAGTGTGTTGTAATAATAAAAAATAAAAAAAGAAGTTAAGTAACGGAGTGTGAAGAAAAATCACTTACCCAATGGTGTTTGCGGTTGACTGCGTTCACCGAATTTTCCGTTAATGACGCGCTCCACTTCATCACGCTGAAACGGATACTCGGCGTTATCTTGTGGTGTTGCACCCGCACCAATCGTACCACCAGCGAAATCTTCGTCTGTGAAATTGCCAACAATGGGTGCTGGAAGTAGTAGAGGATTTGGTATAAAAAGAGCGGAAAAATGTAAAAGTTAAGGCGAAATATGGTAAATTCGCTAGCAGTGAGAACGTTTTATTGGTGGCAGCATTAATTTCTTTAATGACATTTATCATCACTGTAAAGAGTAAGATCTCATACAATTTAGACTTAGAGATATGCAAATAAGGATTTAATATAACTTATGAGCACTAGTTCTTCTTCAAAGTTCTTGATAGTTGTGTTTAGGCCTAAACATAAGAATAATAACACATCTTAACCTTCAAGATATGAAAAAACCTAGCTATAACCAATTCTGTAATTCTGTTTTTTTTTTTTTTTTAACGAGGTACTGTACCTAAAACTAACTTAATCTTAAAACTAATGAGTTAGCAGTTGAGTTAGGATAATTCGATTTAAAACGCGAACTATATTTAAAAGTAAATTCTTATTTTATAAGGAGGGCCACAGAGCTTTCCGATAGATAAGGTTAGCCGTACCTTTCACCTGAATTTTGTAAAAGTATATATTTTTTCCCAGTAAAATCATTATATCGTAACAGAATATTGTGTTAAAAACTATTAATATTATATTTTTTAGGGTGTTCACGTCGTCGGTATGTTTATGCGTCTAAAATGTCACCTCATTTTTATACACTGAACAGGGTATATAAAGTTTGACACGAAGTTTGTAGCACTTAGAAGGAAACGTCGGAGACCCTAAACAATTTATATATAAATGATCAGCATGACGAGCTGAGTCAATTTAGCAATATTGTATATACGCAAACCAGTTCGTATCGGCCCATTATAGCATATAGCTACCATACAAACTGAATGATCGGAAGCAAGTGCTTGCATGGAAAGCTTTTCATTAGACAAGCGAAATCGATTTTAAATTTTTGTCCGCCATATTGAAACGATCATTTTGAATTTTCGAAATCTAAGGACACATTTATAATCAGCGACCACAAAAACATACGAGTTACAAGTTTCAAGCAAATTCATCAATATTTGAAAAAAAAATTAAAAAGTTGAGTTTGCCACTCAAAATCCACCTTTTTTTTTAAGATTCGTGCTCAGCGACCCCAAGAACATATAATACACCGGGTTTGGTGTAAGGAACTCCTCAACGATTTTTCTTTTGTGAATCTGTGTTATTGTAAAAGGCAGTGGAGTAATCATCGCCGAAAAAAAATGTTTAGGTTGGATAACTACAGAGTATAGCTGCAATAAAAACTGTAAGATTAAAATCAAATTCTTGCAAACGAAGTTAATGTTTTTTCTTGTGTAATTAATATTTGGGACTTTTTTGTACGAAAAAAGTTAGAAATGTTTAACTGTGTTTGAAGAAAGTCCGAAAGGCAGCAATAGCTCTCATGTTATTGCTAAATATTTCAGGTCTATTATTCTTTCCTCTTTTCTCTGGAAAACGCTTGAGAGGCTTTTTGACCTGTATATCAGAAGCAGAATACAAAGGGATAAGATTTAAGGAGCTTAGAATGCCTATTGTATTGTATTGCTCGCCGTTGTGTCAGGGCTAGAGGGAGCCTTTATGCACAAAGTCTTTAACAATGTGCAGCCGAAGGCGGTTATTAGAGTTCTTGAGAAACTGGCGAATTGACTGGAGTAGATATTAGGCGTCTCAACGAATTTTTAGCAAGCTCATGGTGCTTTGTCGATATGTGGCGCTCTTTTTGATTCATACATAATTTCTTTTCATAGTATAAAAATGTAAATAGTTTACTGGTCTAACAGCCAAAAGTCAGAATCAAAATCTCCCGAGGTGGCTCAGGAAATGAAAACTGTGTCCAAAGGCATCAATTGCCATATGCCGCTTTAAAGAAGCTATTGTGGAAAGGTGTATGGCCGCAAAAGTTAAAGCTTGAGGAAAGATTGTTGAACTCACTGATACTTGATGCTGGTTAAAAAATTCCAAACCTCACTCTCAACGGTATCGGTTTACTTCTGGTTAAGATTAGCTTGGTTGCCAGGCCATGACAGATCCGCGCAACTACAAAGCTGGCTAGTTGGCAAGGAACGGGTTAGATTGGATAGCTGACTGGCCTTGGCTGGACATTGGAGAGCGATCGGCATATACCGCTGCCTTTAGCATAACCTTTCTGGCGCAAAGTAAATCGTAAGAGAACCAGCGAGCTTATTGGCCCCAGCATGGTTAGAGTTTTTCCAATTGTAGCGGTTCTAACTGTTCGCTGGAGTCCACGAAGTATTGCTATAAACCTAGTTACGGAAGATGTCTGAAAGAAGACGAGGTAAAAATATCACAACTTTCTTTTACAAAAAAGTGCTTATCTAAAGCGTTCATCTAGAACCAAGAAAGCCTGAAAAGTTTCCTCCGTGCCTTCAAGTACTATTTTACTATTTTAATTTCCCAGGAGCAAAATTTAAGGCATAAATCTTTTGGGATCCAACTAAATAAGGCTGGATACAAAGAAAAGCTCAGCGTATATGTCTTGCCTTTCGTTGAATGCAATAATTATGAATTTTTTATGCTGGTGTGCTTAAAAACACACCTTTATAATAAAAGTGGGTTAAGCATATTTCAAATCAACATGAAAATTTACCTTTTTATGATACCATTGCAACTTGAAGAAATATATATGAATAAATCATTTATCCAGCATATGTATTGTAAATTTATTCAATATCAAAATTCAATTCCTGATGCTACTAAACAACACATACTAAAGATGAAATTTCTCAAAATTGAAATCAATATGTAATTTCATTTCATTGAATATGAGAAAAAAATAGCATGAAGAATTTCCCAGCCAACTATTCCGCAATGCTCTTTCGAGATTGAATTTCTGATATTTGTTGATTTTTCATATTTTGTGCAGCACTGTGCATTGTATGCAGTGAATTTGGCATTTGTAAAACTTTCTATGCATTTCGGTGTATACGTATATATGTTTTTATGTATGCATATAAGTGTGCAAATACAATGCACACTCGCTTTTAAGCCTCACTTAATCCGTTCTAATTGAAATGCAGTCTTTCTTCGCTATGTACTAATACATACATACATACATAGATGTCTGCATGCATATTCAATTTCGTTTTATTAACAAAAATCTTTGCTTTCCTCCTTTTGCTATACTTTCGCTCACTTTATTACAGATTTCATTACTTTCTATGCTCGCAATTGCAGGCAATGTGCATACTAAAACTAACTGTATACATCTATGAATGTTTGAGTTTATACATTAGGGTGGGTCAAAAATTGGAATGTTTTTTTTTCGCTTCGTACTCGGAAAAATTGGTTGATAGACACCTTTGCGAAAACTCTCCAAGTATGAGCTCCTAATTGTAAGGGAAGGGTCCTCCGCCTAACAGTTTTCTAGTTTTTCTTTATTATTAGGTTGAAGGATTTATATCTCGCTTTCAACTACGGCAAGCTGGAAGAGAATAAGCAAACTGTTTTCCACTTTCTCTGTGATTGCCCGACTCTATCACAAATTCCACATAGAATACTTGGAACCCATCAGTAGTTCCACTGAAAGTACCAAATGGTTTGAGCGCAACGATGAAACGAGTTAGCAAGATTATTGATATTTAAGAATGGTCTTACGATGTTGCATTAAAATGGCGTATCCAGTCGAACCAACGGCAGCTGCATTCTTACCTACCAATATACATTTCCGAAAAAAATTCCTTATTTGTGTTTATCAATTTCCGTCCAATGTTCCAACTCACTATTAACGATATTTTTGTAATAAATTTTCTGCTACCTTTTAAGCACATCGTGTCAAGTTTTGTTTCCGATAGAATGTAGACAAGTGCAGAGGTCTTTGCAAATGATAACAAGTGAAAAAAATTCATATTAGGTTGAAACCTATTGGAAATTAAAGGTAAAATAACAAAACTGAAAGGAAAAATAATTTACGGCCGATCTGAGGTCGGGAAGAGGTAGAGAAGAGGAAGGGAAGGGCCGTATTTGAATTTTAAAGGTCAAAAACGTTTTATCTTTATTTCCAGCAAAACTAAGATTTCTATAGGAAAAAAATATATATATGGCAAAGTGGTAGATAATGCAAACATCTGCAATTTTTGTATCCACACCTTTTCGAAATAACTTCAAAATTTATGTGAAAAATTGAAATAACTAAGTTTTTGAGTTTTTTAATTTTTATCTTGAACATAAATTTTATTTTTTTCACGACATGTGGTCAAACTTTCTTTCTTTTGTCGCAAACATACTGTATTATTTTTTAAAATTTTAAATGTTTATTTTTTCTGCTTAGTTTGGCTCAATAACGAAAAAATATCCTAATTTTGAATCAAAAATTCTTGCATCAAACTATTTGTTTTAATAAAAAGCGATAAACCTTTTCTTCGTTGAAAACTCTACTTTTCAATGGTGTAAAAATTATATACATTTTTAAGGCAAGCTTTCACAGAAAATGTAAAAAAAAGACCACACTAAACGATTCAAATCTGCTTTTTTTTACATCTGGTTAAAAACCTCACCACTTAAAATTAACCTAAGAATATTTGCTGGCAAGGATTTTATTTCTATATACAGATTAATTTTGCCCTAAAATTCCACTTTATTTTTTTTAGCTCACCCTAATATACTTGTATATAATAATAGGTATGCTAGACATTGCAATGCCTTTGTGAAAGGCGTAAATTTTGCAATTAAAATCAGATCAATCGAAATGAGCACAATGCTATGCAACAATAACAAAAACATGAGAAAATAACAAAAAAAAAACAAACACAACACAATTCCGAATAAACATAATGTAGTAGGTGATTGCGCAAACAGAGAAAGTGCATAAAAGAGAAAAGTATTTTTGTATGTGCTCTTAGTACAGAGTTGCATGCACATTATATATATATTGACAGCCTTGAGCTCTTAATGCCCAGCGAAGCACTTTCGCATTGTATTGTAGTTTAATGCCAATGTGCACTTGCAGAATTGCTAAATTTTGCATTCGTCAGTAAAGTGGTGTATTACAATTGAAATTCAACTCATTAACCCATTGTAAAGGTGTACTTACAACAATAAAGGGTGTTAGGCTTGTTGGTGCGGTTAATTTATTTTGATGGTTAAAAGTTCATAAAAGCAAAGGGTTGGAATTTTTAGGAACTTATATCAGTACTAGCAATAAATATTCACTAGCTAAATATAATTTTTCAGGAAAAATATCAAGTAATTTATTTATTTTTATTTCCGTGCGTTTCTTAGAGTATACAGCTGCACCTTTAATAAGAAATTTCTCTGTTATGGGTATATCTATGTCTATGCCAAAGATGTATGGAGTAGCTCGAGGCGGATTCATCTAGTTACTTTCTACTCTACTGTCCAGCTTTTGCCTGACAGAGGTTGAAATATCTCAGTAGACATCCTTTCAATGAACCTAGTAAATTGGCTGATTAATAAATATTTGATAACCTGAAATCGTTTCATCGATATATGAGGGTTTTATCATACATATCTTGAAGTTTTTGGCTTGGCAAAAGACGACCATTTACCGCTATCCAAGTGGGATAATTCATTAGCTTTCGTGCGAGGATCAGTTCTACTAACTTATCTAACCCAACTTGGCCGTACTTATGCTTATAAAAGATCCATTCTAATGTAATACCTTATTTCTATATATTTTATAGTTAAGGTAATTTGATGTGAATTTGGAATTAATAACCTCACTTATGTATATGTACAAGTATAAAATAAAATATTCTGGTAAAAGTTAGTATTTCTAATGTTTCTTCAGCCAGTTTTCGCTTTATTTTCATTTAAAAACTTTGAATTTTATTTTATAAAGACTCCGTTGTGGATCTCGCCATTCAAAAACATTGAAGAGAACTTTGCAAAACATCTGTACGAATCCAGTGCTTTCAGAATCAAGTTTGTTCAGCTCTTTTTCAAAGTTTTCTCAACTCTAGGTAGGTAGGGTGGATGTCCTCGACGCATCTAGGACTTTGGGAAGCCCATTGTGAAACTCTGTCATCTCTGAAACACCCTATGTTCCTGCTGAAGTTCATCAATTCAAAAAGTTTTCGAGACATCCCCTGACCGGTAGCTGCGATTAATTACCAATACAAAGCCTTGCATTTACATAGCATATATTCTACAGTCTCTACTTTTCCACCTCTTGGCAACTTCTACAGTAATAAAATAATCCTTTCTTTAATAGCTATGATCTCCAATTGGAAAACACTGCAGTGGTCTAGTAGTCGGTAGGCGATGCTCATAGATAAGAAAAAGACACCACCTCCCACTCGATTATCCAGTTTGAACCCGTTCATACAGACATTATTAAATATTATCTCTAGGTCTGTATCCACCCTATCCCTAACCTACTCCTCTATGGAGCAGACGACCATTTTGGGGACCGAATGAAGATTCTTTTCTGTAGGATTATAAAAATCTGTGGTATTGGATAGAAACGGGAATTTGCTAAGTATATTAGAATGTACCTTATTAGAGATGACTATTAAGGATGATTTCCAAAGCCTGAGAGCCGACTTCGCTACTATTTACTTACAAAACAAGTCCGTGGGCAGTAAATAAAAAATAACGTTTAGTGGCTGATTTGGCAATTTTCGAAGACTTCCATTGATAGATACATCTGCTCTTTGTATGCTCTTATACGTCTTATTGCGTATTTCTTTTCGATTATTGGCCACCGGAAAATATACTGTATGTCATAATCGGCTTTATAACTGCTGAGTAAATCCAATGAGTTACGCGAGACATTAGCCATGGGCCCCACCATGATTTTACGGGAATAGTATGCTATAGCTGCTTTCTATACCCTAGCGTCTAAGTTTGGTTTCCATGATTGCTTTCTTTCCTATTGTTAGCCTGGTACCATTTGTTATGACGACACAAAATCTGGAATTTTGTGTTTGCTCTACACTAAAGTACTAAATTTTTTTAAGGTCTTTAAGTTTACAAACACTTCTAAATTATTTCGATATTGCAACTGCGCAGTCGTCTTTCCCTGCACAGTTGTTTTGGAAAAGCCAATCATCAATCGATACTGTCCCCAGAAACTACTCCATTTTGATTAGTTCTATGACCATTAACATGATTTGAGCGGTCCAAAGTATAACGCTAGAAACAATATTTCCTCATTTTGCCGAAAACCGTGATGCCAGAAAGAAATAGATTTAAAAATTAATATTTTCTAAACACCAATTTCTCCTTCACTACATTTTACTAATGCAATTATGTCACCCCGCTACCCTAGCCACCAGTTAATCATACATTTCGTATTATAAGTCTCAAGTTCTGAAAGTTTTGTCTAAGGTGCCTCATTGAGGAGAATTACGTTTCATTTAAGCATTCATAGCTGACACCTTACCAAGCTCATGTGTTTCCGTTCTAGAAATACCGCTACCGCAAAGTATTTCGTCCGATAAAAAATGTAATTTGAGATTGTATTTTCATTTAAGATTTGCAATAAAATATTGTATACATGGGCAATTTTTAACAACTTCCAGTTGTTATAAAATGCAGTAATTTTACATTCGCTTGAGCAATGAATAATAACACTTTGCAACAATTTTTTTAAATCATTCAGAATCATAAAATAATAGAAATCCTAAAAATATTGAAGCTGGAACTAAATCAAGTAGCCAAAGTATGGCTACAAAATAGAGAAGGAAAGGAGATGCCAAAAATGTAGTGTTGCTTGTAGTGCCTCTGCCAGATATAATATAACGAGAAAAAGCTTTTGAGAGCCTGTAATTCACAATCCAGATTTTGCTGCTATAACAAAGGAATGCATAGTATCACTGACGAAAAGTGGTGGGGAGATAAATTATGGATACACGAAGGTGAAAATCATGATCTGCAAGTGTGTTGCCGATGCTGTGGACCACCTGAGATCAGGTAACGAGATAGGTGAGGTTGAGGGGATCCCATGGAAATTTTGAGAGACTTTCACGACGATGCAGACAAAACACTTACTAATCCGTATTCTTTAAATTAATCAAGTCTAAATTTTTAAATTGTGACAGCGTGTGTAATTTCGAACAGACCGAAGGCTCCGAAACAGCTCCAATGAGTCATATTTTATAAATTGTTATCATGAGTAAACGAGTTAAAGTTACTTTACTACTTTACTATACATATTTGTTTACGTTCGCCAACTTTTCGCAGTCTGCTCTGAGACGTACGAACGAAATGTCTACGCGTAGTTACCGACTAATTTCTACCTTAGTAATTTTGGTATTTTACACCTATATATTTGGTTGTAGCACACAAAATGCAAGGGAAATCACTAACACAACTAACGTGACCGTGGAAGAAATACGAACAAATGATGGCAATACAGTATCAATTACCACCACCGTGGAAGAAACTCACATCGGGGATACGATTGGTGAAAAAATTTTGAACAATAAATTCAAAAATACACTCAGAAATTACAGAGGTTCTAAAGAACAGACTTCAAGTGGGAGTACGTATGTGGAGCCAGGCAATTTCGATCAGAGTATATATAGAAACAATAGAAGTGTAAATGAGCGCGTGTCAACTGGGAGTACACAAACCGATTTACGTAGTTCAGGTCTAGAGGAAACATATACACATATGGATTCAGCTGTACCAATACTTTCAACGAAAGCAGTTCATAGAACCATTGAAGCAGAAACGGGCAGATGTGTGGCGAATAGTGACTCAATACAAACGCTAACGTTACCCAATTGGCCATCATTTAATGTACGTTGCATAGATGATGCGTGGGGCAAATGTTCGTGGGCAGTTATTTTGGAGCGTAAGTCTCAAAGAGATAATTTTGATTTTGCCTGGCAGAATTATCGTACAGGTTTCGGTGATCCAACCATAGGGAATGGCTACTTTGTGGGTCTCCAGAACTTGTACGCACTTACACAATATCAAATGCAAGAATTATACATTTCCAAGCGCTTCGAAGGAGAAGACTTAGTTAAGGAGATCTATGCGAATTTCCGTATTGGCGACGAGAGCGTCGATTATGCGGTGTTAAGCTTGAGCGTGGTTACCAACAATACGATGATTAGACACTTGCAAATCGCTTCGAAATTCAGCACGAAAGATCGCCAGTTCGATAAACGGTTAGCTGCATGCGCGAGGACTTTGGGCATTGGTTGGTGGTATTCGGAGAAATGTTTGCAGTAAGCATACTTAGTTTGTATATACATTTTTATATATACTTATTCATCTTGTTTTTTTTTTTTGATAACATCGTAGGTCTACGATGCTGCGTAGCGTGCGGGCATATGTAAAAGCTCCAACCATTATTGCAGTGAGACCAAATAATTGCGAAAGTAAAGCTTTTTAGAGTGAAATAATGTTAGGAATAGTATAAAAAAAAATATTGATATGAATGTTAGAAAATAAATATATATCTATATGTATATCCCAGAATTGGTTCCTTCTTGTTTTAATGCTCCATCAGAATGCAATCTTGAAATATATTCTAGATCTAGTAACTTGGTTTATACTCAGTTCGATTCGCCATTTAATAGTGAACAGACTTACTATGGAGCTGTGGAGTTGAGTATCGAAAAAGACTCTAATGAGTTCACCCGCCCTCGCGCGCAATAATTAAAGCTGTGCCCATCCACTTAATGGACGATTTTTTGAAAGGATCTTGGTGTGCGGTCTTACAAAATCCAACTCGTGCCAGAATTGAAGTCGAACAACAATCGAGTGCATTTCACGTTCGTTGAATAGGCTCAAAACGAGATGGCTACCGATACCGATTTTCACAAAAAAGCTTTGTTCAGCGATAATACTCACTTTTGGTTGAAAGACGCCATTACGTTACTGTTTGGAGTACTCTATGGGGAGAGGGATTCATTGGTCTATGTTCCATCACAAATTAAGCAGAGGAGGCAAGCTTAAGAGCCATGATTAATAACTTTTTCGTTACATACAGCCAAAGAAACAATCAGTAAATTGAAGGGAAAACGCTTTACAAAAGCTTTCTTTTTTAAAACATCCAATTATCCTTCATCAAAGACTTACGTTAAAGTAAGGCAAGGAAATGTATCGTAGCCCGCTATCCGTAGAATGTTGCTCTCCTCTACTCATGTGGTCTACTACTGGATAGCTGGGCTTTGTGGAAATTTGGCCAGCGCTGGGTTACCATTACTTTTGCCACAAGATCTATGTCAAGAGATCCAGAGAGCTCTTTGCTATTAGTTACACTAGGTTCTCCTTAGTTGTAACGGTTCTAACAGGTCTTTGCCCTATCAGCGTCCAGCCAGTGAGGTTGAGAATATTACTGTATGCTAGCTGCGAAAGCTGTATGGAAGAAGACGAGGTGGAAATATCTCAAAACTTCTTTGTGGTTTGCCCGCATTTGTATGATCAAGGACTAAATACTTGGAAATTCATACATTCAGATATCTCACTGAGCGGTTGGGGAATAGAAATTACGTATAAGATGGGATACAGGAGTTAAATTTTTATGGCTTTCAAATGCAATTCCTACCTACCTACCTTCAGGACAGTTAAATTTTTCTATATATACAATATTTTTACATTTTTAGTAACACAAAAAAAGTTTAATGTAATGAAAAACATTAACCAAGGCCCAATCTATTTTATTAAATAAAAGTCTCTATTCTGGTTAAAGAAAAACAAAAAGTTATTATTTCGAACGCGCGTTCTTTTGAACACTCGCATAACGGACTCAGCCACTACCACAATGTCAGTTATATTTACATGAATCGATAATACTTTTCTAAATCTTTTTAAATTAATTATTCGTAAAATTTTATATATTTTGAGTTCGTCGGCTTTTACTATCGCAACTTTTCGGGCGAATAACCATGTAAGTCGGTGAATTCATATACATATAATAGAGACGGGACTTTAAATAACTAAAAATAGGTTAAATATTAGCAATGAAATTCCAAACGAAAGTGTAGTTGCTTACTTTTTGCAGTCATCGTTGTACCACCAACCCATACCCATTACTTTTGCACACTCTTCATTCCCCCAAGAGCTTTCCAAATCTTTAGTAAAGAAATGGGTTTGATGGCCCAAACGTTGAAAAATATTACTTTTGATGTTATCATTCTTGACGAATACCTCGTATTGTGTATGTACACTGCCAATGACAAATTCCTCAAACATCTCAAAATCCCAATTATTTTGTCCGTATTTAGTGCCGATGCGTAAATGTTGTGGCTCGGCATTAGTCAAAACGTATAACTTGTCTAGGCCAATAAAGTAATTATCCGTTAATGCGCCGAAACCATTTTGGTATTCCGTCCATGTGCGATTGAATTCATCGTTAATTTCATTACGTCGCCAAACAAGCGTCCAACCACAACCACTGCTGGGATCGGATAGACAGTACACATCGAATGCTGTCATATTCAGTGGCGTTATACTATAGATGCCGCTATCGCCCGCAAACCTATTCGGTAAAATGTCCGCACAGCTGCGTGCCGATTCATAACCGTTGCTGATTTCATCGTTTAAGATTGAACTAGGTTTTTCGGCGATTGAATGATGTCTACGATGGTTAAATAAATAAGATATATTGTAATTTTGTATACATATACAGTTAACTATTCTCACTCTTTAAATTTGCTTTCTAATTCAGCCTGTTTTTTTAGCAGTAGATTTATTCTTTGCTCATTCCTGTAGAAAAGATATATTTTATTGCGAAAATCAGAGGTCGAAAAAAATGAATTTAATATATTACTTCACGATACGTGTATTTACTTCCGTTGTGCGATTTAGCACATATTCAGTGAGCATGGTTAGCAAAGTATCCAGCGTATCTGTTTGACTTTCGGTGCTTCGCTTGTTGTCAGCGAAAAATACATTGGTAAAAATAATAAATGAGAACGTTACGGCTGCCACGAAACTCCGTTGAAGGTTGCGCATTTTGAGACGATAGTTTTATGAATACTGATAGAAAGAGTCTGAACTGTTGGGCTTATATGACAAAAAAGCGTAGCTCGGATTCAGAAATCAGCTGCACATATTTGCATATAATTATGGATTATTAATCTCTAATTTAGGTAAGTATATTATATATGTATATTACAGCACTTTTTAATGATAACAAGTAATTTCAATACAATTTTTCTTATATTATATAATATATACCTGTGTTCCCTAAGCCCTCTAGAAAAATATTTCTCAACTTGCAACTGCATCGCTTTATTACCTCTTAAATCATTATACTGAAACATGTCGAACTTCGAACTTTGAGACGATGAAAAAAAAACCTAAAATGTTCTAGTGTTTCTTAATCGGATATCGAATGAATATCTCGAAGTTATTGGTCATTTGAACAGAATTGGTTCAATAAAAATGTGTTATATACTGATCTATTATTCAGAGAGAGGCTAGTTTTATTCCGGGCAAAGAGCTCACTGGATCTCTTGCGATCGATCTTAGGCCAAATGGATTTTGCGACCTCGCATGAATCGATGGTAGCCCAGCTATCTATTAGTGAAACACACAAGGAGAGTAAAGCACCGACCGGTTCCCATTCTACGGATAGCGGGGTTAGAATGTCTTTCCTTGCCAGCTTGTTAGGTTTACAGTTCCCTGTGATTCGCTGTAAAGATGACTGGAAGCCTGAAACTGAAGTTGATCGAGAAGTACCTGACAATATACTTTTCTACCAACCTTTACTCCAAGCTTTGACCCATTCGTAAAGAAGCTCACTACCTCTGTCCACCAATGGTTTTTACCTATCCACAACAGCCGTTAGAATTTGGTTTGGCGACTCCATTATCCAAACAAACATCAAACGAGTGTTCAGACACACGCTCATTTAGACACCCAGAATCTTCGAGCCTGATAGCAACTTTCGCGGCCATATACCTACCGGCGATAATTACGGACACTATGTTGTGTGCCGAATGGCGTAAGTTGCAATGATTGGAATGGACCTTAGTGCACTGACGAGCGTCGCTCCTTCACACAAAGGCCCCTTAACGTAAGGAGATTGAACATTGTGTCGTAGAGCCAAAGAACTACTTTCGATAAGAGACCCCAACTTTTGCCAATGGCTTCTCTAAAGTAGAAAAAAGCAATCAATGCTATCCTTGCTATCTTCTCAATATTAGGTTTCCATGAAAGCTTCTTATTAGGGACGAGCCCTCAAAACTTTACTGTATCTGCAGGTTGCAGGGGGATATATCCCATCCGTGCCTGTGGTGCCTTCGGTATTTCGTATCTCCTTGTAAGTAAAACCATAGTGACTTTTTATTAAAAAATTTCGTGCGGTTTGATCTTTCTTTAATCATCTAAGCCATTATAGTATTTCCGCCAATGCCTCGAAGATCGTTTTTTTTTGTTTGAGTTGTAGTTTATCGATCGCGATATTACGCAAAATTGTTTCATGTATTATATAAATTATTATATATCAGACTTGGGCAATAGGATCACAAGTCTGTGGGTATTGAGAGCGTGTAAAAACATTTGTATAGCTACGCCAATAATCCATTGATCGATTAAAAATCAGCAAACACTTGCGAATATTTCTTTTTTGTTATAATATACTTAGTTAAAGTATTTGAGTTCTCGAGTTTCAGTTGAGTCTTAGAAGGCATAACGGCAACATGAAGCTTTCTCAAACTGTCAGCAACTTGGTTTTACATGCTATATTGTTAATCCTTGAGTATGTGGAAACGGCAAATGGAACTAATACTAGTAATAAATCAACAGATAATCGGCGCGCTTTGAGGGACATGCTTTTATCGAGGTAACATATTAGAATATATTAACATTATTATTTACATACATACTCAAGAATATAATCGTCCACTTTAAGGAAGAACGCAAGTAGCGTTGCGAAACTGAATACACAGACCATTAATGAAGGAAGTATAATAACTAATACAGACAGCAACAAAACGGATGATATTTTAAACAATTTTTTACAAAAAATTTCGACGAGGTAAGTTTTCAAAGGGAATTTAAATTAAAGACTATTATGTTAAATAATAAAATATATATACTTTTGAACTTTTCTTTTCAAACTTTAATAGCAAAGAAACTATTTCAAATTTGACAAAATTAATCGATAATACAACTGAAGTCGGGAATGGAAACAAAAAGTAAGTTTCAATAAATTTATTATTAGAAATTATAAATTAACTCTAATGTGCTGTCTTTAAAATTTTTAGATCAAGTGAACTAAAAAATGTAGCAGTTGAAAGTAGGACATATATGGAGATTGACGATTCAGATAATAACTCAAATGCTGAAAAAACTGAAGAGAAGACAGGAATCAGAAAGTCTAAAAGTGATATCGAAAGCATGGCAGATGACCCTGGTATTGAGAAAAGGGAAATCAAAGACAAAAATGTTAATTTAAAAGTTGATGAAAATGGAATTGAAGACAAAGGCAATGCGAGCGGCAAAGAAGAAATTAATAGAATGGGCGAATTGAGGAGCAAATTTACGCGTAGGCAATTATCCGGGTAATTGTTTATAGAGGATTTTTTTTTTTAGATGTATAGTTTTCAATATGGCAATACTCTTTTTTGGCGTTTACTCAGGTGGATAATGCCCTTCCTCAGAGACGCCGTACAGTACGCACTGAAAACGCTATTTCTGCTGTAGGGCAGAGTATCGAAGAATCTTTGGATGGGAGCTGTGCCCATTCGTTTTATTGCAGATATTCGGAAGGATCTTGGTTTGCAGGCTTGCAAAATTCATTTCGTGTCAAAATTGAAGCCGAACGACCAAAACGCGCTTCGCTCGTTCGGTGAATGGGCCCAAATCTAGATGCCCACCGATCCCGATTTTCACAAAAAACTTTGTTCAGCGATGAAGCTAATTGAATGGATATGTTAATAAACAAAATTTTCGCATTTCGAGTGATGATAATCCACAAGCCATTGTTCAGAGGCCCTTACATTCTCAATAGCTCACTTTTTGATGTGCTCTGTGGGCAGAGGGAATCAATGGTCCATATATCTTCTAAAATTAAGCCGGCCATAATGTTACAGTCAATGGGGAACGCTATAGAGCCATGATTTATGACTTTTCGTTCGCAATCAATTCATTGAAGGGGCCTCTAAGATCGTTCAATTTAACACCGTTGGACAATCTTTTATCGGGTTATGTGAAGTCGCTTGTCTATGTAGACGACCCCGAGGCGATTGATGCTTTAGGAGGAGAATATTCGGCGCTTTATTGCTGACATGTGACCGCGATTGCTGCAAAAAGTGGTCGAAAATTAAGCCACTCGGCTGGAATTTATTCGAACCTGCCATGGTGGTCAATTGCCCGAAATAATTTTTAGAACATTATGGCCAACCCTGATCTTTATTAATAAGTTAAATTCTTGGTCATAACATTAAATTATATGTGTTTTGTTTTGTCTTGAAAACCACATGTCTAAAAACATAATCGTTACATTTACAATAAATTTCCGCGAACAAACTAACATTTCCATGTACTTTTAAAGAATTCCAGATATCAAGAATTCTTCACGTATTACTACAATTGTTATTGGGGCTAATGAACTTGGTGACTTTAAGAGAAATTTTAATAATTTATTAAGGTAAATTATTTTAAATTTACACTTGTACAACATTAACGTTTATAATCGTTTTTGCTCGCCAAAAGTGGATCACTCGCTGGACCAGTATTGACAACGGTAATAAAAACCAAATCTGTATTGAAAGATAATAAATGGATAACAGCTACGGAGAAGAACTTTATATATTATCGCGATCAAACGAAGCGACCGGAAATTTCAAAAACTTATAACACAACCACTTACACTAATAGCCAACAATTTGGTAGTGAAGGTAGTGAATTTATGCAAATAAGATTATTTAAACTATATGTGTATACTTTTTAATGAATCAATTTATACACAGAAGGCAAAGAGAAAACGATGAACTTCGAAACCGACGCGTATAATCTAAATTATGCACCTGCCGCACATCGTAGTGTTGATGATAGCTTTTTACCCAGTAGTTGTGCCGAGATTATGAAGCAAAATATTGGCGCTACTAATGGTGTACATTCTATATACGTTTTGGGTTATGGACCAACCGAAGTATACTGCTTTGCAGATCCTGTAGGTTCGGGTTGTGCATGGACTGTCTTTATGCGTCGCATAAATACTGGTGATTCATTTGATAAAAATTTTGCGGAATACAAATTTGGTTTCGGCGAGCCAAATGAAAGTTTCTTTCTCGGACTCGATCGTATACATGCGCAAACAAGCGAAACAAAACAAGAATTGGGTATATTTACGAAATTTGAAACAAACGATATCGAAGTGGAAAAATATGCATACTTTGTATTGGGCAATGAAGAAACGGGCTATAGAGTGGAGGAGTTGGGCGCATTTTCGAGAACATCTGCTATAAGTCGTCTAATGCGATTTTCGAAATTCTCTACACGAGATATGGGTAACGGCTTTCAGTATGATAAATGTGCACAGGTGCTCGGTATGGGCTGGTGGTATTCGGAGAGATGTAAGAGGTGAGTAGATAAAACAAATTAAACAAATAAGGGTGGGATAAACTCGGGGTGTAACCAAACATTTTATGCTCCCGCAATTTTCGAAGATCAAAGCCTGAAATTCCTTCAGGTGTTCGCAAAACTTTATATTAAACAAGTAAGAAAGTTCTAAGTTCGCATGTAACCGAATATTTTATACTATCACAACTTGCATGGATCAAAACCCAGGAAATTACTTTAGGTGTTGGCAAAATTTTATAATGAAGAAAGTATTGATCCGATTCAACCCATTTTTGACACAAAAACGTACTTTTATAGAGAGTTTCATTTATTTTTTTAATTATTACATTGACAAATATTTTCGGTAGACAGTCAACTATAGGCACTGGGGTCCACATATTCAGTACCTAGGGGCTTGAACAGTTTTGGTTCGATTTTGACAATTTTTGGTCACAAGGTGGCATACTTTAAACGCGTTATTCACGCAAAGTTTTACCCGATACAATCATTGTTGCTTGATTTGCATAGTGGAATGTGAAAGAATCAGATGGAATTTGAAATGGTGTTATATGGGGAACAACGCGTGGTTGTAATCCGATTTCGCCCTATAACATAGAAATATGAGAAGAATGGTATGTACCGAATTTAGTTGAAATCGGTTAAGCAGATCTCAAGATATGGGGTCTCACCTGAAAGCGGATCCTATAAAGTCATCTCATACCATCCCAGAGATACAATTTAATATCTCTAGCGTGTTTAGTGCTTCATTTATAGCGCTTTTAGTAGTTTTTAACAGTACCGTTATATGGGGAGTGGGCAGGGTTGTCACCCGATTTCAGGTGCTAAAAACACTTGTTCCCACTGAATTTTTTTATTAAGCGGTTTAGGAGATAGTTGAACATTCATTGTTTGATGAAATTATTGATGCTTGGAAATTGGCATGAATTGAATTTGGATGGACAACTATGATAGTTAGAATGCGCTTGAATTTCAATAAGATAATCACATATATACAGTATAAGGTCAACCCGCAGTTCCAAAATTTGTATATTAGATATGTGGGGACTAGATGAAGTATTGACTCGCTTTTACCCATTCTAAAAAGAAAGCACATTACTACCAGAAAAATATGCTCTCTGAATTTCCTTAGTATGTCTAACAGATAGACCGATATTTTTAATATAAAGTCAGACATAGGTCCTGAGGTCCACATATTCGATATCTGGAACTTGAAAATTTATGGTCCGATTTCAACAATATTCGGATGGCATACCTCAAAGGTTATTTAGTTAACAACGTTGGCTCTGGCTTTAAATACATTATATAAATTAAAGAATCAGATTAAATTTACAATTGTTGTATAATATATGGAATTAGGCGTGGTTATATTCTCCTTTTCACACTGTAAGAATGCCAAACTTTGTTACACACCAAATTCGGTTAAAAATGGCTTAGTAGATTCTAAGATTTAAGATTTCACTTAAAGGTAGGCGATGCCATGCCCGTTGACACTAGTTTCTACGATACCTTTTCGGTTCATGTAAGATTTGAAATTTAATGTTTCTCTAATTACTTAATGAGTCATTGCACTTTTAGTTGTTTCCAACGTAACCGTTATATGGGCAGTAGGCATGCTTATTATCCGATTTCACCTATTTTGACACTGTCTGAAGAGATGTCAAAAATATTTGCCCTGAACAAATTTGGTTCAAATAGCTCTAGCTCTTTGTTAGTACTCATAGTAGTAGCTTAGTTAGTAGGAGGTGGGACCACCTCACAGTTTTCAAAATTCAAAATTTTTCAAAATTCAGTCCACAGTTACACCCCACAACTGCAATCCCCTCTACTAGACAGATGGTCAGACAGTCAACCATATTTCAACTCGCCTCGTTATCCTGATTATTTATATATTTATATATATAACTCCATATCTATCTCGATTAGTTTTAGGTAACACAAACAACCCTTAGGTTCATGCGATAGCATAAAAAAAGAAAAAGTTTGGATGCTGCCAGATATTAGATAAATATTAAATATTTTAAAATGCCCATAGATTTTTACAATAAAACATTTTGAAAGCTAATTCGTTACCGATATAAGTGATATATAGTCAAGCGGCCTTCTTCTACCGTCATTTACAAGGTGGACGTGGTGATCAACCGATTTTCATTGTTTTCACACTGTACCATGGAGAAGAGAGAAGTGTTTTCAATCAATTACCGTAAGAAGTTTTCATAATTACATACCTATATGTATATTCAAGATGTTAATGATTTTTTAGATCTTATATTTCGGTTAAATTTTGCATTTATTTTCGAAAATAATATTTCCAAATTGCCTATTTAAATATTTTTTCTTTCCATTGACCTACTTGCAGTGCTATCAAATTAAGTGGAGTTCGTGCGTATGTCAATGCGCCTACAATCATGGGCCTACGACCAAGAAACTGTCAAAAGTAGTATGAGTGGCAGCAACTTCATGAACGTATTACAGTAGATTTCACTGAGCATAGCAAAAAAATATAAGAATACTGAAATTCGAGAAACAAAATGTATATAAAACTTTCTCTGTATATAAAAGTTCTCAACAAAGTAAGAGATGAGTGGATTCTCTTAAATAAAATATTTTCTATATTCGGAAAAAAAAGTTTATAAAATGGTTTTCCAGTATATCGCAACAATCGGTTTATCATATTGGTAACGCTGAATTTTCGTTAATGTATCAGTTGATTGCTTTCGAACAGTGTATACCTTGAGTTAGAAGCAATGTTCGAGATTTCGCACATCGAATAATATATAGCCAATATTAACAAATTCCGAAAATTCTGTACTTACTCGATATGAATGTGATTTCACTTAGCATTATCCAACGTGCCGCGAAGTACAAATGCAACTGTAAATATTTGCCGAGGCGATGATGAAGTTTGATTGTCACATCACGTGCATGATCCAGAATAGTATCAGGCATGTAGGAGAATTGTACAGGTTCACCAGCATATTGACGACCGCCAATGCTGAAGAAGACTTTTGCGTGAACAAAAACCTGGAATTCAAAAAAGAAAGAAACAAAGAGTTTCATAATTGAATTACACATGGTATATTCACATACATTATTTACAAGCATAATGATTTACAAATTAATAGTTGACAGGAAGTCTCGTTGCGGGTTTCAACTATTTAGAAACTGTATAAATAAAACTACGACACGTTATTTACAACAATTATAGCCCTGGAATGCCTGGACTGCATGTTATGATATCTGGTTTATTCAAGTCGCCTCTGTTCCCTTTAGAAGAATAATTATATGAATAGCGGAATGATGCCATAATCAATCAATAGATATAACAAATACTTAGAAAATACTCGATTCTAAATGACAACAAAAATAGGAAGAAAAAAAAATACGCTAACCACGGTTGCACTGAAGCTATAATACTCTTCACAAAAACACAAGATCCCATACAAGAACTTGATTTTGATCGCCCAAGTAGTCCGATCTGAACAGTTCATTGAGAGATTTTTATTGCATTGGAAAATAAGCCGCGCTTGGTTTCGAGGAGACATTTTGTGAAATAAAAAAGTTTTTCATACAAATACTTGATTTCGATCGTTATGTTTGTATATCAGCCGTATGCTAAAGTGGTCCGATATCGAAGGTTCCCACGAATGAGCAGCTTCTTGACAAGGAAAAGGAGTATGCAAAATTTCAGATCGATATCTCAAAAACCGAGGGACAACTTTGAATATATAATATACAGACGATACAGCTTGTTATTCTGATCATTTATATATCCGACGTTTGATTCTGGTTGCCAAAAACTTCGTGGTTAATTTAATAAACTATGTTCGGGATATAGATATGCCAATAATAATCAAATCGGTTGGTTACAACCATTTTTTGGTTGGACGGTCCAAAGTTTTTCAAGTTAAAATTCAAACTCAAACGAGACTTCAGTATTAGGTTAGGTTAGGTCCTTGGGCCAAAGATAGCAACGGGTCTCACTTAAACAGATGGGAACGTTAGTCCTCTGATGAAAAAACTCCTAAAAATGGATGACCAGTTCCTCATAGATCGACGAAGCATTTTGAGTTTACCACAAATTGTTAAGGTGGTTAATATCAATCCTAGCCACTTCAATTGTTTCGCCGAAGGTGTGAAACAATAGCAAATGCTTAGATAATTCCACATCATTTTCCTCCATACAGCTTTGGTTTTAGAATTAATGCAAGATATCTTCTTAAATATTATCCCACATTATTCTTAATTCTGCAATATCGTATTCTTTGACAATCACGTTTTAATTGCATGTTATAATTTAGGCTGTTTTGATTAGTTAATGGTTTGTTCTGTGAGCTAGATTTATAGATTTGCTCGAAGCAATCTAAGAACAGTGATTTAGCTCTTTGGTATTAGCAGTAGCAATGCATTTGAGGTTTATTACACCAAAATCTGAGAGTATCGAAACGATGGTCTATAATTGTAAGGATCAAGTTATTTGTAACCTATATATTTGAGACTGGCGACATAACTGTGCTGTACTTTTCTTAGGTGAAAGTATTATGTTATTCGACGTAGTAGAAGAAGTCCACTATATGATCAAATTGATGGGTCGTGAATAAAAATCTAACTACCGTGTGATCACTAAGTACATTTTCGATAGAAAGAATTTTCTCATACAATTTTATTTAGTCGTTGAAGCGAATTGGATCTTACCATACCATAGTCTTAGCCATATAATTTATAGCTTTTCTTTATTAATCTATTATTATCTATTAATAGCGATTAGTATTTATTTAGAGACCATATGTCATTATTGGGACGGATTTTTTATTTGTTCATATCTAAAAAGGTGTGATATATTTATATCATATAATATATATCATACAATACTTTCAAAAAATACTCATAGTAATGTCTCTGAAATACTTGAAAGTGACGAATTTAATCAGCAGTTTGTTACCCTATTCCACTTGGGTATTTATTGACCACTAATCTATATCCACATTACTGATGTACGTATAAAGAACGGGACAGCGTTTAGTCGTATATCAATTATGTAGGCACGAACATTGCGACTGTGATCGTCACAAATCAATCAGTGTGTTTTTGGCTGGTAGTTAGCTAGTGTATGCAGCGGCTGCCAGATGTGAGCGGTTGGAGCATTAGCACATTAATTAAATTTGATGAGAGTGAAGTGAGGTGGCTGATAATAAATAACTGCACTTTGATTATAAATGATTGTTGTCAAGATATATGGATAGAAGGGCTATATTATATTAAAAATCCAGAACAGTTGGATTGCTAGTAAATAATATATACAATACCTTAACTACATTATATACCCCTGTATATAACATACAATACATACATATGTGCTCGTAGATATATTTAACTTTGCTTAGATTCCTCTATTTCCTCACGTACTTTTTCATATTGACATTCCAAAACAAATCTGTATTGAATAATGAAATTGTACAAAGCAAAAAAGGAAACAACAAATAATTGCTTTGAGATCCAACCCGATAAGCATACAAGTGCAACATACGTTTATTTATGGAATTTAGGTCGCGCTCATACAAATGCAAAGCGGTAGGGAAAAATCAATATGCGATAACTGATGTTTTGCTGGTTGTTATTACTTGTTGACGACAGAAACTTGTTGGATTAAGATATGTATGCTTATATGTTAAGCTATGCACTTGCTTTTGCGCCTTTATTGTTTCGACTTTTGTTGTTTCCATAGATGGCTTTACCTGCACAGTAAGTAAATACTAACAAAGTCTGAATATTGATTTCTATTACGGAATATGGGTCAATTAAAATAATGTTAAGTATTCTGAATCAAGCGAACTTATTAATATTTAACCGAATATATTCTGACAATAAAATTTCTTTTAATACTCGTATATTATTCCCCTTATTATTTATTACCTATTATATTTATTTAAATTTTGTCACGAAATACTTTTTTGAGCTTAATAGGATTCGTTTGAGTTCCAGTACAAAAAAATAATCGTCCTATTTTGACTAGAAAATTAAACAGTCTTTCAACGATTAGCCCCATCGTCGAGCACGAAACGGCCTATTTTCAGTATTTTTTTTTTTACATAAAAAAATTAAATATTTTATTCAAACTTTTAATTATTCCAAAAATACATATTTTACAAAGATTTTGTAAAATTTTCAGAGGAAAATATTCAAAACTCTGCCAATACGACGTCATTTACTTATATCCCACGGAAAAATGGTGCCTGTGTAATTATTACAGGCAGAGATTTGAAAAAGAGTACAATTATATAGCTGATCAAATTTGACTCGGACTTTGATGATTGGATATTTTGACTGTTCGGTACTTTTGGCTTTTTTATTTTCGCATGAAGTTTTATCTTCATATGTGAATTAGTGTGTGTTTAGCAGCTGTTTGTTTACGACGCGAAAAGTTTGACTGGCGATGTTAACCATGGAAAAAAATTTTAATTTAAAAAATGTTTGTAATGGAATGTTTGTCGTCGAAAATTTTGCAGAAGTGGTTTGAGGAGTCTACTTAATCACGAACACTAGTTTATGAGAGACAAAAAGAATTAAATAAAGGTAGTGAAGTCATCGCAATATGCCTAATGCAAGACGTCCACTCACATCTGTTAATTACATCGATAAAGTTAAGGAAACAGAGCTTGAAGATCGTCGTATTGGCATCAGAGATACAGCGAAAGATTTCAACATCTGTTGTAAATCGACTGAAGCAGCGTGTCAATGCTAGACTCGTACCAAAAGATCTGAGTCTGTTGCAGCTATGTCGTCAAGTAAAGGTCGCAAAAGAGAGGCTTGACAACGTAGCCGAGGTTTTAACTCTTTTCAATAGGATTTGCAGTTTTGCCGGACATCGAGATATGCCGAACTCAACCATTAAAATCTCTAAATTCAGTTCGATTAGTTACTAATTACTTCATATCCTCATAACTAAGATAGGAAATTGAAGGAGATAGCGATGGATTTGACGAAGAGCGTTGACTACTTTTTGAGGATTGTGTAGAGTTCTGGCTGAGGTAAGTTTTGAAACAAAAGGAAAGTGGTTTTCAAATGTCTGTGATTTTTGAATATACAGGTTTTGAATAACCGAGAATTTCTCTGACAAAAACAAGCTTTCGTTATTTGTAAAATATATGTGTTAAAAATAAGTTCGAAGGTTTGAGGCATAGATTTATGCACGTACTTTGTTGCGTTTAGATCGTTAAATACTGAATACAATACGATTTCAATAAACTTATATACTTTTTATTAGCAGTTAGTTCGGTTACTTTTAAAAAATAATTTCGTTTATATGTATAACACAATCTCACCTGCACATCTTTGGAGAACATATTATTTGTATGCAATATAACTGCACTAAAATTTCGTACGCTTTCGAACTCAAACGTAATCTCGACTGGATGACCTAATAGATTTGGTGTATCATTACGCCAGCCAATCCATTCAAAGCCTGGAAATGAAAATATATATATGTTTGTACATTTGAATTTATTGAGTAAAGAAAAGATAAAGATAACAAAGTAAAACATTTAATAATGTTATTGTTAAAAGGTATTTGCAAGTTCTTTTATTTTATTTCTCTTTTATTTTTTGTTTTTAACATATTTTATAATTATTACACATCTTACCTTTTCCAAAGCCATGAATATCGGTGCGAAAGTTATCCTTGCCCTTTTGACCATCGACTAATTGTCCCAAACCATTTATATATCGATCGCTTTCTTCATGCCCATCGTAGGTCTTATCTGATAGATCGATTTCCATACCACGCTGCATGCCTTTGGGTATGCTATATGAAACGATGCCATCTATTTTAAGTGTGAATGGAAAGGTATATCAAATTAGTAATATTTATTATTATTTCAGTATACCTTAAACTTCTAAGTAACAAATTATAAATAAAATTATGCATGTACATTAGTTAGTTTTTATCTTATATGTATAAGCCGTAAAATTGTATAGGGGACGCTCAAAAAGTATTTTTAATATTCTAACTACATTTTTTGCAAAAGCCTAGCTATGAAATTATGTAAAAGAACCTATAAAAAACTTCTGGTTAACTATATGGGTATTTGAAGGATTTCATTTCAACCACAAAATAATTACTATGCGATCTTAGTTTAAACAGTAAATCCCTGCATTTTGGTTTATTCTATAAAAAATAAGAATAAATGTTTTGAAAGTGTTTATGTTAGATTAAAGACTTTAGACAAACTCATTGCGATATTATTAGTGTGATAATAATTTAGGGTGATAAAAGATGTTGTGTGCAACTTTCCTATACCCGCTGTCTTCAATGGTGTAAGTGTGTCGACGTATACTCGGCATTTCCTTATAAAGACAGTATGCTGGGTGGGAAAGGTATGGAAATGAGTAATATTGTAAGTTTAGTAATATTCATGTCATTTTGCAAATGTAGGCACCACGGTATCGCAGAGCCAACAATTGTGGTATCTTTGCTGGGCTTATACATGCAGATTTGGATGCAGACAGTGGTTGGATGTGAAGCTCCTTTACAGAAGCGTAAATGCACAAGGTATGGTTGAAGTGGAATCTATGATTGAGAACCCGTCTTTAAATGTGATGTCAGACATTGCGTTAACTACAAAAATATTGGCAAATATTATCGTTTGCCAATTATTAAAATTGTTTGCAAGGAGATCAGATAGAAACATGTCAGTCATTTAGGTCAACAGCTCGATTTGAAATTAATCGCCTAGCATATTTTTGATTTGTTCAAGGAATTTTCTTGATATCTCAGTGTTTACATCAATCCGCAGAAGAATTTGGTATCACAAAAATGTATTAATTATATCGAAGATTAATCTCAAAACTTTAATGAGTCAGTAGGCAATTAAATTGTGTTTCTGCCGCAACATATACCATACATTTTGAGTCTTTAATGTTTGGTTTAGAGTCGTAGTCCATGGCTTTATATGCTTCAGAAGAAAACCGATCGAATCACGGATAGAGATCACTTTAAAATTTCTAAGTTTTGCCGGTATGCTGACTACCACAATTGAAAAGCTAAAAATCTCCCTTTTCTATCTTTCTATTCAACGCATAACAAGTATGTGTATGGTTAGCGTGTTTTGGTTTCCATTATGGCCTGAACATGGTTATTAAGTTTGGCACAGCGTGACAAGCTGAGTCGATTGAGCCATATAGGTATGCCTGTCCGCCTATATATACGTGAACTAGTTCCTCGGTTTTTGAGATAGCGATCAGAAATTTTGTACACGTGCTTTTCTCCTCAAGAAGTTGCTCATTTGTCAGAGTTTATTTATAGATGTCGCACTACTATATAACTGCCACAGAAATTGTTGCCTGTTTTTACAAATATTTAAGACTTTTGGTAATTGATTAAACGGAATTCAGTAGTGCTATTTAAGAGCTTTATATTTAAATTTATATTGAGGGTACTGTTAGAATTGCTGATTTATTCAGTTGTTTTTCTAAATCAGGTTGAATAATTTTGCAATATTTTGATATAAACAAAACACATTTAGCTTTTCTATATCCTAAATATAAGCAACTATCGTAGGGTTCTGGTATAAACACGAAACCCTTTCAGCAAAATTCTTTTATTATTCACTTAAAGATAATAAGCTCTTTAAAAATATTTTTTTGTTTTTTAGATTTCTTTCTAACTCGTTTTTTATTAAAGTAGTATCCAAAGAGCTCTTCTTTGTAGCAGTGCTGTCTGTATACACTCTAAACAGCGTTTTTTTAAATCACAACTAACAGTTACAAGTTTGACATTCACACACACACATGGATACATTTACACATACATAGACATGTAAACACATAGGATTCGCACACTTAGGACGCTAATCAATAATTCATTTATTCAAAAGTCAAATGTGTGACAGCGTAAGCGATGCAGTGCCAACCGAGTGGTACTCACCATTGCTCCCCAGTCACCATTTTCCATTTGCATCAAATATGTATTGACAGCAAAATGTTGCATTTGCATGCGATTGCTTTGACAAGGTTGAAAGCAAAATATATTTTTATTTTAGATGTTGTTTTTGGTTTCTATGCTGCAGAAGTGTTGTTTCATGCACCGATTGATTTACAGTTGCAAAATTCATGTGTCAAAATGGATAACAAACTACCTGCATGTTTGTGTGTATGTGTAAGTAAAGAGTTGCATGTGTTGCAGAGTTGCATGTGTGACAAGTTTAAGATATTTCATTTGGAAAATGCAGAGCGACAAGTTGATGTGTTTTTATGGATATCGTGAGATTGCACATGTGAGTACACATATAAAGATTATTTGCTTAAATTTGTCAGCTTTAGGGATTTCAATAGATAATTTGCTGAAAGTGGTATGATTGAGTTTCCAAAAGGGAAACATTTCTGAAGGAGATATACTATTATGCGATATTTTTGTAAGGTAAAAAGGTTTAAAAGCCAATGTGGTAGAGTTCTACTCAATTTATTGAACCATTTTTGTAATCGAGTGAAACTAAATAGTATTTATTGTATATTATATATCCTGAGCATGGTATATAAAGTTTGTCACCGTATTTGGAACAGCCAGAAGGAAGCGTTGGAGTCTTTCTAAAGTATTCACATATATAAATGATTAGGGTGACGTGCAGCGCCGATTAGTGATGTTCGTCTGTCTGTCCATCTTTATATACGCTTGCTAGTCTCTCAGTTTTTGTGGTATCCAACTTTAATTTTGTATTAAAGTGAAGTTTTGGTAAGAAAAAGTTTAGTATTCGGCAAGAAATCTTCACGAAATTTAGCACAGACTGCTGTTTTATTTGACAACGTAAAATCTAAATCAATCTATACTGACTAGTGTTTTGTAATTCAATTAAAATATAACCTTAGACCTTCAATTTAAAAAAGAATCTGAATAATAGACTAAAACAGCTCGTTGTGACAATAGGCTATAAATTGCAGACTATACTTGGTAGAAATGACAGCTATTTGATAGCACTTCGGCATGGTAGAAACAAAAAAAAAAAATTCTCCAAGTGTCATTCTCCCAGTTAATTTTGTGAAACTACGTAGCATCTTCAATACTATTGCTAACTCTCAGTGCTCAACGCTAAGTCTTTTGTGTGTCCCATAAACGATTGAACGACGAGAATCTATGGGTAATCCCCACCCTCAACTTGAACTTTGTTTGACATTTTACGATAAATTTGGGTAGCCTTAACGTGCAGGGTCTACTAACAAAAACAAAACGACGTGAGGTTGAAATGAAATAAAAAACTCAAATTTAGTCAAAATGGGTTCCGTTTTTTTGTTATGCAGATAATTTTATGCCATTTATGGTTTGAACAAAATGTTGGCCAAATGGGTACCACTTTTCGTCAATTTTCGATGGCCTGGTGCAGCATTTCGGCTGGAATTTTGGCTATAGTGCGCTGAATGTTGTCCTCGAGCTACACGAGCGCTGCAGGTGGTTTGCCCTAAGCCTGTGATTTAACAAAACGAATAGCAAACCTTACTGAACTCACTGACAAAATATGACACAAATCCGAACCGAAGAAACCTGGCCGTCACGAGCTGTCAAGATCACGACATCCCTATTGGTAGACGCTGTATATACCCGCATATCTTTGAAAGACAAATTGTATGGAAAACCTTTGGAGCAGTCAAAGATAATGACGATATATGTTTCTTCTAAGCGCAGCGCTTAAGATGTCTAGTCGACGTAACAAGAATAGACGACAAGTTGGCGTAGAAGAAAATTGTTGGAGCCAAAGCGTTCAACACATATGGAAGGGAATATCAATATCAAGATGGATCGAGGAATTGGAAGAATATTTCACTATAAAACATTGGAGCAAAATAGACATTGGCTGAGATGCCTGAAGGTTACTTAGGCAACAGGCCAAAAGCTCACAAAGAGATATAGCGTCAAAGAAAATTAACGTATATAATATGTACCACCGATACTTTCAGGAAATTTCTATACTATTGTACCTGGAATTGTTGATGTAAATAGGACTGTAGTCCTATTGGATCATTTATTAAAATTCAGTTTTCTATTCCGTGGGCCAGTTCCCTATCATCAACAGCATGTGTTCCGTTATTCGCTTGATATTCCACATAGTTAATCATATTTTAAAATATTTTGGCTTGAAGTGGTGGAAGCTTTCGTTTAAGCTTTGAGTACTTTGTACTTTAAATCTTGAGGCCAAAGCCACATTGCCACATTATCGGTGACTTACCTAAGTCACAATATGTTATAAGTTCATTTTCAAGATGAATGTCTGAATCTAACCTCCAATCAAAACAATGTCTCTTGTATAGTAAATTTAGTCCGAAGTTAGAAATAATGGATACAGGACAATTTTACAGAATTTATGAAAAATCGTCAAGGGTGAGTGTACTTTGGAGATCCTGAGAATACTAAATAGAGTTGAAGAAGTAGTAAATAGAGTATGAAAGTTGTATTATAGACTTCAAATCGAAACAGATATACATAACCAGCTTTACCTATGATGATCGATGACAACAAATCTCATAACTTTACTCACCTTCCCAAAGGCAACCGACGACTTCAGCGCGCAAGCAGACAGTACGATCGTATTGACTGTATGGATAGATGCGCACCTTCGAGGCGAAAATGATCGGTTGTAAGATATTTTCCACTTCGCTGTAAGTATTTATATTGCCTGTTAGTATCTGGAAAAAGGAATAAAAAATAGAGATAATGAGTAAGTGCACACATTGCTGGGCAATTACAAATGGTCAGTGGAATATATAAAAAGGAATAATATATTTAATAAACAACTATTTGCAGTACAATGAATAAACAACTACTCGAAGCTTTACTTGGAAGATAAAACAAGAAAAACTTTAACTTTGGCTGCACCAAAGCTATAATACCCATCACAAATAAAAAAAATTTCCATACAAGCACTTAATTCTGATCGTACAGTTTGTATGGTAGCTATATACTTTAGTAAACTGATCTAAACGATTTGTTCGAAGATTTTACCGTTGCCTTGGACAATAATAAGTACTGAATTCCGTGAAGATATCTCGTCAAATAAAATATTTTTCTATATAAAGATTTCATTCTGATCCGTCAATTTGTAGGACAGCTATATGCTATACCCGATCTGAATAATATCTTCGAAAATTGTACCATTGTTTAATATATCTTTTCAAATACAAGAACTCGCACTACACAAGGCTCGATATCGGTGCTGACACCAATGAGTATTTTCTATGTATAATATTTAGGCAGACAGACGGACACAGCTAAATCGACTTAGCTCGTCACACTGATTATTTATATACAATATATATACTTTATAGGGTCTACGACGTTTCCATCTGGGTTTTACAAACTTCGTGATAAACTGTGTAGGTTCAGGTTATAAAAACGTCTTCATACTTTTTTTGTCGCTCTTTTATCTCTTTTTTGCACACCCGGCATATTTCGTATCATAAAATATTGCTAGGTGTAACATTCATAATTTTTGCCGCGACACCTACGCATTTTTTGCTACACGCACACGAAATTTACACAAACCTCAGACAACAGACAGCGATCTCCAACAAGGTAAAGAGCGAAATGTAATC
The DNA here is from genome assembly GCF_042242935.1 of Bactrocera oleae. Classification (NCBI taxonomy): domain Eukaryota; kingdom Metazoa; phylum Arthropoda; class Insecta; order Diptera; family Tephritidae; genus Bactrocera; species Bactrocera oleae. The sequence continues at coordinate 78,383,896 of NC_091537.1, forward strand.
GAAAAATAGTTGTTGCGGGCGGAACGAAATCTCACTAACGCAAAGCGAAAAATTAAAGAAAGGCGTGCTCTAGGCTAGCAAGCAACGCTCACTCAGTCCAGACACAAGCTCAAGCAAACAACGAAGATACATACTTGTAGTTTTAGCATGCGATTATTATCGCTTTGATTAATGTGTGAATATATGGGCGAGTGAACGAACGATTGTCGAAGTTTCGAATTTCATGGCCCAAAGCTAAGACAATAATAAGAGGCGTATAAGGTATAAGGTTAGAGTAAATATACGCCTGGAAATATATATTTCAACATATGTATATTATCTAATAGAAAAAGGTGTTGCAAGCAGTTTGTAAATGCTTTTGTTCTTTTTTGGGTAAAACTGTTGGAGGAGGAATACAATTGTGGGAGACAATGCAATTGCAGACATTAACTATGCGGCTTTTGTATATATATAGGTACATAGGGTCTAAATATACTCATATTGAGGCGATTATAAACATATTTGTACAGCAAGTATTTATACATGTTTTAGTGCATATAATGACTGTACTAAACATATTTCAATAATTAAGTGATTTATTTGATAATAGCTCTCTTATTTACAAAAATTATACTCTATACTTATTTGCATATGTAATGGCCCTGTTCCGGTTTGTAATGTCAAGCCTTCGATTTGTGGAGACCTATTTTTTCTGCATAATAAGTCATGATAGCCATCATAAGAGAGAGAGAGAGAGAGAGAGAGTAAGATAGAAACTTGAACAAATATCTTTTTATAATTGTTAGTACATTTTACTTTTGACTAAACATAAGATATTTGGTGGGAACTTGGTGTAGGTATGTAGATGGATGGAATTGGGCCTCTCCTTTAGGTGAAATCCTATAGCCCAGTAACTATTTCAGCAATTTCAGCCAAACTTGAATCAACATTACCATACGACATTCTTATGCTACGGTGTTGAAATGAGCGAGATCGGGCTTCAACGACGCCTACTTCCTATATACAACAATTTTAAATTCAATCTGAAAAAAAATTACCGAGATCGGACTATAACTTTCCAAACAACTATATACCGAATATATGTGAACCAGCGCCTGGTGGATTTTTTATTGACAAAATCAGTTATTCTGTGTGTTCTATGCTAATTGCATATCCTTGTGTCAAAAAGTAGTAAAATCGGGTCAATACTTCTTCTAGCCCCCAAATTACATAACACAAACATTTTTAAACTCCCTGTTGACTTTACCATACATATAGTTACATCGGTCAATATGTAAGATATCTAAGCAAATTTAAGTGAACGTGATATATAACAGTTAAATGCATGAAATCGGTCTATGAATTACTCGAAAAAAATGTCGGACATGAAGCACAACGTAGTAGGGAAACTCTAGTAAGCCTATCGCCTATGTGTTCTCCGAATTTAGCCCTTAGTTGTATATATATATATATAAATTTCCGGAACGATTCTCTTATGGTAAGTGGACCGGCTGCACAGAAGGGCTAAAGATGGTTTGGTATCCGCTGCATATGGGGCAAGCTAATTAGCTATTTCATTCCTAGATATACCTTTATACCGTCTGTCTGACTATCCTTGAATATAGCAACACCCCATTCTGATAGTTGCGCTGGAGGTTGATCTCTGCACACCGACTTTTTGTAAAGAAGACGAATTCTTCCTGAAAAACGCTGGGAAAACTGCGCAAAGCCAAGGGGAGCTTAGTGCGCGAACCTGCAAAACCTGCACCAATGCCCTCCACCGCTTTCGAGCTATCGGTATACCAGTGAAAAGTCCTTTCTCTGAGTAACAAGTCAAGTGTAAAGTCGCTACCTATTTTGCTACCCAAAGTGACTTTAAACTTCTTTGTGAAATTAGTTCTTTTAATAAAACCATCTCTCCCTCACATCCCTCTGTGGTTATGTGCAGACTGCTTTGTTCTGCAGTTTAGTCGATCTCTGATACATATAGTTGAGCCATGAATAAGAACAAAGCGGTTTTTTTTAAAAAACGTAGCATTAAAAAATTGAAAACACTTTGTTAATGCCTGAATATTTCAAATTCTAAACAATTGCTCAGTTCTTTATTATTGTTACTACTCACCTCTTTGCCTTGTATGGTCTTCCAGCGCAGCCACTTCTCAAAACCGGGACGCCAATACTCGAGCACATACGCCTCGGTATACTCCTGACCTTGCCCTTTGCCGAAGCGACCCTGCGTACGTATCGCCGTGATGACATGTACTTGCAGCAAGTCTATTTGTAAATACTCCTTGAGACCACGCGAAACCATATGCTTCGGACACCAAGCGCCGCCATTATTATCCACCTTCAGTCTGCAAGCAAAGAAAAAAGCAGTGATTAAGTTTAAAACGAAAGTGAATGAAAGCAAAATGAAAATTCGATCTGCACATTTAAAAACAAAAAAAAACAAAGAACAAAAACGATTTATACGCATATCCTGCTTATGCATTCGACTGATTAAAAAGTAGATTTAAAGCATATGCAAGTTTAATTAAAAACACTTTATGCTACAGCGAAGCAGCCGTGGCGCACACCTGCAATTATGTAATTTATGCGCTACTGTAATTAATATATTTTTTATATGCATTCATTATTAAGTTAATTCATTTATAATTGATACCCGACTATAATTACTATTAATTTTAATAATAAAAATAAATATTTTTATTTTGTGGCGTTTTTTTGCTCGCTTTCCTTTTCTGCCTGCCGATTGAGGTTTGCACAAATAGCTTATCGATTGCCGCTGCTGTAATTAATATTGTACTTTTATGCTTTCTCATTTTTGAGTTGAAAAACAGGGTGTATTAAAAGTGTGCATATAAAAAATTTTGCGCGAATCCAAACAACTAATTGCAAAAAGCATTTAATTTAAGCGGTCATTAAAGTGCGATTATCGACGTTGATAATTTAGCTTCTGTGGTGCTTGTGGAGCAGTAGGCTGTGGGGCAACAACTATAATCGTTACCAAATTAACAAAACCAACAAACGGCTATTTGGCGCGTATTGTGCGTGTTAACGGTAATTACTGGCATTACATATGCATAAATTAATGAAAGCATTATGTATGTATATGCGCTTATTGTGTATTTCTGTTGATGTTCTTTAAAAGATAAAAGTATTTTCGTGAAAACTATTTCACACATTCGCAAAATATGACAAATTTCATGCACAGTAGTTAATTGCAGCTAAATTTGTTATAAATAATTATGGTTTGAAAAAGTAAATTTGTACTATTTGCAAAAATAAGACAGAGTGTAACAGAGATAAGAAATATAAAGGTTAGGGTGAAAGGGTTGCCTCATGGAGGAAAGAGATAGCAGGCATAATCAAATAAAAACAAAAAAAAAAAACGTTACGCTAGAGTACCCAACACAAATAAAGAAGTTTCCATGCAAGAACTTGCTTTCGAACGGTCTTTTTGTATAGCAGCTATATACTATAATAGCCAGATCTTAACGTTATCTTCGGAGGGTATAGCGTTGTCTTGGAAAATATTATATGCCGAATTTTCTTCAGATAGCTTGAAAAATGAAAAAAGTTTTCATACAAGAAGTTCTTTTGAGCGGTCGGTTTGTATGACAGCTATAGGCTATAGTGATCCGATCTGAACAATATTTTCAAAAATTTTAGCGTTGGTTTAGGCATCAAGCTGTGTCAAATTTTGTGAAGATATCTTGTCACATAAAATAGTTTTCTATGTAAGAACTTGTTTTGGATCGGCCAGTTTGTATGACAGCTATATTATGTAATACTCAATTCTGGAAAAGTTCTTGGGATATTATAGCGTTGTTTTGGGCAATAATCTATGTCGAAATTGGTGCAGATAACTTGTCAAATAAAAACGTTTTTCATACAAGTATTTGATTTTGACGTTTCAGTTTGTATGACAGCTATATGTCATAGTAGTTCCATGTTGGCAGTTCCGACAAATGAGCAGAGAAATTACAGAGCGATATCTTAAAAAACTGAGTTACTACTTATAGTTCGGATATACGAACAGACGGAATCAACTGAGCTCGTCATACTGATAATTTTTATATGTATTTATATATTTTATAGAGTCGCCGACGTTTCCTTTGGGGTGTTACAAACTGCGTAGCCAACTTAATATACCTTGTTAAGGGTATAGCAATTAACTAATATTAAATATAAGGTTGGAAGGTATCTCCCTTCCGCTTTTTTGTCTTTTGAATTTCGCAGCTATGTACAAAGCGCTACAGAGCTCGTATCTGGCAACACTATACATAATTTGAAAGGTCTTGACATAACCTACAAAACAACGCTATGCATGATTAGTTTGGATATTGCGTTCAACAGTTATAGACGTGTAAACATGGAGTTCACTAACGCCGAAATTCGCGCTATTTTAAAGTTTTCCTTCGTTAAAGGCAAATCCGCTAGAGAAACGTTCCGTGAGATTAATGATGTTTTGGGGGATGGTACTCTATCTCTTCGAACCGCGGAGGAATGGTTTCGACGATTCGAGCCGGTGAAAATGACACCATGGATAAGCCAGCCGGCGGAAGACCTGTGACGACAAATACCGATCAAATCATGGAATACATCGAGTTAGACCGGCATATGGCATCTCGTGACATCGCCCAGGAGATGGGAGTTAGTCACCAAACCATTTTGAACCATCTGCAGAAGGCTGGATACAAAAAAAAGTTTGATGTTTGGGTGCCGCATAATTTGACGCAAAAAAACCTTCTGGACCGAATCAACGCCTGCGATATGCTGCTGAAACGGAACGAACTCGTCCCATTCTTGAAGCGGATGGTGAAAATGGATCACATACGACAATATCAAGCGAAAACGGTCGTGGTCGAAGGCCGGTGAATCGTCCCAAACAGTGGCCAAGCCGGGATTGACGGCCAGGAAGGATTTGCTGTGTGTTTGGTGGGATTGGAAGGGAATCATCCACTATGAGCTGCTCCCATATGGCCAGACGCTTAATTCTACCATCTATTGCGAACAACTGGACCGCTTGAAGCGGGCGATCGACCAGAAGCGTCCAGAATTGGCCAACAGGAAGGGTGTAGGTCTTCGTTGATGACTCGTCAGAAGCTACGGGAGCTCGGATGGGAGGTTTTATCGCATCCACCATATAGCCCGGACGTAGCGCCAAGTGATTACCACCTGTTCCTGTCCATGGCGAATGCCCTTGGTGGTGTGAAGTTGAACTCAAAAGAGGCTTGTGAAAATTGCCGAATTCTTCGCAAATAAAGAAGGGGGCTTCTACGAGGAATCGATGATCGAACAAAACGGCGCATATTTTAACTAAATTCGATCACTGTAACACTTTTTATAAAGCATTGAATGAAGAGCAAAAAGGCGGAAGGGAGATATCTTCCAACCTTATATTTGGAAAATTAGTTTTACTATAGCCAATTTAACACAGCTGTTCACTTGTTATTTAATTGGTCTTGGAAGATCTTCGCTCAATAATCAAATATATCGCAAGATACTTGAAACCAAACTTTTCGAAATCTGGCCGTTATTTGAAGATATTGCATGACAGCGTTGTCTCCCATGCAACTGGAGCATTTCGATACCGTAAAGGTTTAGTAAAAACAAAACTATTATTTTTGCACAAAAATTAAGATTTTATTTAGCTTAGTTAGATTAGATTGAAATTTGTGGAATGCACTGCAACCGACCGCAAGTAATTTCATAATGCCACTCCCATAGAAACCCTTTTGCAACCAGCATTGGGAAAAAATGAGGACAGTCGATTTTTAAAAGCTTCTTTGGAAGCGTATATTACAGCAATAAAATTTTTCGCTATAGACAAGAATAGACAAAAATCACTTATTTTCAGGGTCCGAATTATAAAGCGAATAGCTTCACCAAACATCCAGAGCTACTAGCAAGTCACTATCGATATGAATGGCCTGGCGTTATCGTGATGCAACCCAATTTCTTTGCTATTAAGCAAAGCTAGCCGCTTCGGAGCTATTGCTTCCTTCAGACGGTCCAAATGTTGACAGTATAAGGACAAATTAAGAGTTTGGCCGTAGGGAAAGCTTATAGTGGAATATTCACTGCCAAGCCCACTAAGCGCATAGCAAAATTTTCGCTCCTAGCTGAATGAACAGCGATTTACACATCTTAAGATTTCGATCGTATATAAAAACCTTCAACTGCAATGTTAGGTTTTCTTATTAAAGCATAATAAATAAAGCATAATATTAAATATTAAAAAAAAAATTTTTTTTTGAGTATACCATAAAAGACTCATGCGACTAGAACCAAGTGGTATTTGCAGAGAAAAAAGTAAACTCGTCTCAACTTTCGAAATAAATAAATCTCTAGAGTATATTTAACTACTTGAAAATGTATAAAATGTTTTAAGATATTAATGTAAAGAAGGAAGGTGCCTTGAGAAGGTATATTAACTTCACTGATTTTTTATTTTACATGGTATAGGTTAGAGTTGATGGCAATATATGTTACATATTATATTGTATTTCAACGATTGAAACGGTTCAATTGATGCTTACATTGAAATTCTCTGACAGGAGGCTATCGATCTCATGGTTGTAAAAGAGAAATTTGAAATAATCTCGATATTTGTAATGACTGCGAATCCACTTTTTCATATCTCGATAGTGATAGTGATAGATTCAAAAATGTATAGGATTTTTTAAAATTAACATTAGTTATAGTTATATGTTAGTGTCGTACCAACTAGATTATGATATTTTTAACGCAATTTTCTCGAAACTACCTTTTTTTGATGCGATTTACTCGAAATTTCGTACGAATATATCAAGAAACGGCACTAACGATGAACATAACATTTTTAAAATTATAATGTTTATAAAAAATTGGAGAAAGTAAAAAATTAGTGTGTATTTTTTAAGGGTTCGTCATTTAACGAAAACATCACTTTTGCAGGTTTGTTGGTTCCTTCGATAATAACATGACATAACCACAAGGGTAGAAATCATGATAACGAGTCCGGGACCTTTGCTTCCATACATTTTTTTTAAATTTTGTAAACTAATTTTTTTTTTTTTAATTTATGACGTGAATCTATCATTCGTCTATTATTGATAGTAAAAATATCACGTCCTTTGTTTTTATCAAGTATCAAAAATGAAAAAAATTCGGGGCGCTAGACTAGGATATCGCAACCATTAACATTGCCCTTTAGTTCAAACCTCAGTTGGTTATTTAGATTTTTTTGTTTTAGTTTTTGATTATTTATATAAATGGTAGTCTCTCGATTATATACCATGTGTCTCTTTTCGCAAATAAGAATAGGTATCGTTAATAGATGTCAATAAAGTTCACGCTCAGATAAAATGGGGAGAAATTAAAAGAAGTTTTTGTAGTGAATTCTAATGTACAGCACTTCTAGCGGTAATTTTGCATTCGACACACTAACTCAGGTAAAGACTATACATTCGAATTCCTCAGTATATTTTCCTAACCTAAAAGCTGATATGAATTTCATCAAAATCTTGCCAAAGATACTTTAAAGTTAAACGTTTAAATAATTTTCCTCGAGGACGGAAATTTATATATGTATATTAATATACTAATATTAGGGTGGGTCAAAAAAGAACAGTGTTTTTTTTCGCTTGATACTTTGAAAAATTGGTTGATAGGTTGGATAGCTGGAGAGCTTTACTAAGAGGTGTATATCAGCCAATTTTTCAGAGTACCCAGCGAAAAAAAAACATTTTTTTGACCCACCCTAATATATATGTATGTGCAAGTTGCATGTCTGTATATATATTAGTTTGTTTACTTAGCAGTTTGCTTACCATGTCAATGCATTTTTCACAATTTCCCAGCAAACTCACATGAAGAATTTTCACATTTTTATTCAAGTTTTTGCACACTCTTTATAGTCACGCATACACTTACACACAGCTGACTGTGTGGCTGGCTGGCCAGGACTCTTACGCCCTCAGGCGACCCATATTTCAACATTTATAATAAAAAGAAAAACGAAAAAATATGGAGAGAGAAAGCAGTAAAAGTCACATACGGAGCTGTCAAATGGCCGCCATGACACGTGAGTGTGAATGCGTTTGCCCATGTGTGTATGTATGTGTGTGTGTGTACACAATCATTTGTCCATATATATGTTATGTGTATGCAAATACAAATAGAACTAGCAGAAGATAGGAATTTGGTACAAATGTATGTTTCATTGGATTTATGACAGCAAAAATTGATATTAATGCTCGGCGACAGGCGAAGGACACAAATAGGTAGTTGGCAATGTGCGTTGATATACATAAATCTGTACATAAAGTATATACATGCACATATACATAAAATATGTATGTAGATATATGTATATATGAAACATGCTCACCCATGCAGATGCTATCGTAGGTCTAACACTATGCTTCGACGCCCTCAGCTGCCAGCTTATTTCACACTGGCAGATTTTTGTTGGCAAAATCGTATATTCCTACATACTCACACATATAAGTGTATTCATATATATATATATTAGTACTATATATGTACCAATATATACAAGCATGTAAACATTTATGGTATACATTTTTTCAACTTTTAGTTTTTGTTTTTTTTATTCACCTTTTAACTTGTTTGCTTAAAAATTTTCGATCTCTCTCGTTCAACCTCTGAAGTTATATTAGTTTTGGTTTATTTGCATACGCAGTCAGCAAGTGAAGCGACAAATGCGGTATTTGAAAAATTTGAAATAAAAGTAAAAAATGCAATTTAAAAATTAAAAAAAAAAAAAAAAAATTTACTTCGGTTGCCGACCGAATAGTTTACCGAAGCTAGAATACCCTTCTCAAATAAAAAAGTTTCCATAAAAGAACTTGATTTTGATCTAGCGGTTTGTGTATAAGCTGCATGCTATAGTGGTCCAATATCGGCGATTTCGACAAATGAGCAGCTCCTTGAGAAAAAAGGGACGTGTGCAAAATTTCGTGTCGTTATCTTAAAAACGGAATGACTAGTTCGTGTATATACCGACAGATGGACGCACAGACAAACGGATATGGTTAAATCGACTCAGCTCGGCACGCGGATCATTTATATATAAACTACAAGTATATATATACTATATAGGGTCAACGGTTCCTTCTGGATGTTACAAACTTCGTAGCAAACTTATAATTCCCTGTTCACGATAAAAATTTATAATAAATGAAAAAAAAAAAACAATAATAAAGTCTGAGTGGCTGAAGAGACACTGGCGCAAAGGCAAACAATATTTTGTTGATAAAAATATATATTGACATTAGGAGCGCTCTTAAAAAAATTCAAAAACAAAATTGTAATTCAAGCGATATTTTTCGTAACGAATTATATGTACACCAGCAAAATATTTAATTTAAAGTTTTAACTATGGCAGAAACAGTGATAAATAGTCACCACAATTCTATTTAAAACGAAAATACTGGTTTAATTTTAGTTTTTCTTTTCATATTTGATAAGATCTTCTTTATATCTTCTTTCGAGCAGTTTTTCTTACGTATTTCTAAGTTTGGAAATTTTCAGAATATATGTACGAGTATTGTAGTACTCTAAATATAGTATACTTTAAAGATAGGTTTTACCAACATTTTTTATCGATTCGATTTGCGCTAGCTGTGAACCGGTGTGAGTTAAATTTGATCAGATGGTATAGTTAAAGATTATTTTGATCTAAACATGAATACGCATACTTCATATCAATTTCAATTGATTCAAGGTGAAGTCGAAGGCAAAAAGTAAATACAGGCACAAGCGGTGCATATCAATATGCTTCATTTGGAGAGTTTTACTCTGCGTCAATGTTCTAGAAATATTTTAAAATATCGTAGATGGTTTGTAGATCGAAAATATTTTATACAATCGTCATCGCAAGTAATTCAAATCTCCTTAAATATTGTCATCTATATATTGTATAAGTTTACCGAGTTTAAAAATCTTGTGGTTTAAATAAATGACACATAACTATATTTCAGTAGTCACAAGCACCATATAACCTATTCTATATGCTTCGGAATGCATATTCCTTCAAACGTTTCTCCTCATATCTTGAACAAATTCGATTCTGTGATAAGAACAGGAAAGTACAATTCAGTTTTTTTGGCTAAAATTTTGGGCACAACAAAAGCCGCTAAGTTCTTATTAGCAAGTCTGTAAACATTCTAGTAAATAGTCAAGCGGTAATTAAGGTTATTCGCATCCCCTAAACTAAGTCTCACTACATTATGCAATGTGGCAATAAGTTGTAATCAGTGGAAAACGCAACATAAGTTACGCCACCATATTAGAATAGAAGGAAATGAAAAGGCAGTCGACCTGGCCACCATACCATAAAAGTACGTTGAATGATGACGAACATACCAAGAAGCTTTTAAGTTTAGATAGGAGATACCTAAGCAACATTGTAGGGGTTATCATACGGAATCTTCCTCTAAGCTTCCATTTAAAAAAAAATTGGTAAAATGAATAGAATGCGCATCCATATGGTTAGTTCGGAAAGTATAAAAATACAACAAATTTAATATAACGATAGTTAAAGATTTTAAGTAGATTTCATCAGCACAAAACTAGTTGGTGTTATTTTATACAGCTATGGATATAACGACGGTGTTGCCTTATTTTATACTCTTGCAACAGATGTATCTAAAACTAATCGAGATATATATTCGGTTAAATATATATAAATGATCAGGATGACGAGACGAGTTGAAATCCGGGTGACTGTAATTTCGATCGCAGTAGCACGAAGCACCTGTGGGCTGAAATATATTTTAAAGTGGACATGGCTTCGCCCCTAAATGGTTGAATATACATATCTTTCAAACCGCTTAAGGTATATTAACTAACTTATTGAGAAGTAGGGATTTTATCACCTCTTCAAACTCTGTGAAAATGGGTAAAATCGGATTATTACCACGCCCACTCCCCATATAACGATTAGGCTGAAAACTGCTTAAAGTAAGATTACTCACTGAATAAATGAGCCACAAGCATTAAATTTCTTAACCAGGATAGTAGGAAAAGGCTTGATTAGATATGGTATGAAAATTGAACAAGGGGCGTGGCCTCTCCCACCTTTAGGCGAAATCCTTTATCTCAGGAACTACTCGATTTCAACCAAATTTAGTGTGTGATATTAGCCCAATATTCCTATTAGAAAATGCGAATTAAAGCGAAAGTGGATTACAACCACGTCAGATTCCCAACTAACAAACTTTTAACTTCCGTCTGATTCTTTCACTTTACAGTATACAAATCAAACATCAATAAAGTTATCAGAATAAAACTTTGCACAGATAGTGTCATCAGGTATTTCAGCTTACGTCCGAAAATTGTCGAAATCGCGCTATAATATGGTATCAAATATGGGTAAAAGCAGGTCAACACTTCCCTTAGTCCCAATATACGTAACATAAATATTTTTGATTGCCCGGTGCACTTTATGGTATACCGCATCTATCGGGCAATATGTAACAAATTTTAATGAATTTCACGAATTATTATAATCTAATATAGTTCTTATATTATATTCTTTTCCTTAAATGGATGAAATCACGGCGATACTTTCCTTAGCTTGATATAAAGCTTTGCCAAAACCTGACGGTGTTTCTCCGCCTTTTATTCTCTCTCTTTTTCTAAAAGCTGTTATTGATATCAAGATGAACCACAATTTTGATTGCAATCAGCAACTAAATACATGAAACTCGACGAGGAGTAATGGATGAGAAATGTGAGAAAGTATAGTAAGAGTAGAAAGGGGCTTTCATTAAATTATCAAGTGGGGAGGAACAAGAAATACACAGCGTTTAAAGCAAAAAATATATTCTTTAGCGTTTTCTGAATTAACTCTAATTTGTATGAGTACTATATAATCCTAAGACAGTTTTCTTAAATCAATGAATAATTTTTTTAGAAACTTGTTCATGTACACATAAGGCAATTTTTCAGCCTTCAAATAACAACACCCCTACTAACCACACCACGTACATATACATAAATAAATAACTAAATGTAATCATACACAATCCTCGGCTTGCCAAGCACATACACCTACACAAATGTGTGCATAAACAAATCTTGTGTACAAAACTGAGCGCGTTAGGATAATGTAGGTCATGGTAGTGGCGTGGCGCTTGGCGAGGCGTAAAAATGTACAAAAAAAAATGCAAAAGGAATATAAAAAAAAACTAATAGTTTACACTTGCACTAGCCCAGAATTATGTACATGAGAACACATATACACATAGTCAAAAATGCGTTGAGAGAAAAAAATAGTCATTGTTGGCAATTCCTACGCTCAAATGTATGCACACATACACATACACAACATACATACTTTCAAGTCGTACAAAAGTTCAACTCAGCGCTAAATGACTTGGGTTAATGATGCAGTCGAATACATAATATGTATATGGTATATGTTGCACACATTTCTATTAAAGTAATTGTTTTGAGTTGGAGAAAAAAAAAATAAGAAGCGTAAAATATATAATTTATATAACATATTAGTCTGAGTTAAGTTGAAGGGTGTTAGTTGTGATGCTTTCCGGTTAAATAATCCTGCTAAGACTATTTCTATGAACTCCTCTTTATAACGGTTTAAGCTCAAATAAGGTTTTTCTCTCCATCATATAGTTTTTGCGATCAAAAAGGTGGTGAAATAATTCAATATTATAATGCGACCATAATAAGAAATTTCAACAGAAGTTTTGAGTATGAAATCTTTCCATGACATTTTTGTTCAAAGGAAAACAATCATGCAATTTTCACAATTTATTTATATTGAGATATTTATTGTCATTAACTATCTACATCAGATTTTACCACATTAAACTTAATTTTAAGTGTCTAAAATAGCTTTAAGTGAAACATAAGCCACAGTTAGGTCACTTTACCGATTGACCGGTGAGTGGGGTCGGTATTATGTAGTACGTAATGATTGATTAGATGTGCTTGTTCATTTCTAATATCTAAAAATCATTCTTTTAGAGTACATAGTTGGCATAAGTAATCAGCTGAAAGTCATTTTTCTAGCAAAGATCAGGAAGAACATAGTTTATATATTTGGTATTTTATTTTACAAATCTGGAACTTTTAGAGGAACTCTCTCTACTTGTATAATAAATTATATTTTTAGAGTTATCAGGTGTATTATTGAAACTTTAACTTTAACTTTAACTTTAACTTTAAGTTAACTTTAACTTTAACTTTAAGTTAACTTTAACTTTAACTTTAACTTCAACTTTAACCATAACTCTAACTTTAACTTTAACTTTAACTTTAACTTTAACTTTAAGTTAACTTTAACTTTAACTTTAAGTTTACTTTAACTTTAACTTTAACTTTAACTTCAACTTTAACCTTAACTCCAACTTTAACTTTAACTTTAACTTTAACTTTAACTTTAACCTTAACTTTAACTTTAACTTTAACTTTAACTTTAACTTTAACTTTAACTTTAACTTTAACTTTAACTTTAACTTTAACTTTAACTTTAACTTTAACTTTAACTTTAACTTTAACTTTAACTTTAACTTTAACTTTAACTTTAACTTTAACTTTAACTTTAACTTTAACTTTAACTTTAACTTTAACTTTAACTTTAACTTTAACTTTAACTTTAACTTTAACTTTAACTTTAACTTTAACTTTAACTTTAACTTTAACTTTAACTTTAACTTTAACTTTAACTTTAACTTTAACTTTAACTTTAACTGTAACTTTAACTTTAACTTTAACTTTAACTTTCATCTTCTCTCTCTATCTCGATCTTACTTTCTATCTTTGCCTCTGGCTTTTTACCTCTCTCGGTAATTTCGTTCCTAATGCGCTTACTCTCTGCAGAGTTTCTTTGAACTATCTTAATTAAGAGAAATGTGAAGCTTGGCAAAATCTTCGCATAGATGTAATTTACATATCCTAAACATGCTTTTATTATAGTACCAGGTTGCTATTGTTGCCATCAATTCAGTTTTTCTTCGGCAGGGAATACTTCCATATTTTTTACCTTTTTCCTCTTTCTTTTTCCTTATCGCTATTGCTCACTTCTCCTGCATTGAACATACAAATATATATAGGAAAAGTATTTGTTGTTACCGTTTTTGCAGTCTTAACAGTCCCTCTAATTTGCTTTACTTCACCACTTTCACCTGCAACACCAACCAAAATAACATCGCACACACGGCGACACCCTCGGAAAAGTTTTGTAGCCATTTGGCTATCTTTTTACTCTGCTGTGTGCTTATTATTTGCAATTGCATATGCATCACTGTAAAACGATGCTAATTTTAGGGCGCATCAACACTTCCATATACCACTCGTACATATATATTATATGTACATGCCATTGTTAATATATATATGTATATGTAGATGCGCAAAAATATATACACATCATTATCATTACATTTGCAGTCACGGACAACAGTAGCTGGCAAGATAATGTCTTGCAGTTTCCGAGTAAAATAGAAACATTTTAATGGCAGCGCTCCTAAATGTATGCAAATAAAAGGGGGAAGACACGTGCAATAGTAGTTTCACGAAACGAGCTGCGATTTGGCAGTCTCAGTTTTCCTTTTTGTCCCTTAATTTTGGACAAGGTTTTAACAAATGAATGTATGTACTATTGCTTATTACTTTTACGATATCAGTGTGTTGAAATTAGACCTTGGTTCGAAGGATTGTTGCAAGATACGGCGTGCAAATTTATCGGTTAAAACTCCAACGAAACAGAAGATATGTCCACTAGAGGCCTATATTTTTGTCTAGCTTCACGATGGAGATAGATAGAGAGATATAGAGATTGAGGTATTTAGATAGAGATATTGAATGAGTTAATCTATGTTTACTTCCAAAAATAATACGCTCCAACGCGCCAATTTGAAAAATCGAAAAAGGTAAACATGCTTTAACCATTTGGAATGTAAATTTTAAAGCGTTTACTTTTGCTTTTATTGCATAGTTTTTGGCGCACTAACGACGTTAAATTGTGCCAGTGCTTTGTAATAGGAGCATAAAAGTATAGATATAACCGAGTAGCACACATTTTTTTGAGGCGCACTTACAGGCGTTTCGCATCTATTCATGGCTGTCATGCACCCCAGTAGGGGACCAGTTATATTTTTTTGGTAGTTCTCATATGTGCAATGTATTTTTATTGCAACGAGCTCGTAAAAGTGAAAACAGCTGGCGGTCGTTAGGTATATAAATATTCGCATGCGATTTTTTAATGATATTGCATAGCTTTAGGGTGCTGGTAGTTAATTTTTTTACCCTACTGCTTTGAATAAATGTGCATTTTTAGAACTAACTACATGCAGTAGCATAAAAAGCGCTAAGGAATGGCGCATTCCGAGTAATGCAGCAGCAGCTGCAGCGCCTTGCGGCATTGCGCCTAAAACTATACATAATTGGAGAAAGAATCGCATGTGCACATGCATTATTCCGCCATTACTGCTTATAATGCATATTTAATGATTTCTAAATAAAATTAACATACAACTATTTACATGTATAAGTTATTTGTATAATTTATTTCTTGCTTATTTTTCCCTCTTTCCATCTTGCCACCTGAGGCAGTGGCAGCCTTTTCATGCTCGCAGCACATTTGTAGGCTTTAACAGCCAGCATAAATTATTACTAAATGTGACTGCAAGAACCTTCAAGTATGTTGGCCCTTATACCATATTTTTTGGACTTTTACTGCGATTAAAATTGTATGTGTGTGTGTATTAGTAGTTGCTTTCTCCTGTAAGTCCTGTAAGCGCATATGGCAGGCGCTTGTATGTGTGTTGCTGTGCCATCGTTGTGTGCGGTAGAAGGTGAACTATTTATTTGCGAAACGCGGAAGTGTGTCAGCACAAAGATTACCGTTACACGGAATGCTACGCCGCAAAGTAGGCTACGTGAAAATGAGAGTATAGCGAGTGCCATTTTGAAAAAGAAAAACATGAGTTTGCATAAAACGAAAAAACAGCATTTAATTAGAAAAAGTTATTTGCTTACATGCGGTGAAATCTTGCATGCAAGCAATAAATTTGTCAAAAGAATTGGGTAAAAAATAAAAAGTTGGACTATATACTTTCGTGTTTTTAAATCGCTGTATAATTGCGAGAATGTTCTTCGAAGGATTTAAGTAATCGTAAAAGATGTGTCAGATTAAATAAGATTGGTTAAATAACTTGCGCTCAACTTGATGAAGAGTATGAATTTATGCATAATTTGATGATATAACAAAATTGAGGTAAACGGAATTTTTTTTCAATTTGTACGAAATTACAAGAGGATAAGCTAAGTTTTAACAAGGATTATTGAGAATTTTTAGAGTCATAGAATTTTCTAAAAGGATAGCTGTCAAAGTAGTTGTCAATTTATCATTAAATAAATCATTAAATTCATGATATTGTACTTCGCACCACATAATACATTTTGTAAAACCATTAGATTAGATTATAATTGCATATCATATTTAGTCACTGTATTTCACATCACTTACATATTATTATACGTCACCTCATCTCTCATTTTATTACCTCGTCTTACACTGAATATTAAATCACGTGCACACCATCATAGCAAACATATCATTAGAGCATATCTCACATAGTATTTCATAAACTCAAATGAAGTGTTGCCTATCATGATATTACATGACATTAGATATCACATCATATCATATGGATCTCATCAGATAAATAATAATTTCTCACATGACATCCCATCAAATTATGTGAAAAATAATCATATGACATGTGACGTAAGCTTACATACTATCATACTATAACAAAAAGTCGCACAGTCGCAAATTATTACATCACATTACATTATACAAGTATCCCATGCTTTACATCACATTACACAACTTCATACCTCACATTAACAACATTATATTAAATGCAAATCATATTTCATCATTTCAAATGAAATCACAAAAGCTTAAATAAAAATTTGTCACATCACATCACAATGTATAAAAATCTTAATATCTCATCACATCACTTTACCTAACATCAAACATATTTTCATATGGTACAACTTAACATCATATCATATTACACCATATCATAAATAGACCACGAATACTCACATAATATGCCATCAAATTATTTCAAATATTACATACACATTATTACATCACATCCTATCCCACATAATATTTTACTTGATTACATATTATAATACCCCATTCTCAGAACATCATATCAAATTCAAATCATGTCAAAGTAATATATATCATATTCATATACTATTATTATATTTCACAATCACATCATATTAGTCCGGCATGCTTTACCAACTAATTATATGAAATATGTTATCACATCACTTGGTATCACAATCACATAACATCATGCCACATATTCATCATAAAATCGTATAAATCGTTCTGATCATAATATATCACATCATGTCAAATTAAATAATACAAACTATTACATCACATTATGTCGCATTACATCCCATATACTATTAAATCACATTCACTTCTTATTATATCATAAAACATCATTCTATAACCTATCCCTACTCACATTGCCTCATATTGTTTTTTTGTACTTTCAAAATCCACATCTATCCATCGTATTTCCTCAATTCACTTAATTTCAATCCACTACGACACTACGGTTATAATAAATTCTTACAAGTGATTTTTAATAACAACATTTTAAGTTATATTTATCAGAGTTTATTATGATAAATTGCGATAATCCATTCTTCTATATTCACTTGAAAGTCAGACAAATTTTTTGGAAATTCTTTTTGAAAGAAATATTTTATTTAATTATTAAATAACAAAAATGTTCATATACAGAATTTAACGTACTTTATTAATTGGCAATTTGTTTTGAAAAGTTTTAGCTTCTCTAGATCCCGTAGCCGATCTCCAGGAGCACTCCGAAATAAGGTCTGTCTGACCGTGAGTAAGTCTTTTCTGCCTAAAATTGTCTTAAATCCAAAGATGTTTACCATAAAAATTTTACAATTTTTAAGCCGTTTTATTATTAACTAAAGAGCTTTCCTAACGATAAATAATTATTAACCGCTTACATAAATATTTTTGAATTTTTACGAACACCAATAAAGACATCTTTTCCACACTTTAACTCGTATACGAACTCTCTAGGCACATTGTGCTGCGTAGAGTCATCATTTACCCTTTAATTGTTTAACATTTTCCGTTCATTCAACCGTCTTCAACCACACCCTCAACTACTTTAAACACTTTCGAGAGACCTTAACCAGCAACTTCCTATAGGAGGCTTTGAAGGCCAAAATTTCCTGCTAACATTTTCCTAGTCACTTACACGAGTTGTAAGTAAGCTTTAATTGTTATTGTTGGCATTGTTTTAATTTCAAGCCACTTTTCATCTTCTTCTTCTTCTTCTATTTTTATGCACACAGCACCTACGCGTGCAAATAAAAAAGAAATACGTGAAAATAATAAACGAAAAATTTACAATGCAAGTAGCTGCTGCTGTCGTCAGTTAAATGCTGGCTGGGTTTTTAATTAAAATTTTCAGTTTGTATGCTTAGGGTTTTCATATTGTATATGTGTGAGCGATATATGTGTGTGCGTATTGGTGCAATTTTTTATTGATTCTCTGTACGCTTGTGTGTTTTTGTGTGCGCGTGTGGCAAGCCAAAGCGGTGCACGTTGGTGACTGCCTGGTGCCCGCATCCTGTCGTTATTGAAAATTTTGTGGCGCCATTTGGCATCTATGGCTTCTTTACCCTTTACGTTTTGGCGCTAAGTATCAATTCTTTTACACATTTCGCGTACTTAAAGGGTTCAGATGGCAGACATAGCTTGTTTGTTTTAAGCACAGCTGCTTAAGATGTCAACTTCTGTGTTTTAATGCGCGAACAGAATATTGCAACAAATGTAGGAATATATGCGCCATAATTTAATTTTAAAGCTTTTTATTTTCTGAATTGATACTCTTGTTTTAAGCAGGACGAGTGCGTCAAAAATTACTCTTGCTCGGTTATATAAACAGTAAAAATGTTTTAAATTTTCGGTTGAGTTCCATTTATTGCTTTTAGAAAATTATATAAACACTAGGCTCATGTAAACCTAAGTCATTGAAAATTTTGCAGAAGTGTTTTGGAGAGTTTACTTTATGACGAACATAAACACTTCATTACTTGGTTTTAGCCAAAATATGGATCAACGATCGATCGAGAGGTTTTTGTAGCTGAAAAAGTCGAATTGATTGATTGAAAGTTGTGAGAGAAAACCTTGTGACATATGCGCTTAGCATCTGATAACACATCGTTTGCTATGCTCGATATTAATAAATTTCCAAGCCATTTCTTATCCGGTATTACCGTCAATTATTTTGAATTCTTTATGCAATGCTGCGAGTTGCAGGTATTAATGTGGGTATTATTATTAACGAAAATCTATCGACTCGATATGAAACTCTCTGCGCTAGCTTAAGGGAAGTTGTTAATATCTTTTCACATCCCTGTATTTGGTAGTACTAAACTATATATTATAAATTAGAAAAATATATGCATATATGGGTTATCACTACCCGAAACTGTTGGAAAATTTCTGATAAATTCCGAAACATAACATTTTCCTTCATTTTATTAACATGTGAGGAATTGCAGCTGCGCATGAAATCGAGTGAAATTGTAATGGGTATAATATATATTGGGCGCTTTTTCAGTATGTGTCATTTACTTGAAACGTAAACAACAATACTTTTTTTCACTCAAATATTAAATAACTAGTCCTCTTCATTACATTAATGTCCAGACAGTCTCAGCCGAAAGGCATCATATTTTGCATCGAGTTGTGACTGGTGATGGAATATTAATCTAATATAATATTTATAACTTTAAATACAAAATATCATATGTGATGATCCGCTGGGATCAGAGGGGCTTGCTGTATTTTGAGCAGCTAAAATTGGTTGAATAACTCATCATATTGAAGCGAGTGATTGCTAAAAAACGACCGAAATTTGCGACTAGATCCAAGGCACGAGTTTTCCATCATAACAACGCTCGGCCCCATGTTGCAAAGCCGGCTAAAACTCTTTGTACCACAGCGGCTGGGATGTTTTGCCGCACTTGCCTTATAGCCCAGACCTTGCCTCTTCAGACTACCATATGTTAAAGTCGTTGCAGAACGACTTCACTGGAATGCGTTTCACAGCTGAACAGGATATCAAAAGTTGGCTTGATTCCTTTTTTGCCGCCAGGTGGGCCTAGTTTTGGGTTGAAATCCTAAATATTACTAGAAAGATGGGAAAACTGGATAGCTCCAAATGGGTATTAATTTGAATAATACTAGCTTGTATATGTATTTCTACAATAAATGTTCAATGACACAATATGTAGCAGTTATGTAAAGTTAAAAGAATCAGATTTAGCAATAATATTCAATTTTCAAGAAAAGCAAATGAGATACTGCTCATCGTTTTGAATTCATGAAATAAAAGACTAGATTTAGAATAATTTTCTCAAAATTGAATGAATTAGTAATATTTTCATTATGAAAAGCCTTACCGTGCCAGAATTGGGCTCCTCTATTTAGAGAATTATATTTGATTCCTTTTATGCCATTTCAAAATATAATAAGCTCAGCCTTTTTCTATCTATTTAACTGTTGAAAACCAAAATTTAATAAGCCGTTCGACCAATTAGTTGAACAAAATCGCTTGAAAAGATATTAAAGCACATTTTCAGGCGCTTAAACATATAATTAGTAACAACAAAATAATATGTCGGCTTTCAATATGCACAATATGACGACTGCTTTTTGTGGAATTAAACAAAAGCAATAAGTTGAGACAAATGATGGGGTGCGCCGAAAGGGATGGCACAAAAACACTTTGAAGTATCGTGCGGGCTGAGCGCTGTTGGCGGTCTACAAATGCGGCGCAGTGAAAGCTATAAAATATTAAATCAATGCCTTTGTTTTTGAGCGGATATTATTTTAAAATAAATTCTATGCTTTTGTCTCAATGCTGTGCCACTTGAAAATAAACAAAAAATATATAATAATAATAATAAAGTAAAATAAAATTGGGTGGAAGAGACAAAACAGAATTAAGATGCCAAACAAAGACACGAGAGTGAAGCACACAGACTTATTTGTAAACATGAAATCTACAAGCATATGTAGCTATATATGTATATATATATATATGTATACAATATATATTTACATATATTAATACGTTTTAGACAGTATAAGTAAGTATAAAACAATTTAATCCGCTTAAAATGCAGACAAACATGTCGACAAGAAATGAAAAATGTAAGAAGAAATGAAAGAAAAAAAACATAACTGTAAGCCAGCGAACGTATGAAAGTGCTCGAGTGAGTTGAATGAGTTTTTGAAAGAAAATAGAACGGATGGGGAAAATCCTAAAATCATCGCATGAAGTATGGGTGTATGGATTTTGAAGTATCACAGCGCACACCAGTATGTGTGTATTTGTACCTATATATGTGTGTGCTTACCATTTCGCCAAGCATAACTGTTGCTCCACATTTTATTCCGCGTTGTCGGCGCTAAGCTGTAAGATGTGGAGCAAATATGCTGCGACGCATAAATGCTCAGCGTACCGCCCTCTGTCAGTCATGCTCTCGCTCATGGCATGTCGGTTGCCACTGTTCAGTCAAACGATTGCAACGCAGCAGCTATGCAGTCGTAGCCGCAGCGTGAAGTCTGGTACTGTCTGTCTGTCGGTCTGTCTGTCAGCTTGCTGGTTTGACTCCAGAATTACTGCGGATACTGATACTGATATATTGTAGATATTTTTTACGTATTAGGGTGGTTCTCATGGAATTAAATTGGATAAGCTTTTGGAATTATATATGCAACAGATGCTACTGTAGGTATAAGTGTCACATATAAAAATTTATTTTGATTGGATTGCGTTAGGGTGGGTACTTTTTCTGATCTCCCTGTTTAAATAAAAAAAAATCTGTATCGGTACCAACTCATATATCATGTATACTTGCCTATATACACAAGTATTGATTTCGTATAAGTTTATTAAAAACTTGTTTTCACAATTATGAATTACCCTAAAATAAATAGTTAGAAAACTGTAACGGTACCAAAATTTTTGTATCGTGAACTTGTTCGTATGCATTGATATCGATGATACTTTGTTTTTTGAAAACTTCTTGTTGCTAATATTTATACATTTATGAACGTCGCTAATGTATCTAAATAGTTAGATAATTTCTCTATATACTTGTCTGTATGCATTATTATGGGCACATTGGCAGTTTTAGATATTTACTGTGCACTTTCTTCTACACTAAAGAACCACCCTAATATGCATTTTTAGAAAAAAATGTAATAGCTATAACATGTATCTTTTATGATTGCCTATTTACATTAATATCTAATATATAACTGATTTTCGGAAATTTTCCTAACATTTGTGTACCACCCTATACATAGAATAATTAGAAAATTTATTTTGGAACCCATATTTATTTATCACATGCTTAAATAGTAGTATACTAACCGTTTGATTTTCGCTCTTTTGAAAGTGTTTGCACCATCTGTTTTTGGTAATTTAAGAACCACCCTAATAAACATGTTGAGTCACCACATTTTGGGACCCATATTCAATAAATACTAATGCGGTAGTATACTATTGGTATGATTTATATCTTTCGAAATTGTTTATACAAATTGTTCCTAAATTTGAGCACCAACCTATTATATATAGTTCAAAAATTAGGTTTTGGTATTCACATTTACTTATCATATACTTATAAAGTAGTGCACTATCGACTTGACGGTTCAGCTTTTAGAAATTTTCTCTAAATAAAAATTACACAAATAAGTACCTCCCTAATATATGTATATCTAATGCATAAGCGCATGTGAGTGCCGCTGACAGCTTACATTTTATATTTACTGGAAGAATTGGGTCACACATGCTTATCTGCACGCATACACAAACACACACATATTATTTACATATTTCTACAAGTCTAACACTTAAAAAATAAAATATTATACGTTATGCTACAACCAACAAATATAGGTTAGTTGAGCCGAGTTTTGCGTCTTTGCAATTGCGGCAGATATATGTAGTTGAATTTCATTTTTGTGTTTTTGTAAATAACGTTGCTTTAATGTGTGTGTGTGCGTGCGTATTTGTGTGTATGGCTCTTTCGCTCCACTTACATTTTCATAAGCATACTCTCAGGGGTTTCTTCGAATATTCTAATACCGCGTCGAGTTCATTGCGTGGAAAAAATCCGGTATTGACTACGATTGAGGTGAAGCAAAGCTGAGCTGTTGAACGCTGCTGTATGCGGATCGTGTGTGTGTGCGAAAGTAAGTATGCGTATGAGCTGGAATTAAGTCATCGTTATGATAAGGATGAAAAAAGATAGAAGTTACTGAAGTAATGAAAGAAAAAAGTAGTTTTCAGCTAGAGCAAGTATAACTGCGAACATAATTATAAGATAAATGTTACTGTAGGTTGCCACTTCGAAGTTTTTAGATAGCAAATTTTACCTAAAAATATTATGGATAAATAATTTTATAACAAACTTGTTTTCAAGCAGCACATTTGAGAGGCATAAAATGCATAAAATACGGTAGGGTACTATCACTAAGATATCTGTGTATCTAAGTAAAAATGCTTTCCCCTCCAAATATAATTTTTATTGTGTGCTGTAGTTAATCGAACTTTTAGTTCGGCTATAGAACTCCTTTTAGCCGAGTAAGAGCTCCCGCAAAGCTGAGAGGGAAAACCTGAGGTCAGATATTTGGAGTAGTATATCTAAGATATATACAAGTATCGAAAAGATTTCGGACGACTAATATATTATGCTTTTACATACAGCGTTGGTTCGTGGTCGAATTTCTCTTTCCATTCGTCGGCTACTTTTATGCTGAGCAGCTAATGGATCTCAATATAAGCTTTGTCCTGGCGAAACTACACAAGAATGTTTGCTATAGCTAATCGAAAGTCGACAACTACTTTGAAACACTTGTTGGTGTCGGTACAGAAATCGAACCCAGAGTTGCAAAAATAATCACAGTATGCGCCAGCTTATAAGTAGCCAAGTTCCTGAAATGCTAGTATAAGTTTCAAAACTGATGCTCAATGTTCAAAGTGGTATTCAGGAGTAGAATGAATATGAAGATACCTATTCTTGTCTGCTTAACCTGCTATAGAGTGAATATATTGTGAGCAACGTCGCGGAACTGCTGAGGATGCGTTACCGTTATTGTAACGAGTACCTAAGCCCCATTTGGGACAAAGTTGGGCAAAATCAATTGTCGTCAGAGTTACTTACAGGTAGGTTCAGAAAACGGGCTGTTTCGACGCGGTCGGACCATAGGGAAAGGGGTGCTAAGTGAATGGGTTTGTTCGGGCATGCAAAGGGGTGGTTAGTGCCACGCCGGGACTCATTGCATGCAGAAAATAGTTTCATATATCGTTGCGCAAGGGTCACTCTGATTACACATGGCCACTCTAGCTCATGGGTAACGTTCATTAAATTTTTGAAGTTTGTCGCGTCCGAAATTTCACATGTGTATTTATGTAGGTCGTCTACGTTTAGTAGGAATGTTCTTCTTATGTTCCTAGGAGGCGGTTTCGGCCCAAGCTGATGCCTGTAAGGTTGATGTCTTCGAAAAATCCCAGCAGAAACTGTCTACAGAGCAATTGTTTATGTTCCTTAACTGAAAGCATGGGTACATAAACGAATAAAAACTGAACTCCAAATTAAAAAAAACAGTTATTTCAAGTACCTGCTATAAGGAATAGTTTGAAGAAAAAAATTTCTCAAAGAATCCTCAAAATATCCGTATCACCACTTTAATGTATATACCATCGCTTTAAAGGTGCGAACTAACCACAAAGGCACGACAATATTGATTAGAAAGTATGTCGAAAACGATTCGAGAATTGCTAAGTGATGTTTATGGATTTATGTAGATGCCTAAACGAAGTGCAAGCAAACGACCGTACATAACCTCAAAAGCACAGAAGAGATACGAGTAGAAAAAAAATATACCCAAAACAACAACTGACTATTGCGCATAGCTGTTAGGAAAAAAGAATCACAACAAATTATAATCACAATGGCACAGTGTGAAAGGCGATAAAGCAAAAGTGAGTAGTGTTGCTGAAGGATAAATGCAGAAAAGCTGGAAGAATAAAGCGCAATAATAAATAAAAATGGAAGAATGATGGGAAAAAAATTAGCAAAGTGCTGGATTTTAAGGAAAAACGGGTTATAAAGCGGAGTGAATGAAGGTTTGAAGTAAAGATAGTGAAATAGTATGTATGTATGTTTGGGACGAATATATGCGATGTATGCTATTAAGTGCTACGCTTTTGCCTTGCCGCTGGCACATCCTAATCTTGTAGCGTTTACGCGTTCGAGCCGTGCCTTTGTTGGCATAAAATCGAATATGACATGCAAAGGACATTTGTACAGCTCAGGTTCGACTTTTTGTTGGGTCACTTTTTGCCCTGTGCTATTATTGTTTGCATTTTATTGTGTTTGTTGTTTTTTGCATTTCATTTTTGTTGTTGCTTTTTGCTGTGCTTGTTGTGTTGGCGTTAGTTTACCGACTTTTCTGGATTCGCACTGCATTTATGTGCCATTGTGTCAAGTGGATGGCTATGCAGCGAGGTTATAAATGTTGGCAAAAGGGTGGCAATGTATGTGTGGCAACACTGTAGTCTACACACATACTCTGTTAGTAAAGTAAAAAGAAGTATCAAGACACTAGACACTCATTTTTTTTGTCAAATAGCACCAAATAATTCACACCTCCATAGATAGCCAATACAGCAGCCTTGATAAGTTTGTTATTATTTTCAGAACTAAAAAGAGTTGAAAAAACCTGCAAATTTCAGAGAGTAGAGGCCTAAAGAAGCTGGGCAACACTATGAATAAATTGTAGATTCAAAATCCTCAAAATGTTTACCAAATATACCTTCTGGATAATGCAACTAAGCATTATATCAGCTTATTATCGAGTGTAGTATTTGATACAGTGTATGTATGACAGCTGTTTGTTTACTACGCGAAAGATTTGCCTGGTGACTTCTGACATGAAAAAAAAATTGTACAACGAGAATCATGACTACCGAATAGTTGAAAATGTTGCTGAAGTATTTTGAGAATTTTACTCTATCACTAACACAACTATTTAAGTGGCACAAAGCATTCAAAAATCATCGTGTTGGCATAAAAGAGGTAGCAGAGGATCTCAGCATCTCTTATGAATCGACTCAACAGATTTTTGTTAATCTTTTGGGTATGAAGCGTGTTAATGCTAGATTAGCACCAAAATACTGAGTAACTTAGTACTTGAATGTTGTGTAAAAACGATATCGAGTAAAGGTCGTAAAAGGAATACAATGAAGAGAACGTTGCTGAGCACCCTCTATTCGTCAAACGAATCATTAGTGGTGAAGACACAGGGCTTATGAATATGATCTCAAACTTCTCAACAATCTAGCGAACGGCCGAAAACAAATAAACCAAAATTCGCTGAAAGCAGTAAAGGTCATACCAGCCGAGGCTTATTGCATGGAAATCAATAACAATAACGATCGGCCTGAGGAAAGCGCTTATTAGTATTTTTGATACTACAACTGAATATTGACCACTCTCAACATCTGTTGGAAGTATTTTTCTAGTCCAATGTTTTGATTATTTTTATTTCTCAACATTCCAGCTAAACAGCTGAGAGGCAGCTGGCCCATAGAAAACCATCAAAACGTGCACAAGAACTTTTATCTGTGCTGCGGCTTATTGAGCAAACTTTGCACGAGCTCACAACGAGCGATTTCCTTCCGCTAAACAATGATTTGTTTCCGTTGTTGCTTTTTACAACAACGTCAGCTTGTTTTGAATTTTTATGAAATTTTATGTGCTGTTTGCTAAGTGAATATTTCGAATTGAGAGTGCAAACACACGGCTGCGGCAATACCTCGCGTTAACAACAACGAGACCGGCATGTAATGAAATATGCGGATTTTGACGCTGATGATGCTACCGCTGCTGCTACCATACCCGCCATTGTTTGCGCAGCATAATTGAAAGGCAAATAACACGTTGAAGTGACGGCAAATGCAACTGCAACTTCAACAGCAGCATATGTTGTTTCACAGTATGTATGTGTGCGTGTATCACATGTTACATTTAAACATATATGTATAGTGTACTAGCAGCAATCATAGTAAACAGTAGGCAAGCGTCAGCTCACATGTCCTTGTTGTTATTACTGCTTTGTTCCTAGCAATACATATATGTATATATTTCTGCAATAGTTGCATATATATATGCACTATACCTCGCTGCATTGTTGACAGGCTGGTTGACAAACCGCAATATAGCAAACAAACAAGCAGTGATGGATAGTCTATGACAGCGGCATTGCAGCAAAATGCTAACCAAGTTGTTGTTGCTATTGTGACTGCAGCAGCAATATGTTATTGTATATTGTTGTGGCCATGAAAATGTGAAAAACTAAATTATTCATACAGCACTTTCGCTATTTACTTAGATTGTTTGCTTTGGTTCTTGTAGGCAACAATATAGCTACTTGCTTTTGTTGTTGTTTGTTGTTAATATTGGTTGCCATAAGTAATATACTCAAAGTATTGTAGCAATATGCTGAGCTGATAAGCTTTAAATTGTTAAATAGGTCGGTGCAAATGGTCTGGGTTTTATGCAGGAACGTAAAGTACTTCTTAATTGGCCATATCTGTAAGAAGTTTTACCTATTATGTGTTGAACAAATTAGAGTTACTTTACAATTGAAGCCAAACACAATAAGAGTTCGCAGAATCTTTGAAAGTCACTCAAGTAGCCATTTCAAAACGTTTCAGAGCAGTCGGTTACATTCGAAAGCAAGGAAATTGGTTGACATACGAATTGAAGCCAAGAGAAAAACATTGAAAGACAATTGTCAGAAATGCTGCGCTAACGGTACAAAACGAAGTCGTTTTTGTAACGGTGAGTGGTGCTGGAAAATGCATCCATTACAACAACTTTGAAAATCATAAGTGAAACCTGGCCAACCAGCCCATTTATGACGCCAAGATAATGCTCTGTATTTGGTGGGATCAGAAGAGTGTGCTGTATTTTGAGCTTCTTAACCGCTTGAAACCATTATTGAGTGACGCCATCAATAACAACTCATCAAATTGAAGCGAGCAGTTGCCGAAAAACGCCCGGTATTTGCGACTAGACTAGACTAGGCGGGGACGCTTTGCCTCACTCGCCTTATAGCCCAGACCTTGTCTCTTCGATCTAGCATTTTTTCTGAACGATGCGGAGCTCCCTCATCGGAATATGGCTCACATTAGAACAGGGTATCAAAAATTAGCTTAATTCATTCTTCGCCGCCGAGCCGATGCAGTTCTTTCGGTATAAAATCCATAAATTGCCAGAAAGATATGAAAAATGTTATAGCTTTAGATGGGCAATACTTTAAATACAACTAAGTTTTTCTTAAATAAGCTTTCAAATTTTGTGGAAAAAAAACATGCAAGATTAAAGTCACAAAATTGTTTCATAGTTTCATACACTTTATGCAGCATTGCCTATATGATAATTCCCGAGTCACTAGCGAAGTTTTTAGTTCGCTCAGTGTTCAAAATAAGTATTTGTCTTTACTTAAGTTTTATAGAATACATTTTATAGAATAACTTTGACAGCTTTAGTTAAGACATTAACTAACTAAAATCCGCTCAAGACCCATAAACTGTTATGGTTTGACCAAAAACTAATAGTATCGACCGTCTGTCAGAGAGAGGTGACATCTAGGGTATATAAAATTCGTTTGAATGGACCAATATGTCATTCAGGAAGGGAGACAATTATTATATTAATGATTAGGTATGACAAATCGGATTGACTGCTTAGAAATAGAAGGACTTGAGGAAAGCTTTCAGTATATCAGAGCTATCTGAAACAATAAAGCTTATGTTTGTAGAAGAAGACGAAAAATAATCGGATTTCATAAATATTGAGATGACCAAGGATATAATACTTTGCTAATTGTATATTTATGCTAGTCTAGTGGCTCGAATTTCGAGCGTCTTTTGACAATTCCTAAAAGTAAAGTAATCGATAATTTTCTTTAAATTGTTTGTAATTTATTTTTATAAATAAATATATTGCAATAGTACACAAAATAAATTTCAAAATAGAAATAATAATAAATGTTCATAAAATTATGGGTCTTTGAAGTTGAGCGGGTAAAATATAGGCCGCGGCAACGTTGTCACGCTTTCCACCCTTCTGTTTAAGCGATTACAGGTTCATTGATTATTAAAAATGTCCAATTTTTTTTCTTGTTTTGTGAATTTTTAAAAAATATTACTATTGAGAAACTTAAAATTTTGGTTGATAAATACCTTAGAGAGATATAATTCTGCCGAAGTTCAAGTAAATTGATTGCATTTCACTTGAGATGTCATGAAAACCTAAGTAGTTTGAGAAAAACGCGTTTAAAGCTTTGAGTAAATATTGTACTAACCGGCCGAGTTGCCTCGACCCTAGAACAGCCACAATTTTGAAAATAATTCGAATTTTGAAAATAATTCGAATTTCGAAAAATTCTTTTAGAGAGACATTTTGGAATATCGAGATATGATAAATATCGAATTCTTCAAATTTCTAGACCATAATAACTCCTTAAAAAAGCATGACAAAAAAAGCATTTTCATCACCTTGTTAAAATTGTACATACTGTATAAAAATTGTTTTAGTTTCCACCGAATTTCAGAAAATAATTTTATAATGCTAAAATTTCGTTTTACATATGAATACGTACACTTAACTCCAACAGGCATGAATATAATATTATTTAATATAATATATAAATATATTATTTCTTCTCTTGAATTATGAAATTACTGCTTACATGCCACAGACGTGTACATATATAGGTAGAACATTTCCATATGCGTGCTTAATCACACAAAAGTGTGCTGCTGGTACTCGAAGAAAGAAATGCACTCAACTGCTGTGAATTTTTTATTGTACTCCACTTAATCTAATAAAATTTCCAACTTTATTTAATAAAATTCACTTCAGTCAGACATAAATGTGGAGATTCATTGCATTGTTGCTGTTGTTGCATGAGTTCCTTTTATAATATGCAAAAAGTACTTTGCTTAGTCGTTTATCACCGGCATGTGTGATTGTATGTGTGCGTGTGTGGAATAATATGCTTTATTAATTTTATTTATTAAAACGCACAGCAAGTGAATATAGCTGCAGGTAAAAAAACAGTGCGCGTTTCTTGGAGAGCATGAAAGCTACATTTATACGTAGGTTGCCTTTAATATTTCAGGATTTAGCAACCCTAGTGTTGCCTACTGACAACTCACAACATTATCGTATAGTTTGACATCTTTGATGATTTAGTGTAAACCACACAAATAGCGCTCGCATGTCAAAACGTTTTGAGTAGATATAAAAGCTATACATACAAGTAATTCGAACGTTTTGACATGCGAGCGCTAATTGTGTTCTTTACAGTAACTTAAAATTTTCATGTCTGTCAAAAATTAGAATTAAAACGCGAACATTTTAGCACGATTATTTTCACAACTTTCTAGGTGGACTTACGCAGCAACGGTGCATCGATGAACTTAATTAAATATTTTTCGATGAAGCTCCATCAAAGAACAGTGTTTATCGATGGTATGCTGAGTTCAATCGGGGTCGTAGATCACTCCAAGACGAATATTATAAAGGCCGTCAAAAATCAGTTGTTGTTCCAGAAACTATTGTTGCTGTGCGCAAACTGTTATTGCAAGATCGTCATGTGACCTATCGCGCAATTGAGACAACTATAGGCATTAGTGGGACCAGCATAGATTCAATACTGCATGAACATTTGACTGTTTAAAAAATTTGTTTCCGTTGGATCCCCCACGATTTTTCAATCGCTCAAAAAAAAAAAGGCTCGTGTGGATTTGTTGAGAGAAATGTTAAAAAATTCGATAGCGGTGCTTCAAAACATGTCTATAACACCGTAACAAGTGACGAATCGCGGATTTATGCGTATGAGCCCGAAGGTAAACAGCGGTCGGCTGTGTGGGTGTTTCCAGGTGAGCCGAATCCAACAAAAGTTGTTTGCCTTGTTGGTTGAATGTTTTTTTGGAAAGACTAGACATGTCGCAATCATACCACTAGAATACCGCAGAACAGTAAATACTGAGGGACACACAACCATTTGCTTGCCAGTTGTTTTTCAAAACATCAGGAAAATCAAATGCCGTAGACGGATCACTCTTCACCACAACAATGCGAGCTATAACACATCGACTGAAACAATTGCATTTGTGAGCACTCAACACATCGTTTTGATCAGTCATCTGCCGTATAGTCCTAACTACGAGCACCGAATCACCTCTTTTTATTCTTGGACGTAAAAAAAATAAGAAGTCATGGTTTTGCGACACCTGAAGGCTGCGTTCAGAACGCATGTTTTGGAGTAACCTCAATTAAAAGTGTATAGATCTTAATTTTAAAAAACTACAATATAAAGCGATTTTCGATTATTAACATTTGTTGTTGTTTTCTAATCCTGAAATATAAAAGGCAACCCTTATATGTAAAAATATGTATGTGTGTGGAAGGCTGTGTTGTGCTGAATGTTAAAGCTATCGAGGGCTAGTCTGGAAATATTGCTTAAAATGTATTATAAATCTCCGGTCTGTAGTATATTCAATTGCTATTAACTTGTGTGTTAATTGAGAATGTAGGTACACGGCTATTTTAGATTCAGGGTAGGATATGCTAATGTCTTACTTAATTTTACATTATCTAAGAACTTAAAAAATTTCTTTTAAGCGATTCAAAGTTGGAAATTATTACGATAATATTGAACAAGTGTGTGAAATTCTTCATTTAAATCGTCACGAAGGCATTTTAGGGTGGTTCTCAACCTTATGTGGATGTACCTAGCAAAATTGGTTATATATTGCGAATGAAGTGGTCTCCACCTATTTAAGTAGATCAAGTTAGATGCTTCAACGCATTCGCAATTCAAAACCTTTGTATTCCAGTGCAAATAGTTTTAACGGATTAAGGAACACAGCTGGTATGAACGCCTAAGAAAAAAGTTTATGGAAAATATAAAATATATTATTAATTTGTTATCCGTAAGGTATCTATACTATGAATTACGAATGTTAAAAAAACTTGATATTAAAAAAATGGGACAATTTGAAAAAAATGTCGAGAACGGTATGCCCCGTAATACTCAAGTGGTTAGAAAAGTCATATAAGCACAATAAAAAAGAAAAGAATTAGAGCTTTGAAAAACCTGATATGAGTTACAACAGACCGTCTAATTAGGCTAAGATTAGGCTTCACTTTATTCTTAATGTGCAATGAAATTTTAGTCAGATTTTTCAATGCATGGAAAAACTAGGCAATTTGCTTTGTTAATAAATGTGTTATATATATATAGACCTTTTGTCATATCGCTACTGAAATGCCTAGCCTGCGCAAGCGTCAATTGAGTATATGTCATAGAGTGCTTGACTTAATATGCCTTATAATTCCCGCCTTACAAATTTTGGTATTGGCTATGGCTAGGTAGGAGAATATCATATGCAAAATTGGTGTAAATTGCCTGTATATGTATTGAAAAAATCATATATATCTTGTATAGATAGAGGTTTTTTCAATTTCTTGGAGTATCTACTACATTTACTATCTAAACTCTTTAAACGTTATCGATAGGCAGTAGTCGGATATGTAAAATATTTTAGTTTTTGTTTCTACAAGAGTTTTGCGGTGTATCTCCATTCAGCTTGGAGACTAAAGGATCATTAAGTATTTTGTTATCACCCTACTTTTCAAGTTTATGAGAATTAAATTCAGTTCCAGCAAGGCTAACGGTCTCCTTCGTTTGTCGAAATATGCAACAAGTAGTTTCAATTTTGGAGAGTCAAGTGTGCAGTGTTAATGTAACATGTTGAGATTATCTTACCTTCCGCGCTTGCCCGTTTATCGAAGTGTTTTATCAAAACGTTTAACCGTGAGGTGTTATGAAGTATATCTCGAAATATTTCGGTTAAATGAAAATAAGTCACAAGGGAAATAAAGCAGCCTATTAGCTTCATCAGACTCATTTTGATAACAAATGTGTTCAAAAATTTCAATCAGTTATAAATTTGATTTACTAAAGTAGCACTTGAAGCATATTGAAGACGAAGTCCTATACTTTGCTTCACAAAAATAACTTCGCACACATAGATATACATAAAAATATAATATTAGTTTTTAGCAGGAAATTAAAATACATATATACAACTATATATACATAATAAATATGTAGCTATACCTTAACTTACTAAGCTCCAGATTACAGCGCTACAAGCATCCTTTTTGCTTCTTAGGCGCTCCTTCTCAACCTTAACTACACGGCACACGAAGACGTGCGCCGTTCTGCTGTCGCGCCATATTTTCCACGCAAGCATATCGAAAATTAAATTGCGTAGGTGCAATTTCTTTCAGCGATGTGCCCATACTCCCCAACTACAAAACACCCATACTCCCCAACATCCACACTGCACACTCAAACGCAAACAACACACACGTAAAAGCAGTGTACATTGAACTTATGGCTTCTATCTGCGTTTTCACATCCTTTTGTTTGCTTTTCATAACTCGGTTGTGTTTGTATGTGCGCGCGTGTTTGTGTGTGTGTGTTTGTGCGTGCGTTGACAGCAATTTGCTGGAAAATTCACTTGAATGGGAATTAAAATTTACTTGCTTCTCGCTTTTCTTTGTTTGGCATTTGGTACTTGCTTATATAGAGTGCAAGTGCATGTTGTTGGCTTTATTATTATCGGTCTTCTTATTGTTACGACTGATTTTTCATTGTATCTTCATGGCTGATTGCTTGTATGTATGAGTAAGCTCTGTACAATAATTTCATTTCTTTGAATTTCCATTTCATTTATTAAATTCATATATTTTTTTTTTTTTTAATTCAGGATTTTCTTCGTAAATACCATAAAGTGTTTAGTCGAACGTGAATGGGTTAAGGCAGTATTAACAAGCATGAATATTTCATCGATATCGTCGCACTTGTATAGTGAATTGTTATGGTTCATTATTGTATATAAATGCAATAAATATTGGCTTTATTATCGGTTTACGAGTCAGTGAAGCAGTTGCTCAAAATATATAGAATATTCATAAATTTGTAAAGAGCTGGAATTTTATTTTAATATTATCACTATTTGCTCCTTAACATACTTGTACAGTATATATTTTTGGCTTAAAATACGCTTCTTATCTCCAAATTGGCTTTAAGTGGTTTTTAAAATTAATTTGTAGTTTTTCTTACAAATAATAGTGCGAAATTAAAAAAAATATTTTTAATATTTCGTTAGATTATACTACTAAGATAATAAGTGTATGTATCGACCTTTTCAATTTTTGACTTTTTGTTGGTCGTAGGTCATTGTGCGGTTGCCTATTATATTTCGGGATTAGTAAACAAAAACAAATATTAATCATCGAAAATCACTTTATTGTTTTTCAAATTCTTCTTGTAGTGATCTACGACCTCAATTGAATGCACCCTACCTTTGCTAAACACTGTTCATTGATGGAGCTTCATCGCCAAAAATTTAATTAAGTTCATCGTTGCACTGTTGCTGCGTGAATACACCTTGAAAGATGCAAAAAATGATCGCACGAAAATGTTTGCGATTTAATTCCATTTTTTGGCCGAGGTGAATATTTTTGGTTACTGTATACAACACAAATGGCGCCCGTATGTCAAAACATGCTGAGTATGTATAACATCAAAAATGTTTAACTTTACTTTGAAGTTGTTAGTTGCCAGACTGCAACACTAGGGTTCCCGTATCCCGAAATATAAAGTGTAACTTTCGTATCTAGTTGGTTGTATGTTTAATTTTTTCATTTTTCATTGCCACAAGGCAATAAGTTTCCGGTTAAAAAAGATTGGGAAATCAGTGTCGGGGAAGTTTTGCCTCACCCGCCTTATAGCCCGGATCTTACTTCTGATTATCATTTATTGCGGTCGATACAGAACGCCCTCACTGGAATACGGTTTGCCTCAAAACAGATTATCATAAATGTGCTTGATTCATTATTGGCCGGCAACCCTGTGCAGTTCGCAAATTGCCAGAAATATGGGAAGATGTTAAGCTTCAGATGGGCAATACTTTGAAAAACAAATCACATGAATAAAGCTATAAACGCAATATAATCTCGTTGAGGTTTCTTAACAGAATATTTCTTATATGTAATATAATATATATTACAAATTGTGATCTTGCCTGTCCGGATGTGATCGCTATTAGAACAATGTAAAAAAATTTACAAAGGAAAGAAATAAGAAAGTTTGCAAGTGAATTCGATGTAAGATAGTAAGTGGAAACCTCACGCAATTGTTATATCTTCCTTCAATGCTATCAAGCTTTATTTTATAGACTTTTATACTGAACAGAATAAATTAAATTTGCCACGATGTTTATAACATCCATAATTAAACGTCGAGGACCTTATAAAATACATATATTTCTAAATGATGAGCTGAGCCGATTTATCTATGTCCGTCCGTTCGTTTATTCGTCCGTCTGTCCGACCTCAGTTTTTGAGATATCGGTTTAAAATTTTGCATGTGCCCCTTTTTCCACAAGAAGCTGCTCATTTATTGCAATCGTCGATATCGACCACTACATCATATAGTTGCCATACAAACTGAAACAAGAACTAATTAGATCGGACTGCTATTAATGTAGCTGAACGATCAAAATTAAATTCTTGTATGAAAACTTCATTATTTCTGAAGGGTATGCCAGCTACGGTTTTTTCTCGTTCAAAAAAGGTTTACTATTGTAAATACCTCTTTGTCTAATATCTGTCAAAAGCTTGAATATTGATTTGAAGTACTAAATAAATTAATTCAAATACTATTTTTAGCACTCGTAAGGCATAGACGCTGCTTGAACAAAGATTTCACTTAAATACTCTCGTCTAAAGATGAAATTATCCACCAAGGACAGAAGCACTACAGAGTGTTAAGGGTCATGTTAGCGAGAGTCTGCATAATAGGTGCTGCCAGTGTGTTTGAACAGCTTGTGTTGCTTGTTCGATTCGCTATGATTCAATTCTATACGTTTGGCGAATCGAAGGCAGCTATTATGACTCTGAGAAACTTTTCACATTAATTCTTAAAGTTATGTATACCTTCTGCAAAGAGTAATATTTAGACTTTTAATATACTTATCGAAGTTTATTTTTTTAAAAATATTAAAAGGCTATCCATTTTTTTTTTTTTTGTTTTGTTTTTTTTTTTTGTTTGAGAAATGAGATACAAAATGTAAATTTTAAGATAACAAAATAAGTATGCACTTAATACCTCCATACCTCTAATAGCTTTGCTCCATGTATTGTATATACGAGTGTAAACATGAAAGCTTAATGTCAAATGTCTTAAATTTAAACATTTTTTTACCACTTACAGCAATACCTTTCGTTTTCCAAACCATTATGCAAACAAATATGCTTGCACTGATTAATCACGAATACCAGCCATATTTATATTAACCATATAGATTAGGATTTACATCCATACTTATGTACCATATATACAAATGTGTGTGTGTGTGCGTGTAGATTGCTCTGCGCATTTTGTAAAGCACGTGCGCCCAAGAACCATAATAAATTCTACTCTGCGGTGGAAAACGAATTAAATATATTTCGGCTTGTAGTTACTTCTGCTGCTCGCGGCGTATTAAACATACACGCAGATAAATATAGATATGTATATATAATATATGTATTTGTGTGCTGCGGCAGTTATGCTGCAAGTGATTGCCTCTAATCGAAACTAATCACTGCAAGGACACACATAAACAGGATAGAAGGCCAAAGCACCTAGGCGCACACATAATGTTGGTTGTATAAGCATTTGGAACATATGCTTATGGCGTTAGGTGTGTGTATATATGTATGTATGTATATATGTACTAATGTGTGCATACATCTTCCATCACGATAATCGCAAATGGTTGCCACATTAAGGCCACAGCACACAGCGCCAACGATGCGCCCAGCCAATTGACCCATTTGCCTGTTGTAATGGAAAGAGTCAGCAGTCAGACTAAAATAGGTATGCCGCCATTGACCGCAGCGAGTTGATTTGTTGTACGAGTAGTAATGAAATTGTTTTGGGGCAAAAAACATCGAATAAAGTAAAAAACAAAAGAACGCAACAACAACAAACAAACCAAATAAATTGCCAATCGAATCGTCTGAAATGCGAAATAGAGCAAAAATTTGTGTGGGCGGCCAATAGTATTAGATTTAGAGTGGTGAGGTAGACAATACTACATCAATTACTCACAGAGACGCACGTATACATATACTATATAAACGTCTGCTTGTTCGATCGTAATCGCAGCAATAATGGTTGGAATTATTGAGTCACAAATAATTTGTGGCAAAGGTGTTTGTTCTTTAGTCAAAGGAGTGTAGAGAGTATGTGGTGTAGATTTAGCTTGCTGAGTGAAATTAGAGCTGAAATAAAATTACATTAGCATTTATGGGTAATTTATTGGCAAGAAGAAGTAATATTCTAGCCAAAAGGTGATGAGTTGAGAGGATTCTTATTGATAGAATTCAAAAAGCTCGAAAAATTTCTCTGGTGGTTGCCTAGTTTGTGTTGGAAGCTTATTTAATTAATGTAGAGAAAAGTCAGTTGTCAGTTTTCTCGATCAGGAGAAGCAGTTTCAAAGATCAATAAACCAAATCTACTTCTAAGTAGCTAACGCAGTAATATATGGATACTCATAGTTACAATGTCGCTGATACTCATAGCATTACGGATACAATAAGTCCATCCCATGTATAAAAAACTACAAATTTGTATTAGATGTCTCTCTCGAAAGCCACAATATGATACAATTTTCTCTGAAGTTCACGCCAAACGCATTTAATATCAGTTTTTGTGCCCCAATAATCAGCAAATAAGTCTGAAAACAGTGGAGAAAATATTTGTTCTCGACATTACTGAGCACGACACCGTAGATTTTGAAAACAAATCTATACACGATGGAAGACACAGTAGAGAATAGTTTTATCTGGATAAAGAAAATTATTTTTTTTTAACCAATAGAAGGCTTTACCAGCTATTTCTGCCTAAAAAAGCACTACAGTGATCCTGTAGCTAAAAACTAAGCTTGTTGTAGAGCTCCTTAAAGAAAAATCTACCTCCAATCTTCCCTCCGAGCTTCGACCCATACATGAACAAACTCATTGCGACTCTTTCCAACGATTGCGCCTCAACCACATATCCCTGCTCTTTGAATTCGTACAAGTTTTTAGCGAATGTTGCTTTTTTAGCTCCAACAAATATATACTCCATAAAATATTATTGGCTCAACTAAGGTTTCGTAGAGCATATACCTCCTTTGGTGAGAAGTCCCACCCAACTATCGGAGCTGAAGAGAAAAGAACTTTAGTTGACCTTAATAAATTTGTCGAAAGTAATATTTAATTTTTGTGTCATGGAAATTAAGTTCAATTACCGAATTAAACGACTTGGCCTCTTAGATTTCAATCCTTCAAGCTAACCATGTGGCCGTATTTAGCCATGTAGCAGTCTTTTACTTATAGCCCTTTGAATGCCTCCTTTTTGTTATTGAACTGAATGCCTCTTTAGCAGCTAATAATTAATGTTACACAGCCCAACTCGTCATTTATTGAATATAATGGAAAAAATCTTTCACCGCAGTTAATTATACCACATACCACAGGGTGAGTAGTATTTTATAAAATAACTGCTAACTACAAGCTAAGCTATTCTATGCACATATGTATGTACTTTAATGAGGCAAAAAGAAACTAGAAAAATATCAAGGGGTTTGTTTCAGCACTACGTATAAAAGAGCTCAAGCGTTCCTTGAAAATGCCGAAGCCGATTGCTGAAATGTCTTAGAAACTTCGATGCGCCTTTCGAAGGTAAGATTTCAGAGGTAATATTAGGAGCTCAGCGTAAGCATTTAAGAAGCTGTACTCGCAGATTCCCTAAAGCATCGAAAAATCTTGATCTTTTAAAACACGTTGATCCAATCGATATATGGGTCTAATCGTTATTAAATGCCTCTCAGTTGCTATAAATATATAATCGTTAGTAATCTAAATTGTTTTTTTTTTTACTTTTTTTTATGTTGAACGAAGAGCACAATAGACCTAGGTTGCAGTGCATTTTTCAACTTTTAATCTATGCTAGAACAAGTTTAAAGTTTCTTCCGCTTGATGCCAGCCATAAAAAAAATGAAAGAAATATATATCTGCTTAATCCTTTGAGATTATATTCGCTCTCTGATTAAAGCAACTGGTTTAGCCTATTTTAAGAATCGGTTATTTTTTTTTTTTGCATTCTCAGATTGAGTACTCCCTTACATGAGCAGCTGTACTGTTGCTATACTAATTGTTTTGATTACAGAGTTCAGCCATTTTATATGCCACACCCTATAGAGCAAATTGCCTTCAGGGTCATCAGCTAAAAGGCGCAACCACAAACAGAAAAAGCAAATAAGAAACACGAAACCAAAGCGCACAAAATAAACAAAGTAAGTATATATATGTATATGGTAGTGTATATGTAAGGAGAGGTATATGAAGCTATATATGGGTGGCTGGGTGTATATATGTACATACATATATATACATGCTAATCGATGAAATCGCGCAATGTAGCATAGTCATCAGCAATCAAATGTCAATGTCAGCGGTCAGCGTTAAACAGCGATGCAGTTGTATCGCTTTTAGGTATATATGTACATACAGTCCTAAACATTTATGTATGCATTCATAGTATATGAATTTATGTATTCAAAAGTAAATAACATACCATGAAGCAGCCAATTTGGAACACAAGTCCACAAGCCAGCAGTGTAAACAGTTTGATGAGATATATATTGTATATTGCCTACTTTGCGGCGTTTAAACATTAAGTAATGTATGTCAAAGCCGGCGCATGTGTCGTGTGTTTGAAAATTACAAAAACTGATCGAAATCGAATTTTCCTGTAATTAGCAAAAAAAAATTGTGGAAAGCGCAAACAAGAGAAAGCTTGAAAAAAGATATTAGCAAAATATCCTTGTGCTTATCGGACTTCAACAAGTATTTAAAAAGCCACTTAAACTTGACAAACGCTGAGATTTTGGTGAAATTTCGAGACGCTGTGTGAACTAAATGTTGTTAAGTTTCTTCCTTTTCTTGTTTTCGGATATTTTAAGAAACTTTGCCGGCCAGTTTAGTGAAAGTGTTTGTGGTTTAGTTTTTTTATACCCTGAACAGGGTATATTACGTTTGCCACGAATTTTAAAACACCCAGAAGAAAATTAATATATGAGCAGCGTGACTAACTGAATTGATTTAGTCATGTCCGTCTGTTCGTCTGAACGTTGGTCCGTCTGTCTTTATATACGCGAACTAGTCTTTCATTTTTTGAGATATCGCTCTGAAATCTTGCACACATCTTTTCCTTAACAGGAAGCTGCTCATTTGTCGGAATCGCCGATTTCGGATGGCTATAGCATATAGCTGTTATGCAAATAGAACGACTTAAATCAAGCTCTTGTATGGAACATTTTTTTATTTGATAAAATAAATTCAAAAACTTTGTCGGGATTTGTTACTTAAGGTAACTCTACAATATCTGAATAAATTATTCAGATCGGATATACATATAGCTGCCATATAAATTGAACGATCAAATCAAGTTCTTGTAAGGCAACTTCTTTGTTCGTGAAGGCTATTATAACTTCGTTGCAACCGAAATCAACGTTTTTTTTTTGTTTCTCAAATTTTCGATTTCCTTTCGTTAACTACTTTTTCTAATACAATATCATGTTGCTTGAATTAATTCGAATAGCCGTGTAGAAAGTTTACATTCAATCC
Source organism: Bactrocera oleae (assembly GCF_042242935.1). Lineage (NCBI taxonomy): Eukaryota > Metazoa > Arthropoda > Insecta > Diptera > Tephritidae > Bactrocera > Bactrocera oleae. Next base: position 78,424,837 of record NC_091537.1, read on the forward strand.
GCAATGATTTTGGGCATTTTCCGTTTTTGCTCTGCTTTCTCACTGTTACGCGCTTCAACTCCCGCTTAATTTATTTCTTATCTGCCGCTCCTTTTCACCAGCAAATTCACACTCCAATCACTTGTGGAATTGTGTTAATGCGTTTACCATTTTATTGCATTAATGTTTGATTTCTTGCTTTACTATTGCCTTGGCAATGGTGTGTGTTTCGCATTCCATGCGCTGCGGTGTATCCTCAAAGTGCTATATATTGTACATATGTATGTACATACTCTGCTCATATATATTTTCTTAACTCGCAGGAATATTTTCGCAACTTTTGGCTTTTGTTCTGGCATTCCGACAGTGCTTGGCATCTCTGTGTGTATGCGTGTGTGTGTGAAAAGGTCGTGCTGTGGCACTTTTATTTCTCATTCCATATAAATTCCTTTTCTTTGCTGTGTATGTGTGTGCGTATTATGTGTGTTTGTGCGTATTAGCGAAATATTTCGGTCGTCCTTTGATTTGGCGTAATGTGTTAATGCGCTTTCTATGTTACAAATGAGTTAATTTTTATGATTTAATGTTTTCACTTTGCTCTCTCCTTCCACCACCCTACTTAGTGTGCTAAATTCATTGCCATTTCGTTTGCGAATTTTATTCGTTGTTTGTGGCATATTATTTTGGTGATTTATTTTTTCAATATTTCTCAAATTTGTTAGGCGCGCGTCATAATATTACGTCTTTACTAGTATGAAATAAATATTCTTCTTGCGAAATAAGCAAAAAGAAAAATACAAAAATAAAAAAATAAACAATGTTTAGACTTATTTCCGTGATTTGTTTGGCCGTTATTAAATTTGCTTGGTTTGTGTTTGCTGGTTGATTGCATTTTGGCTGGTAGGTGACCTGGCAGGAAATATGATTCCTATGAATTAGTGATTGGCAAATTTAGAATTCAAGCACCGATACTTATTTTGACAATAACATGCTTCTAAACCACGAACAACCGTTAACTTCGGTTGCACCGAAGCTATATTATTCTTTACATATACAAAAATAATTTTATAAAATTTTGATTTTGATCAGTTTGTATGACCTCTATACGCTATAGTGACTTGATTTGATTAATTTCTTCGGAGATTGTACCATTTGCTTGAAGATTTATTCATGCCAAATTTCGTGGAGTAATCTTCTCAAATAAAAAAGTTTTTCGTACAGCGACTGGCCTTCATCGATCAGTTTGTATGATATAAAGGGCTGATCAGAATAATTTCTACGGAGATTACACCGTTTTAATAGACAGTAACCCATGCTAAATTTCTTGAAGATATCTCGTCAAATGAAAGAGTTTTTATACCAGCATTTAAATCCGATCGTTCAGTTTGTATGGCAGCTATGTACCATAGTGGTCCAATATATTATTAAAATTAGATCCGACAAATGATCAGCTTCTTGAGAAGAAAAGGATGTGTACAAAATTAAGTTCGTAATATTATCAATATAAACATAATTAGACCATTTTCAAACACCTGTAATTGATTTCAGTGTCCGCGGTCAATATCGTGCTGTTGTCAGCATCTGTGGTAATGGAAGTTCCGTCTGCTGGTTCAGGGAGTTTCGTGATATTTGCATCTACTGTGTAATCCTACAGTGTTATCATGATGCTTCTACTAAATGGAGCTGAGTAATTTTCAACTGCCAGTACTCAGAATCAGTGGCGTTATACATTTGTATATACTAGTATTAATTAATTGCTGTAGACAAATTAAAGAAAGATGCCTGCAAATTAGTTGAAAATATAGATTACTGAGCTGCAAAAGCCATCGGCTTGCCATAAGATATTCACAATTAAGTTATTAACTCAAAGGAGTTAAAAGGAATTCCGTTACAAGCAAACAATGTTTACATCTTGCTATGGATCTTCCAGTAATAAAAGGTTAAGCAGGTAAGTACGATTTCTCCTATGGTATAAGTCTTTGTCATAATTGGATCATACTAGTATGGAGCTTCAGGGTAGTTTGTTCGTGTTTTTAATATTCTCAATACCCACATATAATAATTCATAGCTTGACAAGAAACCCCACGATTATAACCTTTATATATATACTAGAATATAAAAAAAAGGATATGTACAATAAATATAGACTCTATCACTTTCTTTAGGCGTACATAAGTTAGTAATATACACAAAAGTAATATACAGAATTACTCAGCAAAGAGTGTTTTATAGTATGTGATATTAGCGTATCTAATATTATTGGGATCGTGTATAAAATAATATTATATAATATGTATTTACCTCTACTTATATACTGAACAAGGTATATTAAGGCTTACACAATGATTGTAACATCCAAAAGGAAACGTCAAAGACCCTATAAAATATGTATTTAAATAATCAGCATGGCGACCTGGGTCCAAAAAGTTGCTCATTTGTCGAAACCGCCGATATCAGAACGCTATAGCATATAGCTGTCCTACAAATTAAAATATCGGATACAAGCTTGCTTGTATGAAACACTTTTTTTATTTGATGAGATATCTTCACCAAATTTGACACGGATTATTGTTTAAGGCAATGGTGCAAACTCCGAAGAAATTGTTCACTATAGCATATATAATATGTTGATGTCATACAAATTAACCGATCGAAATCAAATTCTGTATGGAAGCTTTTTATTTGTGAATGGTAGTATTGCTACGGTTGAAGGTGACGTTTTTTCGTGTATTTTTTTGTTTTCTTCAAATTTGAAAGCACCTCAATACTAATATACTGGTACCTTCTATATTATTATATTTATTTTAAATTGATCCGCTAACTTTAAATAGATTTTATTACATTTGACCGCTCTGGGCAGCAGTTTATCTATAAGCCAAAATTGAAATAGTCTGACAGCACTGCTTTTATCAATAATCATTTACTCTACAGGGTTGCTCTTTTCTATATAGCCAACCAATATTCGCTTCAATTGCTATGTGCTTACATTTATCACTATTCAATTTCGATGCTGCCATGTTACTCTCTGGGTTTGTGTGTGTGTTTGTGCGCCTTCTGGCAATATTTCATTTCTCGCATAAATTGCCTGTTATTGAATTATTTATTTGTGTATTTGATTGCTACGAGTATATTTCGGTTTTGCTTAATTTTTGAGCTTAGTCCGCGATGTGCATAGGCGCACGAATACTGATGTGTACAAAAAAAAAAAAAAAGAAACACAAAAAAACAGCAACAAATCTGGCGCGCTCATGTTTCATTTTGATTTGTTCGGTCCAAGTAAAGTGTATAGTTTTGTTGGTATTGTTGTTATATTTATTTAATTTTTTGGTCACTTGTTCTGATTATTAAATATGGTTTACAATAATTGGTTGCTCTTTTCGTTTTCATTTCGTATTTCATACGCTATAGAGTGAAGAAACGAATAATAATAAATTAGTCATGTTAATCTCGTAATTTATTGCGTGTGCTTTAAAGATTTAAGATCGCACTGGGATCGTTGTAAAAGGAAATATATTTTTAGATTTATAATAAGTATGTATCTAGTAGCGTTATATAATCGAGTCTTTATAATAAATGCTATGTTTACTAAGATTTTCTGAAAGTTATTACTTAAGAAAGTATAAATGCAACGCTGTCTGTTGCGAAGGTACAGATCTTAACTCAGAAAGTTGTTTGAATGAAAGCAATATTGTTTTGGTGCTTACTCAGCATCTCCATATTTTTAGATCCGATAAGATATCAGCTAAAACTGCAACGACTTCTGTCGAACAGTGGATTATTTAAAGTTTAATGAAGTTTAATTAAGTAAATTTATTTTCAAAAATCTTTAGAAAGATCAGATATTCATCAAAAGGATGAAATTACTCCAAATATGGATTCCTGAAATTGCTGTGGCAGATGTCTATATCCAGTTTTGGGGAAAGGAAAATTATTTGCCATCGAAGTCACTTAACGATTTCTCCAGGAAACGGCTGTTGCAAAGGATTCGGAACATAAGGAAAGGGGTATTAGCTGAATTGGTTTAGTACGGTACGCAACGAGGTGGTTAGTATCGTGCGACGACTCTTTGCATGTTTAGTATGTCAGGGTAGGGTCAATTCTGGACAAGTAGGAGTTTAGTCTACTGCAATATCCAGAACGAAGTGGCCCTAGCTTCAGTCAGGTTTCACGCTGCAACTAGAACTCATTGTCTGCGTTGCATGGTGTTTGAACATCAAGAACACCATTTACTGGGAAGGAGTTAATAAACGTTCTAATAGCTGCACTGTAACTGGCGTTCATGACTAGTTTGAAGTTAGTCGCGTCCGAAAGTATGTCGTTGTAGTGCTGTACGGGTATATCGACGACGTATTTTAGGAACATTTTTTTCATGTTGGTATGAAACGGCTCCGCTTCAAGCAGATGAGTACGAGAGCGATTTATGAGAAAGCATTCAAGCAGAAAGTGCTTGGAGAGAATTTTGTTATACTCCTTAGCATCAAGAGACGCATCCTGTAATTGCTCGGAGTAGCAGATATAAGGCATCACACTACTTATGTACTTAAATAGAGGCAGATGTTCGTAAATTAACTGAAAATATAGATTGCTGAACTTAAAAAGCCATTAGCCTTGACTATAATACTTGAATATATGCTCGGTTAACTAATTATTTCAAGGGAGCTAAAAGAGAGCTTAAACAACAGGGGATTACTTTATCGACAATCAATGTCTTGCTGATGATATGGATCGTTCTATAACATAACCTCTGGAAGGTTTTTAAGGTTATGCAAGCATTACTTGATCCGTGATGTGGAATAATAATGATGGAAATTAAAACAACAAAAGAGAAACAATAGTACTAATAATAATAACTGATACTTCGTTAACTTATATCGGGGAAGTAATAGCGCTTTAGATATACATATATATTTGATATCAAACAACGGGGTGAACAATACTGAGAACCAGCAGTGTAAGTTATTTGACTTACTCTCTCTCTTTCTTGCAGTATGTTTCATGTATTGCCATTTAAGTCGATTAAGCGATTTGTCAATGAAGCGAAAAGTTTTTAAATAAATGGAAAGAGTTGTCACATAAGTACATATTTATTATCGTGTGCGAAGTCACAACATTGACGATTCATGAAAACAACTTTTAGAGTGCATTTATTAAAGTATATCTGGCTAATATCCAAGAAAGTTATGTGGCAACTAGAACTTAGAATTCTCCAAAATTTCGAGATTTTTTTTTAATTCCTGCCGATAAGTTTTTTGCGTAAACCCGTTGAATGATACTATCAGCCTTGTTTTAGTGGCTGTGAAACTTTAGTCATTCTACAAACATTCTTTGTGCATATTTGCAGCACCACCTTCTGGTAGTGCTATTATAATAAACCAAATTTTTTGCAGTACTACAAAAGTATACAATACATATTTTAAGGAAAACATAGGCGAATAACTCGAAGAACTTTATATATTTAGAAACATTCGTTTTTGACTGAATACCATTACTGTAGTGCTATAAGAAAGTGGGTTAGATAAAGCAGTTGAGAATTGCAAACATGTCACTAGGATGTGAGCGAAATCAAATGCGCCAAAAAGTAACTGTTACATATACCGTGCTAGTGATATATTCGTCTTTTTGGCACATTTACCGCCCCAATCACTCGCTCTCTGCTGTCGCTCAATTAATTTAATATTCTCGTAATTAAGATAATTAATATCGCGCCGCATAGTTGGCAAACAACTTTTATTACGCGCGCACACAAGCGTGTGCCGAAAAGAAAGAGGAGAAACCAGAAGGATTTCGCTATTTTCGGAACATCATCATATTTTATGGGGTCATCATTAAAGCCCACGCAACTAAAAGTACATAACAAAAGGTCGTATACAAAATAGATGCGAGTATATATTATACTCGTGTATATTATATAAGCACATGGAAGTAAGTAAAATCTAATGTCGAATCAGCTACAAACTTCTGCTACTTTTATTTACGATTATTTATTTACGACCTGTACACACAAAGGCTGTTGTCATTTGGCAAAGGATATTTGGAAACTTTGAGGAAGAAGGAAAAATATTTTTTGCTGGCGTTTGCAAACTTTTATAAGACTTTGAAGTGTACTTGTGTTGCGCAAGTGTGTGTGCACATTATTTTATTTGCATAATAATATATTTATGGTATTGTTCATATACCTTTGCATACATACATATGTATGTATGTATAGACCTAATCCCCGGCGTAATAAGTATACAAAAAAAAAAAAATAAATAAATAAACCCAAATAGCCATCATTAAAATATGAAAAGATGTAGGAAGTAGGCGGGGATGAGTTGTTATGACACCGGAAAAGCAAAGTAAAACTTGGGTATGGTAATAAAGACTTTTTTATGGCAGTACATGGTAAGCGTACGTCTTAAATCTATATTCCTACTAATACTTTTCTGTAATCATATGTAAGTGAAGTGAACCCAACGGTAAAGCGAGTGACTAGTATTACAATTATTTAAAGTATTTTTTCTACTGGTCCTAGATGGTTGGCTTTCAGGATGATTCTCTGACTGATTCTCTCTTCTTACTTATACCACTATTGAAGAGATGACTCAACTGCGTTTCGTGATTGACATTGCGATGCTACACTTTTGTCAACTAAACCTAAAAAATAGGTTTACTGGAGTTATATACATTTAAAAGGCATAACTAAACTTTGTTCATTTCAATAGGGTATACTTAAAAAAAAATACATTAATATTTTAAATTGATATCTCAAACAGTTTTTGAGTAACAGTTTTTTAAAATGTAATCGCTTTTGCAATGAGATTTAAGAATTAATATACATAAATAAACTTATTAAATTATTACACGTACATTGTCCTCCGACAAATCCTTGAAGTTATTATAAAAGGTTGAATATTAAATACTCTCTGGGTTACTCCCTTATATCATCATAGAATTGAGAAGTCAACGGTAAATCGTGTTATTCATAAAAATATTTTAGTTACTTGCAACATATTAGTTGGAATATATATGTCTTTAAAATATACATAAATAGTCGAGACAAACATTTTATACTCTGACGAAAAAGTATATTTCCCCTTACATCTTTTATAGATTGTTATTAATTATAGCAGCTTTCAAATGAAGATATTTTGAACAAGGTTTGTAGAACACAAGCACGTGGCTTAATAGTATGTAGTGCTTGGTACCGAATTAGACCAGGTTTTATGGTTCAGTCTTTTTTAAGGCGATTGAATTTAGGTTGCTTTTACTTATTGGGATAGATACCACGTAAATTAAAACTATTCTCTTTAAAACAGTCAAGAAATATTTAGAATTATAACTTGAATTGAAAAAGCAGACTACTTTTCGGCACCTAATTTTCGTTATAATATTTACTGTAGCCTAGATAGCTATAAGTAAAATATTCATAAGGAAACGGCCTCCACTTTATTTGGTAGATGTAAGGTAAGTATGATGAATGACAAATTTCTTCTACTACTTCCTTTCCTATTTGTTTATGACCTTTGTTGGTAGTATATTATATACGTGTATTGTTTGGTAGCTCGCAAGAATGCCTAATTGACAGCAGCTGTACTTTAGCCGTCATTATTTTCAGGAGCTCTTGCTACAAACTAAAAATTATTAAGAAAATCAGGAGAACTATTACCAAAATATTGTGAATATACCATTACCTTGCGAGTTCTTTGAATAACTAGTTAAAATTAATGAAATCAAAAGATACGAGACAGAAGAGAATGAAATAGTTGACCACATCACTAATATACCACTCGTGCACTCTGCTACGGGATCGGCAATCATCGCCATAAACTTGTTTCATCAATTGAAACGTTTCGGTAAAGGTTTTACCAATTTTAAAACAAAATTTAATGTTGGCTCTTTGTTCGAAGCTCATTATCGCACCGCTGACAAAAACAAACTGACACTTAAAACGGAAAAACTTCACTTCAAATAGATGAGATGTCATGAAATTTTTACTGGATATAGATAAAGGATAGCAGATTCTAACGCACTAGTCTACATATAGATGGCGTCACTAGAATTTACTTTGTAGCGTCGAGTAAGTCGTAAAACAAAGGTTGAATAATTTTCTAAGAAATCCTTTAAGATTAAACTAAGCCTGTAGAAGTGAGTGTACCTGTTTTAGCCTCTATCACACAATATATTTAATTGTTCAGAAGTTCTACCAATTACATTATATTGAAAATTGTCTAATTGTCTGTAATGATTCTTACTGTAGGGTTAAAATATGCCACTATATCCAAGTAAGTCTGTAGATGTCTCTTTTACTACCCTTTAACGTAAAACCGTCTCCTCTATTTACATTGCCCAATAACACAAGGGATACACTTTTGAAAGTGAAAAATGAAAGAAACAAAAAATGCAACTTATAAGGTTGTCGTTATTTGACCAACTCTACAGCACTCAATATGCTTCAGCCGCCGTGCGACACGCGTCCTGCATACCATTAACATATTTTTTTATGCGACTCCTTTTATAATATTATGACATTTTCGCCATTTTAATCCATATATAAATTTGATATGTGTCGCTCTAATGTTTGAACATTTATATGGCCTTCGCCGTCAACAACAGCATCAATAACATTCAAAGCAACAGCATAATATCCACATAAAAATAAACATTTGGCTTTGCGGCCATCAAGTGACGCCTGCCCCGAAATCCGTTGTCCTTTAAAGAAAAAATTACCAAATTTGGTGGCGTTGTTCCAAGTTCGTTATTTGCCTGTAGTAAAGGCAACATTAACTTTGACATCAAAATCAATAAGCGACTGTCATTTAGAATTTGCCACCACCGCCGTCTCAGCCCTAATGTGTTGCCTGTCTGACTGTCTGCCACTTTATTTATTTGTATTTGTGTTTACCCTGCCCAACGGTACGTCTGTATGTCTGTCTGCCTGCCACTTTGCTATTGCCTTGCATTTGTTTGCCTGCCCATCTGTCTGTTTGTTTATTTATTTGAACTCACCATTCTATTTGGCCTAAGGCTTCCTTGGCTTACACACATTGTGTGAGCGTCTCTCGTACTCAGCTTCGGCGGCTTTATGCTTTTGATTCTCCTACCTATATTGTATTTCCTGCCCTGCACCACCTCCTTTTATGTATTATTTTCACGCCCACTTCCTTTCCACGTTGCGTCGCACACAGTTCAACTGTCATTTAGATTGTCTGCCTGTGATTTCCGTTCCGCTCAGGGTCTCTGCAACCTTACGGCGTGTAACCCCAAGCCCGCCCTCTCGTTGCCGTGTTGACCTTTTCTTCAATTGGTCACTTGTGCGGTCATTCATCTAGGTGACGCTTTTTCTTTCACTTTTCTACCAGCTTTTACTTTTTTGTGTCCGTTGTTGTATGTTTGTTATTTTTTAAGACTCTCGCCCTCTTTTTCCTCCACTTGTAAATCAAATATTAGATTCTGGTCTAAGTAGCATATTCGAAATTACTTTGAATGCATATTTTATTAGTTTGCTACGTTTTATTATGCATTTTCCTATTTTATGTGCCTTTTTTATTTACATTTCTGCTTTGGCAAAAAAAAGGGTTTGTGTCCCCGCTGACCTCATTATGCCACAAAAATATTTGTTTGCTTTCAAATTCAAATAGCTTTTCTATTGGGACTACATTTGGGAATGCTGCTTGGAATTTAATTATATACCTTGAATAAAACACATGACATATTTACCATATGTATAGTCTGGAGATAAAAAGGATTAAATATTTATCGATTTTATGGGATGATTGATTGAAGAGGTATTCTAGGAAAAAACAAAATGGGACAGTGGAATCTTAGACCAAGCATTTTAAAACACAAGAAAAAACGTTAACCTCAGTTGCACCGATGCTATAATATCCTTCACCAATACAAAAGATTTCATAAACATTTGTTATCAAAATGTTAGATGTCTTAATACAAAATTAACTGACTTCTACTTAAACAGTTCCAATTTTAATACGTAACGTTAATAGTTGCTTTATAAGGTATAAGGTCAAATATCTCCCTTCCGCTTTTTTGTCTTTTGAATTTCGCGGCTATGTACAAAGCGCTACAGAGCTCGTATCTGGCAACACTATACATAATTTGAAAGGTCTTGACATAACCTACAAAACAACGCTATGCATGATTAGTTTGGATATTGCGTTCAACAGTTATAGACGTGTAAACATGGAGTTCACTAACGCCGAAATTCGCGCTATTTTAAAGTTTTCCTTCGTTAAAGGCAAATCCGCTAAAGAAACGTTCCGTGAGATTAATGGTGTTTTGGGGGATGGTACTCTATCACTTCGAACCGCGGAGGAATGGTTTCGACGTTTCAGAGCCGGTGAAAACGACACCATGGATAAGCCAGCCGGCGGAAGACCTGTGACGACAAATACCGATCAAATCATAGAATACATCGAGTAAGACTGGCATATGGCATCTCGTGACATCGCCCAGGAGATGGGAGTTAGTCACCAAACCATTTTGAACCATCTGCAGAAGGCTGGATACAAATAAAAGTTTGATGTTTGGGTGCCGCATAATTTGACGCAAAAAAACCTTCTGGACCGAATCAACGCCTGCGATATGCTGCTGAAACGGAACGAACTCGTCCCATTCTTGAAGCGGATGGTGACTGGCGACGAAAAATGGATCACAAACGACAATATCAAGCGAAAATGGTCTTGGTCGAAGGCCGGTGAATCGTCGAAAGGTTTTGCGGTGTGTTTGGTGGGATTGGAAGGGAATCATCCACTATGAGCTGCTCCCATATGGCCAGACGCTTAATTCTACCATCTACTGCGAACAACTGGACCGCTTGAAGCAGGCGATCGACCAGAAGCGTCTAGAATTGGCCAACAGGAAGGGTGTAGGCTTGTGCAAATAAGGAGGGGGGCTGCTACGAGGAAGGTATTATGAAGTTGCCGTCTAGATGGAAACAGATCATCGAACAAAACGGCGCATATTTTAACTAAATCCGATCCCTGTAACACTTTTTATAAAGCATTGAATGAAGAGCAAAAAAGCGGAAGGGAGATATTTGACAATCTTATATTTATTTAACCCTATCTTATATACCACCCCATTCTGACTTATCTGCATACATGCAGCATACTTCTCTAATAAATACTGCTACCTCGAAAACAAATAATGCTGATTCAATAATCGTTTTAGGAGATTTCAATTTACCGTGTGCTGCGTGGAAAGCTTTCGATGACTATAACGTACCGATTTGCAATCGGTCATATCTTAATGAGTTTGTTGAAAAAATGTCCGAGTTGGATCTGAACTAAGTTAATTTGATTTCGAATAAATTTAGTAAATGCTTAGATTTAGTACACGTTGATACTTCTTCAAAGTGTTCCCTTATTCTAAGTATGTTAAAACCATCTTTTAGTTACGGCCCAGACATGATACCCTCATGCTTCCCAAAAAAATATTGCCAAATATATTTACTTGCCTTTTACAAGGATATTTAATTCCTCTCTTAAGCACGGTATATTTTCTTCGATATGGAAATAGTCATTTATAATTCTTTTGCATAAAAGTGGATTTAGGTTCAGCATTGAAATCTATAGAGGTATCGCAAAACTATCTAACCTAAACTTTTCGAAAATCGAACTTTCTGAAATTTGTAAACAATGTATCATTGGGTTTTAGTGAACATAAGCTTACGGATATTATATACACAGATATTATATACAGGCTCTATTGTATGGAACCCTAACTACCAAATCCATTCTGACAAGTTAGAGTCTGTTCAAAAACAATTTTTACTTTTCGCCTTTTCGCATTTCCGATGGGATTCTAGGGTAAGTCTACCTTCATGCACTAGTATACACCTATAAATCTACCTACCCTTTCTAGTCGTAGGGATATGCTTGGCATAATATTCTTAGTGAAAATCTTGAATGGAACAGCTTGCAGTTCTTTTCGCCTGTCTAAAATTAAATTTAATATCCCGGTTCGCTTTCGAGGCAGTTTAGACCTTTACTGTTAAAATCCTGTAGATCAAATTTCGAACTAAATGAATCATTCCGCCGTATATGCCATGATTTTAATTCTCATTTCATCACATTTGACTTATCTGACTCATTTTTCAACATTAAAAATACTTTATTGTTTTCCCTTAATAAATAAAAATGTAACAATTTATTATATTGTAACTATAAATCTTAGCTGTTGAAATTTTTGTTTCTGTAGCTGAGCAGTCGTAGATCTCAACACTTAAAAAGCTCTCTTGCCTTTTCTGACTCGGCTAATTCTGCGCGTATGCGGATTGTGGCCCTCGCGTCGGTTGGGCGAGGGGAGGGTAATCGTTGGGTTATTAATATTATTTTTAAGAAGAAGAACTTGATTTTGATCGTTCAGTTTGTATGTAAGCTATGTGGTCCGTTGGTTAAGACAAATGAGTAGCTTTTTGAGGTGAAAGGGACGTGTGAAAAATTTCAAATTTCAGAGCTAAGGATTAGTGCGAAAAAAGCTCACTAATTATTTATATACATATTTTATATGGTCTCCAACGTTTTCTTCTATGTACTACGAACTTCGTGGCAAACTTAGCGTACCCTGTTTACGGTATAAAAATTAAAGTAAATTTAAGGTGCCACAAGATTAAACGCAAAAAAATCTCACTGACCCAATATCTATCTGCAAATCGCTGCTGAATCGAAAAAAAACCGGATTTATTTCTGGCTCGGATGGTTATTGGTGATAAAAAGAAGTCTACTTACGATAACGTCAAGCGAAAATAGTCGTAATTGAATCGCGATGAGCCGACGCAAGAGGTGTCTAAAAGGTTTTACTATCTGTTTGGTGGGAATCATCTACTATGAACTGTTTTGCTAAGACTAAAGTCTTAATTTGCAGCTGTACTCTGAACATTTGGATTGTCTGAAGGAAGCAATCACCCAAAAGCGGCCATTTTGGCCAATAGGAGAGGAATTGTGTTTCATCAATACAACGTAACACTTATCTATCTGGCCAGTTGACGGTAAGCTTGGCTGGGAGATTCTTAAGCATCCAGCTAAGAGTCCGGACTTGGCTAGCTTATATAGAATTACTATAGTGATGGAACATAAACTTGCTACTAAGTGGTATGTATCACTCTGATAGTTTGCAGTTCTCAATTCGAAAATGATGATTGTTGTTGTAACAGTGTAAAACATTTTGAGAAAAGCCACGAGAAATAGTACCTATTTTGTAGATAGTTTTTAAACAGTTATAATGCTGGTATCGTTGCGATTGTGGCACCGATTTATCTACTATAACTTTCCAAAGAAAGGCAGCAAATATCCAACGTTAATGGTATTAGGTTATAACAACGCAAAGTAATTTCCAATCTGTTTCGAAGAAAGCAGCAAGGATGAAAACTGTATGGGGTGTGGGCGGGGTTACCACGCGGTTGCACACATTTTTAGGGATGCTTTAGGGATTGGTCTCAGCAAATTTGGTTTTTTGTATCTTAAGTGGTTTAGGAGATATCACGTTCACGCCTTTTTCCAAAGCTTTTAGCCCACATATACCCCTTGCTAATGCGATCCCCTGTAATTTAGTGCTTAGTTATGGCACTTTTTCAATTAATGGCATTTTGTTTTATATCAAGAGAAATTCTTCAAACTCAGCAGAGAAAAAAATGGCGCATAGGAATGCTAGCAGATTATTGTTGGGGACTTAAAAGAAACCTTCGAGAAGCCAAATATTTACGGTAAATCGTAGATATGTTTTTCTTTATTAAGCAATCATTTCTCCAAATTAGCTAATATTTGTACTTGTTACGAAAATAGGTATAAGATAATTGGGTGGAGCGCAAAAAAAATTTTTTTTTTGGCTCAGCTTGGGGGTTTTAGTTCAGTCTGTAGGTTTTAAAAAAAGAAAATTTTTGGCCGAAAAAAAAAAATTTTTTAACACCTACGGCGCACTTAGTTTTAAAATAAATTTTCGAGTTAAAATTAATTTCTAGGATAATATACAGATTTTACCTCCAGGCTAAGCAAAAAAAATTTTTGTTTTCGCTCCACCCTAATGTGTAATAATGATGATCATAATAATGATTTTTAATGCGACAACAAAAAGTTACAATTTTTTAAATCAGTGTTACTTGTCAACAATAAAACACAGCTTACATCAAGCTGAGGTATTCAATTCATCAGCTTAAAGGCACATGATTTCTTCATAAGAAATGCATAATAATATTAACTCGTAAATTAAAAATTTTGGAAATTTTATGACTATTATTTTATACGCTTAAAACATTTTCACATTTCAATCATTTCGTTCCGAACATTTATCTGAACTTGCAAAGGCATTTGTAGTACACGGCGTATACGTAACATGCCTTCCGCCTACTTATACAATATACACACCTATACTTGGTATGATTGTGTATATGTACATATGTACAGCTGTATGAATTAGGCTATAAAATACGCGAATATACTCAACTGCATACATATAATGTGTACATACGAGTACATGTACAAAAGCAATGCATATGTGGTGTATTGCTCAGGGAAAGCGAAACAACTTTCTATACAGGACAAAAAGGTCACCGGTTGTCCCATTCATTAGAGAATTCAGAAAAACAACTAATAGCGTGAAAATGTGAGCAGGAACATGACAGCAAAAGAAAAAAAAAAAAGAAAGTATAAATGTAAAGTAAAAGGCACAAAAAATACGACAAACGCGAGAAATCCATAGTCATGCGTACATTTTGATGGATGTGGCAGAAAAATAAGTGACAAACTGCCAGCGAATATTTGTTTGTATTAATATCATATACCTATGTAGATCTGCAAAATTATATATATATATATATGCATATACATGTGAATTTATGTTTTCGGCTTATGTGTAGGTACATAAAATACTTGGTTTTGCATATAACTATACATATGTGTATGAATCTCTGAATGTATTTAGGTGAAAGGTTGTTATTTTTAGGCATGTGAGTTCTAATAGCAATATACATATGTACTTATGTATGGTAGTATTTGATCAATAATAATATTGATGGATGGAATTATGTGTGTATATATGTTTGACATACTTTATTAGAACCAAGTTGGTGGCGGTTTATGCTAGGGGGTAACAAATACAGCCGTATGATAAAGATGACTTGATGTAGAAAACTGTCGAGGTGTGTTGGGATATTAAGAAGTTCTATCTAATATTTTTAATAAAATAAAACTTTACAAAATGTTTCGAGGACTTATTTTGGTAAAATGTGACTTAAAGGTGTAAATTGTTAAAAAAAAAATATCGCGTACGAGATCCATAAATATTTTTTATGAATCACAGCGGAAATTCTGCTGATCTGCTGATCTGCTAACTATATACCATAACTAAATATCTTTACTTACGTATTTCTGAGTAAAAGTTAAAGTTCAGCACTAAAAATATAATTTTGAACTTTTTATACGTAGAACTCTTGTTATTATAATTATAATACGATATACTTCCATACTTATTTGTGTGTAAAATTTAAGTATTAGAACTAAAAATGTAACTACGGATTTTTTAAATGAAAACCTCGGCTACATATTTTCAATATTTTATATAAAACGCAATAAAATGGCTTTCCTTTACTCCACAGGCGGCCACACGCCTTTCATGCGCCTAAAAGTATGTCTCCCATATACCTTGTTTTGTGCACCTAAAAATATACCTCCCCAATATACCACATTCGCTGTAAATTTATACCACATATGAGCCCAACAACAGCTCCCCGCTGTGCCACTAAACGGTTCAAATAACTGGTGCCATTAGACAGCTATATGCCTCACACAATTGTAATTTTGTTTTTGCTTGTACCAGTATTTTTGCTACACGCCGACTGCCAACATGCCGCTTGTACCATTTTATGACCTTTTGATTTACACGCACTAACATTTTATGTTGTAAAAATGTCACTGCTTTCTAAATAATTACAATTTTATTTTTGAAATACACTCGTCGTTACACAGTTTGACTTACATTTCTGTTTTTTTGCATACTTTTATGCGCGTACGATAAATCAGTGGAATGCGAACGAGAAACAAAAGGCGCAGCATTGCCGCTGGTTAGCAAGTGACGCACGAATGCGAAGATAGCTGGAAATAAAATACCGTTTGCGTTTTTTTTTTTTTTACTTGTTTTTGCAAAGGAAACGAGTGAGAGAAAAGCATAATAAATAAATGAATGTGTCAAAGGTTTAAGGTTCGAGGCTATGTAGAGGCTGGCATTGCACGGTACGCGCTTTGTCATTTCACTTTTAGCCTAGTGACATGCCAGCTTTCGATTGTCAACATTTGACTTTTGGTGTCATTTCGCTCCTTTCGCTTGATTGCGAAATTTAAGCTATGCTGATGTACGCCATAAATTCTATGTGTATGGGTTGCACGAATTTTTAGTTTAATTTTCGCGATGCGTGTTGAGATGGAAGAAATGAAATATTCGTTTATGAAGCAAGTATAGTATTATTATGATTATTTCATTTCCCAATAAAATATTTACACTTAAGCTCTGTCTTTTAATGGAAACCATAGCTTAGAAATTACTTTGCTTCCTTTTATATTTGATAAAATCTATAATTGTTGACCTAAGCAGAGTTGTTCATAGAAATTTCAAAGCACAGCCTTTTTAAGATATCAGGCAGGTCGCCCCCTGACAGTGCATCTTGAACAACTTTAAATGACCTTCAACCTCCATGGTGTTATAGAACTCATACGAACCATTGGCGCCTGACCAACACAGATCATGCATAGAATGACTTATTTGAACTCTGAGTTGTTGGAAGAAAGTTTATTGAGTAAGCAAAGGCGTCACTCTGAAATACTGCATAGATAGATTCTAACTGGATGAATCCTAGTGAGCAGTGAGGCTAAAGCTTTTGTGAAAGTCTCATAGAAGTGGAAACATTTAGAAACTTTCTCCTCTGCTGTCAAGCTGTCGCTAGACTAAGATTCGAAAATCTCGTTTCTACGATCCAGACGAGTTGTCTAGAATTTGTATTAGCTGCGTTAACAAATATGTGAAAGAATCAGCAGGCTTTCTCCATTTTTTTTGATCCATACTTAGCAATTCTTGGCATCACAACGATTAGAGTTTCTAGCTGACCAATGGAGATCATTCGTAACCTCACGAATTATTAGTCTGATTACTAAACCTAAACTATGAATAATATGCACAACTTTAAGGTAGTCAAAACTGATGTGCGAAGCATTATTTCGAAAAAAAAATACAAACAAATGGGTCTATGCGCACATCTTAAAGAATTGTTTCCTACAAAAACTAAGTTTTTTAGGAATTACTTTTAATAAAAATCATTGTTATTTAGTGCAAGTAAAACTACTTGGATGTCATGGAATTATCGTAGAAAACAGGAATATACTCAGTACTAAAATGTTCGGTTAAAACAAAGCATTCATCTACGTTTGCGATATAGCAAAGCTATGCAAAAGGAAATTCTCGAAAAATGTATTACATAATCTGTGATATCATTCGAAAACTCATCTTAAGATTCTAAATAAGATTTATACAACCGCATATCGTGGTGATCTAGAAGAGATCATAAGTTAAGTGATATAGCTCATGAAGGGCATAATGTTTCGACAAAATACACGTTAATATACGCGAAATCTAGTATCTGACTCCGGTTTTGAAAATTTTCTAGTTTTATAGAATACTATTTTATTTGTCCTAGAATTTCTTTGAGGTTAGGCATCAAGGAGGCATTCTATCTCTTTTAAACCATATTAAATTAAGAAATATTCAGAAAAAATAAATTCTGAAATGAACTAAAGAAGTGAATATTGCCTGAGATCAGACTTTCGATATATTATATACTATAATCAGTCATTTAAATGGCTTATATCGCCGACTCATTGAATATAATTTCATTTGGGATACACGAAGAAAACAATATAGGCATATCTATGCGGAATTCTTGCTACGACTTTTAGAGACAGCGTTATACGTAAAAGAATAGCGTAATTGCTCGGTTATAACTTATGGTTTAGTGCTTATTGTATAGGTTAACATAAGTAAGAATACTTACGGCGAGATGCTAACCCGATAAATAAAAAAAAGTTCAAACACTGTCTCAAGAATATAAGACAGGAATAACTAATTGTGAAAGGATCGTGCTCTATATCGCTGACCTAGGTTTCGAGAGCTAAATTAGGTGACAATTTAGAGCTGCGTTCTTGTTTTAGTATGGATTTGTATTTTACACATTAATGGCGAGAGCAACTAACCGAAAGCTTTCTCCAAGCGGTTTTTGAAGGTTCTTGTGCGATATGACAATGACGCGTGGTTACTGTAACATAGTTGTATTTTGAACCCATGATTAACCGTAGAGAAGTCATGCACTTAAGCAACTTTCATTGCTTTTTTCTCATTTCGCATATTATTGTTGTTTTTCTCTCATGACATTTCTTATTTGTTATTTTTTTTTACATTTCGCTTGAGCGCCACACGCGATGTACGGTGGGGAATGCCGGCAAATAATATACATGAAAAAGCATTTGAACATGCCATAAAATAATTCATATTAATTTCAACTGTCTCATATCGTTTAGTGTGTTTATGTGCTCTTTATGTTGTTGTAATTGCTTATTTGTCTACTGTGGTTCCATTTGTTGTTGTTGCAAAAAACACAAACACTCGCATGCAGGCAAGGAATTCGTCAAAGGCACACAAGAACAAATAAACAAGTTGCAACAACAAAAAGGCAGCGGAATGCGCAAGTGAATATTTGTTTGCCTTCCTGCGCCTATGATGATGCTTCCTGTTGCGAGAAAGGAAACGCGTAGGGACGCGCATCACAAATTACGTTTAATGTGTGTGTGTATATATGTAAATATGTATGTGTGTGTGCGCGTTTTTGTGCTTTCACCTTGTTGGTGCTGTCACAATGGTTCAGTGGTTTTGCTTACTTTCTTTTATTATTTTGTTTTGTCAATACACACATATGTAAATGTTTGCATATATATATGTGTGCGCCTAACAATTTGAAGTAAGAATTGACTTTTCATGTCCTTTGTAGCTCACCTGGCATGTTGCGGGCCTACATTACCCATGTCGTGCGCTGAGCTAGCGGTAATTTGCGTATCAGCGATGGTACCGGATTCCATGCCGAGCGGCTGCTTGCAGGTGCCTGTAAGTATGCAATGGTAGAAAGAAGTGAAAAAGCGGTTAGTAGTGGGAAATAAGTGTGTGAGTGTTGGTTTTCTCTTTATATTTTATTTTTATTCTTACAGTAATATTTACATAAGCTCATTGAAAGTATTGTTTGCAGTTTATTTTTGTGCTCTTTTCTTGGTTGCTTCACTTTTTGGTGTCATTAAAAGACTAAATTGTAAATAATACGTAATAGTGCTTGAAAGTAGGCTTCATAATTAGAATTTGCAGCAATTTGACAAGCTGAGCATACAATGGTGCTGTGACAAGGATTTTAAGTGATGCTAAATTGGCTAACTTCACATTTTATTTTTATTTTTATTATACAGCCTTACAAAAAATTAATTATAAACAGAAAAAATTTAACTTCGGCTGCCTAAATACCCAACACAGTTGCATTTCTTATAACAACTATAACTAAAATTGAAAGCAGAGCCGACTAGTTCTTTCTTGCCACAAAATTTGACATAAATAACCTTCAACAGATATTTTATGCAGATGCTTATCTTGAAGTTAATCGGTCCGTTTATATGGCAGAGTAAAAAAGGCGTGCATATAATTTCAGATCGATATCACAAAAACGGAGGGACTAGTTCAAGTGTATGCAGACAGGCAGTAATCGCTAAATCGACTCAAATCGTCACGTCCTTCTAAGTATTAAAAATGAGTTAGCAAACTTATTCTGCCATGCTCAGTGTATAAAAAGTACTATACGCCTTGTTTACCTTTATATTGTGTTCACAAGTTAAGAATATATAGATGAATGTTAATGAAATGTCAAGAACTAAAGTAATAAAGAATGAAATCAACAACATCTACGTTTTCGTATGCCGAAATTGAAGATCCCGAATGATCGTACTGTACCATTAAGCTTAGATTGTAGATAGTCTCTTTGTGATTTAAATCCGTTGCTTTGGTTCAGAAGCTAAACAAATATATACCTCAGGAATACTTGCCAAGATATCTTGTTAGACAAATTGCTAACGTTTCAAATGCTCGTTCAGCGACACGAATCGAAGTCACTTATGCCTGTTTTCAAATCGCTCGAATAAAAATATTTACTTTAGGGCAATTCAAAGTGCCCGAAGAAACTCGGCTTGATAGCTAAATAGTAAAGGAAACTCTAGCAACAACACCTCACATCTGTTTTTAATAGTTTCTATTGTTAGCTTTTTTATGTCGGGAAATTTTTGCAACAGCTGAAATGATATTTTTGAGTCCAGTTTTGTCAGCGCGTTCATTTCACTAAATTAAAGCCGTGATCAATACTTTTTGAGATATTGCAAGGTTTCCATTTCATTTTCGTAAATCACGTTATAAAGTATATCTTTAACAATTTAATTTTTGAAATATATCACAAAACCTGGAATGAGCTCTACTGTATATACGCTTAAATATAGTTGTTTTTCACAGCTTCTCCTGCCATTTGTAGAATGCTCCTTGATTTTGTTCGAAGTTTCAAGCCGACAACGAACAAACTGAGAGAATTTATTATTATCCAAAAAAAATATATTTTGACAGTTTTAAAAATTAACCGGGGACGACTAGTGCTGAAAAAATATATTTTTTGATGTTAATCGAAATACGGGTTATTTCATGCTGTCGATGTCGATACAGCGGGAAATTATATATATATTATATATATTTTTTTTTCAATTATACTATTTTGAAAATGCTGTCGAAGTGATAATTTTCGTTCGGATGAAACTGGCTCCATGCTGGTTACGTGAGCCCCACATTCGTGGAAATGAACCGTAGAAGTAAATATATTACTCACGACTCACTATAGCGACTGCTATATCTAGCGATGTTCTTTCTTTATATACGTCAAGAACGCATAACTTTATGATTTTTTTTTATATTTTGTGTCTCTTGAAATATCTTGAAAAATATCTTACAAATTGATCGGTATGAATAAGAAAATTGTTAGCAAGAATTTCATATACTTTTTATCAATTGCCAAAATTCTTTAATAGCTGATTAATAATACTTAGTGACTCACACAAGGTTCATCATAAGTTAGCTGATCTAATATGTAATTCACTAATTGGATCTCAATACGCGTAAAAAATTTATCAAATAAATTCGCGTCAGTTATTCGAAGTGAATGAGCATAAGTATACAAAAAATTTGGCCACCCTTCAGTATACTGCAGAGAGCAATTAGTGAGGCTTGGCAGGCAGAGATAAAGCTAATACTAATACAAACTATTCGTGAGTGCTTGTGTGTTATAAACACACCGATTAGAGAGTGGACTTAAGTGAACATGAGAGCGAAATTGCATTTTAAAATTTTGCTAAATACCAAACATTACTTTGGCTAAACTGTTGAGCTCAAAACAAGCACTTTTTCTTAAAAAATAAATATTAAAAAAAAAAAAGTAATTTTAAACGTCGAATAATGGCTGCAGTGAGATAAATATTTATTGCATTTTAGCAATTGTATAGTGGATTAATAGATGTTTTTGTTACAACTCACAGTTAGCTGGCTGTTGACTTGCTAAATGGCTATTTTTTTTTGGGTACTCATATTTTATGAAGCTTTCTAAATTTAATTTTAAAAATTTATAAATGCAGCACTTGATTTTGCACGTAAATTCGTGCTGTGAAAAAGTAGCTTTGGTGTAAAAAAAATTAAAATTTATAAAAAGTGAAAAATTAAAAAGCAACTCCTGAAAAAAGTTGCTGTATTAGATGCGGCAGTTGAGTGCGCACTGAACTGTGAACTAACAATTCGCATTAATGCATTTCGAAATCAACAAAATTTAAATTTTTTTAATTTAAATTTTTTTGTTTTAGATTACAGCGCTTACAAAAACAAAAAACTGTTTTTTTATGGAAAAAATGATAAATATGGACAGCTAAGCATTGTTGCTGACAATGCGCGCACGCAACAGTGAAATGCAATTCGATATTTTATAGAAACTATATTTGGTATTTATTATCTATATTGTGAACTAACATATGAAACAAAAAAAATAAGAAACGTTGACTTCGGCTGCACCGAAGCTATAATACCCACAAATAAAAAGTTTTCCATACAAGCTGCTGATTCTGATAGATCAGTTTATATGGCAGCTATGCGATATAGTGGTTCGATCTTAACAATTTCACCGGAGGTTGTACCGTTGCTTTGGACAATAAATCTTACCAATTTTCGTTCAGAGAAAAACGCTGCCCATACAAGGATTTGATTCCGATCGTTCAGTTTGAATGTCAGCTATACTTGTATGCTATTGAAGTCCAATATATGCGGTTTCGACAAACGCAAAGCTTTTTGAAGCTTATGAAAAATTTTAGATTGATATCCCAAAAACTAGTGGAACCAGTTTGTGTATATACCGACAGACAAACAGACAAACGGACATATCTAAATCAAATCAGCTCATCATGCTGTTCATTTAGGTATAAATTTTATAAGGTCTCCAACGCTTCCTACTGGGTAACATATTACAAACTTCGTCGCAAACTAAATATACCCTGAGCAGGGTATAAATATAATATTATATGACACAAGTATCGTAGGGCTAAGATCGGGTGTAGCCAAATGTTTTATACTCTCTTGATTAAACGTTCGCTTAATTTCGCTAAGATATCTTACAAATTATCGTTATACATAAACGGTATAAATCCAACCGAAAGTTTGGAATTATAACATTATATTAATGGAGGTAGTATTGACTCGATGTATCCAGTTTTGATATAACGACATATCATTAACAAATATATATGCTTTCTGAGTGTAACTAAGATAACTCACTGATGATTGAGCGATTATATGGTATAAAATTAATCGAAAGTTCGAAAATATTTATATTAGGTATATGGTTGCTAGGAAAAGTATTCAACCGAGTTTACTAATTTTTGACACTAGGGTATATTATTATCAGAAATTTCAATTATATAATATATCATATATATTGAACGATATTTTCGGTATAAAGTCAGCCATAGGCTTTGAAGTCTACATTTCCTGTAACTGGTAACTGGTGGCTTGCATTGTGGTCCGAGTTTAAAAATTTCAAAAAAAATTTGCGCGAGTAGTAAAACGAAATATATTTTTTAGAATTTTTTTTTTTCGCTAAAAACTCTACTTCAAATTCATATCACGATTTTATTTTTATATAAATATTTTTAATTCTATTTTTCCACTTGCACATACAATGCGCATATTACTCTACACTCGCTGTATTTTCCATTTTACTCTTACCATTATTATCTCCGCTTTTTCGCAATAACATTGCAGTGCATTTTCATTGCTGAAAGCAATTTGATGAATTGCCATTCTGAGTGCAGCGCAAAAAATTTACACAAATAAAAAAAATTATATACATTTTTTTATGCACACGTTTTAAAAACTAACAATTTAGTGAATTATAAAGTTCAAATCGCATAGTTGCACTTGAACAGCGCTTTTCATTCAAAGCCTTTCTATTTTTGTATTGCTTCATTGCAACGGCTTACTATAAATGCTGCCATTGAATGACTATTCAACATTTTCAAGTCCTTGAATTATATGGATTATTTATAAAAAATTGTAATTGATAGCAAATTGAAGTTGGTGGATTAGGTAACTAAATAGTGTACAATATTAGAAATTGTTATGACTTAATGGTAAAAAACAAATACATTTTTATATAACTCTTTGAAATCAACGTGAGTGTTTTGTCGATTGATTGATTTTGAAAATATTAAATATTTAGATTTTATTAGTAAATAAGTTGAAAATTTGTATATATAGGTATAAACAAAAAAATAAGAAACATCGTTAACTTCGGCTTCGTAGCTATGATACCCTTTAAGGTGCATTTCTTATAGCAACTATACGTATAAATAAATTTAAAACTTTTTTATAGTACTTTCTACCAAATAATTTGACATAAACAACTTTCAAGTCGAATTAAGATTACAAGAATAAAAACATCAACAATGAAAATCTCTATCTTGATTTTGATGATTCGAAGATTATAGCATTGCCTTGGACAATAATCCCTGCGAAATTACATGAAAATTTCTTGTAAAATAAAAAAGTTTTCCATACATTTTGATCACTCAGTTTATATGACAACTACGAGTATATCCGATATATTATTTTTATACGTTTGTGATTGTCTGAATGCATTCAGTTACAAGTTGCATTTACTTTACCCCACCTCTGTTGGTCTCTGATCCCGGCCGATGCAATGTTTGTGGTCAAACACTTTCCTTATGATTTAGTAGTTTTGGTAGCGTTTGTTTGGTCTGCGTTCTAGTGGTCCGTTAAGTTTTAGAGTTCTCTTATCAGCTACTGTTCTTGGGCTCTTTGGTCTTTCATGATTTTGACGGCTATTTCGCAGACCGCATTCCACTTAGCTTTTGATTCAACCATTTGGTAGTAGTAAAATCAAATCTTCAGAAACGTGCTAACATGGAGTCTGCAGAATGCAGAGTATGCGCGATGTAAGATGAGACACTAGAATTCTACATCTGTGAATGCGCAGCAATCAATCGGTTGAGACGGCATATTTTCCACGACTCCCAATCATCCAATTTAACAGATATTGGCCAATCAGGTTGGAAAAAATCAGACATCTAGTCAAGTTCACTCAGTTGCTGTACAGGGCTGGTACCAACTTGGGTCTAATGATGGCTTAAGGGCGGTCAGGCCTTTCAGCGGCTTCTTTTTCAAGCAACCATTAAACTTAACCGAAAGCACTTTCGTATAAAAGTTATAAGTATATAAGTTTTAACATCAATAGATACGTGAGTATTTCGTTGTTAGCAATAATTGAATCCATAGATTCAGATTCTCCACCTCAGGAGGACTAAGACACTTGGTCCAACAAGTAGTACACACTCAACGAGTACTCAACTTTGGCGGTCGCTTAATAAAAGAGTGTAAAAAAAAAATTAAAATTTCAGAAGTTTCGTCCGTCTTAAGGATTAATAATAGGTTACTTTTTCTTAGCTGTGTGGTTTACATATAATATGCGTCATTTAGAAAATATTTGCTTGCATGCTTAAATAATTGTTATAATTTGCAATGCAAAACAAAGCATAAATCATGTCCTATATTACCACTTTTTATTGAAATTGACGCAACCATTTAAGGAGCTTTAACAAAGTCAGTGTCCCCCCGTTACTATCGCCCAGTTAAGCAAGAAAGGAAAAAACTTTGTACAACTGAGGCCACACGCGCGGCAAACAAAGTGGAGACCAAGCCGAATACAGCATACTCCATCAAACTGACTGATTAACTGACCGACAAACGCATTGATTGACTAAAGTTATTGCTTTTATTGATTGACGCAATTACAACAACAAACAGGCTGACTTAAATGGCCTGATTGGATGGGCCAGTGGTGAGCAAGAAGAACTGAATTACTTAGTTCATACACACAACTGGTTAACGAGTCGCACACGAGTGTCAGCGTGGCCGACAGAATGGTTAACTGACTAAGTGACTGACTGCAGGCTGGACCGACCAAGTGGTACGGTAGCGATGGTTACAGCGGTGGACGGACTGTTTGACTGCCACAATTTACTGCCGCTACGCCTAAACGGACTGTTTAAATGCCTCTTGGAGATATTCAAGCGAACTTGTAGGAACTATGTGTATATAGGTATGTGCACCACAACGTTTGACCGAAATTCAAAAGCTGACCCCGAAAGCGCACGCTGGCAATTGGATAAACTAAAGCGTTCTTAACTCGCACACGCATCATCATACGCAGGTCTCGAAATCCTTAACAAACAACTTTAAGGCTCAATCAGTCTATAAAGTCTCACAGGCAACAACAATGAGTTAACGTTGTGAAGGCAATTGTTGTATATGAATAATAGCAGCAGCAGCCGTAACTTGGCAGTGGTGAGTTTGCTCTACAGCCGCACATACACATACTCGCAGCATGCCACAGAATATTTAGACCTTTTGCGCTCATGTTTATTAATGAACGCGTTCCGAACCAAAAGCATGCCAGTCGGCCGGGCTACTGTTGCTGCAACATTGGCTAAATTTGCGGCTGCTATCGCCCGTGTTTAGCTATGCGTGGTTGTGTATGTATGCATGTATGTTTGGATTTACTACAGCCACTTCTCCACATTATCAACACTATCAGCAACATCATCGTGGTCAAAGTCATTTGATATTCTATTTGGTAGCGTTCAAACCGAGTGCGCGCTGTATGTCTTGTGGCACAACTAAGCAGCACCTATAATATATCATTGTTGTTGTTGCTTTCCACAGCTACTATAAAGGCCGCTGTCGCTTTTATTATGAATGCTTGCTGCTGTTGCGGCAATTGGCCGCGGTTGAGTGGCTGCGCTGCCACAAATTCACAAATACTTTCACAAACATTCACATACATCCACACACACACATATATATATAAAAGTATATGTATACAAAGCACGCATTTATTCATCAATATATTCGTGGCAGCTACTCAGTGGTTCTCATTGCTGCCACACATTGTTCAATCGCCGTCAATCGCCGCTGCGGCCGTTCACTGGTGCGGGTCCACCAGGAAGTTGCTAATGGTTGTGAGTTGATGAGTTGGCGGTCGTTTAGTTGCGGCTGATTGATTTGTTCGCTAATTTATTATGAAAATATTAAATGAAGAAGTGTATAAGTTGGATGGGATTATGCGAGCAAACATTGTTAATTGCACTTTTCTTCGACCTATTAGTGTGACTAATTAATAGATTGGAAATAAAACGCAAGCAAATGCCGTGCGAATATTCGATGGTGCAATTTTTGTATTGCTTTATTTTGTTCTGGCTTTAAAAAGTAGGTGATTTTGATCACATGTCTAACGCTTAACCCACACCTCCAAAAGCATCAAACCTGATAGCGTTTAAGGAATATGACCTATTAAATATCCGCTTTTCATCCGCAAACTAAAGGAAATAATTTCTTAGCAGCTTACGGAAGAGTGATCACAGAACAGGTATCTCATTACTAGGCGCTAAAGCAAGCCCTATTAATTTACAACCTGTGTCGTCTGTTTTTTTTTTAATTAACTTGTAGTTACATATGTATAGATACGAGCATATAGAGAGAAGATAAATACTTCTTTAAAAGCTTGGCTATCATTGCAGGTATTATGGGCCAATAGGAGAAGAATCGTATGCCATCAGGCCAACGCCAGGCCACACACATTGATGCTGACTAGCTGGAATCTCCAAGAGTTTGGGTGAGAGGTTCTTATGCATCCAACTTATACGGGACCGGTACCAAGTGATAACTATCTGCTCTTGTCTATGGCGAATGATTTTGCAGGTAGAAAACGTGTCTCAAGAGAAGCTTGTCAAAATCGACTGTCCCAATAAGGTTGAGATTTCTATGAGAGTGACATTATAAAAATATCTTCAAAATAGCAACAACCATAGATATCAAACAAAACGGTGCATATCTGACATAAATCGGATTATTCTAATTATGCTATATAAAAACCCAAATGAATGCAAAAAAAAAAAAACGATGATGTTAGACTCAGGAAAGCTGGGTATATGAGTGCTTCCAAGCAGGGGCACACTGAAAACATCCGTTACTTAAATTTTATCTGAACCACTGCAACGTGGACCTCCTTGTGGTTTCTTCTCTGCACTCATACCTGTGAGGAATAAATGGATGGGCTAAAGTCGATGGGAAAGAAGTGCAGTGAGCTTATTTAGGAGTCGTGAACTCTCCATCAACTCTAGCTTCAGGACCACTGCAGTGTCTTTCAAGCGGAAGTGGCTAACAGGAGGTAGCAGTAGCTGTACTGCAGTGCAGCGTTCTTTAGAGAGGTGTATATTCACTACGAAAGCAGAACGACACTACTGGCCTTGAGATCGCTGGCAGTGTGCTTAAGACTTGTTAAGGCTTGTCTGATGGCATTAGGTTATTTTGTTAAGCGACTTGTTAGCGTAATTTGTCACAACGGCATAGCTGGAAAATGCCAAGCCGCTAAACTTGCAAGAGAGAGCAACCTTACCCCAATTTCACTAGATTGGAAACAAGTCGGTACTCTGTTATCCTCTTGGGCTCTTGCACTCAGCTCAACAAACGGTGGTCAAGCACTTGTGCGGCTGCGAATTCTTTTTGGCCCAAAGTGAAACGTGAGAGGTGGATGGATGGATTTTGTCCAAGTTGTATGAGAAAGAAGAGGTGCAATTTTCTAGGCACTTTCTTCTTTATTGGCCAACTTTTGCCAGACCGAGGTTGAAATATCTCGGTAGACACACTTTAGCTAATTTCTGTGAAGCGGCAGGGATTAATGTAAGCCGTCTTAAAAAATTTCTGGTAAGCTCAAAACGTTTCGTCGTTGACAGTCGGGTGATCCATATCTAGGAATTTTGGGAATCACAAAAGACCAGCGTTCACAGCTACACAACTGGAATATTGTGAACTTAAAGGGAGAGTTTAGTGTGAAACCACTCATAGATGACTTGAGATGACTTAAATGGTATACTTTGACGACGGGTGCAGTTCGGTGGATGAACAAATAAGGTAGTGGAAATTTTTCGAAAGACATGATATTATATGTACAAGTCCCGAAAGCGACAATTGTTTAAAGTAATAATAACACACAGATAGGGTTGTTCCTGAATATAGCAGAAGGTCTAGGAAATCTTTCGACCCTGATATAGTTCACTACCATATGTTTGAAAAATTAACAACCAAAAAGAAAAATTTTTAAATTGTCAACTCAAATCCAACAATATGATCTCTTGATTATTAGTTCTACCTAGCCAGCAATTGCAATCAAAATACAAATATTTCAACTCTTATTAAATGCCAAATAAAAATCAGTAGCTAAATATTTTTTTTTTTTTGTAAATCTAAACTTCTCATAACAAATTTCAAATTTGCCAACGTTAAAGTCGCCGATTAATAGCCACGGCCACCCTCTACCTTCTCAACGCTTGCAACAACACATTTCAGCACCAACTGTTGCTGACTGACTGCCTTGTTGTCGATTAGTTGTTGCATGCATAAAGCCAATGAGCCGTACAACATGCTGGCGTTTTATGAATGCAGTAACAACAAATACAATAACAACAAAAATAAGTATCTACAGTGGCGCTAATAAACAAAATACGAAGGGAGAGCAGCGAAAGCAATGACACAAGCAGAAAGCAAAAACAACAACAACATCAACGAACATTGCTAAGTATTTACTAAGGGAAATGGTAGCGCTAACAACAAATACTACTAAAACAAATTGCGGCGGCAACAGCGACAGCAGCATTCGCATTCAACTTCATTTACAGTTGTGTTGTTATTAGCGCTGTGCGTTTTGTTATTGGTTTTGTTGTTGTCGTTGCCACGCTGGTGCCTTTGCAGTCATAAAGTACGCGTTGTTAACTTTGGCTGTTATTTGGCTGTTGCCATTTATGTTGCCACGCGTCATTGCATCGCACAGCTCCGTCATAATTCACATTATTTAAACTTTTACGTTGTTCTAGACGTGAATTTCGTTGGTGTTTTTGTAGAGAATCTGGCATTTTCAGTCCTTATTTTTATTAATTGCATAAAATATTTTTTAGCTCTGTAAAAATCAAAAAACGATCTGATACGAGTACACTGTTAAGAGATTACCTTGAATTTATTGCTCCGAAGAACCACACTACGTTTGTTTTGAATTCCGTTTTGTCTTCCAGATAAGATCGTGCATTTTCGAGTACGAACTTCAAATGTTTACTAAGCAGGAAAACTGTCTCAATCTAGAAAGACTTAGAACTGAACCACTTTTGCAAATTGTTCAACTTTAATAACCGAAGGCTCGACCTTCCCAAGCGACATCGGTCCGCTCTATGGGCTCATGTTGAGGAAAAGTTCCAAGAAGCCAAACCTTAGAGCAAAACTTCACGCGTGTGATTCGCCAGTTACCAGTCGGAATGCTCGAACGAGTCATCGAAAATTGGACTCAAGAGATGGACCTTCTAAAACGTAGCCACGGTCAACAAATAGCTAATCGCTGCTAATCTCTAAAGTCTGCCCTCCTTGCTTGCCTCTGTGAAAATATGCATCACTACATCACAAATCGCGACCTGGCGGCTCCTTCTCTGCGAACATACTGGGATAGATAAATAGGCCGGGCGATACCATTAGCAAAGAGATATAGTAAGCTTTTGCATTGCTGCCTCGAAACTGGTTGATAGGTCACTGAAGGCAAGTCAAGGAAAGTTTGACTTCTTTATCAGTAGCATCAGATCACTTGGTTATTTGACTTGTTTGAGGCGATGAGTTAGAGTGGAACCACCGAAAATAGAAAAGCTAATATAGTTCGCTATCCTAATGTGCTCTAACTGTGAATCTATAGATCTTCTGTGAGCTTGACATGTGGAAGAACTTGTGCGGCTGCGAAATTTTTCTGGTCCATAGTGAAATGCCAGATGATCTGAACTACTTGCTCTTAGCGATGTTCATTTCTGGCTAGACATAGATTAACATGTGGTGAGACGGATGAAAATTGCCTAAGCTGTATAGAGAAAAGCGATCTAGGTAAATTGTTCAGCTTTTGCCAGACTGAAGTAATTTTAAGGTTAGGAATCTGATGCTGAAATGGAGCTTCCCCAAAAGTTAATATTTAAAAGTTAGGGACCTGTAAGTAATATATTATAGTATGTAATGCTTGTAGAGTCGCATCTGGCTAAAAGTTTTTCTTTTCGGGACAAGTTATTTATGTGAAGTCTTCTCATTACAGAAATGTAGGCGATGGTTTTAAATAAATTTCGTCGTAAGCTGAGGTCGAACTGGGGCACCGCGGAATAGTATTGCAATCCACAATACCGCGGTAAAACTTTGCGTTGAGAAACTTCCTTAATTTGTCTTAATTAAAGAAATTTTAGCCAAATAGTTATATTTTCATGTGAACATTTTGAATATGAGAACTCCAATTGCAAATATTATTCCCATCGGTATGAAGTACTCCACATGACCAAAAAAAAAAAAATTGGTCGTATCAATTAACGCTGCATAATTACATAACTGAGCAACGGGGTACCAAACGAAAATTTATTGTGCAAATTTGGCAAAAATAATAAAAACAACTGACATAGCCAGCTTCAATTCCGGTAATGAATATAAAGAGCAAAATAACGGCTAATAACAGCAAAAATAATACGCGAGACACAACTAATAGAGAGCAAACTCAACTCTGAGGGTTTCCAGACACCAGCATACCAGATTTCATTGGGTTTAATTAATACTTCGAGTTACTAAAAGCTCTACTGCAAGTGCAAAGCCAAAAGCGGCGAGCAGCGATTACACACATCACTGATAAAACAACAACCACAATAACAGCAACAACAATGCGAAAACAATAAGTAACCTGGAGCAGCAAAGGCAACGCCGGTGTAAATTCACGTCAATTAGAAATGAAAATGGAGATTTAGCCGCAAGTGCCGAGGTAAGGAAGCGAATGGCAGCGCAAAAGCACTGGATCGCGAAGAGACGAGAGAATTGTGCGCAAAGCGCCAGGGAGTAATTGGAGAGAAGGACCAAGCGGCCAAAACAACGGAAATGTAGCGGATACAGTTACACTTTTGGGAGGAAAAAGGTATAAAAAAAAAAACATGCAACAACAAAAGCAAAGTGTAGCGGAAAATGAAAACTCGCCATAAGGTAAAGTTATTCTTGCTGCTTTCGCATTCCCGCTGCTGTAACTGGATCTGCAACAGCAACGGACCTCATACATCAATTAGGCAACTTTGTTTTGAACAAGTTGGTGGGTAACATAGTGGGCGCGCCGCGCTAAAGCTTGCCTGCTCGTTTGCTGACTTTTTCATTTACTGTGAATATTCGCGAAACGAATGGCAAGCAACAGTGGAATTGCAAACCAAAAGCACAGACGACGCAACAACAACAACAACAACTGGCAGGAATGCAAATACGTTGAGGCACACACACATATGTATATACACATGTACACACAGCTGCATAAAGAATTTAACGTTATTGAACAATGCCAAAACACAATACAAAGTAAGCTATCTAACGGTGCGGGGGTGCAGCGGAGGCAAAAAAGTTTGCATAAAAATACCGAAAAACGAAACAATTCAATTTGAAATGCCAAAACAACACAGCTTGAATAACCAAACAACAACAACAATAAAGTTTACAAGCATATTGCTGCAGCGCCTCCACCTTCGACTACACACACATACACACACACATACATATGCATACGTACAAACGAAATATTCGCAAAATCGTTAATTTAATTAACTGCACAAATACGCGGAAAAGTATTTTCATTACGAGCATATGGTCGATTTGTGTGTATTTTCGTTTGCGGAGGTGGTTTGCTTTCGATTTAGGCGAAGCCGCTGGCTGTGGAAAATCAAGCGAATCACTGCTGCGCGCATCGCTGATTATAAGGAAAACGAATTAAAAAGAACAAACAACAATAAAAATCATTAAAAGAGCTTTAATAAATAAAGTTGGGAGAGTGCCGAAATTAATGCGAAAATATGGCAGCACTAGTTATGTGGGCAACATGTCTCAAGGTAAAAGCCGCACATTTGGAAAAATTATAAATTCGAAATAACTTTTAAACTTTTAAACTTAATGTAGGCGCACAAATATATGTATGTAGTTGGAGGCGAAAATGTATGAGTTCATAGTTTCATGAAGTTTAAAATCACCCTCGACATCGCTTATACCCAACATAAGTATAATGCTAAGTGGACCTGGTATATCATTCGCGGAAAGCAAAGGCTGTCTTATTTCGGTTAATATTGAAAAATGTACTGTAATTATTATTTTATGTTTCATAAGGCGTGTTGGAATTACAGATGTTCTGTCCTCGCTGTTAAATGTGATATCTTTTCAGACCTTAGGTACATATATATCAAGTCTATACACAACAAATCCATTACCTTTTCTATAGATTACTAAAAAATTTTCTCCGACAGTTTTGTGATTGCCCAATATTGTTTTAGCACTAGTCAAAGATGGACACCGGCAAAGAGAAGCTATGCCTATTATAAAGTTTTAATTGGATAAAATCGAAAACGCAAAACAGGCGGTTGAAAATGTGAATAGTAGTATAAGAAATAAGACTGGATAAAAAAAGTATGGACCGAATTTCCATCTACTAATCATTGCCGAATCGCAACAAAATCGATCCGTTAATGAAGCGAATGGTTACTGGTGATCAAAAGTTGGTTACTTTCGACAAGGTCAAGGGAAAAGGGTTGTGGTCGAATCTAGGAGAGCCGACCAAACTCTTAATTCGAATATACAAGTATACTATCCACAATTGGGCTGTCTTAGAGAAGTTGTGGCCAAATAGTAGAGTAATTGTGCTGCATCGGGACAACGCGAGGCCGCACACTTCGATAGTGACTCGCCAAAAGCTCTAGGAGCTTGGTTTGAAGGTTTTAATGTATCCACATTTTATACCGGACCAGACGTCAAGTGATTTCCATCTGTTCCTGTTTATGGCGAATAATTTTGCTGGTGAAAAATTCGTCTCACGAGAAGCTTGCAAAAATCGACTGTCTCAGTGTTTTGCCAATAGCGACGATATTGTTTACCAATATAGAGAGTGGCATAATGAAATTATCTTCATAATGGCCATAAGTTTAGAAGCTGAATATTTAATCTAAGTCGGATCATTCTGACTATGCTAAATAAAACCTTTCATTAAAAGCAAAGATAAAGAACATTTTTTTATTAGACTTTATATTCTTTTGATATGACAATTTTTTAAAAATCAAAGATTTGGTATTTGGAAATTATCGATTGACAAATGAAAATTTAGCTGATAGTGTTGTAATAACATTTCGCTCAGGTCAAACCATTTTGAAAGATGTTTTGTGTCTTAAATGCATCAGGTCGCGATTGGTGTCAAAATCGCTAAATTTTTTGTGTCGCATTAATGTGTGTGAAACTTTGCTTTCTGACTATTGCGACCACTTCAAAAGCATCATTACTGAAGACGAGACTTCGACTTACGCAGACAACCCTGAAACCACCAGCGAATATGTGAAGAAAGCAAAACTGAAATAACCACGGAAAAGTCAATCAGAAATCAAGGTCATGTTGGGCGTTTTCTTATTCTTTAGTTGTAGTGCGTTATGAATTCTTTTCGCTGGGCCAAACTGTCAGCAAAGAATGTTATTGAAGCGTTATGCGTCGTTTGAGTGAGCTTTTCAATGAAACGGCCGATATTATGGGCGAAAAACTCTTGGTTACTTCATCACGATAATGCTCCACGTCATACTGTAATGGTTCTTTGCGACTTTTTTTTGCCAAAAACTTGACTCGTATCATTCTGCAACCACCGTAAGCGCCTGATTTGGTTTCGTGCAAATTCTGGCTATTCAGCAAACTCGTAAGGCCCCAATGCGGTCTAAATCTTTATCTGCACCTCATATATTTCTAATATAATGATTTCCGTTTATAGTATTAAGGCTACCATAGATCTTTATAGCTTCATCGAGCCTCCAATTGGAGACTCATGAATTATTAAAATAACTAATTTGAGTTACTTACACAAATTAATATTAACATAATCCAAAGCAACTTTATTAGCGACAATTTCAGTAAACTAAATCGTGACTAAATAAATCAAAACGAATGACGCTAAACGCAAAATCCACAGTATACAAAAATAATATATAACGACTGCAAGTAAAAGCCGCAATAATGTCAATATATAATATTATGCCAGGAAATGCCATTAATTTGCGTGCGAAGTCTGTAAACCCCAAAACCCACTGGCTGCGATTTGCATCTTAAATGCATGTCAACAACAACATGCTGCAAAAATCGTACACTAACGGCACATATGCACATAAATGACTTCATGCGATTGTGCGCATGTGAAATAGCGCGCCGGGCCATGCCAGCTGTCAAATGCCAACTAGCGGCTAAGCGTTATCAGCGAATCGCACATATGAAATTTATCGTTTACATTACGTTACACACACACACACGATAGTTCAAAAAGCAACAATCGTAACAGCAACAACAAGCATAGCTGCAAAATAGCGCTCGTATTTGTAAAATTAATAGCGCGCGCATGCGCAATGCGATTTTCCGCTGCAACAACTATTAATTGTTATTTAATTTTTTCAACACTTTGTCGAGGAACGATCAACAGCGCGGTGTGTACGGCTCGCTAAGCCTTACACGGCGCACACTCACATTTTGATATGTGTTCGCTTTGAGCGACGCGAAAAAGCTTGAGAAATTTATTAACACTGATTTGCTGATATCGGTGTATGGCATCTTAGAGGAAAAATCGCACGCGGTTTAATAGAGAAAACTTGTTGAACTCTTAGTTGTGGCAGCTACTAAGCTATTGCGGCGGACGAAGCATATACGCTATTACGTATAGTATTTGCAGGGTATATGATGGTCCTAATGCAAAGTGCTCAGCTTTTTTCGTTTACTGAGGCCGTACCACTAATCTTCAGATCGATACAGACGATTGAAAAAAATTTTGGTATATGACATCTTAGCGAAATTTTGGAAAGAGCTTTACGAAGTTTCGACTATGGGCCGCTAACAACGGACTAGGTGTTAACCCTCACTCAGAGCTACAACAATTTCTCTGTCCCCACAGTAAAATATTTAAGGCTCGAGAACGCTGCCAAACTGAACTGGAAAACGAATTTAAAAAGCTTATAATACTTAGCAGAATCTGGGCCTTAGAGCCGATTATAGT
Organism: Bactrocera oleae; assembly: GCF_042242935.1. Lineage (NCBI taxonomy): Eukaryota > Metazoa > Arthropoda > Insecta > Diptera > Tephritidae > Bactrocera > Bactrocera oleae. The sequence continues at coordinate 78,460,617 of NC_091537.1, forward strand.
CATGTGTATGTATCAACGTAGGTATAGACCAATTCTTATATTTGGAGTACTGCTTTCGTGGCCAGCATTGAAAAAACAATATATTGTAGTATCAGAAAGCTGACTGAAAAACAGAGAACAGCCTGCGCAGCGGTTGCCGGGGCTACAAAGTCATGTCCGATTAATGTGCTTAATATGCTCCTAAATCAACTGTCCATAGAAGTTTTCATTTGGTAACTAGCAGCATGTTCTACTATAAGGATTAATGAGAACCTGGTGTGTTATGGACATAGTCCTGAACTAGCTCAGAACAAATTAAAGTAAATCAGACTATATCCCACCAAGGTTGGATTTCAATAGTTATTTCCAGGTGAGGAAAGTACCCTTCAGACGGGAATAAAGAAGATGTTTATCATCTAAACTCAATCTAAACCAACGGGTCCAAAACGAACTGCGGAAGAGGGTCAATGATATTGACATATCTTTATCTATCCGCCCAGCAAACTCAACTAGCATCTTTCAATAAAAATGGCCTGTGGCATAAAAATGGCCTGTGGATCTCTATTGAATAACTACGCGAGTATTCAGAAAGCTACTAAATACATAGATAGCCGGGTAGTTGTGCTAGTCTTATCGTCGTCAAGCCTTAATTCGAACATAGTCAACAAATATAGAAAGGCTTTAAGCTTTTTGGTGGGTCAATTCCATTTGTCCATAATTTGGGTTTCTGATCACAGAAACATTTTCGGCAACGAAAACGCAGAGGTGTCGGCAAGGCAGATATAATACCGTGCCCGCTAGCAACGATCAAGAGAAAGGTTAATACACAATTTTAACAAATAGCTCAGAAGAGATGGATATACACACTTACAGCTGCTGTAACAGCAGGGGCATTGGCCATTTCGAGAACATGGGTTAAAAATGGAAATGCCATATAACAATATCTGACGCTGGTTGGAAAATCAAAGGGTATAAAGAAACGGTTTTACACTTTCTCGTGAATGCTCAGCTCTATCGCAAACATGTGCGATATGTACTAAGGTTTTATGATCAGATCATTTTCGATTAAAATTTTTATTGTAGACCCGAACATTACTTAATTATGAGTGATTTACATATGTTTAAGGACACAAAATTTTACAATAATACTGCGATATATTGTATTCTAATTAAGAAACTGATACGGAACGGATATTCTGAATAGATAAGACAAAGCGTTCATAAGTTCACAAGGTTGAACACTAAGTCTTGAAAGAGGACTATCGAATAAAATTCATGAACCGACAGAGAAAGGTCTTCTGAGGTGACCGTGGGTACGATCTTAGATCTGATCTGAAATATTTCGACTTAAACAAGCAAAACCCAAGCACATGGAATCCATAAAGTAAATGTCGTTGAGATCCCAAATGAGAATCGCAGATTTTCGGTCTGGTCTCAAAAACGCTCATTTTGTATAAATTATAGTTCGATGTGGGTTTGTGGGGCGAGTAAAGATTTATCATCCCGACACCTATCTTGGAAGAAATGAAAAGGTAAAATACCCGCCTTTAAATTGACCACCTATTTGGCAATTATATATAAAGTACAGCTAGTCACCCTAAGTAAACAAAAATGGCGGTCCAAAGTCCATACGTTTTCGGAATTAATAAAGAAATATCTGACTTTTTAGGATTTGTCCAACTTCTCTCTAATTATGGTACACTGAAGCGGAATTGTATCATTGTATTCTATCCGTTTTTAAAAACATTAATTAAATATTGGCTTGTTTTTGAACCACCCTTTCAATGTACATGAACATATGTGGCATGTGGCAAGCGATACATTGCAATCACGATAAACTCATTTAAATAACGTCACTTGAATGGGGCGTAAATATATGATATGGCCTATATCTCATGTGACTATACGGTTATATGTATGTTCGTTACATATTGCTTCGCTGCGGCACTCAACTCTTGCTCTTGGACAACTGTCAATTCTGTCCGTCAGTCAATGACCGCCACTCTATTATTTGACAGCCGCGCACGCCACTGCACTTTTTACATCTCAACACCTTTGTTGCCTCGACACTACGCGCATTTTTCTTGTACTACTAACTCCACTTTGCCTCCCGCTCCATAAGCTGGGCGCGCTGGTTTTTGTGGCGTGCTTGCCTCTGAGTTTATATGTGTAGTCTCACATGGCCTAAATAGTGACCGCTTAGTCGGAATGTCGCGCATATGTTGCTGCATCAGCCAATCACTACGGCGTGTGTGCCTAAAGGCTATTTTAAGCTATCATTTACCAGTTCCTTGAGTTTAATATGCTGTTGTGATCGTTTTAAGTTTGCCATAAATTCTTACAAATCCTGGTAAGCTGATTTGATTAAAGCAATCAATGTAGCGGCGAGGAGAGATTTAGTTGGTAATTATTATTGTTGTAGTGATACGCTTACAGAGTTGCTATATCCGTTTACATAACTTAATCAAAACTTAATTGTGGTCTGTTATCTAATGGTGGATAGTGTGGATGGGGTAAAGTTGATAGTAAGAAATATACCAAGAGCTCAAATTTGAATCGGATTGATATATTTAAACGGAGTGCATAAAACCTTTATCGATAATATTGGCCATTGATTATGACAACATGGACTTGTCTCATGCGCCTTGTCGTGTAACTTCTGATAACATTGAGATGTGATAAAAAATATGTTCGAAAAGCAGCACCCATACTCCCTCAGCCGATCTCTAAGAGGATCTCCGAAAGAAGGTGTCTGGCCATGAGAAAGATCTGCTAAAAATTATCTCACGTCTAAGATCCCAAATATATATATATATATATTATATTAGTATGGATCAATACCGGTAATAATCGAGCGACTAGGTAAAATTTTGATTTTTGCCAAAATGGCGACTATACAAATTTTTCGATTTTTGAAAAAATTCAGACTTCAGAGTGGCTTAAAAAATCGTAGTAATTGTCGAAATTTTTTCTTTCGTTCTTTACCTGACAAATATATTTGAGAAGGTCGTGCGAAAACTTAAAGTCTCAGCCGTTTCGGAGAAATTTTTTTCACCGACTGCTTAAGTTTAAAAAAATTCGGTCATATCTCCGAAACAATTTGACGGATCAACTCCGAATTTTTGGATAAAATTATATTTTAGAATATATGTAAATTCGATTTACATGCCAATATAAAATTCGATATTTGCTAGAGGATATAAACGCTTAATGGTTCTGAAGTTCTTACAAAACGTTTTTGCTCTGGCAAGTCAACTTAAATGAGAGCGGTTAAAAACTGCCGAAGAGCTGAGTTAAAAGTAATATAAGTCCCAGTTTTAGGTTGATTTCCTCGCTTTTAACATAAGAGCGATTTATTTCAGTTATTTTTATCAAGTACTTAATCAGAAGAACTCTCAGATTCTTTCATAAAATATAAGGGATCATAAAGTACTCACAAAGCCTTGTTATTCTGCTCTATTTTTTATTTTTTTATCTTAATTGCCCTTTTTATTGATGTCGGCTCGCACATCAACAAGCAAAAATATTAACATTAAGTAAATAATTATAAGCAATCATTCAGTGTTTAAGCGCCATAAGTCAAAGCTTAAAATGCGAGACGGCTAACAAAAAAAAAAACGAAAATAATGATTATGCTGAAGAATATAAATGAACACGAGAAAAGATTGTGAAGTAAAGGCACAACTTTAGTATTTAGTAAATAGAGCGAGATGATGAGTGGCGGGTTAAAGGCAGTGGCACTTGAAGTGCAAGAAAATGCGTTGAAACTGAACATCAACTAAAATATTCCAATTCTCAGCTGAGTATCCAAGCATATTCACGCAACATGTGGCACAAGCTTTGGCAGTAACAAGCCATTAGGAGAAAAAAAGGAGAAAAAAAGTTAACTAAAGTTGCACTGAAACTATAATACCCTTCATAGCTGCATTCCTTATAGAAAAGAGGATATAAAAAGATCTTAAAGTTAAATTTGATTGCTCATTTTATATGACAGCTATATGCTATAGTAGTCCGATTTAAGCGATATGTACGGAGATTGAAGCTTTGCTTTAGACAATAAATCGAACCAAATTTCGTAAAGATATCTCGTCATATGAAAAGGTTTTCCATATAAGGATTGGATTTTGAACGATCAGGCTGTAAGGCAATCCGATATCGGCGGTTCCAACAAATAAGCAGATTTTTGGGGAGAAAAGGTTGTATGTAAATTTTCAGCTCGAAAATTGTGGGTCATATCTCAGAAATTGAGGGTCTAGTTGCTGTTCATTTATATACTATATACTTTATTGAGTCTGTAACCTCTCTTTCTGGGTGTTACAAACTACGTGTCAAATTTATATACCCTATTCAGGGTATAAAAACGACGCACGTTTATGGGGGTCATGCTGCGTAATGTAAAAAAAAAAAATATTTTTTGTTTTTGTAAAAAAAACAAACACAGAAGTATTGTTTTTGTACAATAAATGAAATAAGAAAATCTGCTGGCCGTCAGCGGCCCACTTAATCAACATCTTCTCGGCCGGCCGGCTGGGGGGCCAAGGCAAGCCCCATTACAAACAAACAAAATCATAAATACAAAATACATAAGTTAGTGAAAGACCGCAAGTAGCTGTGTGTGTGCGTGCAGCAGTGTGTGCGTGTGCATGTGTTAATGTACAAGCCCAAAAACTCATTTACACAACGCAATTACCTAATTATATGCTTATACACAAACAAACAAATAATTAGATAAATACATGAATAAATATAATTATTGCAATCACTCTTTCATACACTTACAAACAAACATATACCCACAAGTATAGTATTTGGCTGGTTTTTCAACTTTTCATCGTTCATTTGGCACCAACTCAGCCAACTGTTGTCCGCGCGTTACATTCAATGCACATACACACACACAAAGTCTGTCTATTGGGTACAATTCCCAGCTGTATTGCATATTGATGAACACTGTGCATGACAGATTGCTGGTAATGAATTATATTTAATTATGAAAATCAATTTAGTATTTTTCGGTCGATGTAAGACGTACTGCTTCCTCCTCTTTGCTGTTAGGCGGTCTTCTTATGTGCCTTGGAGATTTATCTGGGAAGTGGGTCAGCGAGTTGGCAGATAATGCTTTTGTAATACTTAGGGAATATCAGCACTTTCTATTGGAATAATCATACAATAGAATTTGTGTATTGTTATTGTGTACCACGCTCATCTTAGAAACCATTTAAAAAGTGAAAATATTTTAATTTTGCTAAATTTATAAATTTTTTTTTAAACTTTTCTTCTCAAAACCTCAGCAAACAGAAATCCTATATTTTTACACCATTTAAAGGTATAGTATAGTTAGATTAATCCTATTAGGGTCAAATATGCAACGTTTCATTTGATAACTTGTTGGATTTTAAAGTAAAATTTCATAATCTCACTCTTATAGAAATCCTCGTCGCTATTGCCAAAAACTGGGATTGTGAATTTTCAGAAGTTTCTTATGAGAGAATTTTTTCAGCAGAAAAATCATTAGCCATAGACAGGTGCAGGTAGCAATCATTTGGTGCCAGAATCGAAATTTAAAGTGGATGCATAAGAACCTCCAGAGCTTCTTGCCAGCCACTTTCGATGTACCCGGCTTGGCGTTTTCCTGATGGAACACAATTCCTCTCCTATTGGTTTCATCATATTAAGAGTTTGACCGTCAGGAAAAGCAGCTCATAGTAGATGATTCCCTACTAATCTTACCTGCTGTCTTAGCCACCGTTTTCGTCTGCTCATCGCGACTCCATCACGACCGTGTGCGCTTGACGTCTTATTTAGATGGTTCCAAATGGAATTTTGTGCATTGAAATTGTCGGATCTCCTTAGAGACTATTTCCAATTGATCTATCTATATGATTACCGTTACTAACAATGGCAGTGCAAGATAATTAAATCATTGTTCTAACACTTTAAGTATGGTAATTTGGATCAAGTAAGTAAATTTCAAATCCAATGATGATTTTTATAACTGAAACAATTCATGCTACGTGATTCCAGGGAAAATCGATGAACCTCTTGCCGCATGAAGGCCCGAAGCACTTTTGTATTAGTATTTACTTTAATGACTTTTAATTTGCTATAATGACTTGAAAGCGGGTGTACATTCACTCCCATAGCAGAGTCGCAATAGAGGTCTTGAGTGCGCTCAAAGCTAGTCAAGGAGTGTATGACTTAGTTAGCAATTTGTTTGGGTGGCTGGTCACAGCGAAATGGCTGGAAACTGAAAAGCCGAGTTTGAAAGAAAGAGCACCAGAGCTTATCCAAATCCCATCCGAATAGGAATGAGTCGAGAACAGGGGACCTCTTGTTTTCTAAAACTTTTGGAGGACGAAAAATGTCTAAACTGCAAGGCGGACGGTGAGATGGAAATATTTAAACACTTCCTTCTCCAATACCCAGTTCTTTCTAAACTAAGATTGAAGCAGCTCCGTAGTCATACCTTCTACGAACTAGGCGAAATGGCTGGAATTAATATTAACCGTCTCAATAAATTTGTATCAGGTTCAAGGCTCTTTGCCGATATAGGACGGTCATTTTTTCTCCGTAATTAGGAGTTCTAGGCAACACAACAGACGTTTCTAGCTGTCCAAATGGTGTTAGACATAGCTACATGAAGATCAACCTGATTACCCTATAACCACAGTCTGACACAAAGTCTTGTGTAGTGTAAATTTCATAGCTTCGGACAAGTGGTTCGTTAGATGTCGCGTTATGACTGTGGTATACTTTGGTGCCTAGGACAAATTTTTTGCATATGTATGTTCGTGAAAACCTCCGGTGGTTGAAAAATGCTGTTGATATAATCAAATGATAAGAATGAATACTATGCGGGCTCTAAGACAGGCAAAGCAACCATTCGTAAGTGGTGTGAAAAGCAGCACAAAGGTCATTTGAGCAGCGAAAACTATAAATCTCGTTAAAATAAACGAAAACGTAAAAAAAGTTTCCTTTAATAATAAAACAAATATTGTTTTTTGTTAGATAGAAAGGAGCCTACATCCTGTATCAACGACTAGTAGTTGCTGACAATGTGAACTAGAATCATGGTTTATTTGGTGAAATTTAATTTTAAAGAAATAAAAAACCGTTTGAAATACACTGACTTAATTTTATTACATTTAGAACAAACTGTGGTTCAAACTTTGAACTTTGCAAGCTGCACTTGCACCAAACTGAATTGTTTATACACGCACTTACATATTAAAACTTTCTCGCTGCCTCTTTCACGCTACCTAACATGTTTTATGCGCCATTTGAGATCATTACACATCATTCACTTTCAATTACCACGCAATTGATTATGTAATTAAATAAACACAAAACAGCAACAAAACTTTAACATAAACTTGCAGCTATAAGCGCCGAAAGTATCAAAATTATTATACGCAATTTGAATACAATTTGTTAGCAATGGAAATGTTGCATAAAATGTTGCCGCCGCGTTTGTGTGCGTTGCTTGCACCTGATGGCACTAAAAATTGCTACAAAATAGCAGCAGCAGCAATAAAATTGCGCACAAAAAGGGTGTTGAAAACGGCGCAGCAGCAATTAAATGCAAAAATTGCCAAAGTCAAAAGGGGATTAGTGAATGGGAGATTCTCGGCTATTGGTATATATTTATATACCCTGAACAGTGTATATTAAATTTGTCACGAAGTTTGTAGCACACAGAAGAAAACGTCAGAGACCCTGTAATATATACAGGTATGTATGTATATATATAAATGATTAGCATGCCGTGCTGTGCCGATTTAGCCATTTCCGTCTGGCTGTATATATGCAAATTAGCCCCTCAGTTTTGAGATATCGATTTGCAATTTTGCACACGTTCTTTTCTCCTGCAGAAGCTGCACATTTGCCGGAATCACTTATATCAGACAACTATAGCATATAGCTGCCATATAAACTGAGCGATCAAAATCTACTTCTTGTATGGAAAACTTTTTTATTTGAATAGATATGATCACGAAATTCAGCATTGATTATGCTCAAAAGCAACGGTGCAATCTCCGTGGAAATGGTTTGGATCGGTTAACTTAAGCATATAGCTGCCCTACAAACTTAACATTCGAAATCAAGTGCTTGTTAAGATTCATTTGTATTTGTGAAGGGTATTTTAGTATGTTTGTGCGTATTTATGTAAATTTACTTTACACTTACCGATATCGAGCGCATAACAGAAAGCACTGCCGCCGCCGCCACCACGTCCGCCGCGCCGTCCATGCCAACTGCTGCAGCTCAATAAAATCAAAGTCAATGTCAGCCAACATAAAGTTTTATTTTTATTAACACCATGACGCTTAATGCGGCAATAACTTTTCAAATAATTTGTTGCGCAATACGAACAACGGCTAAACAGCAAGGCGAATGCGCTGCGGCAGCTGGCTTTCGGCAACTCCTGCCGCTGCTGCTGTTGCAATTTAAATGAATTCAATTGTCGAATTTTTATTGTAGCCATTTTATGATATTTGCCGTTTTCCTTTGACTTTCCGCATACACTGTTCGCTGAACTTTAGTTTTTGTTTTTGCTTCACCTCTTCTATTTGGCGTTTTTATTCGTGCACACTTTGTAGTTAGTTGTCTGGCAAAATGTTGCCACCCAGTTGTTATTGTGTATTGAATGTGGCATAAACGAATTTGAAATGTTGATTGTTTAGTTGTTGTTATTGTTATCTTTCGTGTTGTTGTGTTTGGTTATTATTGTTGTTGTTTTTGTTAGTTTTGTTGTTGTTATTGTTTTTTTTTTATTTTAATTTTGCTGTTGTCCTCGCTGTCCGAGGCCAATGTCAATGTTGCGTATATTTCTGTTATTGCTGCCACAGTTGTTGCTGTTACAGTTGTTGTTGTTCCGGCCCGACACGTAGTTTTCGGTTGAACGGTTGCAGTAACCGTTAAAATAACGGCACGCTAGCGGCATAACGTTTTAACTGGCAACTAGTAAAGTATGCAATAGCAATTCGTTTGTCGATTTTCAGTGTGAACTTTGCACAAATGTCGAATTAATTTAATTAGATTGTGTATTGGTAAATTAAGGTGGGCGGGTGTTATGCAAAACGCTTAATACAAGTAGCTTATTTTAATCTAAAGCGTCACGAATTGCCGTTATGCCATTACTGCGCTATTACACGTGATGCACTGAAAAGAGAGAGTGAGAAAGAGAGAAAGAGGGATAAAGTTTATTTTCGAATATTTTAATGAACTGAATCTTTTATACATATACCTAAGTGCCTAAGTGATCGATAATAATATTTTAGGTTACAATAAGTTAGGTTAAATGAGCGATTCTAACAGGTATCTTACGTGGACAGTTTACGCAGTTCCGTTGTTTTACCTAGAACCTAGGTATCGATACAAATGTTAACTAAAAAATCTTTACTTTGTTACAGGTTTTAAAGTCACTTTTAGAGAATAATAATCAGTTACGAGGAGATGTAAAGGTTGCTGTTCAAAAAACTTATTCCAAAGACTATTTTCCTGAGTCTTTTTTTTGGATGTTTGATATATGTAAGTAAGAACACTATTGAAAAAGAATTATACCTTTCTCAATAGTAGTATTACTTACAACCTGTGAGATCTATTTAAATATCAATCAAAGTGAATCCTGCTTGTGCAGCAGAAAATACCGGTCCATTGTGATATCTAAATACTTCTAAGTTTTGAACAAAACGATTTTCAAAAATAGACAAAGACCAAAACATAAATTTGTGAAGGCGGCTAATATCAATTCCGTCTATTTCACTCGGTTCGCCAAATATATGACCGTCGAGAAGTTTCAACCTCAGTCTGGCAAAAGCTGGATATTAGAGTTGAAAGTGCATTCATATTTCCATCCATCTTCCCCCATACAACTTTGTCAGATAGCGTCCGACAACATTTTCAGCCTTACCTCATGTTCGCCCATTGAACAATGGCCAGTAAGAACACTAAGAATTACGGATATATGAACCTTTCTAAGAGCAAGCAGTTCAATGGATCTTCTGCGTTCTACTCTAGTCCAGCAGGGTCTTGCAGTCACACGGGATCTCGCTCTTCCTCTCCAACGACTGCAAAGCTCACGCAAACTCCAGAGGTCTAGAAGAATAACGCAATATTACAATGGAAACCCAGCCCGTTTTCAATCCGATGTTATCTAGAGCTGTGTGCTCACTTTTTCAAGCTTATCTGTTTTGCAGTTTCCAGCGATTCCCCTATAACCAGGCAGCCAAAAGAGTCTATTAATTAAGAAGCTTAATGCTATCAGTAGTGAAAATAGACATGCCTTGACTAACTTTGAGCGTACAGTGAGCGAACTCAAAGCTCTGTCGCTCTGTTGTCGGTGGGAGTGCTCTCCTCACTGAAAGTGTTTGCACTTCGGGTCAACATATCTACTGCTACATTAATGACGGCCATCTCTGATCTAAAAGCCTAAGCCGGGAAAAAGCATACTGCTTCACTTTTTCACCGATTTCGCGCCAACCACGAGGGATATCGTCTGCGTGTGAACTATCAGGAGTAGACTCTTCAACGCAGTGTTTTAAGTTTTCAGGGATGCAAAGGAAGAAGGAGAGAATTGCAGAATGTTCCAGTTTGAACACTTACAAGTACCCAGCCTCCCTGATGCATACATCGAACTCCGCAATAATACACCTGCCTCTATAAAACATGGCTTATCTACGGTTTCGTAGAGCCAAACTATTACATATGGTGAGAGGTCCTACTTCTTTTCAAGTGCTCCTCTGTAGAAGTATAAGGCAACCGACGCTTTACTTACTCACTCAATTTAGGCCTCTATGTAAGCTCTGCGACAAGGAAAGGGCCTAGATACTGGTATGTTCTAGAGTTTATTACCTCATAGTAAATAAAATCATTTTTAGTTATATTTCGGTTCACGGCTAATCCGCTTCTGTTCGTCGAGTTTTATACCACGCTCATAAACGATAGTTAGAATTTTTATATTCACTGTGAGAGTAACGTCGTCAACCTTTATTGGTATAAAAAAATGGAAAGACGAAAACCATTATATTGGTTAAATGGAAAACTTGGAAAAATCTGAGACACTTTCATTTCGAGATACATAACCATATATTTACCCAAATAGTTTTAAAAAGGTTTAAAAGCTTAAAAGAGAGTTCAACATGTATTTACTGTTTAGAAATTTTCACTGCAGTAAATTTCTGCATTTAAATTCCCATAACGCACATGCTACTTGCTGCTTCGTATCCCACAGACTTCGAATTTAAATAAATTTTTCCGCAAAAGTAAACTACCAAATCTCATAAAAATTTGCTAATATGTATGAATATATGGCAGTTATGTTAACATGCAATCATATTTTCTTGCAAAGAAATCCAAAGTGCCCCTTTCTACCAGCATTTGTACATAGTGTTGATTAAATTCCCCAACCGGCCGGACACATGGCCTTTGCTAAGACTTTTCATATTGTGCCATTACGGCGATGAGTGTGGCGTCCGAAGTGTGTAATGCACACCGCCCAACAAGCGACAGACGGCTAATAGCAGCCATTCATTGCGCCATTCATAGAGTCATTCATATGCTTTCCTAATTTATAAAAATGCGCCTACACCAAGCAGCTCGTTTGTGGTTGGCATTAAAGCGTTGTCTTTGCAGTGCTGCCAATGGTTAAATTACAAACGGAAATAGCAAAAAAGTATTTTCCAAAAATAAAAAGAATCCATGCGCAGAGCAAGTAGCATTGAAAAATAGACGCTTTGTAAACAAAAAAATTATAAAGAAAAAACCTTGGAAAAAATGGTCGAAAAGAAATTTCGGAATGGAAAGAAAACAGTTGGCTGCTTTTGCCATTGTCGAGTGCATAGAAAATATAAGACTTCAAAAGGCGGCTGCTTTCTACAACTTTTTGTGTTGCAATTACACCAATGCCATTGCCACTATCAATAACATGACATGGAATATGACAGTACTAGTGGCGATGCACTTTAGCATACTTTCTGACAGTGTGCTTGATTGGGTCAAATATGGTATAAAAGTCATAATCTTAATTGTATTTTTATGAGTTTAAATACCACTCGTTTTGGAATGGACAACCGCTGATCACAAAACAATATTTTTGAAGCATAATATTTCTTAATAATTAATAATATAATACTTCTTCTAGAATTTGAGGTTAGAAAATTTGAGATTATGTTAAGATTGTCGAGACATTAGGGTCTACAATGTTGAGTTGTTCAGAATTCCGCGCAAAAATACGTATTTTGGGAGTCCTTAAAATTTTTTGTTAGTGAAGAATTAGATAGGCTATAATTAGGAATAAGAATTTTCAGTTGCTAAGATTATTTCAATGATAAAAATATTGCTGGTGATTTCACCAACCTCAGTCCCGAGAAATCCATTCCCGAAGCCAGCTTAAATTTGTTAAGCCCGCCTTTTCCAGTTTTGGGATTTAACAGGATGCTACACATATAAACAAGAGCTCTGTGAACTCGCTTTCTTAAGTATTGAAATTAATAATGGTAAGTTTTAGACAGCATAAATGGCAGATGAGTACACCCTAATATTTATTGTATATTAAAATACATAAGAAGTTACTAATCCAGTGTCGAATCCAGTGTCTACTGTTTGCATAAACCTACTGCGATTGTCACATCGTCTAACAATATATACTTTATTTTTAGAATTCCCTGTATGTGACTTCTTTGGATCGCCTACTTGATAATTATAACCTAACATTTGGATTATCGCATTAGTGGAATAGCTGAACGGTTGCAGGGGAGCGACAGAGTACATATTCGTTACATGCAAGATCAATTATAAGAACTTTAGTGTTTCAGAGAGAGAGAGAGAGAGTTTCCAAGTTTCGGGTTCATATGCTTTAAAAAATATTACTTAAAGCGATCCGAGTGCCGATCAGAAATCTTATATAATATATAAGAAGGAAGATTCAGAGAGAGAAAGAAAGAAAGAGATAGATATGAGAGCTTTTAAAGTTTCTGGTACATATGCTTTAAAAATTACTCTGACATATTGTTCTAGTGCCAATCCAAAATCTTGTAGAGAAACTTTGGAAATTCAGAAAGAGAGAGACATATAAGTGAGCTTTTCAAGTCCCAATTAGAAATCCTATATAGGAAATTAGGCGATTCAGAAAGAGAGACACCGATATGAGAGCTTTTCAAGTTTCGGGTACATACGCTTTCAAAATTATACCTAATTGTATTTGAATCTACATTTTACTTTCTTTATATCCTTTCTACTTTCTTTAAAAAAAATTCTCTAAAAGTATATTTCGAAGGTTTTTTATAGTCAGTGAGATTATATTGTATTTCGAAGGGTTTCGGTTTTGATCATATGAGCTTAAGGCAAAAATTGAGTTGGTTTTGGTGTGAGAGGTCTGACAAATAGCTTGCTTCTTCTGCTTAAGTGTGATTCTCTGCGGTATGACTGCTAAAATTCAAGCTAATAATATAAATACCGAATCTCAAGTGAGAGTTAACCTCAAAATAAATGACACACTGTACTGCCAAGTTCATAAAACTGTAAAAAAAATTCAATATGAATATTTGCAGTGCCAAAAAATGAACATCTGTACTTTACCGCTAAAATTGGCTAAATTAATGGAGGAGTAGAAATATTTTGCTGTTTGTGCCTACAAATAGACAATCAACAAAGCCGTTGCCACAAGCGCGAAATTGATGTGTATGTACGTGTATATGTTTGGGTAGGCAAGTAGACAGTCAAGCCGCCTTCTGAGCAAATAATTGTGTGCATATTCATTTGCAACAGCATATGCTTGCGGACATGCACAATTTATAAAAGGCGACAATAGACAGAGGCAGATCCTGGTCAACGTATGAATGTTATGACATATGTTTGCTTGTGTACATGATACTGTGTTTATTTGTGTAGTTGAATGCTATGGACTGTGGATTGTGCGGCGCGCAAATTAATATTATGCCATTTGGCTGAATAGCGGACCCAAGGCGGCTATTACGCCGGCAAAAGCACAATAACAACCTAACGTTGTCACAAAAAAAAGCCGAAATCGCGCAAAAAAGTGGCAGACAAGCCGCCTACATTGCCACCTTTGTGCCGAGTTGGCACTTTCTTTGCCGAAAAAAAGGTTATAATAATAGCACTTCGGGACCTTGTTTCAGTTTTGGTAGCGCAGATTCATATTTTTAAATTTTTTTAAGCTTTTTTATTTTATTTATATATATATATATTTTAATGAAACTGCAATCTTATTGTAAGGAACTAGTTACAAATGGATTATATGAAATATTGAAGTCACAACTTTTTGCCATCTATTTGGCAAAACTCGGATACCATCACGATAAAACTGTTAATTTTGTGATGATCTCTAAGTATTAAGCCTTTTGCAGATGTCGTCTTGTAAGTGAAATTGCTTCTGAGCCAGACCACGTTCCATCGAATGAAACAAATAATAATCGGACGGTGCAATATCTAGGGATTATGGCGGGTGGGATAGAACTTCACATTTAAGCGTTTCCAGATAGGTTTTAACGGTTTTGGCAATGTGAGGCCGAGCATTGTCATGTAGCAGAAACACTTTTTCGGAGCTCTTCTAGTATTGAGGTCGCTTTTTGCGTATTGCTCGGCTGAATCGCATCAATTTAAGTCGATACCGTTCGCCATTGATTGTTTTCGTTTGGTTTCAGCAGCTCATAATAAATAACGTCGACCAATTCACCGTCTTCGAAGATGCTTGGTAAACTTTTTGGAGTTCCAGATGTGCTTCAGCCGCCAATTTCTTTGACTGAAAGAATAAAATCAACACTCCGCACAATTGAACATTAGTTGGCAAAAAATCGGACATATTCCCACAACCAGAAGTATATGACACATAAATAAAGTCACTAAGGTGGAAACGCAATTTCTCTTCTGTCTTGTCTGGGTTAAGTTTATCATTTGTTGGATATATCAAAATCGATCATCACAATCTCTGGGAGCCATCCATTGACAAACAGTCAAGTTCGTCTGTATATACGAAAACTAGTTCTTCAGTTTTTAAGATATTGCTCTGCTTTTTTTTATAAGAAATTGCTAATGTTTGGGACCACCGATATCAGGTCACTATGGGATGCAGCTGTCATACAAACTGACCGATCAAAATCAAGACCCTGTAAGAAAAACTTTTTTAATTGACAAGATATCTTCACGAAACTCGGCACAGATTTTTGTTCATAGTATCACTACAATCTCTGAATATATAGTTGAGATCGAACCACTAACGGCTTTGTCTATAATACAAACTGATCGATCAAATTCAATTCCTTGTATGGAAAACTTTTTTATTCGACGTGATATCTTTACAAACTTTCTCATGATTGTTATGCAAGGCAATGGTAGAATATCCTAAGAAATTGTACAGATCGGACCACTATAGCATATAGCTACCATACAAACTTAGCGTTCAAAATCACAATAAAAATCTTTTTATACCCTTTTATGCTATAGAAAATGTACCTGCGAAGGTTATTATAGCTTCGTTGCAACCAAAATAATTTTTTTTTTAACTTTTGTTTTCTTTTAATTTTTTTTTTCATTTTTTTTTAGTTTCTGCAACATGACTTTCAACTTGCTCCCTTTACAATAGCAATTGCGCGCCTGTGTTTTGTCTGTCAAATTGCATGTAGTGTTTGTTGTTATTACTGTTGTTTATGCTGAAGTCTGCCACGAGTCTTCTTCTGCTTCTTCTTCTTCTGTTTACCTTTTGTTAGCCATATGCAGCTTACAAATTAGTATTCTTTCTCTAGCGCGCTTGTTGCACATTGCCCACAAACGCGTCTGTCGTTTAACTTAAATACATACATACATTTGTACATACCTATATATTATACTTGTAGATGTATTGTATATATGTAACTGCAAATGTGCATATACTCGTATAAAAGCATATGTAACGTATGTTGCATTACTTTCGCCGTAATAGCAACACTTTGCCTCTTCACTTGTTTTTCTAATTAGTTATACACAAACGCACGCACACACATGTACAGTATATATATATACATCATCTATTGTTGTTGTTATTCCGCTTCCTTTACTTTGTCGCTAAAACTGACAGGCCACACAGCGTCTGGCGCGTTTCCTTCAATTAATTTATGCTACGCATTCCAGGAATGACGGCGGCGGCTGTGGCTGTTTCTCCCACAGCGGCTGAGGCTTCAGTAGCGACAATTGATTAGTGGCACGTTGCGAAGGTGTCGGCACGACGTTTATGAAGTTATTCGAGAAACTTGCGTAAAATTAGCCGCCTGTGATTTGCATGCTTCGTTTGCGTAGCGTAGACAATGCAGAACTATATATTTATATTGGTTTAGAAATAGCAGACTGCGCTACAAAGAATCAGGCTATGTGTGACCTTTATACTAAAATTAATATTATATGTTCCTCGGAGTACTACGGAGTACTTGTCTAGCTTACGTATAGCATGAATACAAAATTCTTACTAAAAAGCTAATACTTATGTTAGTCTGATACTTATTGATGAACAATAAAAATTTTGGCGATATTTGATATAAAGTGCTCATGGCGTTAGTAGAGCCATCAACCGTTTGAGTAGTAGAAATATAGCTGATTTTTTAAGTGTCTTTCCGAGTTACCGAGCGTTTAAACTCTCCGCAAACATATTTCTACTTTCTTGCCCTAAATCCTTACTTTCAGACTAATCCACTTCAAAGTGCAATCTTTTAGCTGCTGCATTTACATTGCTGGAAACTAAGAGGACTAATTGATCTTCATCTCGAAAGCATAGAAAGTATTTGTGATTGTACGGCTGGTTTATACTATAGATATTCTTGGATCAGCTAACTTCAAGCAGGTGGAAGACTTGAAATATCATTTTAAATTAACAAGTGTATCGAAGGTCTTAAAGACTTCATTGGTGTGGAAGGGATTGCATTTATAAGAAATTACTACTTTGATGTCATCCATTGTCTCGCTTATCGTTGATCAGGACATTTTAAGTTATCTCAACTACATGAAATAGTCTTGGCTGTATACGACGGAGTTCGATACAAAATCACACTAAAAACGCCTTTATCCACAAGTAAATATTTTAAGGGCCTTTACAGATGCCAACGAAGCTTCGATAATAGATCTGAAAGAGATCTTGTTTTGCTTTATACTTATTGTCAACCCGCGATAATTCTCTTTGCAATTCTATAGCACGGCAAAATCACACATCAACGAGGTGAAATATTTTGAAATAACCCCGAATAATAAGCTGAATGGGAATATACATTTTCTAGAGGAAAATACTTTAATCTCTTCGAATTCGGAAACCTATATTAAGGCTCAGCACATTTGCTAACAAAATGATGTAAACTGCAAAGCTGCAAAGCACTGGAAGTTATTCTTGACATTTAGTCCAATATCATCCATGACTTGGTTACAAATGAAAAATGCTTTAAAAAATACTATTGTATGCACGTGTTTTCCCTAAAAAAAAAATTCGCAGGACTATAGTTATAGACACAATTTATAAGATGGAATTTGCCTTCCAAGTGATTTTGCCTCTCCCAAGTTGAGAAGTCTGGTAGGTTCGCCGGTACCTTCAAATATTTGTCGAAGTGATAGTCCACACAAAAACATATCAGCGGTGATAAAATTTTATTAATAGATGACTGTCATATTACTGAGGAAACTAAATCAGTTGTTTCTTGCATTTACACTTTCTCTAACTATCTTGAAATCTGCCGGCGGTGTATAGTCTTTGCGAAATCAATCGGATCATATTTTGGGAATAACTGATAGAGTTATATTATTGTTGTTGCCTTTAGTTATACAGCAAAGATGATAAATACAACGCTTAACCTCAAAAACTGTAAAGTAAAATCAATTTTTTCAAACCTCGAGAGCAAGCAAGGTTAAAATTGAAAATGTTTTGTTTTTTGACTTTTTATGGAATAATTGCTTCTGTTCTATTCATTCGCCCCCAACCTAGAATATTTTACAATCCGTTATAAAATATTGTTAAAGGCAAACAAATATTGCTCCACAATATAAATATTTCCATATTGTATATTTCAATAAACAACAACAATAGCAAACAACAATTGATGTGTTAGACGAAGCAAATCCATACAAAAATTAGAATAGAAATAGACAAAAACAATCAAACACAAAAGTAAAAAAATTGTAAATTGCAAAGCTTTTAAGAAGAGGTGTGGAGGGAGTGCGAATAAACCCGCTAGTTTTAACCACGAGAAAATAGAATGTCCAGCAGAGAGAGCGGTAAGCAACAACACCACTGTAAATTGCTTGGCAGTCAGCGCAGACTGTCTTCGGATTTGTTAATTGGATACTTTGCGGCAATGGCGGGAAAACTTTTCAACAACTCAAATAAATACGAATAAAAACTAAACAATGGTTAGTTGAATAAAGGTGGGTGTGTGTGCGTGTGGGCGGGGAAAGCAGGCACTCAGCTGAGCTCATTGTATAAATGCCAGTGCATTCACTCATTTATTCATGCTTATTCAGTCAATCCCCGCCAGTCAGCTGGTGCGCCAGCGAACTGCACTTCAACTTTTGCAGCGGGTGGTGGCGCGCAACTACTTCCTATGGTATGCGACTGCCATTGATGGCGCAGACTGTCCGACAGTTAGCTTGTGCGCTGCGACTGGCCACTATCTGTCAGCCGGGCAGCTGTATGCAAGAAACTATTATAAAAAGTAATGAAAAAGAATGCAGCAGCGAGACAAACGCAATGGCAGAAACGGTAGAAAAAAGCGTCGCCAGACTGTCGGCGCAATTTTCGCGTGGCAGCTACCGGAAAGTGTCCAAGAAAAAAGGTTAACTTCGGCTATACAAAAGTTAGAATACCCTTCACAAATAATTTGGTTTTGATCGTTCTATTTGTATGGCAGCTATATGCTATAGTCGTTCGTTCTAAACAAATTCTTTGGAGATTGTAGCCTTGCTTTGGATAATATAGATATAATTTCTTGTTGATATCTTGTCAAATGAAAAAGCTTGCCTTACAAGCATTTGATTTCGAAGTTCAGTTTGAATGTCAGCTATATGCTATAGGGGTCCAATATCGGCAGTTCTGGGTAGCTTCTTCAGGAGAAAAACACGTGTTTGAAATTTCAAAGCGATATCTCAAACTCAAACTGAGAAACTACAATATTTCACCTATATACGAACAGACGAGCATTACTAAATCGACACAGTTTATCATGCTGCTCTTTTACATTTATATTTTATGATCTCCGATGTCTTGTCACCTTCTGTATGTTAGAAACTTCATGGCATAGTTATTATAACGTGTTCAGGGTATAACAAGTTCTAAAAAGAATTCACTATTTTGTAGTAGCTGTTTTTGTTATTGTAGCAGTTGTAAAATACTT
Source organism: Bactrocera oleae (assembly GCF_042242935.1). NCBI lineage: Eukaryota > Metazoa > Arthropoda > Insecta > Diptera > Tephritidae > Bactrocera > Bactrocera oleae. The sequence continues at coordinate 78,479,954 of NC_091537.1, forward strand.
TTTTCAAAGTACAATTTTTTTGCGCGTCGTCTGCCACTCAGCACATTTTCTGCACAACGCTTTTACTACCGCATTTTCTGGCATGCAATTTCATGATTTGCTTCCACCTTCATATGCCCGTCTCCAACCACTATCGTAGCGTGCTTTTTCATTGTTTGCAAATACGCTTGGTTTACGTGAAAATGTGTTGTGGCCGCATGAAGGTGAAGGTTTGTGGGCTTGTTGTCGCCTGGCTGCAGCCGTCTCTCTTCTTTTTGCTTCTACCATTCTCTCTCCTCTCCACACATTTAGTTACTGTCCACTGGTGGCCCACATGCGAATTATCCAGACACTTTTTTTCGCATACATATATAGTAGATTCGCACGCATATGCTTTTTCTAGTTATTCACCGCTTTGTTTGTTCATTGCCTTCGTATTTGCTACGTCGAACAACACGACTTGCGTAGCAACCTTCTAAAATGGTCCTGTCCGTAAAATGGTCGTGTTCGCCGTCGACAAAAAAAAAAAAAAATCTTAGCGAAAAAAATGATTTGCGGCACTGTAATTATGAGGCGTGGGATTTGTTAATGGAAATTATAGCCGAGTGTGTAATTGGTGGATTAGAGTAACTGTAAGGCACATATACTCATATACCCACATACTCATCATATAAGCATATAGTTGCGCATACTCGTACTCATTTCTTTAATTTTATTATTTGTATATATGTATGTCTTTTGGATTACTATACTCAGCCAAGGACATCAATTTGAGTTAGAGTAAATGAGCGTGATGGCATAGAGGGCATAGCGAATTTAATATTACTCAGCAACTTTTCAGGAAAATGCTTTACTTTTAGTGAAGCAATTCATTTTAAGATGTTTAGTCCATGTTAGATTAAGTTAGAAGTTCCGGGTGAGGATCCCAATTGGAAAATGGAGAACGCTGGTTCATTGAACAGAACATAAATACAACAAAGTTTTGAACCAAAAGACGCTCAAAAATCGACAAAGCGCCCTAAGCCGTCTCAAATTTATTGAGGCGTCAAATATCAATTGCAGTTGTTTTACCAGATTCGCCGAAGTTATGGCTGCCGAGATGTTTCAACGTCAATGCTGCTGAAGCTCGACAATGGAGGAGAAAGTGACTAAATGTTTTCATCTCGTCTTCTTCCATATAACTTTGACAGTTAGCACCCAAAAAAATTTTTTTTATGGTCAATGTCAAGTAAGAAATTCTACGGTTTGAACCTTGCTCTGAGCAAGTAGTTCAGTGGATCTGCTGCGTTCTAATCTAGGCCAAGGTTTTGCATTCGCATAGTGGCTAGTTGTTGACCAGCGACTGCTAAGCTCACGCGAAGTTCACAGATCCAGCATTGGAACGCAAGCGAACAACGGAGACTCAAGCAAGGTGGTTCTGTTTGCAAACTTAGCGACTTTCCAGCGATTCCGCTATGACCAGGCAACCAAACGAGCCCGATAATGAAGTTGCTCGATACCATCGATATTACTATGAGCGCATAGTGAACGAGCATTAAATTTTTGAAAATTATGCTAGATCGATACCTGGCATTTAAAGAACTATTATTATTTCAATTAATACACCAATATTATTGGAGGTCATGGCACTTCATCGCAAGAGTAAGTAGGGGTCACACAGAAGAAATGGCTGGCGGTCAAATAACGAGATCTTCCTCGCCCCAATAAAATTCTTACTCATTAAAACCTTGCGTACATGTTACTCTCCCGTAACAATACTAACCCGTAGCGTTTGCCTTTTAACAAAGCTAATCTTGGGATCAGAAAGGCGATTAACTTACAAGGGAGGGATGTTGGCAGTGAATGTGAATCCTTTCTGATATTAATAGTAAGAAAAATACCAACAATGAGAAAAGGGACGAGTTGGAAGGAAGCCCGGAACCGATTTTAAAAACGGATACTATCGCGGGTGGGAGCTCATTACACAGATAGGCTAAAAGTACGACCGAACTTCAGGATCGGGCAAAAGACGTTGTCTTCTGTGAAGCGGCAAAGGTCATAATAAGCGGAGTCCTTTATCGGTATAAAGCCACAAGCGAGAGTGTCAGCAACGTTATGAGACATCGCTTAACTTGCCGGCACAATTATATCAAGGGTGTGAGCGCCGATTATAATATTATATAATGTTACAGAAAAAATTAGAACTATGCAAAAGAGTAAATCAGCTCTGATGTAGTTTTTAATATGAAGAAATGGAGACTTAGCCGAAAAAAAAACCTTCTTTACACGGACTTCTATGATGAAGACGAGTGCAAGATATAATATAATCTTTCTTCTCATCAAATAAACAAGTAAAGTTGCGCGCAGCGCCATTTAAAGTTATAACTTCGCAACTGATCCTCAAGCTAGTGAAGTTAGTAATACGATATAAGTTAGTGGTAGCTTAGAAAGTCGCAGGAAAGTTCAAAATCGAAAAGAAAAGTGTTGAGAGAGCTCGAGATACGACTGCCAATTTTTGAAATATGAGTTCAGAATATTATCATACTTTAAGCTCTCTACTCAAACCGGTTTTTACATATGATGATATACATATATTCCTCAATATTTGCTTAATCCCTTAAATATTTGAATAGAGTAGTCCCAATTATTTCTCAACCTTGTTGAAATGACGATGTTAATGTTTCTTTTCGATTTTGCATTCATCGAATTCAGTGCTTATGTACTCGTAAATACCCATTAGAAGAGTAACAATAAATTGCCATAGTATAGAGTATAGTTTTGCTTTGAACGAGCCCAGTCCAGTCGGTTGAGCTATGCAAGTTAGATCATTTATATCCACACCAGAATAGTAAGCGTTAATGGTTGTTAAACTGACTGCAATATTACTAAGCCAATGCTGTTTTTAATCAGTATCGTTGCATGTTTTGCATGTATGTATGTATTATTAGATTGTGAAATCACTGTCCACCGATTAGTACTCACGCTTAGAATACTTGCAAATCTACTGGCAACATGAAGCTAACGTCATAAATACTTTAATTTTCTGCTCTAAATCTCAAGAGCATCAACTTTTAGCATAAATTGAAATATATTGCGCGCTTTTAGGCGCATTATTCCACAAAAAGCATGTTTTTAGCATATAGCGGTGCGACTTGCAACATTTGCCATTTCACGCATACCATTTTTCATTTGTCACTACACTTTGCGAAATTTCTATTTTCATTCGGACATTTTTCATGCGATTTTATTTCGTCATATTTTACAAAATGTTGGTTGCTTGTTTATTTAAAAAAAAAAATTTTTGTTGTTGGGAAACAGACTACTATTGTAGTGGCGAAACATTTTCGTTTATGGACTTGAATTTACAACAGACGACATCCTTGAAATGTTACTGACATTGTGTTGTTCACTGCTTACATGTGTGTGTGTGTGGCGTCGTTGCCATTTTTTCGTGAAGGTGTTTACATTTGTTGTTTAAATTTTTTTGTTGCTTTTGTTTTTCTTTTTACGTTTTTTATGCCATCACCGAAATCATAATATTTTGTTGGCTTGCTTTCATTTTTGATTATTTATATTATTTGCTGTTTGCCAGCTGACAATGCGCACCGCTGTCTGTGTCGCTTACTTATACACACAAACACACATATGCCCATGAAGTATTGTATATGTAAGTGAAAAGAGAAAGATGAATTTATGTGCGCGCTTATGTGCTGCGAAGTGCGATAAACTTTTGCTGTGCTGTAGTTTCCGCCAACACCACGCCAAATATCGTAACGGCACCTCACCTCGCTCAGCCTCACATTTTCGAACTCACCACCAAAAGCTTGGCGGCAAAATTGTGGAAAAAATATGAAAATTTCATAGCGGAAATGCATGCAGTGTAGCCCAAAGCGTCGCAAGTTGTAGCAGTAGAAACAACAATAATGACAAAAACAACAACAAAAAACATTAAACCGAAATTATTGGTTGCATCGAAGCTAGAATACCCTTCACAAATACAAAGGCTCCTTACAAGAACTTGATTTTGACCGATCAGTTTGTATTGCAGTTATATGCTATAGTGCTCGGATCTAAATAATTTATTCGGAGAGTGTACCGTTACCCTAGGTTATACTCTTTGCCAAATTTTGTGAAGATATCTTCTCAAATAAAAAAGTTTATATCTAAGGACTTGATTTTGATCGATCAGTTTGTATGGCAACTATATGTTATATTAGCTCGATATCGGTATATCCATATCCGAGTAAGTGGCGTATGCAAAATTTCAGACAGATCGACAGACAGAAAGACATAGCTATATCGACTACTTTATGAAGTCTCAGACGTTTCCTTCTGGGCGTTGCAAACTTCGTGGCAAGCTTAATATACGTTGTTCAGGGTATAATTACAATGGCAACAACATCAGCAGTTGAAAATAAACAGCAACAAAGCATAAGTGGAAAACTATTTTACACCAATAGCAACAGCAATATTAAAAACAACAACAACAACACCATACCAGCAATGGCAGTTTTGACTCAAGTTCCTCGCAGTTTCGGCATCACCACGCGTACTCGTTTTTTGGTCAATGCCATTTGGGTGTTTTGTTTCCCATTTTGCTGCCTCGTGCAACCATTATTGCGGCCATCTAAACACTTCATCATCATTGTTGCAACAACAACCAGCCATTACGGCTAGCATATAGCAGCGGCAACGACAACGCCAACGACAGTAATAAAAGCCTAACACCATCGTCTATGCTCACATATGCATGTATGTGTGTCCACTATCCAGCCATGTGTGTAACTGTGTTTGCATGTATTTGTATGAGGAAATGTTTTGCTGAGGTTTTAACACCATTCTCCACATCCATGCGCCTTTTTAGTGCTGGCATTTTTTAAGTGTTATTGCTGGCGTGAATTAAAAGTCCTGTGACCATTTGCCATATTTGCTCCTTTTTTAACATTTTTGCAATGTTTTGTTTGAACGCCAGCTTTATCTGTCCACAATGAATAGCCACGCGACGAGCCCACGAAATGGGCCGACAAACGTCAACAGATGTGTGGCGGAAAAATGAAATGAAATTCGTTCGCTGAAAAATGTGTATTCGGCAAGTTTGGTAATGGCGGGACTTCCATCACCCTGCCTTTTTTTTTGGTAGGGGTGTGTATATTACTTTCAGTGCGGGCGAAGTGGTGACTAAATGATGGTGCTTAAATTTGAGGTTATCGCTGTTTGAGTATATGGTAGCGTGGGAACACATTCCATTAAAACTCTGCATCTAAGCTGAGGCTCTGTTTTAGGCTTACAAGTGAATTTGTATACAAATATTTTCGTATCATGATATGGATATGAAGACTCTAGACAGGATCAAATTTAACTTTTTATATTTTGAAAATTCCATGTATTTTTCTTAAACACCAACACTGAACGGTTAGTTTATCGAAGGTTAGATAGAGATGAACGTCCGAAGAAGAGTTTGGAAGATGAAGATCCTGCGGAAGACGATTTCCGCTAATCTTTCGCTTTGCATATAGAACGGAATCCATTATTTTTCTTATACATGGTTTCATTATCTGTACCTCCCGTCGAATAAATGCGATATGGCGTTAAAAAGATAAGATTGCTTATTAAAAACTGCTCAGACGGTTTGTAACTGTTTGACTCGGTATTGTTTAAGCACGCGTCAAAGATGGACAACAGGTAAAAAGATATCCATATTGTATATTGTTTCTTTGATAGAAGCTAAAACGCAAGCCAGACGACTAAAAATTTTAATAGTGTTTATGGTCCTGGTAATGAAACAAACACTCAAGCGCAACACTCGCAACTTTAGTTTCATCGATTGCGTTCCTTTTATTTTGATGTCAAATATGCACCATGCTCTGGAAAGCCAATTGTCGAAAATATTGATAAAATAATGGAAAATGTGGGATCCCACCATCATGTAAGCACTGTTTTGATTACACAGAAGCTAAGCATTCAACTAAAGGTCATTTGGAAACTTATAAATAAAGTTGGATACAAAAATAAATTCGATGTATGGTCACAGGAGTTTATGCAAAACAACCTCAAGGACCAATTTTTTATCTGCGAAACGTAAAAACCTGATTAATTTTTGTAACGGTAATCACTTACGACAACGTCAAGCAAAAACGGTTGTGGTCGAATTGCGGTGAACCGGCGCCAACGGTGGCTAAGCCAAGATTGACGGTCCGAAAAGTTGTTGTATGAATTTGGTGGGGTTGGCAGCAAAAAATCTACTATGAGCTGCTCCCAAAAAGCTTAGCTCTAAATTTGGAGCTGTATTGTCAACAATTGGACCGTCTGAGGCAAGCAATCGCTTAGAAGCAGCCAGCTTTGATCAATAGGAGAGGAGTTATGTTCCATTAAGACCACAAACGACTATTTTGTTCGTCAGAAGCTGCAGGAGCTTGGGTGGAAGGTTTGTCTGCATCCACGTTACAGTCCGAATCTGGCACGAAGTCAGGTATTAATCACTCGGTGCCAGATCTGGACCATAATTATGATTTTTCTGGTGAAAAATTTGCCTCAAGAAAAGCTTGTGAAAAACGATTGTTCCAGCTTTTTGCGCTACATTAACTCAATTACAGTTTTTTTAATCCAATTACAACTTTGAAGATAATGGCACATGCCCGTTGATGTCGAGTTGTAATCATTTACGGTACTGTCGGCTAACGTCAAGTGAAGCAGGATCTGGGAATTCCTGGCAGTGAAATGAAGGAGCTGAGATATCAGCTGTAGTTTCCTGCGCTCAATCAGAAATAGCATTCTGTGGTTCAAGAAGTAGTTCCCGAAGTTTCGACTAGTCATTGTCGGAGTGACAGCTTAAACTTTTGTCTGACTGTCGATTGTAGAGGTTTTGTAAAAAATTACAAGGTAAAATTTTAAGAACTTCTTTGCTAATTGTGAAACTGTTTGAACCTAAAGCTTAACACCTTCGTTCTCACTTCCTTAGACATCCAAAGTATCGTAATCAGTTCCCTTAACCGGTTTGAAATGGGCTCCGGACATTTTATCAACAAACATGGTTTAGTTTGTTGGCAAGAATTTTTATTTTCATCGTCAAAAAGCACGTGACTAAAATTGTCCACGTAAGATCGCGGTATCGGAAATCAGCCACTAAACCCAGCCTTACCAACAAAATTTTCTGTAATCTGAAACATTTTTCTGTTCTGTTCCGAGAAAATGAAAAGTGAATCAATATAGTTTTGTCAGTTGGCTAAAGATGTAAAAGGACATATTTCAAAGGGAGTAAAGATATTTTAGATATTTATCTAGGACGGCAAATGGCTTTCAAGGACAGAGTCAAAATTGTTAGTACACAGTATTGCGTACTTCATTGGTTCCAAATGCTACGTTTATAGTGTTATGAAATCCAAAAATCAACATCGGAGAAATAATGCTTACCAAGTTTGATCGATTTCTATTTAGAATGGAATGAGGCAAAAAAACCAACCTCGCCATAAATTTTTGTGCTAAGCTGAAGTAATGTATGGAATTAAAGGTTAGAATTGGAATTAACTTGGAATTATAAAAAGTGAGATCGGCAGGTCTTGTAGTAATTAGGTCAGGGGGAAAATATAACAACTCTACAACACTAAGTCTAAATAAGTCGAGATGTGTATTGTGAGATTGCTTGCAGATTAAAAGTCAGTAATAATCTCGCAAAAGGGGTTTTATATAAGTGTCTAGTACTAATTGAATTATAATTATTTCCTTAATGCTTATTAAACGCTAATTACTTACAACTTTTCAATAACCAAACGATTTTAATTTTCAGCTTAATTGCGCCTAAATTTACTCTTCAAATCCTATACACACGACAAGTATCTAACTTGGAAAAATCACTATTTCATATTGCACTCTATTCAAGCACTTTTATGACCTTCTACAATATTTTCCATCGCCTACTTTTTTTTCCAGAAATTTTTGAGCACACTTTTATGTCAAGCCAGCAACAATGCCAGCAACTTTTAACAACCAATTTTTCAATGCTTCACGCTATGCGTTTACACACCGCGCACACTGCCGCCACGCTCATATTTTGAGCCTACGGCAACTCAAATACACACGCATACACTTTATGTGCGGCCATTCATCTAATCTTCACACCTCGCACGCCATTTTGTACGAGGCTAAGTAGCTAATAAATTTTCAAGCACTGCTATTGCAGCATACACTTAGGCGCTTACGAGTGCCTAAGCGGGCAATCAACTGGCAGCTGTGCGAATGAGGCGAGCTAGGCGGAAACAAGGAGAGAGGAAGTGCTGAAGACGAAGTGCGGGAAAATAAAGTAAATGATTGGTTAGGCAAGTCTATTCAATGCCAAATTTTTCACGCGTTGGCTGAATGACATTTTTATTTTGTGCACCAGCATTGTCAGCGAAAATTTTCATGCTAAACGTTTGCGTTATGCGTTCAGGTCTCCTTATTACGTTGAATACTGCATTTTTTGTTGTTCCTTTTTTCAATTTTGCTTTACTGTACTTATTTTTTGTGACTTCCTCAATGGGCTTCAAATTTGCTATTTTTCTTAACGCTGGGTTACCTACCGTTGTTGCCGTTGACGACGACACTCTGTACATTTAATGAGCTCTTTGGGGCGAACCGCCCACTCGTGTACACCCACAATCATACAAAAAATAAAAACACACACACTTGCACAAATTGCCCATAAAAGTGTCGCTTAATGTATGCATGTGCTTGCGGTTGTGTGTGCGCGATGGTTCTTTCCACGAGGGTGGTCTAATAATTATTTAGTCTCAACGCCCTATAGCGCTTTCGCAAGAAAAATTTACTATAGTTCATACTTGTAGACGCCACTGTCCAAATTTTATCGGACTCGTAATTTTACTTTGACCGTCGCGTATGGAAGTGGTTGTGTGCTCGGATTTTAGAAATATAGAAGCCATTGATTATTGTTTTTGGAAGCGAAGTCCCGCAGTGAAATTAAAGAGCGCGGTGACTTTACTGCTATGATATCGACCGTCAAAAATTGGCTTAACGAGTTTCAATGTCGTCCTAGGTCATTTGCCGATTTTTGTAAAACGACGCTCAGCTGTCCCGAAAACCGTGAAGGTGAACTTGAGAAAAGTCCATGAACTCGTATTGTCAGATCGCAGTTTCGTAGCTGAGTAAGCAGGAGTCTTCAATGACCGCCAGAAAATGTTTTTTCAATTAGATTTCTGAGCTAAAACAAGTTAAAGACCTCTAAATTTTCGTTTTTCATTTGTAGACTAAATATTTATCGGACCGCCCTTGTAAGCATGCGATTTGCACGTATGTGTGGTTTTCCGTCTGTTATTTTGCGATGCTAGGCGCGTCGCGTCTTCATCAACAGCCACACACACACATATATATTTATATATATGTTGACAACGTCTCGGCTCACTGTCAGCTCTGTGACCATAGCGCCATCTAGACGTTGTTTCGACTGCCTGCTTGCCATTCAAAGCCTGTCAGCCGGGTTGCGCCTGAGGCTGTACGTGGCGTCATATGCTGCTGGCACGCCTTCGTAATCATTTTTGGCGTTGACACTTGACACTCTAGTTTTTAATAAGAAGAACTCACCCGAAAAAATGAAAAGTGAATCAATATAGTTTTGTCAGTTAGCTAAAGATGTAAAAGGAAATAATTTGAGAGGGAGTAAAGATATTTTAGATATTTATCTAGGACGGCAGATGGCTTGCAAGGACAGAGTCAAAATTGTTAGTAGGCAGTGTTGCGTACTTTAATGGTTCAAAATGCCACGTTTATAGTGTTATTAAATCCAAAAATCAACATCGGAGAAATAATGCGTACCAAGTTTGATCGATTTCTATTTAAAATGGAATGAAGATATGTAGATATAAGCTGAAGTAATGTATGGAATTAAAGGTTAGAATTGGAATTATCTTGGAATTATAAAAAATTAGGTCGCAGGTGTTGTAGTAATTTTGTCAAGGCGAAAATATAACAACTCTACAACACTAAGTTTAAATTAGTCGAGATGTGTATTGTGAGATTGCTTGCAGGGTTAAAGTCAGTAATAATCTCGCAAAAGGGGTTTTATATAAGTGTCTAGTACTTATTGAATTATAATTATTTACCAAATGCTATTTAAACGCTAATTACTTACAACTTTTCACTAAGTACACGATTTTAATTTTCAGCTTAATTGCGCCTAAATTTACTCTTCAAATCTTATACACACGACAAGTATCTAACTTGGAAAAATCACTATTCCATATTGCACTCTATTCAAGCACTTTTATGACCTTCTACCATATTTACCATCGCCTAGTTTTTTTTCGTGAAATTTTTGAGCACACTTTTATGTCAAGCCAGCAACAATGCCAGCAACTTTTAACAACCAATTTTTTAATGCTTCACGCTATGCGTTTACACACCGCGCACACTGCCGCCACGCTCATATTTTGAGCCTACGGCAACTCAAATATACACGCATACACTTTATGTGCGGCCATTCATCTAATCTTCACACCTCGCACGCCATTTTGTACGAGGCTAAGTAGCTAATAAATTTTCAAGCACTGCTATTGCAGCATACACTTAGGCGCTTACGAGTGCCTAAGCGGGAAATCAACTGGCAGCTGTGCGAATGAGGCGAGCTAGGCGGAAACAAGGAGAGAGGAAGTGCTGAAGACGAAGTGCGGGAAAATAAAGTAAATGATTGGTTAGGCAAGTCTATTCAATGCCAAATTTTTCACGCGTTGGCTGAATGACATTTTTATTTTGTGCACCAGCATTGTCAGCGAAAATTTTCATGCTAAACGTTTGCGTTATGCGTTCAGGTCTCCTTATTACGTTGAATACTGCATTTTTTGTTGTTCCTTTTTACAATTTTGCTTTACTGTACTTATTTTTTGTGACTTCCTCAATGGGCTTCAAATTTGTTATTTTTCTTAACGCTGGGTTACCTACCGTTGTTGCCGTTGACGACGATACTCTGTACATTTAATGAGCTCTTTGGGGCGAACCGCCCACTCGTATACACCCACAACCATACAAGAAAAAAACTCACACACACTTGCACAAATTGCCCATAAAAGTGTCGCTTAATGTATGCATGTGCTTGCGGTTGTATGTGCGCGATGGTTCTTTCCACGAGGGTGGTCTAATAATTATTTAGTCTCAACGCCCTATAGCGCTTTCGCAAGAAAAATTTACTATAGTTCATACTTGTAGACGCCACTGTCCAAATTTTATCGGACTCGTAATTTTACTTTGACCGTCGCGTATGGAAGTGGTTGTGTGCTCGGATTTTAGAAATATAGAAGCCATTGATTATTGTTTTTGGAAGCGAAGTCCCGCAGTGAAATTAAAGAGCGCGGTGACTTTACTGCTATGATATCGACCGTCAAAAATTGGCTTAACGAGTTTCAATGTCGTCCTAGGTCATTTGCCGATTTTTGTAAAACGACGCTCAGCTGTCCCGAAAACCGTGAAGGTGAACTTGAGAAAAGTCCATGAACTCGTATTGTCAGATCGCAGTTTCGTAGCTGAGTAAGCAGGAGTCTTCAATGACCGCCAGAAAATGTTTTTTCAATTAGATTTCTGAGCTAAAACAAGTTAAAGACCTCTAAATTTTCGTTTTTCATTTGTAGACTAAATATTTATCGGACCGCCCTTGTAAGCATGCGATTTGCACGTATGTGTGGTTTTCCGTCTGTTATTTTGCGATGCTAGGCGCGTCGCGTCTTCATCAACAGCCACACACACACATATATATTTATATATATGTTGACAACGTCTCGGCTCACTGTCAGCTCTGTGACCATAGCGCCATCTAGACGTTGTTTCGACTGCCTGCTTGCCATTCAAAGCCTGTCAGCCGGGTTGCGCCTGAGGCTGTACGTGGCGTCATATGCTGCTGGCACGCCTTCGTAATCATTTTTGGCGTTGACACTTGACACTCTCGGGAGGCGAATATGCCGACGCACGCTATGTGTACTTTTAGGCAAGTATCTATGTTCGTGTGTAGGTGACTTGTATATATGTGTTACATTTATTTGGTCATGTTTACGTCGGCTTGCGTCTGCTTATCGAAATTTGTTGCACGAATTTGTGTTGACTCGCATTCTCATGATTCCTCTTCAATTTGCTGGATCACACTTTAGACGCCAGAGTTGTGCAATTTTCTTGGTGTTCAAAATGTTTTTGACTCATTTTTGTTTTTATTTGCTTTCCGGGTTGGTGCTGCGTTTGGTTGATTTTTTTTTATTTCCTTTCTTCTTATTGCCGTTGTTGTGGGTGTGTTTCATGACTATAAAAGATTTTGTTCACTTTAAACTGACGGGGTGGCATAGGTTATACAGGTTTTGTCATCTTCCACTCTCATCCACTCTCCTATATATTATCAAGTTATTTACCTTGCTTGCTACATACGTTAACCACTTTAGCCCCCTACACACCAGCTTTCTAGTGTCACCTCCTCACCCTTCCTCCTGACCAATCGCATATCGATATGCTTCTGGCGGCTGTGTTGCTTCCGCCTTCTTCTCGCTTGCCGCAACATGCGCGACCGCCGTTGTTTGCTTTAGCGAACTTTAGATTTTCTCATTTTTGCCACACTTGCTGCAACAATTTTTCTTAACATCTCTTCTGCCATTTTTACTTTTCAATCGCTCTCTTTGCTCTTGTTGCTCTATTGCTTGAGTTGTTTGCTGTTTGCTAGTTTTACCCCACTTCGAGCGTAATTGATTTGTGTGCGTTTAATGGTGCCGCATTTTGTTGTAATAAATTATGTTGCTTCTCTTTTTTTATGCTACGAACTGCAGTTGCTGTGTTGTCGCACGACATTTGTGGTAATTTTTATAATGAAAATGTTGAAAAATGTTGGTGAAAATTGCCAAAGCTGCGCTTCAAGCGGTTGGTAGCTATACTTTGTCATAATACCAACTCCTTTCTGGCTTTTTTACTATTTTTGTTTTATTCTTTTTTTCTTACTATTCCTACTTTCTTTCTTCTCTCTGTTTCCGCTTTCCGCCCGCCTCAAATGTTATAAAAATCATTATTAACGTGGTAATAATCATAACCGTTGCGTCGGGATTGCTGGTAATTTATTAAAAGTCACCAGTCTGCCGCAGCAGTCAGCGAAAATGTCTCAGCGTCTTAATTCTTGATATTGCAAAATTTATGATAGCCAAAATGACAAATAAGTATGAGTTGTATGCGGTACATAGAAATTATATATAGCACTTTGGCTTCAAATTGCTCACTTAAGGGATGACTAATACGCTTGAGGCGCAGTTGAGTAATAATTGCGGAGATAAGAAACTGGAGTGAACTTACCTAAATAATACATATTAAGGAACGTCGTTTTTTGAGTGAGGTTAGGAAACAGCCTCGAACCGTAAAGCCAACCATAATAACCGTTAGTTATTCCAACATCTTCTTTGCTTTGACATTGGTGAACATGTTCTATACCAAGGGCGACTTTCTTTTGAGTTTTCAATTTACGAGCTGGCAACCAACGACTTTTCAAAATATGAAACCACGAGTTCGTACCCCTTTTTAAATCTAACTCAACTATTGAAGGTCAGAGTTCAGACTTTTTAACAGAGGCCTTTGAAATACAAGTTCTAAGAAATATGAAAGTACATTTGGAGACTTTTGGTGCAAAAGTCCAAAGAAAATACAGACACTGTCGTAAAGTATTGTAAAAGCAGATTCAAAAGACTTACCGTTGTTAACTCAACAGAATAACTGTTAACGCAGAGTCCATCCTCAATCTTGATAGCATCCCACTTCATCATTATCAAATTCGTTTGGATACCTATTCAAAGCAGAAACGGAAATTGCAAAGCCGATGAGCTCGGAATAGAGAGCACCTTTGTCCTGGTTACTTCGCTTTGGGAACGATATGGATCTCTGCTGTCCTCTTACGTTCTCACACTGGATCTTTGGCCTTCGCGTTAGCTTAGCAAAGGCTGATCAACAATTAGCACCTGTGCAACTACGAGGCATTTCTGAACTAGAGTAATGCACAGGAGATACACTGAATTAATGGTTTCAGCGAGTTTCATCTCGCCGCAGTCGTAAGAGTTCCGACTGGACATTGTCCAATAGGCGTCCACATGTTAGGCTGAAAATGTTGGCGGACGCTAATTTTCAAAGTTGTATGGAAGAAGGTGAGGTGGAAACATCGAGACATTTTCACCTCGATTATGCAGTTTTTGCAAGACTGGGGAGGACACATCTCGGTAATTCTTTGGCGAAACTGATGAAATGGTCGGAATTGAACTTAGCCGTTTCAACAAATTTGTGCTCAAACACTTTGTTGTTTAATGAGGGTATTATCGATTAATACTTATTTTAGTATCACAAGAGATTAACATTCTCAGCTGTTCAAATGCAATCCGTATTGGATCGACTTTTTAACTTAACCTCAACTAAGCCTACCAAGGCTTGTATTTAGAAAGTTTAGTGATATTATGGAGGCAATATTGCAGACATTTGGTTTAATTGCAATGAAGGACCAAGAAAACTTGCTATCGAAGCTAGTAAAGATTTTTGTGAAGAATTAGTTAGGAGCCGAACGACTTTCCCACAACGACAGAAAACGTTGTGCATTATTGATTGATAATTTTTAAAAACAACGATGGGTTTTTCAAGAAACTTCTTATACGTGCGCTGATTCCCGGAAGATTCTACTAATAAATATTGTTACCCCAGATACGGTTTTCCAACTGGGTTGTTATAAAATAATAGATTAGAGGCTCAGCCGTGACATGGTGGCCTAAAATCTTAAGCTTCATAGTAAATAAAGCTGCTTTACGATCGTGACATAGCAAGTATACATAAAAGCTTACCAAAAGCTCGGTTACTTTTTTCGTTTTCCATTGGAAGCGTGCTAGATGTTACAAATTTTCGTCATTAAGTGGATTGTGTATGGACGACAGTGAAAAAGTTCCACTCTTTCGTCAACTAAAAGATCAAAGATGATGCAGCTCCGAAAGGTTTTTAGGCTTGCGCCAATAGTCACCTTAATACTGTGATAGTAGTGTCGAAAATTATTAGTCGAGCTGAGATATACATTCATTATTTAGAGATCAAATCTGATCTGACAGTTTTTACAAAAATCAATCCAAGCTTATTTATATTGGCTGGGTGCAGTTTTGTATTTTAAAATGTGTATAGATAATTGTTTATTACGGGTTAAGTCTCTTGAACTTACTCTGCGATATTTCAGGCACACACCAGAAGCGCTTCACTATAGCTACACAACTTTAAGCTGCGATCCACCACAGTTAAGAGAATAACGAGATCTTCCATCTACTGCTTGTTGTTCTTAAATTACGTACAGCAACTACTGAGGAATAGCAGTAAAGCGCTAAAGTCATAATTTATGAACGCATAAAAATTTAAATTTAAACATTTTTTCAAAGCAATGTCATTTTATCCAGCCCACATTTGCTGCGCCGCCTACGCCATCGACTGGAATGTTTTGCCAGTAATCATCACTTTGTCAGCCTATTTTTCTGTCGATCTATCTGTCTGTCCGTTTCAATATTCGCTTTTCAACTTGTTTGTAATTTTATAGTTATGCGGCGTTTATTTTCTAACATCCCATTAAAATGGCAACTATTTTATTACACATTTTCGCATGTGCGGCTTGTTGCCTGTGTGGCAAATACAGCCGACATTTTTTTGTGGCATGCTTCGTTTGATATTTCTTTTGGTTGTCGTTTATTTTTTTCTTTCACTTTTAAGTGTTTATTGTGGATACTTCGTTTTGCTAAAATTTTATGTCTTAATTTTTAACTCGGTGTTGCAAGTGAAAGGCGTTGCTGGCGCACATGTTGCTGTTGTTGATGGTGTGTTGAACATTTGCAGGAAATGTTGCACGATTGTAGTGTGATGTGTGCAACTAGGGGCGCCTGCATGGAGCGTTCGATGCAGGTTTACAAATATATTTATGAACTAGACGCATGTAGTATATATGCACATATATATATATATACATATATATGTATTAATATGTATGTTTGTAGTTGTAATTTGGTTGCTGTTCTCTTTAACTCAAAGTAAGGAGTGTTGGCGCTCTTGTAGTTGACAGTATTAATGTTGCCTTAGCTGGTCTTTAGGTGTTGACATGCATGCCTTATTTGATGTTGCACATGCCATATGTCGCACTGTTGAGCTTGTTAGCGGTACTTTTCTGCGAATTCTTTTGTTGAAGAGCCTATAAACACCTCCTACAATTTGAAAGCAAAAGTAGTTTTAAGTGTTTTAATGCTTTGATTATTACAGTCCTGCGCATATAAATATTTCATTGATTTGCTTTAAGCACATGAATTCTTAACAGGTTACTAATGCAAGTGATAGAGGTATCCGGAACAGCAGAAACTTTAAAAAACTTTAATTTTGGTTCACAAAGAAGTTTGCGACATGTTGGGCAACGCTCTAAAGGTGATACATTGATGAGTGATAACGACTAACCTAGAGGTTAATGCCCATAAGATATGGTACTCTTTACTAGGAGTTAAAATATCCCGAAACGGAGACCCCCGAAGCTCAACGTGGTAGGGTTAACAATTAAAGATCATACCAAGTACCTGGGAGTTATTTTGGATAGCAAAATGATGCGAAAATTCAATGGTTGAAGAGAGATTGAAAATGGCATACGTACCCTCTATGCATATAAGAAGATGTCTGGGTCTTGCTTTACGTTGTTTTCGTATGGTGAACTGCTGTCAGCAAAATCTCATACAGAAATCGTTGGAGCGAATACAACATCACGCTGTTCGCTCCATAACATGAGCGTTAAAGACCGCTCGAACGGGTGCACTAGAAAGGTTTCTCAACCTGCCACCACACAACATTGCGGTGGAAAGCTAACCAGCAAAATCAGCTGCAAGATTGTACGCGTTAGTTGAATTCACCACAAGAACCTTCGGGCTATCGAGCTATGTCCGAAGCTGGCGGTTGATATATAAAATAACTAAGTCACATTCAAGAAAGGCGCGGGAGCATAGGGTTCGCCAGAAGAACTTGCAATATCTATACAGACGGATCAAAAATTGCTAATGGAATTGGTGCCGGAATCTATTGCTCGAAGCTGGATCACAGTCGACCATATAAGCTTCCGGAATATTACAGTATCTTAAAGCCGGAAGTTTTTGCGGTTAAGAAAGCGGCTGAGATGGGTACCAACACAGGCAATTGCATAGTAAAGATCAATATATAGTACACGTCAATAGCCAAGCGGCAATTAAGGCAATACCATCATATCATACTACGTCAGAGAATACTCTTGGAAGCAGGGAGGCAGTAGATGTAGTGGCTGTCGGAGAGCGTTAGTGGCTGTCGGAGAGCGTCTGCATAAGTTACAAAGGATTTCCGAAAACGAATTTAGTCAAAAGTACCATCCGGAAATGCGGAAGTCGCTAGAAATTATATACAACGTAATTTTCGAAAGGGCTTAAAGACAGACTAGGATAATATGGAATGCCTTAAGGACATGCATAATCGCCAAAATCATGTGTAAGGGCTTCAAAAAAAACACACATGATGTTTGCACTCACGGCCACGAAAAGACTGCAGAACGGTTGTTGACTTAACGGCAGGTCACAACTTATTGACAGCACGTGCGACGCAGATTGAGATTAGTAACGACCATACATGCAGAAAATGCAGGGAAATAGGCATGAGCGAGATGCTGGAACACCTCCTCTGTTTCTGTCCAGCTTTATTTAGAACTCGTCTTGAATAACTGGGATCTGCGCAGTTCAAGGGACTAGATCATGTGTGTCTATAGGGCATCTCTTAGAATTCGCAGAAAGCATTGACGTCCTGCATTACAAATATTTTAGCGTGATTTAAGCTGAACCTCCATTTGGCTTTACTATGGACCGCTAGGTCTATGTCTGGCGGGGCAGCCGGTCGGTCGGTAACCTAAACCAGCCCAGAAACAGCGGAGTCGCAGAGAAAAACATCTCAGTAGTACCATCTGTGGGTTGGGGTCAAGTTAGAACTTCGCATCTTCGTATTTTTGATCTTTACTACAGGATGACCGAGCTAGCTTTTAGATCATATTTAGACTTATAAAAGTTTATAGGTATCAAAAAATGGCTTTAGCAGTCCAGGTATTACCCCATTGTGAAAATCAGGTATGTAATTTTTAGCTTCGATAATATAAACTAGATTGGTAGATGCTAAAATATCGACGTGAGAGCTTTTTGCTCTTAAAAGATCGTAGAATAACAATTTGACGCTAATGAAATGAGTTTAAGAAGACTCAAGAAAACAGATTTAAATACTAAAATAGTTCCACTTTCATTTCTGTACTCCTCATGCCTTTTTCGTAGTAGAGAAAGTCTAAAACATTGTGATGAAAAATATTCCCCCTTTTTAGTGAAATTTCAAACCAGGAATTTCTTTTTCCAATACATATATGTATAAGCATCTCCCCCAACTCCAAAACTGGATTTTTTTAAAAATTGTAAATCCTTAAGCAATTCAATAAATCTTATAATCCCCGAAACGTATGAAAAATTGAGAGCAACTAAACATACGAGCAGACATTATCAAGCAGGATGGTATTAAGTATGAAGAAGAGTATAATTCTATTCAAAAGTAATAAAATATTGGCAGAGAAGACATTGGAATACAAATCACGTAGATGTCCACAAAATTACCGACAATCAATGTTACCTTAGCCGCAAACAGAGCGAAATTGTTTGTATGTGAGTCTGCTGCTTGAAGGGGATTGAAGTACATTCAAGCAAAAGTTTGAAAGCAAACGTAACGGAGGAAAAAGAAACTGTCATGTCATTGGATTTAACAGATTTAAAATCTATTTTCGACCAATACAAATATCATAGAAGCTTACATTCATGTATATATATACATATATAGAAATGGTTAATATGTGTAAATAGAGCAAATGCCGAGGCAAACTGTCACTTACGTTCTTCTACTGCCGCCACAGCGTACAGCTGTCTGAGAGTAAGGCAACTTGAAAACAGAAGGAAATGTAAAATTCTATTATCAAACATTTCGATATTTCAATATTACAAATAAACAATAAGAACAAGAAAAAAATATCCATACAAAACTTGGCCAAGCTGAATGGCCAGTTGAAATGCCTCATCCTTGCCACATCTCTTTTTTCGGTCACACTTTTAGTTACAGGGCGTAGCAGCTGCTTTGACATTCATCCACTTAGCCTTCGTAGCGCACACTTGGACTTGAGTGGACATGCGATGGAGATGAGCGGAAAGAAGCTCATGGCAGCGGGTGCTGTGCAAATATTTATCGATTGTCAGTGACAAGACGCAATTTGCAGTACGACTGGCCATTGAAAGAGGAACAAATAAAATTCATACAGGCAATAAAATTAGATGCGCAAACAAGTGAAAGAAGTGAATGCATAAAATAGGCAAAAAAGGAAACGATTTTTTATACCCAACAAACTTTTTCCATTTTCTTATTGAATTGACTCTTTATTTAAGGCGCAATTTAACCTAAAATTGTGGAGCTTATAAAACATTTTTCATGTCTGATATTCCTTGTATTTCAGAAATATCTAATATCAAGCGTGAAAGTTGTGGAAAGCTTTAGAGCGAAACATAACCTAAAAGTATTTGAGGTTATGAAACATTATTCAAGTTCGTTATGTACGACAATCCCATAAAACAAAATAAACGTTGAAAGATCTGAAAATTCAGAAATCCATTACTTGTAAAACTCCACTTTTTATAATATAGCGGAGGTTACGAACTTTCGGTTCTAATATCTCTTATATTTTTCAGATATGAAACATAAAACTTGCAAGCAGATGGTAGAGTAATGCCTTATCTAACTTATAAGCAGTAGAAAGGTCCAATACAGAGTAATTCGAAATCTCAATTGTTCTTTCCAAAAGTCAAACTTTCCCTGACAAACGCTTGGGCGAAGTGCTAATATCAAAATGATATTCACATAGTTCCGCTAACTGCGAGTGCCATTCAGTCGCTGGGTATAAAACAGACAACAATCAAATAGTCAGAACGACATGAGAATAATGCCAAAAGGTCGTTGAGGCAAATTTATTTATTACAGCAGTTGTTCGGGCCGGCCGATTAGAACCATTGTTGTCACAAGGTGAGTAAGAAATACAACTATAATAAATGATTTCAAGGTAACCAAGCAGCAAAGGGCAACATTATTTAAAGAAACAAGGATAACATGTTATATGGTCCAATGTGATATTAGCTCAAACGTCAGCTTTCAATGAATACTACTTAAATTTTGTTAGACTGTAGATTAGGTTAGGTTAGTCTGGTAGTGCCACGTGCACTCGTGCGCCACACATAGACCAGTTTTGGTTCTTCGCGATGCCAATTGGAGTGCCGCTGCGCAGTTTATGAGAAGTAGTAATCCTTCAGGATGTCAGCGATTGACGCGAATTTCAATAGGTTCTGCGGACTCACTATCGATACCTCTTCCAGGGTCGCATACCGTGGGGCCCCCAATTGTTTTAGGCTTTGCCTTGCTAGTGTGAAACAAGTGTACTGGTCACCTCGGACCTCGATTTTGCATCCCGATAGATTATCTCATCGAATTTAAACTTCCTTGCCATGCTTGTTATCCCATGACAATTATTTTCGTCGATGTCTTTGTGACTGAGTCTGTGTTTGAAGGTT
Organism: Bactrocera oleae; assembly: GCF_042242935.1. Taxonomy (NCBI): domain Eukaryota; kingdom Metazoa; phylum Arthropoda; class Insecta; order Diptera; family Tephritidae; genus Bactrocera; species Bactrocera oleae. Next base: position 78,500,545 of record NC_091537.1, read on the forward strand.
AATCGGATCCATAAAACGAAACAACGAATTGTGAATGAATGAAATAAAAACCGGTACATAGAAATCATTGCTTCTACGTCACTCTTTGGAACTAGTAAATGATCTTATCTAAGGTGGAAACGAAACAACATTGAAAGCTTTGATAATATACTGGTAATATATCACACAGAAGGTCTCATACCTTACTGTTGCAATAATCTCTTTTTAGAATCTTCGTCGATGGGTTCGAAACTTTTTGTTGGAACCCCGCCTAAACTCCATAGATAAAGAGCACCCTCTTCTCAAGCAAACGAAATTACGAATGGTCTTATATTTATCAAAGTCAATTATATTTATATTCTTGTATAATTTGTAAGCTCTTATGTACACGAAACGAAGGAAAGGTTTCTACAGAAAGTTTCTATAAAGTTCTACGAAAAGAAGCATGCCAAATTAGACGGTATTGAGCTATTTATTGTCAGAAAACAAATGGCTATATTGCGAATATCAACGGCGAGTTAATATATACAGAAGAGTTAACCCTACTAAAGTATTGAGTCCTCAGCTACTGCAAGCGCTATTTTCATGTACCGAAAGCCGATTTCTCTACGCTTTTTCAGCATGGCCAACAAAATATTGCGGAATTTTAAGTTTACAGCGTATTGGGAACTAAAACACGTTAAATTTTTGCTACCCGCAAGCCAACATTTCTGTTGCTTTTGCTTCTGAGTTTTTTTTTTTGCGACGCCCAATCAGGTCAAGTGGATAAAAGGATGGAAAAAGTAGAGCCACCTAGAAAGTAGTTGTAACGGCTAATGCGCAGTTACAAACGCTCAGCTGTCTGGCGCTGGATAAAGTGTTGAGCTGACCAATTCACTGAAGCAGCTGAAGCAGTAAGTGCAACCAACACCCCCAACTATTATAGAAGCGGCAGCGTTTTTCTTTGATTTATTTGCACACGAACGGGCTAGCAGGCGAACAGCACATGTATATGTGTGGACATTGCTTCAACACTGTCGGCTTAATTCTTTTTGCTGTTCGACGCTATTTGCGCAAGCATCGTAGATCAATAAGGATTTCCGGTTCAATTCGTGTGCCGTCCGTTTACATTTTCGTTTAGTTTTCGGCGTTTTTGCACAATTTCTCCTTTAAACGAATTCGGTGGGAGACAAAATAGCACAGTTGTTTCCTGTGCTTTTTCTAAATGCCTTGAAGCTGCTCTTCCGTAAGTGTATAGCTTTTTTGTGGACATGCTTGTGTGCATGGCTTGCTTTTAGGCGTAAGCGCTTGTTTTACAGTTCTTAACAAATTTTAGCACTTTTTCCACCACTCTCGACAGCTACGCATTCTTTTTTGCACTTTTCCATAGCTGTCGCTGCTCTTAACTTTCACTCCGTATGTCCACTCTTCGGCCGTCATTAATGTTATGCTTTTGTCATTGTGTTTTTTATACTTTAAATAGAGTATATTAAGTTTAGCACGAAGTGTGTAACACCCAGAAGGAAGCATCGGCTACCTTATAAAATCTGATCGATCTGATTTTGTACACGTCCTTTTCTCCCAAAGAGTGTGCTTATCTATCGGAACAGCCGATATCGAAGCAGTATAGCATATAGCTGTCATACAAACTAATCGATCAAAATCCAGTCGTTGTATGAAAAACTTTTTTATTTGACAAGATATCTTCACGAAATTCGACACGGATTATTATCTTAATACAATCTAGGTACAATCTACAAAGAAATCCTTCAGATCGCACCACTATATCATAAAGCTGCCATACAAACTAATCGATAAAAATCAAGTTCTTCTATGAAATCTTTTGTATTTGTGAAGGGTATTATAGCTTCAGTGCAACCGAAGCTAACGATTTTTCCAGTTTTTGTTGTTTTGTTTTTACCAGCCTGTCCACTTGTCAGTTATATTGCCATATGTAGTATGCCATTTGATTTTTTTTTCAACCGCATTTACACACTTTTGCTTTTTACCAAACTTACATTTATTTGTTGTTATTTTATTATTTATATTTGATTTCTTATTCTGTAGACTTAGTTGCCTACATATCTATACATTTAGTTTACTTTTCTTCCTGGCGTCTTGCCTAAGAGCACTTCTGCAGTCGCGTTTTTTTCTTGATTTTACTGCTTGATTTCTTTTCCAATTTTCAAAGTGTCACTTTATTCGCAATGCCATTAATCAAAAATTGCTTAAACAAGCGTGATTGCGTAAATGCGTAAGGAGTAAAAGGATTCGCTTTTGAGCTTGTGTGCGTAGGATTGTATGTGCACGTGGAAGTGTTGCACAAGGACAAGACCTAATGTGCTATATTTAAAGTGCTTTTATATGAATTAAATATGAGCTTTTAAAACAAATATTCTGACACAAGGGAGAGAAATTGATTTCCAAATATTTATGGTGTATTTGTACGTAGATGTTTAGGCACACAGCCATATGTATATATTTTTCGCGCAATGAAGGTTAAAGGTTTTTATTGAAGTATTCATTTCATATGTCATTTTGGTTTAGATTTGGTAACTGTATTTATAAAAGTAATTATCGTTGTGATTATTGATAGGAATGTTGTAATGTTAATAGTATCTTGAATGGTAATTTTTGGGGTACTAATTATATTTATTATTTGTATGACTCTTCCATGATATTGGTGATAATATTTTTTTCGTTGTAATCAAAATTATTATTGGTACAGATTTGGTAACGGTGATGACATTTTCAAAGGTACTGAAATGAATTATTCGTTAGATTCGGTAATGTACTTATAATTGTAATGGTGATTTTCATGGTACTCGCTATAATTATTGGTATGATTCCATTATGGTATTTGCAATAAAAATGGTTATTGTAGTGATAATTACTATTGTATTTGTTAATGGAAGTTATAATTTTCGTTATATTGCTAATAACTATTGGCAAGACTCGGTAATGGTATTTATAGTGCTAGTGGAATTTGCAAAAGTAATTGTCGTGGTACTGATCATAATTATTGATACAGGTTTAGTAATAATTATTTTAATGGTAATGGTAATTGTTGTAACAGGTTTGAAGAGATTATTTGTAGTTTTGGTAATAGTACTTATAAAGGTAATGGTAATTGTAATGAAAATTTTTTTTGTACGGATAGTAATCATCGGTACATATTCTGTAAAAAATTCCATTGCTTATGGTATTTGTAATCGTAATTGTTGTGGTACCAGATTGTTAATATAATTTGGAATATTAATATATACTTATAATATTAATTGATACAGATTCGATAATGGCAATTGTAATGGTGGTGATCTTTGTAATGAGAATTTTCGTCATAATAATAATAATTATTACAAACATTGAGATATGGTAATGGGTATGTTACTTGTTATCGTAATTCTTGGCAACGAAATCGGTAAATGAAAATGAAAATGATGGATGATAATGATGTTAGTAATGGTAATAATAGTGTAATGATAATACTGTTAGTGTTAATGATAATAATTATTACAATTATAATTTTTTGACTTTAAAACTGAAGTGATTATATTTTATATATGTATGTAGTTATAAAATTATATCGCGTTCTTGAACTTACCTAATTTACAAATTGCTAATGATGCAATAAATTTTTAAGTTGCCTGCAAAAAAAAAATTCATTCAAAAATTGGTATATTTTTTTAGTTTTAACTTGAAATCCGTCTAAATTACTCTAATTAACAAGTAGTGCAATAATAATATTTCTATAATTTCATTTAAAAACACTAGAGTAATCACGCACTCTTAACCGCAAATGTCTTCAGTTAACAGTTTAATTAAATGCCTTTAAATGCTAATGATCTCATAAGATAATTTAAAAATAGCTCATCTTCACATGTAACTGTGTCAGCAAGCTAATCAGCTGTTGCTAATAAACCAGTCTGGTTTCTACTACATTGAAAAAAAAAAATTAATAATCAACAGAACTGTAATAAACTGCAAATTTTTTAATGTCCCGCAAAAATCGTTTACGATCTCCTCGTATCAAGTATGCTGCTTAGAGCTCGTAAGCGATCAAGTAACAGCAGAAGATCGAAATTATGGGTGTAATAAAAAACAGCGATCGTTAAAATGAGTGCGTAAAAGTAGAGCAAGAAAAATGTGCACAAATTAAAAATAAGCTAATGCTAAGAAAAAAGAGTGTGTATTGTATACAGGGTGGTAAAAATCTATTCAATTTTAATTAGTAGATACCAGAAGATACTAAAAGAAATGTGATTATTAGAGATTTTATTTTTTTCACAATGAAGGTTAAAGCTTTGCGCTAAAGTATTTATTTTTGGGTGGTGTGTGATACTGGTGCAGATTTGGTAATAGAGGTTACGATATTTGTAATGTTAATTATAATAGTAATGTTAATGAGAAAAAATTAGGTAAAGGTATCATATTTTAATTGGTAATAATATTTGAATAGTAATGGTAATGATATTTGTAATGCTAATTGAAATGATACCAGATTAAGTATTGGTATTATATATTTAATGGTAATGATATTACAGTAGTAATGGTAATTCAAATGGTAGTGGTATTCCTAGTGGCAATTGTCATGAAACCAGATTAGGTAATGGTGCTTTATTTTCAATGGAAATAATAGTAGAGTTATAATGGTAATTACAATGGTAATAGTGTTTCTAATGATAATTCTCATGGTAGCATATATTAGGTTAAGGTATTATGTATTAATTGGTAATGGTAATGATATATATTGTGTTAATGGGATAGTAGAATAGTAATGGTAAGGATATCTGTAATACTGACCATCATTAAATTATATTTGGTAAAAGTTTTTTTTAAGGATCTTTCCCTTACAACAAGATTGAATTAAAAATTATAGGTTTTGCAATCTTGTGGACAAGGAAAAGGAAAAGGTTTTTTCTACTTGGTCCACAGGGAATTGGTGAGCTTCAACGGAAATTCATTAAAACAAGAAAAAACATTAACTTCAGTTGCACTTAAGCTATAATAACCTTAACAAATACAAAAAATCCCTTCATGAACTTGATTCCGATCGTTCACTTTGTATGACAGCTATATGCTTTAGAGGTCCGATGTCAGCATTTGTTGGAAAATGAGAAGATTCTTGAGGAGCAAAGGGTGTGTGGAAAATTTCACATCGATATCTCTAAAACTGAGAGACTATATCGCGTATACACAAACAGATGGACATGGCTAAATTGGTTCAGCACGTCATTTATGTATATATTTATTTTATAGGACCCCCGACTGGATATAACCAACATCTTGGCAAACTGAAAATGCCCTGTTCAGGGTATAAATATTGAAGAAATATGCATCTGGACAACCCATTACAAACCTATTGCTATGTAGTCTTCTAAATTATTGTGAATATAAAGTTATATGGCGTGAGTGCTAAAGCTCTTTAACTACGCACAAAGTCTTCATTAGCTGTAATTAAAATATACCGACCACCAAGTAAATAGCGGCAATAAAAACAGCGAAGAAGAGATGAGCAGCAGCGAAAAATCCAACAAAAATTGAGATGTGGATCGAAATTGGTGCTTTTATGATCGGTAATAAAGTGCAAATTTTTTAAAATAGCCACAGATAATATTCTGCCGTGAGATTTATTGCCCTCAGCAGCATCACAAGCCAACAACCTTACACATCAACATTTTTACAACAACTATTTGTGGATAGCTCAACTTCTTTGTGAAAAAATTATTGGTAAATTAAGCATACTTTCCAATTTGGTGTAGCGGACTTTCTTTGAAATGAATATTTCACTAGAAATTTTAATATAAAAACCTAAACATCAAACGCTGGCAGCTCAAAAGACGTTAAGTAAAACGAGATGAAGTTTGTGCTGACGCTAGTCACTTTAAGCGTCCTACTCAACGAGCTGGTGGCTGAGGAGGTGAAGGAGTCTCGTTATATTGATGAAAATGGTAATCATATGTTTGCTATATATTTTAAATAGATTAATTTTTGCTCAAAACTTTCGTAATTCGCAGCACTTAAGGCGATTTTAGATCTCACACGCCAAACGAAGACCACAAACCCGGCGACTGGACTAAAGCCACAATATCCCTACCTCTCACAGAAGGAGAAGTTAACGCTGCAAGGCGAAAGACAAACGCACTATCCATTGCAACCGCTTCATGTTGAGTTTGCTTTACTACCAAAAACAGACGTGACACAGCAGCCGCGCCCCATTACGCAAAGCAAAGATAAACTCGTCGATGTGAAACCCATCTATATACCGTATGCTTTGAAAAATCAACCAGCATTTACGCAAGCCGCATTCGAAGCATTAACGGGCTTGCAAGCCCACGCCGAACAATCCAAACCGTACTATGTGACGAGCTATCCGTTAGGCAATCCTTCAGCCGAACAAACAAAGATGCCCGCATTTTATGCCGCTTATCCAACTATTCAAGAACACAAACCTACTTCGTTATATACCAGCGTCGCTTTGGAGCATAAGCAGCCCGCATATCAGACGTTCCCTAATCTTTTTGCATACGCCAGTCAAGCGCCACATCAGTTAGCATATCAGCAACCTTATCAACGGTATGCCGCTGCCGTCAGCTCACCTTCGTATATCATTATCAATCCAACAAATTATCCGAGCTATCATTATTACACCGCTTCCAATTATACCTACCCACGTGGTGTTGCATTGCCAGGTGAAGTAATGGAGTTCGTAGAGGCTGAAGAGAATGCACCAGATTTCATCAAAGATTTGCGCTCGGAAAATGTACAACAGCTCCAACCATCCAGTGACGGCTCATCTGCTGAAACCGAAGCCGTTTTTAGCAATTTGCCACACACGCTTACAAATGACGAACGCCTCTTGGCGCAGGCTCTATTAGAGCAGTCGCGTCAATCTGATAATTCGAATCCTTTGTTGGAGTTGCTGAAACGTGAACAGTTGAAGCGTCGCATGCAGGAACAGGTGGCCGCTTTTTATTTCAGAAACTATAATGTTAATAAAAAGTAAAGATTTTCACAAGTCATGCAAAATGAATAAAAGAATGTTGAATACAAGTCTTCTAAGTGTAAATTTCAGAGTGAACGGAACATATTGTGAAGAACGGCCTTCTTTGTAAATGCCGAAATAGTTAAGAATTCCGGTATTTTCTAGCCATTTACAGGCGCTAAGCGTCATGGTCATATATGATAGGTCAGTAAAAGTTTTTAATAGCATCTTCCGATACTCATTATCTAAAATGATCTCATGATCAGCAAAGTGTGAAACATTTTCCTTTATTTGGCTCACGACAGTCAGATTTTCGAAATTGGAATGGACCTAGATATGTATCCGGCCAAAAACTGTCACTTTGGCAGCGTTACCAAAACTCTAAGACATTATCTTCCTTTATTTCTTTTAGAGAGTCTAGATCTATTCAAACCCTATGACCTACCTAGATAAGTTTTAATTTCCTATGTTTTAGTTCCACTCTTCTTAGTAGAACATATTTTCTTTGCATATATGTATATTGCCTTATAAATTCTCTGAGGATGTCCCACTAATTTTTAGGGTTTTAAGTCGTAAACTATAATGTGGGTGTCGATCTGTTTTACTCTAGTATTTTGAAGTATTTGACGAAAGATACATATTTAGTAGATATAATATATTTCAGAATTATTAGATTCGCCCGATTTGATATTGGTATGCGATATTGAAAATGCGATTCCAGCGGAATTCGATACTATTGGGGGCTTATACTTCATTCCATTCGATTCAAAGTCCAATCAAGAGGCATAATTTCGTGTTCAGTATTTTACCATAGACCATTGTCTCTTTGAGATTGGTTTGATGTAAACTTGGGTTTCTATCATCCTTGAACCAAAATACTGATAATATCTACATGAATGTGTAAAGTTTGAGTTCTTTGCTCAAATTTCAGTGATGACTGTGGACCTGTCCTTCTGAAGTAAGGAACTCCTTTCGATACTCATAAGTGAAGCTTGATCAGGATTCACGCGATATTTTTTTGTACAGACGATGCTCCAGATATGCGTATAAAACCGGCGATGCTCTTGAATGGGATTACTATCTTGGCGTTTCATGGACGGTACGTGGTTTCATAAGCGTCCAGACTTTACGTGGTACTTTTTTTTTTAAAACAATCGCCTAAATAACCGATTGAAGTGGACGATGCTTTCCAACGGGATTACTACCCTAATAGCGCTCTTTATAGCCTAGAAACAGCAGGACTAGTGCTTGTACGAAGGACCAACTACAGCAGTACAGTAGTTACACCAGTTGCTTTAAAAGGAACGTGAATTGTAGATTGTTTTAAAACCAATGGATCAAAATTTTAGTATTTGCATTAAAACCAACTTCTATATAAATGGCTACTGTTATTTCAACAGTAATATTCGAGTATTTTTATAACAATACTTGTATACATTGGCTGCATACCACAGTTGGGTTTACCTACAAGCTAAAATACACCTTTATTGTTTGTAATATATGTTAGAGTAGTTAAAATTGTGTCTGATTTGAGTCGACGACCCAGCGGAGATGCGTGAAATTGCACACAAGTAATTCAAATCCAACTCGCTGGGCCCGCGATGCCGGGCAATGATGGAATGTGGAGAATAACCGGCGGTGTTACACAGCTGTTGCTGTGTGTTGCTTGCTTTCAAGTCCCGTGAGAAATTTACTGTAGTATTTGCTGCTAAAAACGGCAAACGAATATGTGTGGGTTGTATTTAGTTGTAGTCGCTCATGCAATCACACTCCACTTGGCCATTTATCCTGTTGCATTTTTCTGCTAATTTTCTGCTGATTCTTTTTCCCCCCTCTTCTTCTTCTGCTGCATGCAGCATATAATAATCTACAACTTCAGATGAAATATTTATTTGCAATTCCCTAAACTAACGTGCGCAAAGCATGAAACTATATGCGCCGGCTCTAACATGCCACACCAACGCAGCGCCAACACTATCCACGGATCGAGCTTTATCCAGCGACATGAGCGCCCGCACAGCTGCATTGTTCCAGCAGTAATGTGTGAACGCTTGTAAACCTGCTTGATTGGTTGTCGTTGTTGTTGTTCTTGTTGTTGTTAACACAACTAGCCAAGCAGGCAGCTAGTGAACCAAGTTGGCAACCACCAAGACCGCCCACCCATTTATCTTACTAGTTGGACGTGCTACATTGCGAGCTTTGCCGACAGACTGGGCTTATAACCGGGCAGACAGCCGGGCAGCTGGGCAAGCAGGCAGCCTAGACTCGTAGAGTCAACCAGTCAGTCACTTATTCAGCCTCTGTTAGCTTAATGTTGAATTCACTAGCTGGTGCTTGAAGACTGACTGTTCTACTGTAGTGATAGTCTATGTTGGAAATCGTACGAAATGAAATGAAACACCTGCTGCTGTGTATGGTTTTCTCATTTTTGTTTTTAATTTGCCATTCTATATCACAAGAACGCCACAATAGCCAAGCATGCTGACACACATAGGTACAGTGCAGGTTTGGTTGAGAACAAGTTTGGTACAGTGGAACAAGTTGTGTTAAAATTGGGATCTTATCGAAAAAGAGTTCATGATGCTGAGATTTTTCTGATTTCTATAGTACGAAACGCAGAGCATTTCGATAGTTTGATTTAAGCGCTTGTAGTTAATGAGATTACCACCGTCTTGGTTGGGACGGCAGAGTTTTACATACTTTTCCAATTAAATATTTCTTACTTATGTTTCAGAATTGCATACTATTAAGACCGACCGACTATAATTTACTCAATAATTACCGTTCAGTATGTCTAAACTCTCCGAATTCCCGACGTCTTAGCAACCAAATAGAAACCATATTTCAGTAACATATCGTTTCAATCATCAAATCATGATCTTTGAGGTCCACCTGGTGTCTTTCAAGCAGAAGTGGTAGCCATTAATGTAACAGCAGATGTACTTCTCAGAAATGCGGCTTCTTTTTAGGAAAAATAAATCCCCTCCAATAGCAGAGATGTTATTACGGACTTGAGCTCATTGAGTGTATGTTCTATATTTCGTGAGTTTTCCCCATTCTGAGTAAGTTCTGAAGCGGGCTCAGAGCTCGACAACTCTTGCAAGTAAAACTGCCAGACATATAATAATTTTTTACAATTTCTTAAGTTTCGACCACCTTCTAGAAGCTACTAATTGAGCATTTTTAGATTTCTGGTTGAAAAATGCTGGAAAACGCTTTGGCTTTGATCCTTTTCTTTATTTCACTCTACGATTTCGGAACTGCTTTCTCAGAGACTTAAGCCAAAGTTTTGTTAAAATTCGAAACCGTATGTAATTCCTATTCTTTAACTATCTAATTGCTAAAAGTTACCAAAGGGATTTTTCCAAAAGCCGATAGTTATTGCGTTGACCTCGGAATCTTCAGAATATTTTGCGTTTACTCGGATCACCACTGGCTCCATCCCACTAAAGCAACTCAATATCGTGACCGATTAAAGAGATTCCAGTAATGCATGCACAGTTCCATATTGATGACTCAGCACTGATCGCTTCAACAATCCTGCAGCGAGAAACACAGACCACAGATATATTTCGAACATCTGAAGGATAGTAGAACTTGTTGCTATCGGCAGCATTTTGATCAGATTGATGCAAATACTTCGACTCGGAAATCCAAATTCGATTTTCCTGCATTCTTTTTCTTCGTGCGACCACTGTACTTAGTTCTTTTCCTTCCATTTCACCTACAATCAGTTCTAAGAGCTATGGAGTTTCAACCACAACACACATATCTGAAACAGGGCATTGTTAAATGAAACTGTATGACTGTTATTATTGTGCCGCAATGGAAGTATGTGCCACATATGTAGATATGTATGTACATAGTTTGCAGCTAAGGTTCTTTTACAAAACGGCGGTAATTTCAGTGTTTAGTTTTGTGTTTTGTTAAGGATGTCGGTGAATTTGATTCGATGCCTTCGCAGCGCACCAAAAGTTTCAGAGTGTGCAAGCAAAAGTATGGACACTGCTTGGACATGATAAACACTGCTCTTGTATGTGCATGAATGTGCCACAAATGACACATAATATGAATGAGTATGTGTAGTAATGTTTACACATAATTTGTTTGTAATGAAGTTCACCTGCCCCAAGTTGATGAGTAGTCGTCTGCAACGTAACCTAACTCACCGCACTCAATCACTTATGCCTATGTACTGGACACAGAGGATATGGTGCATGAACTCCTACACTCATTACACTGTTGTTGGTAAGATTTTATGTGGCATACGGCGGTTGCTTTTGTTCTAACTGTGGATGGTGGATTTTAATTTGCTGTTGTTGCACATTCTTTTAGTTACCTTATTGCGAAATATTTCATAGTTACTTTGGTTTTAATTAAAGCTTTTCCGACAAGTTGGAAACATACAGTGGAATATTGTTTACCTAAACATAATTATAAGCAATGCATATTTAACTAAAATTTAGCAAATATTGCTTTCACATTCCGAGAACTTTTAAAATCCATGCGCTGTATATTCCACATGCTTTTGGCAAGCGATAAAGCGCTTTAAGTTTGAATACCAAAACATCTCGCACAATCTTTGCTAAATGAAATTAAAAAAAGTGAACTAATTTTTTTGCAGATTTATGAACACAATTGCTTTAATTATATGTTTGACGATGCGTTAACCAAAGAGGGTTTTTTAACAGATTTAAAAAGTTCTTCATTTCTTCCAGCCAAAACTTCAATATACTCAACTTTGGACGATTTGAAATTATTATCTCAGAACTAATTTCTTTTTTCAAATTGTTAACTGTTAAGTTAAGTTCTACAGTACTTGAACCTATAAAAAAAATCCTTTGCACCTAGAAATTCACAACATTTCTAGCTGTTTAAAGCTCGAACTTAAACTTGGATTAAATTATGGAAAGAAACTGATAATAAATCTGTTTATTTTATTTTATTTCTGTACCAACTATTTCTCAGATGTTTAGAGAAGTGAGATATATTATAAGGCATTTGAGTCTTAATTACGCAAGAGCGAAACAGTTAAGAAGAAAGTGTTGAAATTATTCTAGTTTGTTTTCTTCCACACGATTTCTAGAACTGGTATCCAGTACGTTTTTTACTCTTACTGAATAGACTCGACACTAGATAATGATTAGCCTATTAGGGGAAGAAGCACATAAGACCATTTGATGGATCGATGCACCAGCTGGATCCTATGACTGCGTAAGTGCTTGCAGTTAACCAGCGCTCATCCAAGTCGATAGCTCCGCTTTTGTCCTATTCTGCTAGTAATAAGAAAAAAGCACGTATAATGAGAGCTATCGCTTTACAATGGTTTTCTTGTAAAGCCGCTGTGACTCAATGCATATTATGAATATTGTTAGTGAACCTAGGCCTTGTCTAACTTATCATCAGAACGTGGTCAATGAGCTTAAGGCCAAACTAGGATTGCCGTTAAAGAAGGTTTTGCTAGCTGGTTGGTGAGACTGGCAGCTATACAAGGTACAATTCAAAAGTTCCAGAACTTTTTAAACAAGGCGGCTTCTAGTGGCACCATCTGTCTGAAATTGTTATCCCTCAATTGTGTATTATTCAGTGTTGTCGTATAAAATTTATATAACAGCTGACTTGTCTAACAGCTGAGATATCGCGCTACAAGTGACATTATATTTGTAGTGTCGGTCGGAAAATGAGCATCGAACAAAGAGCCAACATTAAGTTTTTTTTTAAACTTGGTAAAACTTTTACCAAAACTCATCAAATGATGAAACAAGTTTATGGCGATGATTGTCTATCCCGTAGCCGTATTCACGAGTGGTTTAAACGTTTTCAAGAGGAACTTGGAAGACGACGAACGTTCGGGCCGGCCAAAATGTGGTGTGAACCAAAAAAACTCGGAAATTGTGCGTGAATTCATTAAAAAAGAGCCGAAATCATAAATAAATGGAATCGGAATCATCAATATCCGCAGCGTCGATTTATCGTATTTCGACAGAAAATTTGGGCCTCAGAAAGGTTTGTGCTCGATTTGTCCCGCACACTTTGAAACAACACGAAAAAGACCTCACACCTCGACACTCACTTTTTGACCAAAAATCGCATTCATATCATCAACCATTCACCCTATTCACCTGATATGGCACCCTGCGAATTTTATTTGTTCGGAAAACTACATTTGGACATGAAAGAAAAACGCTATGCTGACGTTGATGCCATCCAAAAAGCGACGACCGCCATCCTCAACAAATAATATTCGTTTTTTAATAAAAGTCCTGAAACTTTTGAATAGCACCTTGTATAAGCTGATCCCCCAAACTGCTTGGCCAAATTTTTAATTCGAGCCTGTATTGCCAACAAATGGACTATCTAAAGAAAGCAATCGCTCTAAAGCGGCCAGTGTTGTTCCTGTGTTCCATTAGGACAACGGCAGGCTGCACAGATCAATTGTGGCTGTGGAGGCTAAAGCTACTTTTTTTATAATATCTCTTTATCTTTATACAAAATTTTAAACTAAGTGGCAACAATCTAACCTGTTTTTTTGAATTTCCTCTTTAAAAACCAATACACATAAAGTAACAGTTTTAATCAATCCACTAGGTCCCGACTCTTTATAAATGCATCTTACAGGCAATTTACACTCAACTAAGATTTTCAATATCTCCGTTCGCAATCTGAAAAGCATAGTTAGCTATCGCTTTCACAATAGTGGAGAAATCATGGTTTTTAAATAAAACACTCAAAGCTAAGAAGCAGTCTTAGTAGTGAATTTCGCTTAGTAATTTACCAAAAGAGAAGATCTTTTGAAGGAGAATATTTCTATTGTCTAAAAGCTTCAGCGTCAAGCAACATAATTTTAAAACTGGCAAGATTATGTGTCCTAATTAAATAAATATATGAAGTTCTGATGGAAGGTGTGGAGCTGAATTCCTGAACTAGAAATTATAAGCTTTTGGAGAACTTTTGACTTGGCAAGTCCTTTTCTGCATATACCTGCTGGAAACTAAACGTACGCGACATAAGTTCACAAACATATTTAAGGACTCCTACATAATCGTTAGACAACCGAATACAAATTCAGTGCATTTGTATGTGTATATCTGTGTATTACATAAGCGAAATTTCCCAAACAATCTGCATTTCCTCAACCACAAATCCCATAAAAGTCTTTTAACAAAAACCGCAGCTTGGAAGTTTTGAGTGCCACAAACAAAACAAAACGCAAAAGTCATGACACATACAAGCAGCGGCGTGTCAAAGAACACATACACACACCACAATGAGCAAAATACACACACGCGGCCACACACGTACTACGAGTTCTATTAGCGAAGGCAAAGTGAAATGAAAATTCAGGACAAACAAACAAATTGAAGTACAGAGAAAATGAGAAAAAACGTTAGCTTCGGTGCAGCCGAAGCTATAATACCCTATATAACAAATCTGAAAACGTTAAGGACTAACGGTTGGCATCTAACGGAAAAAGTTTTTCTATATCTCTTCAGCCCCCTTGGTGAATACAAATAACTTTCAAGTCCAATTAAGGTTACTTAGTAAGGAATACAGATATTTTACGAAGATCTTTATTTGGATTTTGATCGATCAGTTTGTATGGCAGCTATATTCTACACTCGTTTGAGATCGACGATTCTGAAAAATGAGCAGTTTCTTGTGGAGAAAAAAGTGTGTGTAAAATTTCAGATCGATATCTTAAAAACTGAGGGACTAGTTGGCGGACAGGCATGTCCAAATCGACTCAGTTCATCAAGCTGATAATTTATATGCATACTTTTTAGGACCTCCAAGGTTTCCTTCGTGGCAAACTTAATATATCCGGTTTAGGGTATAAAAAGCCGGTCAAAGTGCAGCGAATAAAGGAGTAAAGGGATAAGCGAATTGTCGAGTGGAGTTAGCCGAGTTGGCGGCATATATTACAAAAATATTTTCATAACTGCGCTTTGTCTCACACTAACAAACATTGTGAGTGCTTGTATGCATTTGAATGCGTGTGTGTGTACTAGTATGCATGTATATATATATATATATATATATATATTCATATATACACTTGTAGTATTATATATGTATGTCTATATGTATAATGTATATAGTAGGCGTTAGCTTATATACATATGTGTTAGTGTTTGTGTGTGGTTGATGACATGTGCAGGCGCAAAGTGGAAAAGTTTGTGAACACACACACATATATATATATATATACATTTATATATATATACAGCTATATTGTTTCAGAAAAAATAAAATTTTTTGTTATTGCATAGAGCCACACAACTGACTGTTGCTTCGTTGGCGCAAGCATCTCTGGATGTACGCTGAGCGTAAAGCAAAAGCATCAGGTGCTCTGTGCGCTGACGTGCAAATGAAGGCGTACAAACGGGAGATGTTCAGAACCTACACACACATATATATATATATAAATATATATATCTTTATACAACTATGTATATGCTGTATGGATTCTTATATCACGCGCGCAACAACAATACACACATACAAATACAGATTTGCCTTGGTGCGCATTTTCATCAACAAATCCTGCATTCTGTTGAAATATACTTTTGTATGTATGTATGTATGTATGTATGTTTTTATATGTATTTGGGTCTGACGAGTTTTATTACTACAAATCCATTTGTTAAATTACAAGCACACACGCGTTGGCAGCATTTGCTAGTGTGAGTGGCAGCCTGTGGGAGGTCAACATTTGTTTTTTTTTTTGTTTTTTTGTGCTTTTTTTACAGGCGTGCGCAATTTTCTGCCTTTCCTCTGCATTTCGGTTTCCTTTTTTTGGCAGTTGTACCTGTTGGAAAATGGAAATTCGTTATGTTGCGCTATTGCTGTCATAAATCTTTATGCACATAAAAATAAACACACGTGTGCTAGTGTGCGTGTGTGTGTTTTTTAACCCATTGCTATTCATAAACCGAAATGTCTGCTCACTGGCTGCTCACAAACATTTGTCTTTACCGCATTGACGCGATTGCGGTTCTGCTTCAGATGCGCCCAACTGACAGTTCGTCGTTCATCTTTTAACTAGCACCGCTTGGTTTGGTTTTATTATCATTTTCCTTTTTGCTGCCGAATTGAAAAGCTGGCGCTAGCCATTTATACAACTTTCGTTAAATGAAAAAAAAAAAATGTTTATTTTGTGTAAAGTTTGCAGCAAACTTAAGACTCGTCGGAATGTGGAATTATATATGTGTAGACACTCGTGTAGTAAACACTTTATTATAACCAAAATTCATTTTAATTTTGTTGTTTTTAATAAATTTTTACAAAAAAAAAAGAAAAATTATGCACAGGTTTCAAATTTATTCATTCAATTTACTGCAGAAAGAGTAATTTTTGAACTGCCCATATACAACTCTAGAAGCAACTTGATGTACTTTCTTACCTATTAGTACTACTATAAATGAAATGACTTGCGCGGTTTATTGCACCGTTCAGAGTAGAAGAACATTTTTTGTTTTGCTTTCCAGTTCTCTATGCAGTAGTGTAAAAATCGAACTGCATATATTTTATAAGATTTCGAAACCTAAGGCTTAAGTCTCCGGGGTACACCTTAGCCACAGGGGTACTCTGTACAATATTTGTAAGGTTAATGGATTTTTGGCACCCTGTGCAGCTTTCTCAATCAAGAATAATAAAAGTGTCTGGCAAAATGTCAAGAAACTGTTTGAATACTTTAAATCAAGAGAGAAAAATTTAGAAATGGAAGATTTTGTATCTCGAAAGATCAACAATTCAAAACAAATAGGTCCAGACCAAACAAATTTATTACTTTTTCAATAAATGGTTTAAGTAATATTTATCTGGGGTTACATAAAGCACGTTGTCAAAGATGCACTGAACTCTGGTAGACCAATTGTCGAAAATATGGATAAATTAAGGGAAATCGTTGAGTCTGACTCCCACACCAGCACTGCTCCGATTGCCTAAAAGCTAAACATTTATCAAAACACCGTTTGGAGACATTTAATTAAGGCTGGATGCAAAAAGAAGCTTGGCGTATGGCTGCCACATAAATTAAAGAAAAAAATATATAATTCATGGGTCGAATTTCCATCTGCGATTCAATAAAATCGAACCATTTCCGAAGCGGAAGGTTAGGTTAGGTTAGAGGGTCGATCCTAAGAAGGATCACACTTGGACAGCTTAAACGCCGGTCCGTTGTGGTACCCAAAACTCCTATGAGCCGGATCAATAGACCGGAAGGTTACTGGTGAAGAAAAGTGGGACACTTACGACATAGTCAACCGAAAAACCTCGTGGTCGAATAGCGGAGAGACAGCGAAAACGGAGATTGTTGGCCGCACCTAACTTTATGTAAATTGGGAGTCCGATGTTACATTTAGTTGATGTAAAAAATCATCGTATTGATTGTATGAGTCGTATTCAAGTAACTCAGATCCTGAAGAATATTCCCTTAAATGAATTACAAAATTTAATCATGCGTTGGTTGATAGTTCCAAACGTTGTATTGAGTCTAATGGAACCTACTTTGAATAAATAATAACTGCCAAAGATAATATAATATAATGTGCATTCTACGAGGTGTGTTCAAAAATGACGTTTTTTGAAAAAAAAAATGTATGCATTCGTCTACAATAATGTTGTCGCCTTTAAAATAATGCGATACTATGCGATTATGCCAGCGCTTCTTTCAATCGTCAAAATACTTATCAAACTGGATTTTTGAGATATTCTTTAGCTAGTTCAGCGATTTTCATTTATCTTGTAAAACGGCGGTCTTTTAAGATTTTATTTTTTTCTTGGAAATAAGAAAAAGTCACACGGAGCCATGTGTGGTGAATATGGAGACTGGCGCATGGTTACATATGTACCAAGAATTCACGAACCAGCAACGAAGTGTGAGCAGGTGCATTAACGAAAACCGCTAAGCTAACCTTAGCGGCTGCTGCAGACAAAATAAGCAAAAAATATAGCTGAGAATTTTATCATAGTTACTTCAGGGGTATGTATATTAGGGTGGAGCGAAAAAATGTGTTTTTTATTTTTTTGCTTAGCCTGGGGGTAAAATCCGTAGATTATAAAAAAAAAATTCTTGGACAAAAAAAATTTTTGTTTAACATCTAGAGGCGGCGCACTCAGTTTTAAGGTAAATTTCGATAAAAATTTTTTTTTGGAAACAAAAATTAGTTTTGGTTTAAACTCTTCACGTTTATATAAAATATACGGTTTTCGACTCAAAATTTATATTCAATTTATATTTATAATTATATTTATATTTATATTTATATTTATATTTATATTTATATTTATATTTATATTTATATTTATATTTATATTTATATTTATATTTATATTTATATTTATATTTATATTTATATTTATATTTATATTTATATTATATTTATATTTATATTTATATTTATAATTATATTTATATAATGTAGCTATAATTTCATTTAAATTTAATTGGTTTTTGCTTTAATGGAACTATTTCCGTGAGTTAATTAGTACATTAATATTATTTACCACATATTTGTACTCGTATATGCTTCTAGTACTGCGCGTTTCAGATAACTTCTACTTCAACACATGTAATTATTGTGAACAAATAGTTCATACTAAAGCTTTATTATTTCCATTATAACAGTACAATTTCTAATTTCCTGCTCACTTGTAATTACACGCACTCGATTCGCCTAATTTAGTCATGAAATTGAATAGTTATTAGTTATTGTATCCACATTGTTTTAAGTTCGACGAGCGTAAGCTTTAATTAAAATTTACAAAATTATAGCCATTTTAATTCATTGGTATATATTTGTGTGCACTTTCCTGTACTAGCACATATTTATTTGCATAGATTATGGCATATGTGGTTTTGCATATTTGTTGGCTTAAAATATATTGAACAACTTTGAACTTCATCACCCAAGCCTGTATATTATATATTAAGCAATTTGTTGTAGCTATTGATTAACTGTTGTTTTGTAGGCCAACCAGTAGTACGTGTGTTCATAATTATTTGGGTTATAATAACAGAACTTAAATGTTTTAGAATTAATTGCACATGAGCAAGTCTATACTTATATGTTAAGATACCTTTAGCGGTTTAGTTCTAATGAACTTAATAAATTTGGGTGAGGTAGTTGAAAGTTGAGTTATGTATAATTGGTGTTAATTTGGACTTGTTGCTCTATTTACAATACAGCAATGGTTTTAACTACTGGACCAATTTATTAATTTTTTATTTGCTATATAAACTTGTTTTTTGTATCCTTTTTCAATATAAAAGCTTTTTGGCATTCAGACTAAGGAAAGCTCATCTCAAAATGCTTTTCGAACGAAAGCTTATGAACTTCAACGCATTACGGTTATGAAGTACGGAAATGAGAAATCATACTAATGAAAGCTCATCCAAAAATGCTTTTCGGATGAAAGTTTGTAAACTTCGAGGTATTCGTGTCCAGAAATGAAGACTACGAGCTAAGTATTAAAATTAGTGAATCAAATCTTACAAATGAAAGCTCATGCAAAAATGCTTTTTTGGTGAAAGTTTATGAACTTCTAAATATTTCCGGTAAGAATTAGACTGAAAGTACAAGTTCGAAACAAAGGCTTTAAATGAAGTTCAAAACTGAGAAAAATGAAAATCAAGCCAATGAAAGCTCATCTGAAAATGCTTTTCCAGTAAAATTTTTTTAACTTCAAGTATTACCGGTTTGAATAAGGTTGAAGTTACAAGGTCAAAATAAAGGCTGTGACGGAAGTACGTAAATGAGGGAATCGAAAATTGTACTAAGAAAAGCTCATCTAAAAAATCGTTTCGGGTGAAAGCTTAAGGAATTATGAATATGGCTGTGAAGACTAAGGATGAAGTACCAAAATGGGGGAGTCACAAATTGTACTAGTGAAAGCTCATCTAAAAATGGTTATTGGTTGAAATCTTATGAACTTCAAGTATTCCCGTTATGGGTAAAACTGCAGTTGTAAGGTGGAAATAAAGACTAAGGATGAAGTACGAAAATGGGGGAGTCACAAATTGTAC
Organism: Bactrocera oleae; assembly: GCF_042242935.1. Lineage (NCBI taxonomy): Eukaryota > Metazoa > Arthropoda > Insecta > Diptera > Tephritidae > Bactrocera > Bactrocera oleae. The sequence goes on from NC_091537.1 coordinate 78,520,515, forward strand.
TAGTGAAAGCTCATCTAAAAATGGTTATTGGTTGAAATCTTATGAACTTCAAGTATTCCCGTTATGGGTAAAACTGCAGTTGTAAGGTGGAAATAAAGACTAAGGATGAAGTACGAAAATGGGGGAGTCGCTAATTGTACTAGTGAAAGCTTATCTAGAAACGATTTTTGTATGAACTTTACTCCCGTTATGAATTACGAAAATGAGGGAATCGAACATCGTGTTAGCAAAGCTTTTCATGTTTTTTTGTTTTAATGAATGCCTTAAAAAAATGCTTTTTGGGTGAAAGCTTATGAACTACAGGTATTTTGATTATGAAAAAGGCTGAAATTGCAAGGTTGAAATGAAGGAATGACGTCCGAAATTAGATTGAGTTAGCACGACTACCGCATAGGTGGTTCGAGAACTGCTGTATAAACTAAATCTCATCCAAATAGTACAGTATGGTGTAAAGCACACATTTTTTACCTAATGAAATACCTTAGTCTTGGAATAAAGAGAAGATTTTCGTGTCCTATACAGGTATGGCGAAATGATTAGGATAAGTTACTGATTCATTGAATTCGCTTAGATTTTAATTAATTTAATTGAGCTGATTTTGACAAAATTTTGTAACAGAGCTTCTTAGGCTTACTAAATCATGTGGAATTAGTATCACAACAATTGATGCCTCGAGAACTCAAGGATTTTTTCAAGGGAGAACCACGTATTTTAATACATAGTTTTGGACGCAAATTCATCGATGATTAAGCCTTTTACAGTTTAGATCATTATCAGAAGCAGTGAAGTCATCGTGCCTCTTCTTTCACAGCTAACATATTCTTCTGTCGCCCTCTGTCTATACTTATATATAAAAGCCATTATAAGCACGATTCCGAATTCGCAATGACTGTTGTAGGCCGCTGGGCAAAAACTAAAAGTAAGTATGGGGAAAAATCAAGCAATGCTACTACTAAAACTATGAAAAGAGTAATAAATAGAGGGATTAATATTATCACAGCAACAAACGAAAATCATTGACGCAAACTACTTAGCACTCAAAAATATATATGACTATTGGCTTTGAAATACACATGCATATAGTATACAAGTATATATATAATATATGAAGCTTGTTTTCGCAGTTCGAGCAATCCACCAATTTGTAAAATTTTTCTACTATTCTAAGAGAAAAAGTGGAAAATAGTAAATTGCAGAGCAGAGAACAACATAATAATAAAAGCTTCCTGCCGGCCAACAATGACCCAAGGTGCAGTCTCATGTATGCTAGAAGCCCTCAGCTGCTATTCGACTAAGCAACAATTTGGGCAACAACAAAATATGCAACAAACAGTGGAAAGCGTTCTGTGAACATAACACATAACGTTTGAGGGATAACGCCGGACTGTAACATGTCAAATTTCCAACTTCCTGTGAAAAAATCGTTAAACTGGTGATGGAAAGAGGGCAGCAAAAATACGCGTCGAAAAACTGAAATAAGCGCTGCAGCGACGAGCCAAACTAGCACATAAAACAGCAATGAAGTACGACGAACGACAAAAAAAAAACAAAAAAAAAAAATGCAGAGAAAAAACAAGAGCATACAGATACATACACATATAAAGCAACTAGGTTTGGGAAAAAAATTCAAGCAAAGCGGAAATCCATTTCTGCCGTTGATATTGAAAATTCTACAATCTGCACGCCAGAGACTTGCAAGGATGCTGAATCCATGGTATGCAATGAGCGGAAAGGAAATGTCGAAAAACAAGGTGGTCGGTAGCTGCTGCTACATGACCGTTGGCGTTAAGGGATGCAGCGGAAAGCAAAAAAAAAACAAACAAAACAGAAAAAACATGCTATAGAAAAGTGAGTCGAAGAACTATGCTGCGATGGTAGTAAAACAAGTAAAATGCCCAGGTAATACAAAACTTGCCAAGAACAGGTGCTTGCTGCAGCAATAGCAATAGCAATAGCGAGCGCACACAGCCAAAAAGGAAGCCCATAATACAATACAATACACTAAACAATAGCCACACTAGCGTGTAGTTGAAAGTTACTCATACGCCCAGGTGTGCACCACGCACATCGACCAACAGCACATGCACATTCCAAAGCTTCGGCTTGCGTTGGCAATGGCAATCTTGCCATCAACGAAGTATAGGTAACAGTGCTACGAGAAGACATGTAGGGAAAATTAGAATTAATACAATTTTTAATAACAAATTAGTAAAGATACTAAATATAAACTAAAGCACTTACTTTGAAAACTTAGATATAGTGTTAGTAGAAGGTCTATGAGTTCGTGGAATATTTTAATTTATCCAAATTATGCTGAGGTGGATTTAATAAAAGATAAAAGCGGTGATTAACCAAAAACCGGACATAACTTCGAAAAATATATAGACCCAATACTAACTGAAATGTGCAAAAATAAAAAAAAGTTACAACGACGATGACAAATATTGGCGATTTATGACCAACTATAACCGGAATCACTAAATTTATAAACTGTCTCGGCTGGAATGGCCTTAACGCTTTCAGCGAATTTAGTGATTAGGCAAGAACTGGTCGGCCAAATTCTTTCAATTCAAGATATTAAAGTTCCTTTTATAAAGACTTCATCACACACTCTCTCTGAGCTACAGAAATGTAATTACCCTTCAAAATTGAATAATGATGAATTGAAGTACGAACTCTTTTGTAGACCACATCAAATAGCCGTCAGGTAGGTGAATTGAAGACCTCTGTGTAGCATTGAGAACAGGGAGTAAAATAGTATGATATTATCAGCTCAAATACTATTATTAATAATAACTAAAAGTTAGAGAACCCTGCTGAGGATTATGCAGTATCTCACCAACTGCGCACCTAGTCTTGATGATCCTGAATATAAGATCCCACATTTAAGAGTTGAGAATGCGCTTGACATGAAGAAATTGCATTTGTTGAGTTCAACACAGACTTCTTTTTATATTTTGGACGTACTTTTAATTGGAACAAAAATCAATTATTCATATATAATATATAATACTTGATTCATTCTTGCAATCCTCAAAATAATATCCGAAACTTCTCGTCTATATAAGTCCTTGAAAAATTTCTTAGATTTCCATTAAAAATATTTCCTACCATGCCCTAAATTTGAAACGCACACATATGTATTTTACAGTTACAACTACCATAAACACAATTACTCACACAAAGATTTGAGTGTAGGATTCTTTGCTCGGTGCCTTTGGTGATTTAAGTTAGCTACATGTTGCCTCTAATTTGTCGTTCCAATTCTGCAAACTCTGCCCCTGCTGCTGCTTGTTGGTCAGCAACTATATTGGATTACACTTAGCAAAATGCTGGCAGGCAACTGAGGGCAGGCTGTTAAGCAGACGTTTGCATAGGTGTGTGCGTTGGGTGGAAATCTTTAAAAATTTAAGAAAGAAACTGTAATATTAAATAAGTTCTGAGTAGAGAATTTTAAACTTGTTGTAGTTGTTACTATCTTCAGACAAGCTGATATGTGCTTAAGGCCAGCAGAGGTATTTTCAGTTTCAGATTTCAGTTTTTATTTAACATTGCTAGCATAAGGAAATGAACTACTTGAAAAACCATAATTAAATCCTGAAGGGATGTAGTCAACTTCCACATACTGTTTGTTGGACTTTGCAAGGAGCGTCGTCAGTGCATTATTTTAAATATAAGGTCTAGCAAAAAGAATAATTTTTTCAATAATTGGGTTTAGCAATCTGTATCGCACTTGGTTTAAGTGCGTCTTACTCTTAAAAGCCATTTGTTGAAAGTAATGGGAAAAAAATGAAAATCGCCAACTTTGACCGATCCAAATGCTCAGAAGCAAAACATTACACAAAAATTTTTAAGTGTTGAACCATTTAAATAAGAATGTATACAAAAAGGCGCTTGATGTATAGGTTGCAAATGATTTAGCACAAAAAAACCTTATAGATCGCGTTTCCATTTGCGAATTGCTGCTGAATCCGAACTCAATCGATCCATTTCCGAAACGAATGGTTACTAGTGATTTAAGTCACTGACGATAACGTCAAGCGTTCGTTATTGAATTCAAGTGAGTCGACGCATACGACGACCCAGCCAAGAGTGACATACAGGAAGGTTTTCAAATGTGTTTGGTGGGATTGGCAGGGAATCATCAACTATGAGTTGCTCCACTCCGGCCAAAACTGCAACACTTCACTTTTAAACAGCTTTATGAAAGAACTGTCGAGCTGGCGATGGAACGAGTACCCGCACACTGAAATATATGATGAAGTTGCTTGATTTTGGTGGTTAACGACTTACATATGTAGACTAGGTAGCTATTAAAGTAAATTAGTAGTAAAGTAAAATTCTTGACTACCGTCGACAAGCTTACTCCAGTTTATCGCAGCACAATGATTATCTGGGCGATTGGAAATGGTTCCATTCACTAGGAAATCACGTAGGTCTCTTTTTCTTCTAATGGGTGTCATTCACCGCCAGTTTCTTGGCAAAGTTAAGTAGCAAGGATTCACCCAAATTGGAAATTTCGTGGAGGTACAGAATATAAAGACTATCGGTTGTTAATATACTGCTTTAGAGAGCTTTGCTATTTGGCCCAACGATACTTAAGTCTACAAATTTGCATGGGATTTTAATATGATAGAGAGCGTGTTTGAGTTACCCTACAAACAAAATTTATAATGGTTCTTCGTTCTCAGGAAAAATGCAAAGCGAAAATTACTAGTAAACTCAGATCTTATATTCTTAGCAATCTGTGGAAAATAGTTGGAAACCATCAATATACATACATATATCAATGGGCTTAGCAGCTTGTACCTAACCGTATCCGTATATCTCCTTCCAAGATATTTTAATTTATAATAAATGGTTAAAATAATATTTCTTCAGTGCAGATTTACAGATCCGCTCTGTAGTCAAGTCTCCCATACTCACAATAAGTACAATAAATATTAAAATATGCCAAAAATTTTGAGTTGATAATTGTGTAAATAACTGACTCAGCAAAGCTGACAATACTTTTTTCATGTTTCTCGTCAACAACACCAAAACATGAAAAACACAAAAAAAAATTCTTTCTAACGGTACACTATTCACATGTGATTTTAAATTATGCAAACTGGCAAAAAATCAGTCATGTTTGTTTTCTAAGCCTGCGAGAGAAAGCAAGTGAAGTGTAGAGCGGCATTGAGGGGCACTGAAAGCGCCAAGCAAGGAGCTACTGCAAAGAGTGGCGGTGAGGAGAACACGAAAAAATATTGATAGACATAATAAACAACTAAACACTGGAAACAGCAGCAACAACAATAACAACATGTACACCGGCGATCTGCCAGCAAACCGTTCAAGCGCATTGCCTCACAGGTCAAATGTCGGCAACAATATTTCGATGGGTCCGACAAGTGTACGACTGGTCGGTGTCACTGGCCCAGACCGTGTCATAAACACACACATACACATTTACACAGTTACATAGCTAAATAAATGCAACTGCAGCAGCAATCGACTTGAAAGTAGCCTAAAATAAGGCATTCGAAGTAGAAACTCACATTCAAGCGCAGACACATATGAGTGCAATACATATGTGTGGTATATATATATATATGTATTCAGTATATGTGTGTAAACAATAACGCTGAACCTTTGTAGAACAAGTTTTCATTTCCGTACAAGCAACTCTGTTTCCAGCATTTATAAAAGGATATAGCAGGATGCTTACGGTATCTCAAATAAAACCACACACATACATACACATAGTCACAGTGCTGATCCAGCCAGCCAGCTACTTACGAATATTGACTGCCAGTTAAATGTTTTTTGTTGTTGTTGTTGTACATTTGTTTCACTTGATGATGTCTGTATAGAAGGCATATGCAATTGCATACAAATACCGGCGACCAGACATGCATGTTTCTTTTTCCCCTTATTTGTTTATTTACGTTTATTACACACACAAACACATATGGCTCTGCTGTCAGTTAGCTTGCAGCCAGCCGTTGTGCAGGATTTCACTTGTCGTTTTGCGTATGCATGTAAATTATGTTATAGCTGTGGTTTGTTGTTGTTGTTATTGCTGTCGCTAGCTTGGCATTAAGTCGACTTTTCGACCAGACTCTCGAAAATTTTGCATAAACAATGAGCTTTTGGGGAGTTGTATGCGCCGAGCAGCATTGAATGGCAATCTGGAGGCTTAGTCGACGTCGAAATAAATGTCTACGTATTTTTCGGTTTAATATTTTATTTAATGCGCAGCTGGTGTGTGAGGTGTTTCGCAGTATGGCCGTTTGGATTTTATGTTTTTTCTACTTGTTAAAGTTTGCTGAAACAAAGTTTACAGATATTTACGTTTTTTCTGATAGGTAGAGAGTGAGTTTGTGGGTATGTTAGGAGTTTGGTTTTCTAACATTTTAGAAAATAAATTTGTATGTGTTATTTCAAATGCGTAAATATGTATACATACAATGACTTTAGACTTTTAATACCCTGAAGAGGGTATATTAAGCTTACCATGATGTCTGTAACACTTAGAAGGACGTCTCGGAGACCCTATGAAGCATATACATATGTAAATTACATATCAGCGTGTCAAACTGCGTAGATTTACACGTGAAGCAGTCTCTAGTTTTTGAAAAATCGATCTGAAATTTAGCAAACGTTCATTTCTTCCAAAGAAGCTGTTCATTTGTCGGAACTGCTGACATCACACTACTGTAGTGTATAGCTGCCATACAAATTGACGGATTAAAATATAGTTCTCATATGGAAAGCTATTGTATTGGACAATATATCGTAATAAAATTTGATAAAAACAAGAAAAAAACGTTAACTTCGGTTGCACCGAAGCTATAATACCCTTCACAAATGCAAAGGCTTCTTACAAGAACTTAATCGTTCAATTTGTATGGCAGCTATAAGATATAGTGATCTGATCTAAACAATTTCTTTGGAGATTACATTGTTCCTTCAAACAATAACTCTTGTTTAATTTCGTGAAGATACCTCATCAAATGAAAGAGTTTTCCATAAAAGCACTTGGTTCCAATCGTTCAGTTTGTATGGCAGCTATATGCTATAGTCTTCCGATCTAAACAAATTCTGCAAAGATTACATTGTTGCTTTAGAAAATAACTCATGCCAAATTTGGTGACGATATTATGTCAAATAAAAAAGTTCCTACACAAGTACTTTCTTCCGATTGTTCAGTTTATATGGCAGCTACATGCTATAGTAGTCCAATATCAGCCATTCCGACAAATAAGAAGCTTCTTAGTGAGGAAAGGACAGGTGCAAAATTTCAGATCGATATCTAAAAAATTAAGGTATTAGTTTGTACATATACATACAGACGAACAGCCAGACGGACATAGCTAAATCAATTCAGCTGATCGTGTTAATCAGTTTTGTATATATTTTATAGGGTTTCTGACGTTTTCTTCTGGGTGTTACAAACTTCGTGGCAAACTTAGTATACCCTGTTCACGGTATAATTGTTGTCTAAGGCAACCTCACAATTACTGCAGAAATTATTCAGAGAGGACCACTAAGTATAGCATAAAGCTTCTATGCTATTAACTTTAATAATCGAGATTAATAAATTCCTATTAATTATTTAATGAACCCTGATACACAAGTTACGATAAGCCAGGTACAGCAGCGATCAAAAAAGTATGAGGTATTGTCGCCAAAAAGTCTAAAATTGTTTTATTTACCTGAGAGCCGTTGAAGGCGTTTTGAGAAATTATCACCTAAATATTTTTTATTTTAGAAGAAAATTTTTGTTTAAAAGACAAATTTTTCCGAATGTTTCAGTTAAGAACAACATTGATTTACTAGCGTTCCTCAAGGTTATACGAGAAAAGAATTTAACGAGTGTGCTAGAAATTCGCAAAAGTCATTCGGGGAGACTGCTTTATCATAAACACAAGTATTTGAGTGGCACAAAGCATTCAGTGAAGGTGGTGAAGATATCCAAAACTTGTCATGTGAGTCGTCAATCCAACTCTGTTAATGATGATGATATCGAAACAGTTACAGAAATCGTGCTTAAAAAACGTCGTGTTTACGTGAGAGAAATATAATCTCTTATGGATCAACTTAAGACATTTCGGTTATAGTTTTGGGTATAAAATACCTGCATGTTTTGCAAATGCACCATCCAGTAGAAGTCGCAAAAGGTATACGTAGCTGAGGACTCTACATTCATCAAACGATACATGGGTTCATAAGTTTAACGTCAAAAAAGTTAGGTTGTTGTACCGAGTGCCGCTTCATAAATAAGCCGAAACCTGCGTTAAGTGATTCGTCGTATACAAGCGGATTTGTGGGCAGAAAATGCATGGACTTTTCACCACGATAATGCGCCGCCAGATTCTAGCATGATTGTGACTGAGTTTTTGATTAAACACAAAACGAGAGTCAACGCTCAGCCACCGTCATAACGAGATTTAGTTTTCTGTGATTTGCTTTTGTTTCCGTAACTGGAAAATCCGTTTCTGTTAAAGTAAATTTTCAAATCCATAGAGCCACCTTTTGACCTTTGAATACTGAAATACTTTTTGGAAATCCAAAATCCATCTTTCAGCTTTATTCTGAAAGATTCATGATGAAGAATGATAAGGAAAAAATAAAATTTTCGTTAAGATTACCAGCAGTGTTAACATTATAAAACTGAACCATGTTTGTATACTAGGAAAATACTTACTACAATAATATATAGTGTTTTCTATAAAGCCTTAAAAATACCTCTAACATTCGATTCTAATTGTTCGATTTCACTAAAATACTGTTCCTTATTTCAATTGGTCTAATATAAGTATATTATACCCACACAACATTCAAAACAATTTGTTTTCCAGTGTAACCAACACATCTACGCTCCCAGACTTCAGAGCAATTCCGCTCTGTTAAATCAAATCTGAGCATCTTTTGTGCAATAAGTTAATTTTCTAAATACGAAACTCTTTACATTTGTACGAGTTCTTTGTGCTTCTCCAGTGATTCCTCGATTCCTCGGTTCGCTCATTTGCTATTCTCGCATAGTGATTAATGCAATTTCTATTCACAATCATTTATTTTTGTGCTCAGCTGCTTAGCGCTATAATGTAAAATGTGCAGTGGTGGAGTGAACAAAGTTAAAGTGGGGGAGTTTAAAATTGTGAAGCAAAACTTGTTTACTAAAAAGAAAATAAATAGAATTTTAAATGAATGTTAGAGTAGAAAAATGGAAATTATCTGTGGACGAAACGGTTGTTAATAACTACCTCCAAGTGTTTAAAATTTCTTAATTTTTCAAGTTCGACATGATTGTTTCAGTAAAGTCTATACCCATCGATCTTAGCTAAGATGCTTTAAAGAAGCGGAAGACAATTAAATTCCATTACTGCCATGCATATAAGTAAGGAAATACCATACATACATGCATAAGTACATATGAAATTAAAAAAGTGAAAACGATGTTTGATATTTTTTCGACAACGCAAGGATGTTGTGTTAATTCAAACAAGATTATGTTAAGTACTCAATAAAATTGTTTCAAAAATTTTTGTCAAGACCAGTGTCAGTTTAATGGAAAACTATAAAACTCTCTTTATTTCAGAAATAACTTTACCAGTAATGCTTCAGCCTTTGTTAAAGCTCCAAATAAATCTACACGAAAATCAAAAACAGTTTAAATAACGAAAAGTATTGTCAGGAGATCTCAATCCATCTTTCTCTTCTATCAAGGTTTTATTCGATTTGGATAAATATTAAATTAGCCAGTAATTATCTAAAATTTATTTGAGTTTGTAGAAAGCCTTCCTCGGATATACCTAATTCAATTTTATAATAGTCAATTAGTCAATGGTAGCGATTTATTCACTACGGAATATAATTATTTTTATATATAAGCGAAAAAAAATATACATAAGTATCAGGCATGTTCCGAATGAAATTAATGTGATTTCGTTTGATTAACAAAATCTAAACGGCTTTTCTTGAGAAAATTTAGTGTTTAGTGGTCATTAATCAGGCTTCGTAAAGTCACGATTGGACAGCTAGAAACGCCGGTTTGTTATAATCAAAAGAGCGTCGCATATCAACAAAGCGCCTTGAGGCTGATAGAAATTTGTTGAGGCGGCAAATATCAATTTCAGCCACCGTGCTTAGTTCAAAGAAGGAATGACTGTTGGACAGTGAAGCTGTACCGCGTGAGACCAGGCAAGCCAATCCGGTCCATTATCGAACAATCTTTATCCTATTGGTAGTAGTGGTTAGATACTCTTTCACTAACTTGAGCGCGCTGTTGGTGAGGCCAGTGTTGCCGTTATGTTGTCGGATTGAATTCTGAAGCTAAAATTAATGGAGAGTTCTTGACAGATAACTCGCTTTCGAACCTTCTATCGCCGGTTTAAATATGTGCATTCGATTTTCAGAAAAAGCCATTTCATTTCGAAATTACATCAAAACCTAGAATAAAACGATTTTTTCATATTTTTGCATGTCAAACCTTTAAAAATAAGAAACTAAAATTTAACAACTTTCTAACAATTTTTAAATCTGATCAAAAATGCAATTTCGTCTAGCCAAATTTTGGGTAAAATTCGAGCTTTTCAAAAGCCACCATTTGGTCAATGTTTGATTTTTTTTCGACCATAAGTCATTGCACGAACAATATCTTCTAGTAAAGCATTTAATTTTTTGGCTTTTATCTACGTAAAAGGCCGGAATCTCTACAGCAGCGGAGCAGCTTTTTTAGCATGCAACTCTATAAATATAATATATAGAAAAAATTTCCTGTGTATTTCTAAAAATGTTTAAATATACCCATAAAAAAGACATTGATAAAGCAGTTTTTTTTTTAAATTACCAAAATTCATCTTTTTTCCGGCAGTCTCACCAGGTGTGCACGTATTAGTATTATTTGGAAAATAATTTTTTCGAAGAAAGATGGTTAACACCTGGTTCTCAAAGAGATATTACAGTGAATATCTTGTTCAAAATTTTGACGGATAACTAAAATCAATCGTCAAGTGATATCAAAGCAACTGAATCAATTCTATTTTAAGAGGTTCTGATAATATTTATCTTGCGTAGTTTTGGAAAAGGTTTTGGAAAATCATTGTAAAGGCTTTGAGTTATTGGCTAGAGATCAGACTTCATATAACTTCACTTTGTAGTAGTATTTCCGAGTAAATTAAGACAAAGTTTGGGTAGTATGAGTTGACGTCTGCTGGATTAGGCTATTCATAAACTTTTTGTAATAAACATTTATTTATTGTATTATAAGAAATTCTATTAATTATATGTCATTTAGATTATAAACGATTTTGAGTTTAAGCTTGATTCAAGCTGAGCACGCAAAGTTATTTAACAACTATTCTGTAAAACCCCTGCTAGTTTTAAATCTCACTACGCTTATGTGAATTTCTCTTCATCACTTCACACTCATATAGGTATGTGTAGTACACTAAAATGACTTACTTCCCGAGTTAGTCAAGCAACAACTTCGCGCTCGTTTTACGTCCATTGGGTTTTATTAATTCAATTCAATTCAATTGCAATTCAACTCAATTTCGAGAAGAGATTTCTCCTTTTACTATCGAACAATATATTGTGCTAACTAAAAATGTGTGTGTGTGGGTGCCCAAGTAGAAGAGTAGAGAGTATCACTTAGCGCAAATGAATGCTGAATGCGTCCAATGTTGTTTGCTAGCAATCAGACATGATTTAAGCGCCTATTTAGATTAATTGAGTGCTACAAAGTAGCAATGTTGAAGGCAAGGCGGATGGTGGGCGGATTTGTTGCAAGCATATTATTTGCAACAAATTGACAACTTCATCTTTATTGGTGTACGCTGTAACGTGCTGGATGAAAATGTTGGAATTTGCGGAGAATGCAGAAAAAAATTGTCGTTTTGCACTTAAATGGAAATCACAATACTGTGTCACGCGGCTCTCGTCATTTTGTGGTGTGCATAATTCACGCAATTTATCTGCCTCAAATTATGCAATATCACACAAAGCAAGCGCCTTCACACGATGGGCGGTTGATTGGGCAACATTTGTTGTTGTTTTGGTTAGTTTCGCTGTTTGTTGATAGTCATGTATGACCACTGGCGCTGAAGTGCGAATTTAGAACAGTGCTGTCGCAGAAAAATATGCATACACACACATACTTACATACATATTCATATTATATATGCGTGTATGCGTCTGTTTGTGAGTGTCGCGCAAATGCCACAAACATTGGCGCGCCAGCTGTCACCCATATTTGCTATGACATGCATAAATTTAATTGCCTAACCACGCAGCAACGCCTGGCAGTGTATGAATTATTTTGTTGTTGCATACTTTTTGGCGCGTAAGCGTGAATTTATTATTATCAACAACGCTGACGTTTGTCGCCGCCACAATTTACCGATTGCTAAACGCACACTCATACGCAGAAATATATGTGCGTGTGCGCATTACTGTCACCATGAGTAGTGCTCTGTCATTGTTGCTATTATTTTTGCTAAGGCTTTTGCTGTGCACACTTTGTTTTATATACAAATATTTAGTTCACAACATTCTAGGCTGTTTAGCTTAGCACCAGGTGTGCGCGGCAAATTTTCTCAGTGTATTACGTTGTAAATTTTCGTAGAAATGTGTGCGTATCTCTGTATACAGGCATAACCGTTGCAATGGAACTATGAATTGCCAACTAAAATTATTGTTGCAGATTTTAGTAAATTTTGGAGCGTGCAGATAATGTTTTAATGGAGATGCGCACGGTTGAGTAGCAATTTTTCTAAAAAATCTACGAGCTCATCCGGTTCTTTGTATACTCTTAGAACTCTAGAATAATAATCTAAATAATTTTTTCGGATTAATCACTTAAACTTTTTATATTTTAGATTGTCGCCTCGACTCAACATTTATATTGATTTATTATATGTAATCTTTTATCTTGACTTTTTATAGATTTAAAATTTTAAATTTATATGACATTTTCGGCTCTTCCTGTAACCATATACGTTATTTATTGTAATAGAATGTCTCAAAAACTAACCGAAACATACGTTATTTATTGTAATAGAATTTTTCAAAATCTAAGGAAACAGTTCATTATAGTCGAAGAGGTCTAAACTTTTTCTAAATAACTAAATATACGAGTTTTTTTTGAACCAACTTCAATGACAGAAAAAGTTTAAGCTTGGAAACTGACACCATGAAGATTAGCTTCGTCAACATATGGTAATTTTAAAAAAGTTAATTGTGAAGTCTTACTCTGACAAATATATAAATATATTCAGAAAATGCTATATATTGAAGGGAACTTGGAGCACAGATTCCATTTGAGGCTTTTGTTTTACTGGGAAAATTTATATAATTTTTCTCATGCTGGAACAACGTTATAGGTGAGTATTGTAAGGCGTATAAAGACTACTTGACGGTTGGACAATAATTTGATAACATTGTGGCATTGCGAAGTGATACCCAAATGTAGTCGATTCTTTCCATATATGTCAATTCAGTGTAGAGTTGCATTATAATTGGGCATCGGAACCTGAAGTTTCACAGAGACTATAGTGAGGTCTCAAATTATTTGTATATCAAAGTGATTTGTGTGCTATTTCTACATTCCTAATGAATAACGCAACTCTTTGACAGGCCGATAAGACTATTATTCAAATACGAATCGCTGAGCTGTTGGGTTACATATTGAAATTCCGTTATTGGTAGATAACCTCACTTTAAACATCCGTTAACATATTTCTCGCTAACTCTCCACATTGTGCAAACCCCTTCCTGTTACTTGTGGAACTAAATTTTCAAATTAATATCGACTTGTCACGAACAGATTTCGCTTCTTAGATATCAGGAGTTATATAAAACTTGTGAATTTCAAAAAATCGGGTTTTCTTTGCTTATATCGAATGTTTATATAATTGAAAATATATTTGAAGTAGATCCGGAGATCGTTTTTCGGATTTACGGAGATATGAGCATATTTGTAAAAAATTGTCAATTTCGTTTTTCTCAAAAAGAGTCGGTAATCAAAATTTCTCCAAAACGGTTGAACCAATCGACTTGAAATTTTTACACGACCTTCTTAGATATATATTACCAAATAATAATCGAAGGTATGATTATTTTTTTTTGCTTATTGAATAAAATGTTTAAAAAAATTCACGAAAAACGCTATTTTGCTGACTTGCAAGTGGATACATGTATAACCCTTTAGAATAGGCTCCTGCTTTGGAAACCATGAGTAAGCTATTAATTATAATAGTGTTGAAAACACTTGAAAACGATATCCAATTACATACTATTTTGACAAGCAAATAATACTACTTATTTCACAAAATCTCTAAGCCAAAAATTGTCCTCATTTTAATAGATCTGTGTAGATAAAATTTCATTCAAATCAGTTCTCTATAATTGCATACTAAGCTAGTTGAGTAAAACAGGAAACTAATTAAATGGAAATCGAATGACCACACATGCTGTGACCTAAACTATGCACTTTGAATTTTCAACAGGTTAAAAGTTGGTACATAATTAGTAGCCTTTGAGGCATTCCAATGCTTACGGGTGGTAAGATATTACAACAAAACAAAAATATTTGTTGCTTCATTAAAACTGGATATACGTATAAGCATTTGTCAACAAATAGGTGTGTGCATATGTTTTATATATAATATGTTTGTATTAGAGTGGATAACAAAACTAATATTTTTCACTTTACACTCTGAAAAATTGTTTAGTAGACACATGAAAAAAATTTGCTCCAAGTATGAGCTCTTAATATTAAGAGAAGGATTCTCCTCTTTCCTATTTGTTCCTTATTATGGTAAAGAAAAATGTATATCACAGTTTCCACTATTTGAAAAAGAATAGCTTGTCTCACATAGTTGTAGGAAATCGAATTTTCTACAAAAATGATCTGGGCATAATTTAACCGATATCTTTAAAGTTTTTTTTAGTGAGTTATATAATTCATAAGAAGTCATAAATATGCCTTTAATTATTTAAACTTTAACCTTTATTAACTTTTGAATGGTGAGGTTTATGAAAAAGTTGTATGAGATCATTTCTGTAGCGTATTCTATTTTCTACAAACATAACGAAATATTTTGTTCAAAGAGTAGATAATGAGATATGATTTTTCTTCACAAAAATCAAGAAAAAATACGAAACTAATAAACGGATTATCTTCCTATTAAAATTAAGAGCTCATACTTCGAGAAAGTTTTTTTGAGATGTCTACCAACCAATTTTTCATAGTATAAAGTGAAAAAATACAACATTTTTTTTGACGCACCCTAGTGTATCTACAATATATAAAAGTATACATCATACTTCCACAAAAAACGTAGCAATTTTACTATGAAAAATAAGCCCATTTTTTAACACAGTAAAATAAAAATAATTATTTCCCATTGCAGCGTATTTTCTCACTGTCTCCAACCTGCTGGCGCTTACTTGATTGCATAATAATCATTTAAAACCAGGTTTATGCAGTTTGTTGTAGGGGTGAGCAAGGCACAGAGCACTGAAGCGGTGAGTCTTTATGTTCTCTTACATACTCACATACATACATATAAATACACGTAGTGAGTGCGGTAGGTAGGCATTTTGAGGCGTGTACGACGATATGTGCCACAATAATTCATAACTTCATCGACTAAAAAAGTCTATAGAGCAATAAAAACTGCAGTGGAGAGTATAAGAGGTAATTAAGAAAAATAAAAAACAAACGAAAAAGGAAACCATAAATAAAGAGGTAGAGAAAATGTAAAGCCATAAAAGTAACAACAAAAAGGCGTTGCTGGGAAAAGCAACAATTTACCGTAATCAATGGATTTCGTCCACTGGTCATTAAGACAAATTATGGTTTACATATGAAAATATATTGTATATATACGCCGGCATGAGATTTGTCTTATCCTAAGAGCGCAGCAATGATGCGATCGTAAAATAAAAAAACAAAGTGATCGTGTGTGGTTAAAAGCAGCTAAAGTTGAAGGTATTAATGTAAGAAAGATGAAAATGTCTTAGAAGCAGTGCAGACTTTTAGTAGGCGGAGAGCCCCTATAACAAGTCGTATAGTCTTTTGCAATGATAAATACTTTGTGTTTCAACTTAATCTGCTACTAATGAAGAATAATTTAAAATTAAAACGATATAAATATATTTATGCTTCCGAATTTCAGCCATTGCTGCGAGCTGCTTTGATTGATATATAATATATATAACACTTGCACAAATATTTTTTCATATGAAGTGAAAAATCAGCCAATACCGCGTATTGTTGGTTTTGTTGATTCCGTTCTAAATGTCTAAGTAATGGAACTCATCTCTAAGCACTGTTTAGATTGACCAGGTAAACAAAACCAGTTTTTAATCAAATCTAGAAGGTTGGGTAACAAATAGCTCGATGTATATGTGACACATAAATTAACGCAGCAAAATCGGTCAATTTCTGGTATGGAGCCGGAACAAAGGATTGACTGTTAAGAAGGTTTTTTTTTTGTGTTTGGTGAGATTTTAAGTACAATAGATCATGAGCTACTCCTCTACGTCCAAACTCTTAATTCGGACATATGCTGTAAGCAGTTGGATCGCCCGAAGTAAGGAATTGTTCAGAAACGTTCCCCATTGGCCACTTCGAGAGGAATTTGTTTTCAACAGAACAATTTACAGCCACAAATGTCTTGCCGGCTGCTCCGGTACCTGGGTTGGAAGGTTCTTATGCATCTACCTTATAGTCAGGACCTGACAGCAAGTGATTATTATCTGTTCTTGTCTATGGTAAATGATTTTATAGGTAGAAAATTCAACTTAAGAGAAGTTTGTGAAAATCGGCTGTGACAGTTTTACGCCTATATGGACGAGAGCTTCTATGACAGTTGCATTATATAATTATCTTTAGAATAAAAACAAGTCATCGAAGAAAATGGTGTATATTTAAATCAAATAATTCTATCAATGTCAACTACAAACTTCAATTTCATGCAAAATTATTGGATTTTTTTAGTTGACCATATGTATTTATATAAGCCTAACTGTACCCAGTGTTAAAACACCGTTGGTACTTTGAGAAGATATTACAAGCCTAAGCTTCCTATCATTATTGTATAAAATATCAAATATCTCTGGGAGTGTTCAATTTTACTTAATCTATAATTGATCCAAGTCTCGATCAATCATACATACAAAATTTTTACTCGTATTGATACTGCCTGGGTAGCCAATAGTACGTCTATTATGATAAACCTTTAATAAAATCATTTAGACGTTCAGAAGCAGTTGAACTCAACTTTTTAGGTAAAATCAGAATAATAACCACACCCACCCTGCATATAACGGTTTCGCTGAAAACTACTACAAGTGCGATAATTCACTCAATAAATACGCCGGAAGCAAAATTTCACACCTGATGTGATTCAAAAGTTCTTCATAGGAATCGGTGACAAAATTGAACAAAGGGCGTGGCACCGCTCACCATTAGGGAAAACCCATAAAACATAAACTGCTCGACCTATTTCTAACAAAATTAGTGGATAACAATATTCCGACATTTTTATGCTACATCGAACTACACCTAACCTATTTCCTATATATCACATTATTAAATGCCGTATAATTGTGTCACTTTGCTGTATATAAGTCGTACCATAACTTTTCAAGCTCCCAGATATAGGATACATAATATATAGTGCCTATGGCTGAGTTATTTATCGATAATCCGTGAAATATATTATTGAAATACACAGATAATTGTTTTTCGACAATTATGCGTCCATATTCTCTTGCTAAAATGTTCGACTTTGAACTTTGAAAATTGCGAAAGTATAAAATGTTCGGTTACACTCAAACTTAGTGCTTCCTTTCTTGTTTGATTAAATTTTCATATAATAAATATAAATTTCATTTTAAACTCAAATTGTGAGTTTTATATATTTTGCAATGAATCATGACTTATGATTTGCGCATCCATCTGGAAACAACTTACCACAACGTAAAAAAGGGTAAATTATAAATATTAATTTCGTTTATTTAATTTAAATTTAAAATTTTTGAATATAACAAATCTGTTTTTCATTATTAATGCGATAGTAACTATGACTTAAAATTGATATTTGGAATTTCGTGTTTTCGACTTATGAAATCATATTCCGCATTAAAAAATTCCCCAACGCACTGGAGCGTTAACTCACACGCCAATAATTGATAAAAATTTCAAAAAAAGTACATTTCCTTACACACATGTGAGTGTATGTGTAGCAGTAACATTTTTATGTCCACTACTATAATATTTCAGTTATTTACACAGCAAAACGAGGTAGCCGCGGCTACTAGGAAATTAGGAAAAATATTAAAAATTCAAACTACTATGCACAGCAGTGGGCATAAGCAGTCGTAAATATGCATGAGAGCATAATTTCCCACACAACCAACATTAATTTACTACACACACACAAATATTTCAAATTAACGTTGCTTTGTTTATGTATTCGTTACGCTTTTGGCGTAGGTTGTATCCGCCTACCGATACAGCAGCTAAATCATTTTTTAATATATGCAAATTTAAAATGTTTCAACGCATCTTGTGAGCATTAGCCAACGCTTCGACGACAGCTAAGAGGCTCCTTTTAAAGCACTAAAACTTGTTTTTTGCTTTAATTTATTTTTACTGTTTTATTTTTGAATATAATGAAACATTTGAAATAAACGATTTTTTTCAACAAAAAAAAAATGAAACTATAAATGTACACACAATTTCAATGAACTTCACGCAACAAATCGAACGCCATAAAAAATAATTTTAATTTCCAAAAAAATAAACAACAAGAAATCAATTGTGCCACATAAAAGCGCGCAGCCTCTCAGCATTACACACTCATTTGTGTACGAAGCAATACACACTTGGTGCCAATACAAAATTAATTAATTAACTAATTAATTACTTGTGTATGTCTGTATTTGCAGCTGTGTGCGCATGTGTGTGTCAGTGGAGCAGTGGTTTTTATTGAAGATGAATGTGTGCACCTACGTGTATCTTGTGGATACGAAGGCGAAGCATAAAACAAAAAGCAACAATCAACAATAAACAACAATTAACGCGCAATCAACAACATTCGATCGAATTCAATTTCAATTCTAAAACAATTTTTCACTCATTCAGATCGTTTCATGCGATATGATTATGATTTAATTAAAGGGGCAAATAAAGATTTAATTAAACGGGCAACAAAGAGAATAAGTAATAAAAAAACCATTTTATTTGGCGCTGTAAGGAGCAACAAGTGAAGCTTTTGGCAGGTTTTCACAAAAAATTAATTAAAAACAAGAAAACACGGTAACTTCGTTTGCACCGGAGTTGTAATAGGCACCACTTCACAGAAGAAAAGCTATAAAAAATTTGTTTATTTAATTTTAATCGAACAGTTTGTATAGCAGCTGTATGCTATAGTGGTTAGATCTAATTACTTTGTTCGGAAATTTTAGCTGTATCTCAGGATATAAGCTACATATGTCAAATTTAGTGAAGATATCTTGTCAAATAAAAAAGTTTTCCATACAAGAACTTCGTTCAATCGATAAGTTTGTATAGTATACTACAATCGTCCGATCTGAAAATTTTTTTCGAATATTGTAACGTTATTTCAGGAACTTGTCATATAAAAAAGTTTTCCATACAAGCACACCGATCGTTCAGTTCGTATGACAGCTATATGCTATAGTGATCCGATATCGGCGGTTCCGATTAGAAACCTAAAAACTAAGGAACTAGTTCGCCTATTTACGAATATACGGGCTAGCGGACATAGAGACGGACATAGCTAATTTTACTTTGCTCGTCACTCGACTAATTTATGCATTTTTGTTCCGGGTATAATAAGTACTAGAACGCCTCATAAGAACCGATAATATACAGGAATCTGCCTTTTATCTGCTTTATAAAATCTGAAAAATTCCCAAAACTCTGAAAGAAAAATATGTATTGATTATATATGAAGATTCATTTCAGTACCAACATATGAATAAGACATTATTAAAGGTCCTCAACGAATTTGTTTTATAGTGAAGCTTCTGTGGTGATGCAAACCCGTTACAGAGCTCTATTCAAAATAATAGTGACCATATAGCCATTAACTATAACCTTCCAATAAATAATATAACCATAGGCCAATCCGAACTTTTTGAATATTCAGTTATTATAGCTAACCTAATAACGGTACGTATACCAAAGTTAACATTATCTATTCAAAGAAAGAATTGTTAATGGAACGCATAACATAATCGTACGAGGGCGGTCCCATAAGTACCGCTCATTGTCCAATTGCACTACTACCGCAAGTGATTCGTAGACGGCTACTTTTAAATCGGACTAGCTTTAACCGCGTGTGAAAACGGGCGTACCCGCGAACTTTAGAATAATGGAAAAAGACCAAATGTTGCATATCGTGACTATTTTGATTCGACCGTGACCGTCAAAAATTGGTATAACGAGTTTCAATACGCTCGGGTTTTAGGAAAATGCTTACCACGTAGAAAAGTGGAACAAATTTCACTATCTCGTATTGATAGCCCACCGATTTCAGCTGCAAGAGAGAGGTGAGACAGTAGGCATCTCAAAAACCATTGTCCTTAATATCTAATATGAAATATTGGGCATGATGAAATTATCAGGGCTGTACCTATTAAGTTTGCTCGTTCCCGATAATATGCGGAATAGTGAGATTACTTCACAGCAGTGTTTGACTCGATCTAATTAATATTCGAGGACTATTTCCTCGTTATTTTGTGACCGGAAACAAAATATAGATTCAGAGGAAAACACCAAAGTCAAGGCCTGGAGTTGTTCTGAAGGGATACAGTGATACAATTCCTCTCCATTGGCCAAAGTAATGCGCGTCTGAGCGATCGAAACTTTAAAATTGACTTGCGAAATTGATAAAAAGAAGTCCAAGACTGTCGACTGGAAGGGTGATTTCTCCAATTTCTAGCTGAAGTTCAAAGAAGGTGAAAACTGTACTATCGGATGGAAAAGTGATGTCTCCATTTTCTGGGTTCCTCAAGGTGTGATCTTCATCGACAACCTGGAACAAGATAAAGCGCATCGAGGTGTGTTATGTGTATATAAAAAGAGTTAAACTTTAATCTATTCATTTCCAGGACGTTTTTTAGGAAGATTTACTAATAAAATTTTTTATTATAATCTGATAATCTGAAATTATTTTCTGCTATAAAAAAAAGATTGAGAGCAGTGCATATGCTGTTAAGCAATTTATCGATCTTTTGTCAAAAACAAACTTCTCAACATATTCGGCAACCAGTATACATATGACCACAGTCAAGGTCAAGAAAACAAGAGATACACAAGCAAGTATATGTGGGAACAATATATTCTTATTAAAAAGTAGCACATCTACAATGAAACCTCACCTACACATATGAGCCATTTAGTTAACCACACCACCATAAGATATGAGCCGCTACCCGCTCTTGCTGCCGCCGCAGTGTTGACAGCACTGCTGTCGCGACCACTTGAGCTGGTCAATAAATCACCATTTGTCATGCCAAGCGACAAACACTCGACGATGGACTCAAGATGCATGTATGTATGTACACCGTGGGTGTGCACATACTCAGACCCGAGCTGGCTACAAGACAATGGTTCATAAGAATGAGAAAATTGATGGTCAAGCGAAAGGAAATTGGCTTCTTAAAGACGCATAATATGTAGGAAGCGAACATATAAATATGTATGTACACACATACTTTTGCTTTTTATACCTTTTAATGTTTTGTTGAAAGAAATCTTCAAATTACTGCTTATGTTGCAATTTGCGCTTCACCCTCGCGGTGCATCCCTCATAACATTTTGTAGCGTCAGACGGCGTGATACCTGTTGCGGCGCCAGTTGAAGCCGCAGTTATTATTTCTTATATAATAACAGGGTTGCCGGTTTGGGAATTCGTAAACCATATCAGCATTACGCGAGTATTTCTTGGTGCTGTAGTGATTTAATTAAGATGAAAACTAGAGAAATAGTAAATTATACAATAATATGTCGAATAAATTTAGATCGATAGACTGAAAGTTAAAGCATGTACTAGGACCTGTGGTCTATTGTGTCATCTCCTTCTATCACAACACTCCTTATAACCCAGTAGAATTAAAAACGTTTAGTAAAGGTTAATGGTTGTGATGTGTTTTCTCAACAGACTCGTTTGTCTGATCGCTTAACTAACTATTGTGGGACCATCACGGAGGATAGGCTTATCTCTTATCTCTACCCTTCACAGGTGCATTTTTATACCCAGAAGAAGGTATATTAAATTTGCCACGAAGTTTGGAAGACGGAAAGGAAGTTCGAAACGTCGGAGACCCTATGAAATATATCCATAAATGATCAACATGATGAGCAGAGTTGATTTAGCCATGTCCATCTGTCTGTCCGTCTGTCTGTTTATATAGAGAAATTAGTCCCTCAGTTTTTAAGCTCTTAATCTAAAATTTTGCACCTGTCCTTTTCTCACTAAGAAGAGCCGATATCGGACCACTATAGCATATAGCTGCCACACAAACTGAACAATCGGAAACAAGTATTTTTATGGGAAACTTTTTTATTTGACGTGGTATCTTCACGAAATTTGGCATGAGTTATTGTTGAAGGCAACAATGTATTCTCCACAGAAATTGTTAAGAACAGATCACTATATCATATAGCTATCATATTAATTCCAAAATCGGAATCAAGTTTTTGTAAGTAGACTTTGTATTTGTGTAGGGTATTATAGCTTCTGTGCAACCGAGGTTAAATTGTTTCCTTGTTTTTGGCATAAAAGGGTATAAAAAGATATTCATTCTGATTTTGATCGGTCAGTTTGGACGGCAGCTATATGTTATATATATTTAATCAAATTCAGTAACCCTTTATTATTTAAACGTCCTTGTTACTGCAGCAAAACTGGTTAGTCAAAAAAAAAAAAAATAGTAATAATTTTAAATTGCGGCGATTTATTTATAGTTCCATTCTTGTTCGCTCACCTACCATACCTAGTTTACATGAGATTTACTCTGCAGTCAAATAAATCATTTCTGTAAATTAAATAAAAATATCCCACCCTTCATTTATTATATTCTTCCTCTGTGCACTTGAAATTTATGATCCTGCTTAGAACTCTGCTCATTTCGAACGAACTGATTTAAGAGTCGAGCGCACTATAAAATCGTTTTTACTGCAATGCAGCACCGTGCGATGATTTACAAATATCAGTTTATAGAGTAAATTTAATGTTTCGTTTAATTACATGGTAAAACAATTTAAATTAAAATTTTAAAATATATACCTAAGTAATAGCTTAACGAACGAACTTAAGAAAAGTGAAATAATTTATTTTCTACACAGTAAAATCCCACGGAAGTTGCGGAAGTTATACCTTAAGCAAGTGTTAACCACAAAATGCCTTTACACTACATTAAAAAACAATATGTGCCTTTATTTGTTGGTCTTTTCTGGCATTAGGGTGGTGCTTTAAAATTATTAGAATACATTTTTTATACCCTGAACAGTGTATATTGGGTTTGCCACGAAGTAGTTGCCAGAAGTAAGCGTCGGAGAATGTATTAAATATATTTATATACAAATAAATGATTAGCATGACGAGCTGAGTCGATTTAGCTATGTCCGTCTGTCCGTCCGCCTGTAATACGCCAACAAGTTTTTCAGTTTTAGAGATATCGATCTGAAATTTTGCACACGACCGATCAAAATCAAGTTTTTGTAGGAAATATTTTGTATTTGTGAATAGTATTATAAATTCACTTTACTTATAGTTGCTATGAGAACGAAAATTAAGAATAGACGGAAATCTGAATGAATATGACTAAGGCGTTTAAAAGAGAAGTCAAAATTTATCGAATTATAAAACTTTCCGGTCAAAACTTAAATTTATATGAAATATTTTCGACTATTTTAATTCTGATCGAGTATGGAGTGATATTTTGTAAGAAGTGTAGTTTCTAAACCTCTCTAGTGGCGTCTAATATTATTATCTTGCATTGCTGAACCGGTCTCAGCTTATTCCAAACACATATACCATACGATTTTATATACATATACATGATATTTTCAAATATTATATACGACCAGAAACTTTTTTGGGAAAAGTAAACATTTCCTGCCAAACTTTAAGCACCGCCCTAATACACCAAACATGTATGTACATATCTTTGAGTGAATAAGAAAAACAATGTGCGGCTTCACTGATTTGCGGTATACTTGTAAACAACTATTCTAACAACTGTAATAAAAGACAAAATGACAACAAAATGAAAGCACCAACAACAACAACAAAAGCTATGAAGGAGAAATATAACAATAATACATGTTTAATATACACATACACATATATGTATGTACAAATAGGTAGTCATTGCTGGCGGCAATAATGATACAAAGTCAAAAGCAATAAAATTAAGGAAATTCTAAAAATAACAGATAGGCACAGGAAAAACAACAAGACAAACGAAAATATTATATCAGAAGCACACACGTGCAGACTCTACGTACTATATAAGGTCTCTACGTACTATAGATGTAGTATATGTATGCACCTATACTTATTTATATATATGTGTGTGTGTGTTTGAAAGTTAAAATTTTCGTGAAATTTGTAACATGAACTATTTGTAAACATTTCCAAAAACAGCAACAACAGTAAACAGTTAGAGTAATGTGGTAAAAGACAGCCGCTTCATTTCGTTAAAAGATACAGAACAGATACATACAGATAGTTGTGGGTAATCAAGGGTGGTTGTAATAAAGTAAACGTAGGCGCAGTTTGTACCCAGTGAAAAATTGCTGAAAACTCTGAGAGAAATATTGAGTGTAAGAAAATTAATAACCGTATATATATGTTCTCCAAAACATAATGCCAGGAGTGTAATTTGTTAAAGGAGTATTCGTCAGAAATTTTTTCTTAAATTCGTAAATGGTTGAGTAGGTGACCTTTAAGAAGTCATCAATAAATTCCATGGGTTGATATTAAGCTATCGATTAGTGAGAGTGAACAAAGTTTTTTAAGTGTCTAATGAATATGTTGTCTTGAAAAACCAATTCACCCGATAGACGCGGCTGGTGTTAAGTTCATTAGAATATAGGGCGATGTGGAACGGTTTTCCGGAAAAATTTTGGCCTTTTAATCACAATAAACAATAATCAAGGAATGGTCAAAATATTGCACTCTTCTGAGTGAACACAGCACTAATACGATGTAAAAGTAGCGCCGACATACCATCTAATCAAAATTGACTCAGACTGATATATTTTTCGAAATCGATATAACCATCACTTAATATGTGTTGTAGAAGTATTTTGAGGTTCAACTTGATAACTTTGTTGCTGTTTTCATATGTAAATTTTTTGGCAACAAAGCATGGCACAAAGATAGCGAGCAGTGAAATAACGAATCAAATTCAACTTATGTATGTACTCGTATTGCTCCCTCACAAATTTTTAAGTCGACACCTAACGGTGTAAGTGACTTATATAATAATATCTTAGGAGAGATTTACATTAATTAAAATAAATTTGTAATTCAATCTTCAGCCACAACTTTCTTTATGCCGAAGTTCTTAAACCTAACAAAGTCCGTTGAGTTCGGTGAAATATTATATATAAATAATGCCTCGACTGGGGTTCTATAAAACCTATTGAAACGTTTTGCTTCTATTGTAAATAAATTAGAAAATAAAGAAGTTGATTTAATTAGTTTTTAAAATGTGTTTACACAATTTACTAAGCATTCAACTTTCAAAGTCTTCAGAATTTTATAACCCTTACTCTCTCTCACTCATAATTCTCTCGAGGTCTTCATGACACTTGGTATCTAGTAATGACCCTGTAATTATGCAAATCATAAGGATACCAATAATTTCAGAATATATCCAATTAAAACTCATAATAAACACCATAATTTTTGATTGTTGTGCTTACTAGAATCTCTTTAGAAGTAAGTTTTCCCCCAACGATATTCTCTAGCAGGAGATTCTGAAGCAACCTAAAATGAAATTTTACAAATAATAAGTGGATATTTTCCTACAATTCCAGTCGTTTATCTGTAATTGAATGTGTTCTAACACACATGACCTCATCGGCTTGAAGAGTATTGCTCAAGGTATTATTTATTACTAGGACAAATATAAGATTATACTTAAAATATTAAGAATTCAAATTACTAGGTTTTAGATTATACTTAAAATATTAACAATTGAAATGAAAGGCAAAGAACCTAGTAAAAACTCTTGTATCACTCGGAAAGAAACGTCGGAGTGTATATACAAATGATGAGTGTGACGAGCTGAGCCGAGTTTGACATGTTCATCTGTCTGTCTGCCCGTTACTTTGTCTTTCTTATTGTCTATATATCCACGAACTCGGAACTCAGGTTTTGAGATATCATTCTATAATTTCACGCATCTAATTTTCAGCCCAAAAAGCTAGTGATTTGTTGGAAGTATAGCATATAGCTGCTATGCATAGTCAAGTTATTGTAATGAAAACTATAATATTTGACAAGATATCTTCAACGACATTTGGCATAGCATATTATCAAAGGCAAGGCTTGGCAAGACGTAAAAGTTGTTCAGAACGGATCCCTATAGAACATAGCTACCATACAAACTGACTGATCAAACTGAAGTTCCTATATGTAAAACTTTCATGTCTGACAAGATATCTGAGATGATATTTGAGATAGAATATTGTCCATGAACGCTGCAATCTTCGAAAAAATTTATCAAATCGGACTTAAAAAGCTTATACTTAGCTGACATTCAACTGACCGATCAAAATCAAGATAAATATATTTATAACAGATTTTTGCCTTTGCTGTTGCCGAAGTTAATAATTTTCTTGTTTTTGTTTCCAACTTGAACATTGTGGAGACATTTTTGTAATTTCTCGTAGAAGCTGACATCAGCGAAGTATTTCTGTCATTAACAATACTTATGGTAGGAAGGGATACAAGTTGTAGAAATTATTGATACATGTGGCCCTAAGCTGCTTGTAGGGTTAACAGAAATAAATAAATAAATACATATATATGTCTATATATATATATCTATTAGTATATCGTTTTATTTACAATCCCCGGATATTTTTTTTGTCAGCAAAAATTTCGGAAAAACATTATTTTTGAAGTATTCAAAGTCTTTCCTAGCTCCACTTATTTTGCGTTAATAATCAGAGCTAAGAAATTTAATAAAATACATATTTACAAAAATTTGAGAAAATTTATTTATATGATGAAGAAGTGAATGTGCTGAAGCGCAACCCACAAAGGAAAAGCAAACAATTCAAAAGGTCATACTTAGTTGCATAAGAAAACAACCGGAAGCAGTAGGAGCTAAGAACGCGCTCAAAGGACGGACGAATGTATCAGATCTACAGCCGCATATATATACATGTGTGCGTGTGTGTGAAATTTTGTGCACATATGATAACGAAGTGTCAGAGGACTATCGCATGATGGCTGACAAAACACGTACGTTTCCAGATATATGTACTTTATAGTACTGTTACACCAACTGTTTTTCCAGCAATGCGGATAAAATTGAAACAAAACGTTTTTGTAACTAAAGACGATAAAATAAGTAAACAACACATGTGACTAACGAATGAACCAAAGTGATAGGAAGGATGTATCACACATATGTGTGTGTAAGTGTGTGTGTGTAACCACAGACACAAGCGTAATATTGGGTAAGGTCGTTTGGGGTTGCTTGGGGTTTGCTGCATGAAGTGCTCTTGCCACATATGGGCGGTTGTATGCGCTCATTTGTTTGCACTAAATAGTAAGAATATAGTGATCTCAAATACATGTAAACACCTACACATAGAACAAGTATATACGTGGTGGGAGCAAATAGTCGAGTCACAGGCGTGAGTTCAAATCGGCTCCCTCCTACTCTATGAGACTGAAGACAACTAAAGGAGCTAAATGGCGTAAGAAATGGAAAACGTGCTGCTGCTTCCAATAAACAACAATACGTTGCAGCAGCAGACGGTAAGCACAGCAACGGTATATATATGTATATATGTGTAAATGCATATGTATGTGTGTGAATGTGTGTGTGTCATATCGGAGTATATGAAAATCTATTGGTTCTGTTGTGTAAGCTTCAGTTAATAGTTGGCGGTTGCATGTGGTACAACATTTGAAAGCGTAGTGTTGCACACACACACACACACACAAGTACATATAAATTCACTATAAAATATATATAGATGAATAATATATATTACATTGGGGTTTTGTGTACACACAGTGGCATTGAATTACCAATAAAATAACAATTAGTTGACGCCACAATGTGCTCGTGAAGAGATAGCTAAGGACGGCGTGGCAAGCGTTGCACGTACGAACACTTTCTTAAATGCTTATAATAAACATACCAACACATATTTACCGATACAAACTTACACACACATATGTATATAGTAGACGCACATGTTCTTCCGAGGCGTACCCTATATAAAGCAGCAGCAATTTCAACTTTAAAAAATTCGGTTCGTTTTAATTTTGCTCCGATTTGTCTAATTGAAAATATGTGGGGGGGAATTTTTGAAGGTTACTTGCAGCAATAAGAAAATTAAATATTCAATGTTTGCGTAGAAAAGTGAAAATTTGAGCCGCTATATTGACCTAGATGAGAAATTGCTGTACATTTGATATCTTAATTGTAGTGACAGAGAAAAATTGTAGAAAAAGAATTCGGTGGCGCTTGGGTTTATAAAATTTTTACAATATTGGAGTTTCACATGTTGTCCTAGGCACCAAACATTTTATTTCACTACATGCGACACTCTTTATATTGGCTTACATAACAAATTGGATAAATTTGATATTTACTGAAGGATATTAACTTGTGAATTTAACAATTTTTTTTTTGTTTTGGAAGATAAATATATACACATAAATATCGAGTGCATACATATTTGTAAAGATTCTTCGAAAATTTTAAGTTGTTGCGGCAAATTGTTTTTGAAATATATGTGTATTTGTAAGAATTTTTTGAACCTAGTATAATCGGTTACTAAAACTTTAAACGTATTTTTGTCGAATTTTTGTTTTCGCGTTCGATGAGAAATTGTTTTCCAAAACAGCTGAACCGCTCCATTTGAAACTTTCATACGACCTTTACAGATGTACAGAATATTTGTCAAGTAATGATTGAGAGTATCAGATTCTGACAATAATTTAGAATTTAAAGCCACTTCGACTTGTAAATTTTTTAACACAAGCCGACGTTTTTTTTGGGTAAAAAATCAAAATTTCGATTAGCCTTGGAATCATTAACTATATTTATCTATAATAATAATTTTTTATTAGGTGTTTGGATTTCAGATAATTTTAAGCATGAAAACTTGACAATTTTTTCGGTGGTACTCCTGCAGATAGGCTATGGGAACAAGGGAATCAAATATTTAAAAATAAACATCACCGATCATTGAGTTATGTGAAATTCTGTAAATTCAATTTTTAATTTATATACTAAATATAATGCTTCTGCAAAAAAATTCACAACAAAACGCGTTTTTTCTGACTTACAAGTGAATATAACCCCATAAAACAATCCCTATGCCTAATGTTGAGCAAAAATCAATATTTCTCGATGCAATCCGTAAAGTCGCTTGAAATTTCCACCTTAAAGTAGCTAATCATAAAATTACCAAACTTTTTACTACTAAAATTTATAAAAGCTAGAGAGCTCAAAATCAATACTCAACTCAGTATTGCACTTTACCTAACCAAATAATTGGAATTTTTCTGAGCATGTCTTATGGTCGAGGCATGCAGGAAGACGATATTTACCTTCTGTTTCACAAGTAAAAAATATTGGACCAGAGCTGCACTAGTTGCTAAATTGACATTAATATCCATACCGACAGCGTTGGATCAAGATAAGAAGTGGTTAAAATTTGTTTCAAGATGCCTAATGGCCCATCTTTCTCTGCAAAAGTTCTGAATTGACAAATATGCAAAGACAAATGTGACAACTATAAGAAAAAACATTTTAAGCGAAATACTGGGAGAGTATTCTGATAATCCTGGGATACTGGAAGGTAGTAAGACGACTGATTAACATATTTTCTCTGTGGTTAGTAGTATCTATTTCATTGCTCACAATCATTAAATAGTTTCGCAGTAGCTTGAAGTTGTTGCAGTAATAAACTCACGACTTTTTGAAGTTTCAAGTTCCACTAGTAAAGAGGACTGATACATTTGAATTACTTCCTAGAGGTGCTCTGATATTTCAGCTGGAGCACAAATATGCTAGTGATGGGAGAAGAGCGACAACTTTTGACTGCGTGGCATATCAACTACAACAACCACTAAGCGTTGAGGGCCTCTCCATAATGCTCAAAATAAAGTGAAAAAATTTTCCCTTTTCTGTAAAGCGGTATATTTCATAAAATGTCTAATCATTGCAAACTATTCAGTCGAACTATTTAGGCCACTATAATTCTAGTTAATAACCAATGGCTCGTTATCTGTTGCAAGCAATTAAACTTAGCTAGTAAAACAAGTTTTAGTGTGCCAATATTTTATGACAGCCAAGGTGGTTATTCACCAGCGACTTCCCAATGTTTGGCGCATAAATTTTAGGGAATATTTTCAATGAATTGTCAGCCAACATTAGTACGTCGAAAAAAACCATAGATCGGACAAAAAAATCTGCGTGTGGAAAAGTGTGCCGACAACTGCAGATAGTCACCGTTTGTTGTACATTTGAGATAGGGATTGGTATCTACCGTCGAAAATTTTCCAATTGACCTCAAAAGATACGGGTTGCAGTTGTCAATAAGTGCACATGAGGATCAATGATCTTCCCTTATACTGGCTGTACTCAACTCAAGTCGGATAAAGTAAAAAGCCTTGATGCACGAGGTGATATTATTCAATTTTTAATTCCATGAAGTTGAGGTGTGATTTGGATTCAAGGTTTTTCAAATTAATCTATTTAATAGTACATATTTTTCACATTTCTTATTTGGAATTTTTGATAGCTCGAGCTTTGTTAGTCTTAGGTTGAAACTAAATAAGTTTTTTAAATGACAAAACTATTAAAATTATAGAAGGTTTTTCAAACTATACACAATTTTCTTTCTAGTCACTACTAGGCAGGTAGGTAGGTAGGTAGATTGGATGTCTGACGATGCACCTAGACCTTTAGGAGACCCATTAGGACTGAAACCCCCCAATCTATTGTCGCCTTTCTGCACCAACCTGTGCTTCTGATGAAGTTCATCAGTACAAAAAGTTTTATCTGTGCAACCTCTGAAACATCTTCGAGAAACCGATACTTGTAATCGTTTTTTCATACAAAGCTTTGCATTCGCAGAGGATAAATTTTAGAGTCTCCTCTTCTTCAACCACCTGATAGCCAGAGGCATATAAATTCCTTCTTTTACGGTATTTAGTCACTACTAAGATGTGTTCGGATCAGAACACAATCGAGGCGCTCCATTTCCAAGTCTGAAATAGAATAGCTCAGCGAAGTTAATGAAATATAGAAATTATGGCTTGACATGAGGTAAAACAAGTCATCAACCTAATATTTGAAAACCGAGATGAAAACTAAACTCACTACTACAATGCACGATTTAATGGCTTTTAAATATTTGAACGATTTGGTCATGGTCGCCGGCTATGCATGTACATATGTACGCATTTGGTGATGACAATTGAACGTGACCCGCTTAACACGTTGTCGCGTGTAAAGGCCAACTCTGCAGGACATAAAAAACGAAAAAGTATGACATCCCTCCAGCTGCAACCGAATGGTAGTTGCTGGCAGTTTACTACATAACGTTTTTTTTGCACTTGCCACTTTTATTTTTTTCCCCACAAAACACACTCTAACAATTTTTATGTCACCTAACATTTCTCCTTTACAGCCAAATAAAATAGTAGCACGCCCACCTACCAATGAACGCCTTGCAACAAAACATTTATTGAACTCATGCTTGGTTTTTTGTAGCATCAAAATGTCAGTGGTCGAAAACTTTCGCACCGGAAATACGTGCAATGTCCCTGAAATTAAATTAGTGCGTGTGCTATCGAAACGAAAGGAAGTGGTGAATGGCGAAAACTTTGGGGATAAAACAAAAATACCGATAAAAACCGAAATTATTTGTACGCCGTCGCTATCTAGCGGACAAAAACTACATACTGTTAGGGTCATCGTTGTGGACAATTTGCTATAAATTTAGTGCATTTACCAATTTTATTTGGCACTTTGAACAATAAAAATCGAAATAAAGATACGAAAAGTTTTACTACAGTTGTTTTTGTTGTTTGCGGTAGTGAAGAAGCGTGTAGATAGTTTAAACAGCATAATAGTTCCTTATATAAGTTTCAAAAGTTGTTCAAGCAATATAAAAATAAATAAATTTTTACTATAGAATAAAAAAAAATTATAATAAAAAAATTAACTTTTAATATAGAATAAAAAAAATTATAATAAAAAAATTAATATTTACTCTTTAAAAAGCAAGAAAAAAATATTCTGCGTCATGTGACTCTAGTTCGTTGCACACACTTCCTCCTTCGCTTTTAAACTTACTGCTTATAAAAATAAATTATTTCAAAATTGTTTTTGTATCCTCAATACACGCTCTGAGACACACCCCTTCTGTTGCAATTAATTTATGAGGCGCTCTGACTCAAGTTTGATGTGTCGGGAATTTGTTGGTTTTGTTTTTAATACACATTCTTATCGTATTTGTGCATTGCTTCCTTCGTGTAGTTGCCGTTAATCCGCTTGCGTTTTCGAAATTCACTACAGTCTGAAATTTTTTCATACGAAAATCGTCACGCCCATTTGCACACGATACACAAATTGTTGATTATAACATACTTCCGCGTGTGTGGTTTTCTCTTGTTGTCTTTTTCTCGTTCTGTATTAAATATTATATATATTATATTTACTAACATACATACAGGTTATGCTTCACTTATTACATTCTCTTCATTAAATTTTTTTTGTTTCCTCAAATCGTGAGAGAAAATCAATCAAACGTGAAAAGTTGGCTATAAATAATTCTGAGTTAAGTATTTTTAGTGGAATTTCGACTCTTCAAGTTGTTTCTCTTAAAGTCGTTTTATATTGTTTGGCTATGACTCTCAAGGAATATGTCGTACCAAGCCGAAGTAACAGTTTTTTTGATTTTGCATCCATTTTACATAGAAGCTTGCAACTCTTCCCAATACAATATAAATCCTTCGATTCGAGAAAACCACCAGCTCATTTTCATCAATCGTGTCTCATACTTTCGTTTTTTTTTTCATCGTAAAAAATCATGAAGAAGCTCTAGAGTACTATACATAATATTCTACAATCTCATAGCCACACACATGGGGAATATAAAAATATTAAAATTTTTTTTGTTTTTCCGAAATAACGAGTGTTTCGAAGACTGATTGCATTATAATACCATTGTCGAAAATGAAAATACTTTAAAGATTCTGTCGAAAAGCTTACTTTTGCAGCTACTAAATAACATAAGTCAGATTTGCGTCGCTTTATGTTATAAGGAATACTATTATTGATAGGTCCTAGCTTTTGCTTCCTAATACCACAGTTTTTTAATAATATAAGTATAACGATCACCTTATAAGACAAGTGTCCACAATAGCGAACGTTCGCGTCTCTTAAGGGTTTCACGGTTTCAATACAAAAAAACATTGTTTATTATCTTATTTAGTTCTATAACATCTCTATAATATTATCTTAAACTCTCAAGTTAATCTGGGTAATAGGTTTGGAGATACAGCTTTGAAAAGTTACGCGTTCGAGGTCAGCTGTATAGTCACTTAAAACTTTAAACGGCTCAAAACTGCAATGGAAAGTCGGTTGTCAAGATTTCGTGCGAATTTAACCGATCTTCATGAAATTTTACACAGGTCTTCGAGCTATAATTAACAAGGTCTTGAATGAAGTTTTTTTTTATGTTCAATTACAACTATTTATTTTTTTGTAAAAAACGTCTGCCAAAAATACGATTTTTACTTTTTTGTTTTTCTTTCCGCCAATACCTTGTTTGTAGTCTTAACTAAAGCACTTTGTTTCTTTTTACTTCATATAATCCTGAAAGAAGTTCTGCTGTCAACGCGGAGGCATTTTTTTTCCGAGGGACTGCCGGAATGACGTCGTAATGGCCGAGTTTTGAATATTTTCCTTGGAAATTTTTACAAAATCTTTATACAATATATATTTATTAAAACTAGGCTGTTTTTTGCTCGACGAAACGATACACTTGCATCTTTACTAAACCTTTCCCTTTTTTCTCTTTTTTCTCTTTCTCTCTCTTTGCTTCTCGATTCTAGAACGGCGAACTTCTCTGTATATAGATCAATAAGTTGGAGAGAGGTGAATATCTTAACCAGGGGAGACCAAAAGATTTTACTTTGGAGCCACACGCCTACAAAAACAATAAAAATTACAACATCGAGTTCTCGTAATGACAACTATACAAGTATTCCGTTATTTTTAAGCGAGTTACCGCGATACCTGTTTTCTGCGATCATTTTGTGTGTTGTAATTAAAAATACTGTATTTGTTTTAACAGATATTTTTCGGCGCCAAGTGGAGCCAAGTGAGCTATTGCGTGAGCACCCCAGATTTTTTACATGAATCAGCGCTTATGTGCTGGAGACGCGTGCAGTCTGAGTGAGTTGGGAAAGAGAGATTGTTTGTTAATATAAATGCTGTAAACGGTGCTGTAATGAAGATAATGCGGAAGATATATTGAATAACAACTTCCGGATGAATTAAGCTTTTGTACTAGACAATTTGGTTGTAGCTAATAATAAATCAGGAGGGAAACTGAAAATCCAAGGTCGATATCCAATATAAAAACGAATTACAACTTAACAGTCTATCATTTGGAATTTCTTATTTATTGATCTTATTGAAATTTAATGACAAATTTTGATAGTTAGAGTAGAAGTGGAAATTGGCCATTTACTAATATTTATTGGTATGATATAAATAAATAATTATTTTGGCTACTACGCCTAATGTAACTAGTTTATAACTAGTTTTTCATAAACGTTTTTTTCCAATAGATCTTTTTTATATTACACATATTTCCTATAAATAAATATATTATATAAACTTACTCTGGGTGTAACTAGTTTAAGACTAGTTCATAAGTAGCTAAAAATATAAATTTGTTTTTTGTATGGGAGCCACATATTTGTCTGGAACATTGGACTACAGCTTGTCGTCAGTGTTATAGAACATAGTCCTTTGAATGCTCCACAGAAATTTGGAGAATCGAATAAAATGTTGCACATCGCTCACTTAATATATGAGATATTAAATAAAATTAACATTATTACAAAAATTATTACATATTAATTTTTATAACTGCGTGAACTTGTAACAGAACTTATGGCAGGGTTAAGTACATATATTTTCTATACAAGACTTTTCAAGAGAAGAAGTACATTTTCGATTGAAAAGAAAAATTACAAATTAAAAAAAAAAAATAGTGTAAAAATTTAGAAATCTATCTCACTCTAAAAATCTCGTATGCATAATCAACGAAAGTGGTGAATTATTTCTACCTGCATTCACCTCTTCTATAAGTAATATATTTTCCAGAGTTAAAAACCACATAGCTTAAATATTTATATAGTTCTTGCACCTTAAATTTCGTGAGAATATCGAAACCCCAAGAAACTGCTCCAAGCTTTCCATTGTCAAACTGCCACTTTCACATTTTATAGCAAATCGATTTCAATAAACTACAATTTTTGCCCGCTCACGCACGCCCGCACACAAATATTGTTAAAGCATTGTAAACGTAATTTTCTGCAAAAATTGCAAATAAAAGGTAAGGAAAATGAGAAAAATTACGAAAAAGAAATGAGCGAAAGGAAAATATTGTAAAATACCGCTAGACTAGGTTTTGGGCGAAGTGACATTTCGAAAGAGGGACACCAAAATACGGCAGTAATATAAAATCGAGCGCTACAATAGAGCAACACACAGAGGAAATAACTGTACATATGCACACATACAAACAAAAATACATGTGTGTGCGAGGAAATAAGAAAATGTTTGTAAGTGAGGTAAAAAAAAAAAATATTTGTCTATAAAAGCCAACTAGCGCAACATAGTTGTATATAAGCCCTTGTAATAAAGCAAAGGAAGCAATCGGAGAGGAAGAGAAGAAGAAGAACGCAAATCGTGGAAATGCCAAAGAGGAAAATTTGCTGCAAGCACGCAAGGACATTGTTATTAAACACACACATACACACATATCTACATACAATATAATATGTGAGCAACAGCGGCGGCTGATGGTAAGGGTGTCAAAGGCATTTCACTATTCGTACGTACAAGTATATGTACCATAAGTGTGTGTATTTGCAGCATTTGAATGTGTGTCATGCAGGTCATTAGTTGTTGCACGATGCCTTTGTAGGTCGTTTTTGATATTTTTTTTAGCTTGGCACACACTAGTATACTCTAATGTATGTGTGAATGTGTACTTAAAATCGAAAAAAGTTAACTTCGGCTGCACCGAAGCTATAATACCCTTCACAAAATGTTTGTCATGCAAGAACTTGATTCCGATCGATCAGTTTATACGGCAGCTACATATATATAATATTATAGTGGTGGGATATCTATGGTTCCGACAAATGAGCAGCTTCTTGAGGTAAAAAGGAAGGTGTGCAAAATTTCAAATCAATATCTCAAAAACTGAGGGACTAGTTCGTATATACAGAGAGATAGACAGACAGACAGACATAGTTAAATCGACTCAGCTCGTCCTGTCTATTATACAATATATTACATAGTTTCTCCGACGCTTTCTGCTGGCTGTTACAAACTTCGTGGCAACCTAATATATCCTGTTCAGGGCATAAAAATCCATTTAATTCTTCACTAGCTGTCATGTTGCCATCAAGCACATATACATATATATCACACGCTTGCACTCAGCTTAGTTGATATCAGCTGCATTATCTGCTTGATTTGTCGATTGCTCTAATTTCTTCTTAAACTCAATCAACAGTCGGAAGGCCAAATCATTTGTGTCAGGGTGATGAATGTGCGAGCGAATTTCCCATTCTCATTCTCCTTCACATTTATTATTTGCTTTGTGTGCGCCGCCTTAAAATATTTAAAGGCGCATTGCGTGTGTGTTTTATAAATTTTAAATTGTCATTTTATTGTTATTTAATTGCATTAAAAAACCATAAAAATTTAACTTTTCAAGCATCGATCTTTAATTTGGTTTGATATTTTGAATTTATTTCGGGTTATCCGTGCCGCATTTGTATTTGGTTAATTTTTATCACCATTTGATTTACTCAATAAAGATTAATTAGCCAGTGTGGTGCATTTAATTGAAAACAGAATGCAATGTGGTTAACGCAGTTGCTAAGTGTTTGCGTGTGTGTGTGTGTATGTTGTTTTATGAAAATTTGTTAAGGTCAAGGTTTATGGGCTCAAGAAAAATCTAAACTTTGAAGGGTTCATTTTATGATTTCTGTGTTAGTTTTTCATAGCTTTTCTGGTTTATTAGTTGTAAGCACTGAGATTACAGAAAGCTAATTAAAGTCAGATAATTGGGACTTTGGAGTTTTTATTGATATGAATACCATTAAATATTGGCTTAACGAAATTCAAAGAATATCTTAACGTGTATTTTTAATTATAATATTATTAACGGTGTCAATACTTCAAAATAAAAATGCTGCTCTCCCATTAAAGTTTGACGATTTGTAGTTCCGAATATTTGTGATATCTAAAAACTGTTTGCGGAAGAATGAACCACTGGTTCTGTAATCGACGAAGCCAATGGCGAAATCTATGTATCCGCCGTTGGAACAAAGGTGCAAATAGAAACAAGAAATCCATACATAAAAGGTAACTTTAAACTAAATGACATTAGTCTTTCTCGCCGAAATTGTTGGCATAACAGAAGGCGCCAAGTAGGTTTTAGCTCTAAGCAGCAAGGTCAATAATCTTCTAGTGGATAGCCAAGCGACAATTAACGCTATCCGTAGTGTGTACATTAAGTCTCACTGTGTTATATTATGCAAGCAGGCAATAACTAAACTCTTAGTGGTAACTACCGTTCTCACGATGGAGAGGTCACAATAGACCAAAAGTCGCAGTGTATTGTTCAACTTTCAATCTATTTTTATATCTATTTTATATCGTCACAATCTCCGTAAATTTTTAAATCTTCAAACTCATTAAATTTGAGGCATTGATTAAAGATTTAGATAAGCTGCATGTAAGTGTAGACTTATTGTCTCACCACCTGGTTATTACCTGTTAGCTGTGTGCCTTTAGAGTACACATCAAGTTGGTGGCACGAGGCCAAGGCTACATCGAAACCGAGCAAGAAAAATTACTCATTGCCAAAATCTAATATCGATTAGTCTAACATTTTTCCTACTAAAAAGTATGGAAAATAAATCGATCCCACCAAATAATGATTCCACCCCGTCGTCTGATTTTCAGGCAGCAAACATATGGGTATATGTCAAAGGTAAGTCGATATCGCTCCACATGAAGTAGTCAGATCCTTAGGCAAAAGAGATTTCACCCCAGCTGTTTTTATTGACTTGCCTGCTGACAATTTTATTTTATGTGTAATATTAAACGTTTTTAAAGTTATCCAAAGCCTACTATGCAAAATATTTTTGTGCGAATATATCATCAAATATTTGAAAATTTGTTTTTTGGACTAATATTTTGTGCCCCACTGTGTTTAGATTTTAGGTAGAATACTCTTGGAAAGCCTGCAAGCTTGTAGTTTAAGATAAGAATTTATCTGTGTTCATGAAATCATTTAAAAAAGTAAAAATATTGGAAAAAAATAGAAGAAGATAGTGAGAGATTTATACTTCATAAAGAGATTTCTTACTGTACTGCGCAATTGTCGCTTTAGTACGTTTGACAACATGCGATAAAATGTATGCAATCAATGAAAGCCTTTGAGAAACTTTGTAAGCTTAGATGATTTAAGGTTTCAATTTTACACAGTAACCTTCAAATAGTTAATTTCTACTTATTCGAGAGTGCAAATAAGGACTAAAATAACAATGTCGTTTAAACTGACGACTTTTAAAGTAACTGAACTATTAAGCGATAAGTGAACCTGAATCTGAAATTTATTTGAATTAAAGTAATCATTTAAATCTAAATATATATATTGTACTTAAAAATTTATTAACGCTTTTACAAGATTCTTAAAGTGTTAGCAAGGTGTTCCAAATGTTCAAAACTTTCATCACCATTTTTCAAATCGCAACTAACAACAAATTAGTCTAAACAAGAGTATTTATCGATTTTAAGAAAGTCTTCATAGAAAAAGGCGATAAATTTAACGCAAGTTTAATATTAATCAACCTAAATCTAAAATTTATTTTAATAAAAGTAAGCATTGTAACATATATTGTATTTACTGGTTTATTAACTATATGAAAGTATATTTAAATTTTAACGAGATGTTTCGCAAGTTCTCAACCATCGATTTTAACAAAGTCTTCAGAGAAAAAGCTGAAAAATTTAAAATTATAGTTTGTATTAACTCTACAAATAAACATTTCTACGCACATAAGAAAAATTCTGTGAAGTATACATATACATATATATATATATATATTTAGTGCTGCGTATGTAAGTAAATCCGGCAATTATCAATTGCCTTTGACGAATACGACTTTTACCCCCGTCGTTTACAAGAACATAATTACATTCGAACTAATTTGAGCAATCAAATCGATAAATAAATAAATAGATGAGCTAGCGACAACAAACGGCAATT
Organism: Bactrocera oleae; assembly: GCF_042242935.1. Lineage (NCBI taxonomy): Eukaryota > Metazoa > Arthropoda > Insecta > Diptera > Tephritidae > Bactrocera > Bactrocera oleae. The sequence goes on from NC_091537.1 coordinate 78,560,353, forward strand.
ACAGAGAAGAAAACAAATTACAAATACACCAATAATGCAGTGTTGTATATATGTAGTGTTATATGCCGAGTTTGGGTCGAGTACGAAATTGCAAGTATGTGCCTTGTAGTCGTGCGTATAAAATTCAAGCAACTTTTAGACACACACACACGCCTGTTTAGACATCCTTGCCACATGGGAAATGGATACACAGTAGAAGTTCACATAATTAAATTGACATTAGATGCCGTTAACTTATCTAATCTCGTTAACGCAAAACGTATGTGCAGATTGTACACGAGGGTCACAACGAAGGAAGGTGGCCAAACGAGAGAGAGAGAGAGAACGTGCGTATGTAGGTTTGTATCGTTAACAAAAAACAGAATTTAGAGAAATTTTTGCCCCCAATTGCCTTATAAAGCAAACACATACACATGCAAACCAATAAATATAATATACGCATCGGCGTATACGAACGCATACGTGTATACATTTAACTATTTGAAGCACCCAACAGTTGAGTGGGAAGTATTTTGCAGCGCTCACTTTCCCTGCAACCGGCGACGGATCGCCAACAGCGTTTATCTAGCGACCAAAAAGTAAATTAAAAACACATTAAACACATGCGTGGAAATTAAATGAAAATTCAAGTAGAAAGTAGAAAGTAGACAACAAGGACACTGGCGCAATAACTGTATATCTATACTGAGTACCCACACACTTACACACACAGAGTTACACACTCGAGCACACCCACTCTCCCACTTAAGTAGTTAGCCAAGTAAAGTGGAAGATGTTGAACAAATTGCTGGATTAGAGAGACAGGCAGAAAAGTGTTGTTATTGTTGTTGTTGTATCGTTGTTGCAGCGCTTGCCTGTTGGCAGCACTCGTGGGTAGAGCAGCAACTTGCTCGACTTTCAAAGTTTTGTAGGTGTAAGCAAACACGCACACATATGCGAGCAGTAAAGAGTGTATATATATATATATGTATATAATATAAGTGTACACATACATATATACATGTGCTCTTGAGCATAAGCTCGCAAGCTTGCATACATTTACTTAAGTATGTGCGTGTGGGTGTGTGGTTAAGAGTCTCTGGTGTTAACAAGGCTGTAAAAGCATTTAAACAAATTCAATACAGCTGTGGGTGTTATATAACGGGTTGATAGGTTGCTTTAAATTTTTAATTATTTCTAAGAGTTCTGCAAGTGGCCGCAGAAAAGTATTTAAAGTTTACTGTGCTCAAACGTATATAAAAGGAGGTGGTATATATGCGATATAGATGATGCGACTAGTGGGTTTACGCTTAGTTCTACCCACCTACCGAGTGTGATGACTGTTTACGATTTGAAAGATCGTCAATGATTGCCTTAGGATAAAGCGTTTCTGACATGAGACAGTTTTTTCTGAAAATTCTATGGTGCTGTGGAATATTGTATCGTATACTTTTAGGGTTCACTACTTTAGTAGATATCTAGTGAAAATTACCTGAACTTGTTTTCATGAAACGAATATTTCTCAAATGTGACATGAAAATGTTTATTTGTATGGGGCACAGAAGTATTGTTGCATACTTTTGGGATTCACAATTTCGATATAGGTCGACCAAAAGGCCAAGCTGGATTATAATGCAATCAAAAGAGGACTAGTACCTGCAGCGCAAATAATAAAAAAATATAAATAAAATGCAAAACCTCGACCATAAGACGCTTTCGGTATCACTATAAGTAATATATTTTTTTTTTTAATTTTTTGAAATCCTTTCCCTTGCTACTTGTAGTGTTTGCTTACTTTTTAGCTACTAAGATAAAATATGCAATAGTTTCAAAGTCGTCTGCGAAGAAATGTATTGTAAGCAAGTTTCTGCAAGGTGGAAGATATTTACTACTTCCTTCTTAGGGTCGACTACTAGACCTACTAGAAAAGACTGCACACATTTTAATAACTAATCGTAAAATCAATAAGTTTAAATGAAAGAAGTAACTTCTGAGTCAAATTTAATAAGTAGTTCCTTCACAATGAAAGACCTCAGAGGCCAACAATATTTTTGAAGATAATTATCTTATTGAATTGATCGACTTAAGGCGATTTCCTAACCTATAGTCGGCAGCTTAAGATTTTTCCGAAAGTTTTTCAATACCTAGGGAATGTTATTATCGACAATTACTTGTTTTTTTGTTAAGGTCTAAGTCAAACACGAATATATCGCTTAAGTCTGAGTTAAATTTTTGGTAAATTATCCCGACAATTGTGGTATTAACCGTCTCATAGTGACTGGATGAAACTAAGGGTCAATATATATGATATTTCTCGATTTAAGGCTGGATAACGAGCATTACCAATAATACAATTGGTATAATGAGATACTATAAGGTAAAGAGAAGTTTTATTCTATGATTAGACCAAAGTAAAAGTCGCACTGAAAAAGCAAAGTAATTAACGGGGCTCACTGCCAAAGCAGCTTAAGTTTTCAGAAACGATTCAGTGAGGTGTTTACATTGGTTACACAGAGACATTCTGACCAAAATTAGTATTTTGCTCTACCCGATTTAGCTATAGAAGTACCGATATGCTTATTAATTTCTTTAAGATTCATCGACTATGAAGTGATATAAGACAGGCACAGCTTTAGAACTGCTAATTTTAAAATATGTCAGATCACCTGTATTCTCAATTCTCTTTGCGATAGCTTCTGAAGTTGGAAGATCGTCGCATTAAGAAGAAACTTCAACACAGACTTCATAGCAGACTTGATTTCATCCAGTCTGATTGTTCTATAAGATACCTTCTCCACAATATACTGAAGTTATTTAAATAATCAACAATGAATACAATATATCATCAAATTGGAGCAAGCAATTGCCGAAAAAGGTACGGAAATGACAACGCTCGCCCTCATTTTGCAAGACCGGTTAAAAACTATTATTTAAACAGCGGATTGGAAGTGTTGCTTCAACCACTTTATAGTCCAGATCTGCTACTGCTGACTAGCATTTGTTCCGATTAACGCAGAACTTTCTCACTGGAATAAGATTCACATTAAAATTGGTTTGATTAATTTTTGGTTGTCAAACCCGCGCAGTTCTTTTAGGATGGAGTCTTAAAATTATATAGTAAAAATTATATATTAAACTAAAAAAGTATATAGTAAAATTTTTTCTCAAATAAACGTTAAAATTTTGAAAGAACCACACGTTACAATTATAGACTCAATATCAATTTTTTTTCTTGCTCAAAATCAATCTAATTTTTTTATCACAAAATGTACCAGTTATGAACTAGTTTCTGGTTCCTAGTAGCTAAGGCAAATCGCCGATGTTCGCGAGTATGCGATTTGCTCTAATAAAAGTTTTAATGCGCTAACAGTAAATCCATTTTGCCTACTTTACCGCCAACAACTGATAAACTACTATTACTTCAACTACTTGTGCACTCTTCATCAACTTTTACTTACACACTTACTGTGGAGATACATATACATATATATATACAGCTGATCTACAATGCCCAGCATTCGGAACTTGGCATTAGTTATCACGCTGCGCTTATTGTTTTTATAAGGCAAACTTAATAATAATGAGCGAATCAAAGTTTTATTGCTCCCCTTTCACTTTTCACCACACAAACATACACATACATACATACACTCCTAGTTTATATGTTATATAGCAGAAACCCCAGGAAATTCTTCGCTTTTTTTTCCTACAACTAATTGTTGTTGTGGCATAAGTTGTTTGTTTTTGTTGTTGTACTTACTTTGACTCACACAAAAATCGATAGACTCGCGTTTTTCGTCTCGTCGGCTGCCGAGGCGCGCTTAAGTGACTGCTCAGTTCGCGTACAGAATTTTAGCCATTTATGTGCGCGTTGCGCGGCCATTGCCATTAGCTGTCACGTCAGCCAAGTAGCTTAGCCAACTTTGTATTCACACTTTGGCCTGTATTGTTGTTGTTTTTTTTTTTTATGTGTATGTTTTTAATATTGTGGATTCTCTATTATTTGCTTATTTCGGCGTTGGTAGCATATTTGTGTTCTTGTTTTTTTTTTTTTTGTTATGTTTCTTTTGTTGTTGTTGTTTATGTAATTGATTTTCTTGTACAAATTTTTATTTTACCGCTACGTAAGCGCATCTCCATTGGAGCAAAGTTTCGCACGCATTTTTTCACTTTGCGCCACTTTTTGTGGTGTTTAAGCTTTTTTTTCCGATTTTATTTTTGTGTTTTCAATTTTGGCTGCTGCAAGTTGCTTGCGAGACAGTCTCGTTTGTTCTATTTCTTCCACTATCTAGTCTCCTGTCCACAACTGTGGCGGCGTTATTTTCTTAAGCGGTTTATGTGTAATTTACTGCCGCTTATTTTATCAAATTATTATTATGTGTCTCGTTGTTGTTGTTTTTTCTACACTTTCGTCCGCAACAGCACGTTATGCTAATTTTTATTTCTCTCACTAACCACTAATTGTTGTTGTGTGCGTTTAGTGAATTTGTCCGTTTTATTTCGCAAAGTTTGTCTGCTCCGTTATTTTAGCGTTGTTTCTCAATTGTTTCGTGTTTTTTGTTGCGCCACACTAATTTTCATAATTCCAAATTTTCTTAGCTTTTCTGAAATTTGCTTATCACTTTTTCTTATCAACTCTACTTGCTGTTGTTTTTTAATATAGTATATATATAATAATAATATTTGAAATATAAGTTCGCGTTTTTAGCATTTTTGGCGCATAATTAATTGTATCTCCAATTTCTGCGTTGGTTTTATTGTTTGTCGGCTTTCAGTTGAAATTTCACTGATTTGCATACTTTGTTTTTGTATCGATAGCTTTGCTCTGTATTTGTTCTACAGTACAAATTAAACTACACTCGTTGTAAGCTGCAATTAAAAACAAGAGAGAATGCCAATTAAGTTTTGGAACATTTATTCATGAAATAGAAATTATGTATAGCCAAAAATTTACAGTGGGGTTTGGTGTAAAAATATTTATACAAAGCATTTAAGTAAGAATTTTGCTTTGTTTGTTACTGCTAATAAAACTGGAATTAATGATTGAGAGTTTAAGAAACCTCACGCAAAGCAACAAAACCCCTTTTTCGAAGCATAGGTTCTCACTTGCGGCTGTGTTTCCTCTCAATTTCCAACAATGAGTCGTAAGCGATATAAATATGGGTTGTGACGGGTTTCACGCAATTTCTAACAGGTTGTTGTAAGCGCATCAATATGCGACCTCACCTGAGAACAGTTCCTCTCCTATTCCAATTAGTTTCGGCAATTTGCCTGATCCCGTACAGTTTGTATGGCAGCTATATGTATAATGATCCGATATGAACCATGTATTCGAAAATTGTAGCTTTAACATGGGCAATAATCCGTGCCGAATTCTGTGAAGATACCTTCTTAAATAAAAAAGTTGTCCATACAAAAACATGATTTTTATCGGTCAGTTTATATGACATCTATATGCTATAGTAGTTCGATCTCAATAACTCTTCGTGGACTATGCCGTTATTTTGAGCAATAATCCATACTAAATTTTGAAAGATAATTTATCAAAAAAGAAAGTATGTCAGCTATATTCTAAAGAGTCGGAAATCGGTGATTCCGCAAAAGGAGCAACTTCTTGGAGAGAGAAGGACATTTCTTCTCTTCTTTCAGATCGACGTGTTAAAATCTAAGGGGCTAACATAGTTGGCATATATACTAATATGACAATCCTCTGACCATTTATGTAATATAGTATACATATATTGGAGTATCGGACGGAGAAGGTTTCCTTCTGACTGTTACAAATTAGGTAGGAAATTTAGAGAGCAAAAAATACGACTGTAAATTAATAGGATCCAGTGATCAGAAATACCCAATGACTGAAGTAGTTACTTTATTTCGTGTTTTTTATTTTTTTGGAATACCTCTGAGAAAAAAGGCATTAACAAACAAAGAGGTGTGTTTTTGTTTACAATTATTAAGAAAGTTTGACAGTTTTACAGTAGGAGGACTTAGAGTAAACTTAATATTTTATGCGCGGGAGTAGTTTTAACCCTGTTTTGAACATTTCTTGTATGAAATTGTCATCTCTTAGTATAAAACAATAATGAATGAGATTACAATGCCATCACGGAGAGTTATTCCCTAGAACACTATCAGTAAAAATGGTATGTAACAGTTCTCTGGAAGATTTATTTATACATACATAACATAGACCCTAGGTTGGTGCATACTATTCATTCATTCTACTATAACATATATATACTTTCTCATAGTGAATAGGTGAAATATAATGCATCGAAGTTGGCCGATTATGCGCCACATATGAGAAAATGGGGTGTGATCATGGGAAAACATAGAATATCCCTTGCAAACGTCAAACTCCCCTTCATGCGGTACATACTGTTCCTTACGAATGAGGCACTATCGACCGAGCAAAGGCAATATAACCTTAAAGAAAGAGACACTGAAACGTATAATGTGGGCAATTATTTAAGACTCTTGATTGAAGCCAATAACGATGTAAATTATGAATCCCCAAGGTTATAGTTTTAAGTAAAATTCAAAAAATACAAGGAAGCTTAAAACATTTTTTAAAAGACAGTATAGCTGAAACTATCAAGTTATTTTGTTGAAATTTAAGGGGATTGTTAAATGAATAAGAACTGATATTAAGCAAAAATTCAAAATTTCTGCAACAAATAAAAGAAGCAACAAAGCGCTATGGAGTTTAGAGCTGTCAGAAAGCCGGTAACAAAAATCAAAACAAACCCTTAACACAAAAATCGTGTATAGTGAATGACAGCAACAGGAGGGAAGGTCAAACGTCAAAAGAAACAGAAACAAAGCAAATGCGCGAACGTTGGCGTTGACAGAAAAAACAGTGTGAGTGAAGAGAGCGAATACTAATGCTCACACATATAAATTACAGCGTTTATACCGCAGAGAAAGTACAGTGTAATTGCCAAATATTAAGGGCGAATATGAAGTGGAAGAGTTCAAAATTAATATACGTGTTAGATATTAAAATAAGTATCAAGGTTAAAGTTTGGAAGGGATAGATTAACTTACATGAAATGTATGTCTAAAATAAAGAATTTGTTAAAGCAAACAAAAAAAAAAAAACAAAGAGATATATAAAAAATAAAATTGGCAAAAGCAAATCTATACGGAATAATTTTTTATTACCTCAAAAGTGTTGGCAAGCCAGGTAGTCGCGTCTGCTACATATGGCAAAAGCACCAAGTAACTGAAATACAATAACAAATGTCTGTTCAAATAATAATATTGGCAATGCTTACTTAGACCTGCAACGTAAGTGGCAAATGTCGCCAAGAAAATAAAACAGAAACAGAAAGCGAAAATAAAGTGTTGCATTTGGCATTTGGCTGTTGGCGGAAATAATGTGGCTGCTAACGAAAGTAGCTACGGTTGCCTAGGCAGGATAAGAGAAGGGCGTGAGTGTAAGCACTCGCGCATAAGGAGGTAATGCAAGTGTGCTTACATACATATACATATATTAGCTTCGAGTACAAGTTGGAGTTGTAATTGAAACGCATGTGATGTGGAAGGAGTTAATGTGGGTGTTGTAATATTAGAAGGTGAAGAGTGTGGGATCAATATTATATGTGTGCTATATATATTCGGCGTAGTCAGCAATTCACTTGCCAACAAATCTCACTCCAAATAAGAAACTTAGAACAAGAGGTGTTACGACATGAATGCGTGTATGTGAAAAATCTAAAAGGATATATTTTATGAAGTATGTGAAATACTCAGGGGTTTTAAAGATGTTGTGTTCGGTTACTACACTATTTTTTAGGTTTTTTTAGAAGTATAATAATACTGCATAGTATATTCATATATCATAGTATATTCATATACTGTTTTCTTTATCAGATGTTTAAGAACTATGTCTACATTTATCTAATAATCTTTTAACATTATTTGAGATGTTTCAATCACAATACCGTAAAATTAATTACCTTAAAATTAATCGTATTTAGAAGAAAAAAAGTGCTGCGATAACAGCTAAAACTCTTACCTAACTCAGTAATAGTTATTAGATATTATCACAATATCATTTTTCATCAGAAAATTATTCCTGTAATCGACTCTCTAGCAAATAAAAGTGCAATGAGAGTTATTATAAATTGTGTACATAATGTTCAGATAGGTACAAAGTATTTTACTCAACATGGATTTTTGGCAAATATTTAAGAGAGTATGTAATGAAGTTATCAATTTTTAACATTGACAGCATTTCCGAAATTCCATAACATATATGATTTTTTTTTTCAAAAAAAAACTTGTAAAGCAGCATTTATTATATTGGTCATATTAAGTTTTTAGGGTTTATTATAAAATACACATTTACAGTGTATCGAAAATATAGTAAAATATCGCATACAGGTGACAATACAATGCATACTCCATTTTGACACAGTCGTTTTCCAGAATCCAGTTGGATGTCACGTATTCCAACAAGCGTCTAATTTAACAATATTTCACATTAAGTACACACAAATCATGCAATTTTCTGTCGTGAATATCGTTAAATGACGAGCAGGGAAGTACCGAGTTAAACCAAAATACATCATTAGGAATTTAATCGTTTAATTTATCAAAAAACAACACATTTGATATAAAAATTCACATTAGATATAGCCAAACCCTGAAAATTTATATCGTAAATACCGTTAAATGACAAGTGCGATGGTTTTCAACAAACAGCTATTACTATTTGTAGGTTAGAAATAAAAACAATTTAAAAAAAAGAAGAAACGTTTACTTCGGTTGCACCGAAGCAATAATACCCTTCGCAAATACAAAGGTTCCTTACAAGAACCTGATTCCGATATAATTTCGTGACGATACCTCGTCAAATAAAAAAGTTTCCCATACAAAAACTTGATTCCGATCGTTCAGTTTATTTGTCAGCTGTATGCTATAGTGATCTGATCTAAGTAATTTCTTCGGAGATTGTATAATTGCTTTAGAAAATAACTCATTCCAAATTTGGTGAAGATATTACGTCAAATAATAAAGTTTCCCATACAAACACTTGATTCCGATTGGTCCGATATCGGCCGTTCCGCAAATGAGACAGGTGCAAAATTTCAGATCGATAGCTTTAAAACTGAGCGACTAGTTCGTATGTATACAGACAGATGGACAGACAGACGGACATGGCTAAATCAACTCAGCTCATCATGCTGATCACCTATCTTTAGGCGACGTTTCCTTCTGGACGTTACAATCTTCGTGGCAAACTAAATATACCCTTTTCTGGGTATAATAAATAAAAGGACGAAAGTCTACGGAGTTACATCTTTGCAGTCAATACTATTCAATTTAACGGCACTATGTTTTTAAGAGTTAAGAATCTTTTAAGCTTAAAGCTAAGAGCAAATTGATTATTGGTTGTCTTTAATATACTACTCCATATATTTTATAAAATATAATATGTCTATAAATTGTTTCATTTATATGCATATATAAATACCATACACATATGTATATAAAAAGCTTTACAAGTATTATTATTATTATTTATAAAAATCGCTGTCGAAATGATTAATGAAATCTCACGTAAATAAAATATACCCGACTTTATATTTCCACAACACAAGCTCTGAAATGTCATTTTCGTGCTAGAAAGTATTCAAAACTTACCTCGATATGAGTCACTTTCACCGCTGGCTGGCACTGCTTGCTTCCAATGAAGCCGCCGTCCAAAGTTTTGCAAATTTATCAAAGAAGTTTATCAAAATTATTGATTTCTTTGAGCAAACAATAGAGTTACATTTGTCAATATATATATACATATATATATATATATGTATGTATATACTAAATTTTAGATTTACATACAGTATTCACAACAACTTCAGCGCACTATTATTTTGGACCTTCGGAAATATATTTCACTTAGTCGATGCGGTCAACAATTAAAGGTAGAACACAGTTGTGCTTAGAACCACAACATAGCAAACACACAAAGCACCACAATTTTTATGCAAATTTCTTGTATTATATCCTAAGAGCAGCCGAAAATTTCCATTAGCGTGGGTAACGTCTAGACGCCACTTTGTGCGCGTGGCCGACAAGCACACGCACGCCTGTTTGAGCTAATACGGTGCGCCACACACACACGACCGGTAACTAACGCGGCAAGGCGAACGAACGAACGAGATTTTTTCCACCCGAAAAGAACTAAAAAACGCAAAAATGTACCGCAACCGACGACAAAACGCACTCCGACGGCCACAAACATAAAACGCGTTCAACTTTGTCAAGAGTTTCGCTTCGACTGGCTTTTTTGGCGTGCAATTTCCGTTTCCTTGGAGCAACAACAATGTCTGTGTGAATTTCATATGGCCTAACTGTAAAAACGATGTGCTCCCATGTTATCGCAATAACGACGAAACGAGCAACTAAATTCTGTATGTACATAAGTATGTATGCTGTAACGGTGAACTTTTGGTAGAGGCGAGCGCCAAAAATGGCACATTGTACTCCTGCTAGTAAGAATCTCCTTGTTAAACTACTGTTTGCTTATTGGGAAAAAGGGCAGCTGAGCGAATTCAACGAAACGACGAAATTGTGAGCGCAAATATTTGTTTTTGCAATTTACTTTTATTCGCCAAAAGCAGTAAAAGTAAATCGCATAAGCTTTGTGGCTGTATGTGTACGTATATGCTTGTGAGAGAGCGTGCTGTGGAAAGCAGGTGAAAAATTGTACCTGGCGTGTATTTCGGTTCGTGCTTGTTGCTAAAAGCAATAACAGTAAAGCTTAATAACAAGAGCGCAAACGATGATGAAAATGTTGCCGATTTGTTGTTGTTACATTTATATTTTACTCCAACAACATTTAATCCTGTAATGTTTCGAGCATTGCCGACCACGCAAAGGTGTAAGTTGTTGAGTAAATCCAAACTCATTCGGTTGTTGCTCTGAGCGCCACACACATACATACATATGTATTTACCGTACAATTTACAAAATTACTCTCACCGGCTCGTTCAGTAACGCTGTCTTGTGGGTGTTTATATTTACGTTGGGCCGGTGTAAACAAGCTGTTCATTGCTGTGAGCATTATAAATAGAGAGAAACTGAATGCAGTGAGAGCACAAAAGATAAACTTAACGAAACAAACAGTTGTTTCTTATTGAGATAACATTCGTATAAGAGTGGTAACAGTACTTGCTGTAGTGATTCTCTGACTTTTTCAATTTAACAAAAACTGTTAGCAACAGCGGAGACTATTATAAAATGTATGCCATATCAGAGAATGTTAATGTATATTCCCTTTAATTCTTTAACATTCTCTGGCCATATATTTATTAACATTTTTTTTTGGCAGTTATATAGCAACTGTTATTAACAGGCAATGTGTTAAAATTATAATAGCTGTCTTTCGTTCGCCAATCATTGGAGAGTAGTGAATCGAACACAATACAAGAAATTCCTCTTTATGCCAAAAAAAAAAAGTAATAAGTCTGCGAGTCGTGCATCCCTGAGTCGTGCATCTGTAACTGACGACAACATCGAAAAATTGGCATCAGAGAAATAGCAAAGATCTTCAACATCTCTTATGAAACGACTCAAAATATTTTGGTTAAGGTTTTGGCTATGAAGCTTGCCAGACACGAATCTTTTGCAAAAACGACTTCGAGTAGAGGTCATAAAAGAGATGCTTCTCAACGTAGCTGATAACCTTACATTCATCAAACGCACAGATACATTGGATTTATAAACTAACTTTAAAACTGTTCAACACTTAAGTGAATGGCGCTCCAAAAATGAGCCAAACCCGAAAAAAAATTCGATGAAGACACTAAAGGCTATTTCAGCCGCGGCTTATAAGAAATGTATATGGAAATTTGGATGAAACGTTGTATGTATTGGCTCAAAAGGAGCTGATAATAAACCTTAGTATTAAAATACGTTAAATGTAGTCGTCAGTCTGGGTCAAATTTGATCGGGTGGTATTTTCATTTTTGAGAGTAATTTGGATTATTTGAATATCTAATAATTGGTCACAACTGGTCTAAAATGTGTAGGCCAAATCTGAGTAGAATTTCGTTAACATTATTTACGAATGTTGGTATATTTCTTTAACATTCTGCACCAAAATTTTCGCCGTTATGAAATGTTGCTTGTTTAACAGACAAATTATTAAAGCAGAGAATGTTAAAGAATAAAATATGAATAAGATAATTAGAGAATTTTAACAGATAATGCTAATTTACAATTTTATTCTCTGTTTTCAGTAATAAAATTAACATATTTACTAGCTTGTTAATCTGTTTAAAGTTAATTTAGCTCAAGTTTGATAATTTATTTTTATTTTAAGTGAAAAAGTAAATTCTTTAAATATTGTTTCAAGTAAAATCAAGCTAAAATTAGGTATTCTAAATAATTTTATGACCATCAATATTTTGCAAAAAATTTTATAATTTCAGCGCGGGTTCATAGGTTAAGATTAAGTATTTAGCTTATATTAGATTAGGTTAGACCTAACGGTCTTTAGTAATATCAAATGAAAAATATTTCGATGCAAGTTATAAGGTTAATTTACTAAAGATAGAGACGAAAGCGATCAGGAAAACTATCTGTTCGAAGGTAGAACCATTTTTTAAACTTTGAAAGATACGTTGCCACATAATAATATAAAAGTGTTATTTTTTTAATCATAAAGAAAACTAAGTCAGCTCCACCCAAAAAGTCAGAAGAGAGCATTATAAAATTATAATTATATATGTAATTATAGGCTACTAGAGCAAAGGCTTACGTACATATTGGTTGAAATTAGCGCAAGCAATTGGTTCACAGTTTTCTTTAGCCACACTTCTTTCATTACTTTGAGAAGAGATTTGTGTATGTGAAAACAATTTTCGCGATCTTAATATGTTCTATTAATCCAAGTTCTCGAATTTTCATAATTATAACGAAAGTTTCAATTGTTATACCGTAGCCTGCAACAAAAATAAAATGCTACTTTGAAAATACTCTAGCATAAAACGCCTGTTTGGATTGGATTCATAACCAATGAAGTAATAAAATGTCGAAGTAGCTCACTACTCGAGGTAATCTTCGGTATTAAACAGCGCTTACCAAATCGACAGTAGTTCAGTTAAGTTCAGTAAAAAAAAGTTGAATTTTGGCTAAACTTAAGTTTACCGTCGACCCGGCTTAGCAACGTTAAGTGTTAAGAAATATTTTGTTATACAACAGTGGCAAGTTCTGCCTTAGAACGGTAATTTCAGCCGGAAATTCGATTCTGTCTATGTAGTTGATGTATCCGAAAATAGTTGTAAAGTGAAGAAATCTCGAATATCTTTAACCAGAATATAAGTCTGAGCTGTTGAGTTCCAGTATTGCTCTTGAGTGAACAATTCTTTCTCAAGAATTCTCAGATCTCACTGCTGCCGAATATAAGTTAATTATGAAAAAACTTTAACATCAGCTCCACTGAAGCTGTAATACTCCTTACGAAGTAAGACCTAACAGCGGCACTTTGGTAAGTATACAGATTTATTGGGTAATTTGAAAGTTATAATGTAAGTGTCTTTCAATCTGGGTAACGAAAAAACAGGTCTTTGGCCTCATAGATATTTTCGTGAATTTTTTGTCGATTGAAATGCTCTCGCTCACTCTTTTATAAAGCGCTTTTACTTTCATCGATCAGTTTGTATGGTAGCTATATGCTATAGTGGTCCGACCTAAACAATATGTTAAGTGCTTGGCTTGTAAAGAAAATTTTCCATACAAGGGCTTGATTTTGATCAGTCAGTTTGTACGGCAACTATTTGCTATAGTGGACCCATATGAACTAAATGTTTAAAGATTAAAGCATGGCCTTGGGCAATAATCCGGATCGAATATCGTTAGGATATCTTGTCATATAAAAAGTTTTCCATGCAGGGACTTGATTTTGATTAATCAGTTTGTATGCCAGTTAGTCGTAGTTAGGTCCGGTATCGGTGGTTCCGATAGATGAACAGCTTCTTGGGGGGAAAAAGACGCCAGTGAAATTTTAGCTGGTATTCAGTTCATGGTTACTTTTATCGAGTGCGTGAGAGTGTTCAGATCCTCTCGTAGTTTGTTATTTTTGTAGCTTGCTGTAATATACATGTACATATGTGCATTATATGGTAATGTTCAAAATAATTCAACTCAGCTAGAGATTTCAGCGAATTAAATTACTGAATTATACCTTTCGTGCATATTTTTTATGCGCCGATCAACGAAACGAGCTCGCAACCTACTTAAGAACCTTACAAAATTAAATTACTTTAGTTTTACATCTCACTTATTTCACATAAAAATATGCTCGCCATATAAATCTCATTTTCCTTAATCTAGTACATGCTTCACTGTCAAATCTACGTGGAAAAAATTTTGTATGTGAAACTTCTTACTTCACACTGGTGAACCCCTGAATACCAGGTGAAGAGAAACATTTCAATTTCCATTTCGTTTCACCTGCACATTAAATATTTAAAATTATTGATTACATTTTGCTACTTTTTTCTCACCTTTGCAACACGGGAGGTGCCTACAAAAAGCGCACACACACCAACACATGCACGAAAGAGCGGTAATCGTTAAGCAGCACAACCACACACGGTCGAAAGGAGTAATGCGCAACTTTGTTGCTACAGCAGTGAAAAATAAAATGGCAAAAGATAACGAAAATAAATAACAGAAATTATACTCAGCAGTAGTAACTTCGTAGCATATACTTCGGCAACTTCATTGCCGCTGTTGTCGTTGTCGTTGCTGCTGCTGCTTACTTCATTCACCTTTATTACAGGTTAGGCGCCATTAAGTAGCGACAAAAAGGTATACAAAAGTGCGAAGAGCGCACAAGTGCGAGTGTGTACTATTTATAAACTACGCTCACCAAACGTATAATTGTTGCTTCCTACGTAGGAATGCTGAGAATTGGAACAGTGAGCGAACTTGTATCCTCAAATCATACACATATCCTTATTATGCCGTCACTCTCACACTTTTAGCTCATTTTATGCCAGTTACAATTGTATTTGCTCACACTGCACATTTATCTTTGGCGCTCTCCGCTCTCATCAGACAGTTCTTTCATTTTCAATGCCGCCTGTTGATAAGCGTTAATGTAATTACGGAGTTAGGTTACGCATGAAGTGGTAGGTTGAAAAGTTTATGAGCTTATTTTTACTACCGTAAGCAAGTGCCTGGCTGCCAGCATGCCACCATATCTCACGTACGCTACTCTGTTAGCCTGGGCGAATGTGCTGCATGCAGCTGCGTTGCATTGCTGCAGCGAAAGTAGCAAAATAGGTGCGGGAAACGCACGAACCCAACTTAACCAGGCATAAGCGAAGTTGATATGCAAGGACATTTACAAATGCTGGAATAGCGGTAAATGTGTAGGTGTGTCGGTTAATGTGTATGCATTCGTAGCAACAACGGAAAACCTAAAATATGCAGAGAAATATTTCATATATTTTGTGACAGTTTATGAAGTATTTAACATGTGCGGTGTAATGTAACCAACCACAAATGAGCTGGAACTTTCTCGGCATGAAAAATAAAATTTTTGTTGAAATATTCCACACAAGAAATTTAATAGTTAACGCCGTAGGTTATTGCGCTTTCAGTGCTATTGTTTTTGAATGAAAGGAGAGGAAAGTTTAGCAAAAGTGTAGTAATTCATATGCTTGCATTCTTCAAGATGGAAAATAGAAAAAGTTTATTATACGTTTGTTTAAGGTCTCTCTTTAAGATGAGAACGCAAATTCTATTAAGTTTCTCACTTGTAGTCAACGAAAATACATATGTGTTTGAATAACGCAAAAGCATACTAATATCTTTCAATTCCTTTTCCAACAAAGGTGGTTTTATCTGACGGTGTTATTCCTTCAAAGGTAGTCATTGCTGATGGTATTGGAGCCTTAAGTAATATTGGGAGGGCAACGAAAAAAACGGTCCAGTTTCCAAGTAACAAATATTAGCTGAGTGGTTGGAAAATGCAATAGAGAATTTGTAGCAGCCAGATGTAAAGGTCGTAAGTCTTAATAAATATAGATTATATATATATATATATATATATATGATCACTTGACTAGCTGAGTCGATTTAACCATTTCCATCTGACTGTCCGTCTCTTTCTATATACGTGAAATAGTTCTTCAGTTCTTGAGATATCGATCTGAAATGTTGCACATGTTCTTTACTTTCCAAAAAGCTGCGCATATGCTGGAACTGTCGAAATCGGAACACTATACTAGCATAAGGCTGCCATACAAAAGGAACGATCAAAATTAAGTCTTTGTTTGGAAATCTTCTTTATTTAACAAGATATCTTCTTGGTTTAGATCTAATCACTATTGCGTATAGCTGCCATACAATTTGATCCTTCAAAATCAAGTTCTTGTATGGAATCTTTTGTACATATTTGTGAAAGTTATTAAAGCTTCGGGACAACTGAAGTAAACGTTATTTCTTGTTTTTTTATGTTTTCTAAAGAGAGTTTTGAACCACTTACAGTTAGGATTAAAATGAACTTTAGTTAACTTTAAGGATGAAGCTACTTGAAGTCACATTCCTTTTTGGATAACTTCCGGCAATATTATTGTACAATACACTGAAATCGAATATTTAGGAGTGAAACCAGTTAAGTTTCTCCAATCGGTCTTTTAACTGCTAATAATCATATATTCGACATGCGTAAAAGCTTGGAACAGGTGGAAAACTGGTATTAATATATCTCTCTTGCTTTTCAACACGGTTGCGGAAGTAAAACGATTCCCAAATTATTTTAAGGAATGATGAAATAATAATAGCCGTATACATAAATATCCGGGTCTCTTCCGGTTAGGCAGATCCGACTGCCGTGGTAACCGTAATTACACAGCTCACATAATGCCCATCGTAATACATGCTTCAGAAGCATGGACGATGAGAACATCCGATGAGGTGGTGTACGGAATATGAGAGAGAGAGAGAATTCGCAAAAAATCAAAAAGAAGGAAAATAAATATTTGGGTTGGTTACGGTTATGTAAACTGTTCTTTAGTGTTTTTAATAATTACATGTCTCTTATACTGTCAAAATGTAGTCAAGCGAAGTATGTTATACTTTTCCACTCATACAATGCTTATAAGGCCGAAAGGTTGATGTCCGATTTGTTACGCACAATAATACATTTCCATAGACTATCATAACACATTTAAAAGCCCGAAAAAGAGGCGTGGTTATGTTAGCTTTTTTTCGAGTAAACATATCAGTACAAAAATAGTGTTTTTTAGGATCCTGTAGACGTCTTACCGCAAGCGGAAAGTAATCTTTTTACTGTCTCAAATTATCAAAATTCTGCCAAGCCCTGCCTTTGGATTGGAAACCTCAGACGAAACTATCATATGTTAAGAAGGAAGTTAAAAAGTTGATACTCCATTTATTACTAGCACTGTGCCTAGATCTAATATATTCTTGCACGGTTTAATATTTTAATCAACTTACGAAGGCTTTGATGCGTTATACAATAGCTGGTACTAGCTGTCTTCGATTCGTCATTTCTCTGCTCACTTATGCTCTCTTGTCAAACAATTTACATGGCAAAGCAACAAGAACGTTATGGAGTTGAATTGAAGCAGGAGAGTATGCGGATACCTCATTAAAATAGTATAACTTCTATCTTCAATTTTGGCAATTTTTGTTTTGCATATTTTAGCTAACGTTTACTATTGTGCATGAAATTATAAATTCCTGTCATTTACTGTATTTTTAAAGCATAATACTTTAAATCAATTATAATAATTTAAAAAGAAATCAAAGTAAAGGATTACAGCAACGTTCTGTTATGCGAAGAATTTCTCCACAAAGAAAGAATAATAACGCTATTGCGTATGCGTCAGAAGACATGTTAGCGCAGGGTTGCATCACAAGTGCTGCCCATTTGTTTCAGCATCTTTTATATTCTTTACTTTCAATGTAGCTCAACTGCCTACAAGAATATTTGTTGAATTTGAAGATGACGCAAAAGACTCTACACGGAATTATTTATCTGGTTGACATACTTATATAGTTACCGTCGATGAATGCGACGGATCTTAATACAGTTCTTACTTCGCATTGTGATTCATTGGAGTGAATGTGGAAAAAAATAAAAATAAAAAAGGAGTTGAGCAGCTAAGTTGATGTGCAAATTCTTTGTTTTCGGTCTTCGACAACCAAAAGAAACAACATCTCTGATATTTACGTGTAAGTCTCTTCAACAACTTTTACTATTTCTTTCTCACAAGACGCTTCAATATATGTACATATAACAACAACTAAACATTTCAAATCTAACAAGTCAAACTTAAGTGCAAAGTATCCTTTTATATGTCTGCCATGTTAAATTATTCATAACACACACTCAAACATTGCGTCTAAAATGCGCTCGTACGAGATCGATACGAAATGTGATTACACATCAACACATACATATAACTATAACCAAACTTGTGTGTGCTCGCCCGCCTGTAACGGCGCACCTTTTTTGACACTTTTCAAGCACATAACATTTCGCAAATTAAATAATACAAGATGGAAAATAAAATAAAAAGCAAATAGGAGGAAAAAAAGGTGGAAAAAATTGTGAAGAAAAAATTGTAAATAGAAAATACAATTTCGAATTATTGATACGCATTCAAAGAAAATATACTTATGCAGAACAAATTGATAAAAGTTTGCAATATTACAACAACAACAGCGACAAAAGATGAACAAAAACAAATAGCGTAGATGAAGAGAAAAATAGGAATAATAAATGTATTGATGCGTGAAAACTTTGCAGACAAGAATGTGAAGACTCTACACCGGTGCTGGTGAAGATGTTACACATTCGTATATGAAAATATATATAAAAATTTTTGCAAAGATATGCCAGATCCCCAAAGTGTAGCATAAACAAGTAGGTCGCCTATCTGGCCCCACACTCCACACTTGGTGTGCGTGTTATTGTCTTTGAAAGCGAAAATTGATTAAGATGGAGACACTTAACGCAGGTAAAATGCGTTTGTTTCTGCGATACAGCGTATAGCATACACACACACATATCTCAATAATAATAAAATATTGACGAGCACCTGACGGGCGAATGTTGGTAAACTTACCGCTACATACAAAAGTTGGATGTCAGTGAAAGTGTCACAGAACGAAAATAATAAAATATAATATGAAATATTTCAAAGTGTTTGTGCATACCTTAATGGTCTAAAGCGCAAGTTAAATGTTCGCTCATACTGCTAAATCTTTTGTCAACAAAGTGCTTTTGAACAATATGTCACAAGGTTGCTTCAAAAGTTTTTTGTAGCATACGTACAGGCGTCGACGTGATATTATTCCCAAATATAATATAAAGAAGAGAAAACTTTGAGTTCGGATGCACCAATGCTAAAAACATGTTCGTAGGTGCATTTCTTATAGCATATTAGGGTATAAGGGCAGCTAGTTTGTAAAGCAGCTATATGGTATAGTGGTTTCATCTAAGAAATATATTCAGAGATTGTAGTGTTACTTTGGAGAAAAAGCCATGTGAAATTTCCTGAAGCTAAGTTTTCCAATCAAGAACTAGATATTGATCGGTATATGACATCTATATGTCCGTTCTGAAACATTTCTTCGGAGATTGTACCGTTGCTTTGAACAATAAACCATACCAAATTTGGTGAAGATATCTTGTCAAATGAAAAAGTTTTTCATACAAGTGCTTAATTCCGATCGTTCAGTTTGTATGTCGGCTACGTACATATATGCTATAGTGCTCCGATATAGCCAGTTCAGAAAAATCATCAGCTTTTTAGTGTAGAAAAGAACAAATGCAAAATTTCGTTCGATCGTTATTTCAAAGATTGAGGGACTAGTTCCCTTATATACAAATACTTGTACCTATGCGGACACGGCAAAAGCGACTCAGGTCGCCATGCTGATTCTTTATATACATACATATATACTTTATAGGGTCTCAGATGTTTTCTTCTGGGCGTTACCAACTTCGTGACAAACTTGGTATGCTAAGGATTAAGGGTATACAATTTGCAAGAACACTCATATTTAACTCCTATACTATTTATGGTGGACTGTCCACTATTTTTACAAGCCGGAATATGAGAATAGCTCAGCTAAATTACAGCTCACATCATTGGTCCGGTTCTTATCTAACCGATGGTTTGTACCAAGCAGTGGGACGATCTTCCTAACACTTCAACCTTCCACGAACTTTTTGGTGAAGATACTAAGAACTGAAAGTTCTGTCGAACAATTGTTCACAGTTTAAATTTCTTTCCAAGTGTTGATCGAAAAACTGTCAAAATAGTGTTTAGTTTTAAACATAAACATTTTTTGACCTATAGGAAAACTCCAATAGACTTTGCCGAAACCCAAAATATAATTTGGTATAGTAGATACTAAAAAAGAACCATCAAAAATAAAGTTCGGAAGTATTGAAAGAGCGATTTAACTTAATTCTATATAATTAGGTTCAATTCGGTTCTCTTGATAGTTAACTAAGGCTAAAACTAGGTTGTATTTAATTAGAAATGGCATACTTTTTTTATTGTTCTTGGTAATAATTTCGAATTATCCGAGATTAGATAAGATTTAGATACCGAAAATAGTTCTATATCTCTAAGATATATAATTAGTGTATATTTGATCAATTTTAAGCCCTTGTGAACCTGATAAGAAAGATATTGATGACATGGCTGATATGCCATATATCTCACATGGTTTTTTATTTATTCTAACTCATTCGAATCGATTTTTTATTTTTGATACAGATATGCCTCACTCTGCTGAGCCCAACACTCTGTGTCTTGTCTGTGCTACGAGGCGCTTTAGATATTTTTCGGATATTCGTATACCAATAGTTATATGGAGGAACAGTTGAGAGGCAAATAAGCTATAATACCAAGAATATGAAACAATATGAGAATGTTACACAATAATTTCACATTCAAACACTTAAATGTTTCAAGTTCCAAAGCGTGATTTAAAAATTTATATAGAAACTTGTTAATTCATTGGGAATATTTTTATAGGACGATACACATAAGTATCTGCTGTAAGTCGCCGCTAAGAAATTCGTGTGGTCTTCTGACTGTCATGATTTTATTAAATAATATACAAACTTATATATATATATCAACACAAAATAAAGCAATTAAAATGTATGAGTAAAAATACGATATATACGTGTAACTTATATGTATGGAAGGTGACCAGATGACCTTAATTCAGTTATCTTGTTTATGTAGTCTTAATAGTTATTAAGATTGTTTTGACAATTAGCATTTGTCAAAATACTCAGCGTTTGCCGCTTCTTTATAAATATTTTATGTATGAAGAGAAAGTAGAATATTTTCAAATGTTTATATTGAAATTTTATTGCAAATAAGGGAAGAGATTTCCGGCAGAGATCAGCTGTCATCATAAGTTCAATTTTTTGAAGATGCGTGAATAAAATTTTCTTGATCTCAAAAAACCAATCAGTGTAAAAATATTCCCACTAAAATTACCTGTAAAGCGGTAAATCTTGACCGCCCGTTTGGTATCAATTACAAAGTTAACTAGATTTATTGGGCGACTGGATTTAGAGTTTCAGTTGTATAGTAATATGGATAATATTGTCATCATTCGAATTAAATAACTATAACTTTTAGGAATATTTTACCAAAAACTTTCTTTTTGATGCTTTTTCCTTTTAAATAAAAGTAAGTCCTACGTCGAATTAACTTCTTTAAACCAGCACGACTCACAGGTTTTGGAACATATTTTGCAGGCGTTACTGAAAATGTTCCAATGTTATTCTTCAAAATCCTTTTCTGTCTGCCTCTATGTATCTTTTGAGTAAAATAGCACTTGATTGCTGCCGTCCCTTTTAAGTTATTTGAAATTGTTTTTCTGGTCACTCTATAAATTGTCTTTGTATCTCCATTATTTTCAAAATGATGCTGCGAATTTTCCTTGCGTTTCAATTAAAACATAAGAGAGCTAAAGGTAGAAAATGTAAGAACAGAATACACACGCTGTGAAACGATCAAAGGCATGTGGCGTGCATGACAAATTGTGGGAAAATCAAGAGAGTGTTCACGAGGCGCATAGACCAAGCAAAGGTATGCGGTAAGCAGATCATCAAACAAACACAATTATAAAGCAGAAAATCAAGTGGCAAAAAAATAGAAGAAAAGAAAAAAGAAGAGAGAAAAAAAAGTTTATCCACGCCCACCTATGTAAGAGACCGTTTTTACGAAGTATAAATTGTGGGTGTATTAGAAAGAATCTGCCGATAAGGCGCTTAAGTGCGCATAAAAATTGAAATGTCAGTTTTATGGCGACCACAAAAATGACCAGTGAAGGATATGAATAACTAAAAAGCAGAAAAGAATAAGAATGCAACAATGAAAATTTCAAAAGTGTTAAAGTGCTAAAAATAACAGACGTTTGACTTCAGCAATTGTTTGGGTGAAAGTGGTGGGCTTATGGAAAAAATGTGGAAAAATGTTCTTATAAGAAAATATTGGATATGCCAGGCAGGTAACCATAAATCTGACAGCTGCATTCTGAAGGCGAACAGCACAAATCAGTGAGCTGTCATTACATGCTGTCTTACTATACTTGTGGCATGCAACATACCGATTTGTTTGTATGCATTTGTAAGCCGGTCAATGCGTGCGTTCTTTAGTGGCCATGCAACATGTCCGGAAGCCGGCAAGGGAGTTCAGAATGCTGAAGAAAATTTGTGTTGTAACGCTAGTGAATGAAGACATTTGCGTTGAAATAAATGAAAGCATATTATGACATGAAGAATTGGAGAAAAAGTAATGGAAAATGTCTAACAAGAGGTTATGTTTGAAAAATCTCAAAAATCATATGAAATATTTTTCATTTTATTTGCTTTGCCGAGAAAGTAACAAAATGATTTCGTGAAAACTTTGAAATCACTCAAAACTCGTCAATAAATCGTATTTACACAGGGCGGCTTAAATTGCATTACTGTGTAGTGAATTGGATTTATAGCACGTGAAACTGACATGCATACCATTACAGCTACACAACTATAATACATATGTATACTTGCATTGTTTTGGCAGTTGCGTGCTGTTGCATGCCACTTATTCTTTCAATAATCCAGTATTTCACTTGCTTCAGCTCCTAGCTACATTCATATCTTGCTTGCAGCTAGCTAGGCACCATCATTGGTTGCATAGAAATACCTCTATTGAGCTGTCAGAAATACATGTCGATAATGCTTTGTAATGCGTTTGATGTCGGAAATACCGAAATTCATTTTGCTCAAATTGCCGGGCACATTAACAACTTGTTACACTGTATTTTACACTCTACTTTAATTTTGGTTTTCTTGCGCACTCGTCGCCTGCCGAAAGCATTATTGGTATGTTGCACGTCCAAGCGCTCCTAAGATATGCGCCGCTACTCGTACTGTTGATAGACAGGTTAAGTGTTATTAAGCTTGTATTGTTTGTAAGCTTATTGTATTTATTTCTCTCTCCCAACAGGTGTAGGATTAATTGTTGGATTTGTTTGAGTAAATACTGTATTTGAAAAATTCTACAAGTAATCTGCACTCAGCGTAGAAAATAATGTTGTGTGCATGTTGATTGGTTGAATTGAGCTGCCTGTGGTGTTGTTTGTAAATATGAAACACTTTGTACTTTCAAATAACAAGAAAATAATTTTAATTTGATTTTCTATGATTTTGGAAAAAAAGTTGAAAAGAGTTATCTTTCCTAGAATCAAATTAAGTAGTTTTTTTTAATATATTTAAATCCAGTGTACTGCTTAGTATAGAAGTTTTAGTCTGGTTATAGGAAACATAATTTCTCGTTGCGCTATATGTTGCCGATTGGTGTTGTAGGAAGATTTAATGTTTGGTCCAAAGACTTGTTTAAAGTCACAATTTTTTCTACTTCAATAGACGTCAAGAATTTGACAAGGTGTGGCACCTAGGCCTATTGTATAAATTTACAAAAAAATACTATCCATGAGTGGCCTTATATGGTAACTTACCAATAAGCAAAATTTCAAATTTCTCGGGCTTATAATTGACAAGAGACGTACAGGGAAGCTCAACGTGAAGGTCAAGAAAACCCAGATCAGGTTAAGGTTTGCGCAGCTGTACTGGCTCCTAAGGTTAAGCTCCAGCTTTGGTCCAAAAACAGGCTGCTCATTCATAAGGCAATATTGAGACTGATCTGGCCGTATGGAATACAAATCTGGGGCTGCTCAGCTGAATCAAATTTTAAAATTATTCAATTCTTTCAAAATAACAATCACACTTTAGTAAGTGCAACTTTATATGTAATAACGACGTCCTCCATCGAGACCTAAAGGTGCCCACTGTAAAGAAAACTATTGGAGAATTAACTAGTCCTTACCACGGCCGATTGTAGATCTAAAAACATGTACTTTAACTGTTAGACAATAGAAAAGTGTAGAAGAGTTATTGATAACATCCACTACCACCCTAAATACTTAAGAGACGGATTCTAAATAATATCTAATTGAAATTAAAAAAATGTCTTCCCGAATTACGGTTTCAATAATACGCTACAATCGGTTTTAAAATCTCACCCTCAGCATGTCAACTCTTAGCGGCCACAGAGGAATGAGGTCTTTCATTACACCACTTTTCAAGATGATTTGATCACATCAATATAAAATAATATATTAATATATATAATAAAATATATAAATATGCGTTGAACTAGTTGATTTCATTATATTATATATCACTTAAAGATAATTATATCGTTTGTTACGTCCACCGTAAAGATCTCAATCACGATCGTTATTATGAACATCATAATAACCTTAATAACTTATTGGATGGTCTAAATATATATATGTATTATATAATAAAATTATTAAGCTTTTTAGAGCCAATCAGTTGTTTACCGCGATCTATAACTTTTCAAGTGAAGCTATCATACCATAGGGCTCTATTACCAAATTATCTAAATCTTAATATAAATGTGTCTTAATTTTCTTGTCACTCAAACTACTTGCCCTTATTTATTAAATAATTTTTTATATTGTTAAACATCTTACAGCTTTTACTCTCTATAATGCGACCTTTTTCTCTCAGAAAAGAGTGTAGTGTTCTACAACATGACATTCACTGACATAGCGCAGTTTTTTGGTGGGTAGAGATAGTTCCTGTATACTCATACACTTCTTTGTTGGTGAAATTGAAATGACAGAAAAATTCATTGAACGCTGACATATTCAGATTTATTGAACACTAGTTTTGTACAATGAGAGCTAGAACAGAAAATCATGTTTATTTGGTTGCATGTTTTGTGTTCAGACTTTCGATGTGTGGTCGTCTGAAATATTCGAAGACTATTGTCAACTCAATGGAATTGTTTTCATTCTTGGATTAGTTTTGTATGTTGTGTGCTCATGTAATCGAAAGTTTTGCTAGGAGCAATAACATTACAGGTTATCTCGAAGACAAGTAGTCGCAACTGGCTACTAAAATATCTATATTATTCCGTTCAGAAACAGAATACTTGGATCCTAGGCTTTGATATGCGAAAATAGCTGAGAGATTGAACAACATGGTTCATACAATGGTGATCAGATAAGCACTGAAGCTCATCGCTCAATGGCGCCACTATCACAAGAGCAGCTCTGGTGCAGTCCAAATTGGGCGCAAAGCATAATGCCATATCAGTCGAAGGTGGTTTTGTTTTGTCAAGGATTTGACGGGAAAGGCAAACGACATTTTCGGATATTTACAAAGTTTGATCTATTGTACATTCCATACTTGAACAAAGCCAACATGGTTACAAGATTGTTCAGAAAAACCGTTGAGAATGAATTTTCAGACGGATTAAGGAAGTCGTCCTTTGTCCAAAATTTACGTTATTCTTTTGTAGACCTAGTTCATATTGATTCCCCGCCGTTTATCGTTAAATTTAAGTATGCAGTCGTGAAGAGCCTGGTACTTCGAAGGAATACGATTTTTGAACAAATTTTGAATAAAAAAACTTCCTCACCGCCAGATAATTTGTTTGGAGGTCCTTCGGAGATCGGCTATGGATCAAGGGAATGAACAATTTTTCAAAATAAATTTTTCGAAAAAAAAAAATTCACAATAAACACATTTTTTCTGACTTGCAAGTGGATAACATTAAATCAATTGTTTGGACACTTATGTATCTAAACTGCGGGAGCTCTTCTTGAGTGGCAGCTGTTCCTCAATCGGGTATCATAAAAATCCGCCTTTCCGGAAAAATTTCTATATTTAAATATAATTTTTTACAGATCCAGCTTCGAGACTTTTTCTTTATAATACCAAAAATCAATGAAAAGACTCAAATCTCCTAACATCAACAAAACAATACGATATACTTAGTGGTGAATAAAATTGCAAATAGATACACAAATTGCCACTCAAAGATTTAATAAAATTCTTTTATGGGCAATATCGAGATGTCAAAGTGTTTCTGTATCATTTTGACATGTCAAGAAAGCAACAGTAAGCGTACACAACAATACCTACTTAAGTATGTGTGTGAGTAGTACTAACCGATATGAACGTTTAAACAATTTAATAGTAGCTACAAGGTACGAATGACAGCTATAATAACAACAACAATAAATTGATAGACCAGTCAAGTGCAATATGCTTAATGGCATAACAAATACGAGTACAAATATACATACTTATGTACATACAGACATGCATAAACATAACGGAAGATTAATAATAACATATGGATGTTGTGGAAGTTTAGGCATAAGAATAAGAATTGGAAGGGGTAGAGGTTGAGGGTAGTAGCTTAAGAAGAGGAGTAGCAGCTAGTTGACAGCAGTGGCTAGGAAGGAGGTGGCAATAAAAAATACAACAACACATGACCACTGAACAGCGATATGTAAATACATATATACCAATGCATGCATATGTGTGTAGAAATGTATGTATATTTGGGCGTATGAGTGTATACAAAGACAACAAGTAAATAAACACCCACTTACTGGCACCTGAGTGCACATAGACAGAGAGAGCGAAGCTTTCACTTCCATAGAAGTGTGTGTGCCTACACGCATGCATGCCTGTACGTTTGGTGGCATTTAAGGTGCACAAAGCACACAATTGCAATAAGACAACAAATGCAACAACAATAACAATGGCAGCGGCAAACACTTGACGCTTTTGCACAGCAGAGCAGCTAAAGCAACACTTGAGGCGCACTTGAAGCGCCACTACAAATCCAATTCACTCTAACCCGGGCATTGGGCGCGCGGCAAAAACAACATCAGAAACAATAATGCAGCAATAACCAACAACAGCAACCACAACAACAATGCCAGTCATCAAACTCAAGCACGCACTACAGCCACTAAGCAAACAACAGCTGGAACGCCGGCTACAGAACCAGCGCTTCCGCGCTCCACCACTGCCGCCAAGCAGACGCAACAACAATACGTACAACAAAAAGTTGCTGAAAAAACAAAAGTCAGCAAATACAAAATTCAATAACACGATTAAGCTTTGGCAGTGCAATAACACTAACAACAACAAAAACTATGTATCGTGCAACATCTGCAACGGCAAAAGTAAATTGACGTCCAAATAAAGGTGGTGTAAGGTATGTGCGCCAAAGTTGGGGCATCTTACAAGTAGTTATGAACGCACATATCTAAACTGCTGGCTTGTTGATTATTCAGCAGGGCCGCATGGTTACTCGTACGTCCGCTCGTTGTTTTGAACAGCTGTCAACAGCATTGGTGTTATGCATGTGACATTTGATTGGCTTTTAATAATAAACAACAAAAACAAGAACAACAAAATCAAAGTAGTACTAGAGAATTATCAAATATGAGCATATGTGTGTGTTTGTAGTGTTATTGTTTTCTTGCAACAATGCAAACATTTCCAGCACAATAATAGATACAAGTAGCATGAGCAGAAATATTGAATTTACTTAGACATATGTGCACATACAGAGTTATATATTTTGCATTTCCGTATATGCGCGTAAGGATCAATTTAAAACAATTTTTGGGAGTATCGATGAGTGCGGCAGAAGCTGTGTAAAGAAGGTTCTCCAACTCCCTCTGTTAGTTCAAGGTCACACTCCAATAAATTTTGTCCGTATCCAGCGTAAGCTAAAAGGCTTGACCTTAAGTAAGTTTTTCTCAACTGAGTATAAAGTGGCTCTACCTATTTGACCCAGATTGAAAAAAATAAAATTTTCTCGTATTTTAATACAAATCTTTATGATCGCCTTCAAGATAGGCTCCTGAGTCAATACAATGCCAACGCTTAATCTAATTTTCCAGACACTTATTATAAGCTAATTTTTTCTGTATCGACTTATTTTTGTGAAGCGCTTAGCTAGATTATTGCACTCGTCACTAGTAATAATGCATTTGACGAATGTAGAGTCCTCAGCAACATTGTCAAACATCACTTTTGCGACCTCTATTCGGCGTCGTTTTTGCAAAAGATTCAGGTCTTTTGATAGCAGTCTAGCATTGAGACTATTTATACCCAAAACATTAACCAAAATATGTTGTGGCGATGTATAAGAGATGTTGAGAGCAACCGCTATATTTTCAAGCACTGTTTCTTTAACTTTTTCGATTTTATCGTCATTATCAGAGTTGAATGAACGACTTGTAAGAGGTAAGATTTTCAAAAAAGCTGGCCAAAACTCTAATTAATAAGATAACGGTACAAAAATTAGTATACCCATGTTTTTTGATGCGCTGAATTTGAAAAACATGGTTTCAAGATAATTCAACAATTTTCTAAAGTTCTTCTGAGGTTAGACGACTGAAAAATTAAGATTCAACACTGAAAATTTGTGTACTTAAGACTTTGATAGCCACCTTAAAGAAACATATATATAGGCTACCTTTATACTTAAATTGAAAATTTGCCCTCGCCCAATTAGTTTCAATTTTATAAATTTACTTACGCGCTTTACCACGAGAAGGTATGGGGTGGGACTTTTAAACGCATTTAATTTTTTTTTCTATTGTTTTTTATTTTTGGTTTTTTTTTTACTTTTTATATTTTATATTTTTTTGGTATTTTTTAAATATTTTTATTGTTTTTTTTATTTTTTTTTTTGATTTTTTTAATTTTCTAAATTTTTAAAATTTTTAAATCGTTTGCCGATTCTTCGTTTTGTGTGATAGTTTGTGGAATATCAGGCATTTTCAAAAGAGCAATGACATCAGCTGAAAATGATTTAGATTTTTTTCTTGGAGTTTTTTGTAAGCTCGAAATTAAAGGATCTGATGAGACAAGAAGAATATTTAATAAATCTTGGTTTGTATAAGTTCGTGAAAACTGATGGTTGAAAAATCACGAAGTCGCAAGTTGTCGCAAGATTTTTTGATTTGAGGTCACACTCTTAAGTGCCCTTAAGAAGTTCCTGACCGTGGTATTGCGCGGAAATGCACGGAACACTTGTTGTAGAAAAGGAAAAATGCCGTTTATTGTTCCCATTTAATTTACATGTAAATTAATAAAATTACGAAATAAATAATATCACATTACTAAGAAACTAAACAAGATACATCAAAATGCTTTTACATGCTTAAAGTCAATGCATAAAAGATTAGAAAATAACTTGTTTAAACCATTTTTGTTCACTTTTATTTTTTTGAGTTTTGGCCAGCTTTTTTGAAAATCTGGCCCACTGTGCATAGTCGTGAATCCATTGAAAATACCAAATTTCAAGCAAACTCGTCGTTCAATTTTTTCTCTATGGTAAAAATCGCCAGACAAACTATTCGCGTCGGAAACAAATAGCTGCCAAAATTTGTGCCAATGTAGAAAAAATGTGTGTATAGATTCGGTAAGCGCGCGCTGTTTAAATAAATCGGCCCGGCTCAATTTTTTTATATGTCCAGTGAGAACTTGGTATAACCAGTATACGATTGGAGTCCTTCAAAGATTTTACACCTCAAGCCTTAACGGTTTAAGCGACATCTTCTAACTTACTCTTCCGGGAACTTACAAACGCTTCGCTTGCTATAACTGTAGAAAAATATTCTGTTATGAAGTCGGGTCTTCATGTTGTTTATTACATTAATGACAGCCTAAGTCGCTTAGGCTCATCTATTCAAAAGCAAATTTCTTTCCACCCGTTGAGATTTTCCCCAGAATATGACTCTTAATAAGCACACCAGTTTGCAGTCACCAGTAGCATTGCGAGCAGTCTCGGCTAACCAGACTATTCAGTTAGCTTGCAGAAGGCGAAATATTATATGATTATTTCTAACATTTGCGCTTGATACTAATCGACAATCAACATATTTATGATAACTTGGAGGCGATTGCAAAGGTTTATTTTATACTGCCATGTCAGAGTTTGGCATTCTTTCTATACACACTTATATAAACAACTCTACGAAACCTTCGGTATTATATGGCTCTTAATATTTCCTCTACATTGAGTGATTATAACATACTATGTAATGTTAAAAAAATACACCGCTACAATATTTATAAAACCATACAATTTTTCATTATTTTAAAATAATATAGACTTCTCTTGTCATCAAAGAAGCATTCCAAACTACTTGTAGAACTCCTTTAATCACTTATAATAACGGCCTTAATATGCGATATATGGTTGTTTTAGTAGTAGTGAGCTGTAGACGTTATCATCGAAATCACCGAAGTCACTTAATGATAGTTCCAATAAAATAACTTCGATTCAGCACGATACTCTTTATATTAGATGAGTGAGTTCAAGTGGCTAATCCAACAGTTGATTAGTTGTAATTAAAGCCGCTTTTATGCTATTGAGATTAACCTCTTTTACATGCAAATATCTTTCGAACCAATATTCAACAATACGACAGTTTAACCGAATTTTGTTC
This sequence comes from Bactrocera oleae, assembly GCF_042242935.1. NCBI lineage: Eukaryota > Metazoa > Arthropoda > Insecta > Diptera > Tephritidae > Bactrocera > Bactrocera oleae. The sequence continues at coordinate 78,591,214 of NC_091537.1, forward strand.
GAAATATACAACTAATTTAAGCTTGGAGGAAATGTTGTGGGTATGTAGCTAGGCCTAGAAGATATGAGTAAGATCAACGGAGGAAGTATGCCTATATGCCACAATATTAGCTTTCGGATAAATAAAATTCATGTCAATCGCATAATCCATCGTTGTTTTATTGCAATTTTAAGTTCTATACCTCTAAAAAACACACCCGATATAAGGCAATAATGTATTCTCCGAAGAAATTGTTCCGAACGGATAACTAAAGCATAAAGCTGTCATATAAACTGAACGATCGAAATCAATATGATGTATTTGTGCAGGCTATTATAGCAATCGAAGTTAATGTTTGTTTTTTGTTTTGAATAAAATTCGCGAAAAATTTTCAAAGTTGGTACTGCTATGAACATTCCCAAGTAATGGGTGGGTTTTTAGGTACTACAAAATGTCAAAGTTAGAGGATAATCAACAAATTTTCTGGAAATTTTCACTGATGAGGTTAGAGGTGCCAGATTGATTGATTAAACACATAATTCATTTGGAAATCGCACAGCTTTCAGTAAAAAATTGAAATTTCGCAAATAACATAAAGAATTAGTATTTAATAAATCATTAAAGGGCAATGCACTCCACCCTTCGCATAAAAAGATAATTCTACCGCTAACTCGCACCTCAAGCGCAAACTTTCTTCCATTACAATAATAGATAGTTTACACGCTGCCAAATGATATGCAGATGCTAATAGCAAACATTTTCCCTTGCAATTTGTTTACATTAAATATTTTCCATTATCTGCCATGAAGCAGACATTGCAAAGCAACGTAAAGTAACCAAATCCGAAGGGGATGGATCAACGCTTGGAATGGTGGGATAAAAAGCTGAGGCGGAGCTGGGTAGATGGATGATGGTGAATTGTAAGTTGTTGGTATGGGCGGCGCATAAGAGGCTGGTGTACACCCAAATGCGATGCAATCAAAATAAAAGCGTGCGTGTAACAATAACAAAAACAAGCGCTGTAGTGACAACAAATGGGAAAATGAATAATAAAAACAACAACAATACATAAGGGCATGCATGCGTATTAAATATATATGTATGTGTGTATGTGTGCCTTTGCGCTTACGCAAACTTATGCGCAACTGCATGCGCACACACACACTCACTTACAAATTTATATACGCACTTATTTATTATCAATCCATTTGCAATGCGAACGCACGAAAGTGCACGCAAACGCGTTGCAAACACACTCACACACTTTTGTGCGCCATCGAATGCGTGAAACTCAAATTTATTTTGCAATTTATCATTGAAAACAAAGAAAGCACGCAAGTTTGAAGTGCGGAGAAAAATATCGGAAGCAGTAACGCTAAAAAGGTGGCAAACAAAATTTTTATGTTGAGGGGAGCGAAAGCAGTGTGTGTTTGTGTAAACAAATGCGTATGTGCATGCATGGCGATAGGTTAGGAAAACTCAAGTGGATTGAAAATATGCAGTGCCCGCACATGCTTCTTACAAATTCATATGATTGTGCGTGTGTACATAAGTATGTAAGTCCATATGTATGTAGGCATGTACTCGTGTGCCGATATGTATTATTTATGCTAATTTTCACAAACGTATATGCACACATGTATGTATGCTTGCGAGTAAATGAAAGTGAAGTTTCGTTGGTGTAGGATCTAACCACATTTTACTTAGCGACAGAAAATATTTTGTTTATTTTAAGTCAACTCACTTATGATCCAGTATATAGGAGTTCTAAGGTACCACAATTGACGAACACCGGTGCCAAGCTGTCCAAGTGAGATTATTGTTAGGAACGACCGCTAAATCTAACCTAAGTTAACTCACTTCTTTGCCTGTTTAAAGCATTTCCTTAGCTCTGAAGGTTCGTTGCAATACCATTTCATTACACGTATGTATGTATATTTTGCAAGATAGCGTTCATCCTCTCTTGGTTCCTATTTGTTTTTTAGAATTTGAAATCATTTCATATCAATACGACTTTCTTTACATTTTAGCTTTTACGCAGTTGCTTTTTCTGTTTTCAATTTCAAGGTTTTAGAGAAATGTGTATTACAAACTCGAAGTTCCGGATCCCAAAAAAAAACAACGTTTTTGTTGCCCCGCATTAACATTTAATTATAAGTAGTGTTATTACGTGATATTAAATAATGAATTCCAAGCATTTTGAACAAGCTGTCAAACATATGTTTTCCAGTCATGGTTTCTTCCAGTCATTTATTTATTAATTATTTATATATCAACAAGTGTTTAGAAAATTAAAATTAATTAGCTGTCTTTGTAGGTCCTTAAAAGTAAATTAAATTTAATGGGTTCTCACTTAACCAGCTGCTGACAAAAGCGGTTATCTATAATAGGTTTTGTAGACGTCAACACGTTCTCGCGCTTAGCACCTGGTCTATTAATTTATGCATATATTTACATATAAAAGTACAAACAGACACCGTACATTAAGCTTTGTCAACTTCATTGGGTTCTAAGAACCTTACTTTCTTTAATATAATATTATATTAAATTTTATATAAGAAAGCGATAGGTTGCACCATAAGTGCTGGCTGTTTATTTGAACGTCTCATTTAGTTTGTTCGATTGGCTATTCTCCAACGCTTGGCGAATTGAAGACAGCTTATGTAATAGCATATTTGATGACGACTTTACTCCAAACCAAATATGTTACTCTCATATCCCTAAAAATTTAACTTTTAGGCTTCATTAAGCAGTTCTTGCCGATAGAAAATATTAGCAGCAACGGTTGTAGGGCCACTATTTCTTAACTGATGTGAGATAAGCTCGTTATTTGGGATAACTTGTTCTTTTTTTCACAAAGTAAACGCTTTTATGCGCTATGATCCAATAGCATGCTGCAAAGCTGTTAGAAATATCTCATTACTGATTTCTTATAAGTTTTGGGAGAAACTTATCCTGAAAATATATTCAGAGGTAAAAATTTTTTGTTATCCGGATTAGATAGAATTTTCAACAGCAATTTCTTTTCAAAGATCGATTTTTTAGATCGATCTAAGGAACCAAGTTTTATAGATGTTGCCTCGAAATTGTGCTACCATTTATGATATGTACATAAGTATGTTTATGTAATCATTTTAGTTAATAAATAAAGGATTTTGATAAAATATGAGAAACTCTGTCAACACAGACATACTTGACCTCCGCGTGGACCTCATAGATTTTTTTGAGAATTTCTAAGCTTCAATGAGTTTGACCTAGTTTCATGAAAGCAATAGTGTTGAGAAGTCCACTGCGGATCGTAGTAAGCCTTCCCTGATCCTTGTAATGTAGTAATTGATGTAGCGGATTCATATAAGTCATGATTCAGCGTCTCTGACTGACTGGTACTCATAACTTCAAATATATCCAGCGTCGGAGATCGTAAAAAGACAAACAAGCCCCAAGGGTTTAAAGTTGGATTTAATAGTGTCCTAATATAAATAAATATTAAATTACAATTACGCCACTACATCTATTTATGTATATACTTATGTACATATGTATTTTCAAACATTAATTCCTTGTAAAATATTTTACTGGGAAGTCGTCGTTTCAAGTTCCTCTCTCTTTGTGATTCTTCGAAGCAAATTATTAAAATTTCACACGCAATTTTGAATACAAAGCTCTCAACGGGGCTTTGTACCAAACTTAGGTATATACATATGTGTAAGTGTATATGTGTTGGTATATATGAATATAAATATGTAAATATTTATTTTTGCTTTTTCTACTTCCACATACTCCTGTTTGTTGCGGCATAAACAAATAATTGACAATATACTCGTACGCATATTCACACACGCCTCCTTCCAATGTGTGTGCTTGTTTGTGTGTTAATTGTATTTAAACTCAAAATCACATAGAACAATTGAAAAGTTTTTTGAATTCTAAAGAAATTAAATGCCTCAGCATTAAATAATTTATATGTGAAAATGTCCGTTGGGACAGCAAACAAATGGCATTGTTAAATGATGGAGCTGTTATTGTTGTACATGGTTCATGTTGTTGTTGATATTGTTGTTGCTACGCTCTTTATACTTTGTAAGGCTTATTCTTAAGCTGATTGTTATTATTGTTGCTGTAGTTGTTATTGTTGTTTTCGCTGCTGCCTCTGATCCGTTTAGTTGCTGCTATTATTATTATTACTCACTATTGCTTTTGTTGTTCGCGGAGGCCTTTGTGCGCGCAATTTTATATGTTGACAGTAAATCAAAGAGACGAACAGCAGCAATAACAACAACAAAAGCATTTAACGTACTACATGCTGTGACATACAGATGTACATACATACATACATATGTGGCAGCGCGTTTAACAAGTGCGTTATTGATGGCAGACAGCGGGACGGACATGTGTGCAACAAAACTTAAAGCAGAAAACAAAACACATTTTAAATTCGATCTCATGAAATTCGAAACTACAATTTTCGAATTTTTTAAAATTTTTTTTGCGGTTCTTTACTGCTCCATCGTTTTGCCTGCGCGCAAGCGCGTTTAAGAAAGTGTGTGTTACTAAAATTTAATGAGTGTAATACAAAACGTTAATGATATTTCAAGTAGGAGCAATAAATGCTATAACAACAACAACAACAGCAGCAATAACAACAGCAGAAGTGAACACAAAACTTCAATTCAAACATCGAACAAAAGCGACTGATGTCAATGTCAGCGTTGGAAAAACAATAGCAGCGCATTTAAACAATTAGTATTTAGGCAACAAAAACAACCATAGCAATAACAAAATATTAAATACAAACAGTAAATAACGTGATAGTAACATACATACTTACATGCTTGTATACTAAGCAAAGCCAAGCGGCATTTAAAGGATTTAAATATGGAAATTGATATTTAAGGTTGCACATTTGTATATATTTTTATGTATACATATATATGCATATGTTTCTACGTATACATAGATGTGTGTTTCCAAACTATAATAATTTCAGTAATAATAGCTGAGTAATAATTAATTCCTTTAAGTTATTTAAAATTCTCTGAAATTCCCTCGTGTAAAAATGTCTTCAGGGACAGCACTTAAAAGTAAATAAGTGTGCACATTTTTATCTTAAGTGGCCACTTAATATACCATGAAAACAATTGGTTTCAACTCACCATACAATCAGGCGCTACATAATTACAATGTCTGGCTATTTTCATCACAGAACTTCGTAGCATAAAGAAGAAGAAATATACATACTTATGTATATTTTAATAGTCTGTGTCTCATAGCTAAAAGATTCCCCATGTTCTACCAGGCCTATATATAAGGTAATCAATTTCGAGGATCTCCAGTTTTTTAAAATAAAAATACAGAAAATTCAAATTTATTGCTGATGAACTGATGATTCCACCGGCCCACAAACCCCACCAAACCGTTGTTTTCTCTGGATAAAATGGCAGCTCTTGAATCTCTTCACGTTGCTCTTCGTCCAAAATGCGGCAATGTTGCTCGTTTACATACCCATTGAGCCAAAAATTGCCAAACAAAAGTTGGCTCGAAAACGTCGGATCTCCTTGGAACTTTTTAAGAGTCCATAGAGCAAAGCGATGTCACTTGGAAAGATCGAGCGGCTTCAGTTCTTACACAAGCAGTATTTTGTACGCTTTCAATTTAAGATCACGACGTAAAATGAGCCAAGTCGTTCCACACGCCATTCCGAGTTGCTGCGAATTCGACTCCTCGGTCTTTATGTATAACTTGAGCGAAGCGCGCGAAACACATTCTCTACAGAAATTTTCGTAATAAAGGTAGAAAATGTGTAAACGTTTTTCAGACATAAGTCTTTCTATGGTAAAATGCCAAACAATACTGAACAAGTACGGAAGGGCTAAGTTCGGATGTAACCGAACATTTTATACTCTCGCAAAGTCAAATGGTATACTCGTTTGAGATTTCTTTGTGGATTGACTGATATTTTCGGTAGAAGGTCAACTATAGGCACTGTTGTCCACATAGAAATATGGTAATCGGTTAAGCAGATCCCAAGATATGGGTTTTCACCTTAAACTGGGCGGTGCCACGCCCACTGTTTAATTTTGAACGCGGTTCCTATAAAGTCATCTTATACAATCTCAGAGATAAAATTTAATGTCTCTGGCGTGTTTAGTGCTTTATTTATCGCGCTTTTAGTATTTTTTAACAGTACCGTTATATGGGGAGTGGGCGGAGTTGCCACCTGATTTCAACTTTTTTCATTTCATTCATTTGAAAGTGATTTCATAATGCCACTCTCATAGAAACCCTCGTTACAGTTGGCGAATTTAGTGATCACTTGGTGTTAGGGCTATAAAATGTATATATAAGAACTTGCCAAACATGGCCTCGAAGATTCTGGCGCGTGCCTATCGATGTGTGTGGCCTGGCTTTGTCCTGATAGAATATAATTAATCACCTAGTGGCCAAAGTTGCCCGCTTTAAACTAAGAGTTTGGTCACAAGGTAGCAACACATAGTAGTGCCAATACCCCAAACACATTGCAAAATTTCCGTATCGTTGCCCACCGAGAGAATGTGTTCAACCGATCGTGGTTTATTACCATAGAATATTATCCCCGCAAAAAGGAGTTCAACAGCGTCTAATGAAATGACCTTGGTGTGCAATATATCCAATTTCTTCATATGATTCTGTCACCAGAAGATCGGTCCTACAAATTAATGGTTTGATCATTTACGCCATGAGATTGTAATTGTAAACCAAAATGTTCTGCGCTCAATCGGAGTTAAGGGAAATAATATATATATATATATATATATATATATATATGTATATAATGCTTATATGGCACACTATTAGGAATGATATTTTATGATGGTGTAGAAACGAGGGCGCTTGCGGAAGACATTCGCCATCGTTGGAAATAAAAAATACTTTTTATTTGTCTGTTAGTGAATCCTGATTATTTTTCATTAAATATGTATTAGGTTATTAAATGTGAGTGACAGTGCGACAGCTGAACTTTCCATTGATTTTTTATAACTAAATGTTTAGTTCCTTTTATAAAATAGTGCGGAAAGCAACCATGCAGAGGACGTGATTATTGAGCAATTATTTGTATTAAGATAACTCAGAGGTGGAGGTGTTTTTCTAAGGTTTACTGAATATTTTAGAAATCTTTCTTGAATCGAAGATAAGAATTATCACAAGTTGGTAAAGATAGAACAATATCCCACGAAAGAAAAAATTTTAAAGGTATTGGTGAGAAGTCACCCGTAAAAAAATCAGTTTAGTTAATAATATAATGACTTTTGAAATGTTTAAGATGAAATTGTGTACACTGCAGATTCATGTAGAGCATAAAATATTATAAAAATCTACCTTAGAGAGACAAGCTATTTTATAGAGAACTATATATAATATTATATAAAGATTTAAAAAGCGTAACTCAGGTCCATTTAAAACATAAATTCAATTGGTTAGCTTTTGGCTCATTGTAATGATCTTACGAGGTACTTTTTTATTTTTATTCTGTATTTATATAATATTTTAGAGTTTGACTTTAGTTAACCTGCGCTCCATTGAAATGATCTGTAAAATTTCTACAACAGTGATTTTATGTCAGTTAAGGAGTTTCTTTCAAAATAAAGAAGCCAAAAGGTTGGACTTCACTGAAATCTTGCATGAATGAGATAAAAAAATCATGCGAAGGTTATATATATATATTTTTCGTGTTGCTAATCAGATCAGAAAAGCTATCACATGCGGAGCCTGTGAATTATGTAGGTGCTGAAGCAACAATTTCATTAATAGGTTGCAACTTTTTTTTCCAAAGCCTTGTATGAATTTATCGTGCGGAAATTTGTGAATTAAAAAACATATATGTGTGTGTATTTATTTTATCATATACTTATACGACTATAAATATGTGCATAATGTGTTTCTAGTCAATTCATCATTGCCCCTTTTTGACTGCTGTGCAGCCAGTGCTTTCAGTCCCGCCTACTTTCTCGTATTTTTTTTTTTGTAATTTCTTTCTACAACTTTTTTCATGTTCTTAATTCGTTTCCTTTCTTTACTTTACTTTAGCTGACTGCCAGTGCTTTTAGGGTCACATTGCGTGACAGTAATTACAAAATAAATGCAAACATCTGTGCAAGATCACACAAAGGCGGCCGGAATCATCATCAACCGTGGCACCAAAGTCTCTTTTATTTTGCCAATGCGACGTCGGCGCTGCGGTGGACGTTGACACAGGCGCTGTAGCAGCAGTAGTCAATGTAGAGATCGCACAAACAAAAGTGTCGGCGATGACGACCCTTTACACTGATGCTTATGTATGAGTATATGTGTGTATATGAACGGCCATGCAAGTATGAGAGTTGCCGTACGTGTTGTTATTGTTACTATTGCAATTTACGCCTTTAGAGGTGGCAACTAAATAAATTGAATGTTGAATGCAAAATAAATAGAAAGAATGAGAATATTATGTAGATAAAAAAATTTGTTGAAGGTATATAAAAAGTGGTATAAAATTAAAATTGCATAAAAGGCGAGAAAGAAATTCAAAATGAAATGAATTGAAAAGGAAAGGAAGTGAAAATTGCATATGCAAAGGAAAAGTGTATACACTTCTACATACTTACATATGTGTACGAGCATATGCGCTTATGTGTCTATGAACTTACTTCTATGTGTGGGTTTGTGAGACCAAACGCTGTGAAGCATAAAGAAAACTTTGCACGCCTCAAAGCAGGTCGCTAGTCTAATAATTATAATTTATGGTTTAAGCGTTGAGCTAACTCTGTTACTGATAAGATAGTAAACAAAAAAGTGGGACAGGTGAGATCAAAGCATGACTGTAAAAGTAATATGCAGGATTTTATAGACAAATGAATTATACGTGTGTATATATATGTATATATTTCTATACGCATAGAGAATATAGAAATATATAAGTACTTACATATATACAATAATCGCGTTAAATTTAATTACAATTTTAAGCTAAAAATTGCAATAATTAGTTTTTAGTCTAATGCCGACAGTTGCAGATACAATAGAAAACAAGAACAAGCAAGGAAGGGTTAAGCTCAGTTGTAACCGAACATTTTATTGTATTATCACCCAAGGTAAAGTGATATACGGCGCTTTCTTATATATTGTAATTAAAAGTTGCATTAATGCAAGTATTGCATTCATTATTTACACTAACAGGCAAGAAGATACACTGTTATTAGAAAGAGATTATTTTTGAATTTCATTAAGATTACTTATTTATTCACCAATCGAAGTCAACCGGAAGTTAGAAGATATTTATATTAGATATATGGGGGCTAAGAGGCCTTGACCCGATTTTACAAGGGCATGCTGTCAGCACAAAAATATTCTCCCAAACTTCAATACTAGAACTCACAGATTGAGTGATACCTTCGGTAAAAAATCAGCCATATGCACTAGGCACCAAATAATGGGTGTTTGGGTTCATGAAAAGTTATAGCACGATTTTGACAATTTTTGGGCATAACATTAAATACCTTAAGCGTACTATTTGTGCAAAGTTTTATGCCGATATATTCATTGGTATATGATTTGTGTACTGAAACTGAAAAAGTCAGAAGAAGTTTAAAGTTGTGTTATATGGGAAGTAGCTGTGGTTGTTGTCCGATTTCGCCCATTTTCACAGGAAAATGGTTGGGTAATCTCACAGACTAAGTTTAGATGAAATTGTTCGAGTAGTTTCCAAGATAAAGAATTTTACTTACAGAAGTTTTAGTTTGATTGATCAGTTTGTATGACAGTTATATTATATAGTAGTCCGATATCGGCGGTTTCGACAAATAAGGAGCTTTTTTGGAAAAAGAGCGCGTGATGAATTTCAGATCGATATCTTAAAAACTAAGGGACTAGTTCGGGTATACCATATACATACAGACATGGCTAAGTCGACTCAACTCGCCACACTGATCAGTTATATATATTATTTATAGAGCCTTCGACGTCTCATGCTAAGTGTTACAAGCTTCGTGGCAAACTTAATACACACTGGTCAGTATATAATAAAGTACTCTAATAGATAACAATTAATCTTAGAGTATTTAGAATACCCGAGAAAAGATTATCTAAGCATATTTGATGGCTTTACCAAGCGTACTGACAGCGGTACAGATCCTACGATCTATATTGTCTATGAATCTACCGTTAAATCCACCTGAACCTGAATTATTTCTGGCATAGTATGGACTTCAAATGCGTCTGGATAAGTTAAATTGACTGATCTTGATACTTACCGTAAAACATGTCATGTTCATCCCTTATTTATTTATTATTATTTATTTAGCGAAAAGCAGAAATGTGATGTTATGTTTCTATGCCAGGGGTGCTGTTTTTAATGAGTTGACCATATAGATTATTAATACATTGTATATATCATACGGGATGAAGTAATAGTTTGAAAGACGGCAGCAACCGTCAGCCACTGATTTGAAAACTCATAGGAAACTCTCTCCAGTAAGTAGTCTTATAGAACTGTTGACCAATAGATTTTATGTAAAAACAATTTTCATTAATTTCACCTTCGTTTAAAATTTTGTTTCGATTCCAAAAAGATGACTTTTCTTTGTCTCTTCTAAATCAAATTAAGTTCCTTCACTTCCAAAATTTTTTTTTTGCTTCACCCTAATATATTTTAAATTTTTATCTTCTTCTTAATTTTTGGGAAACAATCATGGAAATTCAGAAAACTGTAAGCTTACCTATTGGATGTTGTTTCGACAGCATTATGATTTCGACACTAGTCCTTGATCCCTTTAGAGGAATCATTATTTTGTATGCCCGCCTTTTTTGAAATCTATCTCTTTCTCTCTTCGCCTCTCGGAGAGAGGACACGAGCATTATATGCTGCTCATTGGTTCCTCTTTGTTTTTGTTAATATACTTGTAGCTGAAGTTATTCTTAATTTCATATGGTGATTATCAATAATTTTGCTGAAAATAATGAATATCAAAAGGTTGACCTCAGTATCAGGTTGTCGCGAGAGTTTTTCAGGCTGTTCATACGTTTTTGGCGATTATTTATGAATACTGCAGACTTCATATTCACTATGATTGAACGAAAAAAGCGACATTATTTGCTTAAATTATTTAATTACTCTCTAAACAACATGCCAGTACAAAACGATATGTGTAATGTAGAATGAAATAGTTGAATCAGCACATTTAGGTAAAACACATGCAACAGATCCTCCCTAGAATGTAGTAAATACTAAATGTTTCCCATAATATTTGGTTACGTATTGCACTTATGTAACTTACTCGTATCTTCACGTAAACTCAGTGAAACATCACTTGAAGTAAGGCACCCCTCCAGAGTATGCAATGTGCTCACGAACCTAAGTAAATATTTATATACATATGTATGTGGGTATGTATATTTAAAGATATTTTGTCAAATGTTTCGTTAATTGCTCACATCCGTACAATATGCGTACTTTACTTTGTTTCTTCGGTAGCGAAATTACACACCTCATTCCTGGAAGGCACAACACTTGAACATATCATTTCACGCTGTCTTTGTCGCATTGGCGCCACATTATTTCATTTCAAAGCCAAAAATAGCCGCATACAGGAGCCGAATATACGAACTATACTCCACTTGGATTTTTTGGTGCAAAGTTCAAATTATAAGACATAGGAACAAAATAAAGCGCATGCAAACAATTTTAACCTTGGAGACTTTGCGATTAGTAGCTGTAATTGATTGTAACACATTTGGACTCTGAAACAGTATATTATGAAAATAATATCATTTTTTGTTAAACCGTAAATCTTGTATACAAGTATATTATTAGTATTATTATAAGTATTATTTAAGCATTACATTTCATAAATTATACTACAAATAATTTTAGGTGTATTTGTTTCATTTTTTGCTAACCAATACGTCAAAATAAGCGTCATCTAATTTATTTCCTTAAAAATATTGAAAATCACTGGTATCTTAAGAACTTATACAAAAGGTAGTTCTCTTGATAGAATCCACTTATTTGGATAAGTGCATGCCCACAGAAAACAGGTGTTGAAAGGCCTTACCTTAAGAACCCGTTTTTTGTTACTGCCACTTATAATTATAAGACAGTTTTGTACTTTGGAAGGTCCGCAATAACAACAAAATTATCCTTCAATTCACGTCCGGTACTTAGGAGCCTTTAAATAGGCTTAACTTATTGTTGTAGTTAATGGAAGAATTTATACTTTTAAAAAAATTTATATATTCATATAAAACTTTCACATTTAGCAGCTATTATATATTAGGGTGGAGCGAAAAAAAAATTTTTGGACAAAAAAAAAGATTCTTTTAACACTTAGAGGCGGCGGCGCACTAAATTTTAAAGTATATTTCGAATAAAAATTTTTTTTGGTTTAAACTCTTCACTTTTATATAAAATATTTTTTGACTCAAAATTAATTTTAACGCTTAAGGAAAGTATGTGGTCATTAATTTTTTAAGTTGATAAATTTTAGTTGGCCAGAAAGAGGATTCTCCACAGCTTCTAGAATACTTATAAAAAAATTTTTACGAAATAACTTTATATTAAAAATTACTTTAAAACTGAGTGCGACGCCTCTAGATATAAAAAAAATGTTTTTGTTTTTGTCCAAAAAGTTTCTTTTTTTATAATCTACAGATTGTACCCCAAGCCAAAACAAAAAAAAAAATTTTCGCTCTACCCTATTGTATATATTATCAAAATGCTGCAGCCAATCTTAGATGTCAATATATACACCGAGCTTCTTCTAAGGATGTCCTGCGCCTAACTTTTCAAGCAAACAAATTAAATGTCCGCTAAGCTCAATGTAATTCCCGTGGAGAGAGAGTTTGTAGCCATACCTAGTTGATCTTTATTTATTTCTACTATAGAAAAAGCACTTCTATTTGGCAAATGCACTATGTTACGTTTCGTGTTTGCGTAAATTCCGGCTGAGTTCCGATTATATTCAAGGAACTGAGAGACTTTTGATACACCTCCGCAAACTCAGAGGAAACATTAAATGATCACTGCCCCCTCATTGTACAAACGATAATTTGAAATCTACTTCGGGCAGTTTAAACTACTTAGTATAGTAAAAAATTATGTAGATTCTACTCTTGACTCGATTTTGTACATGAAATACAAAATGAAGTAGTCTTATTTTCGCAGCTTCTGTGAACAACATACGGAAAGGGTCAGTGTTGAACTTAGTTAATTTTAATTAACTAATATGTTAATCCAACAACTAGACCTAGTGGTAGTGTTTTTTCACTTTTTAGGACTTAGAATAGAGAGCAACAATAATCGAACATATTTAGGGACAACGATTGGAATATGATATAGCTTAAGATGGGCGTAACTTTGAACAATACTATTGTAGTTACTTATTTGAAGATAGTTATAGACTATAGTATTCTAGTTTTTTTGACTGGTATAAACTATAGTGAACTGATATATGTATGTATGTAGATAATTTCAGATCGAAATCTCAAAAATTGATGGCGTAGTTCGCGTATCTACAGACAAACGGACCATGATTATTTATATACTTATACATACCTACATGATATGGTCTCCGACGTTTCCCTCCAGCTGTTACAAGCAAACATATGCTAAGATGTGTGTGTGTGTGCGCACGGTTGAACCCCATCCGAGCAAATGTGATAGATTATTCCGCAGGAACCGCTTATTATAACAATATAACCTTGTGGTAATTGCGGCAGCTACACATTTAGTATCTCCACGCGAGGCAAGGCCACAGAATAATGTGTAGCTACTTGCAACAAATATGTTACGCTGATGTTACAGTAGTTTCTTTTACATATTAAGAGCAACAACAAAGCGAACATCACTAAAAAGACGGCGAAAAACAACCAAGGCAAATAGTAAAGGAACAGGAAGATCACAAGCAGAAGCCAAAAGGCAGCCGCCACTAGTTAGTGCATATACCTAAGTTCATATACATAGGAATTCCTGCTGCTACAGCGTCTTAAACTATAAATACTGTTGTTGCTGTTTGCTTTATATATTCATTGTTGTTGTTGTCATTGCAAAACAGTCGCTTAAAGCGCATAATTTACGCGCTGTGCCGCTGACGTCCGCGCCTTTGACTGCCGGTTGGCATATCTCTAGCTTCTGGTAAAATACGCCAACAACTGTTTCTGTTGTTGTTATTGTGAAATGTTTGTGTTGTTTTTGTTGTTGCTGAAAATTGCTTTGTGCCACTTGAGATTATGAATTTTTAATGTGCGGCGGCATGACGCCAAAAATACCAACATACTACATCACAACTACACAACAACAATAACAAAAACAATAGCAATAAAAACCAACAACTATTACAAAAGAGCTACACTGCCTAACGCAAACAGCGCCAAGCAGGAGCAGCAGCAGACTTTAAGTGTTGTTCCCCGGCTAACAGGATGCGGAGACGAGAACTATAAAGACGATGATTAGCGATTAAACGTTTACGGTTTTCCACCGCCTCTCTTTTAGGTGGTCGCATAAATACGTTCTTGTTTTCATATTTATATATATGGTATGTACTCGTATGCAAGTGTTGCATGCAAATACTCGTACTCGTACTCGCACTCGCTCGTATTGAGTTTGCTGCGCAGCGCCATGAAACCGCTTTAATAGTTTTCGCCCATGTCTGCTGAGTATTTATTGCTTATAGCGTTCGAGGAGTTTTTTGTTGTTCTGGTTGACACAATTTTATTATTGCAAGGATATGTGTCAGCTACTATGCATATGCATGCAGCTGTTAGACCCAGTGGTAGATCGAACTGTGTTTTGATTTTTGGATTATAGAGATATGAGCTCGGATGACCATTGGCGACTCATAGTAAGGTCCTGGTCACGGCAGCCATGGAAGATGTCTCGTCTCAACCGGCTGAAAGCTGCACATACGCAAAGGTAATATTCCAGCGTTTCATCATCTTTCCTGCACGTTCTGCTCTGTATTGTGATGACTCCATTTACCAAATTTCTGAACGTGGAATCTTAGAGGTAGGTGTTCTGTGATGACCGCTACTATGTTTGCTCGATTCTCTCTTACGTAAAAGGAACAGCTTTTTTTGTATGTGCGCCATCTATTCCAATTAAATTTTGTGGTGTCGCCTATGTTGCTGGTATTCCAAACCCTGAGGCTTTCTTCTAGAGTCCATTGCTACAAGCAACTATTAAAAAGTATAATGCTTACAGGGATTGTGTTCCTAGCTGTTTCAGAGCGGGCCAACTCGTACGTTTTAAGACATTGATCCATCGGTGCATACATAGATTGAACCATCAAAAGGGGAAGGCAATGTTACTTCTCTTCTTCACTACCAATATCATAAAACTACTTTATTATCAAACTCGTTTGGGTGCCTGACCACAGCGGAAGCCGCACTTTTTGCGTCCGCAAGATCCTTCTAGGTTAGAGTAGCATGTAGAAGTTCTACTGAGCTACTCACTCTTAACAAAATCCATCTTGCCATAATCATAATAGTACTAACTTGACATTTTTCAATAGGCGTACGTACGATAAGGCAAATTATCAAAATTCTATGAGAGAAGGTCACATCTAGACGCTTCCTCGTTCATTGTCCAGCTTTAGCAAGGCTGGGGTGGCAATATCCCGGTAGACATACATATCTACGGCGAACTATGAACAATTGCCGTAACTGATATTAGCAGCTTCGACAAATTTGTGGTAAGCTCAAAGCGCTTTGCCGAATTATCAGCGGCTGATTGATCAATATATAGAAGTTTAAGAAATTACAAAGGACCTCCTCTAATCAGTAACTAATCTATCTTACTTTGCATCAAAGCTAGAACCAGTCTTATACAGAAGTCTTAAAACTTTGTCCACAGGCTTCGCAGGAATATCGTTGTGTACTAACATGTGCTATGACACTCTACATATTTTACGCGTAAATTTTCCGCTGATGATGTGCTCGGCTGAACTGATAAGCGATGCATTTATGTGCTATAGTCACATAAATACGACTACATACATACATGCTCGTATGTACATACAGCCTTGCAGTACATGTACTAACATACCTGTATTCCTGCATGCACATGAACTTTAGAGAATGACTATGTGGCAGTGTGAGTGCAAGTACATATGGTACAAACATACCCTAGAATGTTCATTGTGCGCCCGAGTGTCCTAATTGCTGCAAGGACATAAGTGCGACATATCATATGAACAAACATATTGTGATTACGGCTTTGCACATTTTAGAATGCTCACTAATACATACGCACGGGTAGAAGTGCGTGATGTATTGCGTTTCCTTTAAATTTTACAACGGTAACGAGCGTCAAACTTATCGCTGCACTAAAATTTAATTTTTATTCAACCATGAAATTGGCCGTTGTGTTAAACTCTTTGAAAAATACTATACATATTTTCGCGTTAATGTGATACGATTTTTCCGCAATCTTTTATAGATAAAACATACCATATATTGGGAGTCCCTGCAATAAATGCCACAAGCCCAGCTTAAGTCCGCTATCAGTCGCAAAGTTACATGTGACTAATGGTATTATTATATGGAATAAGTTGTTTTTTTTTGCTCCTGGAGCATGGACTATGAAAAGCATAATTGTACCCGAAATTTTATGTTAATCTGTACCTGAATTTATCTGAAATTTTATATGAAATCTAACCTATAGTTTTACCTGAAATTTTACCTGTAGTGTTACCTGAAACTGTACCCGAAATTGTAGCCGAAAGCATGCAAAACGAGACCAATCGTAAAAAAATCTTACAAAAGGGTAATTTATTGTATACAATAGCACTGTAGAGATATAAAAACGTTGACTCAACTAACATATCTCCAACTATAACCTAAATATTTTTGTATATTTATATCCTTAAGTAAGTAACATGTGTTTTGGGGACTTATTTGTTCCCAATTGAACCTTACAGAGAGTAATCCGTATGTACTCGCTACAAAAATTACTCATACGTTATTTCTTTGCAGGCGTACCACCGGGAGGCCCAGCGATTATTCCAGCTATGTTGCCACACTTCCACTGCAACGGGAACATTTTGCGTAGTTGTAGTGATACTGCCATGCCAGCTGTTCAGTGCACAGGTGCCATAGTCCAAAGGTAAGAATCAAGAAAGTGCTGTGAGCGTAAACTCAGAAAATTGAGAAGAACATCTTTGCTCTCATGAGCAAGTGACTGAGGGTTCCAACTCTGGAAACTAGAGAGGGCCCGGAAGAAACTAAGCAAACAGAGGTTGAAAGCAAAAGCGCGGTACAAGACGGCAGTTGGGCTATGTAACGGACTCGCGGCAAAATCCAAACCGCAAGAGGAGATGGTGGCACAGTTGACTTGGGCCAGAGAGGCGGTGACAAACGGCCGGGCAAATTTCACGATGCGCAACTGGTATAATGCGATCCAATGCTTGCGAATCGTATTGATGATCATAATGCTGCATAGAGGTAGCGTTCGACAGAGGACGAACCGCAGATCTCCTTGAAAAAGAGATTGTGCAGAGACATAGCTGAGTAGTTAAAAGTCAATTACGCGGACGACAAGCCGACAATGCCTACAGCAGCGGCGGCAGCCAGTGCGATTGCACAACGACATTTTATTGTGTCGCTCATTGACTGCAGTACGTCGCTGGGAAAAAAGTGAAAAAGAAGCTATTGGAAACCCTTTTCCCGAGGATGGGCGCTGAGCCGAACGCACCCATACCGTCATTTGTTGGAGTAAGATGATTTCCCCGTGGACCCGTCGCTGATGTGGGTGAGGGAAGCTTTGTGAACGCTTCCGAACCTGTGTGAAAACGTAAGACTGGATGTTGTAGACTGTAAGAACTTTCCATCGGCAATGTGAAAGTCGTACCATACCTCGCGAGTTAGACCCTGAACATGTGCTGTGAAAATAACTAAGAGATCGCAGTCGAAGAAATAGGGAAATATTAGATAGATATGAATAAAAATATTTTCAAATTAGGATCAGAGAGAACTTTTCGATGACCTCTGCGTTTGTAAACCAAATTTTTAAATCGTTTTAGATCTTTCTTAGGAAATATAACTGGTAATATAGAGAGGAAGTATTAACTGTGTTACCTATATCAGATAATCCACTGATTACTCACATATTTTTCTTTTAAAGCAAATTAAATTATTCTGTTATTAGTTACACCATAAGGAGAATATAACATGCTTTGTCGTTTTTTGCAAAAAATTCAAAATACCTACTCGATTAATTAAATACATCAAAAAATATACTAACTGAAAGACATTCCAGTACAATTAACTCCGGCAGCAACTTGAAATGTTTGTCATTTTCCTTTTTGCACTTTTTCACATTTACATACCAACACCAACAACAGCAACTGTTCAATATTTCTTTATCCCCTCGATAGCAACTCAGCAGACACGCCCTCGAGTGACTGTTGTCACCTTCCGTTATATCAGATTCTTAACCAACTCAACTACTTATATACATACATATATGCATATACACAGTTATCAAGGATATGTACATATGTACATACATAAGTGCGAGCAATCACACACAGTTACAAAATATTCACGTTGACTGCCACATTCCCAGCCATTCTGCAATTTTTCGCAAAGCCTCGCCAGCGCTTACTTTATCCTTGCATATCCCGCCACATCCTTATCATAACGAAAGGCACTGAACGAGTGACAACAATGCGGTTGCTGAGCATGCCTGTTGTTGGTGGAAAAATGTTGCCGTAGCATGAGGACAACATTTAAAGGACATAAAAGCATGCATACTTGCCTATATATATTACAACAACAACACATATAAGCTTACAGTTGCATACTTTTGCTTGCGATCGGTTCACTATCGTTGATTTTGCTGCTGAAACACGTCGAATTGCCAGATACAAAGGCAGCAGCGGCAGCGTCAGTTCGTCGCCACAACTGTTGTCATTTTAAGAGCTATATTTGGTTTTGTTGTTATTGTTGTAGCAGTTGCCGCGCCTCAAGTGCAATTTTCAATCATGCAATTTTCCCTCAAAACACACGCTTCGGTAAGAGTGGCAGCAGACACAACAGCTGATGCTGCAATCGTCGCAGTGGCCACATCAGCTTACTATCGTGTGCAGGGTTCGTCGCCAATTCTAGTTACTGTTTTTTTTTTGTTCTTCCCGTATGCCTTTTTGCCATTTTGTTGCGCCTCTTGTTTGGCTCGACCGGCCTGCTAGCCGTCTGTCGTTGCTTTTCATTAAAAATCATTTAATCCACGCTGCCAAAGGCGCCGCCCGAGGTCCTTGCACTGGTCTCACACTCCTTTTACTTCCTTTCTTTGTGGTTTCCACTGATGGTTTTCCTTTTGTCGCCTCTTCGAATATCCGAACATCAATCAATAGTGATAGTACATATGTATGTCTAGCTGACGGTATTTCATATTCTTTCTGCTGCGGTCACAGGAGCTAAGTTAATGAATATAGACAAAGGGGTGATAAACAGTAGTGCGGTTATTAAAAAGTTGATCACCGATTCGAAAAAGGAGGAATATTCAATACAGTCGGAAATGCATTAATTAAATTTAAATTTTTAAACCACTTTCCTATACATATATGTATCTTTGAAGAATTCGAGACCGCAATTGTTGATATCATAATAACAAAGAATAAGGGACTAATGTCTCTATAGCAGACAGAAAATATAGAGAAGGCCTGTGGAGCTCTACTGAATAACTACGGAAGGGTACCAAAAGCTACCACATTTACGGAAAGCCAAGTGGCATTGCTGGCCTTGTCGACACCACAGATTAATTCCAGCTTAGTCAACAATTTCAGGAAAGCTTTAAGCTCACTGGTAGGTCAACTTCACTTCTCCATAATTTGGGTTACCGGTCATACGAACATTTTCGGCAACGAAAAAGCAACAAAAAGCTTTATACGCATTTTGAAAATATAGCTCAGAACAGCTGGAAATCAATTACCAGCTGCAAGATAATGAAGCAGATATGTGCCAAGTATGACAAGATTAAAACCAAAGACTTTTTTAAAAGGTCCAGGAATAGTATATACAGACTTACAAATAGCATAACGTGGCACTCGCCTTTTGGAAAGGCGCTAAAACTGTGTCTGTTCTATAATAATATTTGCCGCAGCTGCCTGCCAAAAAGGAATATGGAAACTGTTTTCCATCTTCTCTGTGAATGCCCAGCTCTAACACAAACTAGATACAGAATACTTGGAATCCATCAGGCACCAAATCACAAAAACTGTGATTTTCACAAAAAGCATAGCGGACATAAGTAGTTTCATTGCGAGCACCAAATGGTTGGAGCGGAAATATGAAACGACGTAGTACGATTAGAAAAGTCATACTATATTGAATCGAAATGGGGCATTCAGCGCTAATTGGGCCCATGAGGGCAGCGCTGCTGCCTACCTACCTACTTGATAGAAGAACACTACAAAATGCTATGACCGTCATCCTCTGGCCAATTAATAGAATTAAGATGATGATATATAACAGGTTTAGGAAAAAGTTCCATAAAGAAAAGGCCAGTGAGAAACGATGTTCTATTCCCTGTTTCTTAACTTTGCAGATACATTGATACTTTGTTATTAGCTGTAAATAATAGTAACATTCTCTACTGCTACTTACCGATTCAAACAGCGTTAAATCGCCCAAATAACAGATTAAATCTGATATCCTATAGAACCTGTTACTTTGGGAATTGAGCTTACTACTAACCAAACCAACAAGAGTTAGATTATCGAAATAGCAGCCCTTGGCCGGATAAAAAATTGGTCAATTCCGGTATCGTAGTAGCGGTTATATTGGGAATTGAGCTTATTACTTACCAACGTAAACAGGGTTAGATCGCCGAAATAACAGATTTTGGCTCGATAAAGTCTAGGCCAATTCCGTTATCATAGAATTGGTTGTTTTGGGAACTAAGCTTACTACTTATCGATCCAAACATAATATTGGTCGGAAAGAGTTCGGTTCAAATTCTTCTAGTAGGTAATTTTTCTATGACTTTTTCTCTCTATGAGCGGACCCTAAATTCTGAAATGAGATCATTACAAACTGTGTAAGCTTTCCGAAATTATTTTAAATGAAGAGAACTATTTTATTGTATGATCTAAGCGCTATATTGAGCATGCTCGTCATATTTGCGAATACAAATATCGTTCTGAAATTGCCTTAAAAATGGCAACAATTTAGCGAACAAAATCGAAATATTTTTTGAACTGAATCGGATCATTCCAACTGCGCTAACTTAAATCTTCAATTGAATATAAACACAATGGATTTAGCCTTACTTTACTTGTACATTCAAAATATATACCATTAAGCAAATAAACGCTTGACTGGCCAAGAATACTGTCTACGAAAATCAAAAAATAAATCAAATATCTTTATATAACTAAACTTTTTATAGGCATTTTTAATTATAAACCGCCTTAGCAACAGTTAGCTATGGGAACGGCTTTAAAAAGTTTGAAATAAAACATAATTTTTTTTTTTCCCGAACCACGTCTCATTATTTACCTTCGACAAGTGCACGCCCACCGCGCTCGTTTGGCATGTCAACCCCACAAAATATGCAAAACTTAATTAAATTACAAGTTATTACACGCTTGACATGCATCCAAGCAAATATTTAATTTAATAATTCATCAGATTGTAAGATAATATTTGCCTAGCATATTAAGCGTAGAGCGATGTGATCGAACACCGGCAGTGGCACCAACAGCAACCGGCGCGCCATCTCATCCACGTCGCAGTCATGAGGGAGTAATCGAACTCATCAGGCGACCAATGGCTCAAATAAGCATATATGCATGTGTGTGTATGTGTGCGTGCAAAGGAAGCCAAGCCGCACGCCAAAGCACGCGCTCAACACGCGACTCAGCGCGCGGCCAAGGAAAGTGGGATGTTCGCAAAAAAAAAATGTGCGGCTTTTTTACGCTTGTAATGCTATGTAAAGTAAAGAAACTCTATCACGGCGCTGCAAATGAACCAGAAGAAATGGATTTTCCGCATGTCAAAATGCATTTTAAAGATTTTTCATTTGTTTGCTTTGTGCTAATTGACAAACGCTATGATTTTCCATTCTCTTTCGCTTACTGGTTGTTAGTATAGAACAGGTTTTGCAAAACCCACAAATAAGTTTCAAAAATTAGCTACTGGTATTCACTCCATCCCTTTATGGCAAGTTACTCATAGCCTGTAGGAAATTTTTAATAACTTCTCGTAAGATGGTGATTTGTATAAACTATTGAAGATTTTTATTATAAGGCGATTGCATAGGAACCTCTCAACTAAGCAGTAGTTTCGGCGAGTCACTCGCTGACAGTGTGCTCAAATCTTACCAGGGAGTGTTTGATTCCTTTATCAGTAGCATCCAACTGCTTTGTAATCCGACTTGTTTAGATGACGGGTCACAGCGGAATCGCCAATTATTGCCATCACAGAGCCATAGGTGCAGCCCATAACAGATGATTCCTCACATAAAGAAACCTTTCGGGCTTGACTCGCGTTTGCGCTGGCTCGCCACGACCGTTTTCCGCTTGACGTTGTCGTAAGTAACCCACTTTATATTACCAGTAACCATCCGCTTCAGAAATAGGTCGATTTTGTTGAGATTCAGCAGCAATTCGCAGACGAAAATTGGGTTCATGCGGATTTTTAAGTTTACTTGTGTGACACCCAAGCATCGAGCTTCTTTTTGTATCCAGAATATTTCGAATGGGTTTTGGTGTTTAGTTTCTCACCAATACAAGCAGTGCTCGATATTTTGGACATTGGCATTCCAGAACGATGCATCACGTTTCACATCAAAATTTCTGGAACGGAATCGATAGAAGTGAAATTGTTCATATTCGACTGTTACAGTAGCAGTATAATTTATTTTTTTCAGCCAGCTTGGCTTACGTTTTTGCCTTTTGCCTTTATCGAAGTAAAAGCGTAAAATGTGGAGTATTTTCTTTTTACTGACTCTTGGTACAAGATATATCTTGCACAAAAACGTTATAAGTGTATAAAAACACTGAGGCAAGTGATCGCCAACAGTAAAAATCGGATGATAAATCTTATAAGCTATTGTGATTGTAGGCTCAAGTATTAAAAAACGTTCTGCAGATATGGAAACTGCAGAATTAAAAAAAAAATTAAGAGAGATCTAAGGTCTGGACGTAATTACGCTTAGATAATCAATAAAAGGTCTTATTCGGAAGTTTAAGGTTCTGTGGCAAGATTCTAAGTGACAATGTTGTAAAACTAATATATCTGACAGTAAGATCGATTTCAGAGCTCAATTAAAGTCCTTTCTTCGAGTATTATCACCAACAAATACTACAGCGATTTTTTATTTAAAAGTGGCATATATTCATTTAGTTTACAGAAAGAGTTATGATAATTGTCATCGAAAAAGAAAACTAAGACAGATCTGTTCTATCCCGCGTATAACAATATATCTTTTTATAAAATCCCTAAAATTTCCTATAGGGTAAACTTTTATGAATTAAGCATTTTTTTATTGTACCACGTCATCCTGTCATATTCAATCATATTTCACCAGCACAGAAGCCACCCTTCTTTCCCACACTACACTGCAGCCCTTCGAGCGTATACCAGCAACTATGCACTTTGCCGCAGGTATTCGCACCAGAACGAGTCTTTATGGCCATCTCTTAGGGCGACGCCTTTGCGTTTGGCAAAACTATTAAAATGCGCATGTTGCACGCACTTTTCACCACTGAAACTGTGGCAACCACGCCAGGGAGTCGCCACCAGTACGCGCGGCCGTAATATAGTTGTTCGCAGAAAGCAATGGCCGCGCTGGGACAATGAGGTGATGTAGCAGAAACGTGCGTGTTTCTAAAAAAATGCCGACAAGGTGCCGCGAGGCGGAGAAAGCGTACAAGATCAGCGTGAATAGATAAAAGATATTTGGAATGATAAATGTAGCAAGTTGAAATTTTTACAATATTTTTAATTGAAATGCAAAAAATTTGGAAAATAAATAATTGTTGGGAAACGTGTGTGGGTAGGGCGTGGAAAATTTGTTGCAATTCTTAAGAGATGTATTTTTTTATGCAATAAAAATGGTAAGTAGAATGAGGTAAGGGTACATAAAATCATATAGATGTTTTGTTTTTTTTTTTTGCGCAAAAGTAATAAAGTCGGTCGAGGAAGTGCATTAGTCCGGCACGCGTCGGGAGGTCAATCTTAGAGTTCCAAAAAGAAAGAAAAAATTTTAATAATGACTGAACTAAAATCATTTCCCTTCTATAATATATATGTATATATATTATCAGAAAATATTTACTCGCAGCATGCAATACTTTTCCACTTCCTCTCCCTGCCATTGTTGCTACAGCGCATTTGATTTTCAATCTTTATCTACTTTCATTATTGCACAATTTTCACAGTTCTCCTCCAAATTATCATCCTTCAGGCATGCACACGCATACATACATATACAATATATACATATACAATTTATATACAAATACATACAAACAGTGATATTTTACCGAATGAAGACCTGAGTCCTGCCTTGAGAGTTACAGTTCATGGCAACACGCTGAAATTGCATAGAAATCGACACACTGCAGATACTTGAGTTCGATAACAATTACCAGTTGAGTTCGAAAATTAATTTAAACCAATTACACACAAAACAATGGGAAAAGTAACTTGGTGTACGTACGGGCATTACATAGCAACAGATAGCGCAAGATTTTCAGAAAAAACTGGAAATTAGTGAAAAAACAATAAGAAAGTAAGCATTGCCAACAAAATGGCGCTAAAATTGCTAGTAAATAAAAAACAAAATAAGTGAACAGAGAAGACAGTGTAGTGGGCTAATAAAAGTTTTAGAGGGGATGACGAGGAAACTTCTTATCTACAAGTATATCTCAACACAGCATGCTTAAATACACAACAATCTGGAGACCTCTTAAACATTTGATGAAGTTATGGCAATCGAGAGGTAGTAACGAAGAGTTTTGCTTCCGGGTCTTAGCTTTTCAACAGTCTCTTAATACCTACTGCCGAACCGTACTTCCGCTTAATGCTAACTTCATATCGCATGTTATACTACTTATATTATATATGAACTAATTGCAAAATTAAAGTCATTAGCATTTGGAACCACAAGCTCAGAATTCTCTCTTTGACATCTTAAAACACAGTCCGACTGAGATCGATTTCATAGAACAGATCTCTCTCTGGTAGCTGGAAACACATGTTTGATTAGCAACTTTACTAAAGCAGTTCATCCAATTTTCGTAAAAAACACGCTATAGTCGATATTTTCGATATATCGAAGTCATAAAATGCCACCGTACTAACTATGGAAGCCCAGCTCTAATGGTTGTTTTTTTTTAGACGTGTGGTTTTCAATGAAGCAATACCTTTTCCGAAGTTAGTTTTTTTGACAAATATTACTTGATTTATACCCACTTTGGTTTGCCATTTTATTATTAGTAGACCTACTCCGGAATAAAGTTTGCAAATCGTGCAAATTTATTACCAAAACAAAATGGCCACCGTTCCCGATTTAACAAAAAAATTTTTTTCAGCGATGAAGCTCACTTTTGTGTGAACGGGTACATTAATAAACAAAATTTTCGCATTTCGTGTGACGATAATTCACAAGCCATTGTTGAGACGCCGTTACATCCAATGGGCAGCCAACGGGGAACATCATAGACCCATGATTAATGAATTTTTCATGTCTGAGTTGGAGAATGTTGATGTGGACGATCTTTAGTTTCAACAAGACGTCCCTACATACCTTATAATAAATTTGTTAAAGGAAACTTTTGGTAAGCGTATTCGTCGTTTACTTGCCTGAAATAATTTTTAAAACATAATGAGAAACACTTGTCTTTATAATAAAGCTGAATTTTTGGCAACAAAATTTAACTAATACCATTTTATTTCTTCTTGAAAACCATATGTCTAAAAAACCACCCTTTATATGGTGAGATCCCATCTCACCATCTTTTGTTACCCTCGACATATTATCACTTGAATATTTTTATTATCATATTCATGTTAACTTTAATGTAAAGCTAAAGCATTCTCAAAGCAAGGGTCCTGACACAGACACCTCAAACTGAATAATCTATAAGCTCGGCTGATCAAATCTACAATCACCTGCAGATTACAATGGTAACCTCACATGCTTCTTCTTTTCTTCCTTATATATATGAACTCATACTCTTTTTTTTTGAGGTAACTAAACTTAAGGTGTACCACAAGTTCAGTGAACTCTCGTATAAACAATTTGTGAAGTCTCCAAATATTGATAGGGCTCATTGCAGGCATAAGCATATGTTTGTCATGCTTACTTAATGGAACTAGTGTTCAATACTCTGATAGAGAAATGAATTTTCATGCATCTTCTAACCGATAGTAAGCCTAGTCGTGGAAGTTTATTGAGGCGATAGTTTTTTCAAAGGTTTAGGATCTTCAATTAACCAATACCTAAGTGATCAGTAAACAAATATCATTCAATCGTTAAGCCAACATTTAAGTTGGACTTCTTCTTTTCTCGAATAAATGATTCTATAAAAAATCATTCTATATACAATATTTTTTTCCCAGTTACTTCAGTCCCCTTCTGCCATGCCACTGAATGAATTCCAAATGCTGTGCTAAATGAGAATTTTCACAGGGCAAATGGCAAAGCAGAGATTGGAGAAATAAGCGAAAGGAAATAAAATAAAGGAGATGCTTCTTTAGAATGTAAAGAAATAAAAATTAGCAAATAGAAGTAGAGCATGAAAAAATGAAGATAACAAACTAATGCTGACAATGGTGGCCAACACACAACGCTTTGCCAGCGCGAACAATTTTCACCCACTTCTACACAAGTTGACCCAATTGAAGCGGTTTGCCGCCGACCTTCCCCCTGCCGTTCTCCAATTTGCCACCTTCGAGGGTAGGCAATGACTTCAACAGGCTACTCATAGACGCCAGCTCATGGAAACTGTTGAATGCGCACATTTTATACTAAGATTGGCGATAAAGAGACGGGAGCATCATGTGAAACGTGTGCGAAGAAAACGTACCGTCGGAAGTTCGTGAGTGATTTGAGCTGCAAACCGTGTCTTAGAGCTACTGTTAGCTGGCGGCTGGTGACTGGTGGCTGGTGCCTGTCAATGCGTTTTAGCACAGCTGCAAAATCAAATCAATTAGCTCGAAAATCAATTATATCACAAGTTCTGATGAGCAATGAAATGAAGAAGGTGAGCAAAAAATCATTGCAATCTATATACACACACACATTTACAGTTGTATGTAAAGTGAGCTATGACGGCAAGCAGACGCTTGGGAATCGAAAAATAGAGTATGCTGTGGCAAGTAAGAGACATCGGAGCTACAAAAAAACGGAATAAAAGTTATTGACCAAATGGGAGTTTACGATAATGGCCGATGACACTGCGTGAACTGCGACTGAGTTCCATTGAAGTTGGTCGCTATTGATTATGCTGCAAATGGCATGCTGAAGGAAGTTAATGTTGATTGCTTTAATATTGAGTAAATCCTCTCACGAGTTGCGCGCTATGTCTTCGTATTGGAATAAGTAATACCGTAAATGTATTAGTGGTTCAATCATGCAGATCTAGGATTCCATTTCAGTGCAATTAAATGCGATTGGTAATTTGTAACTGTTAGCTGTGTTGTTGTGCTGTATAAATTTCACAAGATTTTTAGATTTGCAACTTTCTTTTATTCGTGCTGGTTGCAACTGTTACTTTATTCAAAAATATAGATAAGATAAGCTTTAGCATTTCATTTCCGCTCAACAAATTTGGAAGAAATTTAAAAATTTTGCAAAACACTGAATGTGTCCAATAGGAAAATATTACCTATGCTTTTCGAGGTCCTATTCAGAAAGTTTTTCGCTTTCAGCTTTGAAATACCCATTTTTATTTACATTTTCTGCTTATAAAATATTCCGTATTTATCCAAATTACAGTTTGCAGTCATCTGGTATCTTATTTTATTGATTTTTAAAATGTTTTTACAATTTATGCAAAAAGTTTTCTGATATCGCTGGAGTGGTTACAGAGTTTGCAAAGGTTTCGTATCCAAAGCTCTCGATCTAACGTTGATTTTCTATCGCCTCACTTTTTTTTTGGAAGGAATGACATTTAATCGAATAAGCGTGAGTTTTCCCGGTTAAGGTTTTGTATAATATGATATACTCACATTAGACATTTTCTTCTTTAGTCATCGCTATTTCCAGTCGAGTTCTAATCTAAATGATTCTTTAGGGAAATATGATATATATTTTTTTTTCACTTTAATGAAATCATAATTCTGTACTCCAATGTTCGTTTTACTCCCTGACGAAACATTCTTCTAAATGCAACTCTGGTCCGACTTAATTGTCCCTAGTAAGTAATTTTATTATGAATAACTATTTTTTTTGGCGTTTATCTAATCCCTATGGTATTTTAATGACATGCGATCTTGTTCAAAGTTAAAAAAAATAATACAAAAAGTGCTGAAGGCCCTTCTCAAGGGACTGCCTATACATTATAATTTTCTCAAATATTCCAATGGTCGTTTATAAATAATCAAGAATCTTTTGTGTTTTAGGATTCTTTGACGACATTTTAAATTACCGTTTTACCTATTACTATTATATTTTAGGTATGCCTGGCCCTGATTCAAAATTTTCTTAAAATCACCATCCATTGGGGACTACGTATGGTGCTTGGTAAAGTAGGAAATACTCAGAAGCAAATAATAGAGAAGAAACCGGGTTACTCAAACACCTTCCGGTAATACCTACTTGTCCAATTACTTTCTCAAGTAGAGAAGATATCTTACAATAGTCATTAAATCGTTCTGTGTTAGAAACAACATTAACATTCTCGAGTTTTTAAGGGATTTAAAGCGAAGAAAATGACTAAGGCAAGTGCAATGTAATCTGTCCCCATAAACATTCTAGAGACAATTAAAAAAGGAGGTCCTAAGGAATTAGCGCACAACCAGCGCAGAAATTCCAAATCAACAGGCTTTCCAGCAATACAGGTACAACGGCAGCACACGATTTGTTGTTGTTAACGACAACAACAAAATATCGCACTCAACGCATTTGTTAATCTACATGTTTTCTTTGCTAGACTGTTGGCGCGCTGCGCCATCATCTTTACGCTTATTGAGCTTGGATTAAATCTTGCATACTTTGGATTCGATTACATTTCGCTAGACGTGACCAGCATACACGTGCACCGTTATCGATGTGCCATCGCACAGTGCTTTTAAGCTCCAAATGCAAAGGAAATAAGCGACAATGGCGTTTTTTTCGCGCCAGCAGTGAGTGAGCGTATAAGGGAGGTACGTAGCAAGTGGCGTGCGCTTGGCGACTGACCGCCTACGTGACTTAGCCGAAAGCGCACAATTTTCGCGTTATTTGTCTACTAACACTATCTGCGATTTTAGCGAAAAGTTCTTAGTTGAATTTTGGCGCAATGCAAATTTTCTCCCAAAACCTCGTATCGCTTTATGGTCGAGAAGAAGTTAAATGTGCTCGTTCGAAATTTAGAAGCGTGAAAATTCAATTAATTTTTCAAATTTGATGCAAATTTCTAATCAATATGCTTGAAAGCAGCATCCACGTCGCCATCGAGCGTTTCACCTATTTTCTAAAGTTCGTTGGTCGGGCGCGTCTTATTCGCGTCGTGTTTGCGTTGTTTACAGAACTCGCGCGGTAGTATAATTATTTTGGTTTTTTCACGTCGTTTTTATTTTTATTTTATTAGCTCGTCTTTTATATACTAGCGACTTGCGTCCACCCACAAATGGTGCGTCCGTTTGTCACGCCTCCCCATCAGCACACCACTTTCACGTGCGCTTTTTCAATTCATTTCAATTAGTTGCCATTCTCTTGAAATTTTAGTTCAGTTGTAAATTGTCATTTAATGTTCAAATTTGCTCATAAATTGGCGTAAATTAATGCAGCTATGAGTTGTTGTAGCAGTAGAGTGTGAAGGCGCCAAGGACGCGCGTTTCAAAAGATTTTTGCTAGAGTCGAGCACTCCTCCTACATTCATAGTATCCATGCTGTGCGCTGCTCATCTCAGGCGTAAAAACTCTTAAATCTTTGCTTTGGCGCCAACTTCGTCCGTTTGGGGAGTGCGCATGGATTTGTGGCAGTAGCTTGTAGGACGTTCATTCATCAACACATTCAAATGAATTCAAATGAGCTTGGCGCGTTGTCACCACGGTTACCAAGGCGCTGTTTGTGCTTAGAACGTGGCTGCATAGTGTTTATATTCATATATGTTTTAATTGTGTTCCCTGGAGAGAAAACGCAGTGCTTCAAACCCGGTTTCACTTTAGGGTATCAAGTATTGAAGATAATTCAGCTAAACCTTTGATGTACGGAGTACAGGCTTGATCAAATGCGTCAAAAATTGCTAACAATGAAGTATAGAATCATCAGTCCGTATTCCGTTACTCCACAGAAGACCTGGGCCATTTTTAAAATACGAACCACAACAAATTTTCTATTTGCAGCGGCGATCCAGCAAAATGAGCTACTTAGTACAGTCCAGCTTACTGGGACTGCAGTCGTAGAAATTGCCACTGCTGATGGTTGCAAACGAAAGATTTTCGAGGAACACAGAGATCTACATTTACCTCATGTAATCTTAGTAATCATACTACATTTTCGCAGAGTATTGCCTCTTAAAACCTTCAGAATGTAGTACATAGTTGATTATATTATCAAAAATTTTCAACCACGTAAAATGGATTTATCAGTCCGTCTTCCTTTACTATATAGAAGACCTCAAATTTATGTAATTTTAGAGCAGCAAGGAATCTGCCAATTGGCAGCGACTAAAAGTAAAAAGAGCTACTCGGTAAGCAGGGCTGCTGTTTAAGAAATCGCCACTGCTGACAGTTCGAAATATCTTTAAGAAACACAAAGGTGCCGCACATAATCTGAGTAATTCTTCCAATTTCGTACTACATATTTTGCGTAAAATTCTTGGAATGAAAGCATTCGGATGAGTGAAAGTTCTTTGAAGCTTTAACTTTTCATGTTGTTAAACTCTCTAAAAAATGTGCATTTCTCGGGCCTAACATTAAATTACGTCACTGAAAATATCTAACCTTACAGTTAGCAGGATAGGAATACGATAAGAAAATCTCCAAATCCCAATTGTCGTCTTCTACATAATATCTTCATAATTTCGAACTAATAAAATGTACTGTACTTTTAGATAACCACGAAATGTTACAATCTCTAAAGTTGCTATATTTTTAAAAGGGAATTTTTGAACTAAGTTTATAGGTAAGCAATTCCCTACCGGGTGTGTACTCCTATTTAGTAGTAGCTGTGCAAAAAATTAGCAATTCTTACGAGTTCCGCCAGCATAGTGTATTTATAACTTTTGTAGTCAGCATGATAACTGGGTCATTGTATGATTATCATTATGCTACTTAACAAATGGTTAAGTGTGACTTTTATATCCTTCATGAACGGCACAATGCACTTTACAATTATGAAGTTAAATAATCAAATTTTAGTAGCATAATTCGTAAAAATGTTGCTTAAGATTAGGATAATAGATATCTATTATTAAAGTTTTTATAAGTCTTGATGAATTGGATTCCTATTAACGCAGCATAAGAAACAATCGTATAAGTTTCTAAATTAAATATGGACGAGCTAAGTTCGACGGAAAATTCAACCGGATGTGAACAGTATGAGAAGAAGATGAAATAAACCTATCAAATACTATATTAACATCAGCATAGAGTTGCATAAAGCCTATTATGCTAGCAAGCAAAAAGTAACAGATATAA
Organism: Bactrocera oleae; assembly: GCF_042242935.1. Taxonomy (NCBI): domain Eukaryota; kingdom Metazoa; phylum Arthropoda; class Insecta; order Diptera; family Tephritidae; genus Bactrocera; species Bactrocera oleae. The sequence continues at coordinate 78,622,993 of NC_091537.1, forward strand.
ATTCAAAAAGATATTTTCATATTTCTTAAACCTGCATGGCATGGCAACCTCCCGATATCAGGCGATATAATAATCAAACATAATATATACAACATACTGGGTATATGAATACACTGTAAAAATGAAGCAAACCACAAATTAACCTAACTATTATAGTCTTACCACTGATCAATTAGATTTACTTATGGTTCAATATTCACAAATGAGCTAAAAATCTTTTTACAGTCCTTGCCCATACTTCTGACTAATCAATCGAGAACTTAGTTTATTCCAATATGATGAAAGATATTCTCATTAAGAACATATATTCATATATTATACGAAAAATTGTCTATGTCGTAAAACCTGTTGCTTAAGTCTTACTTACAAAATCGCTCTTTCTAAGCCAGGTGCTGCGGTACTGAGTAGGACCTGAGACGCATACGAGCTGCTATAATCTAAGGCAGCATTATTGTAGATGTGCTTTATATCCCCCAGGAACTTGCAAAAAGCAATTGCTCTCTCTAGAATGGTGGCTCACCAAATCTAACATTGGCATCATTACCGTAAAGCCGATACAAGTAGCGTACACACTCAGCCACGAAACTCAAAACAACTTGTGCTTACAATAACCCGCCGCAGTCTGTAGAACAAGCTGCTCATTTATAAGGCAGTTCTCAGATCGATGCGGTCGTATGAAATCCAAATCTGGAACAGCTCAGCTGCATAAAATTTTAAAAATATTCAAAGCTATTAAGAACTAAGCTTTTCGCACTATAGTGGGTGCATCTTTCTATGTTATGTGAGAAACTACGCTCTCTATCGAAACCTAAAGGTGCCCACTGTACAGAAAACTGTTGGTGAATTTTATAGTCGTTACCTCCGCCGATTGGATATCCATGAAATGTATCAGTGATCCCGTTTGAAAATAGTTAACAGCGTCAAAGACTAAAAATATTATACATCCCCTTTCGATTCAATTGATCTCTAACTTTTGTAATAACTTTTCTAGAACTCTATTTATGTACTCGTACAGTTACTAACATTGTACTTAAATTTTTTCAATGTGTAAGGAAAAATATGTTAATTTATATTATATTTTTCAATTAAAGCATTATAACTCCATTACCGATTTCGTTTCACCTTTATCTACCACCAAAAATAAAAGTTTTACTTGCATATATGAGTTCTATACAATTGATTCGTACCCATTACAAATTTAATGCTGCTTACCATATCTGAAACGCTTTGTTGCTCACACCAATTAATTGATTCCTATCATTTATCTGTCAAATTTAATTTATCGATGTCTCACCTAAATAATAGCATTCATAGTTTTGCTAATTTTGGTTTTCAAAGAATTTGTTGGGTGTTGTTTTTTGAATAATGAGTAGTGTTTGCAAATCGTTCGATGTGGAAAGTCACGTATTAAGGTAAGTGTACATTGTTGAATGTCAGGCTATAGAAAATCAATTGTTTTGATTTGCGTGACTTCCGGATTCATGGTCGTAAGCTCGGTGTATAGAATTTGAATAGTTGATATATTCTTCTATCTTATGTTATATTCACAACTTATAACATAACTTTTTGTCTATATTTATTTTCTAAAAATATGAATTTTCTCTAACAAAAATTAGTGCTATATTCGTTGCTGGCGTAAGAGTTTGGAGAAATAATGAGTTCGCTTTTCAAAAGGCTTGTAGAAGGCTTTTAAGGGTTAATTCAAATCCGTTTAAAGCTTTTGATGTTCTGTTTAAATATATTTGTTGGCTATTTTAATTTTGTAGTTAATTATAATACAGCATATTACAGAGGAAGATTGTATTTGTAAATCGTTGGGAAAGCTTCAGATGTTTCATTACTAAGAAGCACCGTATCGAAAGTATTTAGTTAACTTAAGACGGTTCAGAGCGGTTATGGCATTGGGAGCAGAGTGAATTAGAAATACATGAGAAAAATTTAGCAAAATCTAAACGGCTTTTCGTGAAAAAATTTGGTATATCTGGAGTGGTTGGTTGTATTGGTGGCATGATGTCAGATAATTATTACAGTATTGCAATGGTTATTGAGTTATAGCGTTATTATGGTGAAATTTTCCCGAAAATTCCATAAAATTGAGAAGAATTATGTTATGTTCATTATATTTTTGTGTTTGCTTCTAAAGAATAGCAAAATTTTGCAAAAATATGTGAAGCTTTCATTATCAATCACATCTCACACGATAAGTTATGTTGCACAGCTAGACACGACGTTTCGTTGTGAACAAAAGACCGTCGCTTATGAGTCTGGTTCGTAGAAGGTATGGCTACCGAGATGCTTCAAAAGTTTGACAGTAAAAGAGAAAGTGTATCGATTAACGCGTTAGCACCAACAAGACAGTATCCAGTTATTAATGCTATCATTGTGATGATATAAGCCTTGCTAAAAGCAAATACTTCAACAGACCTCTACCGTTCCATTTCGGTCCAGAAAAATATCATACCTTGTCATCAGAATACCTTGATTTTGAATATAATTTGTGTTTTGAAAAATCGCTGGGATAGATCAAAACTCTAACTGGTTAGTATTTTCGCAACATTTGTGCCTCGATACAAAACTCTCTTCGCTATACTTAATAATGATGCGATGGCTCTACTGCTCGCGTGATTTTTCGAAAAGAGAATTTGTGAAAGAATAAGTACAAGTAATACCTGGTCTTTTTGAGTTTCGGTATCGGAGTAGCTAAAACTTGAAAACACGGGAACCTATCGGCCAATGCGAAAACTAGTTTAATTTACAATCTTTTATAATACACTCTGCTACATATGAACATATATTAATTATTTATATGTTTGTATCAATGGATGGGCATATGTTGTATGAACGAGTATCCTCGCTCTACTTATATTAACAAAATATATAAATATGGAACTGGCATGCGCCGAAGAGCGCAACAAAGCATTGAAAAATTAATTAAATTAAAATTAAATTGTGAAAACCCCTTTTACCGCATTGTGAAAACGTGGTGGCAAAGGACAAATGGGACAAGGTAACTCCCAACAGGGAGGATTCAACAATATTCCCATACACACATGCATATACAGCAAACACATGCATAGGAAAATCTCTCCAAAATTTAGATTTATATACGCTTGCATGTAAGTTTATCACCGCGTATGTGTGTGCGTATTGTGTGCGGTGTGTGCCTGCCTCAATACTTCAAATTACCGACCGAGTGTTAAATTGATTCGATTTGCGCAGCTGTGTCCTTGCATGGACAAGTAATGCGAAACAGCAATACAACAATAACCAAAAAAAAAAATTATCGCTGATAATGTTGATGCTGAGCGGTGCCACCGCCGATGCCATTTCCGCCTAATGGTGGTTGTTGGCGGCATCGGTGGTCAATGCTAATGGTAATCGTGTGCTGGGCACTGCTGGTTATTGCTATTATCAGCATTGTTTTCTTTTTCATTCAGTAGTGATTTTGATTTTTCATGCCGATCAGTTTTATCTATAGCTATAGGCATACATACATCTCTACCTGCCCGCCATTACCAGTATTCAATGAACGTTTTTGTCTATAGCATATTAACTAAAATGTCCTGCAAACGCTACACAATCAATAAATACATACATATGTATGTATGTCTGCATAGTCGCTTCGTCAATTTGACATGTGTGTCACTAATTGTTTGGTCAGCATTCAAAAACATGTTCGCCTTCATCACCCAGGCGCGCTGTAAATAAATAAATTTCATGCTAATGTTGTTGTTGTCTTTTGCTGTATTTGAATGTGGATAGGTGCCCTCGTGTGTGATATGTGTGTGAGGGTCTTACTTTGGTGGCTACGCATTGTGAATGAATGGTCTTTAATGTGATTTTCGTTGTGGCTGCAGTGGCATTAGATTTATTGTTGTGATGTGGCGCTAAATGCTTTTGTTAATGTAGTTGTTGTAGGTTTTTGTAACACCATGGCTTGTAGGAAATATTTATGTATATTATGGAATAGAAATAGAAATATGTGTATAACATTGATTAAATTTCAATAATTTAAAATTAGGTTAGGTTAGATTCAAGGACCGATGGAGATCCGATGGAAGATGGTGATCGCACTTGGACCTATAAACAGTATTTTGTGAAACTAGAAATTGGAACCCTTGCAATCAGACTTTATAAACGACAAATCGCCTTGAGTCGAATACAAATATGGGTTGGCGTTTTATTTCTAGACTATCTCATTTGGATTTCTATGTGAGCTTCCACACGTTGTTACAATCTGTTTCGGTAGCACTGCTGTAATACTTTCTGGTCTTCTTTTTTGCTTTTCCCTTAGTATTCTCACAACCGTAGAATTAAACTAAAGTATAATTACACACGTTTAGAAGTTGTTTCCCAAAAGTTTTCGTGGCGACTATACTGGTTTAGTCTTTTGTTTAAACTTTAAACTTACTTTTCCCGAAACTACTTTTTTTGTAGCGGTCGTCACGGTATCTCAAGTTCTAATAAGTCGATTTACTTTAAATTTGGCATTTTATAAATATCTCTCTCATATGGACCCAAACAACTGAAAATATCTAGTTTGTATTATTAGAAAAAAAAATAGAAAATGTTAAAATTCGTCGCGGGAATCAGACTTTGTCTGTTGACTAAGCTAAACTAGAATTAAGAATTAAGCTAAAGTCATTTAGAAAGAGACTGAAGATTATTGATCACGAACATTTCAATTTGGCTTCTAAATATGATTAAAACTTTCATTGCACAATACTTAACTTACAGTCTAAATAAATACTCTGAGTTTCTTTTTAATTCACTATTCTTTAACAATATTTTAGCTTTATGAACCTCTTCCTGCCTCCGAACATGATATTCGTAAGCATTTTGTGGTGAAATATTAAAGTATTTTTGACATTAAAGAATATATTCAACTGGAATATTTTTGTATAAATTTCTGGTGACTTCGGCAAAAAATTTTAGAAAGTCACTGCTCTGTATCCTACCGTCTGCTGCGGCAATAGAAAACTAGACAGCCTCTCGGCAACTCCGCAACATACATATGTAGGTATGCCTTACTTTCCTGCTATAAAAGAATTGAGCATACTTAGTCCAAAAACATTTATTGTAACCAAAACCGGCCCACTCAAATAGTTAATGTTCTGAGACTGAGCGAGGCATCCAATCCTTTTCCTACAAGGTATTAAAATACGAAAATGATTGTGGGAGTATATGTAAAGGATGTTTGTATATTAGTGTGGATCGAAAAAAACCAATTGTTTTTTTATTTCGCTGTGCACTCTCAAAAATTGGTGGATAGACACGTTTAAGAAGGGCTCTCCAACATATTTTGTTTTGTGGATTTTTGTAGAGCAGTAAACTTGCTGCAGGTCTTTGAGCTTTGCAATTTAAAATGATGTTTTCATTGAGTCTATTTGATAATAAGAAAAAAATAGAAAATCGGTAGCCGCAGGACCTTTCCGTTAAAAGTAAGAGCTCATACTTGGAGAGCCTTTCTTGGAGGTGTCTGTCAACCAATTTTTCAAAGCACGAAATGATGAAAAACATTAGTTTTTTTACCCACCCTAATGTATAAATGCATGCAGTTCTGTTGTTAGTGTCCTTACTTTGCTTAGTTTTATAAATTTAAGGCGCTTATTCCAATCAGCTAACAATTAGCACACATTTTTTCGTTGACGCTGTTAATTTGCAATTGTTTGGCGCTGACAATTCTCTCAGTAAATGATTAACGAGTGGAACACTGGCAGACATAACAAAAACTACTGCAGACTAATGTGAGCATATAATCGGTTCTCTATAAGTGATAAGCGTATATAAGCTTCAGATCAGCAAGGCTATGTTTGCACCATAATTTCAAACATATATATTATATGTACGTTATTTTAACGAAATCACTTTTATTTTCAATTTGTCTGCTTTCGTGAAGACGGAGGTGATCTATATATATAATTTAAAGTAGTCTATATATAATATATATAATTTAAATGAAAAGTCAGAAAACTAAAACAAACAAAAAAATTCTTAGACTCTATAGTATCAAATCATCACTAACTTTAAACGAAAATTGATTTCCATGTCATTTCAGGGGTTTCCCAGCTTTTGTTTAACTGTAATATTACAATTGAAAAGGTATATTAAACCAATGAAAAATTAAATAATAAGAACCATCGTAAATAAAATTACATTCGCGATTTTCTCTTATTTTCTCTCCAGTCGCTTATACAAAAATGTTTAGTGGTATATTGACCTTCTGATATTCATCGATACGGGTCTTACTTATTCACCTTGTCTGTAAAAAGTCTAACCTAGATAGTAGTCATGAGGTGGAAACTCCAGTGGCAGTTGTTTTGGAAAATTCTTACCCAACCGATTTTTCACTCAACCTTTAGAGAGAATGAGATTTTGAACATATCATAATCCCAGTTTACAAATTTTCGAGACGAATATTAAAGCACGTTGAAATAGTTGAGGTAGTTCCATATTCGTACGTAAGTAACAATGCATTACACACAAATTATGATGTCATGAAATATACTAATTATGTCTGCAAATACTTCCATATAAACAAATACCGGTATATTATCGTATTAGATATAAATATTATATATGCTAGAGTCAAACCAACTTGTAGTAAATTACTTTCTAACTAGTTTGAACTGCAAGCATATCTAGTCGGCTTACCGTCTTTCTTCAATATAAACATTAAAGAAAGTTAACTTCAACTGCACCGAGGCAATAGAACTTACACAGGTGCCTAGCAGAAAAGGGTATAAAGAGATATTTTTATTGGTTTTTATCAATCACTTTGTATGTCAATCACTATTGTATGTTATAATCGTTCAATCTGAACAATATGTTTGGAGATTTTAGCTTTGAAAAATAATCTAAATATATCAAAGTTCGTGAAGATGAAGTGTGATATAAAAATGTTCTCCATACAAGCCCATGATATTGACCTATACATTTCAAACTCATTGTTTCAGCTCAAATCGACTCAGCTCGTCACTCTGATTATTTATTATTATAATAAATTTTAAATTAGTTCAAAATATGGAGAAAAAAAAATTAAATTTGCACTTTGTTCGAAAGTTCCCCTGTTCAAATAAAAATTTTTTCCTCTAATAATGAGCCTAATTGAATATCAAACAGGAATTTCGTTTGTTATACTGGTATATATTTGGGTAGGTCAACGCTTTACTGCTAGGCACATATGATAGTACATACGTATGTATTAGCTATGTATAGTACATATTAGATATATTGCCAACGGTGCATTTAGTCATAACTTAGCGGTCATGTGAATTGCTATGCTCAGTATTTACTATAGGCGGCAACAAATCATCTGTGACCCCAATTATATTCGTAGCTGGTATTATATCATATTTAATTAAATCGTATTTAGTGGACGTTTATTGGTTCAGTATGTTCAGACACTTAAGGCACTTAAAATGATAAGTGTGTGTTAAATGTTTATGTACTGATAAATGGTGTCTGCTGATGTACTGTTTGTGGAATATGCAGAATTACTTCGAATTGCTGATAGATTTTAAGTGAATGTAGTCTTAGATAACATAATTCAAATCTCTATCTTTTTACCGTTGCAAACGCGGTTAGAACTGTGGCCAGACAATAATACAGTCGAACTAAATTATATCTTAGATATAAGGCTTAAAGTATTTAACTGGTTCTCTAAGCAGTCCTACAATAAATAACCATTTTCCTTCGAACAAATATTTTTTGATTCAGTGATGAACATAAGGAGAAGTCAGCTCTAATCAAAAGAGACACAAATACTTGTATATGTCCAAATTGCAGAGCGACAAAAATATCCTCAATTCTCTAACAAAGTTTTTATAGAGTATTTGTTTGGAGGAGAGTGTGCGGAAAAGCTGCAGTACCTAATATGCTTAACATGTTCAAAGAGAAGCTCTCATTGTCATGCAACACACTCAATGCCATTCTACATATAGAACTCGCGCTTATAGCCGTCAGTTGCCTTACTTCGAATGTCGTTGTAAGACTGAACTTATCTACTTCGTGTGAGCTTATCAGGTGCTGGTCAACGTTTAGCTCCTGTGCGACTGCGAGATCCTTCTCCGCTGAACTATTTCCTCTTAGCAGGGTTCATCTTGCCGCAATGTTGGGAGTTCTAAATTATCAAAATTGCATGGACGATGGTGAGATGGAAATATCTACATAATTTTTTCACCACTTTCCACCACTTAAAATCAGACGTTCTACCAACCAGCCGATTTGGCAGCCTCAACAAATTTATGGCAGGCTCAAAGAGCTTTGTGGATAAGCGACGGTCCTTTGGATCCTTAGTTAGGTGTTTGGGCTTCACAACGGACCACATTTCTAGGTGACAATACTCTTTTCGGAGTGTGCCTTTTTAAAAGCTGTTACTTGATTTATGATATATTCGGTTAGGTTTGCCATTTTGGTTCGGTGGTTCGGTTCGCGCCACGCATCGCACTTTGCATCAAATATTCGTTGCTCATAATCGCTCAGCAGTACGCGCCGAAGATGATATTAGTGAGTAGAGTGGTAATGAAGAAGACCCAAATGAGTCCATCCGCTATCTCGCGTAACAGCTTGTGCAAGATTTAAAGGCGAACGACCATCAAGCGCGTCGCACGTTCAGTGCGCTATGGACATAGGTACTCATTGGTCCATATTTATTCAAAAATTAAGACAGTCATAATGTTACAGTTATAGTAATAGAAAACGCTGTAGAGCCACGATGAACTAATTTTTAGGGACCGATTGATTGATTGGAGGATGTTGATGTGCCGATGATGGCGGCAAGATGAGCTACATGTGTGTACAGTCAATGAAACAATATATTTATTGAAAAAAACTTTTGGTGAGCGCATTAACTCGCGTCGTGGGCCTGTGACGTTTCCAAGATCGTGCGATTTAACACCGCTGGGCTATTATTTGTGTTGTTATGTGAAGTCGCTTATCTACGCAGATAAGCCCGAGGCGATTGACGCCTTTAATGAGAATATTCGGTGCGTTATTGGTGACATAGAATTTACTCGAGCCAGCCGTGATGGTCACTTGCCCGAAATCATTTTAAAACATAATAGCGAACCCTTATCATTAGTTTGTTTCTTCTTGAAAACCACATGTCTGAAAAGATACACAAGCAATATCTTAAGGAATGGTGGTAATGCCTTTATTTTCCAGCTCTCTCTTCTGCAGCCAACTTAAAGAAGTAAGGAGCCGTCAAAATTGACACTTATCGGAGAATGCTAAGCAGTGCTAGGGCCAGATAGCGATGATCTCCTTATGTAAGGCTCTATAAAACTTCATCATTAAAGGTGTTACTACATTTGTATAATTGAGAGCATTTACAAGAATGACAGCATATTTTCGAGCTAATTGGGTAAAGAGTAAACAAAAATTGCATAATCACTCTCATTTCTGAATATTATCTCAGTCTACTTTATTTTTTTTTTCCTTTAATAGTTCGTTGGAAAAAGAGAGGACTACATAAATATCTTATAAGTTTATAAATGCATAAGTCGGTACTTTTGTACTTAGAAAAATATTTTCAAAAAAATAAAACATTTTAAAACCTTTTCTCATGCAATTTTGTGCGTTGGCTGACGTTTTGACAGATGAATGAAACTGTCAATGCGATGATGTTGACGAAGCTGACGATGATGTAGAAGAGAAAGGGCCTGATGAGAATGACTCTTCACTAACTTCACCACTTAAGTTCACACAAAAATGACTGCGATGAGTTATGATGGCAGGCAGGGAAAAATAAGGATTTTTTAATAGAATTCTGTAAAAACTGTGGGAGAGAGGGGAATCTTTGAAGCAAGATAAACATACTCGAAGGCAATGTGTTATTTACTCTCCTCTTTTTTGACTTGTCATGCTGCTGAAATATATAAATACCCACAAACAAACAAGGCAAAAAATGTTGCAATCATGCAACAAATATGCAACATGCCACAAAAAGGCAAAAACAATTAATAGTTTATATATACTTAACCAGCACTTGCCGCATACACTTTTCACGCTTATTATGCTGTGACATACCGCGCACCCCCGCGTTAAATGCCGCCTACAGTTACTGTCGCGCCGCTGCTGCTGCTCTTTCAGTGCGTTAATTACGCGTTAAGCTGTCAAATGACATGGGTACGTGCGGCAGGCAGTAATTTTTATCGTAGCAACGCATCTACCAAGGCATAAACGAGCAACAATAACCACAACAACAACACAAATGACAACATGCCGCATATGCTTGACAAGCGTAAGCGTCTTGAGAATGTCAAAGTTGCGTGAGATAGTGACGATGTGGGTGATTGTTACATACATACATACGTTTATACTTGACAGCAGCAGCAATGTCAACTCTTTACATAAAGAGTACAAAATAATCCACGCTAAATAGCAGAAAACGGCGCATAGTCGCAGTTGCATGCAACAACACCTACCTGCGCACAGGTTTATTTATTGTACAAGTATATTGGAGTAGAGATATATGTACACATGCTTATATATGCGTGTAGATATGTCTACTTTGACAGTTGAGTGAAAACACACGCTTCCACCGCACACTCACTTACACTCACGCTGCTCACCACCTCACTTCGCTCAACCATAGTCATTTGCATAGTTTCCATTCTGTCAATTTGTTGCATTTTTAATCGGCTGTCAACATTGTAGGAAAGTGTGATGTACATAAATCTTGTTGGTAATGCCATTGCCCGTACGGAAAAAAGGGCGCAAATTATTGACAGTTGATTTACAAGTCAAATTTGACAAACTCCGAACTCATTTCCTGTTTTTTCGTTTTTTTTTCTCCGATTTCACTACATTTTCACTTTCTGTCGCTTACTCTTCTGATCGCTTACGTTTGTCTTTTAATTATGGAAATTTGAGTACCTGAATGGGCGCACTTTCAGTATTTTGGGGGTAAAATGCGTTCAGTAACCCTTACACAGTATTTGTTCGGTGTGGTTCATGTGGGAATTTTAAACAGCGTAATGAAACTCTCTGCCTTTATGAGTACGTTTTAGTTTATCGCTGCTTTTTCACACCTTCGCTAAATATTTGTGTTAGTTTGACATCCTGTTTAAAAAGAAGACAATTGAACTTTTAACCTATGTACTTGATTAAACTATAGCGTGAGGCGAATTCTATTTAATATACATAAATAAATATATAACAAAAATTCTTTATCCCATTTCTGTACCGTTAAGTCGACATAAGCGTTTTGGTACAAGTCAAAATAGTATACTAATATCTACTATGCAAGTTTTCCTAAAGTCAAGTCTTTCTTCTTTTTTCTTTTTTTTTTTAATAAATTTCTTGCCTATTCAAAAGTTCTGACGACGTTACGAGTGAGCAATCGAGTAATTGAACTAAATTGTTCCGAAAGCTTAATAGGTAGAGCTTTAAAAGTTAATATCTTTATTATTTAGTAACTTCGCTGTATTTCCTCAAGGAATTTAAGCTGCTTTAAAGATTCAGTCATGTTTATTACGCTTCCTGTTCCTGGAATAACGGCATATTATAGAGAGTACCCGAAATTTTCAAAAATTTCAATTTGACACTCAACAGCTAGGATTTTAACATATTATAAATGAACTCATATGCTCGTAGCCTCATTTTGCTTCTAACATAGTACCACTTTTTTTAGAGTTTTAAGTGTAGATATCTATTATGTTTGAACGATGTCTTCCGTTCAATATTTTTATCAATTATGACTCTAAACTAGTTTGATGTAGTTTGGTCTTCTATGACGTTCCATTGGGGTTTTTGTTCTGTCTGTTATACTTTCTTTCTTCTCTGAGAGTAGCGCACACAGCGTCAAATCCAGCTTATCGCCATGACTATACCAATATGGGGAATTTTTTTGATTTGAATATCATAGAAATAATATTTCCATTCAAACAAATATTAGACTGTATTAGCGTCAAAATATTCAAAAATCGTGTCAAATGTCATTACCATTTTAACCAACTCGGCTTCTACTTCATTGGAAACTTTTGGTACAGTTGATTTTGGATTTTCCAGACGATACAACTAGCACTCGTATGTGGGATTGAACATTATATTAGGATCATTCTTAATTTGTCGTTTGTCCTTTTTTCGCGTTCAGCAAATTTTTTTCTAATTATCTTTGCATGATATTCTTAGTAACGGTGTATTTCACAGCTGCCAAGTATATGGTTGAGATAAGCTTTTGCATTGTTTTTTTTTTTTTTTTTTTGTTAATTTTTCGTTTTTAAATAAAAATAAAATATTTCAAAAAGGCTTAAAAATATATGAAATAAATTAATAATAATTTGAAAAATCATTCTTTTTTCTTCCGATCGAAATAAGCTCTGAGCAACTGTATGTAGTACATATGATCGAACATCGATGGAGTATTTTTTAGATGAAGGAAAATTATTCTACAACTACTACCACATTGTCGTAGGCGTCGCTCACGCGAATAACAATAGACCCCATTCGTTTCCTTTTCTCGCAGTTGACGCCAAATACCAAGTGAAACCAGGTTGATCTCCAACTGATCTTACCAACGGAGTGGATATAAACATTATTATATTCTTCCCTGTCCTCTACTTCCATCAGCGGTTACTGGATCGAACACCTTCAAAGCAATAATGCTTTAATCAGCATAGCCGATGTCTTTTTATACCCTGCACAGGTCTGTCTGTCTGTCTGAATATGCGCGAACTAGTCTCTCGGTTTTTGAGATATCGCTCTGAAATTTTCCACACATTCTTTTCTTTGAAAGAAGCTGCTTTTTTGTAGGGACCGCCGCTATCGGTTAACTATAGCATACAGCTGTCATACAAACTAAACGGTCGGAATCAAGTTCTTGTGAGGAACCTTTTGTCTTTGTGAAAGGTATTATAGCTTTGGTGCAACCGAAGTTAATGTTTTTTTTTCTAAGCTATGTCAATGTCGTCGTATAACTAGTACAGCTTATCGTTTAAGCGTCTGCGGTATGCGCCGCTGCCAATGTTCAAAGTAGTATCAATTTTCCGCAAAGCCCTGCTCTGGTCAACTCAAAGTGCCGTCTCCTCGCATGTCGACACCGTCCATGCTTCTGCACCACATATCAGCATGGATATAATTAGAGATTTGTAGATATTGTTTTTGGTTCGTCAAGAGAGAACTCTACTTTTCAATTGCTTACGCAGTAACTCAAAAATTAATCATTGCTAATAAATTATGTTGGGATGCAAAAGGGTGGAGAAATCTCTCACAATTCGAATAATCATGACGACTTTAGGGCATCTCTTATGAATAGATTTAATTAGTTGCGTGGATTACAGACTCAGAACTAATTAAAATAGTGAGACTTACATGTTCCAAAATAATTACCCATTAAGCAATGTTTATACATATGATTAGTAAGTGATTTCTGATTAGGCTATTAATACAAGTATACTACTAAAGCTTAACTGAACGATTTCTGTTATAAAAGTGGGTCAGAGCCAACCACAAAGCGGGACTCACAGTCATAAGACATTTACTACAAGTTTAAGTGCAATATAAGCCTATTTCAAATATATATGAGTTTTATACATAAAACTTAGTAAATAAACTGTAAAATAATAAAAAGATAGTCATAAATTTGACCACCCATAAAGTGTGAAAAATTCCTAGCTTAACGCTCTGTCTTTTAATTCACAAATTAAAACGAAAACGGGCCAAGCAATAATTTTTTATCAATACTTAGATAAACTATAAATGTCACTTTTACGACGATTGTAACAAGAAAACACATAAACTATTGAAAATGAAATGCAAATGCCCGTTTTAAAAAAAGACGCAGTGAAAGCTAAGGCAACAGCCATGTGAAGTGAGCTAAAAAGTCCAATGCGAAGATTTAAAAGCGGAAACTGAGCCACCTGCAACACGCCGGCGGCAATCAATAGGAGAGAAATATTGATTGGCAGTTGAAGAAATCCACAAACAGACATACATACATACACATCTGTGAAATTTAATTTGTGAAATTACACAGGTTACCTAGAAGACGATCCGCACACCGGCTGCGGTAGCATAGCGGAGCCAACGGCAACAGTCGGCAACATAATCGTAACTTAACGTGAAGTAATGGTACCGAAGCGGTGGTGTAACGAAGTGAACAGCAACAACAATAGTACCGTAACATTTCGACAAACACACACACACATATACCACTACAAATGAGAGTCGTAAAGGGCTGGGTGGCGTCAATGCTCTGTGGAAAGAAATGCATCTGCTGCAACGTGTCGTTGACAGCGTCCCCTAACGCCTAGTTGCTCACTAATATTGGCAGCTGATTGTTGACGTCTTGGTTGTTGTTACTTTTATTGCTTTTAGTCTCGTTGTTGTTATTGTTGTTGTTGTAATTTTGCTATTTTTGTTGTTTTTACTGTCATTGTTGTTGTTGTATTTGTTAGTACCTCACATCGAGGCGCTTTAGTTGTTTTGCTCTTGCAATAAAATTTTATGACAATCACCAATGAGTGCAACGTAGCAAATCGAATGTTGCCGCTGGCAGTAACTACATACAGCAGCGGCAGCAGGCGTTGTGCCTCTAAGTGACTGGGCGCGTCACTACGTTATATCCTGCACATATGCATACAGATCCATACATTTACAACAACAGTACAGCATGTTTGCATACATATGTAGGTGCAATGTGGCATATCGCCGCCTGGAGGCATCACTTTGAAGTCTCGCCTCCGTGCCATCTATATCTATGGTATGCTTTTTTACACGATGCGCAGGTGTAATTGTTTGACGCTATGTGCAGACATGTTTATTGTGCTTGCTTGATTGTGCCTGGCATGGGTGAATAGTAGTATCTATAAATATTATTGGTATGGCAAACAAATTTATTATTGCAAGCAGCTGAGGTGGTGCAGCGAAAGCTGAGCCGTTGCTCGTATGTTTAAGGGCAATTGAATGGGTCAACAAATGTTTGCAGCAGTGCTTTGTTTTATTTGACGAAAATACAGTGTCATAAAACATAGCGTCTATTTATGAGTAGGCAATAAAAAGTGTTGCAAGTTGCTGTAAAAAAATTTGGTTTCCAAAAAATACCTATAACTATTTGAAGTTAAAATATGAGTATTGCTTTGTTGTGCAGGTAACGACTCGTAACATTTTAGTTTATCACTGGAAAGTTTAAAATATACATTTGCAGTAATTGCTGCAAGTTATGAGCCATTGTAAAAGTAGATGAGTCGTAACTGCATAAGAGAGCGGTGGCTGTGGAATTTAAACATGCTTTCCAAATATACTGCACCCCACCCTGCTTTAGACGACTATTAGCGCGATGGAAAATTCTCTTCTAATTCAATTGTTATTTAATCAAGTTATTTTGGCTTAGCAGCCTGTAAGAAATGTTTTAATAGTGCTCGCCTCAGTCTGGAGAACAAAGCCAGAGTCAACATCTTAATTCGAGTAGTATAAATTATATCCTAAGGCTCCGTACGGGAGGATTGGTTCTCCTTGCGTTTACTATTTTTTGTGTGGTGAAAAGTTTTTGTTTGATTCGCGTTTTTCCCCAGAACATTACAAGATAGTTTCATTGTTTTGGTAATACAAAATTTGCACGATTTTTAAACGTTGTTTCAGATTAAGTGCGTTCATTTTAAAATGGCAAACCAAACTGAGTATAAATCAAGTCACAGCTGTCAAAAAGATCATGTCCCTAAAAAGTATTGGCTCACTGAAAACTACACGTCTAGAAAATCACTCGATATACCTAACAACAAACAAACAAACGCTCGGAAATCGGTCACCATATAACCTAACTAAATTGCTTGACATCTGATAGGAATTGTACTATAAAAAAAGTTAATTCAGTGTAACATTTTAGTTCTAAAATGAACATAAAGCCATTTCTAATAAAAATTGTTTAGCCTCTTCGAATTCAATAAATAATGCTAAAGTCGAAATTTTCTCGAAATCTGAGCTGGTGATAAAACTTCAGCAGCAAGATTTATGGGTTATGAGAAAGCTGACATGTGTCTATGTCGCATTTGCTTACTGCGATCAACAGGCTCAACCGTAAGACCACCTCACAGCAGTTTCTGCGTCTATGTGAGACCGTTAATGAAACAAAGATCCACTGGAACAAACCAGCAATCAAAGATTAGTCGAAACGGTAGACTTTACCCAGAAAACTTGTCCAAAGAATACTAGGTAGGTGGGTAGGTTGAGTGGATGTCTGACGACGTACCTAAGCTTTTAGCAGCCCCAATGTAACACCAACGCAACTAAAATCTCCTCACTCTTTTTCTGATAAATAATAAAGCTCATCAATATAAAACGTTTATATGTGCAACCTCCGCAACATCATCAAAAAAACCTCGATCGTTAATTGCGATTATTTTCTTATATATTATATTATATTATATATAAAGTTTTTCATTCGCATAAAAGTTGTTCTATAGTCTCCTCTGCTCGTTCTGGTATCTAATTTTTTAAAAAGACACCACCACTCTATTATCTAAGTTGGACCTAGCTGTATAGATACTTATCCCAGTGTGTCTGTCCATCTTACTCCTGTCCTACTCTTCTATGAAAGAGAAGGCAATATTGGGGACCAAACTTAAATTTGACTTCCAAATTATTTTTTGAAAATCCGTAATATTGGTTAGAAACGGGAACTTGCTAAGTAAGTAACTTAGAATGCCCCATATTACAGCCGACTAATAGTGAGGAGTCCTACAGTCTAAGAGCTGACTTTGCTGTCACTTGCTTATACAACAAGTATTTTGTATCTTTTGATAAGTTTAGTGCTTCTCGGAGCACTCTCGTTATATTACGAGAGGACAGTACTCCAACAGCAATGAAAACAGAAAATTCGAGCTAAAGCTTAGCTCTACTCTGCTTGACATATAAAAATTTCTATTAAGCCAGAATATTTTTTATAACCCAAGAAATATCACTTTAACCTTTCACAATCTTCTACAACTTTGAAATAAAAGAAAACAATACGATCGCACTAAATATGTAGATTAGATAGTTTATGGTTCACTAACAAGCCATTACATTTAATCAGCATGAGAATCAAACAAAACCTCTGATAAAACATATTACTTCCGTACATACATAATCAATGGAAAGAAATCAGAGAATGTTAAGCAATAGAAAGCACACATATCAAGCGAGTGTGAAGAACGTGCAGTCGTGAAAATGAAATCAATAACGAACTGCTTTGAACGGCTTAAACGCTATTAAAACGAACGATTACGCCTGGTGCAATCGCGGTCATTACAAACAGATGAAGACGAAACTGTGTTTTTAATGGACCCATATATGGTGCACACATGCGCTTCAGTCTCTATGGGTGGATAACTGAAAATGCACCGTAGTGTAGCGTAGACACGTGTGTGGGTTGCAACCGAAAAACCATTCATGCTGCTGGCATAAACGACTAGGCGAGACCGCAACCAATATTTATAATCGTGTGCGCTTGTTTGTATTAGTAGATGGGTGATAAGTTTTAAACTAGACTAAACTGTGAGGCATTCAAGTGTTAAAGAGGCAGTCAGATATACAAACAAGGGGATAGTCAAAAGCAGAGGCAGACGAACTTAAACAGTCGTTCAGCAGCAATAGTAACAGCAGCAGCGGCAGCACCAGCACAATTCTATAGCCGACAGGTTAGACAGACTAGAGAGTTTATGTGACGCTACCGAGACGCATTCCATAAAATTTATTACCTCATTAGGCATTTCAAATGAGACGCGTTTTCACGGCATGGACCACAAAAGTAAAACCCGAAGCAGGCACTTAAACAAATGTATAGAGAATAAGAAAAACAGCGGACGTAACAATTGAGAAAGAGAAAACGTATGTTGTTAGGAAAGAAAAGGAAAATACAATATGTTTTTGGTTATGCGCCTTTTTATTATTCTTGTATTTGCCCTTATTGGTTTCTCACAGAGATCAACATTTATGCTTTTAGGTTTTAGGAAATTTCTTGCTTCGAAATGATAGGAGGTTATCAATTCTTAGTAAAAGCATATTTATAATAGATTTATACTCGTATAGCCAGTTATTAAATCTTTACATCGAGCTGAGTTGTAAACGAAATTTTGTTTGGAGTTTAAGAAGGTCGCTCTTTGTATACTTTTGGTATGTGAGCAAATGGAACGACTTTCCTTCCAGTGCCCTTCAGTATTTTTGCAAATGTGTAAAAGTTGTGCAATCAATAAGTGTGCAGCCTTTTGAGTTGATATGTTTTTCCTTAAAATTTTCAAAATATTCATCGTGAAACATTTTGATCTAGTAACAGAACTATAGAACTTTCTTGGTAAGGTTTTTATCATAAAGATTTTGAGGTAGATTTCTGATGGAATAGTCACTTTTAGTTAATTATATTCACCTCAATTTAGTATCAATTTTGTCAGAAAAAATGTACAAAAAAAAAGAAACTGGAGAACAAAAATTTAGAAAAAAAGTGCTGTCTTTAAGCACTGGCCTTAAGCTGACAGGTTTATAACTATTCCAAATAGAAAACTAAGCCTTTTGTTAAACTCAAGACAACACTGTAAACTAAAATCGGACGAAATATATGAGGCTATCTAATATTTTCGCTTTTCGCCTTCAATGTACCTTGGTTAGTTGGTTGGTTGAAAAGGGAGGCGCAAAAGGACTAAACCGGCCTCTGCCTATCTATCTGGCCTTTTGTGCTCTCCGGTCGTAACCAAGTTTAGACTTATCCAGCAACTCAATTGATTTGGTGAAATACCTAATTTTTTGCCGCCCCTGCTGCCCAATGTTTCATAAGTTGGAGCATTGGGAACCGTGGAATATACCGCGTATTATCCGGCAAAGATAATGTTGCAGCGTCTCAGCATTCTGAGGATGCTCTGGATTTTCGCATCCGCTTTTCAAATTTTGTGAAGGGAAGGTCCCCTGTGATGACCGCCACAATATTACTAAGCTCCCTTTTACATAGAACTAGAAGCGTTTTTTCTGTCCACCATCAACACAATCCCAAAGTAACTTTGTGGTACGCTCTGTGTTGTTAGTGTTCCAAGACCTAGGGTGTTCCGCTAGAGTCCATTGCTTCAAACAATCTTTGAACGAGCTGAATGGTTTGAGGTAGCTTACAGAATTTCTCTGCTTTTCGTTTCATACTATCCTTTGATGATATTTACTGATTTAGCTACTGAGTGTCTAGTTTTTGCCTGCAGTGAGACTTAGTGCTGGCACTAAGCATAACCTTAATTGCTGCTTGGCTGTTCACTTGAAGGTTTATGGACTTGCTGGTTAGAACAGAGGCCTATTTAGCGCCTTTTGTTAAGCTAAAAACTTCGGCCTGAACGACTGAATTGTAGTTATTTAGTTTGAAGCTACTTGCAGAAGTAGCCCGCTCGGTGTATATGTAAATTTTGCCGTTGAGACTGTCGATCACAGAACCATTGGTCCATTCTTCTCTAGTGTGGGATGAAAACATTGTATTTCATTCATTTTGTATCTCCTTACCTCAGTCGCCGACCTATACTTTACTTATCCTTCGATTATAAGAAAATCTGTTTAGTAAATTTCTTTTGTAGTTTGTAAGAACCAGCTTTTCACTTGCTTAGCTGACATTCTCTGTTCCTAAAAAAGTCAACAACATTTTTTTATGCCCACCAAATTTAACTTTAACTTTTACTTCAGTGATTGAATATCCTCCGCTCTACGGGGCTCTACGGATATTAAAGGTTTTACGGAAGAAAAATTGGTCGTGTCGGTAATCCCATCCACCCCGCTTGCATATGTTATTCTATGTACCTTAGAAATTTTTAGTATAAACACTAAATTGATTTATATTTCGTCCAATACAATACGACAAATATCAAACCGTGTTGAGTTCATTTATGGTAGAACCCCATCCTTGCGACTGCCGTGAATGTAGACCAAATGGTTTAAGAGTGAGAAACTTTAGTAATATACAAGTAATTCCGAATGTGTAATAGATAGAATCAGCGTCAGTTTAGTATGAAAAGGTAACTGCTACCTTTCAGAAAATTCACTCTTTCTCCCTCGAAATCGAAACGGTCTAGCTTTTCATTAAAAAGGGTTTTTCATTTCGACCAAAAATGAATTAAAACATCAGATGCAACAAGAAAAACGAAATCTTACAACACACAGAACCCACTTGTAAAAACCGAGACTATTGTGAAAAGCGCAACAAAACAGAAGAATTGAAAACCACAAGTACGATTACGTCTTGAAGTGTGTGGTAAGAATTTTAGTACCCAGAATAACACGGACATGCACTTGAAAGATCTTAGAATAAAAATAACAATAATCTTTTATTTAGACTGCTCAACACAGCTCAGCACTAAATGGGGTAAACAAAAAGAGTGAACAAATGTTTCTGGTATAAAACATGAAAATATCAAAAAAAGAAAACAATAAAAACAACTAAAAATAGAAAAATTATAACGTATTTTAAAAAAAGAATCAGCGCTACATAATAATATCAAAGGAATATGTAAAGAAAGAAAATGCATAGCAAGCAACAACACGATAAACAAAATTTTACAAGCCGAGCGAGTGGAATATGAAAGGCAGCCTCCACATTTGCTGCCATTACTTTTTATCGTCATTGTAGTTGCACAAGTACTTTGTAAATGATATAGTTATATATATATATATATATATATACGTGCGTCTGTGTGTGTAGTCTGAGCTATATCTTCTCTAAACTCTTTTTGTTTAAATAATTGGTAGTTAACCGCATTTTGAAAGCAATAAATTGTATTTAACTGTTTCGGTTATTGGTTTTTAATTGTTTTGATAGAAAATTATTATACTCTAGCTGTACTGGGTTATGGAAACATAGAAAAGAACATGAATTTAATGTGTTCTTTTGATATTGCTATGATTTATTTAGTTATAGAACTAATTACTTTTGAGCATTTGGACCTTGCAGCTGTTATTTGCTTACTGTCAAACAATCCATCTGAAAATATTAATAACCGAGTCGAACTAGCACACACTAGCGGACTTGTGGTAGATATCGCAAAAAGAAGGATCATGAGTGTAAATCACTTCAGCAGAGGACTAATAAAGATTGGCAATCATGAAATCGAATTCGTCGACAGCTTTTCTATCTCGGAAGCATTATAACAATTGACGGGGCGGATGCTAGCTGTAGGAAGGGCAAGGATTTTGCACGGATCAAATACTTGTGAGCTAGCTGGCAAAGCTCCAGAAGCGCAAAGCACAGAATATTCGCTACATGCGTGAAGTTGACGCTGTTGTATGGAAGCGAAACATGGCTGGTCTCGAACTCTATCACTCATTATTCATCAACAAGTAACCTACGAATGATCTGCAGAATATTCTGGCCCAAAACTGTAAGCAATCAAACGTTATGAAGTTTGATGAAAGAAGACCACATACTGAAGCAAACAAAGCGCAGAAAATGTAAGAAAAAATTCCGCAGGAATGACTTTAAGTCCATTGCCCATATTTGGCAACATGCTAGGTCATCTCCCAGGCAGGCTGTTTATTAGGTTTTTATGAGATTGAGCCAGGCAAACTATGTTTTGCAAGTTATCCGCCAAATTTGATACAGATGTACGACAAATCCCAGTGATTAGCAAAAAGAGACTGTTATAAAGGAAAATATCGTCAATCCACAAAATAAATTGGGATGATAGTATAATGAGGTCATAGCTAACTTTCGCTGCAAAAGTTTCAACCGAACGTGTTGGACATATCGTTCATGAAAATTTGGGTATGCGAATGCTCCTTTTAAAGTTGGGTCTGCGCGAGCATGCAACCAACACACTGCACCGCAATTAAAACTTTGTCAAAATTTCAAGAACTGGATACCATATTGCCTGCGAATACACCATGTGCCACGGATCTAGTCTCTAGCTACTTACGAATATTCCAGTTCTCAGAGCTCAAGAAAATGAATCCTCTAGTAGCAAATTCCCTGGCCGTAGGTGTAGACGAATTGAATTAAGGAAGGAAATTCCAAAGCCGGAGGTTTATTTTGAAGAAAAAGACCAATCGAACTGTAGTGGATATGTTGGTAGATCTTTTAAATGATACACCGCGCTCGATGGTAGCAATCATTAATAATATTACCGAATTTTGATAAAAGGAAAAAAGGAAAAGGAAAGTTTTAGTCCGATATTACTTATTTTGGAACTATGCTATGAACAGGTTATATCAGAGCTCTGCTGTCTTGCAAGTCACTTAATAAAGCTAGGTTTGACGGTCTCTAGGTAAGCGCTGGGCGAATGCCAGTATCTGTGCGATCACAACATCCTTCTGATCTAAAGTCAACCGCAAGCAAGGTTAAACTTTCCCAAATTTTAGGTGCTATAACTGAGCACTGTCCTATTGATGTGCTTTAGGACAAAATCTTTGATTTTTGCCTTGGCACAAGCATTTCAGCACTTTATTCTTGGTTACCCCGCATTTATGAGGTCAAGGCTAAAACAGCAGCAAGTGCCATACCTTCAAAGATCCAGCTGAGTTAGCAGGAATTGATATTAAATGTCTAAGCTGCTTTGTAATGGGCTCAAGGACACTTAAAATCTAATTACTGGAGTTATTTTTCAGGCTTAACAAAGCACTGATCATAAACAGTCCAAGTGCGCTTAGCCATATAGCCTAACCTAACCTATGCTATAGACAGGTAAGGCTAGATCATATAGATAGATAATTTTGTCTCCTAATTTTGGTATAAGCTTAAATTTTTGTAGTTTTGCGAACAACTGTTAGGCGAAGAAAGCTTTATAGTCGGTTCAACACTTCAATTACGTTATGTAAACCGAATTCTACATGCAATTTGTCTTATTTAAATAAAGGATACGGCTATTGTAGCAATTTTGTTAGCACAACGAACTCTCTAAAGCGATATATAATTATATTGACTTATGTATATGATAATTATTGGCATATACTTCATGCCACATTACCCATGCGTGAGAATTCGCCATTTGTGCTCGACATTTAAAGCGATTAAAATTTTACAAAACATTTACCCAATTTCGCAATGACATCGATTTTAGTGCATACATAAGCATGCCAATACGTATGTACCTAAAGGTGCTTGTGCATAACAGTAAATACATAAGTATATACAAGTGTATATGTATGCCCATTGTGCGAGCCACGTCGTCTTTGGACTACCATTGGCTGGCACTTGGGCTGAAAATGATTGACAGCGCTGTCAATAACAGGCAAGCAGCGATTAACAGCTCTGTAGGTACACACATTCATATATATATATATAATATATGTATATATGTTCATATATATGTAAAGTGCACCCATACAAGTATGATCGTCATATACGCATATACTTCATGCAAAGTATGAATGTGTGTAGTTGAATACGTCTATGAATTGTCAGCGGATGACAAGTAAATTGCAAGCTGCCAAAACAAAAGCCGACAGCGGCATACATATACAAGTATATGCAGGTGTGAGTGTGTGCATGCGTGTATAAGTGACGCTTAGCAGCAGCAAGGCGGAAAGCAAATTGTGAAAAATAAGTAAAATGGCAATCAGCAAGAAGTCTGATCCATTTCTGGCGCGTATTCACTGAACCTTCACCGAATTCACCTTGTCATTGTTAGTGGCGTTGTTGAAAGTGACAAGACCGTTTACAAAGTCATTTTTGGCTGTCAGGGCGCTACGCCCAGTAGCTGCTGCCAAGCGGCATTGTTTTGTGTGCCATTTCTTTTCGAGAATACACGTGGTTTTTTGCATTTCGCACATTTTTGCTGAAACATAACAGTGTGCTAGCGATGTCTGTATGCCTGTGTATCGATTGATGCATAAATTCACAAATGTTTGTCAGTGTGTATGCATGTGCGTGTCACGCTGCGTGCGCTGCGTAATCCTATAGCCTGTCACATGCACCACTGAAACATATATTCAAATGTGTATGCGTGTGTGCGTGCCATTGTAGCCACTTTCGTTTGAGCAGACATCAGGGATGTTCTTAAAGGACACGTTTAATGTGAAATTAAAGCAAAAAAAAATTATCTTTATATTCCGATAGCTTATGCCTTTAAAAATTGAAGTGTAACCGAGCTTTTCTCATAACTACATTTTTCAAATTTGCTTGAGTGTTTACTCGGAGACAAATGAACCGATCTCTGTCAAATATTCTGCAGATATTTATACTTTTTTGTATTTAGTTCCCCATATAATTACTAGATTTTTATAAATCGAATTTTGTCCAAAATCGACCAATATTTTTGATAAAATACACTTTTTTTTTTGAAACGTTCGCATTTTGTCAAGTATGAATTTTTTTTCACCGTAGATCATTGCACAAGACATACTTTCTAGTAGAGAATTTTTTTTAGGTTTCATCTCCATTTCATCATCATCAATGGGCCTTCGAACATAGCGTGTAACTCAAAAATATTGAATTTTTTTATTCAAAACTTTTACTGTATAAATTACTCTAAAATTAAGAGCGACTTGTATATTTTTTTTGAAGCTCTCAAAAATCGTCTCTTTTCTAGGCTCTCACACTAGGTGTGCCCCTTAAATGTTGGAAGAAATATTTCCAAAAAAAATTTTTTCCAATAAAGGCTACTACTGTGATCAAATATACTTTGGCGCATATCAGTTTCGAACGGTTAGCTCCGTCTTAAATTAAAAAATCGAATTTTATAGCTGTTTGGCAAAATAGCGAAAAATAATATTTTCTTTTATTTATTCCTCTCTACTTACGAACAATTCGGGTTTAATTGTTGCACAAAAAAGGAACTGTAAAAATTTCAAGGCAATTCTATCGAAACTGCATTTTTAAAATCAGGCGAAAATGTGACTCGGAGACTAGTTATGGTTCTAATTGAAAATTAAACTACAGCTTCACAGTAACTCAATTTATTTATAATTATAAATAATTACTGCACATTTTTTGGAACAAAATTTTAACATTTCTTTACATGCTCGCCAATTTCCGAAAAATTAATGTACATAACTTATTAAATGTGCGTACTTCATTAGCAAATTTTATCCAGACTAAGATTACATTTCTTATTATGTTTCAGTTGGCACGAGTTTCCAAAAACCACATCGCCAATCGAGTCCCGTCTTATAAAGGTGATTTCGAAAGGTGATCCAGCAGCCACATTTCGTATCAAAATCTTAACAAAATTTTTTTATTAACTTAAATACAAATCAAGACATATCTTTATATGTGATACCTTCGATTATATTAGTAAAACTTTTAGGTATTCAATATTAACAGTCATATTTTTAAAATTGCAATCTAAACTCTAAGCCTTAAGTGGGTATTCTAGTGTAGAATTACAATTTTTTTTTTCATATTTTCAAAGTTTATTTATTTAAGAATATGTCTACGAGAGCATTTTTGAAAATTTAAATTTCTTTCGGAGATATACAAATTTTACTGACCCGGCATCCAAACTGATTCGGTTGGGTCTGTCGAACAAAAAACTATACGTGAACCTTAAAATGCCTTTTTCTCAGACAGATTTTTTCAATACGATACCCACGACTTCTCGAGTTCTACTGGACCTATTTACTTGAAATTTTCAGAGAATCTTCTTTATGAACCTCTCTAGCCTCATACCGATATTTCAAAATAAAAAAAATGTTTAAAAAAAAGTTTGTTTTACAATCAGTCGCCATTTCGCCAAAAAAAATTGCGACATCATTGCAGATTGATAATCTTTATTTTTCAGGTGACTAGGAGGGTTGAAATCATGTGTATGCTCATGTGCCAATTTTTTGAGAACCTCCACTTCATCAGATGCCAGTTTTTTAAATTTTTAACTTTTCTTTTTAAATTCTTTTCTGTACTTTTGTAACATAAATAAATAACTGATAATAAAATCGATGTTAAGATTATTGATTACCTTATTTTTACGACACTTCAAAAATTACCTAAAATTCATTTCTCTAGACTAGAATATCCCCTTAATCATCTGTGAGGTTCTCAATCGGAAGCAAAATTAGTATATATTCCCGAAAGAAAGACGAAAATAACTTTCTCTAGATATTTTATTAATTAGCACCCTAATATGCATGCACTACTGCCTATCACAGTCAACTTGCCACACGTCATGTTGACACATTTTCTACTGTCAAACGTAAATTGGCTTCCTAGCGGATTAGTCGTTACGCACTATTATTGTTGTGCATGTTTTGTTTGCTCATTTTTCGTTTGTCAGTCAGTCAGTTTTTTGCTTGCTGTTGCTATTGTTGTTGTATTTAATTCAACAGATTTTTGGTTTTCAGCAAAATCCGTCTAACCTTTTACTTATTTCTAATTCTTTGTTGTTTTTTTGTCTATTATGTTTTTTTTTTCTTTGTTGTTAGCTGCCATTGACAGTCGTACATTCATTTGACAATTTCATTTCTATGAGCCCTTGTTCAACTGATTAGTTACATACATACATATATGTCGCCTTTGTTGGGCTAAAATATAAGTGTATGTATGTCTGTATATGAATGCTGCAAATGAGCACTGAAATCGGATAATGAGCTCAATGCCAGTTTTTGACTTTTTACGTTTGGAAAATGTAATTAAGTTTGGTGGATTAGTCGTTAGACTCCCTTTTAACATCAGAGATTTACAGAGAGGATTTTATTGAGAGAACTGAGTGTTCCAATTGAGTTCCTAGAGAATTTTTATATGTCGATTTTAAAACTTTTAATTCATACGTAGGATTAATGATATTAAATATAGTACTTACTGGATTAAATGTTGGGAGAGGGACTCTCTTTAAGTTCTATATCTCCAGCATAAAATTGACTAGCACTTAGATATGGTTACGGTATTCTCGTTATAAAAAGGTTGCTGCGTTTTGAAATTCATACAAAAATAATTTCTTTCGGAAGAAATTTAATATAAGGAACCAACCTATTGAATCCGGCTAATAGGCTATGATTCAAAATTTCCTAGCTGCTGTTCCCAAAATAGTTTTTTAGCCGATGTTGTGTCGTGAAGCCGAATTTTTTTATGACGGAAAATTATTGCTTTCATGTTATTGCATTTCATATATGGTTTTTTGCATTCAGGGTTGTCCTGATGGATACAATTTCATCACAAGACAGTATCCGTTGCTAAAAAAAACTTATTTTTCTAGCGTTCAAGCAGCATTTATGAGATGCAAAATCGTCTGACGACATCTCTAGTCTTCAATTAATATGACACATATTTTCCTTGCTTTGTATGAAGTCGTGTTCTTTTAAACGTTTTGAAATCTTCATCGAGTAATGCTATCAGTTCTTCATATTTAAACGTTTTTGGCTACCTGGATGTTCTTCGTCTTCCATATTAGAGCATTCGTATAATAAACTTCTACCAAAATATGCTAACTTTCGGCTGAGGTTTTTTTTAAATGAAAGTCATGAAGAAAAACTACCCGCAA
The DNA here is from genome assembly GCF_042242935.1 of Bactrocera oleae. Lineage (NCBI taxonomy): Eukaryota > Metazoa > Arthropoda > Insecta > Diptera > Tephritidae > Bactrocera > Bactrocera oleae. Next base: position 78,650,334 of record NC_091537.1, read on the forward strand.
AAACCCCTTTTTAGGCACAAATAAAACAATAATGCCTTTCAGGCGCCTTTGCTACACGCGTGCCTCCTCAAGCCTCATACACCATGTTTCAATACTGCTTCTTTTTCATCTTGGTTATCCCACCGGTGACACGGTTACCCTACTTCTATTACCATCAGCTCTCACATCGAATCGCCGGAGCGTCATCTCTCTTCCTGGCCAAGCCTGCGTATTCGTTCAGATTTTGAAACAGTAAAAACAGCTGATGCGATCCGGATGTGATGTTTATTAGTATAATTTTTTCTCATCTATAACTTTCTACGTTAAAGTTATTAAGATTATCGAATCTGTGCTCTTATGTAAACCTATAAGAAATTAATAACGAAAATACTTGATTCGGTGAAAAGTTATGTATTTGCTTTATAATTAAAGACTATTTTTAGAATATTTCTTTCTAATCCAAATATGCTGGTGTATCGGCTAAAATACCATTTACATACTTTCTTCTTATAAACACTCGAAATTGACTTACCTTTTAAATAAAGGAACTGTTATTTCATTGACAGCGTCCATCTATTGCGGACAAGCTGATATTCTGATGACAGACGTCAACTGATACCGCGAAGCCTGCAAGCAGTTCATTGAAATCAGCTTAACTCCGACCATGCACCTCCTGCAACAGCCCGTTACACTTCAGTTATAGGATGCATCTTTATACAAATGTATAATGCCGAAACGTTGATTGCACTTCGATGACGCGTACATACACAGTACTTTCCCCCCAATTCCGCCATTTTCGATTTCAAACTTAATACTTAAAGAGCAACATGCGCTGAATATCATTGCAAAATACAGTGTCTACCAAAGTCACTACGCCAATTGCAATAGTATTGGTAGCAGCGCAGATTATGGGGTACGGGGGCTCATGTCTGAACGGTTAGCCAGCTGCATAGTTAGCAATGACATTCGCCAGTCAACTTCGCTCTGACTTTTAGGGCTGACATCAGCTACTGATAATTAATATTTTATGCACACGTCTGCGTTGATTTTTATCTGCTTTATTTTATATTTGCTGCTTCGGTCCTTTCACAGATCACCGCGCTGCTTCCATGTATGCAAGTGTGTAGGTATACTGGTGGAGCAGCAACCCTCCGAAATGTTGCTGAAGCACTTCCAACAAAATGCTATGCACTCATTGATTGTCAAGTATCGTAGACACTTTGTTGCTAATAGCAAAAAATAACAATAGCAACAACAACAAGTAATGTGAAAAGTGTTTAAAAAGTATTCGCAGTGCAAAAAACCCATACTCTTACATGTACCGGCACAACAACAGTATACCTATATATTTTTTTTAAGGTGGTGGTAGTAGTGAAGGGTATTAAAATGACAATCCTGATAGCTGGCAGGCTTCTAAAGTGTGTGTGTGTAGTGGTGGCAAACACATCAATACCTTTCAATGCAACACTGCGGGCTAAATGCCATTCAATTTTCATATTGTGGTTGTCGGTTGTCGAAGAGGCGTAGAGGAGCATAAAATGAAAAGGGGTTAGCATATAGTGATGGAGCGATTTTTTGAGAGCAAGAGGCTGCAATAATTTAAATCGGTATTAACTGAGTTTACTAGCCTTAAAAGTTACCAAAGTTAAGCCGAAATTTTTTCCTGTGAGATTTTCGAAGCTTTCAGGAATAAATTTCGAGAGTTAATTTCTTTATAAAGAATATTCTCTTGGTAAAAACCTGAGTTCCTTGAGTTCATCTTAATAAAAGCTAACTGCCTTCTTTCTACCTGTTAAGTTTGGTTAACTCAAAAAGTCGATCGATAAAGCTAGATAAACAGAAGAAAAAATGCCTGGATGTTTCCAAAATAGGTAGTTCTGTGGATCTCATGCATTTTCGCAACCACACAAGCCAATCTTTTTTGGAGCTTCGACTCATTTGCGAAAAAGATTACTGCGCTGCTTCTTCAGCGACTGTGTCGCGCCCACATATATAGCGTCGGTATGTGATCAGAGAAAAAACCACGAGCAGTAGACTCTGTGCCGCAGTGATCCAACCTTTAAGGGATGTAGTATAAGAAGCAGAGAATTTCAGAACGTCCCTGTTTGGACTCTTTCATACACCCAGCTACCCTGAGTTTTACAGCGACATTCATTGAAATACGTCTGTTGCCTATAATGGTTGTGTAGAATGGCATTGTCTGACCGCAATACTACGGATTTTGTCGTAAGAACTAGAAGTAAAGTTTATTTCTAATTCAACTGTCCAATAACTTAACCTCAAAAAATTAGATATGTATTTCACAAAATCTTTTTTAAGCATATAAAGTACAATAGTTTGCGTAGTATTAAATATATTTATCTTTCTGCTATTTCATAACGTCATATATCGTATACGTAAATACACTTTTTGTTTTTTTAAATCGAAGGGGACAGCTCGATTATAGCAATCTTCCAATTTTTTGACACCATTTTGTAGTAAAATGCATATAAGCTTTACAATGGACTTCAGCCTTGGCATTAACCTCCAAATTCTCGTTAAACTTGTTTTCATTCTCTTCAGGCTTGAGAACATTCCTAAAGGCTTGAAAAAAACTTAAAGTCACTGATAGAGAGATTCAAAGCATACGGTGTATACGAAAACTATTAAAAACCCAATTCATCCAATCGTTTTCATTGCTCATTCCGTGACTCAAGGTGAATAGGTCGTGTATGAGCTCCAGGCAGCTTAACGCCATTCATTTTGCACAGAGCTTTTGTATGTCGAAACATTTTTTTTTGATATTTTCAAAGCCAGATGTTTCCATTCGGTTTAGAATGGCTAGCACTTCGCTAGATTGAATGAAAGATTGATTGCGCCAAATAAGGCATATGGTGGAATAAACCGACATTTTTAGCTATGTCAAGGCAGTGCATTAAGGTTTAATTTTCCTTACACATTGATGAATTACATCGTTCCTGGTGTATATAGATCAAAATGACAGATAGATAACCCCTCTGTATATAGACGGTATACCAACAGGAACGACGTGAAGTTAAAATGAAAAAAAGCATTTAAGTTTGTTAAAATGAATTCTGTTTTTTGTTTTGTTATGCAGATAATTTTATGCCATTTATGATTTGAACAAAATTTCAGCCAAATTGTTACCACGGCTCTATTTTCATATCGTCACCCGTTTACGTCAAGTTTCGATGTCATAGTGCAGCATTTCGGCTATAATGCGCTGAATGTTGTCTTCGAACTCCCTGAGCGTTGCTGGTTGATTGGCGTAAACGTTAGATTTAACAACATTTGATTAGCCATTTCTTGATAGTAATGTGAAGCTAAACTCTGTACGAAATGTGTCCATGTTAGATGAGAAACATAAGGCGGGGCATCATCTTGTTGGAAATAGAGATTGACCGCGTCTATTTCATCAAATTCCTGGGAAAAAAATTATAACGCTCGCTATTAATTGTAGCGGCATTTCCTACCTCTTTTCGAAGCGTTGTACGAAAGTGAAACTTGACATGATGAAATGACAAACCTTACACATTGACAAAATTTGACATAAATCCGTAAACAAACATGTCCGCCACGAGCTGTCAATATCACGTCATCGCTATTAGTAGACGTTGTAATTAACGTAGAACATCAATACTCTTATATAGGATTTTATATTGTTTCCTGTTTTTTATGCGAATCGCTCTCTCAAACTATGCTTAAAGAGGTTTAGGAGTCAGGAAAGTTTTAAAAATGCAAATTTTAATAATTTGTTTAGTTAAGCCAAAGTTAAGGAGAAGGTTATGGGAGACGCATATCTAAAAAGTTGATCACCAATTTGATCTTATATTTTAAAACCTGTATTAGTTACGTTAACTTTGTGTCCCAGCTCAGTAATTTTTTAACCTCATGAGATATGTATATATAAAATATCATCGGGTAGTCGATTAATCGATCCATGGATTCTAAATTTGCTCAATTATATTACTCATCAAGCCCCCTTACTAAGCCTCCACAACTACGCCTCAGCCGACTGCCTCCATTATTGTTATAATCTTTTTCTAAAGCAGCTGTTGTTGCCATTGTTTGCGGTGGCATTTGCAATTTTACATGTAACGACAGCTACAAAATTCTATGCCTCTTCATTGTTTGGCTATTACAAGGCATCAAAAATGCGCTGCCAATGGTCGCCTCCAGCGAAGTGCAAAACTCCAATCCGACACCAAACTGCACTCTGCTCCAAAGCAAACTTCAAATTTGTACTCTACACACACATATATAACACGTAATTTCAAACGCCCCCATACTTCCGCTGTTTCATCTTATCGCATGTAGCATGCAACTCCGAGCCATGCGTTGAGTGTACATCAAACTCTACTTTGCAGCGAAGCATAAATGTAGAAAAAAATGTAGATATTTCAACCATGTGCTGGAGTCACTGAGACATGGCGCTGGAGTTCAGTCTGCTTGTGGTGGTTGTTTGTACGTACAGCTTCCGGCGATAGTGCCGCGATTGTCGTGTGTTTGACTATGATTTCCGCACTTGTCGATTTTTCACCTTCTCCGCTGCATTTCTGATTAGAATCTGTGAATATTTTATTTTTTTCTAAAAAGCATAGCTTTCTTAATTATAATTTTTTCTACTTTGTTGTAGTAAATAATTTTCAGTATACAGTTTTCTCGAGTTAATTACTGTTGTTGCATTTTATGATGACTGCTTCTCCTACCTATTCATAATTTGATTTTGATTTTATGTTCTCATAAATTATGCGTAAAATTCTATATGTTTTCCTTTATCTTAATGCGCGCCACACGTCGCCGTATTAGAAAAAGACAAAAACTTTGCATATGCCAAGACGCTGATAAGGTGTACAGTGGCGCTTTAACATCTGTATGTATGTGTTCACACGCCGGCAATATTAACTGCTAACTCGCCGCAAGCGTCACCGTTTGCACTTTCCGCTTATTTTGCTTACTCTTCATCCGACACATTCACACACACCAACTTCAAGTTTCCTCGACTAATATTTGCCTTTAAACTTAAGTGTTGCAGCAGCGCTACTTAGCGCGTGCGTGGCGCAGATAATTTTAACCGCATGTGTAAACTGTTAACAGCCCAGTGGTTGCTTGCATATATTTTCGCGTTTTAGGGCGCCTTGATTGATTAGCTGTAAAATTGTTCGAATTTATGCGTGGTTAAGCATTTAGTTCAGGTATTAATAGTTGTGTTGCTTTGATTCCTCGAAATAAATCCTTTTCGCAGATATTGCGTTCTTAAAAATTTGCATAAGATTTTTAAAGATTAAGTTGTTAGCATATTTAGTTTATTTAAAGCAATGTTTGATTAGGAAACCCGATTATAAAATGATTCAAAACGCAAACCGCCAAATATTTCAGACGAAAATTTGTTAAGTTTACTCTTCCGTAAAATTCACAGTAACGCATTCAGTAAGACATTTTCAAAGGCCTTAATTACAACCACAGCGTGTTTAAAAGTAACGTTTTTCGTTTGCGCAATTAATTTCTTAATGAGGCACTTAGCATCATGAAATAAGAAACTGGATGCTCAGTATAAGAAACCTTTCTAACGAAGCATCTTAGAGGTTCCAAATGGACTACGAAGTTTGCCTCTTATATTTTAGGATTGGAGAACATAAACAAATATTAATCCCCGAAAATCGCTTTATTGTTTTACAAAACATTCTCCATTAAGGTCGAAACACTTTTACATGTGTTTGAACCAGTTGATACCACTCTGATTAAGGTATACCAAAACCATGCATGAACACATTTTTTTACAAACAAATGTTTATGCAATATGAAATGGATGTTGGTCCCACTATTGGCTATAGTTTTCTCTATATCACGATAGATCACTTGCCGATCTTGCAATATCAGTTTGTGCACAGCCTCAGTAGTTTTCGGAACAACAAATGATTTTGGAGGACCTTCACGAAATTCGTCTTGGATAAATGTTCGCGATTACGATTATATTTTTTAGCCGAGATGAATATTTTAAGTTACTGTAAACAACAAAATTAGTGCTCATATGTCAAGACGTTCTAAGTATGTATAACATCGAAAATGTCAAACTTTACGATAAAGTTGTGAGTGGTCAAAATGCAAAACTAGAGTTGTCAATTCCCTTAATATAAAAAATAGTATTAAACAAGTAAGGAAGGGCTAAGTTCGGATGTAACCGATCATTTTATACTCTCGCAAAGTCAAATGGTATACTCGTTTGAGATTTCTTTGTGGATTGGCTGATATTTTCGGTAGAAGGTCAACTATAGGCACTGGGGTCCACATATTTAGTACTTAGGGGCTTGAACAGTTTTGGTTCGATTTAGACAATTTTTGGTCACAAGGTGGCATGCTTTAAACGTATTATTCACGCAAAGTTTTACCCCGATATAATCATTGTTGCTGATATGCATAGGGGAAAGTGGAAGAATCAGATGGAATTGAAAATGGTGTTATATGGGAAATAGGCGTGGTTGTAGTCCGATTTCGCCCATTTTCGCACATTAACATAGAAATATGAAAAAAACGTTATGCACCGAATTTTGTTGAAATTGGTTAAGCATATCTGGAGATATGGGTTTTCACCTAAAAGTGGGCTGTGCCACGCCCATTGTCTAATTTTGAACGCGGTTCCTATAAAGTCATCTCATACCATCCCAGAGATAAAATTTAATGTCTCTGCCGTGTTTAGTGCTTGATTTATCGCGCTTCTAGTAGTTTTTAACAGTACCGTTATATGGGGAGTGGGCGGAGTTGCCACCCGAATTCAACTATTTTCACATCGTCAATAGAAGCGCTAACAACATTTGCTTCCAGTGAATTTTGTTGGCATTAGCGGTTTAGGAGATATGCACATTAAGCCTATTAGAGGCGGGACCACGCCCACTTTTAAAAAAATTTTAATTGCAGATGCCCCTCCCTAATGTGATCCTGTGTACCAAATAACAGTCTTGTATCTTATTGCAGAGCTTAGTTATGGCAATTTATTTGTTTTTGATTAATGGCGTTTTGTGGGCGTGGCAGTAGTCCGATTACGCCCATCTGCAATACCAACCGTCTCACGGTACCAAGAAACATGTCTACCAAGTTTCATAAAGATATCTCAATTTTTACTCAAGTTAGAGCTTGCACGGACGGACAGACGGACGGACGGACAGACAGTCACCCGGATTTCAACTCGTCCCTTCATCCTGATCATTTATATATATATATATATAACCCTATATCTAACTCGATTAGTTTTAGGTGATACAAACAACCGTTAGGTGAACAAAACTATTATACTCTGTAGCAACAGGTTGCGAGAGTATAAAAATACTCACACTCACTCGCAAAAAGTTTAACGAGTAAAGCTCACTAACTATTAAAGTTATACCAACAAAACTCACATAAAATTAGTCCTTCCTCACCTCTTTAATGGAAATGGGTGAAAGCATTTGATAGTCCACTTCCCATATAACTGAATTATATATACATATATATTGAAAACTGCGAATCATCCAACTCACTAAATAAATAAACCGGATACATTAAAATTTACACTCGAGTTGGTACGGAAGCGGTAAAATCTTAAAATTCGGTATTAGATATGGGCGTAATCATATCACTGCCTCGCCTACAAACCGACATTAATCGAAAACCTATAAATTGCCATAACTATATATATGTCTCCCAGACCACAAAAATTTGCATAGAGGAAATACCTTTTAGACCTTTTACGACGATATGAAAATAGGAAAAATCGGCTGATAACTATGCCCAACTCCCATAAAACGGTTTTGTTAAAAACTACTAAAAGTGCGATAAATCAATAACGTAATGCGTCAGAGACTGTAAATTTTACATTCGGGTTGATATAAGATGGTTTACTAGAAGCAGGTGTCAAAATTGGAGAATTGGAGTGGCACCGCCCACCACCTCACGCCTACTTCACATATAAGAAAACTTTAAATTCCATCCGACTCTTCCACTTACCAGTATACAAATCAAGCACTAAACAATATTTCGGTATAAAAATTTGCACGAATAGTACCTTTATGGTATGCCATATCAGTCTTAATATTATATTATCAAAATCGAATCATAACCGTTCAAGCCCATAGATACCGAAATTATGGACCCCAGTTCCTATAGCTGACTGTTTACCGAAAATATCGGTAATTGAATTGGTATAATTGAAGTTCGGAAGAAAATAATTTTCTGATAGTAGAATGTGTGTGTGTCAAAAATGGGTTGAATCGGGTCAATACATTCCTTAACCCGCACATATTTATATCCCTAATATGAATATTTTCGAACTTTCGGCTGACTTTAGTCAGAGTGGCTTTCTAATAACAGTGTATCTTAGCATCTAAAATAGATAAAATCGGGTGAAAATTTGCTCTTGTTTAATATAAAGTTTTGCCACAACTGAAGATATTTCCCTTGCTTGGAGTATAAAATGTTTGGTTACACCCGAACTTAGCGCTTCCTTACTTTTTTTCTATGCATGCCTTAACTTTAAACAACGATTACGAGACGTATTTTGATAATGAAAAGTGGTGATCGACACTTTTTTATACCCTGAACAGCGTATATTAAGTTTGCCACGAATTTGTAACACCCAAAAGGAAACGTCGGCGACTCTATAAAGTCTATACCATATATTATATAAAAGATCAGTGTGATGAGCTGAGTCGATTTCTGTCTGTTTGTCTGTATATGCGCGAACTAGTTCCTCAGTTTTTCAGCTACCAATATGAAATTTTGTTTTTCGCCAAGAAGCTGCTCATTTGTCGAAACTACCGATATCAGGCCACTATAGCATATAGCTGCCATACAAACTGAACGATCGGTATCAAGCTTTTATAAGTGAAACTTTTTTATTTGATTAGGTATCTGTACGAAATTTTGCACAGATTATAATCCAAGACTATGCAATAATATCTCAACAAATTGTTCAGATTAGACCATAATAACACATAGCTGCTATATAAATCGACCGAACGAAATCGATTTCTTTTGTATAAACTTTTTTATATGTGAAGGGTACTCTGGCTGCGGTACAGTCGAAGTTAACGTTTTTTTTTTGTATCGATCTCGCCTTGGCAACTCATCAATGGCTAATGCAGTGATGCGGACTTCTTGTGAAAAAGCATTGATATAAGCATTTGATATGTTCGTATATAGTAAACAATAAATAGACTTAGAAAGAGGTTAAGATTGAAAATAAAGATCAGTTTTGCACAAAGCTCAAAATGAATTAATTGTTAGTTATATTCGGCAACCGAGCTGTTTGTGCGGTTCGCTGAAAAATGTTTCACTTTCTTTTCACCATTTTGGTGCATTGTATTTTAATTATTCAAATTAAAGTTTCCTTCAGTAGTAATAAGGATATGAGTACAATAAGTGATTGCAATTGTGATGTGCAGATAGATGTTTTTAAAAAATTCGCAAAAGACTGGGAAGATATGCGAAAAAGTATAAATAGTATTGATAAAATTTCCAGAATAATAGAAAATAATCGGTAATAATGATTAACGAATTATGCAAATCATAGTTGTTAACTGTTTTATTTCAGAGTATTCAAACCGTTCAGTTGTGTGGAAGCCGCATCAAACAATTCGTAAAGTGGTATTCACAAAATGCATTTGGAAAATATTAATATCACCGACTTGGAGGTATTTCGGAGGAAGCGGGATTAGGTGGATGGGTAGTTATTCAAAGGCGCAAAAGTGGCTCCGTAAATTTTTATAGAGATTTGTATGACTATATGACAATGTATGTGAGGGTTTTGAACTCTATTGTTCAAATTGCGAGTTTCTAAACATGGTCTGCGAGCTACTACCATAAAAAACGAAAGATAATTATATTTCTCAACAGAATCTGTGCTTCCAAGAATACTGAAGAAGGCGCTGAAATAAATTTAAGAATATCTTCGTTTAATATACGAGTATAAAACTGAGAGCAAGTTATATTTGTTTGATGAAATTATACACATATTTTGTTAGCTTTGTTGAAAGGTAATTTATATTGTCATATAATGTTTTACATAAAAAAATGTGGAAAACGGTTGGCCTCAAGGGCCATCCCTGCAACTTCCCGCTAATTTCATACGCTAACGTTCAAATTTAGCTTTTTTCACTGCTTTTGAGCTCTTCGAAATTTTTCGTTTTCAATATCTCGCAAGTAAATCAACCGATTTTGACCCGGTTTGCGGCAAACGATGTGTTTTTTCAAGGTTTAGAACTGATTAGTTTTTGGTATCGATCGGTCGAGTCGTTTGGAAGAAATTCAATTTATTTTTGAGATTTCTCAAAATCTACTGGTCCGATTGGGTCCAAACTCACACGAAATTCAAGTGCAATGAAACCCTTTGGAATGCCGTTTAGTTTATTCAAATCGGTTGAGCCGTTTAAAAGTTATAAGAGGGTCACATACATCCACACACACACACATACATCCACACATACATACAGACATACGGACATCATCGTAGAAATGTTCGGGGAAGCTTCCTCGACCCTCAAAACGTCAAGATCTGTTGAGAACTCGATTTTTGCAAAATGGGGTAAAACCAATATCTTCCCGATTTTTAGAGAATTTTCAATTTTCTTAGCGGGAAGTTAAAAAAATTTTATTGTTTTTTTATTTTGTGGAGCCTATTTCACTAATTATTCCACAGAGGTAGGAGTAAGCTAAAATTACTTTCACTTACCATTTCTTAGTACGATTGATTTTTTGCTTCAAAGTAGCCCTCAGTATCATTGAATTCTTTGACGGCTCTTAAGGTCTAAGAACAGGAAAAAATCGCTGTTGACAGATTCAGAGAACACTGCGAATGGCTAGCGTTTCGAAACACATGGGTTGTATCAGTTGTGAACTCCTGAAAATTTAAATTTCTATATTTAAGAAGTAGGCGTGGTTGTTGTTCGATTGCATTTGTAGTAGTTATATCAGGAGCGGGCATGATAACCATCTGATTTAACCCATTTTTAAGGTACATAAAGATATAGGCGAGTGACTACTTTCCAGCGAGTAGGATTGAAATAGCTGTAGTGGTTTTTGAGGTATGCTATTTAAATTTATTAGAGGGCGCGACTACGCCCAATTTTTAATTTTCAGCCCACATATACTCCTTTCTCTTGCGATACCTGAACCCAAATGGTGAAGATTTTGTATCTTCATTTGGGTCTTAGTTATAGCCTATAGTTATAGTTTTCGATTAGTGGCTCGATTCCATCCAATAATACCAACATCCTTTAGTGAATTTAACCTATGTAGCATTAAGGTTACATGCGTAAAGCGTTAAGAGAGGGTTTGAGAGACGATCATGAATTTTTGAAACGTTAAATTGACCACTTTAGACAAACATGCTGATTTAGGACTGGCATGTTCTTAAAAATGCCTTACGGATTAGAATGAAAAATAGGGAAATAGCGATATTCAATATCTATATAGCTTCTCAGAAAATAAGCGTTCTGTTTTTGTATTTTCTAACTGTCAACCGAAATCATTAATTATATTGTAGTAGTATCGCTTGAAACTTTTAAAAGTGATAACCCACTACCTTAACACAACAACACTTTGCCTTCTGCTTTGTAATTAAAGCTGTTGCAACTACTTACTTTACACCATACGCGCTTTTAGAAACATTTTTCTAAAGCTTAAAACATTAGTGCATTACTTATACGCCCCCGCTGGTCCACTACAAATCAAATAAAAATTTGTAGATATTAAATTCATTGTCATGGCCGTTGTAACAAATACAGCTACAAATGCATGTGACAATAAAAATACATATTTTAGAACACATACACACGCGCACTCAAACAATTATATGGGAAGTTAAAATGTACGTGTCAACGCATACGCCACGTCTGACAACAACTGCCGCCATATTTGTCACATGTGCACACCAACACATATGTACACATAAAAGCCGGAATATAAAAGCCAACACATAGAATTGTATATGTATGTATGTATATATGTGTGTTGGCCAACAGACAGCGCTTCATCACCGATGCTCCGGTTGACTTGCGTTGAGCAAGCGCATGAATGAATGAATGGAACGAAACGAATTGCCGCGCGCTGGTGAATGACAGCGACGCGCATTGCAAAAATTCACAGCGCAACACGCAGTCATCGTGTCACGTTTGAGTTTTGTATGAGCAGCTTACCGCACACGCCACATCCCATCGACATACTATATATGGCATATGTATATGCACATACATATATATGGTACACAATAGATTGTGCAAAAAGCGATTGAAACACTTCGAGTAAACATTGGCTTTATAGCAGTCACCAGCTATCGGCCAGCTGTCTACCCCAAACCATTGAAAGCGCGTTGGCATGCTTGAACTTGTGCGAGTTGTGAAGGTTTATCTAAAAGTCGTCGCTGCTTTGGTTATCTCACGTATCGAAAGCCGCACAGACAAAACAAATTGCATGGCGGCGTGTCAATTTCAACATTTCAGACGTTTAACAGTAATGGCCGGGGGAATTAGCGACACAGAAATGATGAGTGTGAGACTATTACTGTTCGTTGAATGGCAGCAAAGTAGTTGCGCTATGTAGGGAATATGGCGGAGTGGCGCTGTGGACGCTGTGGTGTGATGCCGACAAGCACTTGGCTACTACTTAAAACCTCACACTGATTGCTTCGTGGTGTATTTTTATAAGTAGCGGTTGCTTAAAATGTAACTCCAGTAAAATGCTTTTGTCAAAACAAGTACATATGTATGTGTAGAGTGCAAGAGTGCATGTTTGTGTTAGTATATAGCTGACGAGCAGATCCTATATAAGTCAGTAAAGGAAATTGAACGGCTTGCCTACAAAGGTGACTGAACGAAGATGTATTCATGGGGAAAAATATCAGTAACCATCATTATTTACTGTACCATCTGATCAAATATGACCCGGACTGACAAAAAAAAAGAAAAAGCTTTAGCTTCAGCTCAGAAATTAAAAGCAGAATACCTTAGTAATCCGATCTGCTTAAGTTATTCGCATCTTGAACCGTTCCCGAGGACAATAACTTATGTCAAATTTCATGAAGATATCTCGTCACATAAAAGTATTTTCCATACAAGGACTTGACTTTGATCGATCAGTTTGTATGGCAGCTATATGCTGTAGTGATCCGAACTAAATACTTTCTTAGAAGATTATAGCGTTGTCCTGGCTAATAATTCACATCAAATTTCGTGATGATATCATGTCAAATATAAAAGTTTTCCTTACAATAACTGCTTTTGGTCACTCAGTTTGTGTGGAAGCTATACGTTACAGTGGTCCGATATCGGCGGTTTCGACAAATTAGCAGTTTTTGAGCAGAGAAGAACGTGTTCAAAATTTCAAATCAATTTCCCAAAAACTGAGAGACTTGTTCGAGTATAATTAGACGGACATGGCTAAACCGACAAAGCACTTCATACTGATCATTTATATGTATATGTTATATAAGGTCTTCGACGTTTCCTTCTGGATGTTTGAAACTTCGTGGCAAGCTTAATATACTCTGTTCTGGATATAACAACATTTTCACGCATTTTAATAAAAATCTTTAATATACCCATCAAAATAGGCTCCCGAGCCAAGCACTGTAACGTTTCATTAAATTTTCCATACACTTTCTATAAACCTCGGCTGAGATGAATTTCAGAGCCCTCAGCGAATTTTTCTTTTCGGTTTAGCTCGTTTTTGGAGCTCAAGTCGCTAGATGGTGGATGAGACTTTCGACAGTAGTAATGAATGTAGCTCGTCATCTACGTTGCCAAGCATGTCTTGTTCGACTGCTACTCCACGTCGTTTTTGCAAAAGTTTCAGGTATTTTGGTGCGAGTCTAGCATTGACACGCTTCATAACCAAAACATAAACCAAAATGTGTTAAGTTCATACATAACCGACATTGACATCCTCTGCTATCTCTCTGATGCCAACACGATGATTTTCAAACACTGTTACTTTAACTTTTAACAGAGCCATTAACAGAGGTGGTTGGACGACTCGCATGAGGCAAGTTTTCGATAATTTCACAACCTTCATAGAATGCTTTGACACACTCATACACTTCTGTTTGTTATTTAGTAGACTCCCTTAAACACTTCTGTAGCATTTTCAACGGTCTCGTAAACGTGATTCCATTAAAAACGCGAAATTTTAAGCGAACTCGTTCTTTAGTTTTTTTTTTCATGGTAAAAATCGCGTGACAAACTTTTCACGTCGTAAACAAACAGCTGCCAAAGACATAGTAATGTACAATATGTATATAAGGATCAAACTTCACACGAACTTAAAAAAGGTTGCACCAAAATACGAAAAAAAAAATTATTCTCGATTCGTTTTGCACGCGCAGTTTAAATGGACGAGTCCGCGTCAAACTTGATCAGATTATATAACATTTTACCTGACCAGATCTACTTCGAGTTTTGCTTTTAGTAGATACTCCCTTGAAATGTTACTAACAGACACGCTGAATAAACTCCTTCGCAGATCTGATAAGAACAAAATGCTAGGGGCAACTTTTTTTGTATCAAATCTTAAAACACCAGCAGTTTTAATAGAGTCATATGTATTTTATTTAAATAATTCAGTTTCAATCGTAATATGCTTCCAATGGTTTCGAGTCATTATTATTTTAAGATACCTAAAACCATGCGAGATTACACTTCACATATAATTTCATAGAATTCAAACAGAAACAGCTAGGCAAAGTCAAAATTATAAGCATTTATTGAAACTTCTTGCGCATAGTATCAGATTTTTTGTGCTACTTGAGGAAAACTAACTGTATATATAAAGTTGGATTTGTTTTTAAATTGTTGTTATGCATTACCATGCAAGACGCTGTACGTGTTACGGTTAGTCATTCATAAAAGCACATAACCTTTTCGTGATTCACAAAATGCATTTACCAATTTTAATGATGAAAGCGAACATAATATTCCCAACATAGCCTGCTTGCTAAAGACATGAGGAAAGATCAATGTCAGTGTAGGATTGTTTCTTACCAAATAGAAATTTATGCCTGTCGGTTTTGTGAATTTATCGTCAGCCTATCGGTAGTTACCTTGAAAAGCACTGTGTTCTCATGCGCAATGAAGCCATAACGTGATAGTATGATTTCGAGTATTTTTCAGTCTGTTCGCGAAGTGCCAGAAGCTACAGCAGCTAGGTTTCGAGGTTCTTATATAACTATATTCTTATCTTTTATCTTTTAGTATGACCTGATAGCAAGTAATAACTAGCTGTTTCTGTTTCTGGCAAATAATTTTGCTAGTGAAAAATTCACTTAAAGAGAAGCTTGTGAAAATCGACTGTTACAGTTTTTTGTCAATACACAAAAGAGGGTTTCAATGGGAGTGTCACTATAAAATTACATTCAAAATGACAATAAGTTATCGAACAAAGCGGTGCATATTTGATCCATATCGGATTTTTTTAACATGCTATATATAGATCTTATATTAACAACTCTAGAATGATGGCACGACAATGAGCCGCTGTGTCGAGTACGCTCTAATTTTGCGATAGAAGACGATGTTCTTATCTATTCTGGAGAGAAAACTTAGATCCTCTGCTCGAATGGTTTCTCTAAAAATGTTTTCTAATTAAATGAAATTAATGGGTAACACCATAATAGTATCATATATCATTACCATACTCCCAGCTGAGAGAGCTCATAATAAGTGGTACCAAAATGCTAGTCACATATTTTTTCTGTTCGATAGTTACTGGATTTGTTAAGTTTCAACTCATACTAATGAAAGTTTTGAGATTCTAGATATCAGTATACCTGATTTGAGTTATAGCGAGAGCTTAACATGTTTTTCGAAACTAAGAAGACTTGAGGTATATTGAATTCACTGGGACTATGATTTATATGTTTGGAAGAAAGATTTGTTTATTTTATCGCACCCTCGTATGGATGCACCACAATATTCGTTTATAAAGATGTACAAAAGTATGTCTGTCTATAAGTGAGAGCTGTTTAAAAGGGATTATTGATAAAAATGCGTAAGTTGTTTTCTGCATACATATTGATGTATATACTTATTTACTCCTCCCATCAATTATGCTTCAAATACCTGAATATACTAAAGGTATATGTACTTACGAGCATGTCTGCATGTGATAGAAGGAATTTTGTCTGTATATATGAATGCTTACACATTTGAGGGTAATGTTGCAAACATGGCCGTTTCCATTGTTTTCTTTTGTCGTATTGTTGTGGCAGTTGTTTCCGGTGTAAGAGGAAATAAACATTTATGTATTGGTGGCTTTTGTTTCATATATTATTAATGTCAGTGATCTCGCAGAATATAATAATAATGTAAGTGCAATGTTAAAGTAAGATTAAAGGTCATATTGAAATGAAATGGCGGTGATTAATACAAATATATGATTATTAACACGTTTCCACGACAGTCGGTTCTTTGTAAGCGAAACAGATCACCTGACTGTAGTAGCCGTAAAGGATGGCAAGGATGATGCTATCTTGAATCTCAATTTCTTGAAAATAAATGATAGGGATAATTAGTAGTTATCTTCAAATATCAATCACAAAGTAATCAGTCTTTCAGAATTTCTTTAGTGTTTTAAAGTGACAGAACATTGACCCTCATCTTTGGCTTTATATCCGCTATCTGGCCGCGTTTATTCCATCACCAGTCCATCTGTCTGTTCTTTGTTTCACAAATTCGTTTTATGTCCTTTCTACCTTGCTTTACCAAAGCAGCAGTATTTCATCGCCCCTTCCACTACCACCAATTGCTGACAAAAACGGACGAGTTGTCCTAACAACTACTGACTTTCAATACGCCATCGCTCATGTTACATTACTAACGAATCATTCTAGAAAAACATAGTCGGCGCGTAAAGATCCAAAACTTTAAGGATTATCGTTATTCTGAAAGCACCAAAAACTATCGCATCAGTGTTGCCAACATTCACATTTGAGAGAAGAGAACTAGGAGTAATAAAGAAAAAAAGCAGAAGTATCTATTCTTAGCAGTAAAGAGTGGTTTCAGTTATTATTTTCGATGTTTTTAACGGTTATGGCAATACCGATTCTATATATATATTTATATATGTATATGTTAGTATATTTTTACATTATGCATACACTAAATTCTTTAAAATACTAGAATTTTTTAATTATATTTTTTTTTGTTTTGAGTATATATATTTTTTTATATGATTTAGTGTGAAATTTATTTAAAAAATCATATGCTATTGGAATTCTTTAATTAATTAAAAATCCCCAAATGTTTACATGTCTCAAATTATCGCTGCTGTACGATATCAGCTAACTGATAACTTGATATTTGTAAAGAAATGTGTACTTGTAAATGAATTTACTTGTGCACACGCTCATACTACATAACCAAGGAGCATATAGTTGTACATATGTATGTATTTATGTATATGTATATAAGAAGAGCAACGATCAACTCGCTCAGATTTAAGCTGAAGTAAGCTTTTGAAAAGCATATCTTCTGTACACATCACCAACACATGCTACATACATATTCACATATGTATATAAGTTTAGTCTCTGTATTACATACAGCCACTCAGTGTCTTTTGAAGCGATAATCATAGCGCCGCTGCGACCACCTCCAACACTAAAACTTTGAAATTGTGTGCGTGAATTTGTCAATTGATTTATTGCTATGTGTGAATAGTTTTAGGGTTTTCAACACTTTCAAGCATATACAGGCGCACTCTCATGTTTTTCGACGAGTAAGAAGTGAATGACTTAGAAACAAATACAATCCTCTATTTAATATATTTTTCTGATATTTATCTGATATTTATACTCTGAGCAGGGTATATAAACGAAGTTTGTAGCACCCAGAAGGAAATGTCGGAGAGCCTGTAACGTATACATAAAGTATCTAAATGATCAGCGTGACGAGCTGAGAAGATTTAGTCATGTCCGTCTGTTCGTCTACATATACACGAAATAGTCCTTCAGTTTTCGAGATATCTATCTGAAGTTTTGCATACGTCCTTCCTCCCACAAGAAGTTGCTTATTTGTCGGAATCGCTGATATCGGATCCCTAAAGTTTATAGCTGCCATCAAACTCAACCATCGGATTCATGTCCTTGTGTGAAAATATTTTTTATTTGACGAGGTATATTCTTCTTGTATGTAAAACTTTTCTATTTGACAAGGTGTCGTCACGAAATTAAGCACAAATTATTATCCAAACAAAATCAATTTATTGTTTATAAACTTATTTATTTGTAAGAGATATTTTAGCTTAGTTGCAACCGAAATTAACGTTTTCCATTTCGAGTGTTATTCCATCTTGACATATATACTAACATAACTAAAATATGGCGCACCCTGTATATAACTAGGTATGGTTAGCAG
This sequence comes from Bactrocera oleae, assembly GCF_042242935.1. Classification (NCBI taxonomy): domain Eukaryota; kingdom Metazoa; phylum Arthropoda; class Insecta; order Diptera; family Tephritidae; genus Bactrocera; species Bactrocera oleae. Next base: position 78,668,690 of record NC_091537.1, read on the forward strand.
TCACATATAAATGATTTCAAATTTTTGGAAATTTATATTGAAAATACAAAATTATTCTTTTTCTGCTACAAGACAACTTTGTCCATATGTGGTGTTGAGTATTGAAAAATTCGGTCAGTATCGCCTCCAAACACTGACTTCCACTGCACACATTTTCCTCAATATTTGTTTTTCAGCTTTTTCCGTTGTTTTGTTTCCACGTTTTCTTCGCGCCCGCTTCAAACGATTTCTTGCGTGTTGCGATTAGAATCTTGTGCCGCGCTTGCTTGCTTGCACTCTGCCTAACAAATTCATTTTCTTGGTATTTCAACGACATTTAGCGGCTATTAAAAATGCGATTATTCGTTTACTGATTAAAATCGATTAATGTCATTCGACTATGTAAAAGCAAGCGCGCTTGAGCATTTATTAAAGAAGCACACAAATATTTATATGTTCCAATTTTTATTTACGATTTTTAATTTGTAGTCGCATGCCGCCATGCCGGTAATCGCTATCAAAAATCTCCAAATGCTATTTAATAAAGGGTGACATCGGTAAAAGGGTGCTGAAACATAATGCAATTAAAAAAAGTAATTGTGTCCGTCACCTTTCCGTTGTAGATAAGTCGCTTAGTAGCGTTTATCGCTTACTTTTTTCCTCTAGGTAATTGGATATACCTATTAATAACTTGTATAGATCAAAATGCGCTATACTAAATCATAGATATGAAAGTGTTTTATAATTTTGTCACGAAGTATATTTTTATTTCATTATTAAACTCATAAATAAATCTTGTGTTAATCGAAAAGGGTGAATTAAATTACCTTAGCTTTTCTCACGTAGTTTGATGATTTGAGCTTTTCTCTTACTTAGTATCTATGGATTTCGTGGAACATTTAATTTACTAGAAGTGATAATAGATGAGTAAATAAATATATTGTGATATGTCATTAAATGCATTAATATTTATAGCACAATTTGAGGAATTTATTGCTGGCGATTAAGCAAATTTAAATGGATATTGCTATCTTATTATAAACGTTTGATGAGGCAACGTAGATTTCACTGATTGAAATTGGTGAGAAAATAAATTAAAAATCCCGCATTCATCTATCCAAAAGAACCGTCCGCAATTATATACAGTTATTTCTGATAGGAAATACTTTTTGTTAAAATAAGAAAGGTTCTGAAGCAACTTGTAACTTCAGCTGGACAGAGACCGATGAGATCAGTGAAAACAGGAAAATACTTGTATAACTTATTGTAAAATTTTTGAATGAAATAAATTTATCTGATATTATCTAACCATAGTTGACTTGTTACCGAAATTATCATTAAATGTATGAGATAAATAATTACTTGATTAAATAAATACGAAGAGAATTATTTTCTGTTAATATTATGTTATATAATATCAAAAATGGATTAAATCTCTTAGCCTCCATATACCTTATAGAAAGATATTCTTACTTTCGGTTGACTTTATACCGTACATATCAGCCAATATGTGAATTGTCTTAATAAAATCGTGGGGGCGTGTTTTTCTAATAACAGCTAGTGTGCCTAAAATGAATAAAATCGGTTGAAGACCTAGGATAACCCTATATAACTCATATAAAGATTTTCAAACATTCAGTTGACTTTAATTCTTATATATTGGTGATGGTATGTGACGTAACTGAGTGAAACTCAGCGAACATTTTTTTCGTTAGCAATATGTAGTAATGCCAAAAATACCTTCGATCGAGTCAGTACCACTCCTATCTGCATATGTACAATATATAGAATGCTTTTTGTTATTTTTCCAAACCGTATGCCGAATATGTCGGTCAGTGTGTGAGTTACTTATAAAATTGTTTTAAAATATGTTTTTGGGTACACCTTAACAATGTTAAAAGTTAATGCAACAAACCCATTATACCCTGTATAGTGATTTACAGCTTTCAAGCTGATTATAAACCGTTTAGGTTGATTAAAATGTGTGATACTGAATGAATGTGAAATTAAGTGAACAAGTTTTCTTAAAAATTATAAAATTATATTAATGATTTGGCGCTGAATATGTAACGATTAGGTGTACAACTTGACCTAAACCTCATTTCCTTAATATTAAGGATTTTTGATCGTCTGGTTCACATTTTCCACATCATCTCAGCATATTAAATTTAGCCTCTCCGGTTGAGTTTATATCATATATATCACGCGACGCGAAGGAAAATACAACAGTAACTCCAACTCAAAAAATATATTCTCCCATCTTCATCCCAACTTCAAGATAATGCTCTGTATTTGTTGCTATCAGAAAAGCTTTCTGCATTATGAGCTTCTAAGCCCAGGTGACACCCGGCAATGCTACCAACACCAACTCATCAAATTTGCTCCTTCTGACTACCATTTGTTCCTGTCTATCAAGAGCGCCATAACTGGAATATGGTACACATCAGAACAGGTTATCAAAGATAAGGTTGATTCATTCACATTGCCAGGAAGTTGGAAAAGTGTTACAGCTTCAGGTGGACAATATTTCTTAAATAAGCGTTAAAATTAATAAAAATAGATTGCATGAATATGGACATAGATCGTAATATTGGGTTCTTTTTAAGATTTTGGAAAATATGTTGTACTCCAGCAACTAAATTGCAAACACTTCTAAAAAAATATTTTTGGAATGGTTATACGTCTTTCAAGGTATGAGAAAGGACTTTAATATAGCTGTCTTCCATTCGCCAAACGTTACTCTCCAGCAAATCTAGTTTGTTTGAGTACCAGATGCTTAAACAAACCGACTGATAGTGGAGAAATAATTTTTTTCGCGTTAAGAGATGTTGCTGTAATGATTTATTTTGGCTTTCAATAAATTATTATAATTGACTTTAAGTCTTATGTTTTAAAAATACAGCACATAAAAGGAATTTGTAATTTCGTTTGTCATTTGAACCATTCACAATAGTAAAAGTTAAAGTTAACAGCTAAAATACGCAAAACACAACTTGGCAGCATTGAAAATAGAAGTTATACTATTTTAATGAGGTATCCGCATACTCTCCTGCTTTAATTCAACTCGATAACTTTGTTGTTGCTTTCATATATAAATTTTTTCGCAAGAGGCAGAAAAATTACCAATTAAAGTCAGCTTATATGATATTATATTAAAAATGATGATTAACATCTATAACATATATTCACAATTTTAAGTTCTTATTCACTTAATGGAATGTTAAATTCAGGGAGTTTACGATTTTATTCCCCAAAAGCCTAACCGTTTACTTTTCGTCAGGAATCACTCATTGTGATTTTCATGTAGATAGAGATAAGTAGGTGCAGGTAACCGTATTCTTAATTCTGTCTTCATGCTCTGCTACTGTTTTTTTACTTTGCAATCCAAACTGGGTTATATTTTTGAATTAAAGTTATTAGCCGGATAAAAGCCGGGTTAATTCTGGTACCGTAGAACCCCTTGCTGTTAACTCTTATCATTAACAAGTTTGAGTAATGTAAAGTTTAAAAGTGACTTCAGAAGTTATCTGGCAACACTTCTCTTCGTCTTTTAAGTTTTATATATGTGTATGTGTGTAGATGAATTATCAGATCTTAAACTTTAAAATTTAAGTAATTAGCTAAAGAATTTATAAGTGCTAAAGCAAAATATATGGTACTTACTTATATCTTAGCTTAAGTACTTGACTCCAGTGACACAGTTGCCAGAAAGTCATCTTTAGCTGCTTCAAATTTCCTCTGCTCACTGAATAGTACATAAATTGAAATGATCAGAGATTTCAGGTGTGATAGTTTCTGACACAAATCAACAAATATTACCCAAATTTATGTCCATACTTATAATGATACACATATTTATGTAAGTATGTGCGTCTGTGACCGCTGCCGCCTTGCAATCGATGGAGATGAGCAATGCTTGTGACAGTTCTAGTGAAAATTGTTGATAAACACATGTGAACAAAACAAGCGCTGATAAATGTAGATTATAGACAAATAATGAAGGGAAATGACGGCAACAACAGCAAATACGCGACACACACACACACACACATAAACTCATAAGTGTTGCATGTAGCAGTGCAGTGTAAATTGAATTCCACGAATATCGAAGACAACAAGCATGCAGCTGGAGCTTGGCACAGCCAATGGGCAACATGCAACATACCGAAATGCCCCGAAATGCCTGCAGGCGTACACGCATACACAACACACACACGTAGTTGGCGACAAGCACGCAAGCAGCGATGAAAGTGATTGTCAGGGCATATAACCATGTATGTGTGTGTTGGGTGTGTGTGTAAGGCTCCCCCATTCAAAAATTCAATAAGTTTATTGACATATTACTAATTAGACAGAACATGACAGCGTATCAAGATTTATTGCGCCCGATAAGAGAATGCGGCAACAATGCGTGCAATGAGCGTGTGGCCAAGTGCAACGGCAGTCAAACATACACACAATTGTACTACAGTGTGTTCATGTGGTCGTGTCAGTCCGGAAAATTATATATGTCTTTGGCTACGGCAAGTTTTGGCGGCCGCCCATTATTCGCTTTTCGTGGCAAGAAGGGCGCGTAGGGGGTTAATGTCAAATGCGCGGCCGGCAAAAGCTTATATATGCGGAACGCCTCGTTCTCCCGCCAGATGTATATATATATATGTGTAATATTGAATATGTATATATGTATATAGGTGTATGCGAGAATGTATGTGAGAGTGTGTATATTTAGCAGTCACGCGTGAATTTGTTTGCAAGTATGTGTTGGAGGCTCAAGATCAATGAACGCATTCATTTTAATTTGAGACAACCGCATCGCAACACACCTACACATATACCCATACATACATATATACAATTATAGTATACTGATTCATGCATTTGTATATACAAACAAACAAGTTGTAACATATCTACATACAAGTCAATAAACGAAAGACAAATACAATACAGCAATAATACTAAAAAAAAGCAACAGTATCAACAATAAACAATAAATTCAAATACAACAACAACAACAAAACAAAATTCAATGTTAAATTTTTGAATTCTTTTTTCAATTATTAAAAAAAAAAACTTTGTTTTTGGTATTGTTATTGCTTGCCTGCGTTGTTGTTGTTGCAGTCAGTTAGGGGCCAAGCAAAGCTGTCGCATTTTGTTTACAAAACATTTAACAGTTTTCGGTTTTTTTCGGTACTTCTTATAAGTCTTTAGTTGGTTTTGTTGCATTTGTTGCAAGCGTTGCAATATCAGCTCATTATTTACTCATAAACTTTTTCATCGTTTGCGTTTTTGTTGTTTTCCAACACTATTTTTTTGTTTTTTTGTGCTATTTCTTAGTAAATACTCTACACAAATATAATACAAATTGTAAACAATGAATTGTGGCGAAGAAAAAAATTTGTTGCAACAGTCAATGGCAATGTTGTTTACGCTTGCCGCACAGCGAAAGAACAGAAAGTATTGATTTGTTGTTGTTAGTTGTTGACGCGCTGTCGTACAGAGTGTTGCAGTGTTTTCGGTTCACAGCTAAATAGTCGCGGTGATCAACTGTGTGAATGAGTGGTGTTGATAAGTTGGAAGTGTTGATTTGGTTGATGATTTTAGAGAGTACAATCAGATTATACTAAATTTGTATATGCACTGGCCTTAAATAGGTTAGTAAATAGTAATACGTGGTAATACCAAAAGGTTTATATTATTTGCAGAATAATTTGGATCATTGTCATGTTGGAAGCAAATATCGTTATCAAGCTCCAACTTTTGAGCACAATCCTTCTAGTGTTTTTTAAAATATTTTATTGAGCATATTGATCCGTTTCGGACATCATCGGAAATCTGACTCGAACTAAAATCAATTATAATAATTTATAGAAAACCAAAATAAATGGTTACAGCAACGTTTTTTTAGTGCGAAAAAAATAATTTCTCCACTAAGAAAGAATTAGAATACTATTGCGCATGCGTCAGAAGACATGTCCACAAGTGCTGCCCGTTTGTTTGAACATCTGGTATACTTGTAGTTTGTTCGCTGAAAAGTAATACTTGGCGTATGGAAAACAGCTTCTATAAAAATTAGCTAGCCAATTCATTCAGCCGTCATACATACAGTAAAAGGTTTTCTTCACAAAAACTATCGAAGTCTATATTAATAGCGCTTTGTCGATATGTAAGGGTCTATTGATCCGGCTCATAGGAGTTTTGGGTACCACAACGGACCGGCGTTTAAGCTGTCAAGTGTGATCCTCCATAGGATCGACCCTCTAACCTAACCTAACCTAACCTATATTAATAGATGATCTTACAGTGAAGTATGTACATTAGTAAGTATAACAGCTTTTGAAACGAAATAGGCTTTTGAAACTAGTAATAGAAAATAAAGGGAAATTTACTTTTAGGGAGTGTACGATTGTATTATATGGTATGGAACTAATTCTTAGACTGTAAGTCCACATTTCCATAATCTAAATCCACAAATGGTCTAGGTCAATGAGTTTCGTACATGAATATCACTGGTCCTGGTCCTGGATTAAAAACGTAGCTCTAAAAAAAAGATTAGAGGGTTATAGAAGCAATGCAAGGTTTTTTAACTTTCATTGAACTTCTATTCTTATTTCTATGATAATATGAAGGCACAGAAAGCAAAGTTTACCAGGAAAAGCTGTGCCATATAAATATATCTTAAAAAGACCTCACGTATATATGCAATTTACTCACAACAGTTTTCGACAGAAATATAGTTTGAAGGTAACAACAGATGTTTTCTATACAAATCTTCATAGACCAACAATATTCGCTCATCATGGGCAGCATAAGGATTTGTCTCAGATTTTATTTAAGGTCGAACACAGAATATTTCAAACCTGGCAGAATATAACACAGGTAAACAAAATTTAACTTTTTTTATGAAGTTTCTGAACTGTTAGTTTGACGTCACTGATTTCAAATCTAGCCTCAGTTTCTCTCTAGCTGCTCTAGTTTTAGTATTACCGGTACTTCTTGAAATATCTTTCAGTTCATGTTGTACTTTCAGAGACTAGGATGTAACATGAGCATCAAGATGCACTCCCTCTTCAGCCATTTAGACCGCTTCACAGAAGATTTTGGTGACTTAAGCGAAGAACAAGGAAAACGCTTTCAACAGGATATTAGCAGTATAAAAGAGCGATACCAGGCTCGTTGGTAGGCAAATATGATGACTGATTACTCCTGGAGCATTCCAAAAATAACTCAGGCTTCTACACATGCAAGAAATGCACATAAAAGAAGTTTTCTTCATGTTAAGTAATATATAGTTTTTGATTCTAAAATCTTAGTATTTTTGATTTATAATTAGATACTTTTTTGCCAAACAACACAGAAACTTCAAAAGTCTTAAATAATACACCAAAAAAAGTTAACAGCTGTATCCGAGGAGGATGCTTAAAAAAGCGATTTAAGCAATATTTCGGTGCCATTGGACTTTGCCAATGTGGACAAATTGGAAGGCAGACTAAGACATTACTTCTTACTAGTGTAGAACATTACATCAGCTAGTAGCTTGCCATAGAATTTTAGGACGATTTTTCATGTATTGGAACGATAAAGTGGTGAAAGGTCTTAGGTCTCTTGTAGTTAATCTAAAACAATCCTTTATTTAGGTAGATGTGATATATTGTAATACACCAAAAATGTAATATGTGAAGGATTTTTGCCAAAATGATGTATTAATACCCAACTTTGTAAATTTTTTAGTCGAAGTTTTTCACTCCAACAATAATTCACTTCTAATTTTTAAATACATTTTGTGGCATTTCCTCGACACTCTAATGTTACAGTTTTAAAATCGTAAAACCACATACCGTTTATAAGTCTTATATACCGGATATGCGAACCTTAGCGTCTATTGCTGCCAATATAACAGAAATATATTTTAATTGCCCGAAAAAACGTTTAGAGTTACCCACTACAAAAAACAATATGATGGTTTTCGTTTTACCGGTTAACTTTATAAATATTATTACAACGGTAAGCGAGACAAGACAGATAAAGAAATTCGCTACCGAAATGAGTGTTATCCAAAAATATTTCACTTGAGCATAAATTCTTGTGAAACCGAACATTTTATATTATCACAATATCCAATTATAAAAGCCAAGGAAAACTTTCAGGTGTTGTTTTAGTTATAAGGGGTCTAGCGAAATATTGACCCGATTTTACGCTTTTTTGGTACTAGAACACAATACTATCAGGAAAAGGTCTCTTCTAAGCTCTATGGTAATACCTCACAGATGGACCGATATTTTTCGTAAAAATTTAGCCATAGGCACTGTGGTCAGCGCATACTTGGTATCTTGGGTCTGTAATAGTTATGATCCGATTTCGACAACTTTAGAAGTGAGCTACTTTAAAGCTTTATGCCATACCTTAATTGCTGCTCGATTTATGTACTATAAAGTGAAAGAATCATATGGAATGAAAAATAGTAATTTATGGGAAGTAGGCGTGGTTGTTGCACGAATTCGCTTGTTTTAACAATGCAATAAAAAAAAATCAATTAAATATTATGCACGAAATTTCGTTGAAATTGTTGTTCCTGAGATAATGTCTAATAGCATGCATCCAACAAACATTTTAAGTGACTCGATAACATTTATTCTATTAACTAATCTAGACTGTTCTCACTGCCGTTGGAGTTTTATAAAATATATATTTATGACAAGCGGTTTGAAGCTGTGGCTTTTTTTCTCACCACAACTCTATTAAATCTGCGTTTTTGATACTATTTTCTGTCATTTTCCCTAACTTACTTAATTTTGCTTTAACTTTTGACTTTTTATTTTATTTGTTTATTTAATTGTTTGCATTATGCCAGTTTTTAGTGTCTAAATCAGCTCTGATAATGTGATAAATTTCTCTACTGACAAAAAGATGGCGCTAAATCAGAGTCGCGCAGCTTCAAATCTCCTCGGTGACGAGATTAACAAGTAATTTTTGTATGGCGATATCTTGCTAAATCTAGTAGATTAGTGAGCTAAGCTACTCAAAAGCCTAAAACTCGTGTCGATTGGAACATGGTATAATGTTATTTAGAAAGCAAGGTATTTAAGCGCCGAAATCTACTAAAATAGCGGTAGGGTGTCTAATTGTTATTGCTTTCTCAAAATTCATATCAGGCCTTTTTGGTTCCCGCTTTTCCGCAATAATTTTAACCATGGAGTTGTAGTATAAAAGAGCCTGATGTAATGTTAAAGATACTGTTTATAACAGTAATCTATTTTAATATAAATGCAAGCTGTAACCTGACTTCTTCACCGATTGAAAATTTTTCATTTCGCTTATTTATCAAAGATTACCTGTTTATCTTTTTTATTTAAATTTTTAAAACTTTTACTTTTCAGAAAAATTTTTAAGGTTTAAGGTAGCATGATGCATTGAAATTTAAATACTTCGAGTACATAATGCTACGTTCATTTTTATCTATGCGAAATTAATATCATCTTTAGGTTTAACAATTAAGTGTATGCCACATTTCTTACTTTATGATGTTCATTCTAAAGCACTTACAAATAATAGCCTTGTGAATAAAAAGCAAAAAGCAAAAACAAACACTCATATTTCCTATTTTAGCAGCTTTATGACACTGCACACACACTTCTTTATTTATATATACATATACATATGTGTTACGTAATATAATATTTATTAGTGAGTATGCGCATATGTCAGCGCATGCAAAGACACAACGGGAGAAAACCACAACGTCAAGTACTTCCTAAGTTAATCTAACGATTATGGCCATAAATAATACTGTTTGCACATAAAAGTCAGTGGCCAAGTAGAAAATTATCAAAAAATGCAACTAATGCACTCCAACTACGCTCACCTCAAGCCACAACACAAGCAAACTACAAATATTGTATGTATCTGTATTGGTATTTGTGTTGTGTATGTGTGCGTTTGTAGACTCACTCCCTATTGGCCTATATTTCGGCCAGTTCTTTACGATTTGTTTATTTGCGGTGGCACATAGTATAGGCAGTTGTGACTTTTCTTTTAGTTGCCTTACTGACTGACGCTTTGGTCGCCTGACTTTCACAAATTTATATTTTATATTTTTTGTAAACAAATTTATGTTTGTTTGTGTGTATGTATGTATATGTGTATTGTTTTGTTTTGCTCAAGTCTATTGAGCAGCACTTTTCACTCATTCGTATGGTTTGCCTTGCAAAGCACGCACACACACACATACACACAAACGCACGCAGTTGGTGTCACGCTGGTAAGTTGGTGTTTTTATTTGCCTTTGCTGAGCTTTATTTTAGCATATCGTGACAATTTTCCATCGCTACGTGACGCCACATATAAAATTTGCATTAAAATGAATTTGATTACAAATTGGCAGCAAGGCAACAGCAGGGATGCGATTTTATGTGCGGCAGCATATAGCACAGTCATACAAACATGGCTATACACGTACGATATAAATATATATACATATATATATACATTATATATAAGTATATATATTTTTTATTGTATGTATTAATGTATATCCATTTGAATTTGTAAAACAGTAATTTTATTTTTAGCTGGCGGCAATTTTCTGTGGTTTTCACGCTTTTTCCAAAGTACTTGCAACATTTAGCACCGATACTCAGTCGTCAGCAATAAAAATAAATGAATTCTGTTGCAAGAGAAACTTAAAAAGGAATAAGAATTAATATATAAACGCATGCAGAAACACCTTTGAAGTTTGATTTTAAATAACATTTTACGAGGTATTTGCGCTTGCGAATAGGTTGCGAAACTAAACACTTATTGAGCAACACTTGTGTTTTTTTTTTGGCATATTTCGTAAGCATCGGATTTTTTATAATCTCGCAATATGTTGCAACAGGGTGTGAAAATTTTTCCAAAACGTAGATGTACCTTTGCTACAAACTTGGATAAAATCAGGTCAATGCTCATAGCCCCCTATACCAAATTCAGTGATTTTCGAACTTCGGGTTGAATTTAAACTAATTATATCGGTCAACATGTGTAAAATAGCTAAAACCAGGCGAATACTTCCTCTAGCTCCCATATACCTATATGCCTGATATAAGGATCTTAAAATTTCTGATTTACTTTATACCACATATAGTGTGATCCATTTCGAAGTTCCTAATTTTTTAAGAAAAAAACAAAAAAACTCAAATTTAATGTTTTTTATCATTCGAAAGAACATTTTTTGGCATTTATTTTTTGCAGATTATCACTTTCAAATCTTGGTCATGGCTACGTCTTAAATGGTCCATCCGTTGAGTCTAATTTTCGATGACTACTTCGAGTATTTCGTCTGGTAACTGGCGAATGATACGCGTGAAGCCTTGTACCTTGTTGTGGATATTGTAAGTTTCCCACAGAAAACTCGAATTTTGCTTAGAAATTTCTACGATGTAAGTATATCGAACATTGATATCAAATTCTTGTGTTGAATTTGACAGCTGTCCAAGGATAGCTATCCATCCACGAAATTTTATATATTTATATAGTAAGTCATATTTTAAAGGAGTAGGACTATATTTGTCTTCATCTTATGTGGTCAAAGATATTCTAGTTATTCAAGAAACAATAACCATGACCTCTTTGCTGCATAGAACTAATCTGAGAAAGGTCACAGCCATTATCGATGCTCGGTACCGGGTGAATATAGAAAACATTAACTCTTGCAAAAAGATTCGCCACCATTGAAGTGGTTACATAATTGAAATTCTAGCTTAGAGCTAATAAAAATAATTTCGTAATATTTACGAATAATCGCGAGCTTTTTTAATATTTGGAACACTTTAGTGCTTCTTGTAAAGCTGAAATTCCGATATCTATCACTAGCTACTTCTTTTCATTTTTAATTAAATATATACACATCAATTTCAGAACACTTTTGTACAAGGTGGCTTGATGACAAAATAATTATGTTCATTATAATAATTTAAAAAAAATTAAATATAGCTGATTAAAAGCTCAGCTTACTATTTGAAAAAAGTTGCTGAATCATTAAAAACTTTGCCGAAACCATTAAGAAAATAATATTTCTGTCTAATATATCAAATCTAAAAGTTTAGTAAAGTCGAAAGTTTAGTAAGAAGAAAGAACATTTTAGTTGTACTAAAAATTTCAACATGTCATTCTGAAACTCTGTAAGCTCTTTTGGTGAAAAGTAAACTGATCGTTATCCCAACAAGTAAGTTAATTTGCTTTTTTACGCAGGTTTTTATTTTAAGTTCGGTAAACACATCACCCAAGATTCTGAACCAATTCTTCTGAAAAATATTTAAACTCTACCAGAGTTTTGTTCACCTAACGGTTGTTTGTATCATCTAAAAGTAATCGAGAATGGTATGCAGTTATATATGCGGCGACACAATTAACACATCTTTAAATTTATTTAATTCATGTATTCACAGGTTAATATTAAGTTCATTTATATTAGTAAAACTAAGGGTTAAGTTATTTTATATTCTACTTTAAATTGTTGTCCTAAGCGTTACATTACTGCTATCTCTCTTACATACATTAATTAAGCTATCATAATAATTACATATTAAATCATCATCACCTGATGCTTGTTGATCACCGTTAACTAAATACGCATATAAAATATTAAATTCGAAGCTAAGCATGTCAGTTGATTTTGGCCATCACGTCTCCCAGACGTGTATTAATAAACCAATATACCACATATACTCGTATACATAAATTATCAGAATGAAGAGACGAGTTTAATTCCGACTGACTGTCTGTCTGTCCGTCATTGCAAACGATAGAGTTAAAATTGAGATATATTTAATAGAAACTTGGTACTTTGTTCCTTGACATTAAAGCAAGATTAGTATTGCAGATGGGCGCTATCGGACCATTGTCATGTGCACAAAACATTTATCGGAAAATCGCCATTTTTTTACTCAAAAATTCAGCCTCTACATACGTATATATTTTTTCGTAGGAACGACTTTAACTCAATGTTGGCCGCTTCTTTATATTACTCGTATTTAGAAATAATTTATGGTCTTATAAGCTTCCGGATGTACATATAGGATTGGTGTGCTAATTAAAATGCACGTAAACCTTAAACATTTATTATTGATTGTTCACTTGCGAGTTAGATTTCACTGACAGAATATTTATTGTTTTTCTTCATATTTGAAAAGTCAAAAGCTTATTTATTCTACAGTACAACCTTTATTTAATATATATTCACATATCTTCAAAAACTTGTAAAAAAAAACTCCATATAAAAGTAAAGAATATATAGTATATGCATATATATCGAATAACTTACCTTGCGAACAGCTTCAGCACGTTGCAAACTTACCTTCAATTCCCTCTGGTGCACTTGAAAATTAACGGCTGAACTTTACAAAACCACCAGACATAAAATTCAACCACACTAACGCTTAATGGATCAAGCATTCAGGATAAAGTAGATGAATTTGTATGTAGGCACAGGACAAACGTTGCATTTCCCACGCTTGCCACACGGCAATAAAGGCAACCGCTTATTTAAAATTTTCTTTGCAATTAAGGATACCGCAGGACCTTATGCTGTAATGCACACACACCCACACGCACATACATATGGTATGGATATGCTGATAAACAACCGTGTAAGTGCATGTTATAGGCAGCCTAGGTAATTGTGAGCAACACGTGCGCAACCGAAGGGTAGCAATAGCCGGTCGCTGCCCTTGAGCTCAGAGCCCATTGTTCGAGACGCGTAATTGCGGTGAGTAATTGCGAACAAATCATTTGCACAAAACCCAGAAAACAAAAAAAAAACAAGAAAAAATGTCCGAAAATGGCAGACAGTGTGGTTTAAATGACTTAATCCAAATGAAGAGCGTGAGAAAGTGCTTGGATATATGTTGATTTCCATAGAAGGTGGATTGTATTAAGCAAATTGAGGGACAATGTTAAATGAGTTGTATTCTGTAAATGAAGGAGGGATGTGGGTTGCGAAAATTTGCAAAGAGGGTGGTCGATTCGTACATACTAAAATATAATTGTGCGGTAAACATGCGCTTAGCACAGCATTGAGGAAGCATTAATGAATTGAAAGAAATAAAATGAGTTATTGTTCATAAACAATAACAATTGGCTGCTGCAGAACTTCCGAAATTCAGAATTTTTTTATTTTTCGCCGTTCTTATTAATTGTAAAATTTATATTAAATTCGATATCTAATCTCATTGTAAACCACAAGAAATTACTCTTTTAACAAGCACAAATGTCAGACAGGTCCTAATATGTAATGTGTAATGCATTCTAATGGCGAAAGAAAAATGTTTATCACCAAATGGGGTCGTTTTTATGATATTTAGCATAGTATAGCCTAGATAGTCGACATAGATGCCAAATTCATAATTCCAGATAATGGTAGCCATCACTTTTTAAGCCGATAAGACAGATTTCACCTTCTTTAGAAAAGGTACGCCGGATTAATTCCATTGTTTCGACCGTTCTTTAGTCGCTGGTATTTCACCGACGATCTGGAATGGAATATTGGATATATACTCACTTAGTCTTTTGAGACGCCTGATGATGTCGGCTCATATGAGATACAACGTGCGATGTGTTTCACGTGAGTACCTGCCGGCGACGGCCTTACCTCACGGTGCTCCAAAGCATAACGTATCAAAACAATGCCTTGATAAGCGCCCCAAATAATACGAGCTATTTGCAAGTATTAATTTGGTTACCAGTGGCCAGTGTGTAGGGGCACACTGACCATCTTGGTAGGATTCGAGGCCGACCTAAAACCTCTTCCGTTTTCGGGTACGGAACCCAGTTGCTTGTGCAACTTCTTTTTTTGAACTGAAAATTCAGTTCTCACACCATTTAGGTTTAAAGCACAGCCACCACGATACTCCTCAAAGGGCCGAACCCAATGAGCTAATTGAACCGAAGTCCAAGACATTCTGCTCCCCATGGTAGCAGAGTTGAGTCTCCGGTAAGACTGTGTAGCCGAAGCTACTGCCAGTTAAGCTCCGCCTTACTCAATGACTGGTGACATTTGTCGCTTGAACTTTAAATGTCTTTTTATTTGGAATCACATTTAAAGTCTATAATATCAGTCAAGCTGAGTATTATAGCACTATTTCTGACATCATTACTATGCTGATATTTCTAGGCAAGGTATAATAACAGTCATAGTGCATTTGGCTTTTAGTCGCCTCCTACGACAGGCATGCCTTATCGCGGGTAAATTCCTACCCCTACCCGCAGGGTGGTCATACGAGATACTTTCGACTCTGGCCCTACATATCTAGATTTTATTATCCGATCGAATGTGTATGAATGAATAGTTGAGGAAACACACAAGGTTAACTATTATATTGTATTTTAGACAAGATGGCAATTATGTTCAAGAATTAAATATAAATTCCATTCATGAAGTTTTTTGCGTCAACTCATGTGGCACCTATGGGTCGCACTTCTTTTTGTATCTACTGTAAACTGTAAAATATGGCGTATTTTATTTTTGATCGTTTCCAATTCAATAAATCAAGCTTCTTTATTAGACATTATATGTGACATGATATAGTTGAACAAAGCCTTCATGTTCAACATTATCATGACACAGGTAAAGACCAGGTTGAATAATTTTTTAAACCAACCAAAATAATAGGATGAAACTCATTGGGAAGGAAGAGAGTATAAGAAAAATTAAAGCAAAAATAATTTACGGCGATCTGTGCAAAATAAGTGGTTCAGTTAATAAGGGTAAAAATCGGTTTAACTCGATTTCCGGAAGAACTATGAAAAAAGCGTTAAATAGCAAAATTTGAGGCAATTAAAAGATCTAAAACAATTTATGTGAAAAATTCATAAACACAAATTTTATTCTTTCACTTTACTTTCACTTAATATTGGAAAATAATAATAATTTTCATTCGAAAATTCTTCCTCACTACTTTCTGATAGTATAAATAAATATTTATTACTTTAATAAATTGTCTCAAAAAATGTAAAGAAGAACTACTAAGTCTAAAAAAACTGCTTTGTAAACAAAAACCAAAAATATTTCTTACAATCGATTTCATTGAAGCGAAGTTGGGAGAAGTTAATAATGACACATTCTCGCATAATTTTGTCTACGGCAACGTACATTTTTGTATTAATTTTGAAAAATGTCAATTTGGTGTTGACATTTATTTGTCTTCAATTGCTCTTCTACAACAAATTCTTACTTAATAGGCAAAAAATATAAGCCACAATGTTTTGTAAAACAGAAGACCCCGGCAAAAATTCTTCTGCTTTCATTTTTAATATTTTGCATACCGCTTTGGCGTTTTTTGCTTTTAAAAGTTTTTGTTAACATTTTCATTTCCATCTGATTTAATCACAGATAGCGACACGTGCGCAAGCACGAAGTGGCTGCGTACTCCAGACGCGACCCGCGCTACTGGCAATGCCTGTGATATGCCAATGTTGGCGGCGCAACAGCTCACGTATCACTAACTGCTTGTGCGCTTTTAATTCAACGCTTGCTACGCCATACTTCCAGCTAACATTCAACGCCACCCTCCTCTCCCACTCTTTTCCTTTCACTCACTGCGCTATGAGCATCCGCATAATCATAAACATAATCAGTGTGACTGCTTTTGGTGGGCAGAGTCGCCGCTTGACTGCTCGACTGCGAGCCTGGTTGACTGATTTACATCTGCCAGCTGCGCATCGACTTTCCGCCATTATTATCATCCCGTCGCACACAAAAAAAAAAATAAATACAGCAACAACAAATTATAATAATAACAAAAGCAACCATGGAGAAAAAAAGTTTTTCAAACGAAGAAGAGTGCCAATATGCCATAAAAGCAGTCAATAGGCAGTTAAACACACACACACACATAGCGGCAAGCGCATGGCTATGCGCCGCAAAGCATGCTTTGATTTTTCAACAACAGCGGCTGTGGACTTTCAAGAGGCGGAGAAATGATAACGCAAGCGTGCAATGTGTTGGCGTGTGAAGTCAATGACACTAAATTTCCGCCTTTTCTGCATATTTACCGTAATTGCACATACACACAAACTCTTATATGCAGATAAACATATACGGTGGCAAAGCCACACCTGTGCGTTTATTTTTAGCAGCAGTTATCGTGCTTATAGCCAACAGCAACAGCAGCCTATCAGCCTCTTTGACTTTGACAGTTATTCTTGTTGTTATTGTAGCAATTTAGTTGTTGCTGCTTTCCATGTAATTCCACGCGCCACTTTGCCCCAAACTCGGGATTTACTCATTCTGTTGTTATTGCTATTTGATGTCTCTTGCGCTTTATCAATACTGCTGTGCTTTGTTGTGTTTTTTCTTGTTAAAAAAAATTTGATTGTTACACACGCGCTTATATGTATATTCACTTACTTTTATCGACAATTTGTTCGTTTACATGTATTTTGATGATTAGCTAATGAAAGTAGGCGTGAAATGGCTTAAGAGCGTCTCTATGTCTATGTGTGGCTGTTGATGACATGCTTTCGCATGTTTTACACATCATTTCCTGCATTATCCTTTGAAATGCGCTCTTTGACATATTTTTTTTGCATTTGATTTTTAAGTGTTCAAGTCAATCTTACTTATATGCTTATTACATATACTAGACACATGTTTTTGTAATGCTCTCTAAGCTAGCCAATTTCTGTATACATATATAAAAAAAATATAACTTGTTAATTACTAAATAATAAGTCCTTCTAATAATTTTCAGATGAATTCGGAATTAGTAAGAACATTTAAGGCAAAAATAGCCAGCTTTGTATTTTGCCTAACCAATAAAGATTGCGAGACCTGTGTTCTTACAGCATTGCTTTGATACAAAATGTTTTCTGAAGTTAATAGCTGCTCTTGTAAACAACGGTTAATAAATAAACCCTTAAGTCTTATTTAAAATTCTAGTACTATTTTTACTCTCTCGTAACATGTTGTAAGCTTTGTCTTCTTTTGCTCACAAATATTTGAATCCAGACAATGAAGCCCCCAGAAATCGAGTATGTGAACCTTAATGCCTATATCTAACATCATTCCGAATATATCTCTCAATCTGAGATATATTCAAATATATAGGGTTTTTTTTCAAATAATAATGTGCTATGTATAAAATCGAAGCTATATATCTAATAATATAGTATTCTTATGCCTGATATGGATAAAATCTGGTTAATAATTCTCCTAGTCCGCTTATACCTAGTATTTTAAACATCCGTTTGACTTTATACCCAAGATATCGTTTAATAAATAAGAAATCTGGGAATTATGAAGTAAACGTATAATATTGGACATACTATAGTTTAACGATGAAAATGTGTGAAATCCGTCTGCGAATTACCTCAGCTCCCTTATACTATACACTACTAATGATTTTCATTATGTTAGGAGACTTAATACCTACTATATAATATGTTATCGGTCAGCATGTGAGTTATTTTCATGAAATACTTGAGTAAAGCTAAAAGCTTACGCAGTAAGTCTAGACTTTCCTTAGCCTTAATATACCCGATATAGTAATTTCCGACTTACCACGTGATTTTAAACCGTTTATGTTGTTTACCTAATCTCATGTTTTTAGCGCTGAATATGCACAAAATAGGTCCAAACCTTCTACTAACTAAACTGCATATTCCTAATATAATGATTTCCGATAATCTTCATGAGCTGAAAAGTCTATCGTTTGAACGAAAGATAAAGTCACAAACAAAATATTTCTATATTTGTCTTAGACTACTAACTTTTACTAACTAGAGTAGATAGAAAACTTTAAAATTTGCATTACATTTCATCCAATCTTTCTTAAATTATTGATCTCAAAGTACAACTAACTTAATTATTTTATTTTACAATAGAAAACAGGTTATTTCTTGTTTGATAAAACATTGTTTCCTGATAAAAAAAATATACCCTGAACTAATTCCATAACCGCGGTATTCGCTAAGCTTCATTGTCTATCTGCTTAAATGAAATTATTTTGAAGCTTCACACTTTTGTACGGGAATCGAAATTTTAGAAGACCGTGAAAAGAAGTGCATTACTCAGTGTGGAAATTTTAATCCCGAAGGCTATATTTTCATTCAAAAAATTATATATCATTGCTACAGCAAAGACTTCATCCCAGTAGTAATGAAATGCAGCAGAAAAATCTTTGGCATGGTAAGCTGAAGAAGCAAAGACATAATCTGAAATATTACCAAACTTAAAACCACGAGTTTGGACTACGGACATAGTCAAAAATAGTCAAACAGATATAGTGCGAATATCATTTAATAGAATATGAAATATTAAACTTCAGATCTATTGATCGACGGAAAAAATCTCTTTGTGTTTAAGTGTCTATAAAACACTAAAGTGTCTCTGAAATAGTACCGCTACCAAAGTCGCCAGCAATGGAGAGTGAGAGTGAGTTTATATTATAATCTTCTTGGTGACTTAAACAAGTTTTTGTGTAGATATGGTTTAGCTTGAAGAAAATGTTTTTATTTTTAACTTGTTTTACAAAAGCTTAAAAAATCATAAATCCTTGTATAGACAGAAAAGTAAAAGGAGAGCAAGCAACTGAGGCTTTCAGCTGACAAGTCGATTATTGCGAGTTCAGATTCTGAAAGGTTGAAGTCTTTGCTATATATAGCGGAGATATAATATTACTCTTAATTAAAAATGATGTCGTTTCTCGATTGCAACCGTAGGAGAAGACTGTATTTTCAGTCTTTCTTGCTTATTCGTCACTATGAGGCTCACATTCTCCGTTACTAAATCCACATCGACTTAATTTAGTAATTGGACAAAGAAGTATCGACTGGACCTTACCACGGACCTGTCGACAAACCAACGGTTAAGAATCCCAAAATTTTGACTGTTAAACTCGAATGTCTGCACTTCTTTACTTCACACATGACTGCGTTTAGGACCAAAGTGCAGAAACGCAGCAACTCGGCTTTCCTACAATACGTTGACGAAATCAAATATTTATATTTACTAACGGACTTCATTCCTCTCGGTGAATGGCGACCTTGAGTCGACACTCAGTAAAGAAGATAATCGCGACCACTAAAAGTTTGCTCAGAGGGAGCAGATTTCATGCCTACCATCTATATGCCATACTTGAAAGTCTGGATATATTTTAAAAAAAGAGAAAGAAGAGAGACAAAGGATGTTCGAAGTGATGGTTCTGTAAAATTTTTCGCCATATTTTTACCTATTCACCTGTATTTTTTTCGTCGTAAAAAGCAACTGCATTTAAAACATCTTCCCAAAGTAAGAACAACATTTTCAAAACCTTTAAAAAAATGCTTTAAAAACCTTTTTTAAATTAATTCTTTAAGAAAAGAGAATGTGAAAGAAAACAAGGTATAACAAAGAAAGCAACAGACAAATCATTAGAAGAATATTAGAAGAAAACCGCAGCACCTGTTACCACTAAACCGGTCAATAATGAGTAGTACCAAAAATGACAACAAAAGCAACATAAAACACTGACACAACCGCCACTTGACAAATTCACTTCGGTGTACAAGCGCACACACATATAGCGGAGCACCGCAGGTGGGTTGCCATTAATGACAGACTGACGAAGATCTAGTCCAAGCAACAGCGGCAACACAATGAAAGTAGCAGGAGTAAAGCAAGAAAAAGGGAAGAAATCCAAAGAAAATAAGTAAAAAAGAAATGAAATTAGCCGACAAATTTTTAAATAACCGCAACCGAAATTGAGGTATCGCAGCAGGCATCACGAGCAGCCGAACAGTCAGCTGAGGGACTACAAACAAAGTACAGCATGTACGAACGGCTGCACATCTTGAAATGTGAAGCTGGTTTAGCTGGTCGAATTAGTTAAAATTGGACGTTAGCTGACTCAGTTGCTTAGTAGCTCCTCAGCAACAGACCCATGCCACAGCGGTGGCAGCCACTGTTGGACGCGAGTCATAAATTTGTTGTACGAGCAAAAAACAAAAAACCCAAAAAAAAGAAACGAATACACGAAGCGTGGCTAAGTGAGGAGGAAAGGAAAATGTGTTGAACAGTAAATACTCGCAGGTAAGAAGAACATTGAAAAAAACGTCACATTAGTCTCCATTAATGAAAGATTATTATGAAGAACATTGAGCCGTGACAGCTGCGCGGCGATGAACATGGCAAGGTAGTCGGATATGTACGGCAACAACATTGAATGGTACAGAAGTTGTTGGAACACTATGCGTGTGTTTGTGTGTGCAATTTTGTTAGTGGCTTGTAGGTGTGGCAGCCACACACGTAGTTGAGTGTGCTACTCACATACGGTTGGGGCGGTAGCCTTTGCTCAGCTCAAATGGCTTGTAGATAATTACAATTGGTTGGGGTTACAAGAAAATTCCGAGAAAGAATCCATAAAATTGTTGGATTTTTACAAAATTAAAGACCAGTAATTTCAACTGTGTATTGAAGCGAATGAATTGGATAATTTGAAATCTTCTCGTGAAATGCTTTTATACTAGTAGGTATGGATGAGAGCATTACTCTAAACTGCGTTTCAGTTTAGGGCAGTGAAATTTATGAAATTTATAAATGAAGTAGCGCTACTTCAGTTTGAGTGCTTTAACCTTAAAGTTATTACTTATTTTATAGAGTTTGGCTAGAATTTATATTCAAAGGTAATAGGTAATATCCTTCGTCAACTTCAGCGTCAGAACGCTTTTATTACAGTATTATTACATATAACTCGTACCAGTATTTTTATACAGCTTTTTGACTTACTCAAGCTGCACATCGGTAGAGAATATTGCAAGTCTACATCCGAAACTTTCTAGCGAACTTATCTTTGACTAGCGAAGGTGGCCATTGCTAGAAACACTTTTTTTGGCGTCGGCCAATGACTGGATTAGAACTCAGATCATGAAAAGTAATGTTATTAATTTTTTACTATTACATCACAAACATATAGTAAATATATTAAATTTCAGCAATAAAATACAATAATCCTAAAATTAATTTAGTCTCATACAATGAATTCGAAAAAGCGGATATTTTGTTTAGTCAATTATACAATACATATATAATAGGAGCCTTAAAATTCTTACTCTCTGAAACGAAAATTCTGAAATGCATACAAAGGGTGCTTTTTTAGACATGTTTCTTTCAAGAATTAATAAAACGCATGTAATTAAATGTGAGGGCCAAGAATTTAGCTTTATTATAGTAATAAGGATTTTGATTTCGGACAAGTGACCGCTTCATTTGTTTTCTGCAGCAATAGTGGCTGTATGTCAGCAATAACGCGCCGAATATTTTCGGGCTTATCTGCGCAAACCAGCGACTTCACATACATAATACCACAAAAAATAGTCCAGCGGCATTAAATCGGGTGAATCACAATTTTTGCACGATTTTGTAAGCCTGCAAATCAAAATCTTTCCACAAAAAATTCCATAAAGTAAAGGGGCACAGCTCCAATTGTTGCGCGCGATGCCGGAGGGACTCATTTGGATCTTCTTCGATACTCTGATCTACAGCAGCAAGAGCGTCTATAGCGTGTACTGTATGGCGTCTCTGAGTTTGCGCATTATTCACTACAGTAAACGTTGTTCGGAGTTTATATCAAGTAATAGCTGTCAAGCAGACCAACAACGAAAAAAGTATTGCCTTATTGAAACACGTCTAATAATCCAATTTATAAATGAAGCGTGTTATGAATCATGAAGTTTCGTAAACCGTACTACTCTTTACTACTTTAGTGGCCATGCGTGCTATTAGTTGACTCTGTATCAAAAATTGCTTTGAGCTATTTCTTCCGGATAAACATGAATCAATTTTAGAAATTTCTGAAATAATTATTTTAGCTTGAATCATTTAACAGCAGATAGCCCAAAACTAACAAATTTTAAGTAATGAGATTGTGAAAGTTCTTACCATATAACAACAAATCCTGTATTGTGTATAACTTCTTACGATTTTAGAAGCGTAAACTTCGGAGCGATTGTTACTTCATTACGTAGCGCTCAGTAGCAGAAAAAAATATAATATTTCGAATTAAAGTTCCGAAAAGTCCCACGCACAATACTTGAATTCATTTAAAATTTTATAACTGAACGAAATATTGTGTTCAACACACAATATTCCTAAAAAAAGGAGAACAATGCTTTAACTTCCATTATAGCTAAATATATGATTAATAAAAATTGAAGCTTTTGCCATACTACGATGTACTTCGGAGCGATTGTTACTTCATTACGTAGCGCTCAGTAGCAGAAAAAAATATAATATTTCGAATTAAAGTTCCGAAAAGTCCCACGCACAATACTTGAATTCATTTAAAATTTTATAACTGAACGAAATATTGTGTTCAACACACAATATTCCTAAAAAAAGGAGAACAATGCTTTAACTTCCATTATAGCTAAATATATGATTAATAAAAATTGAAGCTTTTGCCATACTACGATGTACTTCTATACCTGCAAGTAACAGCTTTATGCGCCAACTATGGAAATAAAGTTAAGGTGCAAACACATTAGACACATATGTCCTTGCAACAGGTTGACTTTGAACAGACCTTAGCAAATACAATATTATGTTCAAAATTTACATGGAAATTTGTTGTTTTTTTTCCAAAAACAAAACACAGCTTCTGCGCCTTTTGGTTATGTAGACTTTTCTGAAAATACTGACTCTCCTCTACTACCCCGGCATCTGCGGTAATGTGATTATTTAATTGACTTTACGCGTCGTGTTGCGTCGCTTAAATCAAGCAACGCGTATACATTCTTTCAAAACAAAATGAGCAACAAAATAATATTTGTTAACAAAGAAATGTAATTTCACCTCCTTATGTTACAAATTAACCTCGACTGCCTCCGTTTCACTTTGTACACGTTTGTGCGCATTCAGGCCTTTTTCAGCCTCCTTTTGAGTCGCGCGCATCAAAGCGGTATATAGCGTCGAGCGGAGCTGAGAAGACCTTCCCTGCTGATTTCCTTGTGCATTTATGTATGTGTACGTGTGTTTGTGTTGTTTTCGCTCGGCAGTCCTTTAGCGTTAATGTAATTTTTCTTCATTTACGCTGCCATATTAAGGCGAAATTTATGTTAAAAAACTCGATTATCCGCTTCCGGTTGAAGGGCGCATTAACACTGCGGTGCGTCGTGTGCTTTCGGTTGTTTTCTCTTAGGCGCCATTCGCTCACTTCAGTCGGCTACAAAATTTTTGGTGTATCTCCGTTTTTTGGTGTCAGATGTCCAAATTAGAAATTCAGTTTTAAATAGAAAGTGAGTGAAGGATGTATGTGCCATATTTCGGTTGTACAGCATTAATGTTCATTAGTCTCTTCAATTTAATAATTATTTATGAACACACGTCTAGTCGGGATATCGACTGGAAATTCGCGGTTTAAATAAATTGACAGAAGACTGCAATTCGTGTTACTTAAATTTTTTGTATATATTAATAAGTAAAGACAAGTTTATATGTACATCATTTTAAATATATCTGAGGAAAGCATATAAATATGGTACACATTGTCGAACCTGGTTATAAAAGACCGCCAAA
Organism: Bactrocera oleae; assembly: GCF_042242935.1. NCBI lineage: Eukaryota > Metazoa > Arthropoda > Insecta > Diptera > Tephritidae > Bactrocera > Bactrocera oleae. The sequence goes on from NC_091537.1 coordinate 78,693,195, forward strand.
GCTGAGTGGTGCTTTCATAAACCTTCTTGTTTCGATCTAAAGTGCGCAGTTCTAATATCGATTCCAGAATAGCATAGCTTGAGACATAAAATAAATTTCTGTATATAAAATATTAAATAAAGAAATCGTTTTTGTTATCTGATTTGGTTTATTGAAATTTACTTCCACAAAGCCTGATTTAAGATGTACTTATGATTTCGCTAAATACCAATCGTTGCAAACTTAAATTATACTGTCATAGATAGACTTATGAAAAATATGACAACACCTGTACGCTCCAGCTTTCTTTCGAAGAAGCACTAACAGAACGCCTGTATATATTATAATTGAAATCGTATACTGAAAAAAGTTACTCATATTCGAGCAACCTGTCTTTTATTATCAAATATTAATCGATAGATTATTTTTGAGGAGAATCAATTTCATAAAGAATACAGCAAGCAGCAGGATGATTCTTCATTTGGATTCTAAATTTTGATCTTAAGGAATTTTTATACAAACACAAAAGTAAGTTGAGTAAAATTACTAAATCACACTCTCTCGTGACAGAAGTTTCTAACATATCTTTTGACAATATTTTCAAGGAAAGTAAGGTTTATCATCTAATCTCAGCCCTCAGGTGCTTGAGGATATGTTAAGGTATGCCTAACAAAGTCGAGTGTCTTTAAAACGTGAACATTACCTGGCGAAACAAGTGCTTAAATTTCGAAGGGTCCATATGAAAAACAATTTCTAATTTGAGTCTCTATAATATAGTCTAAAATGATCGTTTATCGCTCTCGGAATTTACCTCCATGGTTGCTATTTTATAAGGTGCTCATTTAGCAATTGAAAAAAAAAAAAAAATGCTGAACTAGTCCTTTTTTACTACCAATCGTAAATAATTTAGATCTAGAAAATAAATCTATTGTTTTTGCATTAAATATATAAGCATAGTTAAGATGACCCAATTTATATATAATATGTCAAATATGTAACGTCTTGTTTGATTACTTGTTTTTTGAAGATAATTTTATAGTGCCACTCTTATAGAAACCTACAATCTTATTGGCAGCAAATAGGATAGTCTATTTTCACAAGCTTCTCTTGTGTCGCAATTTTCACCAGTAAAATCATTTACAAATGACCGGAAAAGAAAGTAATCAGAAACATGCAGCAAGTCCGAAATAAAAGGTGAATGCAAAAGAACCTACCGAATCTTCTGACGATTCGCTAACGAAGTGTGTGGCCTGGTGTTGTCCTGATAGTACACAATTGCTTCCTTTTTAGCCAAGGCGATTGTTTCTTTAGATAGTGCAATTGTTGACAATACAGTTCCGAATTTAGAGTTCGCCGGAAGGTGAGCAGCTCACAGTTAATGAGTCCCCGCCAACCCCCCAAAACACAGCAAAATAATCTTGACCGTCAATCCTGGCTTGAGCCGGCACCATGCGACCACGATTACAGATTACTAAACATTTATTGGAATAATATTGAGTTTCTTTAAATTAAACCATAATCGATAACTGAATCTTTCAATATTTATTCTATTGCAAAGAAACCTTATAAGTCAAATCGAAAAAAATTTATGACTTTCAAATGTCAAATGGGACAAATCATAATAACTCCAAATTACATTAAAAAAAATTGCAAAAATTTAAAAGTAAAATTTTTATTTTACGACTCTAGAAATATATGATTTCAAACCAGATCTTTTACAGCGGTCACTTCGTCTGCACTAGAATGAATCAATCCATATTGCAGTGGAAAGCTTTGCAGCAAAATCAGCAGCAATACTGGCGGCGCTGGGTGAATTATTCACAAGGACCTTCGGGCTCAAAAAAGAGGGGGTTGGTGGATAAAATAGACCACATACGCTCAAACTTTAGTTGAGAGATAAGGTTTAACGTTACACTAAATAAGGGGGGATGGCGCTGGATTATACAGACAGATCAGTAATCGCTAATGGAGTGAGAGCCGGAAACTATTGCTCAGAGCTGGATCTCAAGTAACACTTCAAGCTTCCTGAAAATTGCTTAGGAGGTTTCTGTATGGCGTGTTAAGTATAATCTAACCTAAATTGAAGTACATATTTCGAAAATTAGATTTTATATACACGCGGCAAAGCAAATTTTCTCCCATAAGTTGAGCTGAAATCAAGAAAAATTTAATAGTTCACACAAATAATACTAGTTCTAGTCATCTTACTTTGAGAATGTTTCGCGGGTCGAAACGTGGATGACTTGGTATCGAACGACATTAATTATAGTCATACAATATATACTTAAAGTACTTTAATTATATATAAATATATACGCATAAAACTACTGAAATGAAAGGACCCTGACCATCTACATGAACCACTCAACAATGGACGTACAAAGTAGATATAAACAGTATGCCACAGACAGCAAATTGGCATTTTCGACCAAAACAATTGAAGTTGAGAGATTCTTGAAATTTTTTCCTGCACAGTTGTTTTATATTCTCCAACTTCACGGCATTGCATTACAATGTTATATGAGATGCTTTACATATCTACAAGCAAGTATATACCGTATGTGCATTTGTGGCATTGTATATAAGTATACTACGAGTATATGTATTGTATATGAAATACGTATCTATTATGCATACGCTTTAGTTTGTTGTTGTAGCGCACTGCACATTCGGAATGTTTTCGGGTTATTTCAATTGAAATTGCTTATTTAGTGAACGAAACGACCCATCCCAATTAAGGTAAGGCACCGAGGGTACCGAAATATTTCGATAGATAGATGGTGGTTGGCATGCAAAATAGATGTAACACACATAAATACATACATATATACCTTTATATTTATATAGATATATATTTACATATGTGTTGGTATGTTTGTGTGTGTGACCACTGTGCTACGGAGACTAAGTTAATATGAATCGGTGCTACCACATGACTGGGTGAACGGATTGTAAGCGGCTTGCCGGAAGCTGGGCAAACTGCTTCGGTGTAGTGTAAGCTGAAGTTGGCTAGGTAGAGAGGGGGTAGCCTGTTGCTTTTGTCGAACAATGCAATTGTGCAAATGCCATTGCTCTCCTGGTAAGGAATTTGGTGAATTTTGTAATATACCGACATTTTTGCAAGACACCCCCCAATTGCTTACTCGAGAGCGTAGTGTTTTCTCATACCCACATTTGGTCAATAAAAAATACTCTAGTTGTAGTATTGATTATGTTTGAACTGTTACTAAAGTGCATAGACACATGTATATCTATGCTATTTCACCTTCTTTATACCTACATATATGCATAGGTGTAATGTGGTGCTAGTCCGTTATAAGTAACACTTAGGAAAGCAAGGTAATTACAGCCGTTGGGTAGTTAGCTGGTGAAGTTAGCAAATCATCATCATCGGCTGCCATTAAGTTAGGAAAATTTGGTGCTGCACAGATAATTTTAAATTTCGCAGAAATGAAAAGAGGTTGAACTATCTTTCTCTCCTATTGTTTTTCTATTGTTAATTAAGCAAGATTTTTTAGTTTCATAAAGATTATACGTGAAGACATACTTCATAAGGGTGTGCTAAAAAAATTAAAGTTGTGTTTTTTTTATTCACATCCTCTTAATTTGGCTGTATTATGTTGAAACAATGGAAGTATGTTGAATCTTTAAGTTTGCTGTAGATAAGATCCAATTCTAGCTTACTACAGCCGACACACGCGAACTATCGAAATGCATGTTATATAAGACTATATTCTTTTACATTAAACACATAGTTTACGTTCCGTCAATATGTCAGTGGAATTACGAAATAAAGAATAAAAATATATTTTTAATAGATGATATAAAATATTAAATAACATGATGAAAACTTTCTTCCGATAAAGAGAAAAAGACGTGCTTGAGATTCATTAAGGGAAAGAGACGGCGATCTAAATACATAGGGTATATTGCAGAGTCAACCCCATCGACATCATCATATGTTCCTCTATAAGAAAACTGTGCTGGTAACCCAAAAAAAAGCACAAATATCAATGAGGAATATTGGATACAATACTGATGAATTACCGAAAAGAGACGAAAAAAGCGTATTCGAAGCAAAAATCAGTCAAGAGGCAACAAGTCCACCTATTTCGCTTCTTCAAAGGTTTCGAAATAACTGAAAGAGTGTGGACCCATATGATATACAGTGCTATAAAGATATGCTAAGATAAGTCATGGCTCAAATGCATTTTGGCTTTATGATATGTGCAATCAATGAAAACTTATGAAAAAGCCGAAAGAAAGATGTCGAAAGTTGCTTTACAGAAATTAAGCCACCATCTTTGGTATTTAACCTATGAAATAGCTATCTTATTATTATTTGATAATTTTGTTTAATTTTTTACTAACAAAAACATCTACGACTTCGTATCAGTCGAACGCGTTATAAAGCGTCAAATTGATGATAGTTTTCTGAACGAAGAACCGTCTTTGTGACCAAATAATGCTTCGTTGCAGGAAGAAGAAGGTTTCAGCTGCTGAGGACAGACAACAGTGCTGTTGAAAGAGCGGCCAAAATGGTTCAGAAATTTAATAGCTTTATTACAGTTGAAAAGGAGCAAAAGCAATTTTATTTACGCAGCGTACTAGAACACAAGAAGATTTATGCTAACTGTAAAAAACAAACCTTAAAAAGAAACTTAAATTCTTAATTTTTCACTATAATTAGATTACGGCATCGCGAAACCTTCTCCTGGATGGATCGATGTTAAGAAGGAGACAAGAGCGGTGTGACTAAATATTTTGTCAGACGCTCTTTGCTTAAGATGTATGGAGGAAGCCGAGGTTAAATCATCTTGCCACTTTCTCCGATATTGCCCGGCTTTTGCCAGACTGAGATTGAAAGATTATATATTGGTAGACACACGCTTGGCGTTGTGGTGAAACTCTCTTATCTTCTAATATGATTTTCCTTTAAACTGCTCAGATATATCTAAATCTATATATATCGACTTTTTAATATCGGTACTATCCTGAAGAGCTTTGCATACATCAAAAATGTGTCCGAAAGTCTTTTTAACCTCTAAACTCACCTGTAACAAACTTTTTAAGTAGAAAGTAGCAAGAATAAAATTCGCCATCATCACTACTCACTGTCTTTTGGTCAATAACCCACTATATGCTTATGATTTACTGCGAAAGGTAACAAGTTTCCAAATATACAATCTTTTTGCATACCATCGTATACACCGTTGTCTTCCAATTTCTCCGCTTTAAATTCCATTATTATGAGTCCTTTCAATTTTTTGTTTGTGTTTGGTATTTTTGCAATTTTGCTTGTGTGTATGTACATACAACCTGATGCAAAGGTATTTCATTACACATTTCATCGTTTCATGCCAAACAATGTAGCGATCAAAAAAGTCACCGCTCAAACGCCTGTAGCTGTGCTACGAAATATTTCTTTTAACCGAAACGAAAACTTCAAATAAAAACCTATATTAACAAATGGGAGCAACTACTCTTTGTCGAAGCTGAGCGCATTGTCGTATGTTATTACCTTTTTTCTATACCTCTGACAGGCATATTCCCTATTGGCAGCTGGTGACTGGCGGAACCGCTAACCAAAACCAATATTATTTTTTGCATTTTCTTCCCTTGTTAAGGCTTGGCTGCAGCGCACATAGCGACCACGAAACGTCAAGTCAATATGCCGAAATTGAAAAATATCGGTGCATACTGGCGGTTTCATATACGGCAAAACACAAAACACACTATTGGCATGCAACAAGAGGCATACCTAAGCACTGTTATGAATCGTGTGGAATTGTCCAATTCGTTAGTGTTCGGTAGTAGCGTAAGGGTTAGTGTTCCATTCGTAAGCGATAAATGAAGCATTTATGACACAAATACACACAAAAAAAATTTACAATCAACATCAATGTAGTTGTAATGTAAACATGCAACATTGAACACATGCAACGGTGCTACCTTATTTCTATGTGGTGGTATTTTATTGCTTATATGTTCCTATTCCATTTTACATTTATATTTCACTTTTTAATAGCACTCAGAAATTTTATTTCGGCGTAAATGCATGTTTTTATTATACTCATACCTCACTTTTTGTGTTGTATTTTCAGTATTGTGACACACATTTTTGAAAATTAGTTTTGTTTATGATGAACATGAATCCTTTGGTGAGTTATGAGATGTTTTTTACATGTTGGTGTACTTTTGATCACCTAACGGTTATTTGTAACAGCTAAAACTAATTGTGTTGGTTATAGATGATTATGTCTACCCGTCTATCTGCACGTCCGCTGTGAAAACGTACCCCAAACATCTCCTCATACTCTATGAAAGTGGATGAAATCGAATGATAATCACGCCCACTCTCCACAAAACGCTTATGTTGAATACAACTAAAAGTGCGCCAAAAGCACTAAATTTCCCACCCAAGATAGTACGAGAGAGCTGTATTGGATTCAATATAATTACATTGGAAAGTGGATGTGTCACCTTCCAATTTTAGGAACTTAACATCTTTGGAAGTACTCGAATATTCTTATATTACGGTGCGAAATCGGATTTTTTTTTTTCATATTTATAATTTATAGCGAAAAAATCCTTAAACTCATTCGTTCGAGGATGTAGATCGATTCTTCTATACTTTTTCTGAGACCTAAGAAACTTTGCACAAAGCTATCAAGAAGCTGTTAGTTTTTTGGCGGAAAGTTTGATTTCTTTCTGGGAATTTATCAATAAATGCTATATTAGCTGACTCTAATTGTTAGGTAGATTAAAAATTTAATGCATATGCACCCTACCTTATTATCCACAGGCGTTCATCTATCAGAGTATATTTTACCACACTCTCACTTTTCATTGAACCGGTTGTTTTTCGGGATTTCGCAAAAACAGCTTGCATTAGAGGTGGCAAACTCAATGCTAGAAATGATATGCTAAGACACAAAGTTATTGGTTGGGTTGTTCCTCAAAGATATTCAAAGCCTTAAGCGTAGTGGAAGATCAATATAGTTCTGATGTTACTGAAGTATGCAGGCTAGAAAGACTATGCTGAAAAATATACGGATGTCAGCTAATTTTAATTAATTGATTTAAGGCACTTTCAAATAAACGGAAACACACTCACTATTTATTATTACTTCGTTTTAAGTAATATTGATTAGATCCTAAGAACCTGCTCATCTTTCATAGGTAAATCATAAACAAAATCTCCTTAAATTAACACTCTCCAAAACATCTTTTGAGTAGCGCAGTGAAGACGAGTTTACCGACCCCATGGTGGAGTATTTTCGTTTTCATAAGACTAGTCATTTCCTATGGTCCTATCATAGTCATAATCTTCATCATCAAGAAAGTGAGTCTTATTAGAGTAATTGATGTTTTTTACATTGAGATGGGTCTCAATTCAATCAAATGGACGCCTGTAAGTTCAGCTTTTTATACATTGGACTACAGTTTGTGGTCAGAGTTGGAGAAGATGGTCTCTCGGAAACCTCACAGAAATTTTAAGGGTTTCAAAAAATCTTTGATTCGAGCAGTGCTGTTAATACCAATAGATGTTCTGCGTGCTGCTTTTGATCAATGGCCGAACCATTTGAAAGCAAAAGTTGAGCATTTCAAAAAAAATTTTGTACATCGCGCACTTAGCATATATAATATTATAGTTTAACTATTATAATGCATCATTCAAATTCGATTCGAAAATATTTATTAATGAAATATGTTGGCTCCATTTTGTGCAACGTTATTTAAACTGCTATCTTAAGTATATTCGTCACTCATAACATTATGCAACGTTCTTTCATTTCGTTACTTTCCACACAGCATTCGATTTTCACATAAGCTTTCACATGCTTCTCATAACCCCATTAAAATTAACCTCATTCGCTGACATTAAATTTTACTCTTGCCATTGCCAAGACCCATTTAAAGTGCATTAAAAACTAGCATGACAACCGAAACCGAATTTCGTAATTTGACAGCTTGCACCTATTAAATTTTTATAAGACAACCATAATGTCAGCAGCACCCTTTCATGTCAGCGGCAATCCACTCTTAAGGTGGCATTAACATTTTGTGTAATATTTACAGTTTGACTTTCAATTATTTCAGCATTCTAGTTAACGGCAGGTTACCGATGAATTTTCACCAACACTGCCACACACACGCATACATTACATACATATATATGAGAATATTTGTGTACCGAGCAAGTGAGCGAGCACCGTTAAAAGTAAGTACCGCACTAGTGGCGACAGTGTTACCCATTGAAGCATACCGGCATGCAATGTAATACCTTTGACGCAGCACACCACCAATACAACATGTTGCAGTGGCATCAAACAGCGTCAGTGTAGTTGAGCAATTCAGGCAGTCAGCTTTTGGGCGAATAAAAGAAATGGGAACGCAAAAAAATCATAAAAATTCGTTCAGGTGGAATCTGTTCCTGGCACGAAAATACCTTCATGTCCGAACATGAGACGTGCGAATGTGTATATGTATGCATGAAAATATGTATGTATTTATGATAGCGTGGTATTACAGCAGGTGAGCAGCTGCTCGCACGTTGGTAGTGACTTTCTGTATTTGCAAGCATACATTTGGGAGCGCAAAAATATTGTTTCTTTTTTATATGCCACCACAAAGCGGTATTAACTCGTTTGTGTTTGTAATATGACGTTGAGTTTTCTTCTTCTTCGCAAGAAGCATGTATATGTAATGTACTGTATTATGCTACCAAAAAACCCCCCATTCCACACTTGTATAAAATATGCAGTTATACTGATACTTGTATGTAAATAAATGTATACCATACACAACATGTATATGCACTTTCATATTTTTTTATATCCTTAAATATACGAACACATACCATTTATTGTATATTACTCATATTAAATACCTTGACGTTGTACTTGCCTCCGTTGATTGCCACCTGACGGCCTGGCTGCTTACTGCCGGTTGCCGGTTGCCTACTGTGATCGATCGATAAATATTTCATGTGTTTCGCTACCTTGTCGACTGTTTCGACTCTTTTTATTTTTATGCTTTGTTTTTGCTTTTTATTTGTGCTGCTTTCGCGAATTACCGTTTGGCTTGAGACTTACTACAGAAAGGACTTATGCTGTTGGCAGGAGTACAGTGTATTGAAAAGTTAATGGAACAAAGTAGAGAAAAATCGCAAACACAAAAATTAAAGAGGAAATCCAACAGCTGCTTTTATAGAAAATATCGACGGAAGTAGATTTAACAGTAGACCTAACTTCAGATCTCACAATAACTAAGTCAACACAAAATAGTAAAGCAAACACCACAGTATAGTAAAGTAGTATACTAAATAGTAGTAAAAATCGCTAACCAAAGATGTTAGGGAAACAAAAAATTAAAATAACAACATTTTTTACTGATAATTACACGAAAAATTTGATGGTTTGTACCTATGTAAGTTAACCTAGGGTTCTATTCAATAAATAGCTTAATATTTCTCTAAGCATTTTTCTACAAAAAATGGACTTCTTTTATATACTAAACAAATACCAAGAGATTCTGACTTCATGAACTCCATACAAATACGCCTTAAATAAGTGGTTAGGTATAGCAAATTAGGAGATGAGATAGTTAGTCGCATATAACTATAAATGATGTAGTCGTAGAGCCATCATAACTACCGCTTTAACTTTTCAACAAAAAATAAGTTCCAAACAATACAAATAGAATTCAATTCTTGCATTATAGCCAAATTTTTCGAAGATTTTTAGTATGAGAACCAACTTCTAACTGTAACCTAAATAAGTATCAGAATCAGCATATCCACCGTAGCAACGTTGGACAGAATTTTAATGTACTCTATAACAGATTGAAAATGTTGTTTGATTAAGTGAAAGCTGCTTAACTTTCGAAAGTTTTCTACAATCGCAAAAATCAATATTTTGTTATGCAATAGATTCCAGCTTAAGAAAAGTTGGTGGATTACTTTGAGATTGTTGCATTTACTTCTTAAAGGGAAAAGAAGAAACGTATACTGAAGAACAGGCACTTTCCTTAGGACTTATAAGGAAAACCATCTCTACGTCTTATATAAGCTCAAAATTTCTAACAATACCCAAATGGTCCTGAGTTTTCCATAAATATTTGGCCTACAGTTTCAGAATAGTTCTGGATTACTTTTCAGCCAAAAACTGCCATGTTATAAGTATTTCCCAAAGCTGACTGAGGTAAATTTTATATTATACAAGAGCAACAACTATAGATTTGCTAAATGCTTCTACAAATTTTCGTCGCCCAAAGTTTAACCATCCAACGTTTCAGAACTATCGAATTACCATAGTTTTTACAATTTCTCGATTTATTGATTATGTATTTTTTTGGCGGTTACAGCTGTGGATCGTTATTAACAAGCTTCTCTTCTTTTGGAATGCGCCTAAATTTTATGCTTTAGCGTAGAGGGTGGATGTAGTTACATTTTAGAATGCTTCTAAACTTAACAAAGATAGTTTGTATTCACTCGCTCTATAAAAATTTTTGAAGCAAATTATTTATTGTTTTTTTTTTGTAATAATATTGAGTAAACTGCACGAAATTGTCTTTAAAAAGTCCATACTTTTTGTTTAAGATGGACACAGCTTAAAACAAGTGATTTTTGGGAATAAAAAAACGGAAGCTGATTAATGCATTTGTAATTTGAAAATATGAAGGGTATATCCATAAATATCATGGGAATACACAATAAAATTTTTGAAGAAAAAAGTTAAATATTTTTTGGTTTACACGCGATCTCCGACGGCGCTTAACAGAGTATCCAACACTGATGCCGTGATTTCGGCCTACTTCGTGAATGAAACCAAAAAAAACCAAAAAGTAAAGACTCCATGTTAGCAATATATGCTCGTGACCGTGCAATGATCTACAGTTAAAAAATCTGATTGATACAGGGTGTGATTTCTCAAGCCAATTTCCAAAATGTAATTTTGAGAAAAACACGTTTAAAGAAAAAGTGACTGCGCTGATTGAACAGAGCGTCTACACTTTAGAAGGCCGTAACTCAAAAATGTTTGAGATATCGATTTCAAATTTTATATCGTCACTTTTAAAAGTAGCGTAGCTAAAAAACAAAAAAAGTTACTTTTTGTTCATAATATTGTACTTGTAGGCTACAATAATTAAAGCAAAAACGAAGGAATTTTGAAGCAAACGGTTTCATTCTTTTCTTTTCGGATAAAATTTAAACACTGATTTCTTTAAAGTGAATAACTAATAGATAATAAACTCATAATTTTATATTTGATGACTGAAAGCAAGTACTGTTATATTAAACCATCTTTTATGTTGTATTTAAAAATCACTAGTTTTTGCTTAATGAACGCACTGTGTAGCTATATGTATCACGCTCACAAAAGTTTACCGAACATTCTATTCATATTTTTTTAGCTTTATAATTTCTTATTCAACCAACGCCACATCAGAGATCGTGAATTGACCTGATAGCAATCCATTATAATGCTAGGGATATCTAAATGTCATTGTACACTGTCTAACAACAGAGATGAAGCTATTTTACTGTCTACGCATTTTTTAATTGTCAGCTATTAAAAGAGATTTCTCTAACACTACTAAGCTAAAATCATATATTATAAGTTATAATATATCCATAGAAATTTTGCAAATCAAATTAAAAAAGTTGCTATATTTCACACTAAAATGAGCGTAATAAAAACTTTCCTTAATCTACCTTTTTTGGTTATGAGTAATTTCTTTAATAAATGCAACAAAAAAAAAATGTGCTACGATTATGAAAGTAATCTCGTATTACACGAAGTTTAACTACATACTTGGGATTCGCTTATTTTCACGCCTTTCACATAATATTTCAAACACATATACACCTTGATAATTCCGAGAATGTGCCGCCATTAACATATCCCTTTCAATATGCATCTGTATTCGTACGCCTGTAGGCATGCCTTTATGCTCACTTACAAAACATTGCGTGCGCTTCACGCACTCGTTGTAAATAGCGGTGAGTGAGTGTGTGTGCTAGCATGCGCATGTATCACTTGCCTGGTATTTTAATCATTCATTGGCCATACTCCTTTTATTATCTGTACATTGGCTCAGGACGTCAAAAGTTCACTGTCCACTCATCCGGCGCCGTTTGTACTTCCGACTGTTGTTGGGTCGCCACTACAGTCATGCTCAGCTACGTTATTGTCAGTAACATCGCCGGATTATGGCAACCAGCCGCCGGTCAGTCAGCGTGGCTTGGACCTTTGTTTTATCCGAAGGTAGACATTAACGCATGCATACACATACCAGCGCTTGCATCTTTACTGTGATGGCGGCGGCGGCGGCTTCGTGATATCGCGTTTGCGAAATTATTTCATTCTTTTCTTTTGCGATCATTAATTTATTCGATTATATTTCCGGTTGGCTGAAGTGTGGTGTGCAACACAAGAGTAAAGTGTCTATGTATTAAGGTATAAAGCAGCAAGGAAACTGAGGTGCATAGTTGCGTGCTGGCGTGTTAAATATACACATGTATATGTCCGTATGGAAAAGGTTAAGGTAAAGGAAAGAACACACTGTTAAAAAACATAAAAATAATGTTGTTTAAAAAAATTGATAATATTATTATTTTGTTTTTACAGCTTAGATCCTAATGACAAAAAGATTTGCAGCGAGATAAAGCTGCCTTAAAATGCTCTTGAATTATCTAAGAGATTAATCATCACTTAATGTTGGCGCACATCTTTTATGCCATATGAACGGCGACCTATTGAAAAAATAGCTTTGTATACTGTGCTCATTCCGTTAAGATGAACTCTAATCTACTATTTTTAACTCAGTTCCATTTAACTCTTTTGATTGACTGAAATGACTGGAAAATTATCCGTTTTATGAAGTTGGTGATTTGAATGATTTGAATACATACATAGCTTGCTAAGCTTACAGTCTTTCTTATAAGCACATAGAAGGTCGAAGAGAGCATATCGCTCACCAACGATGAGTACATGATAAATTTAGAGAGCATCTAACAGCACACAGTAGGTAAGGGTACTAAATCTTTGTCGAAAATGTGTACTAATCGAGTCCACTATTTATTATTTTTAATCGCAACAGTAAAGAGCTCAAGTATTGATGGCGCTAGTAAGTAAGTCACGGGAAAATCAGTAAAGACTCTCGAAAATACAAGTAGTTAATACTGTTCCAACGCTATCGTGCGATGTTACAGCAGTAGTAGCCAGTACACCGCTCATAGATTTTCAAGGAGGTAAATTTACGCATTTAACAGCACCGCTTATAAGCACGAAAAGCTCAGATTGGACTGACACTGGAAGTACGCAATGATGTCATATAAAGGAAAATGAACTCAAATATTGCTACCGAACATGCATAAATGTATGGCCGATAACACGGAGACTTTTACCTCTGCCTGCCTATAGCGAAGCATGTTGCTGGTGAAATATTCAACTCCAGAAAAGCGTATGAAAATCGATTGACCCGGTTTTTTCCTATACGAACGCAGATTTCTATGAAAGTGACCTTATGAAATTAGCTTCAAAATGGATACAAGTCATGGAACAAACCGGTTCATAAATGACCTAACTTGGTCATACTAACTATGCTAAATAAAATCTACTTTTAAATGAAAAAAATATTAATTTATTTTTACTAAAACTTCCTTAGTTAGAGTTAGATAGTTAGATTAGGAGATCTTTAAATTAACTAAAGGATCTAGAGTCTATAAAAGCGCTTATCAATGATGATTGTTTTTTAGAACAGGGGTGCTCACGCCACAGCCCACTTGGCTCCGTTTGTCTCCCAACCAAGTCAAGTGGCTACTTTTGACTCACAATAATATAACTCACAAAAACCACAACAACATTTAAAAACAAGTCGAAAAATGATCACAACAAGCAAGTTGACTTGCGCTGGCGCCGTTTGATTTGCAGTGACTCACTCGAAACTAACGGGATAGTTGTCATCTCTTCACTGTTGGCTGACATTGGCTTCGCAAAAATAGTTTTGAGCGCAAGTATTTTTTTTTTTTGGTTCCAAGAATTATACTGTCGTGTTTAATAATATTGTTATCGTGTAGCTCCAGGCTTAAATTGTTCCTGTTATAGGCCTTAAAAATCGCTTATTCTTCATACAGTTTCTGCAATAATTCAATTTAATATACGAAACTTAATATTTTTGTCTTCGTTAACACATTTTATTTCTTGAGTTATAATATAGGACTCCTCACATTGTAATTGACTAGCCAAACGGCACTTCAAACACTTAAAACAAGCTTTTAGTTTGCCTAAAATAATATTATTTTCGTAAACTGTAAAATATAATGTTTCACTTGATTTGTTGCAGTGTATAATTACCTCTGCAACTGTTTGTCGAAAATCGTGTAAGTTCTTGAAGGACTCTGTACCAATTATACTTACATACAGTAATGCTACAAGACTTAAACCGTATACTTATATAAATATATATATTATAGATAACTACCAAATATATGCATCATTGGACTTAACCTTTGATTGTAAGTATTAAAGGCCTGAAGGTACTCATTTATGGTAGCAGTGTTGTTGATGTTGAGTGTCTGCACTACAAGTATTTAACATCATTTTTGTTGTGTTAAGCTTGATGAGTGTGTGTATGTTTTTTTAAGTGCAGAGAATATATATAAAAATATATATATATATATATATGAGTGCTTAAATATGTATTTGTATGGTAAAAAAAGCTTTCAACCTATAACCACTGGAAATGAAAGACAATATCCAGCGTAATATTCGGAACACACAAATTCATGCTGTTGCAGATAACCAAATATTTACAAATATTCATTTCCTGTGCATATCCTGTGCTTTTGTCCTTTTTAAATGATGTTGCGTATTTTATTTCGTTTTTCGATTTTTTTTTTTTTTTTTTTTGAAATTGTTATTTTCGACTTTTCATGCGTGCAAATACTTAATTAACACACATGTAATGCATTACAGGGTATTCATACAGCATGGAATAAGCATACTTCACTCCTACATACATATACACAAGCCTGCTC
Source organism: Bactrocera oleae (assembly GCF_042242935.1). NCBI lineage: Eukaryota > Metazoa > Arthropoda > Insecta > Diptera > Tephritidae > Bactrocera > Bactrocera oleae. The sequence goes on from NC_091537.1 coordinate 78,708,220, forward strand.
GCATGCATACAAACAAGGACGTGTATCAGTAAAAATATTTGAGCATGAATATGCCGGCGCCGATCGTAAATGGCAGTGTGTAATACAAAATAATATTTGTTTGTAAAAATGACATTTGGTCTCTCATTTGCCATGGCCATGAAAAAGCCTCTACATGTGGTATCACTACATTGCCAACCATAGCTCACCCAGTCTCTCCTTGCTTATTATCCTTGCGAGTCGTCATGCAATTCTCGGTATCCATATCCATTCACAGCATATGAATATGATGCTTTTGAGTTACTACATTTATATCACTTCACTCACACATTCATACATACTCGTACAAACATCTACCGTTGCCTATTTATCAGTTTGGCTTCGGTTTTGTCTTTCCGGTTGCTCTGTTGATTGACAAGTGTTCATTTTAATTAAAATTTTACATTAAATTCATTTTTGGTATTTTGGAAATTCTTCATACATTTGTCGCTGTTGTTGTTGTTGTGTAATTTTCACAATGCCCTTCGGCTTCGCAGTGCTCTACTCGTGTGAAGGCACGTTCCTACACTGTGAAACGAGCGGTTTCCGTTAGCTGGCAATGTTTTATGATTGTGTGTGACTGTCTTCTTAATTAAATTCAAATTAAATTTCATATTAACTAATTAAATATTCATTTGAAAGTTTTCGGTTCATCATGCACTCATTACATGCACACACCCTTTACTATACTTCTTTAAGAATTTCGTTTGCATATTTGCATACATTTATTTGTGCCCTCTGTAGGCTTAAATATATATTAGACGGTAGAGTGTGGTATTTCCTTACTTTTCTTTCATGTTGACAGTTATTTGAGTGATGGTTTGCAGAGCAGTACAATTTCGGTTGAAATTTCTCACGTCAAAACGAAAAAAAGGATAAAATTCGGCTCCACCGAAGTTATAATACCAGGAACAACCAATGCTATAAAGACTAGCGCATTTCTGTTAACATAAATGGATTTTAATGTTGATATCGATCATTCTGTTTACATTTCAGTTAGATAACATAGTAGACAATTTATACGGATATTGTTTCTTGAAACTATCTTGTCAATTAAAAAAGTTTTCAGTACAAGGACTTGATTTTAATCGTTTACTTTGTATGTCAGCTATATTCTATAACCATCCAATGTCGTCGATACTGTAAAATCAGCGGCTTCTTGGGGAGGAAAGGCTGTGTGCAAAATTTTCTGAACGATATCTCAAAAACTGAGAGACGTATATACAGACAGACGAAAATAATGATATGGCTATATGGACTCAGCACGTCATGCTGATCTTTTGTATATATATTTAATATGGTTTTCGACGTTTCTTTATGTGTGTTGAAAACTTTGTGGCAAACTTTATATACCGGTTCGTGGTTTAACTATACATATATATATGCCCTTGTCCTTGGGTCTTTGTCTTCTTGAGATGGCACTTTCTTCTTTAAACGATTCAATAATTGTTATTAAATAGTCGAACTTTCCACGACGTTCAATGAAAATTAAAGCAGTCCGCTTTAGACTTATAACGTCGCAAGTAGTTTGTACGGTTAACTATCGATTGAACTTCGTATATGGAGAACCTATGTTCCAACCATTGTCACATACCTGAAACCCAGAACCTGCTCGTAATCACATATATATTAGCTCGCAAGCAAATTTTGATCATTTTAACTTCTTCTAAAGCAAATTTCACGATTCTTTAAATTATTTGAATTTCTACGTGTATTTTTGTCAGGCTGGGGTTCATTTGTATTTGTCCCATGCCCGTGTTTATATTTGATTTACGAATGTTTGTCTATGAGGGACAATAATTAGTAAAACCTTTTTTCATAATATATCTGGATTTAGGGCTGGATTTAGGTCAATCCAGTCGTTACTATTTTACTTCTCTAGTAATAAGTCTTTACGTCTTAGCCTAAACATTTTGTGATATAAGGTTGGAAGGTATCTCCCTTCCGCTTTTTTGTCTTTTGAATTTCGCGGCTATGTACAAAGCGCTAAAGAGCTCGTATCTGGCAACTCTATACATAATTTGAAAGGTCTTGACATAACCTACAAAACAACGCTATGCATGATTAGTTTGGATATTGCGTTCAACAGTTATAGACGTGTAAACATGGAGTTCACTAACGCCGAAATTCGCGCTATTTTAAAGTTTTCCTTCGTTAAAGGCAAATCCGCTAGAGAAACGTTCCGTGAGATTAATGGTGTTTTGAGGGATGGTACTCTATCACTTCGAACCGCGGAGGAATGGTTTTGACGATTCAGAGCCGGTGAAAACGACACCATGGATAAGCCAGCCGGCGGAAGACCTGTGACGACAAATACCGATCAAATCATGGAATACATCGAGTTAGACCGGCATATGGCATCTCGTGACATCGCCCAAGAGATGGGAGTTAGTCACCAAACCATTTTGAACCATCTGCAGAAGGCTGGATACAAAAAAAGTTTGATGTTTGGGTGCCGCATATTTTGACGCAAAAAAACCTTCTGGCCTGCGATATGCTGCTGAAACGGAACGAACTCGTCCCATTCTTGAAGCGGATGGTGACTGGCGACGAAAAATGGATCACATACAACAATATCAAGCGAAAACGGTCGTGGTCGAAGGCCGGTGAATCGTCGCAAACAGTGGCCAAGCCGGGATTGACGGCCAGGAAGGTTTTGCTGTGTGTTTGTTGGGATTAGAAGGGAATCATCCACTATGAGCTGCTCCCATATGGCCAGACGCTTAATTCTACCATCTACTGCGAACAACTGGACCGCTTGAAGCAGGCGATCGACCAGAAGCGTCCAGAATTGGCCAACAGGAAGGGTGCAGTGTTCCACCAGGACAACGCCAGACCACACACTTCGTTGATGACTTTGTCAGAAGCTACGGGAGCTCGGATGGGAGGTTTTATCGTATCCACCATATAGCCCGGACGTAGCGCCAAGTGATTACCACCTGTTCCTGTCCATGGCGAATGCCCTTGGTGGTGTGAAGTTGAACTCAAAAGAGGCTTGTGAAAAGTGGCTGTCCGAATTCTTCGCAAATAAGGAGGGGGGCTTCTACGAGGAAGGTATTATGAAGTTGCCGTCTGGATGGAAACAGATCATCGAACAAAACGGCGCATATTTCAACTAAATCCGATCACTGTAACACTTTTTTTAAAGCATTGAATGAAGAACAAAAAAGCGGAAGGGAGATACCTTCCAACCTTATACATGAAAGGGATAAGACGCAGCTGTACACCTTGTTTGTTGTATATGTAGACAAGTTGTTACATACTATTATGCTCTTTGTTTTTTCGTTCATCTAACGGGCAATTTTAACATCTAAAACTAGTCGAGATATATATATAAAGAGTGTCCTAAAATTAACGCAAGATTTTAATTTGCCGCGATAAGTAAATTATTGATAAAGATTCCAGTCATCTTTATCAATAATTGAAGTTGAATTACAGTTGACTGTCTGTCTCTGTTCATCTGTGCAATTGATAATTTGGGTTAAACTTAAAATATATTGACGAAACGCCAAGAACGTTTTGTTTGGTACTAAATAAAGTTTGTTATCGAAGGTAGATAGAAACATCCAATACTAATCGATAACCCATGATATAATATATGAGCCTTTATAAAAAAGTCGCTTGTCGACATACGGCCAACCTTTTCAAACATTCGGGTACCAAATATGTGGTATTGGAATTCAGAGATATTTTTTTGCTGATAATAATGTGTTCTTGAATCAGAAAGGGGTAAAATCGGGTTAACAGTTCCTGTAGCCTAAATATACCTAATATAAGGAATTTAAAACTTTATATACTTATAAGGAATTTAAAACATAATTAATTGAACGTAGATATAATATTGAATATAATAATGGTTAATGCTGAGCATGCCTGAAATCTGTACACGCATTGCCTCGCTTCTCTCATATACTATGTTTACGAGTACTGATTTGATAAAATGACTTAGAAAGTTGGATTCTAAGCATCACGAATTGTAAGAGTATACACTGTTCGGATGCCCCCGAACTTAGTTCTTCTTTATTTAATTTGATTTAGTTGTTTTGCTGGTTTAGTATTATAAGAATATATCTCAGTAGTATATGTTTTGAGGAAGAAGTGTTTGAACTCTGACTAGAACTAAACTTATTTATGATAATTAAATTTTTTAACCAGAATAAAGGCAATTTATTTTAATTAATAAATTAGTAACACTAGCAAGTAAATTGTATGTGTTTATAGCTGTCGGTCGCTCTCTTCTTTTAGAAATGAATATGATGATGTTTGTCTTAAGAAACGCGATATACTGAAAGGGAGGAAATTTTTCGATCGATATCTTTCGATTTTTTTTCTGATCGCTTAGCGGTGTGTGACTTTTTATAACGACCCAGCTGTTAAATTTATATTGCTTGCCATGTTCTCCTATTAGGTAGATTTGAAAATTTAAAAACTTTACAAAGTATCCCACCCTAGCAGGGTATACGTATATGTATACAAAATCCTTAATTTTAAATCATATACATACATACAACTACTACATATATATATGCAACACATTGCAGAAAAACATGCAAGTAAAAGTCATTGCAGTAGTGCCATAAATTAGTGAAGTATAGAAGATGTAGAAACTGCAGTGAATAAAATTATGTACTTCTGCTTTATTACTAGCCGAGCCATATTTTCGTTCATATAACCTCTTTGTTCAGTTATTTGTTGCTAAAGCGTAGAAAATTGGTTTTGCGCCTACGAGTATGCAACATACATATTGTGCTATTACAAATAAAAGTTGCTTATGGTGTAAACAAACTAGGCCAGGCATTAAGTTAATGAAGCTAAGCAAATATTTGACATTATCCTTCTTTCTCCGCGAATTCTTCAGTTGATTTCGGTAAATATCTAATAATATTTGCATATACAGGGTGGCTCACGAACATTTTTTTCAATCAATGCTACGATAACCCCATAAAAAAAGTCTGGTGTAGTCTATAACCGGTCTGGTTATGTGTGCAGTTGCTCCATCTTGTTGGAACCAAACGCTATTGAAAGGGATAAAACTTCGGCGCATCTCGATAAAAAAAATTTATTCAACATCTTTAAATTACGGTGCCCATTGACAGTTACTGTGACACCGTTTTGTTTAAAGAAGCCTAAGCAATAATTTTTTAAAAACTTAAATAATAACCTGCCAAATAAAAAAAAAGTAAGACCATTACTCACACAGAAAAAAGAGTAATAGGGTCTTTTGTGTAGCACGATTCGTGAGCCACCCTGTGTGTACAGATATATATAGATATATATGCATAGTATGTGTTGGAACACATTTATTCGTATATATCATACATTAGTGCGTACGAATATAAATAATTCACGACAATATTTTCCTACAAACCTACAATTTCTCCAGCTATGCCAGCAAAACGAAGAAGTTTAAATGACAGCTCAGCATGTAGAAAAAGCAATGATGTAATGATAGGGGTGTAGAAGTAAGAATTTTACTCCGTTGTATGCGTCAGGCGGTTGCTTCTAATTAACGTATGAAAAACTATTTGCTTACCTTTTATACATTTTTTCTGCGTTTAATTGAAGGCAATTTACTCTCTGCTGACACAGTTCGGTTTTTAATTAATAATCGCTTTATATGATTCTATAAGGTTTGAACTATAAATCATTTTCATAAGAATGTGATTGATTGATTGATTATAACTTTCACCAAAATAACGCTTATGTTAGTGGTTAGAGGAACGTACGGCACGCACTTGACATATTATTATCTGTTCTTGCTTTATTACTTTTAATCAATAGCAAATACTGTGTGGAGGTAATTTGTTCGACATTTTACAATTTATTAAATTGACAGCTATGGTAAATGGCAGAAGAAAATTTTGTATTACCAAATTAGTATTATGAATAATCGCATTAGAATAATGAATAATCGTAAGTCATCCTTGTAGGTGGCACTATGGTACATAGTAGTTATTGTTAGTATTAACAAGCACCAGGGCGTATGAGTAACTTTTAATCAAATGGTACTGCTGTTCATTGAAATCAATTTGTGTATATTATGAATCCAATGAAAATAGATTTCTGTATAAAATCTGAGAAGCTTCGCATAGTTTCTATGAGAGAGCCAAAAATTAATTGGTTCGAACTAACCTTCAAAACGCAAAGAATGTAACCATTCATACTGGTATGTGGGTAAATTCCATATGTCGAGGTCATTTGAACACCGAAGTCTCTCAACGCTGTGACGGTTAAAAACAAGCGAAATACATATTCGAAATAATGCTCGATGACTTAAATCGATTCTAACTGTGGCACGCATTAAACTTCGAGTTGCTTTCGCATCCTTTATTATCAGAATCCCCTTCGTGTCCTCAGAGCCTAAGCTAATACTCGCCATTAATAGAAAATCATTAATGAAAATTGAATATAAATCCTATTTTGAATAATCGATTCATAGTACTAAGCACGCGATATGGAAAAGATGGAGGGTCGGTCGATGGTACCTATATTGAATATCCAGTGGAAATTTTGCAAAAAGTACATATTTCTTTTGAAGAAATATGAGCCTTTTAAACTGCTGTTATACATTTTCAGAGACTCTCAAAAAACCTTAAATCGATTTCGTTTCAAGCCATGACAGAAGATATTTTCTAAGTAAATATTTGGTGAAAAGGCTAGCTTTGGAAATATAAATAACATATTTATTCAAGCAATCAAACTGAATATAGGGGTCATATCTCCTTGTGATTCGTTTTTTTTATTAATATCGAATGTAAATATCATGCACTTCGGAGTATTCTCCAAAAAAATGAAGTTGATCTGGCAAATAGTTTCGAACATTTGAGCAGTTTTGTAAAAAAAAATTTACTTAGTGTAATCGGCTTTTAAAACTTGAAACGCTTTTTTCTCTCGAAACGCTGGTTTCAGAGTGGGTGAAGAAAACTTTTCCGAAACGGCTAGCTCGGACGATTTGAAATTTTCTGACGATCTTTTTAGTTATATTGTTCAGGTAATGATCGTAGGAATAAAATATTTTATATTGTAGTAATTTCGATTTTGAAGACACTCTGAAATATAAATTTTTGTCACAAAAAAAATTTTTTTGAGAAGCAGCCATTTTGTCAAAAATCAAAATTCTGACTACTCCTTCGTGACTCCTTTTACATTAACTGTATTAAGCTATATTTATAATAATTTTTTTTTGTTCGAGCACCTATGGTATACTAAAATAGTTGCATTGTGAATATTTGAATGGAGTGCTAACGTCAGCAGGCGGTAAACTGAAGGATAACAGGTTTGAGCTGAGTGAACTTAAGACATTTTATAATGTTTTCATTTAGTTCTTTTTGGACGGGAAAGCTCGTCGGTCGCAGGAGCAGAACGTTTTTGCCTTCTATGAGTTGGCTGTAATCGATGTAAAATCCTGAACTTAGTACAGTTTTTTTTAGTTGGGTATGGATTTTAATTAAGTCTGTCGCTTTTGAGCATCACAGATAGTGAACACATCATTTGTGAACATAAAGAAAGCTGATACGATGATTTCATTCATGCCAAATTGATTACGAAACGCTATTGCATAAATCAGTTTCCAAATAGATATATATGTTTAAATAAATGGAATAGACTTATTCCCACAATAAGCTATTTCAATGGCCAAACCATTACCACTTCGTTCGTATGCACCTGCTTCCAATTGTTAAATTTACAGTTAACGAATACTCGCTGTTAACACACAATTTTTAAATCATATAAATGGATATATGTATGCAGAAAAATACAGTATCATATATGTAATAGAATGTGCAGGATACACTGGCGGCATGCAGCATTCATAACGGGAAATAACTGCTGTAGTTGTAATACCACAAAAATCTGATGAGTATATCTTATAGAAAATATTTTGTTGGGATTTTTTTTACTATTAATTAAGAAAATCTTTTTACTTCTAACCAAAAAATGTTTTTGCTGTAAAAATCATAATTCTCATTTCTATATGCGCCACTGTACTTTTATGGAAAATAAATAAACGCACACTCCCACTTATTAAGTTAATTTCCTTTTACATGCCGTTTTTGTGTGCTTTTGTGGTCGCAGACACATATACACACCCATATATGTACATATGTTAATAGTCAGACATATGCATGTATTAACACATATACAAGTACTCTTATCGCTTACCACGCCATTGTTATTGCTGGCGTTGTTCACAACCACTTCACTTTCAAGCACACACGCGCATTTCTGCATTTTTAATGTAATTTCTCTGCAAAATACCTTTGCGTGCATATTTAATTTAATGTTAAATATCAGCAGTTTTTTCAGCCATTTTTTGCTTTCTTTTTTATCCTTTTTTTTTGACATCAGCCGTTAAGTTGCGTATAATTTTTACCATTTGTAGGTGGCAACGCCATTCATGGGCGTTGCAGCCCATTTATTTATTAACAGTATTGCACATGTGTTTTGCGAATATTTAATTTATTATTTATATAATAAATGGTTATGGATATACCTATATCGTATATGACGTATGTACGTATGTCTATATTCACATGTACTACATTTATTCATTATATTAAGCCAGTTATCAAGCACTTCTGCATGCTCCATTGCAATTGTTGCATATGTAAGTATATATATTTATGTATAGTATAATATTTATTTTCTTAAGCCATTATGTTTTCCATTAACTAAGAAAATATGATACTTATTTTCGAAACGTTTAACTATGAGAGGTAGACGACATTCTTAAAACTGATAACTGGAATATTTCAGAATTTACATAAATTTTCAAACCTTATTAGTAAATCTCACTTAACTCGGCAAGGCAGATTTTCTCATAGTTTAAAAATTTCCAATACAAAAACGACAGTTTTTTACATGATTATCGAAAGATATTTAAATAACAGTGAAAACCTGATCTTAGGATAGACACAATTCTTGCATGGAGCCTGTTAGAATTGTTATACTGATAAGAATGGAGATCAGATGACGAACACACAGAGAATATCCAGTTTATTTATAGCGGCGGATATCATAATATTATATCACTCAACTGACTTCCGGATGATAGCATATGTGGATGAAGTTGCTTGCATTGTTAAAGGAAAGTTCCTAGATACCATCTATGAGTACACTCAAGCTTACCTCAAATTAGTAGCCAACTGGGCAGAAAGAAGCATTATATTAAGATTCCAACTTCGATAGCATCCCTTATGCACAACACTGCGTCACGAAGCATATTTCTGAGGGTATCCTCTCGCCGTAATGTTAGTAGCCCTTAGTGGAAACTGTCCTATTGGTACTCATGCAGAGAGGCTAAAGATTTCAGAGGAGAGAATGGTCGAAGTTGCATGGCGGAAAAGGAGAAGAAAGTAGGCTTTCTCTTGCACTAAACTGGCTGGAATTGATATTGACCGGCGCATAAAATTTGTCAAGGCGCTTTGGCAGTCTTTTTGACTGATATGTATGTTCTGGTCATCAGAACGTTTGGACAATGTGGTTTTGTAAAAACTCATCCATAGACTACAATTTTATGTCATGTAGTTCTGTAGTTCTGTACTCTGAGAAAATAATTTGTAGCTTATGGTACCTTATAACATGGCATTGGCATATAACAGGTGCTATCCAGATTCTGCACAGCTCCAAACGAGCTCTAGTCCTAATCTCATAGGCCTTGAATTTATTCGAGAGACTAGCGGTAATGTCAGAAATGATTGAATATAATATGATTGAATAGTATTGGGTCATTCCATGTAAAATCGACAAATAGTTGGCCGCGACCCCCACCGATTCGAACGAATTTTGGTGGAAAGTTCTGCCAAAGGTAAAAATTTTGAAAAAATTTTCCTAAGAGCTATGCAAAATTGAAAATTTCACTGTCTTCCCGATTTTATGAGTTTATTTATTTAATATTTCAGAAACTACTGTATATTAAACAAATAACGCTGGTGAGTCTTCAGAGGCCATTAAGAGGTATGGGAAAAAATCGTTTTGAAAAAAATTTTGAAAATTACCAAAATTAAAAAAGTTGGAATTTTTCAAAATCGTAAAAAGTAAACATCACGGGAAAATTTTGGAATCAAAATTTTTCATATTATACCTTTAATATATCTAAAGAAATTCTGAAATTTTCAGGGGGTGTTCTTTTACGTTTTAAAGATATAAATTTTTGAATTTTGGCAAATTGGTTTTATTTTTTTATTTTTTCAACTATAATCCCTCAGTTTTTGACTCACTGATTTAAAATTTTGCACACGCTTTTTTTCCAAAACGCTGCTTATTTGCTGGAGCCGTCGATATCGGACAACTATAGAATATAGCGGCCATATAAGTAGATTGATACAACTCAAATCCTTTTATAGAAAATTTTTTTATTTGAAAGAATATTGTTACAAGATTCGGCATATACTATTAACTGTGGCATCGCTAAAAGCTACGCACACATTGTTAAGAACGGACATATATAGCATACAGCTGCTATTTAAACTGAGCTATCAAAATCAAGATATAGATAGCGTATAATCCTTTTATGCTATACAAATTTCATCTGTGAAGCGTATTATAGTTTCGGTCCAAACAAAGCTAATATTTTTTTTTATTCGCTATTTATTTTTTTCCCCCTTTGAAACTTCATTAAGCATATTTCATTTAGTTTACATGCACCACATAAGTTTCGCATCATTTAATATCTACTTAGAAATATACTTACTGCGGCCGCTTAACCACTTTTATTTTTCGTACCTATTTTTTGAGCAATTTTTATTTAAAAAGTATTATTTTTTCCTTTATACAATATATAGTATATGTAAATTCTATATATATTTTTTTTCGTTTTAATACTTCAGCAAACGCACAAAAACGCAATGCTTGTTGAATGAATCTGGCAAGAAAAAAACCAAATATACAAACTAACCGCAGTACCTGCGCCACCAGCACATCACACTTCCTTTCACCCAACTAGTTACATAGGTATTCCCCTCCAGTGGGCACTCATAGTCGTAAAGTGGCGCAACTTATGCGGTGCGCTGACCTTTTCCACTGAAGCAATATTTTATTTTAGCTCGCTACGCACACCAACACATACACTAACCACCAGCTTTGCTACAAACACTCACACCAACTCGTTGTAGATTTGGTTATAGCATGACGCTGCCATTGCCACTGTGGCATGTGTTTGTTGGATTTAATCACGTGAGACGTAATAATTTGCTTTTAACTGCTTTTTGCTTGCATACAACACTCGTCGACCACTCGAGCGGTCAGCAGAGCTTAGCAACATACAAATTTGCGAACACAGTGGTATAGAGTGACCAAAAAACGCAAAAACCGAAAAAGAAAACGAAAAAACTAGAAAAAAAGCAAACACCAAAAGAAATGGCTTGAAAGTAATGAGTGCAGAGTAAATGAAAGGAGGAGAAGAAATTAAAGAGAAAATTGGGAAAAAATATTGTTAATGCCGTATGCAAGGACGGTAGTGTACAACTAATGCCACAACTGCTTGCCGGGCTGCCTTGTAATTTTGCTGAGGTTGCTCATACGCCATGGGTAGCTTGCTTAAAGGGTTGGACGGATGGCAAAAAAACATATATACATATATACATAAAATTGCTAATTTATACACATAGAAATTTATACATATGCATGCCTACCAATATGTTTATATATATATATATATATATACCAAAATATATATATATATATACATATATATTACCTTGCTTCTAGTATACCCTTGGTCCAGCTTTGTCCTCTCGGCCGCATACGCTGTAGGTTAGACCATTTCCCAGCTGTGTTGACAGTGAAAAGTAGTTTTCTAGCTTGTTTCTTTTGTTGGTAGCCTCGCTGGTTAGCAGCTTGCTTTGGTGGTTTGGCTGCTGCGGGGTGGACTGAGTTTGCGGTGTGAGCACGCGTGTTGTCTCATTTTTCATTTATAAATTTATTATTAAGTAACTAGAAGTGGAAACAAAAACTAAACTTTGCACACTTTTATATATATATAGATACAAACTAGTGGACATAACATAACATATATATGTATATAGTTATTTTCATAGAAGTTCGGCAAAACAAATAATATATTTAATATATTTTTTCCAATTTCTCCTTTCACTAGTGTGAAGTCTAGTTGTAAGGATTATGTAGACGAGCTGAAGATGCTTGCTAAAACATCAACGACAGTGGCGGTCTCTCTTGTGGACGCACATACGAACATATGTAGGTATGGGGGCATACAAAAGTAGATGACGAAATATTTATAAATCATTCTTTGTTCACAAATTTTGCTGTTATTCACTTTGTTTTATTTCTTTTTAATTTGCTGTCGAGGCGCGGTCAATTGTTTGCTTAAGTTAATCTTAATATTGGCTCTCGTTTTGGTTCAAAATATTTACATAAATATAACTAAAAGTGTAGCTTTCATTGAACTTTTTTAAACAAAAAATATACTCAAAATTTGGCACGAAATTGTACGCTTTAAAAAAAATGTAAAACTTAAAATCAAAAAAGTTAACTTCTATCGGACCAAAGCTTTCATCAACTTCACAAGCAAAAATTATTTTACGCAATACATTTATTTTGTTTGGTCAGTTTGTATGACAGCTAAATTCTTTAGCGTTCCGATCTCAACAATTTAGTCGGTGCGTGTACCGTTGTCTTGGAAAATAATCCACGCCGAATTTCGTGAAGATATCTTCTCAAACAAAAAAGTTTTCTTACAAGAACCTCGTTTTGATCGTTTAGTTTGCATGGCAGCTATACAGGTTGGTTGCTGAGTTTCTGCTCTCACCATGAAATAGCACTACTAGCTCCAAATAATTTTTTTTCAAGTTGGTACATCTGTCGTGAGAACGCATGCGAAGTTACAAGTGGTTCTTGTTCTTGTTGTTCTTTGTTTACAAGCCATTTGAAGGTGACGTGTCAGAGTATTTTTTTAATGTGGAGAACTTGAATATCGCCAGAAAAGACTTCCTTTGCAGCACAAAAAAATCATCTTTCATCAAGACAATGCACCTAAACACACATGTGCTTTGATAATGACAAAATTCAACGAATTAAAGTACGAATTGCTTGAGCATCCAGCGTATTCACCAGATTTGGCTTCCAGTGACTACTAACTCTCAGAACCCTGAAACAATTCCTTCGTGAAAAGTGGTTTTCAACGAATGAAGAAGCTATTACAGGCGGGTATTTTGCAGACCTTCCGGAAAGTCATTGCAGGGATGGCATAAAATTATTGGAGGATCATTGGAATAAGTGTAGTGAAGTTAATGAAGATTATATTGAATAAAAAAATATATTTTGTACCAAAAACAATATTTTTTCTTGTCGAGCGCAAAAAACTGCAATCAAGCTGTAAGCTATATTGAACCGATCTCAACAATATATCCGGAAATTATAATATTGTCTTGGAGAATAATATGGGCCAAATTTTGTGAAGATAAGTACCTTAAAGTAAAGGACTAGTTCGCGTATATACAAACCGATAGGCAGACGCACAGGGACGGAGATGACTAAATCTACTCAGCTCATCAGGCATATCATTTATAAGCATATACTCGTATATTTAATAGAGTCTCTTACGTATTTTTCACGGTGTAACAAACTTCGTGGCAAACTAAATATACCCTGTTCAAGGTATTAAATTTCAAATTTAAATTTCATACATTTAAAGCTTTAAGTTTGCATATCTTCAGAATACAAATTATACAATTGCATTATGAAAATAATCGTTCTCGAATTGGAAATTTTCGTACGATTTTTTCATTTTATGGTCGCAACAATCATCCACCTGTGCGCTATTCGTCAAACTGTTGAACACATTTTCGTTACATAATGTTCTAGTTCCAATAAAATAAAGAACCGCTCGAAGTAATAAAAATGTTGCTGCCGTTCATGCAAGTGTTGCTGAAGACCGCAATTTGTCGATTCCAAGTCGTTCTCTAGAAATTCTGACGGATTTTGAGAAAGGACTTGGGCTTGCATCCGTCTAAAACTGTTCTCACTCAAGAACTGAAAACATTGGATCACCGTAAACGTCGTGCATTTGCTGTCTTATCGGTGAAGCTCACTTTCTTATGTGTGGTGCGGTAAATAAACAAAACTGCCGATTCGAAATTATTCATGAATAATCATTACATTCACCTAAAATGACAGGTTGATGTAGCTTTTGATCTGGTAGGATCATCGGTCCGTACTTCTCTCGAAATGAATACCTTTACTGTCAATGGTGAGCGGTATAGAGTTTGGAGATTTGATAATTTCAAGAATTTGGGACATTGAAATGGCATCCAGGAACTTTTCTTTAGCAATAAACCAGACTCTCTTCAAGCTTTAGAAGTCAAATTTGAACTTGCTCTTCATTACATACGACTTTATTTTGTGGAAAAAGTAATCGAAAATTGTATTAATCGAATTCGTTTCTGAAAAAGAAGTCATGGAGTTGCATTGCATAATGTTATATTCAGAACTTAATTATATCGATTATTGTTCACATTAAATAAAATTTAGTTGAATTTCTTAACAATTATTTAATTCATTTTTGAAAAAAAAATCATAACACTCCTATTGGAAAATCCTTAATGTATGCCGTAGCAAAAATTTAAAGTTGTTCTTTATTTAAGAAGCTATTTTCATATAGCAGGCAAAATTAGTTTCTGCACAGACTTAGTGGATAATTCCACACCAAAGTACAAGCGACAGTCCACTGAAACGTTGCCATACAGTAAAAGTCATTCCAAGCGCCCGAAACACAACAGTCGGTTGGCAACTATAAAGTGCAAATATGTGGTTTGCTACCATAAAAGAAGCAATTGCCCAAATGCAGCCAGCTTTGGCCAAAAGGAAAGATATTGTGTTTCTTCAAGACAACCCCAGGCTACATACAACGATATTCACTCATCCGAAGATTCTGGAACTTGGTTGGAAGATACTTGTGCCTCACATATATATTCTAGAGCTATCAATACGTGATTACTAGCTGTTTCTGTCTAAGGCGCATGATTTTGATAGTGAAAAATTCGCCTCAGGTGAAGCTTGTTGAATTATTTTCCAAGGCAATGGAATATTCTTCAAAGAAATTGTTCAGTTCGGAACACTACCACATATGGCTGCCATAAAAAATAAACTGAAAGTTTCTCTCTTGTTTTTGTTACAAAAAGGTTACTGAAAGTTTATGCTTGACTCCACATGCCAAATAAATGAATACCGCCGCTTTTATTCACGATTTGTTGAGTACATGCTGTATAATATATTATATATGGATTAGTATAAAAGATGCTGACAATACGCTGTTTAACAAGTGGTCATCAATCCTCACTAAATATTTCAACCTTTATATGCAAATTTCTCTTAACAGTTAGTTAATAATTTTTCAGATATCCCAAGAGATTCCATTGCGAGCTTTTTTGCTTTTAAGCCGTACCCAAGCTTCACATTTTCTTACTTGATTTTTCATTCGAACAGCAAAAAGTAGCGAGCGAAATATTCATGTGTGCTAATGTAAACAAAAAACAGCAACGAAATAAGTAAACAAATAAAATATGTGGATATATGCATTACTATACTTAGCGACAAGTGTCAAACCGGAGCGTCGAGGAGGGAACTTAGTGAAGTTAGAAGAAATATAACCTAAAATGGCAGTTACTCGCACCTTAACTCTATATGGGTGTCTAGGTATAGCATACTAGAGCAATCAACTGGGTACATGTTTACGCTGCAGCATTATTTCAAGCCACAATAATGACAAAAAGAACAACAAGAATAAAGAGGAGCACCAACGAAGAACAATAACAGCTATTGTTGTTGTAACCGCCGTGAAAAAGGCGCCAAATGCATTTCAACAGCAGCAATCGGTTGACCCAGTTTTAGTCGACGACGCCAGGACCTCTTGCAGACGCGCTCAACTATGTGCCAAGCATACTTTCGCCCGCAGAGGATCAACAACAACACTAACAACAAATACTGGCGGTAAACGTAAGAATAGCGGCAAGCTTTTAAAGCAAATATGCGTCGAAGACATTAAGCCAGGTAGCTGGTTGAAGGTGATTGCGTCGTGTGAAGGACTTCGAGAACGCTGCAGTTGTCGCTGAACGAGAATATGTGCTACTTGTAAGTGCTGCGCATGTGTATGTATTATTAAGTAGATGTGTGCTTTTGTATATAACTGCACTTGCTACTTTCATATATGCATTTAGGTAGGTTTCTATGGCTATTATGACAACTAATGTGGCATGTAGCACATATGTATAAGCGCATACATGGCTGCGTATGCATTTAAAACTGTATTGGTATATGTACATACTTATATTTGTACGTTGTTAAAGAATTTACGGTTACGTTGCTGTATTCTACATATGCAAAACAATAATAACAAACGCCATTATAACCGAGTATGTCTAACCAAATGAACAACAACAACAAGCCGCAAAACAAACCGCACGTACACAAATACAATAACAACTATGCAGACATATACATTCGTATATGTATGTATGTAAATGCATGTAAAAATTTGTGTCTGTAGGCTGCTAAGCATGTAGAAAACAGTAGTAGCAGTCATAACTGGCAAAGCGTTAATATAAAAGCTTGCCACAAATTACATACTTATATATATTTGTATAGATACATATGAGCAATAAACACCTGCTAAGAAAACCACAAACGAGTAAGTTAACTTTTTTGGAGTATCTACTACTATCAAAAAGGGCTTAAATTCGACATTAGTCATTAGTGGTACTTAATAACATATTATTGTTAACTTTTGACATTAGTTAGTAGGGAAGTTCTAAAAATTAATTTTTTATTTGTTGGTAAACCACTCAAAAAAATTATCTCAAACTATGAGCTCTTAATATTAATAAGAAAGTGCTCCGCTTCCGATTGCTATGTTTTGTCTATTATTGGTAAGAAAAATGCATCTGTCCGTATGAGCTGTTTCAAAAAAATTATATTAGCACTCTTGCTCTTTTGACCCGACAGAGAGCACAAATATTGTTATTCTCACGTATCCGCCCCATAGAAGAAATCGATAGTACTGTGTATAGAAAAAGTTAAGAGCAATTGCTGACTTTCAAAGCCTTAATAAATATCTCCAGTATTCGAAAATTCGAAATAACAGTTAGTAGCAACATTAAACTCATCAGTGGTTTTGTTGCCCTAAATATAAAATTTTTATTTGTGTTATTTTTTAGTTTCCTAAATTTTTTTCCTATCCAAAACTCTAAAATCTTTATAATGTCGGTTTTGTTTTGAAAAATAAGAACACATTAAAGCAAAAAGAGAGATAAATGGTGAAAACACATGTTCTATTTCAATAAAACTTATTTAATAAGCATTTCTTTTATAATCTTGTATTTGATAACCTTTTTTTTAGCACCAGCGTAATTTAGCAGCATATGAAGATTCCATCAAACTTAATACCTCTCTTCCATCACATTTAAATCCTGTTGGAATCACTCTCTCTGTTCCTTACTATAATTGTCAAAATTATATGAAAATTTTCCAGATGTTTGCGGAGTTAGTCAAACTTGTTACTCTTGTTTACACTCAGAGTCTGAAAGTTAGTCAGCATATTTTTCATAATTTCTTCATAACTTTCTGCAACTATGATTACCTAGGCAATTTTCTTTTATTCACACAAAACTTGTTCAAGCTTCAATTTTCAGCACAGTAATAACCTTGATATAATCTATATATTCCATTAAGTTGTATATTATCATCATCAAATATTCCACTTTTGAAACTTTGCCAATTCAAGATTCGAAAACTTTTTAATTTTTTTTCAAAACATATTCGTGGCCCTAATTTCCCTACTGGGTCTTCAACTATGAAAGTGCGTGCCAACACACATACACATATAAACTTAGTAATAAATGTGTTTCATTTAAAGCTATTTAGTTGTTGTAGTTTTGCAGTTGTTATTGTTTCACCTCTTTAACAAATATATAGTTGTTTTGCATATGAAATTATGAGACGAGAAATGAGGTTATGTTTACCAAAGCTAACTAAAACTGTGGCATACATTCTTACATATTATGCTATTTGAATTTCTACACGTACACACACGCATACTTTTGCTTATTTCGCTGCACGAATATTGACAAGGTGAAACTGACGTTAATGCTCGAGAGACTTCAAGTCGTTACTTGGTATATGCTTAAATATTGAAATTAAAGAAACCTCAATGAAGCGAATAGTATAGAAATAATATAGTTCCATTTTGGATGTAAACACATTGTGCTACTTAGATTCAGAGCAAAGAAATTGGCAAATTTTATTGCTAAACTTGTAAAGTTATTGTTTATTTTTAACCATACCGCATAAAAATATCTAAGAACACATATTTTTTTAGTTTTTAGTTTTCAGAACAATTTTGTACAATATATTTCGGCTCTTTCAATCTTATTATCAGATTATTGAACGGACCTGTCATTGCCCTGATGGAACACAATTATTTTCTTATTGCTAACAAGCTGCGTATTAATAGATAGGGGAACAGCGCACAGTAAATGATTACCTGCCAAACGCACCAAATACATCACAAAATCTTCCTGACCGTAATCCTGGCTTTGCCACCGTTTGCGTCATGCGTTTGAACCAATTGTCGAAGCACTTTTGTCACTCTGATTGAGGTATCACCAATATGCGTTCTGAATACATCAACCGCCTCTTTATTTGATGTTTCATTCGATGTGTGTGAGCTCGCATTGTCGTGTTTAAGAGTGATCCATTTTCGTCGATTGGTTTTCCTAATTTCTAGAATTTTCTTTACAATCAAATGTTCATGCAATTTTTAATGTTTTATGGTCCTAGTATAGACATTAATACTTACAATATCAGTTTGCATGCAGTATCACACGGTTCCGTAATAACAACTGATTTTGAACGATCTTTATGAAATTTGTCTTGGAGTGATATACAACCTCGATTGAATTCACTATATCATCGATTAATTAGATCGATTAGTCTTTAATGGAGCTTCATCGTCAAAAATTTTATTAAGTTCATACTTGCACTGTTGCTGAGTTAATCCACGTCGAAAGTTGTGAAGAATAATCGCGCTAAAATATTTGTGATTTAGTTCCATATTTTGTCCGAAATGAATATTTTGAGTTACTGTGAACAACACAGTAATGTCAAACTTTACGATAAAGTGGTGAGTTACCGGATTGTCGTATATTCACTCTTCCGGAGGGCACCTTTGACAAGTGCTCAAACAATGCTTTGTCAAGCGATCACAAAACTCTCTCAGATGTTTTGTTTTTTTGTTGCTTTCTCATGCCATGTTTATATGGAAAAATAATTGATTTATTTTTATTATAATAAGTCTTTTATATTTAAGTATATACACAGGAAATTCGTTTAAAATTAGCGATCTCGGCCTAATATGTGGTAAATTTTGGATTATTTCTTAAAATATTCGATTTTGAAGTCTTCGTTAAAACTTTTATCAAATGTTTTCTCACAATTGTAACTTAAACTCACACCTGCCCTAACAGACTTAAACTTGTCGTCCAAATTTCCTTGATATTCTTCATTCATTGCGAAAAGGTATTTTCATCTCTAATTTAATTTTTGTCATCAACGTCGCCAAGTTTTCTTAATGTGAATGCAACAAATGTGCGCTAAAATCTGCCACTCGCTTCCCATCCCTCTACTTCCTTTTGGCGTTTTCTTTTCTTTTTCACCATCCACTTGCAAGTACTCCATCGCAACATCTTTTGCCTTGTGTTCTACGTTTTGCCTTGCCCTTCACACTTTCCGCGCGCGCACGACTTACATTCAAAGATTTATGTGCCACACAATTAATCAGCGTGTGTGCAACATGCGAACTAGTGTACGCCAATGCTGCTAACAACATCAAGAGCAACAACAAAACAAATGCAAGAGCAGCCAGCATGAGCGGCATATCACTGGGTTTGTCGTGAATTGCTGCAGCGGCGTCTCCCTATTTGCAATGTTGATATTAAGTTGATTATTGTTGTTGTTGTCAACTTGCTAGTCGCGTTGTAATGTTGCTGCAACGTAATTAGAATGCAACGCTGCAAGAAATCAGCCAGTCAGCCTGCCTTGCCACAGTTATAGCGACGCTTCGTTCGCCGTGCATGTGTTACGCGCGCACACACACACACACATACAACCACTAGCTATTTGTATTCATATGCGTTGCATACGCAATGCGCCCATTTCGTTTTTTTATTTCGAGCATTTTTCATAAAATATCTGGCGTTAAATTTTCCAGCATTTAATTAAAAACATGTCACTTAATGGCTCTTTCATGTTTGTTGCGCATTGCAACGTACGTATTATTGCTATTGTTGTTGTTGCATGTAAATGCATATGTACCTACAACACTTATAATCTTGTCTTCTTACAAAAATAGCTAGGCTACTGCCAGCAGCCGGCTTGTAGGTGCGCGGCCCGCAGGCAACTGCTCATTAGGATGGCAGGCGGCAGACAACAGCCGCCACAATCGCGGCACCGGCAGTCTGCATGCGGCAAGTGGCTGTGTCAGTATGCATGTGGTATTGTTTGCTCTTATACGTATTGTATTTACGAGCATGTTGCACAAAGTGTGGCAACAATGCAGCAGTAGACGGCAGCCGACTAAATATTGTTTGTTGCTGCAGCGGCATGAAATTAATGGCTTCCGTTCGCCGTTGCAGCGCAAGTGAAGCGTTAAACGCCTGGAAGTAGGCAATGCTGTTCTATTTAAAAGTGTAAGTTCTATATATTAGTGTCACTTTGTGTTGCAACGAAATGAATAATACTTTCGCTTTTTAATTGGCTTTGTGGTAATTTGTTGGCTGTACGTTTGTGGGCTATATAAATTAATTAAAGTTTTTATGCATTAGTCAAAACTTTTTATTCAAGGTTATGGTGTTTTTTTATGTGTAATTTGTGTACGTTTTTAATGTTTATAATTTTTTTAATTTATGTTTTATATAAATTCAACTCGGATTATATGGTATGTGCCCTCTAAAGCCAAGCTAGAAGTTTATATATTATATTTATAACATTTGATCAATTTGATTTGACTCAGACTAGTCTATTTAAACTACGCGCGCAAGCCGAATTGATAAAATTGTATATTCCGAGAAGGAACCTTTTTTTATGTTCGTGTGAAATTTGATCTCTATACAGATGTCAATAAGTAAGATTTTGGTGTCTATTTGTTTACGACGCGAACAGCTTAGCTGCCGATTTTGACATGAAAACAAAAAAAATTTGAACAACGTGTTTTCCTGCAATATTTTATTTCCAATGTATTCATGGCTACGAACTCATTGGAAATGTCGCCGAATTATTTTGGAGAATCTACTTTCTCACAAACGTACATATTTGAGTTGCACAAAGCATTCAATGAAGGTCGGCAAGTCATCAAAAACTGGCCACCTGCGAGTCTCCCATCCATCTCTATTAATGAGAATAACATCGAAAAAATTAATAACACAGTGCTTAAAAATCGTCGTTTTGACATCAAAAAGATAGCCAAAGATCTGAACATCTCTAAGAGATCGACTCAACTCATTTTGGTGAGCGTTTTGGGTATGAAGCGTATGAATGCTAGACTCGTACTAAAGAACCTGAATCTGAGTCGCAAAAGAAATGCTTGACAAGATACCTAAGGATGTTTCATTCATCAAACACATCTTTAGTGCTGGCCGGACGTGGGTTTATAAATATGAACTGTCCAATAACCTAACGAATCACCACACCCAAAATGAGCCGAAACCGAAAAAGCCAAAACTCGCTTAGGCACTGTAGGCCAGCCGAGTCGTATTGCATGTGTACTGCAAATTGGCTTAAGCATTGGTATGCTTGTATTTGCTCACAAGGAGCCTATCCTTAAGGCGATAATAAATATTTGTATTCAAATACGTGAAAATTTTGTTTCTTGTTTGTCAATCCAGGACAAATTTAATCAGATTTTAGATTTTTAAAGCCATGTACCGATGCCCACAGTCAAGTCGAAACTATTGATATACTTGTAAGAAGCTGTTTAGGTTAGACGAATCGGTACACTGTGATTATAGCATGAATTTACAGGAAGGAAAATCGGTCACTTTTTATCTGCAGACAAAAGTTGGATATCGTCCTTCACCAGCAACCAATCAGTCAACACATAGCATTGATGTTTGGCGGTTATAATTTACAGTTTTTCTTCGATAACAGCGAAAACGTACGGTGGCTGAGAAATCATAAAGTGTTCATGTTACTGGTACTATAACAGCCGATCACATACAATTTCATCGATTCCGTTCGGATTATTTTTATGTCAAATAGACACTATGCTGTGGAAGACCAATTGTCGAAAATATCTTGAAAGTAATGGAAACCGTCGATTGCCCAGGAGCTAAACGTTTCACAATAACCGTTTAGAACCATAAAATAAAGCTGGATGTCAAAAGAAGCTCAAGGTATGCGAGTTAACGCAAAAAAACCAATGGACCAAATCGCCATTTCCGAATCGCTGCTTTTGCAATGAAATATTCGCTTCAGCTGAAAATCGAGTGTCCCAGTTTTCTAAAAAGAGGAGCGAGTGTTTATATGAGAGTGGCATTGTGAAATTACTTTAAAATTGGCAAAAAAGTTATGCAACATAACAGTGTATATATGACGTAAATCGCATTATTTTAACTGCGCTAAGTAAAACCTTCAATTTACGGCAAATATTATGTAAAGGAGAACAAATGCCAACTCTTGTTTATATCTAAATTTTATCATGACAATTATAGCTTAGAATCGTTGATGATTAGAAAAGATTCCATAAAGAACAATGTCTGGAGAATACATGCTGTAAATGAGAAGCTCAGATACGCGTCATGAATCTTGTAACTAGCGGCATTTCTTTCGCGAACTTTGAGTAGATAACTGAAAAGTGAAGTCCACTTTCAACATGTAGATTGTTTCATTTTTTTCCGCAAATAAAAATCTACTTCAGTTCTAACTAAAGTCGAGAAAAGGAACATTGAACTTACACCATTTTAATCTAGCAGAATTTAAATCTTTACTACACAATATTGACCTCAAAATCTTGAACCTTTAAAATAAAGTTTAAATAATTTCTTCACAGGTAGCAGAACATATTATTTGCACAAATTCTCTACACTCAATTAGCTGCATTAATAATTTTTGCTCTCTCAGCTAGCTAGCCGAAAACTTAATTCTGTGGTATCTAAGTCACGTGATATAGAAATAAGTTTAACATATTACTATGAAACTTAAATTGCGCAGACAAAAATTATCTAAGTCTGGTTCGCTTTCAAAGTACATACAAACTTCACTACCGAATAGTACAAACTCTATTATCCGCAAATGATATTATATTTACGCGTTTCTTTTACAGACTACTCAAACTGGAATATACACGACTTTTGAGTTTTGAGTTTTTTGTTTAAAACCTGAACATGGTTTGTAACACCCAGAAGGAAAAGTATATATATAAATGATCAGCGTGACGAGCTGAGTCGATTTACCCATGCCCGTCTATTTCTCTGTATATGTGCGAACTACTCCCTCAGTTTTTGGGATATCGATCTGAAATTTCGCACACATCCTTTTCTCGACAAGAAGCTGATTGTTTATCGGAATCGGCGATATCGGATCTCTATAGCATATATCCCCACGAAATTTGGCATAAATAAGTGCCTAAAGCAACGATGCCCTCTCAAAAAAAAATGGTTTGATCGAATCACTATAGCGTATAGCAGCCATACAAACTTAATAATCGGAATCAAGTCCTTGTATGGAAAACTTTTGCATTTGACGAGATATCTATACGAAATTTGGTATGAACTATTTTTTGAGTCAACCCTATAATATCTAAAGAAATTTGCTTAATCGGATTAATATATCATATAGCTGCCATACAAACTGAATGATCAAAATCAAGTTCTTGCATGGAATTCGTTGCTTGTGGAGGGTATTAAGCTTTGGTGCAGTCAAAGTTAACGTTTTTCTTCTTCTTCATTTATAAGACCGTATCGGTACCTAGAATTTCGGGGTATATCTTAAAGCCACAATTTTTTGCGGAAAACTGAAAAGCATTTGGAAACTCAAGAGAAGGGCTTCAAATGCTGAGTTCAATAATCTATTCAAATAAAAAATCTTATTATAATCAAATACTAAAGATGAATATAAAATGCTTTAGTTACATAAATGAAAAGACAACAACATTAATATGTAATGAGTTCTACAATTTTATATTTCAAAATTCAGCTGGGACGAGCACTTAAAATTACTGGAAGGATTCTATTCTTAGAAAAAACTACGATACTACGTAATACGATTTCTAGAGAGCTATACAAATATTTAAGCCAAGAACAAAGTAATCGACTTCATTTAGTGATAAAAAGTTTTATATCGCGAAATTTTGTAGACCATACAATTTCCTAAAAAATTCAGCTCAGTTGGAATTTTCTTAGTTTGATAATCCCTATATTTAAAAGGACGATTAGTCACGCACATGCATGGTTTAACGAGAATTTCAGTACGAAAGTTTGGTTTGAGCTCGACAAAGGTTCGAGTCGGCTCGCTATGCTTTTTAAATAACTCCATAAAACTAGAGAGACGCAAGTCTGTTGCGAGTGATTTTCAATCACAAACTTTTTTTTTATTCTGTAATGTAGGACTTGCTTGATGTAAGAACTTACTAGATTAGTACATATAGCGTACGTTTTGATCGCTTTTGAAGTCTACATATAATTAAAGTACTATAATTGAATTATTCTAGTAGCACCAAAATATCTATCGATGAAAAATAGCTTTTGTTTTAAAAAATTTGTTGTCATATTTCTGAAATAATGAATTCTTTCTACGATTAAAGCTTCACTTACTTTAGCTTTATTCACTTTATATTGTTTTACATAATTCTCATTAATTCTTTCTTCTAGTGTTTCACACAATATTTCCAACTACTTAGTTATGCCTGTCACACTTTTATACACATAATTACATATGTATATACCAACAACATATTCATACTGAAAAACCTCACTCCATCCCATCAACCCCACTAGAAAACTCTAATTCTCAACGGTGTATTGTCGATTAATGCTAAAAAATGATTTCCCAAAAATCACATTCACGCATTTCCGCTGAGATTGGTAATGGATTGGTGATAGCAGTAGCGGTGGTGGTGGTGGCTTCCCTACGTGCTCAAAAATCGATCAAGGTGATTAATGAAAAACCTCATAAAAATCTCTCACGTGGGAAGTGACAAAAAGCATGTACTTCTCTTTATATGTGTGTGTGCTATAAAAATAGAAATTAGTAAAAGTGTTAGGGAATGGAGGTGAAAGTGAAAGTTGGAGGAAATCTGATTGGAAAAATTTTTCAAAATCACATAATGCACAAACAAGTAAAAAAAAAGCAAAAAAAAATTAAATTGGCGAAAAGCTGAAAATAATGCGTAGGCGAGATTTTCAGAGGCAAGACAAAGTATTAGAAATATGGTTAGAGAAGTGATTCAATATTATTTACTCACTTAAGTTACGCAAAATTTTTCAGTTTTGATCGTTACTCAGCGTCTACGTGCTCAAATGGATTTTGTTGAATCTTGATCCTGAGTTAAAAAGATGTTTTAGGTTTTATAGTTAATATTTATATTTAGAAACATTATTTATATTTTGAAAGTTAAGAAAAGCTAAAAATAATACAGGGAGCGCAAAAACCCCTTCTGCTAGTTGTCGTTCGTTATTTCTATGGTTGGATCACAACATAAAAATCAAAAATAGAAGATACTCTTAAATAACTAACAAAGTATATACTTTATGAGAGATATAGAAAATGTTCCTGTATAATAAATTGTGTGCCCACCACTACTACTTTATACTGTCGAAGTTTGCACTTTGTATTCTTCTTAGTTTTCAAAAAATAATTTTTACCCATTTCTTACCTAACAGAATATTATCGAAGTAAACATCAACGAATCATACGAGTCAGCTCATAAACTTCCAGCTTACCGATTTTACTACATATTCGTACATAGGTCATATCATACAAGACTTTTTCGATTCGCCACTTTTACGCTCGCTAAATTGGAATTCAATTATAAAAAAATTTATGTAAAGGCAAAAACAAAGTTATATAGTTAAGTTTTATTAAAAACATAATTTGTATGCCCTCTTCAAATGGAATAACCGCCTGCCCATCTAGCTCTATCTGATTATCACAACTTATGAGTTTTATACCAGTTGTTTGTTCGATTCGCCACGCTCTATTACTAGATATAACTATAATTATATATTTCCATACACTTTTGGATCGCTAGTAGCGGATGTTTAAACTTTATTAAGCGTGCTCTACTGTTAAGGTAGATTTTTTCAATCGCTAATTCATCAGTTAGAGAGTAGCGAGTAAGACCTATGACTGCACGAGAATCGTTTTCTGAAAAGCGGAGATTTTGTATTCTTCCTCTGATTTATTTTGATTTAAGCTAAATCGTTGTAATACATATGGCAACACACTTCTCCTTTGAGATTTCCCGACTTTTGCACTCATGTGTATTTTAAAATCATATAATGAAATATCACGCAAACCTTGATTTCAACTCTTTCGCATCTTAAATTAATTATTTCTTCCAAAAACTTTATATACGCTAATTTTTTTCCTAAGCCGTTCTGAGTTTCTTTAGGGGATCCATCAAATCGACGTGTAAGCTTAACACGAAAATAATCCTTATGTGTATGTTTTGTCCGTCACTTTATTCATTCAGTATACAAAACAAGAGTGAAAGTAATGTTTTTATGTTCACCGGTTTCAATACATTAATTCAACTGCGCGTCAATAGTGTATACTAAAGCGGGTTGTATTTCCGGAGTGATTATTTAGGCCTGCTCCGGAACTATTATTCCTTGCCGCAAAAAATAAAAAAGAGAACATGAAAAGATCTTCACTGCGATTACTGCATTCAAGATGTATGAACGTTTCAGAAAGAGAGTGTCAAAAAGTTTCAATTCTTGTAGAGAGTCTACGATTGTAGGTCTCTTATTGTATGTTTTTTCTACCAACTATATTATATTATTCCAGGAGAAGTAATAAGATATTGGATAAAATTCACGAGATCAATCAAAATTGTTCCGAGAATACCGAGAATTCCTAGAGGAAAATTGAAACTAGACAATCTCTTGAAAGTGGATGTATGTGGAATTATCTACAGATAGTGAAAAGAACAAATGAATTACAATTCGACTAGCTCTGTCACTGAGCATGAGAGAACGAGCTTTCGTAGTACATTCCTTGTCATAAGCCTCATGAAAATATCTTAATAGATGAACAGTTATTGTCGAAGAAAGCTCAATGTAGGTATAAGGAATATATAATAAAATATTCCGAATAATGTTGTACAACTTGGTATTAACTTGAAGAAGTAAAGAGAGTATGTTAATTTTATTTTGTAGAGAAAGATATAGATACGAGTATAAACGTCTGAAAACCTTGTGTTGATGATGGACGGAGAACACAGCTGATAAACTTCGAAATGGGTTATAGGGAAAATCGGCGATCAGAAAAATATTTCACTTTCTATATTTGCTTTGACGTGATCCTATCATAGGTCTTTACTTTGATGGTATTTTTATTTAACAAAATAAAAGTAAGATACATTTTAAAAACTTAATACTGTATATTCCTACACTGAGGGCTATTATCCTTTGACTCACAGTTGTAAACTGCATACTAAATTAATTAAGCATTTAACTCAAAATAAATTTAAATTACCCTGGGTACGACCAAACAACGCAAAGTTACATATTAGTCCACAAATCTACTGTTTCAACTTTTTCAAGATTAAAGCTGACAGAAAAGCGTGAAATTTCACACAAATTAGGTGTTTAGTTCAAGACAAAAGGATAAGTTCATTGTCCTTAATGCGATTATTAAGGCGCAGAAAATTTATTTCGGTAAAGTAGCAGAAAAATCCTTTGAAAAAACTTTCCAAGCATGACACATGAGCCGCCAAGTGTAAATGACCGTATAAACAATGAGCGGAATGAGAATATAATACGCGCTCTTCACGCACAGCGCCGAAAAATTTGAATGCCACAAAGCGAATGAAATAATTAGGAGTATTTATGAAAGAATCAAAAGACAAAAAACTAAAATTTTCGGAGTGCCTCAATTTCTATGTGTATACTGCATATCTATATGTAACTTTGTGCTCACATCCGCGTGCTGCAAAATCTCGCCTGCCTTTCACCAACTAAACCACAGTCAATTCAAGTGTGAGCACGTACCGAAATCCAAACGAAAAATAGACATTCTAAAAACAAAAATAAAAAAGCCAGCCTTGCAAATGCCTCGTTTGTTGCCAGCCATTGCACTTACTGTTGCAACAACGCACGAGCAACAGCCATTCACCCTGTGCAAATTAAGGATCAATTTCAGGATTATATGGAGACACGCCGCCGAACACACGCTTCGCTGTGCTCGAATATTTCGCTTCCTCCATACAT
The DNA here is from genome assembly GCF_042242935.1 of Bactrocera oleae. Classification (NCBI taxonomy): domain Eukaryota; kingdom Metazoa; phylum Arthropoda; class Insecta; order Diptera; family Tephritidae; genus Bactrocera; species Bactrocera oleae. Next base: position 78,736,674 of record NC_091537.1, read on the forward strand.
TTCAAAACAATAGCAGTCCGTTTTCGCCTCTATGTATGTATGTATGTATGTTTGCTTGTAAGTACTTATGTGTGTTTGTCTATGGGTGCATTTAAAACCACTAGACTGCATAACGGTTCATCGATGTTTTGGTTCATATGCGCGAGCGCGTCCTTCTTTCTTTGTACACTTGAATTTGAGCTCGGGAAATGATACAACAAGAACACCAAAATATGACAACAGCACTAATGTACAGTGATTGTGGAAAATCTGTGGTATTAATTGCACTGCACTAGAGTATTTTTGCAGATGATATAACCTTTACGACAGGGTCGAATCGAATATTTTGTAGTAATGTTAGTATCTCATTTTTGTAAAGGACCCTTTGGTTTCACTAAAATTTACCAATAATCAAACTCGACTTATTGCTCCGAAGACAGGTGTCAATTCAAAATAATTCTATTGCATTCACTGCCCTTTCATAGCATCCAGTGTAGTAAGATGATATAAACTATCATTCCAGTGTTTATTCTTGTACTAGAAACATTTGCGTTTGATAGTCCCTACTCTTCTGAACCGGTTTCCGCGAAAATCTGAGTAAAGGCAATGTAATTTCTTCAGAATCGACTGCCTCGAAAATGTGATAAAAGCCGCTCTGATTCCTTCGGAACTATGGATGATCTTCTTTAGCAAACATATTCGCAAATCTATCTTGCCTGACTTAAGAAGTTTTCACTACGAATTGTTTGGCTGGTATATACGAGATACTAGTTAAGATATACGTATATGCATTCCATTTATCAGCTACCCATAATAAGTTCTCACCTTGCTGAGAGTACATTTATAATAGGCGTTTCTAACAGATTTTATGATATCTAAACACAAAAAGCTTATTTGACGATTAGCGAAAAGAATATAAGACAACTCAATTCAAATATATTGCGTTGAAAATATCTAAAATGAATATTTTCTTTCTGAATATTCTGAAAGTTTAAAGTGATCCAGCTTTAAATATAAAAAATTTACTATTGATCAGTAAATCTTTACTAAGTTGTTCACTTGAGCTATTTCACATGTGTTCATATGTATATCTTCTGGAATATTATCTATACAGAATAGTGTCTCCGAAAACACTGTTTGTACAAGTATGACTATTATTTCCGGGGCCAATGAGAGAAAACCGAGTCCCTGACATTTTTGTGGTGAATTTTTGTAGAAAAATAACTACAAACCATTGTAGCAGGGCACTGGAACTCCGGGCCTGGAGGAATTGTCCCCGAAAGCCATTTTCTCTTTCACTGACTATTTTCAACAACGGAGAGTTCGACCGCAATATTGCTAACAACCAAGAAAGATATACTAAAGAGTAAACTAATATCTTATAATAGAAAGAAAATCAGCAGAATTCCTACTATTTTGAGACAACCTTTTTCCCTTTAACATATTTTCGGCTAAGGTAAGTTTTTCTGAGGTTAATATTTTTATTATATTTATTTATAGTTGTAAATGTAGGCGATCGAAGTTCACTTTCTCGACATGCAGTCACTGTGTTTATCATGGGTTCAACTTTCAGAAAAGTTTAAAATTGCATAAAAAAATCTTTCGAGTAACGCTCACCACTCGTTAGACAATGGAAAAACAACACATTTATATTTGGTATGAAAAAATGTCTTTAAAAATCCTTCAACGAAGGAAACTTCTCCATAAAGCATAGTTAAGATATGTTGCAGGTATTGAAGAGGAAGCTTGTTCCATCTAGGCTAGGTATACATTATTAATCTTTAAATATATTTATACACAAAACCTGATCGAATAGCGAAACCTTACCGTTGGCGAAACATGAAGAACATGAGTTGTTCTGGTAACAGAAGCGCTGGACTTGTGAGGTACTCATACTACGACTTTCTGAAGTCTGTTTAATATATTTGGTATAAGGATCTATTAGTTACGATAGCAAGAACTTAAATCGTTAAAAAATACATTTTGCCATCTCTAAAAAAAAAATTATTATCTGTGCTGTAGTGAAGGATATATAATTTCGCTAACTTCAAAATACAGCTTAAAATTTGCTCACTTGTTTTTGGGTTATGGTTATGCCGCATCCAACGATTTTATCCTTGCGCTTACACTTGCAACTGTGCTATAATGTGCTTTGTAGTTGTTGTTGTTGTGACTGCCGCTATTGTAACTAACTGTGCCTGTTACATATTGTTCGCATTTAATGTGTATACGCGAGGGCATCGGATTACGCATATGCTTGCCACACTTTTTTTTATTTTTTTTTTTTGTGTTGGTGCTCAAATCTTGCAACTTTGCTGCAATAAACGCTTACCATTCACCACCCCAACACAACTGAGCATCTCCACTGCTGCTGCAGTCGGCTTTGTATTGCGTCGTTAGTTGAGGCGCTTATGTTGTTCTTGTTGCTACAACAACAACAACTGACATCAAGCTGGCAATGTGCGCTGTTTGTGTTTGCGCTTTGAGTAGGGTTGCTGCAACATTTCGCCGGGTTAGCAAGGTACAAAGCAATATACCTACCTAGCTATACAACATTGTACCCCCTTACTTCCTGTTTTTGTATTTAATTTGATTTTTTTTCTTGTTGCTTGCAGTTCACTGCTTTTTCGAAAACAAATTTTTATTAATGATTGCAATTACATTTAGTGGGTTAAATGTATGCAGCAAAAGCAACAACAAAAGGATGCACAACTGATCCCTTCACATAAAAAACACTCGACTGCAATCCCTTCGAATCCCCAGCACATCAATATCAAAGTATGGTTGCATATCCGCTAGCAAAGTAACTTCCGTAGGACTTTGAATGTGATCGCTTAGTTTCGTAATTCATAAATAAATACGATGAAAAATTGCAAAACGTTAAAAAGGTATTAGGTTTTAGTGAAATGTACCCAGCTGCAGGCGCTCAAGTGCTGGCTTAACTTTTGTCGTCGCAAAATGGTTTTAGGTTTTGAGCTCCTTTCTTTGCAGAGTGTGTACTCACCCTGCGCAAATTAGATTTATCCTCTCTTTCGAAATGTTTGTACATATCACAATTTTTTATATATTTTCAATACATTTGTTTGCTTAAAGTTTTATTGGAATTACTGGAAAGGCTTCTGCAATAAATCCTTGAACTGATCTCTACAAGATCATAAATTTTCATTTCGCTAAAGACAGGAAGAATTAGCCGTGCAGGTGAGATTAGTTCATTAATGCAATGCTTATGTATTACATTGTGAAAAGTATGTGTATATATATATAGGTATGTATAAAACGGTAATCCAATGGTATAAAAATATTAAAAAGCATACATGGATTGCGGAAATACTAATTTATAACCATGCTTCTTGTAACATCAACGTTTTAGAAATAAAGTTTGCATATTTACATCTAGCAAATTTCAAACTGTTTTTTTCATGTGTTGTTTTTTCAATGGTGATCAGCTCTCTCTGGCAGCTTTGGATATACTACTTTATGATTATATGCTGAGAGAATGAAGTCCGCATAACGGCTTGAGTAATTTATCCAACCTTTCCACGTTACTACGAGAAAGAGGAAATACGGAAGAAAAAAGAACATCTAATTTTGGTCTAATACATATCAGCGAAAAACACTTGGTCTAACTTATTTCTTTAGTATAGCTATCTTCGCTATCAATAGCATCAAGCTAACTCCATTATCAGACTCATTTGGGTGGCTGATCACATCGGAATCGCTGGAAACTGTAAACCGGATGAGCTCACAAGCTTAGGCACCTGTGTTGTTGAGCGATATTTATCGCCAATATTAGAACGCAAGATATCCAACAAACTACATACATGCTCTTATTGAGGTTCATCTTGCCGCGGTCGTAAGAGTTGTTAGTGGGCATACTCCAATATGCATACACGTGGTATTATTACAAATTTTGTCGAACGCAAATTGTATGGAGGAAGGAAAGAAAGCCAGAAATATACTGGCAACTTCTCCTTCATTGCCCAGCTTTCGCAAGTTGCCCGCATCTCGGCAGTTATATCTTCAGCGCATCACGTGAAATAATCGGAATCGATAATAGCTACCTCAATAAATTGAATAACAATAATATAATACAGCTTAGACATACAATATTTACCAAATTTCCTTTAAGGCCATACAAATTGTCAGTGTTTTATAGCAAATTTTTCTCATGTCGTTTCGGTTCAATTTGAAATAATTTAAGCAACTATTTAAATTACAACGTAAAGTGTGTAATTCCAGCATAACTGTAAATGGTTTCTTCATTAGCTTAGATGCCGCGAATTGAGTTTAAGTCCACCATAAAAATATCCATCCGTTAATAAAAATAGTGCTAAATAGGATTAAAACAGACTAAGCTGGTGTAGAGACCACGCAACTCTGCAAGTGTTTGAGTATAACAAAGTTTCTGACTACAGGTTCATTGAAACTGTTCAGGTGGTGCTAGCATCATTATTTTGGTGTTACCTAAACGTTTTCGGAACGATTGTGAAATGAAATCTTAGCTATTTCTTTGAATTAAGGCCTGTTGCATGGAAGAATATTTAAAACCGTAAAACAGTAACAGAATATACTTACATACAAACATCAATTATGTTGAGAGTTTAAGAGAGCGTTAGATATGTAATATGTAGGTAACGCGATCGGTGAAAGCTAAGAAAGGAATATGAAAGCTCTCAAATATATTCTGAGTTCTGCTCTTATCTGTGGTTTATAGATATTCTAAAGCGCCTCTATCTGCAAACTCTCCTCAGTTTCCACTAACTTAAAACACTAATAGAAGCAAAACTAACATATCGCATGCGCAATTAGAAAGGATAATGCGACATAGACGCTCCATTGTGCTTTGATGACAGATGCGACGGCAGCAGGACACTGAAACACATAGCAATTTACACAAATGTTTATTTATTTTTATGATTATGACTTTTAATAAAAACGAAAAGGATGCACACAGTGCACAAAGCACGGCAGAGGGGAAAAGCCGAGCAAATAAATTGGAACAAAATGCAATACAAAGCGAAAAAATCAAAAGCAAAGGTAAAAAATGTATATGTATGCGGAGGGAAGCTGGTGTCCGCACAAAACAAGCCAAACACATTTACAAATAAAAACTTTTAGTTGCATGCATATGTAAGAGATAGCGCTGCGTGTACGTGTGAGCTAGGGTAATTTTTACAAAACAAAAAGTGCGCTGAAGCAAACAAATAGGCGAAGTGGAAGTCAAAAGGGAAAGGTAACAAGCAACTAAAGGTAAGGGTTGGAGGCAGAGAGGCGGCAGCTATGGTTATAGAGGGAAGTAGTTAGGGTTGCATATATGCACAAATGTCTGTGTATATGTGTGTGGCGGTTGAAAATTATGAATAGCAACAAAAGCAAAGCAAGGTTTTGTGTGAAATCGTTTATAGCTGAACGGGTGGGGGGGAACCTCGCCAGCATGAATATAAAACATGAGGATCAATGTAAATGATAGGCAAACGCAGCTATGAATGTGAGTGCAGTCAGTTGTACGCAAGTGCATATATGTGAATGTGTGTGTGCTTGTGCGTGCCACAAAAACGCTTTAATCGCTTAAGCCGCCAGACAAATTTGTGTCAAGCAGCGCAGCAAGCCTCGGTTGTGGCTATGCATTGCCAGCTAAAACTGGAATTGCATGTGATTCGCCTATGATTTTATTGTAAAGAGATTTTTTTTGTTATTGCACAATACATACATATATAATATAACACACAACTGCAGCATTGTGCTGTCGTGTATGCATGTGTGAGTGTTAGCGTGTATGTGTTAGTATTTTCCTCCCTCCTATTGCGCGCTAATAAAGTTGTTTGCCGCAGCGATTTTTATTGCGTATTTTTTTCAAACAACCTTTCATCCACGCACACACACATATATACTTAAATAATCACATACATATTTTCTCTACACTATTTACACATGAATTCATTCATTTTTATCAAACTAAGCCCTATAAAAATTAAGCAATGAAAGCATATAGAACATGCAGCTATGTGTGCGTAAATATCCTTTGAAACACATAGACACACATTCACAAGCAATTGCCTTTCGATCGTTAATGATAATGACGCGTCATTATATATCGTATATATGTGTTTTTTTTTACTTTTTTATTTTTGTTTTTGCTTCAAAGGTATGCACCTAACGCAGAGTTGAATGACTGATACACAAAAAAAGTACACTTAACCTAAACACACACACACCAGCATTTAATTACAATAAATGCATTGAAATATCTGGGGAGCAAAATCATTCTCTCAGTCCCTCAGGTGCCATAAATCGCCGCAAATGCCAAACAAATGCGCTAATTGTAATACAAATAAATGCATTTCAGCAAATGAATGGCAAGGCGAAAAAAATTAAACATATAATTATGTAAATTTTAATCAAAAGTGAGTCCAACGTCACAATATAGAAAAAAAGTGTCACTTAAAATGTTTGAAAGCAGCGCTTTCGGAATTATATAAGGATTTAGGCGAAAACAAGAAGCAGAGTTTTAAAGTTTAAACACTTTGCGTTTTATATCAATCGAAGTGACAAAACTTTTCTCTTATATTAAAAATTTTATAAAGGTAATATAAGCTCTATTAAAAAATACTCGTGCTTATTGGCAAAAAATTGCGACAGTCGGTTTTCAGAGCTGCTCTTCAGGCTAATTTTTCGCCAGCAAAATATTTTTCCATAGACAGGAAGAGGTAGTAATTACATCTGATGGAACACAGACCTCTCCCAATGCCTAAAGCTGTATATTTCTGGTTGATTGCTTCCTTTAGGCGGTCTAAATGTTGACCGTACAGGACCGAATTCAGTGTTTGAACATGGTAGAGCGACTAATAGTATATAGTTAGCGTCTAATATCACCAAACATTTAGCAAAACCTTCCTGACCGTCAATTGTGGATTAGTCATCTTTTGCAACGGCTCACTCATCACGCTTCGACCACGACCGATTTCGCTTGACGTTGTCGTTTTTTATCAAAAGCAACCATCAGCTTTAGAAATGGATCGATTGCAGTTTGAGAGTGTTTAGCTTATGGAAAGTCGGTTTATGCGTTAGCTCGTGTCTCACTCATACATCAAGCTTCTTTTTGTATTCAATCCTTAGTAGTTCCAAACGGCTATTTGAGGAATATTTAGCTCCTGGAAAATCAAAACTTTGCTTACATGATTTTAGTACGATATCTTATTTTTTCACCATATAGTGTAACCCGATCTAATAGAATGTGAGGTACAGGTTACCAAAGCTATCTACCATATTAAAAAAAAAATAGATTTATTTTTGCTAGACCATATAAGGCAGGCGCACGAATTGTCCTACGAAAACAAATCGTAATAAGTTTTATTTTTAATCAATGCATTACATTTATTTTATTCTTTCTTTTGTATAGCAAATTTTCTGCGAGGTTTCGCTACTGTTTTGCGTGAATCATTGGTGGAGGCATACAAGTTCTGCACTCTGCTGCCTCAGTCGATACCAAACAAATCAACCAACCTATTGCTGCTATGGCGTCTTGACTTTATACATACTACAATATATGTATATGCATGTAAATGTCTTCATATGTTTATCTATAATTCAGCACAAATTTACACCTTCACTTTTGGTTTTGCTTGCGCTAAAGTTTCTACTTCAAACCTGCAACCTGTGTTCGTTGCACCATGTTGAGCTTTAGAACTAACATACGCCATTGCATTTAATGCAGTTTTCTTGTCTCCTTCTTCTCATTGATTTTCTGCAAACAACTTTATTTGCAATGCTGATACGCCTAAATTACTTCCAGTAAAATTTAAGATAATTTCGTTCGTGTTGCGCTCTAAATCGAAAGCGTCTAGTCGCTATAAATAAAAGCTTGTATATTTGAGTCTATGCAGAGAAAATGGAGATGGAATTTAAAAATGGGAGAAAAGATCAATCATTTGAACATCACTGTAATAAATTACCCTTTGAGGTAACAATTGATTGGTTAGGTTAGGTTATATAGCTGATTTTACCCGAAGATCACACTCTGACTGAGTATTTTGTGAAAATAGCTTTTAAGTGTCGACTAGGGACTCACCACATATCTATTTAGACGTTTAATTTTTGTATTTGACAGCTCGGGTGAACCTCTAAAAATGTCGTGTGTTCCAATGTGTTTTAGTCTTGACCTCATAAATGCGGGGCAATGAAGAAAAATTTTTGAGATGTTTCTACATCGACTTCTTTCAAACAACTTCTGCAACTGGTATCTGCTAAGATACCTTACAGCGTATATACCAATAGGACAAAGACCAGTTATAAACCCTTAAATTAAAGAAATCCTTTCTTTGCTGAGTGCGAGAAGCTCGCTGGTTCTTTTACGTGACACTTTGGTCCAGAATGATGATGCGACCGCACAGATACCGATAGTTACACAACCCTTCTTAAGCTACCGTTAATCTCAGCTGTCCAATAGTAACCCAAAAGAGGACAGTGGAGCTCCAATCCTTTCCACTTTCCAGACTACGAGGCTGAACTGTTCTTCCTTGCTATCACGTCACCAGCTTTGCAGTTGCCTGGCGTTCCTCTTTGGCCTGGTACAAACGCGTCTGATCCAGACGTAACCCGATGGCGGGATGGCATTCCATAGTTACCGTCTGCGACTATTCTCTGTATTCAATCAATATAGTCGTTAAGAGTTTTCAATACGGAATTTTAAGTTATGTTTTTAAATTCTCAAACATTAGCGTATGATATGATAGGAAATAAATAAATTTTCATTCTGACGTGGTTTCCAGTAATCTGTACCAGTAATAACTTGTCTTATGGAAACATATCTAGAATACTTGAATTTTAATTTAATATTAAGTTTAATAATTTAAAAAAATTTTAAAAAGCATTTAAATTTAGTATAATCTACGTGGTCATCACAGTTATACAGAATGGTACTACGTAATGGTACAACCTACTAAGTTTTGAAATCTCTGTGCCCTATCATCATTTTAAGCCTATCCTTTTCTTAAATATGCTATTCGATTTGCAGTATATTCGAAAACTGAGATAATAATATTATGTAGTAACCTGTTAAGTCCAATAAGCCTCGAAATATGGAGATAGCTGATTATGCTACATGAAAATGCTTTATATAATATTTTCCTTAAATTTTTTTTATAAATTTTACAATATTTTTTAATTTTTACTAATTCAATTGCCATGGAAAAATCTGAACTATCAAATTACTATATTTTCAAAACTGTGTTTTGCAAAGTGCTTACAAGCTTTATATATATGTTATAAAGAGTATACCTTTAAACTTAGGCTTCATATGATAACAAACATACATATGAGACTGTTGACGAAATATACTTCCCATTTTGGTTGCCAAAAAAATGGTCTCGGTAATATTACCAGAGAAGCTCTTTGTCAGAATACTGCAATCACAAAGTTTCAAATGCTTCTCAATCTTCACTGTTTCTACGTAAGAGCATTTTAAAAAATGTGAACTACCAGCCCAATTTAGATCTTTTGATTTCATCTCATGTTCAGCAGCTTTGAAAACTTAATAAGAACGTTGATGGGCAGGATAAGTTTACAAAAATTGAACAAGAAGACAGATTATATGAGTTTAAGAAGGTATCAAGGAAATTTTCGAGAAACAGAGAGTGAATGCATATCAATAAGAATCTACAATATACATATGCATGTTATCTTTAGTCTATAAAATACTGGTAATTATTTTTTGTTACTTTCTGTTGATACAGACTTTTCTAAAATGATAGGTTGGATTCAAAGAAGCATTTAAATCGATTTTTAAAGAGAGGTTATAACAGCAAGCAGTATAAAAGCTAGAAAGAATGATCTTGTATCTGGATTTTAATCGGTCAGATGGCAGCTACATCCCATAATGGTCCGATGTGAATAATTTTATCAGAGATTACAGTGTTGCTTAGATAGTAATCTATGCCAAATATAATGAATATATCTTGTCAAATAAAAAAACTCGGTTTGTATGGCAGTTATATGCTTCAGCGGTCCGTTATGGCTGGTTTCGACAAATGAGCAGCTACTTGAAGAGAAAACGACGTGTGAAGACCAATATCTCCAAAACTGTGTTACTGCGAACAGGCAAACGGTCATCGACTCAACTCGTCAGGCTGATGAATGTTTTCTGTTGGGTGTTATAAACTTCGTAGCAAACTTACCCAGTTTAGGAAATAACAATTATATTCTACAATTAAAACTTTCTCTTAAAACAACTCATAACTGACGCTAGCATATAGAATTATTCACCCGAAATACGACTGTAGGTCACCAAAGTGTCCGTCGCCACGAAAATTACACTTCACCTGCCCTAACTGACTTCAGACGCCGTTCCGTCTGTGCCTTCATTATTATATGCATATATATATGTACATAAATTACCACAGCCGATTGAATTTACCGAAATAAACAAACAAACAACAGACAATTGAAAAGCAATTGATTTATGCAAATGCGAAATTTGTGCGCTTCCTTAGGGACAGATTTTTTAACTGCCGCGCAGTGGAATTTTTTAGTTAAAAGGCGGAGAAAAATCTCTGTGCCGAAGAAACGCTCAAAATGCCGTACAAAAAATTCCAAAAGCAAACCACTTGTGGTCATTTCCGTTTCCGCTGTATTGTTGCAGGTGGTCAATGTTGCCACAGGGTAAAAAGCAGCAACGCCAGATAAGGTGCCTGTGACAGCATAATTGGCAATGTGAATGTGTTTATATATGTGTACCTATATATGTTTGTTGCTGCTATTTATTGACAATGCATACTCTTATTGCCTTCATTTCTCGCCTGCATATTTCACTCGTTTGATGATCCTTCAATTTACGAGTATGCTTCCGGAAGACAAGAGAACACCACAAGCCGATAAATATAAATGCGCGTTAATGCCAACGCACGCGGCTTATAAACTGCCTGCATATATGTGGACACATTGCTATTTTTATATGTGTGTATGCATGTGTGTCAGCGGACGGACAAGCACGCGGCTCAACTCGCTAGGAAGTCCTTGTAGTCGCCGCTGAAGTAACCAAATGGCTAAGAGCGCTCACAAGTATGCATACATACAGATATATAATATATATATATATATCAGCCATGGCACAAGTCAATTTATCTGTCATGCATCACAAATACCTACTTCACACACGCACAACCCAACAGACAGGCATTAGTATTGTGTTTGCCATATGATAAGGCGATAGCGCAGACCTCCATTTAGCCGATTGGCATTGAAAAGGTTGGGGGCGACGGGTAAAGGTGGCCATAGCCGGGTGTATATTGAGCATTCGAAACGTGACATGAATTGTGTTTAAGTGATTTTAATGGTTCACGTGCTGTGCTGGCGCAGCGGCGGCGCTGATAGCAGCAACGTGCATTTCGAATACCGAAATAAAACTGAAAGAAAATACAAAAATACTTTTTTAGCTGCCGAAAAATAGAAAAGTGGTCTAAAGTGCAAATTGAAAAAGAGCGGAAAGGAAAATTTGGCGAAATTTTGTGGCAACATAGTTGAATTCTATAATGGCTCTACAAATATATCAATATATCTGCACATATATTATATATTATACTTATATAAAACTCTTTAAATTATTTACTTTCGCAGACACTTTTGGGAAATGTGAACTTATTAGATACATTTTTATTTCACATCCTCAGCAGTTTCGTTAAATTTTTACCATTTTGAATATTTTAAAATAGCGGAAGTCTTAGGTTAAAGAATAATTCCCACGTTTATACTCTACCCATATTTCTTTCAACAGTGCCTGATACTAGTTTACGAAATTTACCTCACAGCCTCCACTCACCATTTTCTAGTTTCTCATGTGCCCCATAGAATATAGCAACCCAGCTAAGAATAATAAATTTACCATAAAAGAATACTCGGATTGACAAAAAAAACTAATTTTTATCGTATTTTAATACAAATCTTTATTATCGCCTTCAAGCTCCGGAGCCAATACAAACATGCCAAACGCTTAATTCAAATTTCCATTTACATTTTTGGAGCTAGATTGTTGAACAGCTTCGACGTCGAATTCAAAAGCCTACGTCTCGTCACCTGTAATAATGCATTTCGTCATCTGATCAAATTTCACTTGGACTCGGTTCTTTTAAACTTTGAGCGCAAACCGAATAACCGACTAAGTGGGAGCTGAACTAAAACGTTACCCTATTTACTGAAACTCTTTTGCCATATTTCTGCCCACGACCTACGAGCTTTATCTCTAATTTATTGACATGATGATCAGTATCGCGCTCTAAATGAAAAAGTATACAAAATCCAATCCAAAGGTTATGACCCTCTACCCCGAAAATTGATGACATCTAGAAGGTAACAAAGCTAATTTTTGAAATACAGAACGAGGTTCAATGTAGTAAATACGGTGAGCTTGAAGTGCTAGCGGACAAAAACTGATGGAATATATACCCTCCAAAGAACAATAATGGCTTTAAGGAGGATCGAAGATCAATCAAATTACTTACACTTAAAAAATGAATGAAGACACAGGACAAAAAAAACCGGCTTTTAGAGCATATTTTAATTATATGCCAGAGTATTTAACAATAATCTTTTTTCATCTTTCACGGCAAATCGTCTGTACTTGAAGCACATTGAAAGACCTTACGTAGCGGTGTAATGTTTGCTTAAGTAGTTCGGACCACAAACTTTTCACCATATGACTCTTCAGGTGATCTATTTGAAACGATTAGTTTCTACTAAAGCATGATAAATGTATGGTCACCTCTTATAAGCCGATAGAGAGCAAAGTTATATTCGGTTCGTAATTTCGTTGGCAACTTATTACTTGTTACTGCACACTGACCAAAGGTTTTAAAAAACGGTAAAACATTCAAGCCGCAATCAAACAGCTACTGGTTAATATCGAAATTCGACGCCGTAGAACCAGAAAAGCTTTACACTGAAATCCACAAGGAAATCAAACATGCGTGAGACCATCCAACACATTGAGGGGGACTTTAGTGTGGCATTCATAGGAAGTAATAAAATTTCTAACGAATCTGATTATAATTTGTTTCTTGAGGCCCAATGCTTTGTCTGGGTACACTGGGAAAATATGCATACATACATATATTATATCAGAGAAAATTAAATTTTGATTCAATGGTGAAAATTAAGCGTCACTTAAGCTTTTATTTACGATTCGTTTACCAACTCAGGCATTTGGCCATCATTGGGGCTACCTAATCCTAAATGTCTACAAAAGTAATGTGTTCAAAATAAGTTATGGTAGAAATAAAAATAAAAACAAGAAACAACGTTAACTTCGGTTGCACCGAAGCTATAAAACCCTCACAAATACAAAGGTTCCTTACAAGAACTTAATTCCGATCATCCAATTAGTATGGCAGTTTTATGATATAGTGATCTGATCTCAACAATTTCTTCGGAGAATACATTGTTGCTTTAAATTATAACTCGTGCATAGTTTCGTGAAGATACCTCGTCAAATGTAAAAGTTTCCCATACAAATACTTGATTCCGATTTTTCAGTTACTATGGCAGCTATATGCTAATGTCATTCGATCTATACAATTTCTTCTGAGATTGCATTATTACCTTAAATAATAATTCATTTGATTCGTGCAGATACCTCGTCAAAGGAAAGAGTTTTCTATACAAACACTTGATCCGGTCCGATATCGGCAGTTCCGACAAATGAGCAGCTTCTTAGTGAGGAAAGAATAGGTGCCAAATTTCGATAGCTTAAAAACTGAGGGACTAGTTAGCATATATACAGACGGCCATGGCTAAATCAACTCAGCTCATCATGCTGATTATTTATGTATACATTTTATAGGGTCTCGAACATCCCAAATTAGTTTTGTGAAGGCACAACACTGTTTAACAGCTACATTTTCCAACCGGTTTTTATATCCTTCACGCAATAACAATGTCCAAATACAGTTACATACGAGTATATGCATCTCGTACAAATCAACAACTGAATTGAGCTTTCAATTGTACACTCAAACCACACATGTTCGTATTTATAACTGACGCCAACGCGTCTAGCAAAAGTATCGCTCGTGTGTGTGATAGCTGTCAATGCACGCAGTGGTATCGGAATAAGTAGTTAGCTATTTTAGTCACTTTTCGCTGTGGTATGGTGAACCTATAAATGCTGATGAATGTGGTGGTGTTGGTGTTAGCGTTGGCGGCACGCTTTGTGGCTAAAAAGACAGTAGACCGCAACTTTTGAGGTTACCAACTTTGAGTGTTGTTATAGCAGTGTATTTATACGCTCGCATATTTAGCTAAGCGCACGCACACACACATATGCACATCTATTTTTGTTATTTACGTGCTGCTATTTGCATATGTGCCTCATTTAGCCACACTCACTCTGCCAGCGCTGCCAAATACAAACAAGAACGTTGCTTCTGTTTGTACTTGCTTTTGTTAAATACTTTTTATTTACTTTACTTGTTGTTTTGTTGTGCATCACGCCGGCGCAGGTGCGTTAAATAGTTTATTAGTTGTTCTATTCGCTACTTTTCATTCAAGCCATGGCAGCCTTCGGGATTCTCATTTATTGTTAGTTAAGTCAAGTATTAATATAACATTTCCTTATCGAATACTGCTCTCTGCATTTATTTATTGTGTACTTGGACTCGGTCAATTGTTTTATTGTTTTGCCACTGTAAAGGTTAACTATGCTGAGAAATGCTACTAAATATTCACAACAAACATTCTTAAGCGTTTGGTAAATAAAGAAAGTAGCGGCTTTAATTCTTTTCTTACAACTATATTAAGTGTTGCTAAAAAGAAACGTTTGTATATAACAACGCACATATTTATATGTATGTTATATGTATATGTATGTATATGTTATAAAAAAAAGTCCAAAAAAGCAAAACCGTTAACTTCGTGTGCTCCGTAGCTACATATAATACCCTTCACAATTACATTTCTTATAGCAACTGTATAACTAAATTTACAAAAGCAACCGACCAATAGTTTGCAAGCAACTTTAAACATTTTGTTTGTTCTTTCTGGTCACGTTGTTTGATACAAACAATATTCAAGTCAAATTAAGGTTACTGAATAAGGAAAATATATCGGTTTTAAAGGCAGGTACATATATGCCATAGAAGACCGTTTTGAACAATTTGTTCTGATATTATAACGTTGCTTTGCATAATAATCTATGCCGAATTTCGTGTAAATATTTTGTCAAAAAAAAAAAAAAAGATTTCCATACAAGAACTTAATTTTGCTGGAGCAGTTTGTATGACTGCTATATGCTATAGTAGTCTTATATACAATACAAATGAGCAGCTTCTTGTGGATAAGGAGAGGTTTCAGATTCATATCTCAAAAAGTGAGGTATTAGTACGCGTATATACAGCCTTATATACAGAATTATATTTTTTTATTTAATATAATTTCCCTTAACTTCAATACACTTATTCCAATGATCCTCCAATAATTTTATGCCATATGTATAAAGACTTTCCGGAAGCACTGCAAAATACCCGTCTACGGCTGTAATAGCTTCTTCATTCGACGACAAACTTATCGTTGTGACTTACCTACTTTGTTGCTGAACTACCAGCTTCAGTTCACTATAAACGTTCTTATTTCAATATAGGATCGTGCTGAACTAGTAGTGCTATTTCTGGGTGAGCACTACTCACTTTTCCACCAATCTGTATATGTTATACACTTCGACGTTTACTTCTCAGTGTTACGAAGTTTGAATCGATGAAAAAGTATTTAATATAGATTACCATTACGGTGAACGCTCTTGGCTGGCTGTAGATTCCGATTTAGCTGACTGCTTTGGTAATATATTTACATACATGTAAGTTTAGTTATAGCTAACTCTCTGCAAAAAGTCAGATGGCTCTTCATAACAGCTCACGGAGTTCATAAAATAATGTAATTTGTCAATGCTCCTCTCTATTCATCTGGTTTGCAGTAACTAGTTACAAATACGGTTGAAATATCTCTCACCTTATCCATTAGTTCGACCAAAAAATTAAACAGATAAAATAATCAAGTTCACAGCTCCAACAAGTTTTCACTGAAAATTTATGCTACCTTTAACGCTTTTATATTAATATTTTCTGGATCATCGAATTTATTTAATTTTTATATGAACTATATATAAACATTTCTCACTACTGAAGTACAATGGAACCTCTACAAAGCTTAACTTTAAGCACAAAGTGAATTTTTGCTTAAAAAGGCCCTTCTATCTTCAATGTGTGCTAATTCTAAGCCCACATATATTGAATTTTTGATATCACTACTTTTCTCATATGACCGCTAATTATCAGATACTGAATACCTTTTCCGAAAACGATAATGATGAGATCATTTCCTACAATATGCAGCACCACACATCTATCACAAACCGGTGAAATAAGTGTATGAAGCTTACAAAGTACGCTATTGCCAAATTAAAAGCTACTTATATTGTAACCTAATTAAATTTGGTTATAACTAGGTTATATCTGATTTCCGAAGCTAATACAATAATTTTGTGAAACATGAATCGTAGTTAACAAAAACTCAATTTAGAATTTTTTTATTGATACTTGTATGTAAGAAAGTATTAGATGACGATATATCCACGCTTACATACGGTTATTCTATTTATATGTTGCTGACTGCTTCTTTTTGTTCGGTAAATATTTGCAGAAAACGAATTCAGCATCTAAGCGAAATGAAAAGGAGTCTCATTATTACGGAAAACTTTGCGGGAAAACCCACATTAACTTTTTTTTTCTGAATGCTAAATGAGCATGAAAAAGGTATGATAAATTATTTTGAGCCTGCAGACATTGGACAGATTTTATTGATTTTAGTAGGAGTATAGACATAAGTCTGTAGCACAATAGTTTTTATGCCGTCGCAACATGTTGCAAAGAAAATAAGTTGTGTTCACCTAACGGTTGTTTGTATGACCTAAACCTATTCGAGATCAATATGGAATTATGTATATACATATCAAAATTAAAAAAAAAAAATTTCGCTCCACCCTAATACATATAAATGATCAGGATGACGAGACGAGTTGAAAGGAGGGTGATTGTCTGTCCGTTCGTCTGTCTGTCCGTGCAAGCGGTAACTTGAGTAAAAATTCAGATATAATATTTTGATGAAACTTGCTACATATGTATGTTCCTTGGCACTCATGAGAGTCAGTATTGCAGATGGGTGTAATCGGACCACTGTCACGTCACTGAACGCCATTAAACGAAAACCGATAAAGAGCCATAACTAAGCACTACATTAAGGGGTTAGGGGTAGTCAGAGGCACGAAAAAATTAGAATTTTCAGTAATATTTTTTTTGCTATTAAATCATGTTATTTTACAAAAGTAGTAATAAGGCATTATTTTGACTTGAAGTCGAGAAAATTTCAAAAAAAAAAATTTTAATTTCCAAAGTTATAGCTGTCTGTGTTAACCCAGTTCCAAAAAAAGGTCCTTGAGGTGTCAGAATCATAAGTCCCGAGAGATTAATCTAAAATTAATCGGATAGAAAAATTAGTTTTATAAATAGATAATCCTGGGCCTGATCGAAGTTTTTTTTATTTTTTTCAAAAGTTAACAAAATGGCGACCTCAGGAACTTTTTTCTAGATTTTTGGGAAAAAATCAACAGCTAATTGGTCTTTAAAAATCAGAATTTTTGAAAAAAATTAAATCCTTCCATCAAGCCCAAGTTTATTATGTATTATAAAAGGTGTATTAATTTCAATAAAATCTACTTAGCGGTTTTGGAGTTACAGTTGCCACCAGTTAAAAAAACATAGTTTTGAGAAAAACCGCATTTAAAGTTTGGCCTTATACTTCCAAGCGCTCTGAAACGCCTTTTTAAATGTGCGTGTAACTACGAAAATATTCACCGGAACGATATGAAATGTTCTGTGTGTATTCTTAAATATGTATACATTAAGAAAAAATAAAAAAAAATAGATTTTTTGAAAATTCTAACTACCCCTAACCCCTTCAGGTAAAGAACTGTAATTTGGCACAAAGGTGCAAAGTGGGCTAAAGAAAATTTTAAAGTGGGTCTGATTTCACTTTACAGTATATAAATCAAACACCAATGAAGTTGTTAGGGTAAAACTTTACACAAACAGTGACTCTAAGGTATTTCATCTGACACCCAAAAATTGTCGAAGTCGGACTTTAACTTTTCAAGGATCCAGACAACAAATATGTGAACGCCAGTGCATATGGCTGTCTGTTTTGCCGAACATATCGGTCAAGCCGTGGGGTCTAGTATTGTAAATCGGTGGAAATTTGCGTGATATTATTATAGTATGCCTTTATAATAAAAGTGTGTACAGTTGCGTCAATACTTTCCTTAACCCTCATATACCTGATATGAATATTTTCGAACTGCTGGTCGTCTTTTTAACGCATCTATTGACCAATGTGTAAGTTATTTTAATGAAATTCAGTAAGGATCTCTTTCTTATAATAATGTATCTTCTTGCCTGTGACTGCTAATAATGGGTGCTCTGCTTCCTTACTTTTATTGAAATATATACGATAATCACGTATATCACTTTACGTTGCGAGAGTATAAAAAGCTCGGTTACATCCAAGCTTAACTTTTTCTGACTTGTTTACATGGCGAATTCTTGTAGACCATAAATTTTCTTAAAAAATCTACCTCAGCGCGATTTTTTTCAATTAAAAATTTGTATATATTGGTGCTTGTCTACTTTCTTGGGTGTAACAACTAATCACCAAAGCATAATAGAATGTATTAGATGATTTTAAATATATTATATAACGAATACCACACAAAAGATAAATTTTAATATAATACATGTATCTTTGCTACTCTCATTTTAAAATCCCATCACGCTCATAAAGTGCAGTAAATTATTTTCTAAGCACCCAACTTAAGTGAGTGAGTGAGTTTTGCCAAGTTTTTGCATACAATCAACTAAAAACCACCACAATTACATATTTAAGTAGCAAGGGTATATGGAAATGAGCATAGAGTGCTTGCGAATAGTCAGCGTCACAAATTCAACTTCCTTTTACAGCCTATTTTAACTGTATTTACAGCGTTTTTAGGCGAAATGAATTTTTTATGCGTCGAATTTTCTACGTGTGCGGAATTTTTAAATTTCTGCCTATGTTGGAGTGAAGCACGCTGACATGGTGGGGTTGGAGCAGGAGGTAGGGGAGGAAGAAAATTGGTGCAAAAAATTTGCTGAAGAAAAAAATGTTAAAATCGAAAAAATTGCAATATTGAAGCATTTTTTATAATTTTTTTTTTTTTTTTTTTTTTTTTTGAAGCACATATAAAGCTTGTGCCGGCGAAACTGGAAATGATTAGCACTAGTGCAAACGAACAAACGCACATGCATACATATGTATGTGTTTGTGTGATACGTATAGGCATATGAGTTCATAGCTCACCTGTTGGTAGTTGGTGGGCGTACATGTTGCATGTAAATTGTGTTGTTGCTGCCAAAATGGAGCGATATGTGGGTGTTGGAGTGTGTGCCAGTGATTTTTTTGTTGCTTACTTTGATTATGCTGTACGCCATTTGTTAGCGCGCTTTTGCGCACACAAACTCACATACATTTACACATACCATACATACATACACATGTACTTGTATACGCGTTTATGTGTGTATGTGTGGCATGCCAAAGATTTTAGCAAATTGAGTTGCCACCAAATGTGGCAACAGCGGCAATGAAAAAGCGGCACAGCAGCTACAAATGGCAGCAAAAAGTGCCGTTAACGGAGTATGGCAAAAATAGCAATAAAAAAAACACAACAACAAACACCAGTGCACAAATGTGGGCTAATACAATTTTATTGGCGTACGTGAGTGTATTGCTTGCTTGTTGTTGTTGTTAGTTTTACCAATGTTAGCGCTTTCTTTTTTCCGAATTTTGAATATTTTTGTGCGCTGCGCTCTTTTTGTGCGTCAACTGTCGCTTGTTGCAAATATCGAAATGTGCCAAACCAATGCATTTTGCATTGCAACATATGGCAGTATTTATGCAATTGCAAAAACAACAATTAACACATTTTTCAGCTACCACCACCATTATGGTTGTATGTCTGTTGCTTGGCGCTTTGTTGTGCTTGCAACAAGCGAATTTATTGCATTTGCCACATTTTTTGACGCGTTCAACCGCCATTTCATGCGCTTCCGCCATTCCGCAAATTAATTATTTTGTTTAATGCTGTGCGTTTATTTAATTTTATATTGATGCCAATGCTTATTGCTGCCTTAATTGCTGTTATTGTTGTTGTTGTTTTTCGCACAATTGTTGCTATTGCCGCTGTTTGCGTTAGCACTTTTAGCCATTTATTTGTTGTTCTTGCAATTACTGTTATTTGTGCGCGTGCACACACAGCTGTTGCTTGTTGTTGCAAGTTAATTTTGCATTTAAATACCAAAAGCCGACCTCGCCGACCGCCGCCGCTGTGCACATTCAAATGCAACAAAACAGTTGCCGCATTCACATCGGTGGCGAATGCGCTCAGTTGGTATGCACGCATTCGCTTAATTTGTGCACAAAATCGACAAAGAATAGCATAACTTATGTACCAATTCACACACAATATGTTGCACATACAACGCGCTGTACATACCTAGTCACCTACGCACTTCCAATGCTATGCGTTTTGTATTTACAAATATTCATTAGTTTCGCTGCTGCACCTGCTGTCTTTTTCAATCGCATGTACAGTGGCGCATTTTGGCGAGAAATATGAAAAAATTTAAAGTTTTCAGAAAATTTTATTTGATTGATGATGATGACTTTTTTGCTATCAAAAATTATCTACGCTGGTCTATATGCATATTTTAAGGAACAGAGTAGAATTTTTGAAGTCTCCGACGTCACTAAAAACAAAAGTATCCACTGCTGCAGTGACCTTGGCCTTTTGCTTGGACAAAGCCCAAACAAAAAAAAATCTCATTAACTTACGTTGTATGGAGAACAACATACACGACATGCAGAATAAATTAAATCGTGCTTGGATCACTTGTATCCGAGTAATCAATGCAGCAAATTCGAAAAATGCTATTTCGAGAAAAACCCAAATAAAAAAAAACTGATTTTGCTGATTTAACTAAGCATATACCATACACTTTGAAGACTATAACTCCAAAAATATTTAAAATATCCACTTTTCGTTTATTTCAAGGGTATAGCGTCTACACTATATATTGTACTATACTATACTATAGACTATCGACATAGGAAAAAATTGGTTTTTAAAGTATTTCACATTAGGTGTGTCCCTTGATGAGTTATCAATTAGAAAGAATAATAACTATAAGAACGACTTGTGGAATTTTGAAGGTACTTTCGTTGGGCTAACAAAAAGTTTGCAAAAAAATAGATTTGTAAAAAGTTTCTTCAACTCCAATGAAAAGAGTATGAAAAAAAAACTTTTTATGTCGAAAGTTTTTTCAAAGACTGATTGTTCAACTATCTTTACCAAACTGAAACTGAATGTTAAATTTTTTCTAAAAAATTTTAGAATTTGTTAAAGGATTTCGACGCACAAAACGATACTATTCGTGTAAATATGTCAGGAGCTTTGCAGATTTAGCAGATTAGTAATGCCAAAAGAATCATAATTAAAATCAAACATATTTGCACGAGAATTCAACTCTACATCACACCTGCTGGATTCACTAAATACGATTACCGTAAATTTGAAACAACAAATTGTGATTTTGATGGAATATTTAACAATTTTTCTTAATACAAGTATAATTATAAGAATCCATACTAATGTTCTGAGTCAGCGCTGGATCTGCTGATCTAGAGCTTATTCACTAAAACAACCCGGTTAATCAGCGTAATTTTTAAGAATTGAAAAATTTTAGTAAAACTGATTAGAGCAGTTATAATGACTTTGTGCGAAACGTTATTAATATAGTGATGCAAGATAACAAGTTCGAACACTTCATAATTTAGTCTAAAGTAAGAGAACAGGATACGTCATCGGGGAAATAAGTTACACAAAAAAAACTAGACACATATTACGACTTAACCAAAACTTTCACTGATATGAGACAGCAACGGGTCAAATTGGTTTTAAAATCAACGAAGATAAAACGTAATATGTGATGATCTCCAGGAAAAGTGACTCAACATCAATAATTAAATTTAATGAATATAAGTACATTTGAAACAGTGACGGTCTTTACCTACAAATTTAGGAATTCAAGCTCAGTAGTAATAACCCAGCAAGTCATACTATCGATGAGAAAATACAAGCAGCCAATATGTCATATGAGTCTAACGCACAATTCAAATCAAAACTGCTCAAAAGACAGTGTAAACTAGCTCTGTACAAAATCATTATTCGACCATTTTTATGCTACGTAGCAGAATCATGAACGCTACACGAAAAAAAGCCAAACTGCAAAATTCTTTCGACCAATCAAAGATAATGAATATCAGGTGGAACAACGTAATGCAAGAAGAAGAAGTTAAGTTAAAGTTCGGCGAGTAAGATGGCTAGGCCATGTTACAAGAATGGACATTAAGAGGGCGCAGAAGAAAATTCTTGAAGTCAAAGCGTTCAACATGGCAATGTTTACACCGAAAACAACAATTTTCTTACATAATACTTTATAATTTATAAATTTTTTTTGTGACTGTTTATAACTGGAGGCTTCAAAATATTTTTACGAAAAACGAAAATAGATACCTTTATCTCACTGTATCTGAATTTGTTATTGGAGACAAATTTATAAGGCAATGAAAAATACTTTTAACCACCAACAGTTCAGTCAGAATTAGATACCATTACTGATGGACGCAGGATGTTTCAAAGAAAGGTAATATGTATGTTGAAGGTTTCTTAAACTAACTGAAGTTTAAAACAGCGGGTTCTTCTTAGATCATCTCATCAAATAAAAAGTTTTTTCAAGAGAAATAATTTTTCGAAAAACTTGAAGTTTTCGAAAGGGTCTTCGCTGACATTAGCAGGGATCTTGCGGTTTATCTGAATACTTTTAAGTTTCCTGTTCAGAGAAAAGTTTTCGATTGAGATTAAAATATAAAGATAAATTGAAAGTTCAAATGCTAAAGAACCAATGAAATGGCTGAATTCAAGAGAATAAATGTAATGAAGCTAATTGTCTTATGTAATACGGCTCTTGATGCGAAGATATGTTATCTATGTTCATACCTATAAACATTTGAAGTTGAGGCTTAATTCATGCGTAGCTGCCAAATGAGATCGCACCGTTTAAATATGCCTCTCAGTAGAGAGTGCTGAAACACTGCTCGGATTAGATTTCCATCAATGAAGACAACATTCACATAACATATTTACACATTCACACATTCACAAATTTGCTAATCAATTGACCAAACTTGCTGCACAGTCATCCATCGCCCGCATAGGTACGTCGGTTGAACGTTGCCTTTTTCCAATCGCCGCTTTGCTGCTTGACGTTGCGCTTACAACTCCCAATTGGCATTTGATAATTTATTTTCATTTGCGGTGCGCTTTTTGTTTTTGTTAGTTTTGTTGTCATTTTTGCGCTTAAATTTAAGTTTGTTGTTATTGCAATCACCATGGTTGCCAGCAACAGATATGGCAAACATGTTGGAATGTCAGTTGTAAAGTTTATTTTTGCTAAATTTGCATTTCATTGCCGAATGAAAAAGAAAAAAGACAACAACAACAACAAATATATATATAAAAAGGCTTTGATAAAGTTACCATACTCACATACACAGTCAGGGGAATGTCGGTATGATCCCTGGCACACACCTGACACATACACTCCGTCGCACCTGTGCAATAGATTTGGTAAGCGTGCGTTTCTTAACTGTTTTGCCTGGCTGTCCGAATGGTCCCCTGACGTTAAACCACCTACACCGCAGCATTTGTTGCCAGCTATGTGGCGAGTGAACGCATTTAATTGATCGCTTTATTTATAATTACACTTGTGTCGGCACGATTTCCGTAATTTTTTAACGATATTACAAGGTGTGGAGGTTAACAATTCGGTAAACTTAATTTCCTTGTATGATGAATTATATCATGTTAGTTATAATGCATTCAGAAGTTTATTATAGTCTATTAGAAAGTAATTCATTATTTTTTAAATAAATTTAAGATTCTATTTAGTATAGTTAGACTGCTCCGATTTAGGTAAAATTTATGTCTAATAATAACATTTTCTTAGAAATGGAGTTTGCTATTGGCAAAATCTTAGAGAAAGTCCATGTTTGCAAGCTTCTCTTGAGGTGAACTTTCACCAGAAAAATTATTCGTTATAAACAGCGACAGGTAATAATCACATAGTATCAGGTTCGGGCTATAGGCTGGATACATAAGAGGTTCATGTTTAAGCTCCAGGAGTAGCTGGCGCGTCATAATCGACATATGTGACTGCGCCTGGTGGAACATAAGTTTTCCCCTATTGACTAATATAGCCGCTTCTGAACAATTGCTTCCTTTGGACTGCTAAATGACAGTACAGGTCCAAATTAAAAGCTCAGCCTATGGGGAGTAGCTCATACAGCAAAACCTTTCTGACCGTCAATCTTGGTTGGGTCACCATTTGCGATGATGTTGCGATAAGTGACTCACTTTTCATCAGCAGTAAACATCCGCTTCACAAATGTATCGATTTCGTTGCGGCACTCGTACAACCAGCTTCTGTTTGTACCCAATCTTATTGCATGTGTGTGCAATCGAAGTGGTACTTTCATGATGATCGAAATCCAAAACGTAGCTATAAAGTTAGAGTACTTTAGACCTTCTTCGTTAATCGCCCAAAGATTTAATCATTACTGAGTCTTGTTGTAGTACCTTGCTCATGAAATTTCATGCAGTCATCTTGATCTGTCAGCCCCATTCTGCATTCGTCTGCCGCCATCAGACTGTGGTCAGCGTGTATTCCAATCATGTTCCTAAACTCTCTTCTATCAAGATTGAGCAGTAACTTTGCCTATTATTGGTCTATTGCTTTGCACATGACCTTTGCAGTTTTGCATCCTGATTATTCCATCGAATTTTAAGTTTCCTTTTCATGCTCTTGTCCACCTCGCCAAAGGACAATGCATGGGTTTACCAAGCTCGGATGACAGTTGTACACCTTCCTTAGCAAGTTCGTTCATTATTTCATTGTCGTCATTGGCATCCAGTAGAAATGAAGTCGCTTGTTCCTGGCGTCACTCTCCACTGCTGCCCTATTTCCCAAGACACTTCTGACCGATATGCGATACGAGGTTACAGCCTTGATTGCTGCTTAGCTATTTACGTAGATATGTTATTGACTCTGGAGTTACCTAATGACCTACTATTAAAGCCTAGCTCCGACCTCTACTTAAAATATACTGTAGTGGTCCGGCAACTTAAAATCTTAAACTTTGACTTGATAAATTATTGTTAGAGTATAAAGCTATTTTTCAGTATTACTGATACTGCTGTAAGTGGTTTCCCTCATTTGAAAACCAATGTTTCAAGCTATGTTGAGATTTATTGTCTCCTTAGCCAATGTGGTTATCTAGTCTTACTTCTTTAATATTTTTTCGACTGATACTAGTATATTAAATGTCTTAGGTCTAACATGGCTCTGATGGTCGTACGAAGGATCGAATCACTTAAATCTTTATTTAAAAACATTATTTCATAAAAGGTAATGGTATAAAAATCAGTTCATAAGTGGTATAGGGACCAATTGTCTCCTCAAATGGTTAACCACTATTTTAAGCCAGAAGAAAGGAGTGGAAACCTTTCAATATTTTGAGTATGTAGTTAGATTTTAAAGTTTTAAAAGCCACGATTGTAAATACATTTCCATAACGGCGAGTAAGTTCAATTCACATACCGTTGAAGTATATGTATTATTGTTCCAATTTTTCTTCCGAAGAAGGTGCCGAAATATTTTTCTCTTTTTTTCAGATTTAACTATTATTTAAACGCATTTGAACATTGTGTTCGTGGCTAACGCGTTGACGTCTGAGCGCGCTCTTTGCATTGCGCGCATTCGCTTTGTGCATGTGTTGACGTGCGCGCAAATGTAGGTGTGAATTTGTATGCACATATATATGTATGCATGTATGCGTAATGCTTTGCTGTTATTTTTAATGCGGTGCTGTAATTGATTTGCACTTTAATTATTGCAAATACCCGAAATGTTTGTTTATTTTTCACCAACCCTGTCACCTGCATTTAGCCATAATTACACACACACAACCATACAATAATATATTATGCTTGTTAGTATACATAGATACATTTTGGCATATACTTGCCATACATTAAGCCACTTGCCGTTGCCATTTGCTGCTACTTTTACCGATTGTTTATTGGCATTTAAGCCCATCAACGCCAAATTTGCTGCTCTTACACATAGCCACATACACATAAACATATGTATATGCAAAATATTCATAGTATATGTTATGCATATAAATACATACATTAAATGCAAATATGCTGGTTGCCACTGTGAAGTATGTGTGTTAGTGCGGTCATTTTCAATTGTGTGAGTAAATTAAAATCTTCTGATTTATTAACGAAAAATTTAAAATTTATGTCATTAACTAATTTGGTTAAGTTTAGACAGCATAAGCATAAAATGGCATTACACAACATATGGCATAATAAATAACTTTATTTTGTATAATTTGACAAAAGTGTTGCAATGCAAAATTGACCTCAATAAAAAGTAATATATTTTTATGATATATGTACTTCATTAGATATTTTTTCATTTAAATGCTGTACATATTCATTTAAAGTAAGCGGGCAAACAAAAAAGATATATTAGTTCGAAAATAAAAATTTCTATGATTTCACTAGAACAGACTAGACTGGCTTTTGGACGAGTGTTTTCTATTTAATCGAGAGTTTGGAAAAATATACCAAATCTCTCGAAAAGCTACAATGAAACTCTTTTTGAAACGCTTTTCTAGCAATATAAAAGGTTGCATTTCCGGACACAATCTGCCACGGATTTTTTCATTCATACACGAATTAGGAATTAATAAAGTTTATACAAGAGTCAAGATCTTCAAGGTACCCAGTAAGATCCCATTCAGTGCCACGATTGTATTGTTCGATGGCTAAAGATATGTCGTCCAGAACGGTGAGGAACAAAATGTGGAACATGGGACAACCCTGTCGAACGCTGGACGTGGTGTTAAAGGCAGATGACAAGGCGGCGTCATGAAGTACTCCACATTTAAAACCATCGTACTGAGCCTTGATAATATTATTAATATTCGGGGATATGTCTCGTCGTTTTAACGAGTCCCAAATGCAATCTTTCTTTGTGCTGTGGAAAGCAGTACTATAGTCTACGAATATCAGGTGCAGCGCCGTGCGTCACTCCTTCGACTGATCGGCAATAATTTACATTTGTTAATTGCACTTATATATTCTCAAGACCGATTTATTGTTTTTCAAAAAACGTTGTGTCCTGACATTTTCAGCGATATCAGATGGACGTGATACTATTGTGGTTAGTGATGGTTTCGATGGGGTCTCGTATCTCGGTGCTGTTTAGAATGCTCTTGTAAACTTTATGGTTGGTCTTTCAAATCATGCCTTTGTTCCAGGCGCGTCTCGTTTGCATGATCACTCTCTTTTTTTTGCAACCTCGTTTGTTCTTTATCCCATGCACATTTTTCTTGTGTTCCTATTCTCAACTAGGGACCAAGTTTTTTGGTCATCCATTTCTTTAAGCGAGGTAGCCGTGTGCCAAGGACTCTCTTTGTGGCGTCACGAAAAACGGAATTATGCCACAGTGTTGAATATGTGGCTATCGTTTGTGGAAGACACGAGTGTATTGTCAAAACGTGTTCTACTTTCATCTGACATGAGCTTATGGACATTGATTTTTTTTGTTTTTATTCTCAATGGGCTTTTGCTCTTTAGCTATCTTTAATCGGAATTTTGCAACTAGTCTGTCTCTAAAAACTGTTGGTGCGCGAAGCTCGAATGTAGTGATAACAAGTAAGGAAGGGCTAAGTTCGGATGTAACCGAACATTTTATACTCTCGCAAAGTCAAATAGTATACTCGTTTGAGATTTCTTTGTGGATTGGCTGATATTTTCGGTAGAAGGTCAACTATAGGCACTGGGGTCCACATATTTAGTACTTAGGGGCTTAAAAAGTTTTGGTTCGATTTAGGCAATTTTTGGCCACAAGGTGGCATACTTTAATCGCATTATTCACGCAAAGTTTTATCCCGATACAGTCATTGTTGCCTGATTTGCATAGTGGAAAGTGAAATAATCAGATGGAATTTAAAATGGTGTTATATGGAAAGTAGGCGTGGTTGTAGTCCGATTTCGCCCATTTTCGCACTGTGACATAGAAACATGAAAATAACGTTATGCACCGAATTTAGTTGAAATCGGTTAAGCAGATCTCAAGATATGGGTTTTCACCTAAAAGTGGGCTGTGCCACGCCCACTGTCTAATTTTGAACGCGGTTCCTATACAGTCATCTTATACCATCTCAGAGATAAAATTTAATGTCTCTGGCGTGTTTAGTGCTTGATTTATCGCGCTTTTAGTAGTTTTTAACAGTACCGTTATATGGGGAGTGGGCGGAGTTGCCACCCGATTTCAACTATTTTCACACCGTCAATAGAAGTGCTAAAAACATTTGCTTCCAGTGAATTTTGTTATTATAGCATTGGCGGTTTAGGAGATATGCACATTAAACCTTTTAGAGGCGGGACCACGCCCACTTTTTAAAAAAAAATTTTAACTGCAGATGCGTCTCCCTAATGTGATCCTGTGTACCAAATAACAATCTTGTATCTTATTGCGTAGCTTAGTTATGGCAAGTTATTTGTTTTTGATTAATGGCGTTTTGTGGGCGTGGCAGTGGTCCGATTACGCCCATCTGCAATACCAACCGTCTCACGATACCATGAAACATGTCTACCAAGTTTCATAAAGATATCTCAATTTTTACTCAAGTTAGAGCTTGCACGGACGGACGGACAGACGGACAGACGGACGGACAGACGGACGGACGGACAGACAGTCACCCGGATTTCAACTCGCCTTTTCATCCTGATCATTTATATATATATAACCCTATATCTAACTCGATTAGTTTTAGGTGATACAAACAACCGTTAGGTGAACAAAACTATTATACTCTGTAGCAACAGGTTGCGAGAGTATAAAAACAATGTAGGCATTTGAATGTTTAGAAGAGAAGGTATTTGCTGAAGAGCAATAGTGCGTAAGAGTTTTAAAATCAGACAAGAAGAATACAACAACGCAAAAATCTAACCACTCTTAAAAACATTATATCACCTTTTACACAAACTTGGGTGGAGGCAGACGCAGGAACGGCGGACCGCACTTAGGCCATAATTAGAACTATTGTGCTCTCAAGGGCTAACCAATAATCCAGCAACTCATTGGATTTGATAAAAAGAGCCTGAATTTTTACACCCGCAGTAGAATGTCTTTTAAGTTCGAACATTAGGGGGTTGAGAAATATATAACGTCTCAACCGGTTGAAAGCTGAACACTTGCAAAGTTAATGATCCAGCGTCTCATCATTCTCCGCGCATGCTCTGCATTTCTCCGATTTCACTTAATCATTTTCTGAAGGTGGAAGGCTAGTATTCCAATACCTTTTGCTACCATTTGCTACAACCAATCTTTTAAAAAGCTGAATGGCCTAGGGACCTAGGCTGAATTGTGTTCCTGGCTGCCCCGAACAAGCTATTTTGTCTGCCTTTTCAATCCCTTCTATTACTACATGACTGGTTACCCAGATTATATTAACCGAGTTACCCACCAAAAGTCTAGTTACTGCCTCCTTGCATAACCAAACGCAGTGAGACTTAGTATAGGCGTACGGATAGTTTTAATTGCTGCTTGTTTATCCTTTAGAAGATTAATTGCTTTGCTGCTTAGAGCCAAAGTTAACTTGACGCCTTCAGTTACACAAAAAAGTTTGTCCTGAACGACTGAATTGAAATCATTTAAATAGTTTGAAGCTAGCTTCCGCGTATGGATTGCTTCAGGAAAAAGCCCGCTCCTAATCCTATTTAAACCTTTAATACATAAGCGAATACTTAGGTCTCGTTGTTGAAACTGTCGATCACTATTGGTCCATTCTCTTATACTGGAAAATTAAAAACTTTGTGTTTAATGCGCCATGGATATCCTTTTCTCGGTCGCATAACCAATTTAGACCATATTGGGTAGCAAGATTGAGTTTAATACCATGCTTGCAATGACGTCAAGCCTAGTTACAATGGTCTAAAATCTTAAGTCTGCGGACCGCAAGCAATGCAGCACATATTTCACTTGACTATGTATTGGCTGGAAATTGAGAATAACTTCCCGTGTCCACAATGCAAAACTGCCAATAACCTGACCACCCTAACTAACTCTACATCCCCCTGTACTTATTAAAAATGAAAATAAACAAGTGATTTCACCGAAATTTGCTGCCCAAAAATTTTATGACATTTGAGACCACAATTTTATAAATTGCCATGTGAGTAGCCAACCACAAAAAATTAAAAAAAAAAAAAACCGAAGTAATTCATACACGCCTGATGCATTTGTAGTACAATCAGTCACTGAGTGAGTCACTTAGCACTTAGTGGTTGCAGGGCACAACAAAAACATGCTGTGTATATTTTGTTTCAATTATACGAATGTTTGCTGGCGATGCTGTGTTGCAAGGCAAACAAATATTTGTAAGGCACTACATGAAATGGCAATGTAAACAAAGCCAAACAGACAAAATGTGATGTGAAAGTTGAATGAAGTGGGTGTGTATGCGGATGTATAAGTGTAAGTCTATATGTGTGTTTCCGTATGACAGTTGTGCTTTACAAATACATGCATATTTGTATATGTGTGTGTGTGATTAACATTGAAGTCATATGTGTAGCATTAGCTGCCGGTACAAGTGGTATGCCCCCTAAGATTTGCTTGCGGAGCGGTGTGGAAAATAAACACGCAACAACAACAGAAAGCATCCAACGAAATATTTAATCTAATGAATGAATATAAAATTTCCGCCTCAACTATTTTTATTTGTAGCGGTTTAATGTGCTTCTGATTTTCAACATCTGTTTTCATTTTTCCAAACGCGCCTTCTGCTACGGTCAACATGCATACATACAGACATATGTACTATATGGAGAAAATAAAACAAGAAAAAACGTTAACTTCGGTTGCACTGAAGCTGTAATACCCCTCACAGATACATTTGTTATAGCATGCAAGGGTAGTAAAAGAGCTTTATCTTGATTTTGATCAGTTAGTTTGTATGGCAGCTATATTTTATAATGGTCTGATTTAGAAAACAATTTCGAGCATTGTACCGTTATCTTGGGTAATAATTTGTGCCAAATTTCGGGAATTTATACCCACAAATAAAAAAAACTTTTCCATATAACTACTGGATTTTGATTGTTCAGTTTTTATGGCAGCTATATGCTATAGTGATCTGATCCGAACATTTTCTTCGGAGATTACATTGTTGGCTTAGGTAATAACTCATGCCAAATCTCGTGAAGATAGCTCGTCAGACAGACGGACGGACATGGCTAAATCTACTCAGCTGGTCATGCTGATCACTTCTACATCAATACATATATACTTTATAGGAACGTTTGCTTCTGAGTGTTAGAAACTTAGTGGCAAACTTAAAACTTGTATATCTTGTTCAGGGTATAAAAATCATAACGGCATTGTAATTGGAAATAATTTCGTACCTTTTCGTGTAATGTTAATGACTGCATTGATTGCTGTTGTGTTTATTGTTGTAAATACTTTTGTTGCTCTTGGCTGCGGGCAAGAGTTCCTACGACACCAAGCGAAAATTGCCTGTGGATGTTGCATGTTAAGAAAATTGTACATACCAACCATTGTTTTTGTTGTTGTTGGTGTTACCATTACATTTGTTGTTATTATTATTATTAATATGGTGTTGGTAATAGGATTGATAAGCAACACAGCACAAGAACGCCTCGCCATCAGAAGGGTGAGTGCGCCACAACACACTTGGTTGCACGAATGGATGCTGTACCTTTAGAAGCTGCGTATGCCACATGCTATGTGCTTACATACATACACATATAACACATCTTCACTTACATAACCGATAAGTAGTTGTGCTCATATGTATTTTGTGGCATGTGCTTTACGTGCAACACGCAATCAACAAGATGCGCGACACGCAAAAGTGTCAGAAAAATAATTTTTCTTTGCCGAAAAATTTCCAAACTAAAAGAATTATGAACACTTTCTTTTCGGCGGCAAGCTGTGGAGAGTGCCCCCATTGCAAGTGGCAAGTGAAAGGAAAGTGAATTAGTGTATTGAAGTGCAGCATGTGGCATGAGACGATTTATGGTTGCAGCAAACGTAGCACGTGTGTTATAGAGCGCGCTATTATGCACACGCACACACACATATTGTACATACATACATATGTATATGATGAGGGACACACGTACATTTTGCATGCCAACCACAAGCCGTCTGCTGGCCTTGGTTGCTGCATGACGCGACCACGACGTTTTTGTTGACGCTGATGAGCGTGCTGTTGCTGCGGTGCTGGCATTGCTGGCGGGTGGTGGACGACGTTGTCGACAACGCGCAACCGCAACCGAATTAGTGTATTGGATCCACTTCATTAGCTTTGAATTATTTGCCAGCCAAGCGTTCGAAGATCTCTCCTTAATCCGTCCTCTCACATCTTCACTTGTGTCGCATGCCACAAGCGTCGCCGCCATATGTGCTGCTAGGTATTATGCTCATTTACGAATTGTCTAAAGAGTAGCTTGCACGCTACTTGTGACTTACGTACATTTATACGAGTATGCTATCAAAGTTTGGTAGACACAGTGTGTTGTAGAAATGATCCATAACTTATTTACCGTAATACAAGTATGACAAAAAAGAGTACTTTCTAGGAATTTTCTGATGCAGTTGTATCTGGTAGTGTGAAGTTAGTTAGTTGGTCGACTATTCATTTTGAGAGAGTGTTTGCTTTCGAATGACCAAGTTAGCACGATTCTAAGCTTTGACAGCAGTTTCAAATAATTTTTCTATTCTTTTTGAAAATGTTTTTAATAATTTCTCAAGATAGTTTTTTTAAGCTTTATATACATTACTCAGCAATGCTCCAACTTCTTTAATCCGTCGGATAATATACATTTTCTGGAGGTCAGAAAAGCAGACTTCCATGGCGGCGATAACCGTCTCATTCTACCCAAATTTCTGTCCGAGAAGCAACTTTTTCAAGTTCAAAAAAAAAAAAAACATAATGCGGGACTAAATAAGGTGGATAGAACTGCAGTTCGTAGCCTAATTCGATCGATTATGCCTATTCGACATAGATGTGAGCCGCAAGCTGAAATATCACTTGTTCCTTTACAAAAAGAAGACGTTTTCGGCAGCTCCGCTTCGAATCGTACCATTAATACATTATTCCTCTCACTGTTTTGTTTGTAGATTATTTCCTGTGAATCACAGAAAACGGTGGTAATAACCTTTTTGACCAAAAGGCAAGACTTTACCTCCTTCGAAGTAGTTTTGAATGGTGAAGTAAATTGTTTCGACTATTCCTTCGTCACGGATATGTACCAGTTTATTTCGACAGTCTCATGCGCTAAACAGCGTCAAATACTGTTGCGAACTAGTCTCACGGTTGCGCTTGTTAGCCGGTATGAGCAATCGCGCCGACAGGATTCTCAATCTCTCGAGATGTTAACAGTATCATATTTCGTGCGTACTTTCAATCGGCGGTATTTCAAAATAAGATCGTGCCCTTTACGAGTGGTCACGTTATCGTCCTTGGTAGCCGCTTCGCTAGCGTGGCTCATTAAAAACACGATCTTGAAGAGTCACCGCATGCGGCATATAAGCGTTCTTTGATTTCACTGCCCGATTTGTCTCAAATCAAAGTCGAATTATAGAAGGATATTGCTATTTTCTTTATTGTTCTATAATCCGCCGAATCATACCATCTCCATAAATAGACAAAACAAAACTACTAAGTTACACCATTTAAAACTCCAGAACCACTTTTAATGATCTGTGACTTATTGAATTCATCTCCGTCCCGAGAAGTACAATAATAATGGAAATTTGCACCGAAAAAAATAAAAGCAAGAAAAAAGTTAACTTCGGTTGCACCGAAGCTGTAGTATATGTCACAAATAAAAAAGTTTACACATAACAATTTGATTGCGAATTTTTATGCAGCTATATGCTATAGTGATCCGATAAAGGCGCTTTCGACATGATGAGGAGATTCTTGGGGAGAAAATCACTTCTTGTTAAGACGGACAGGCAGTAAGACGGACGGGCATGGCTAAAACTACTCAGGTGCTATTGGTCTTATATATTATTTTTTTTTTTTAATATTATCTCCGTCGTTTCCTTCTACGTGTGACAAACTTCGTGGCAATCTTAATGTAGACTATGTTCAATTATATAGAAAATACTCGAAACTTGATAATTCATTCCATTCACATATTTGAACCCTTTTCAACAAACCACGAAATCAGAATAATTTCCCAAAGCACTGTATTTGCGTGATTTTACTTGCGAAATATATATTTCCGGAGAGTGGTGTATACGAACACGTATTTAAACATGTAAGTCCATATGTAGTCTGCCGTTGAGGAGACAGTAAGCAGCTCTTAGTATGCGGCGTTAATTAGCCGTAAGTGTTGCCATTTGCTGCCACTGCAACAACAAATGCATACCATATATGTACTATTTACGAGCGCTGTACCAAGAATGTGTCCCCCTCATTAAGTGTGACAGATGCAGAGCGCCGCGCAGCCCTCTCATCAATGCGCCAGAATACTTGAGTAGCACAGCCTACCTTGCACTCATCTCTTGTGTCTGGAATTTAATTCTAAATGCGTTTAAGGCCGTGTGAGTAATTCTCTATGTACGCTCGTATATATGCATTAGTGTATGTATGGCATTGTGGCGTAATAAAATTCCAATTTTAATTCCACTGAAATTATTAATTGCATACCGTAAAAGGCAACTGCCACCGCAAGCCATATGAAATGCATACAAACAAGCAAACGCTCTGTCACCGCTTTCGCCCCAAGGTCTGTCATAGCGCGCTTACCCTTCCGTACTTTCTGCAGCAAATGTATTCCAATTTTAACTAATTTCTTGCACTGCTTCTCCGCATAATCCACAGCGTCATTTAATGTCAAGCATTTCCAAATCCTATTTATGGTATTCCAACTGTCGGTGTGCGAGTGATTGAGTGACGCCGGTGAATGACGCGTCACGTGGTGTGTCTGCAAGGTATACCTTACTAATTACAATATGCTGAAGAAACATAAAAGTAGTTTATATTGTAGTTGAAAGGATATTTATTTTCGTAAAATTTTGAAGTCCTGAAACATTGAATTTAAAAATATTGTAATGTATCTTTATTAAGCTTTGCGTGTGATCTAAATTTCAAACATATCAAACAAAAAAGTTTGACTTGATGAAGAGATTGCGACTCCAACAAAAATTATGAATCGTATGAGAATTCGGTTGTATGCTATCTTAAGGGGGTATTCTGGTCTAGAGGCATGATTTTTAGGTATTTTTTAAAGTGCTGTATAAAATAGGCAATTAATATTTTTACCCTCCATTCTTTTATATGTTATTTATTAACCTTTTAAGAGTACAGAAAAAAATTAAAAAATTTTGTTTTTTCAAAATTCAAAATTTTAGCAGCCGATGAAGTGGGGGGTCTCGAAAAATTGGCAGGTGGCCATACCCATGATTTCATCCCTTCCAGTGATCTAAATTGAAAAAAATAAAAAGATTATTAATCTACATTAATGTCGCAAGGTCATGAACTAGGGACAAGTTAAAAAATTTTTTTTTGATAAAATGGCGACTGTTTGAAAAAAAACATAATTTTTGGACCATTTTTTTGACTTTCTCAAATTTTTTAAAAATATTAAATTTTGGAATTTAGGGATGAGAGGAGTCTATGAGGAAGATTCCCTGAAAATTTCAAGTCAATCGGTCCAGTAGAACTTGAGATATCATGGGCATCAGGTTGAAAAAAACAGTTTCGAGAAAAACGCGTTTAAAGTTTTGCCCGCCGTTCGTTTCGTTTGAATGCCGCGCCAGCAAAATGCCTATATCTCCGAAAATAGTTCGAATTTTCAAAAATCCTCTCGTACACACATTCTTGAATAGTTAAACTTTGAAAATATGAAAAATTTATTTCTTGAAATTTCTGGACCAGAATACCCCCTTAAAAAGGCAATGAACTACGTTTTTATCTCCTTAAGAAAAGACTTTTTCAGCAGAATCAACAGAATGGTTATATTCGTAATTCGGCTAATTATGCAGTGAGTATTTAATTTAAACTAAATTTTTGAATATGAACGAACCTCCTTCGGTCATAAACGCATCTCTTCTACTACTCTTTTATTACAAAAATCTAAATGTTCAACTAGAAAAAGCCGAGAGATTTCGCAACAATGACAGATACATATCAACCGATTGACTTTGTCTGTTACACATTTCAAAGTTTTCCCACCCGACGAAGTAGTTTACTCGAATGTATTACGAAACCTAAGCATAAGCAAGACCCACATGGACAAATAACACTAGTTTACAGTAATATTGCAACGGTGATGTGTATCAGTACGGTGTTTTTTTTTTGGTAATTTTGTGCTGTTAAATCTGAAAATTATAGCAAATATTTCATAACACGTAGGGTTTTTTGTGTTGTAGTCAAGGGGGTCCAACCAACACCATTTGTACGTGAAAAAGCTTTGAACTCAAATGCGTAATCAGGACACCGCAAATACGCCCACACCCCGTTTAGCAGATCAATCGTAAATTT
Source organism: Bactrocera oleae (assembly GCF_042242935.1). Classification (NCBI taxonomy): domain Eukaryota; kingdom Metazoa; phylum Arthropoda; class Insecta; order Diptera; family Tephritidae; genus Bactrocera; species Bactrocera oleae. The sequence goes on from NC_091537.1 coordinate 78,773,499, forward strand.
TGCCTTCAGATTTGTTGAGTAGTGTAATTATTAATTTAAATAGATTGTTTGCATTTCTTTATGAGCAAAGAACTGGTCGAACATATCAATATATATACTTGTATGATACGAAGAGCCATATCTTGTTAAATCCATTAGCACTTAGAAGATCCAGATTCATGTCAAGGCCCGATTTATGAGATAAGTTTTAGATACCTACCAAAAAAGTAGATATAAAAGACCTAAAAGTTTTAATAGACATTGATAATAGTCTATTTATATTTCTAGAAAAGTACAGAACAAAGAAACTTGTAAAGAACTGGCACCAACATTTCTCTCTAATCTAATATACAGAACCATCCCCTACCGCAAACTTCCTTCGCAGTTGAGTTGTTTTTCACATTTTGCACTTTTAAAAATATGACAAACACTTATGATTCATTTCATTCTCATTTATTATTATTATTGCGCTCTTTGCCTTATTAAAAAATTTTATGACACAAAAATTTTCTTGAAATTGTGATTTCTGTGTTTTTTTATTTTCTGTGCTACCATCCATAGTTTGACTTGAACTTTCGGGTATATTTGTATATGAGTCTCAAAAGTTCATATCCACAAACAGCTGTTGAACAAAAAAATGCCATGAAATAAAGATTACCCAACAACTGGGTAAGCTATGTATGAAATGTTTCACGAGCTAGAATGTAGAAAGTGGATACGCTTTATACTTTTTTTCCGTGGGTATTACATGCAATTTCACTCAGTTGTATTAATAATATTATGGTGAACTTACTCCCATTTGAAATTATTTTGTTGAAGATCTATTATCTGAAGCAAGAACTAATATGTTTACCTTCTTTCTCCACCCCGTTCTTCCTGATCGACCGAAATTGGTACATCTATCATTGGGTCTTGAACAAAATCACAGCCGTCGATGAACTTACTGGTTGAAGTAGTTACAATACAAACAAAATCGGGATTCCATCTTTTATACCACTCAAACTGATTGCGATTGATATAGTGCGACGTTGTCGACCTATCCAAGATATGTACCTTTCCCAACACTAAAAATTTATATATATTTTAAGGGTAATAATTTTGGCGAGTTTATTAGCTTCTTCAGGTAGTCAAGGAAATCCAGTTAATCCTAACTGTAAGTCCGGTTTTTATAGGAGAAACTTGATATGCTTTCAGTAAAATAAGCGGAAAAAAATATTTTTGTAATAAGTTGGTCGGTTTAGGCAGAAATGTACACCGTCGATGGGTTTAATATCGACTATGCCAGATACTGCGCCATTTTTCGATGTTGTTTAACTTACTGGAACCTGAAGGATCACACCCTCAGTATTACATTCAAAAGCTAGTTAAGTTATGAGCTCGGTTTAAAGTTCTAAAACATACAATATGCAAACCGCAGTGTTTTATGCCAGATTAATAATGATCAAGTCGGGCCAGACTGGTAATTTTGAAAATCGTCTAAATATTATTTAGGCATGCCCAGCAAAACTACTACTAAATCCAAGAACGTTAAGTAAAAGTATTAGACTTAGAAAAGCAATTTCCATAAAATCCAAATGTTCCAAAGTCATTATAAGCTGAAGATATGTGTTCTCAAATGCCGATATGTATAGTATTCGCTGGATCGTTGGTTGAAACAATTACCGACGAAAAAATCCTAAAATTGTAAAAAGCTCTCTAAGAAATCCAAGAATGTATTAGACTTAGAAAAGCAATTTCCATAAAATCCAAATGTTCCAAATTCATTATAAGCTGAAGATATGTGTTCTCAAATGTCGATATGTATAGTATTCGCTGGATCGTTGGTTGAAACAATTACCGACGAAAAAATCCTAAAATTGTAAAAAGCTCTCGGCTGTCTATAGATATATCCGGCATTATGGCATAACAAGAGATTCCCAAACAATTCATCTACTTCAAACTTATGAAAATTTTCGTATAACGAACTCTACTAACAAGAATAACGGCTACCAAATCGTTGAAAATATTCTAGTAGTATTTCAGGGAATGTGCTTTAACACGATCACAAGTATTTGAGTAGCAAAAAGCATTCAGTGAAGGTCGTGAAATTATTGAAAATTTACCTCTTTATAGTCGTCAATTCACCGCCCTTAATGACGATAACAACGAAAAAGTTAAAGAAACAGTGCGTGACGATCATCGTGTCGGCATCAGAGAGATAACAGAGGAGCCCAACATCTCTCCTCGATGGACTCATTTTGGTTAATGTTTTGGGTATGAAGCGTGTCAATGCTAGACTCGTAACAAAAAAACTGAAACTTTTTGCAAAAAAGTCGTCGAGTAGGGGTCGCAGAAGAGACGCTTGACAGCGTAGTTAAGGACTCTTTTTGTACATCATCAATACTGGTGTACATGGCGTTGCAACTGTGCAATAATCCGGCGAATGACGCTCCAAAAATGAGTCAAAACGGGAAAAAGCAAAATTCGCTGAAGTCACTGGAGGCCATCCCAGCCGAGGAGTTGGCATGCTTGTATTGGCTCAGGGACTTTTTTGAAGGCAATAAAGAAATTTTTTTTATAATACGAGAAAATTTTATTTTTTTTCTCAGTTCGCGTAAAATTTGATTAGATGATATATATGGTAGAAGAAGATAATAGGTGTATGTAACCAATTAGCTTGGAGAACATCCGATAAAAGATCTGAAAGAAGCAGCAATAAAATTGCACAAAGTTTTTATGTTTTTACTACATAAAATACTTAAATTGATAAAGGAAATGGTAAAACTGAACAGCTCAAAAAATGTTTAAAACCCGATATACCCAAGAAATGAGAAAAAATAGAACTATAACAACAACAATAGCTGCAGCTTAAAATAAAATAAATACCGCATGGAAAAACATTAAATGCCACAAAAAAGCGAATAACATACAACAACAACAATAGGCGAAAACGGCAATTACAAAAAGCCTTTTCACATTCTCAGCTTGTATTTTTTTTCTTCGCCCTCAATCGCATTTTCCATTTCAATGCAACTTTCAATTTTCTCACAAATGTGAGTATTTAAATGCACCTGAGCGCCGACAACGAGCCGACGATCTGATAGCTAGTGATGCGAAGAGTGTACAAACTGCTACGCTGGACGGAGATTAAAAGCGATAGGAGGGCAGGAGGATGAAGAATGAATGATGGGTGCTGCATGTGGCATGCCTGCCATGGTGGCAAGGAAAGTTGGTGGATGTAAAAGCGTTATCGCTGCCGCTGAATTGTTGTTGTGCCAAACACTAAGTGGCAAGAGCAAAATGAGTACCACATACATACAATATATTCGTTAATTGTTGATGATGAGGTCACCTGATGCCCGGCGTAGAGTGCAACAACTGAGCCAGCAGCAGGAGCGTGAAATGAATTTCGAATCAAACAACGCAGCGAAGGGTGCGGCGTGGTGTGAATAGTCACAGAGCGTATTTCAAGGATCATTGACCGCAACCTGACATCTGCTTTCATTCACGTTGCTGCCTGACACACAATGCCGCAATTCGCGACAACGCGCCGATACGCGATGCTGTGTGCCACGGCGCGTTGTAATACGTTGTTTCGCTCATTTTCAATGCTCCTGGGATGAGCTTAGCTCACTGTTGACTGCGCCGTGTTTACGTTCACGTTAAGGTAGTCGATAAATTAAGAGTGACGTGCGTGGAGGAAAAACTTCTGCCTAACCGACAGTCAGCCGCAACAATCAACGTTCTACCAACACAACGCGGAATTTGTGCGAATCCAGGCTGTATTGAAACGATAATTTCCCAGCAAGAGCGACAGCTTCTACAGCGCTCCGCATCAACAACTTATTCACCCACAATCCATTGCACACACAGCCTTTACCTCCGCTGCTCAGCGCTGTTGGCTTCTGCGTCTGTCACTATCAGATCCACTGCTGCATGCTTGCTATCCCTCTCTTCTGTTATCTTTATCTCATTTTGTTCCTGCCAACTACACTTGCAACGTCAATTGACGTTGCCACAATGGCGTTTATTTATTTAATTTACTTATTGTTGCCGCCGGCTGTGTGTAGTTGCAGTTTTCTGTTGTGCTGCGGTACTCTCTTTGTTTGTCACTACCGCGGCCTCAGGTCATAACATTTCACATTGACCTGTGCTGAATTTTTAAAAACCCTCTGCGCATTTACAATTATTTTAAGTTAAACATTGACTTTTCCTGCTAGTTTTTAAAGATCTTGAATCTTCTTGGGAATGCTTTTTTCTAAAAGAAACACACCCTGAGACTTACTTACTTATTGTTTTTCAAAGAGCGGTCGCTACATGAAACATTCTGAAACACTTACATTTTCTTTAAATGTTCTTTTGATAACACTGTTAATATTAGTCAATCGCCGCCTATGTACCTTCGATATTTTTGCTCTCAAAAGTCTATCTTCCAATTTCGATAAACACTAAGCTCTTTTTATCTGCACTCCAGTAGATCGATTTCTCTTTCGTACTTAATAGATTTTCAAAATTTGAACTTTTATTTAAGCAGAACATGTACAGCGCGTTCAAAAAATAACGTTTTCCTTTTCCAAAGTGTAGATAGTCTTTATTAAAAAAAAATGTTGTAATGTTAGAAAATACATGCTTCATTATTTTTATATTTATTATAGCCTAACATCTTAGATGGCCTGATGGAATTGACCCTCAGGTGTATTGTAGCCGCCGAATGAAATCTTTTGTCGACGTTAACGTCCTTGATATTTTAGCTTTCATTGAACCGCAAACATTCTTTATTTGATTGGCGTTTGGAGACTGTGTTGATCAATCTAAAGTAACTATATGATTTTCTTGTTTTCATTAAGTACATAGTCTGCTCCTATGTTTCGGATCATTGTCTTCTTGCAGTATAAAATCATGGTTAAAGCATTTTAGCTGACTTCAGTGAACCCTTTTTACGTAATTTCATTCAAGTATTCTGGGAGCAGAGAAGCATCCATATACATGCACGATTTGGAGAAGCTTACTTCTTTCAATAAATGTTTGTTCTTTTCTTAGCCAAACACATCTCGAGGTATTGAAGAGCACAATTTGTGTTTTTGAAAGTAGGGGTTTGATACAATACTGCTGCGTTTGATATAAGATCTCTGTATTCTGTTCGTATTGTATTTAGAAATATATTATATAGGTACAATGGGGTAGATCGAAAAAAAATTTTTTTTTAACTTCCCGCTAAGAAAATGGAAAATTTTCTAAAAATCGGGAAGATATTGGTTTCACCCCATTTTGCAAAAATCGAGTTCTCAACAGATCTCGACGTTCTGAGGGTCGAGGAAGCTTCCCCGAACATTTCTACGATGATCTCCGTATGTCTGTATGTATGTGTGGATGTATGTGTGTGTGTGTGGATGTATGTGACCCTCTTATAACTATTAAACTGCTCAACCGATTTGAATAAACCAAACGGCATTCCAAAGGGTTTCATTGCACTTGAATTTCGTGTAAGTTTGGACCCAATCGGACAAGTAGATTTCGAGAAATCTCAAAAATCTCGTTTTTTTCGAATTTTTTCCAAACGACTTGACCGATCGACACCAAAAACTAATCAGTTCTAAACCTTGAAGAAACACATCGTTTGCCGCAAACCGGGTCGAAATCGGTTGATTTACTTGCTAGATATCGAAAACGAAAAATTTCGAAGAGCTCAAAAGCAGTGAAAAAAGCGAAATTTGAACGTTACTGTATGAAATTAGACGGAAGTTGCAGGGATGGCCCTTGAGGCCAACCGTTTTCCACATTTTTTTGCTTAGCCTGAGGATAAAATTTGTAGATTATAAAAAAAGAAAAACTTTGAAAAAAAAAATTTTAGAAAAAAAAATTTTTGGAAAAAAAACATCTAGAGGCGGCTCACTCACTTTTTAGTTGGAGTTCCCTGCGACATTATTCCACTTTGCGAATACGTAAACAAAAGTCATAATCCTAATGTATTATATTATATATAGCACTTCCTTACCTTTTCCAAAAGCCAGTTTCACAAATCATAGTTTTGTAGGCCGTATTAAACTTTCTGAGGGGCTTTCGATGTCGAAATTCTTCAAATGGGATAACCATGATTACGCTTATGCTTCTCGTTCCTTCCCACGCTATTTTTTTCGATCTAACCTTTAGGAACTGGAGATTACATCCAACAAATTTGTTTAGATTTTTGGTTCCTTAAACCTTTTAGCCACAGACGCTAATTGGGGGAAGGAATTTTATTTAATAAATTAATTACAATACTGTACATTTACAGAACTTAATATGCTTTAATAATCGGCAATTGATTCTGAAAAATTTCGGATTCCCTTGATACCGTAGCCGATCTGCGAATAAAAGACCTCTAAAAAAATGTGTCTGACGGTGCGAAAAACTTTTCTGCTTACATTATGCAATCTAGGAATATAGATAGAATATAGATAATGATCTAATCGCTAAAATTTTGATTTTTGACCAAATGGCGGCTTTCACATAAATACTTTTTTTTGTGGAAAAATTTAAATTTCAGAGTGGTTTTAGTAGTCGAAATTACAATCAAAAAATGTTTTCCTCGTATCATTACCTTATAAATATTTGTATATCTAGGAAGGCTGTGTGCAAATTTTTAGTCGATCGTTCCAGCCGTTGTGAAGAAATTTAGTTCACCGACTTGGAAAACAGCGTTACGAGAGAAACGCGTTTAAAAGTTTGAAAATTGAAAACAAATTTTTACAAACACTCCCATATCTCCAAAACAATTTGCAAGATTAACTAAAATTTTTCGAAGAATATTTCCAGAAATATGTATGTACATTCAATAGTTTTGCAAAAAAAGAAATCGAGTTTTGGAAAATTAGAAGTTATCACCTTTTAAATGAAAATCTACGGTATTTTTTGTTAAGTTCAAAATAAGGTCAATATTCATTGAAAAAAAAAAAATTCAATTCGAGACAAAACTGGTATTGTGATTCACCGATTTTGGCAATTATTATAAGTTCGTCGACAGTTCAGTTCTAGTAAGCTGATATGCGATTTGGTAAAAATGATATAAATATACTCGCTCTAGTGATGAGATAACGGAACATTTCTTCAATTTCATTTTAGCTACTTACCTACCTTCGGGATCTCAGCATACGGCAATCAAGCTTCACAGAAAGAAAAATTTTAAATTAATGGTGTTTATATATCTGATCCTTCAATCCGACACTTCAACTTTATCTACAAATAAAACAAAAATCCCTAAAATAAAACTTAAATCCACTATTTCTAAAGTATTGATCTTCCTTATTTATGTTATAAAAAATTCTGCAGTTTGTAAAAGCCCATTCCAATTAATTGAATTTGTGAAAATAAATACAAGCCATATATTAATACTTTCGAATTAATTGGGGCAACATTTCAATTCAGCAAATGAATTGCAAATAAACTCGCATATCGAATTTACACGCATAAAATCAAGCAAAAATGTAGAAACTAAAAAAAAGTAAATAACACATCGTAACACGTATCTATTAGGGTCAATAGAGAGAGAGAGAGGGAGAGAGAGAGAGCGAGTGGCAAAAACCATAAAACAAACACACTTGAACTGCAAAATGGGGTCAGCAGCTGTAAATTAAAGCGTGAAGTAAATAAAAATGATACATAGTATTTGCAACAACCCATAAAACCCCTCAAAAACGAAAAAAAAAGAAACAAGTGATCAACTGACAGTAAAGAATTTTAATGGTTTACAAAATGGATACGCTTAAATATGGCAAAACCGATATTGAAAATTGAAAGTTTACGCTCGACACTCACTAAGCCTGCCGAATGCTTTTCAACCCTTTTACCCAAAAACAAAAAATACGAGATGCCACAAAACAACAACTACACGAATTCCATGCAAAAAACGCACAAATAACCACTACAATAACAAGTGCATTAACGCGTACATGGTACTATATGGGCGAGTGTGTCTTTAAATCAACAAATGGCATATCGCATATATGTATACTTACAACTTTTTGCAACAATAATAATAATAACATCAACAGCTCAAAATCATCATCAATTGAAAGCGTCAATTAAACGCATCATCAATGCAACAAAAAAAAAAAAAAAATTCAAACCAACAAAAAATATACACATACATACGTATATGCAACAGCGCAGTATTGCAAGAGGGCGTTAGAGGCGAAAGGTTGTGCGTTGCCGCTCTCCATAGAGTTGTAGAAAAAGTATTATTTAATGGTTGACAGATGCTGCCACATTCAAGCGAAATTATTTGCAATTGAATGAAGTGTCAAACGGCTGTCAAGCACTTTAACATGTGACAATGCGCGCACGAAAGTGATGAACTTGTTCGTCAGGGGAATTGGATTTCTCGGTGCAAAACAAAAAACAATAAATTAAAATAAAATCGCAACGTGATATGTGGAAAAACTAGCAGTGCTGCACACTTGTAGGTGTTGCACAGTGTTATGAAATGAAATGTAATCAACGCGTGATAACAACTCAGCAGCGGAAAAGGAAAACATTAAATTAATTAGATTTTATCGATTATTGATTAATATAGTATTAGTGGATTAAATAAAACAGTTGGACATTATTTTCAGGATATATTAACTTATTAAACATTACATGTAATAAACAGCACCGCTTCTAGAAGGTATTTATTATCTGTAACAATTATTTTCAACTCGACTAGTATAGTGATCAATTAGGCGCGAAGTCCTAGTGATTTTGGCATTATATTGAAGATTTTATTCAGCATACTAAAAGTAATTTTATGTAGGTGTAATAAGCACCATTTTTCACCATAACTTGTTGCCATTATGATGGTAATTTCATAATGTATTTATTATCAGTGAACCGCCCTCCCTATTGGTAAGAAAACTGGTACAATCGATTTTTCAACATCAAAATCAATCGTGATAAACTGGAACAGGTAGTAATCACCACGTGCCAAATTCATAAAAGTATAAGGTGGATGCATGAAAACTTTGCAACCAAACCCCCGGCGCTGCTGGCGCGTTGCTGTCGATGTGTTGGCGTTGAACTGATGGAACTGAGTTTCTCTTCTGTTGGCCAAAGTTGGCCTCTTCTGGGCGCTTGCTTCCCTCGGATGGTTCAATTTTTGACAGTAGGGGTCCGAATTAATACTTTAGCTATAAGGGAGAACCTCATAGTGGATGATTTCCTTTCAATACAACAAAGTCTAGCAAGATCTTCCGGAGCGCTTCTAGCTCATCGCAGTTCGATCACGCTCTTTTTCGCTTGACATTGCCGTAAGTGCATCTGTTGGAAAAATAATAGATTTCCATTCATTTATCAGCACAAATGATGCATACTGTTCAGTAAGTAATCAATACAACGCTCTGGCTTAATCCACTTGCGATATGACAAAAAAATTACAATCAAATAAACTGTTCCCCTACACATCGTATTTGCTATTATTCTCTTTCCAACACTCAAAACTTACAGGACAAAGTTTGTACTGGAAACAAACGTTTGTATTAAAGACCTTGCAGCTTCAACTATCGAATTGGCATCGAAATGATGTGGTCATCCATCCATAACAAATGCATTACGTTAGATGGAGATTATGCCGAAAAATACAGCCATATTTGCATTCAGGAAACGTTCTATCATATAAAGCCAGTTATTTTTCAGCCCATGTTCTCCGGTGCGGTGCCAAATTCAAGAAACAGGGGCATACGTTAATTAATTTTTTAGCAGATCGTACGATGTGCACTTAATAGATCTTTTATGAAACAAAAAACTTAAATTGTGTGCGAAAAGTACTGAATGAAACTTTCGCAAAAAATGAAGACAGTCGGTTTTCACAAGCTTCTCTTGCGGCGAATTTTTCACTTGGTGCCAGGTTTGAACTATAAGACTGACGAATTAGAACCAAACAAATAAACAGTACAGGTTTAAATCACGTACTTGATTCCCTTCCAATCCCATCATATATACAGCAAAACCTGCCTGATGTTTAATCCTGGTTTGGCCACCGTGGTCGGCGGGTCACCGCTATTCGTTTTCAACCGTTTTTCTGTAACCCTAAGCTTTAAAAAGATAACGATTTTGTTGCGAGTCAGCAGCGATTCGCAAATCAAAAAGCGTTACATGAGGTTTTGTTTACGATAACTTGTTAGTCTCCTATATGTCGACCTACTTTTGTATGCAACCTTATTTAAACGATTCCAAACAAAGCAAAATTTATATCCTGAACAATCAAAATAGTGCTTACATGACGGTCGAACTGGAGCATATTCATTATTTTAGCGATATAATTGTATTGACAATTGGCATTACCGGAGCAGCATCGAGGAAACCTAAACCGCGCATGATTGGCGGTTAGATAATCAGTACCATAAACCCTACTCACATTTTCAGCCGTCTGGCTTGCATTTTTGTCTTTATTAAAGAAAAACTGTAAAATATGGCGAGTATTGCCTTTGCTGGTGGCCATCATTACTAACATTACTGAGTCAAGCAATAAAATAACTTTATGAAAAGTTTTTTTTTTTTGTTTTGTACAAAATCGTATTTTTCTTGCATGACCGGCATCTGTACAACGCGAGATACAGATTACTATTGCTAGAACCATCTATTGGAAAAATAATAGCTTTCTATATACCACACTTTTCGCTTTCAAAGTTAAGCCTGAGGAAAACCAAAGTTTTTGGTGACATTCTTTTAGGAACGCTCAGGCTTGCAGCTTGCGCAAACAAATCACCAAAAACAGGTCTACAAGTACTTACTGTACATCGTATTTTATATACTCTAATAAACATATGTATATAAAATACAAGTATCTATGCATATGTAAATATTTCCAGTACCCCTCTCTCTCCTCTTTACCATTTCGCGCCCCCCTCTATTTCAACAAAACTCCATTTGTATTAAATTTTATATATTTTTTTAGTTTTATTTGCATTTCTTATTACTCACATGAGTCTTTAGTTCGTGTATATGTATTGCTGTGTGTATGTGTTTGTATGGTGGTTTATATTTTTTCGCAACTTTTCGGTATTTAAACATTCATAAGTGTTTCCCATCATTTTAATTAAATTACTTTTCATTACATTATGCATAAAGTTTATTCATTTATTTTTATACTTTTTTTCTTTTGTTGGTTTTTGTGTTTTTTCTTCATTATTACATATGTGTAGGTGTGTATATCGCATTTAGTTTGCTTAAACAATACAATATTAAATTAATTATTATTAATTGTAATTATTACATTTTATCCATTTATTTTATGCTACTAGTATATAATAGTAATAGTAATAATAATTTATTATGCTTACTTTCACTTTGCGCTAAATCGATTGTTTTTTGCAATACAGTTTCAATTCACTTAGTTCGTATTGTGTTTTTGTTTTTTTTTTGTATTATTAGTTTTGTATTTTTTTCTATTTTTTGTTTACTATTTACTTACATATACCTATTTGTATTTTTGTATATGTGTGTGTGCTAACGCATGCCACACATCCGTTGCGTTCTGCAGTTATTTATTCAAATTTTTTTCTTTTCTTCTTGTTTGCTGTCAATTAAATATTAAATGTGTAATTAATAGTAAAATTTATACTCTGCTAATGTTTAAACATGTTACATAATATATCTTCATTAATTGAATGCAAGAAAAAAAATAAAAACAAAAGCAAAAACAAATATGTTTTTGTTACTAAAAATATTTGTTGTATTATGTTTTATTAAAAATTAAACTATACTAACAAGTTTAATATTTTCGGATATTTGATTTTTTCTACGCTTAAATACGAGAGACGGGTAAAGCGAAGGTACTACAGGGTGTATAATTTTATATAAAGAAAGGGAGGAGTAAAAAGAAAAAAACGTTATTTTGTCAAAAAAAAAAACGAGAATTAAAAAAAAAAATTTAGACAAAAAAAGTGCAAAAGTCGCAAATAGATTTTTCAAAAAAAAATTTAAAACTTTTTTAAATATTTTTTGCCATAAAAATTTTCGAAGTAAGAAATTCTTCAGAAATAGAAATTATTTTTTTCTACTTTGTTCTAATTTTATAAGCTTGCTATACAAAGTGGTTTTTTGTTTTCTTAATATTTATTAGTTTCTTTCAAATATACAACTTTTTACAGTGTACACAGAGTGTGAAAAAAAATACACATACATATAATATAAATATAATTAAATACGCAATTTTCTTATAATATTTATTTGAATAACTTTTTACAAATTACAAATACAACTTAATGGCTAATTTTTACAAGTCTTGTGAGTTGGTTGCATTTTATATATTATATAATGTGTAGGTATGTTTATACGTATATATAAACTATTACTAAATTATTATCAAGTGATAGGCATTGGTTTTGAAATAAAAAAGTTAAAAAAAATATTTAGATGAACTGGATTTTTTCCAAAAATCGCTAAATTTAAGCAGGAGTTGAAAAAAATGGAAAAAAATAACATATGTATATACATACATATATTTTTTAATAAAAAAAGTTTGGTTTTAAATTTTAAGCATGAAAAACAATAATTCTATATATAAATATATTTCGAACATGTTTTGAATATAATTTTTTGCGTTAAAAAAATTTTGGATTTTGAAATTTTTTTTTATATGAGCTTGGAGAGCTTAGGCGAGCGCGTTTGGTACGTTTCAAATAAAAAAATGTCATGAGTAAGCGCAGACAGATGCACAGTAATTTCTTTAACACAATTTTAATAGATTTCAACAGTGTCGTTAAGTAGTTCTTTATAGAGTTGCAAGATAATTAATTTTTGGAGATATTGATTAAAATTTGTAAAGCTTCGAATTCGCTTTCGACTTATTTCGTTCATTGGAGAGATGAAATTTTTTTGTAGAGTTTCGATTTTTTGAATTTTAGAGAGATGAAAAAAATTTTGTAGTTTCGAGTTTTTGTAATTATTATTTTCAAACAGTTCTGAAACTGAATTTAATTAAGTGGTTGCAATTTTTGAAGAAACAAGCTGTGTAGAGTTTTAATTTATTTAAAATCAGCAAATACTTTTGAGTTCAAATAAAAATTTTATAATTGTATCTAAATTTAATTTAAAAAAAAAAAACATTGAAATAATTACATACATTTTAATTTTTTAAGAAAAAACTGTGTAGAGTTTCAAATTTGCATAAAATCAAGCAAAATTTTTGGAATAATAATATGAAGATAAAACAGATACATTGCTCGCTAAAAACATTATTTTTTTAAGTAAAAAATTTTAGTGAATTTTATACATACATACAAGTATATTTATACATACGTGTATTTTAATGATTTTTTGTTTAAAATCAAACATGTAAAGTCTTAAATTCAAATTAAAAATTATACATTTCAAATAGTTTTATTTAATATTTTTAATAAGCTATCTTTTACAAAAACTGCAGTCAGAAACACATAAAACATTTAAAACAAAACCATCAAAGAAAATTAAATGTTTTCCAGTTTAGTTTTGAGAAATTTACGTTAATTTCTATGTTTTCCATAAATTTTGTTCACATAAAATTTTTTTTAAATTTGAAACTCTAACAAAGGTAAATATCGTGCAAACAATGTTGCCACATCGTAAACATATCTATCGTTATTTAAAATTACTTACGACAACTTTTAAAAATCTACACTTACAACAGATTTTCTAATTGCTTTTATACCAATCTTGTTCTACTGTAAGCCTATGCATACGTACTTTTCTAGCTTACTGTGTTACTGCGTCTGTGTGTTTAGTATGTGTGAAAACGCGCTGTGAACTGCTTGATTGTAGTCTATTATGTACCATTGCGTGTTTTGCACGCATTCAGTTCTTATTTTTAAACCTATTACTTTTACTATTTCAGCGTTAAAATATTTCATAATTTTTACTTAAACCAAATCTATTGTTTTTGCTACTTTCTTTTTGTCTACAATTATGTAAAAGTTCACTTAATATTAAGCTTGTCGCTACGCTTACTTGCTCAAACTACAGATGCTTGTTTACAATGCGCGTTGGCTACCGCTATTTAATGTTGTGGTGTTGCCCCACTACTTGAAATTTTGTATAATATTTTTTTCTTTTTTCCAGCTAATAAAAGCAAAGGAACATGCTTAATTTTTTACTCGCAATACACGCTCAACTTAAAACTCGTACTTAGTGTTTATATATTTAAATTCTCGTAAAAAATATAAATAAAAAATATTTCATAAAAATTTTGTCAGGTTTGCCAAACGTAAAAACTTAATCGAAAATAACTATGTTACAAATACAGTTTTAAAAAAAATTAATTATTTAAATTAATCATTTTAGTGTTACTTTTTCAGCCATATTTTTTTTAACCTTTTTTTAATGTTTTGATCACAAATCATTGATGAAAATATAACCAGCGTACTTTGCGTACGCACTGTATGCTTCGTAAATTTCTGTTTCGTTTTTAACAATAGCTGTAGCGTCTTATTCTCTTAACTTAAATTTTTATTGATTTGTATTTATTTACAGTGTGTGTCAAATGTATTCGGAAAGGAAACGTTGCAATTTTTCTCAGTGTGTGCGAATTTTTTAGTCTTTTGTTACTTTGAAAATTCTTTATACTTGCGTATATAGTTATGTATTATATATTTATGTATGTATGTACGTTAAGGGGCTCTAATGCAGCAAGGACACTCTCAAAGGTATTTTCAGACAGTTTAGCATGCGTTTTCTAAGTAGTATGTATTTGCTATTTTTCTTCAGTGTAGTAAGATATACAAATGTATGTATACAACTAGGTCTATTTACAGTGCAGGAGATCGTTTTATATAAAAAGTGATTTGTAAATACAGGAAATGTACAACCTTATCTACTAATGTTACGCGTATAAGTTTTTTCAACGAACGATTTTGAATATATTTAGGTGAATTTTTTTTCGTACCACTGACCGGTTTTGAAGTTTAGGGAAACGTATATACTTTTGAAACACGCATTTCTATAAAAAAAAAGTATATAAAATTTTTTGCACACAAAAACATTAAATTTTGTGGTGAACGATGATCAATTCTCAAAAACGCTTTTGGACAAAAAAAAGTATATTTTGTAGACTTTTTGTCGACTACAATTTTGTATATATTTGTTTTCGAACACACTTTTGAAATCGTTGAAACATTCAAAAAAAAATTGGAGAGTTTAAAAGTTTTTAAAATTTTTCGGAGAGTTTTAAAAAATTTTGTCTGCAGTTTTGATTTAAGTTTTGCAGTTTCCTACTAAAAAATGTTAATAAAATCATTTGGAGACTTCTTTGGAGAGTTTCAAAACTTTTGCTTTCAGGTTTGCAGCATATAAATTAATGTATCTAAATACTATGATGGTTGGTTTTGGTGAATTTTAGAGTGATTGGAATTTCATAGACATTTTAAAATTAATACAAAATTTTTAGGTAAGCAAGAAATTTTTTAGACTTCATTTACACTTTCAAACTAAGTTATACATGTATGAAAAACTTAATTGTACATTTAAATAAAAAATTTAGAGCTCTCTCTTGTTTCACAGTTTTCAAAACTTTACTTTTTATTCAAAACGTTATTTTCTAGTTATCTTCAAATACCGTTTTTCAGAACACCGAATTTTTGAAAACTTTGACCGGCTGAAAAATTGTAGACATTTTTAAAAATAAAATTTTTTTTGATACGTTACTCGAAAAGAAATTTTGTCAATTAAAATATTTATCTAAAAGGAGATTGCAATTTAAAGAAATGTTTTAGGAGCATTTACTTATTGGTTATTGAGTTTTTTAATATTTTTTTCAGTTGGAATATTTTTGTAATGTTTTTTCGTCATTTGCTGACATGCGTTTTTTGAGCTTTTGCAAAAAAGTGCAGTTTAGTCCACAGAATTTTACAGAAATTTTAAAGTATAGTATGTAGGTAGGTGAGTAGGGTTGCCAATGTATGTCAATATATGCACATACTTCCATATATGTATACAAATTAGTTTAAATAGTGAAATGTGATTTCAATTCGTAAAATTTCAATACTCAATTTTGAGTTTAAGTCAGTTGTTTTTGTTGCAAAAGTCGCGGTGTAGATAATTTTTCGTTTTTTGAAAAACAAATTTTTTATTTAATTTTTTTTTTATTTTAACTTCTTGTAATTTTCAGTTTCAATCCTTTAATATTACTTTTTATGTTTTTTCTATTAATTTTCAACATTGCTGCTTTTATTTCACGCGCTGGTGTATATACGTATATTTTTTTTGTGTATGCCGTTCGGTGCATAGTATTATCTAAAATCTTACCTGTAATAGTGTTTGAGTGCGCTAAATCACTTGGTTTTCATTTTTGCTTTTATTTTATTTTTTAATTACTGCATATTAAATAATTTTACTTTGCTGATTACTTTCATTAATTGTTTATGCTTAACATTTTTACTCATTATGCTGCTCTTAAATTCGGTAGTATCTTATCTTGCTCTTTAAAATTAGCTAAAATAAAATTATTTTGCAACAAAAAGTGTGCAAACAAAAAGCGAGCGAGTCGTTCTAAATATTGCTACTATTTTCATTTTACATTTTGGTTTCAAAAGTTTTCTCTTTTTTTTTAATTCTACAAATCACTCACGACTCTGTTTGCTACTAAATATTTACAAGTAAATTTTTCGTTTTCAATTTTTTCGCTGACGTCTTCGTGCACTTTTGCGATTGCTTTTGCAATTTTTTTCAGTGCATCACTTACTTATATGCTTTGCTGGCTTCTTTCTAGGCATAATTTTTCAATTTCGTTGGCATTTCAGTTTTAATTCACTTTTGCGCTTCTAACCTTACTTTTTCGTTTTCTTGTTATTTTTATCTTGCTGGTGATTTTGGGTTTCTAACGGTTTTGAACTACATATTTGCTTGTGTGTATGTTTTTCGATTATATTTTTTTTTTTTGTCCTGTGGGCGTTTGTTCTCTACAAAGTTTTCTTTTCCGCTTTTTGCACGCACTTTCATTATTTGTTGCTTTGTTGTTGTACCTACTTTTTTCGTTACTGCAGTGCGGTTAGTTGTTTTCTATTTTTTTTTGTTTGTCGGTGTCTTCAAGTTTTCTCGTCGGTTTCGGCTTACAACTTACAGGAGTTTTTTTGTTGTAGCTATGTTTTCTGTGCATCCTTTATATTCACTGCCGCCTTTTTGGATCTATGGTATGTGTTGTTTCAAAAGAACTGTCTATCTGTCTGTGCTATGTACTAATCGTAGAATTCACTAGCGTATTGCTTTCAATCTGCTGCCTTTGCTTAGAAAGAAAGATAAGCGCTGAAAGTAGAGAGATAGGAAAACAAATCGTTTAAATTCATAAGTTGTAACATTTTTTTTAGAAAGAAACGTCTTAAAGGTATCCTTATTCTTCAGTTATAGCTTAAGGTTACTGATTTCACACTAGATCGCTTATAAGAGTATAGAATAGAATAGAAATATAAGAGAATAGGAACTTCCACCTATATGGTAAGTATCTATGAGATTATGTTGAACCGATTGTATTTATAAGAATTATGAACAAAATACAAATGTTTTATCATCAATTATAAATTATAAAAAATATAAAGGTAGTATTTAATCATCTTCCGATATCAGCCATATAGTTGTTCCTAAACGCATTTGCAAAAATCCTTTTAGAAAACAGAAAATTATGTCAAAAGAAATAGATACATCGACCAGATCAATGTCAAGACTTCTACGAGATGATCATCACATGAAAGCCTACCGTCGGTCAACTGGGCAAAAACTAGGCACAAGCAAGCGACTTCTACAGTGGCACGCAATTAACGTCCATGATAGTATCCTCTTAATAGATGAAACGAATTTCACTGCTGAAGAAGTTTTTAATAAGCAAAATGAGAAAATCTTCGCATAAACCTTCAAAGATTTAAAAAATAGTATTCCAAAGTTCATTATGGCATCCGGCTGCTGTAATTGTTTGGTGTAGAATCACCAGTAACGTCGTTAAACCTCTACAATTTTGTGAAAAGGGTTTAAAACTGGGGCAAAAGTGTACCAGCAGAAAATCTTGAAAGACGTGGTAAGACAGATAAACAATACTCTTATCGACGAAGAGCATTGAATCTTTCAGGAAGATTCTGCTACAGCAAAAACCAAAGCAATATTTCTGGTTTCATAGCTGCAGATTATTGAAATTCTGGATGTCCAGATTTGAATCCATAAGACTACAGTTTCTGGTAACAGTTGGAGAACATGGTTTGTGGAATACCCTATAGAAATTTGAGTCTGAAAAAATATTTTGTTCGAACAGTGTTGTTTGGTTTGAAACTGTACGTGCTGCTTTTGAGTAAAAGCAAAAGGTGGCCCCTTTAAACAAAAGTTTGTGCATTTTTGATCTTGTATATGGAGTATTAAATAAAATTAACTATATTCAAAAATGTATTATAGTTTAATTTTTATAACGGACTGAAATTGTAACAGAACTTATGGCAGAAGTAGGTATTATGTTCTAGTGTTTTTTTAGAAAATACTAGAACAATAAAATATAAGAAAATATCCATGAGTTATTTTACAAAGCTTGTTTTGCATAAGCATTTACTTGTTCCTCAATAGATTACAGAACATTAGTGCCATATCGGTATGGGGGCTCAGAACACTTGCCAAAAAGGAAAACATTTAGAAAATACTATACAGTGTTAACTAAAATAGCGGTTTGGGGAACTACTGTAACGGCAATTAATGTGCTCAGAAAAAAAAAAATGAAATAAGCTATAAAATGTTTGGAACTAATTATTTTATACACAAACAAAAATATGTATATGCAACTTACCTCAAATCTATTGGTTTTTCATCAATGATACCACAGCCTGTTTGCTTTTTGTTGTTGTAATTGTAATAATTGTTGTTGTTGTTGCTCTTTACTTCCTTGTAAAACATTTGACATTGCGCCCGCGGTCGGTGTTTCAGCTATTGGCGTCGTTGCTTTTGCTATTGTTGCTGTTTTTGTTGCCAGTGTTGCGGCAGCTGTATCTCGTGCCGGTGTTACCGATGCATCATCACTACTATTATCATCACACTGCAACGTATTTACACCAACTAAATGTTTATTACAATCGTTGGTATTTGGTGTTGTTGTTGCAGCTGTGGGCGTGGTTGGTGCGAGCGACTGCTCTAGGTTTGTAGAGTTGCGTGATGTGAATTCACCGCTACTTCTATCACCAGCACCCCCACCACTACCAAGAACAACGCCGCTATCAGCACGTCGTGCTGTTGTTACTTTTGCTGTTGTGACTTCGGGCGCGCCTGTGGGTGCCGACGATAGCCGCAAAACACGTAACTGATGACGTGGCGGTGGTGGCGGGTGATAGTATGATTGTGACAATTGTTGCCGCTGCTGTTCACGCTTGCTTTGTGGTAAGTGCTGATGTTGCAGCAACTGCTGTTGTTGTTGTTGTTGCTGTTGTTGCTGGTAGTAAGCGTATTGCGGCTGTAGATGCGGATGTGGTGATTTGCGGTGCGGATGTAACTGACAGTTGCCAACAGCGCTACCCATGCTGCCATTGTTGTTGTTGTTATTATTATTAATATTGCTGCTATTATTATTATTGTGTTGATGATTTTTCACATTGAGCAACGTTAGACTGTACTTGGGCTTCGTTGTTGCCAACATTGTGTCGCCGATGCCAAGGTGTTGTTGTTTTTGTTGCTGCTGCAACTGTTGTTTCTTCGGCATTGTGCTGATCAAACCTGTACGCATATATTTCTGACCACCGCCAACACTACCGCTCACACATTCCAAACGGTTACTCCCATTCAACATACCAACACCACCATTTATGCCGCCCACCTCAGCATCAACGTCAACGCTATCAACATTTACCCCGCCGCCGCCGCCGCTGCCGCCACTGTCACCTTCGCCACTCACACCACCGCGCAACGTCAATGTTTCAAACTAAAGATTGTCTGGATAACTGCGGAAGTTATAGGTTCTAGCGCGCTGAAATTGCATTGAGTCAATGCCAACACCTACTCCACCATTAGCGCCACCACCGGCGCCGCCGCCACCATTGTAGGCATTCAACATCGGCGCCGTCGATTGTGAATTCATGGTGCCCATACCGTCATCGTAATTATTGTGTTCACTGCTGCTGCTGATGCCGCTATTGCTGCCACACTTGCCCACACTGCTGCCGGATTTATGTGTGCTGCTGCCACCGCCACTATTGCTGCCCACTGTGCCGCAGTTGCTGCCGCCCGAGGGGCCCTTGATTGGCTTGAATATCGCTGTGGTGGCATAGTACTTCTCCATCGGTGGCGGCGGCACCGAAGGTGGTCGGGGGAAAATCGCGCTTAACGGCGGTGGTGGTGTACGTCGCACATTCACATAACCGCCGACAACACCGCCGCCGGACATGGACATCTTTGTGGCAGGCATGTAATCCTGCATGTGTGGCACGGCATAGCCGCCTTCGGGTACATCTGCAAAAAGACGCAAGAAGGCTCGGATTTAGTAAAGGTGCGAATAAAGGTGAAAAGTGAATTGAATGGTAAGGGATGAAAAGAAGGAAACAAAATAAAGACGAGTAAATAGTTTACAAGTTAACAAAAACGCTCGGTACGCTTTTGGCGCAAGGTGGGGAGTTTATTGTGCTTAGTCATTTGTTCTGCAAGGTACCAGTAGCGTCTTAAAGGTATATGAAGTTACTTCCGTACATAGATTCAAGTTTACTTTGTTTTAAATTGGCGCTTTCCTCCTCTCGCTGATACAATTAGAAAAGAAGGGTTGCCAATGTGTTTGAAAAATTAAAAAAACGATGGATTTTATGTTGTTGAAGTTTTTATATGGTTGCCACCCGCAGGCAACTCTTTCACGCTTTTACATTGTGAGGCAAGGTCAATTCAAGTACCGCTTTCTAGATTCAAAAAGTATGCAAAAAGAGTCCTCTCTCATTTCTACGAAGTTCTCCAACATTTTTAAAAACAAATGTTCAGAAGCCAATTGCCGTTGCGGAATATTTGCAAACTGCAAACGAGTTGGATCTCCGTTGTTACCTTGCGTTCTTGTACAAGAACTATGGACCTCACGTGCGCTTAGCAGGCGCTGTGTCGATTTAGGAGGATATTTATGAATAATTTAAAGGCTTTAGCTGTCAAAGTGAAATCGCTATTAAGCTCGCCTATTTAACCTGACTTAACCTATAACTAAGCCATATAGTTTACGGCACACTCTCTGAATACCAGAACTGGTTTTAATACTTAGGAGAGCTTGAAAATTCACATTATTTGACTACTCTCGACCCCACGCCATCTCCAGAATTGCGAATTGCACTTTGGCATCTTAGGAAGAGTGACCAATTAGTTTTTGGTTTCCCAGAAATCTCATTTATGGATTATGGAACATTGAATGATGTAATAATGTTAATAAAAATATCTAAAAACTTTACAATTGATATTTTATATGTTTTGGCGGCAACCCTAATACTACAAATTGCCTATAAATACGTAAACTTACATCCCAACGTTATATTATATACATATGTTGTTTATATATTTATTTGTAGTTATGCACCCATATATTCATTACATATGCCAACCCAACACCTTATTAACGCACTTTGCGGCTTCCCCAGCTGGAGCGTGCTGCCATTACCACTGCCACTTTTGCCTTTCGCATTCTTTACCATTTCCATTTAATTATTTTCCGCACTTTACTCTACTTTACTTTCAATATTTCCACCCTTTTTCGAAATGTGTCAGCACTAACATT
This sequence comes from Bactrocera oleae, assembly GCF_042242935.1. NCBI lineage: Eukaryota > Metazoa > Arthropoda > Insecta > Diptera > Tephritidae > Bactrocera > Bactrocera oleae. Next base: position 78,795,133 of record NC_091537.1, read on the forward strand.
TCGAAGTCCCCCATCACTTGTTTTGACCACTTATTACTCCACCAAAGTAACCGACCAAGCAACCCAATTGTGGTGCTTGTGGTTCTACAATTTTCCTGCTGTTTACACTATACTTTTGCCTTTTAGTTTATGTTGTATCTACATTTGTAGTTGTTGTTCTGCTTATGTGCTAGCAGTTATATATAATATTATCGCTTATATTAGCTGTACATACCTGTATAGTCGGGCGTCATATTACATTGTAAATCATTTACGGCCGCGTATCCGTTGACGCCGCTGGTATACATATTCACGTTAAAAGGTTCGTGATAGAGACTATTCTTGCCAATCGAGTCATTATCATCGACGCTGGCCTGTGTGGAGTAAGAAAGAGCAAGAGAAAGATGATATTAAAAAGTTTTGTAAATAAAAGGTAAATTATAATTTTATGTAATAATATTTTTGAGGAACTTAAAATTAAAATAAGGCAGAGAAATCAATAAAATCTGGAAAAAAAAATTATTTTAAAAAATTGTAGATAAAATAAGAAATATTTTCTATAAAACAAAATATTTTAGTTTAAAAAAAATAAATAGTACATTAAAACTTTAAAGGCTGCTCAAAACTATTGCGCTCTATTTACTATATGTCAGCTGATATCTAATTGATATCTGTCGCCTCAACAAATTTGTGGCAGGTTCAAAGCGCTTTGTCGATTTTTATCAGAATTTTCGATCAATACTAGAAGCATTATGGTCTTACAATGGACTGGGGTTCTCAGCTCTCCATGTGGGATACGTTTTTGGATAAAACTTTCAACATAACCTAATCTAACCTACCGCAAGCTCTACCTCTCTAGAAACATTTTCATAGTGATTATAGTATATATAGACAGTATTAATTAAATAAACATTTCAACCTCAGTTGTCAACAGGAATGTTTAACAAATGCTTCCAAGCCTCAGCAAAGAATTAGAATTAGCGCAAGAATGCAGTCAATCAATGCGCCAGCAGCTAACCTCTCCAACAATTGCTATCTGTCATAAAAATTCTCAAGCGTTATTCTAACTTTACACACTTTTTTGTTGTCATTTTTCACTTTAACAATATTGTCATTAGTTAACTTTCGACTCTGAAGCTAATGCAGTGCTTAATCCTGCGAACAATGCTTAAGTAGTGCAACGTGGAGCATAGGGAAAGAAAAAAAATTAACGCTATAAAGCCACTAAAATGCATTAAAGTAAAGTATACTCTTTGCTGCGAAGCGTCAAACTGTGTAAGGGTAGCAAGCGCTAGTCATATACGAGCCACCACGAGTGCTCACAACTAAAAGCGCTACTTAATAACTAGCGCAAGAAGAGTGGTAATAAAGAAAATAGAACATAGAAATAAAATGGGACAGGAAGCCGTATGAAGTACCAGGAACAGAGTGTTAGATAAAAATAATAATAAAACAAATAGTATGAAATTAAATGGAGCAAAGTAGAATAAAATGTATGTAAACGCAAAAAGTTTACTTACACAAAAATATTGAGATTAAATAAAATAACTTTAAAAATAAAAGAAACAAAACAAAAACATTATAGTCGGTTGCAAATAATCTAAATACCCTTTATAAATAAAAAAAATTCATACACGAACTTGATTTTGATCGGTCAGTTTGTATGGCAGCTATATGTTATAGTAGTCTGATCTGAACACTATGCTCAGTTATTGTAATATTGTCTAGGACAATAATCTATGTCAAAGTTCGTGAAGATATCTTGCCAAATAAAAAAAGTTTTCAATACAAGTACTTGATTTTGATAGATTAGTCTGTATGGCAGCTACATATAACTGACAGTGATCCGATTTTGCCAGTTTCGTTAAATTAGCAGTTCCTTGGTGAGAAAAGGATGAGTGCAAAATTTCAGATCAATATCTAAAAATCTAAGAGCGTAGTTCGCGTATATGCAGACAGACAGACGGACTTGGCTAAATAAAGTAGACTCAGCTCGTCACGCTGATCATTTATACACAACCTCGGTTGTTTATTTATGGGTGCTAAAATTTTTGTGGCAAACATGATGTTTAGGGTATAATTATAAGATATTTAAATATAAATAAAATTGAAACCTAATAATAAAACAAACACAACTTAAAAGTTAAATAAAAATATTAAGTTTAGTTAGTAAAAAAAACGGTGAAAAAGAAATCTAACTGCAATAAATTAAACTAGTTTATTGCAAATTTAAATAATTTAGCTCAATTTAATTAAATTATTTATATATTTTTAATTTATATCATATAGTTTAAATTAAAGGAAATGAGTTCAATGATTTCAAAGTTATTGAATTTAGTTAAATTTTACATAATTTAGTTAAAATGTATTTTAATTTCATTCAATGCAATTACATGTCAATGGGATTCAATCCAGTTGAAATTAAATCTAGTTAAATTTGTCTAACTTTAACTTAATTTAATTTATTTTAATTCAAATAAAATTTATCAAGGTCAATCTAAATTTATTGATTATTTAATTATTTTTAATTGAATTTAATCTGAGCCATTTTAATTTAATTAAATTTAACTTTATTTAATTCAGTTCAAGTTAGTTAATTTCATAATATTAATCAATTTATTTTAAATCAATTAAGTTCCAGTCATTTCTTTTAAGTCAATCAAATTAAATTAATTTGTTAAAATTTTTAAATTGTTTCAAATAAATTGTTCATTTCAATCCAATTTAAATTAAATTTAATTAAATTTTTTATGCGCTTCAATTTAATTTAATGTATTTTTAATCAAATAAATTTAATTTAGCTTGATTTATTTTTTTCATGTCATTTAATTATTTAATTTTAATAAAATTTGATTTCGTATTATTTAATTTTTTTTAGTAATTTTAATTAATTATAATTCAATTAAAATAAACAATTTTTTAATTGTTTTAATTTGAGTTCGTCTGAATAATTGTAATCTAATGAAATTTGTGAATGCAATTAAATTTAATTAATTTCAACTTAATTTTAATTAATTTAATTTAAATAAATATAATATCGCTTAATTTAGTTTAATATAATATATTTCAATTAAGTTTACATATATTTTTTTAATTTATCGTGTCTTATTTAAAATCAATTAAATTTATTTAAATCTGAATAAAATTAGCCGTAGTTTAATTTAATTTAGTTGACCTAACTATAACTTAATTAGAAAAATTTTTAATTAAAGTTAATTACTGGTTAATTAATTAACTAATTTTTTGAAATCGAGTTAATCTAAATTAATTTACGTGAATTATTTTGATTTACATTTTATAAAATTAAATAAATAAATTAAATTAAATCAAATCAAATGACCGCATTCCAATAAAACAAACGCTACAAAATCGACCGCAATAAAGTCAATTGAGTTCCAATCAAACTATTGAGCCACAAATACGAATATATAAGTATGTAGAAACACTATGTTGTATGTATGGCATACCAGTATGTTAATAGTGTATAAATGTGCACACGTGAGCACTGTGCATAGCACTTACCTTAATGCCACCGCCATTGGGTCGATGTTTATCCACATTGCCGCCCAATGTGTTCGGATTGAAGCTATATTGGAATGCGTCCAGGACATTGCTGCCGCGTGCACGCTTCGTACGCGTCACAATGCAGAATATGGCGCCAACGAGGAAAATAATTATCACCGTTAGAATAACAATAACAATACCAATTGAGAATTTCTCCGATGGTTCCTGATCGATGGGACGTGGGGCAATTACTGTGGCAAATAAATGGAAAATTGTTCATGCAGTTTTATAAATATGTAAATATATGTATGTGTGTAGTAAATGAAAGCAGCAGCTAGGTGTTTGCGGAGCGGCGGGAAATATGCAGACAAATATACTGTATATATAATATGGTGAGTTTATTGAAATTATATATATACATATGTATGTACAATATGTTGGCATGTAGTTGTTTGCAATTTGCGCCACCCTTTCATGTCATTAAATTAAAGATAAATATTTAAAGGGAAAATAATGTTTTCAATTATTTGCCAAGCGCGCACTTAATTGTTATATGAAAATGCTTTTTAACTCTTGCAACCAACTGCACCTTTTTCATTTGTTTATTTTTTCTTTCTTTGCACTTTACTTTATCATTAACTACTGTAACTGCCTGCTGCTAATTTTTCCACTTTTCTCCCTCACTAATTGTTGTTTTTATAATTTCAGTGTCACTTACATTGCGGTCCATTGTTGTAGCCGAGGCCAGCGCCCGCCGCCGCACCCATACCGCCGTCATTCATGCCGCTGCCGCCGCCGCCATTCATGGTGCCCATCTTGCCCAGACCATTCTTTTGTCCATGATGATAGTCATTACTTTGTAATGGATATTCGCGCGTGTCCTGTGGCAGCGTGGCACGTTGCTCAGACTCATCTGTGAAATTTCCCACGGCCGGTACTGCAAGTGAAAGAATAGTATATCGAAAGCGTTAAAATGGTTAAATTGCTGTGGTGTAAGTGCGATAATGCGCGTGTCATGATTACTTATAAAGTAATTAATTATTATTTGAGTATATTTAAATTATTTTTTATGTTATTTACTTTTTATAATTTTTTTTGTTATTTATAATTTTTTTTTTTTAGTAAATTATTTTCTCACGCTATTTCGTATTGTGACTCGCTCAGCGGCATAGCTTATAATTTTTAATATTTCTGAAAATCCAGTTTACCGTAAAGTTACCCACCCAACATCAGTAATCTTCTCGCAAACCACATTCGCCTTGCACCTGGTCAAACACACTCACTCACTCTCCGTTCTTCCTTCTCAAATAAACACACATCAATATCTTACTTTTCTTTTATGAAATTAAATACACGTATTATAGCGTGACACCCCACCTTTGGGACCAAATATACACGGAAGATCAACAAATAATAATATACGCTTTCTGTCCAGCAGCTGTCACTTTAAGATACTTTCTATGACAGTTGCGTCTTTTTTAATTTTCGGCTGTGTTCTGTTTGTGCTACCATTTGCCATATTTCAGCATTTAGTTCCGCAGCGAATCACATTCGCTTCACTTTCACTTTCAATTTCATTTTTTAATTTCCCCCATTTTTTATCGCAAACATTTTCATCTTTTTTGAAGGCTATGGAATTATTATGTCTCCGAGCGATATGTTGTGCGTATTTCCTAGAAAGTACTGTGCTTCCTTCGAGGGCTGAATTCAATTTTCTACACTTTGAGGACTTGACAGCAAACTTCAAGGTACTCGCGTATATATGTGTGTGTATATAGAATATATAATATAAGTATATGCATTACAACGGTAGTTGTAGCGTTGCGTAAGATCTCCATACGTCAACTGTCGCTTTGTCACGCGGCTTGAATTAATTTCATACTTACTACTATATATAAAATATTAAATACATATGTACGTATGTACATATTTGTTTACATACTCCATAAACATATATAGGTTATATAGTATGTATATATACAAGTATGTACATGATATTTGTTCCTGTTCACGCTTACCACTGGGTGGCATAATTTCCTGTTTATAATGAAGCATTTCGCGCACTCTTGATGTGGTTAATAAAAGGATATTGTGGTCAACCCTTAAGTTTGCAGTATTTCCTCGAAACCCACGATGGAAATTAAATTTTAAATTGTATTTGCAGAGTTTTTATTGACAGCACTGCGAAGGTATCAAATGTCACCAAGATTCCAAGAATTTACTACACTTTTGTTAAAGTTGAAGCGATAATTTATTGAGTAATAATATTATATTTACACTCTTTTTTAACTGGAATCTCTCTGCAAGTTTACTGTTGATCTCATTACTTAGCAAGCTTGTTTGATTTTTGAACGTAAGTGGCAATAAAATGACCAATTGCAAGCGCCAAAGCTATGAAAGTACTCGCTGTACTCTTATGAAGGAAAATTTCGCTTTTGCCAGTGAGAAATTACATATATGTATATCGATAACAGCATGAAAAAGTCATCATTTGTCTCATACAACCTCAGCAAGATTAATGATAGGTAACGCGGTAGCTTTACTTTATGATTAAACTGGTTTAGGTGCCTGATTACAGCGGTGTGGCAAGAAACTGCCTGATGAGCTTACTAGGTCAGACACTTCAGTCTCACTAGCTGCAAATTGGAACGGATAGGAGTTCCGGTTGCTTTCTGCGGTTTATTACTGAATGGTTGAGCCGCAGGCGAGCTCGATAAACGCTGGTCATGTTACTATTAATTGTACGATTCACAAGGTTTTGAGGTTTTGTGAGCTCTTCGTCTCCAAGAGAGTTCACCTTTCTATAGTTTAGAAGTTCTAACTAGATACTGTCTGATCAATATTCCTGCGGTATGAATGAAAATTTTACCGGATGTCATTTTCATAAGCATTTTTCAAGAAAATGAGATATATTCAAATCAAAATTTCGTTCTTCAATGTCTCGCTTTTTTCAGATCAAGGCTAAAGTGCTCCGGATCAGATACTTTTAGACATCCAGATTTGTGATAGGTTCAAGGCGCTTTGTCGAAAGTTACTATCCAAGTGAAGGGCGTCTTTATCTGGCTTCACAAAGAACTATGTAGAAAAGTCCAAGTCTAAAGGTTAGCCTTCCCAGTTGTGTAGGCTAACCGGACTCAAACATAGAGTTGATAACAAAGCCGAAAGATTTTATTTCAATCACCACAGCCACAGCCACAGCTGCTAAGGTAGAAAAGTCTACTGGTCTCTTGTTTTCTGATTAAAATAATTTAATACCCATAGAGTTTTTGGCATCATATATACTGTCTTTCGTATGATTTTTAACAGAAATCAGAGTCTTCCTCCTGGTAGAATGAATGGATTAATATTCATTTCACTTCAGTTTAGTTTTAACATTTGTTGCAGAGCTTCTATTGTAGCACTAAAAAGTATATTTTAGCCTGTTTTATATAAAAATGTTGGCATCATCTAGCACTGCCAAACATCGATTAATATGGAATGACATTTTCTTAGCTAGTTGCTATCTTGGTTCAGACAAGTCATGATGATTTCCTAGCAACTTCTGATGAAAAGTGGCTAAGCAAAAAATTAATAAAGCGGGACTCGCTTGTAGTTAAAAAAATATTTCCACTTGAAGTTATTTTTAAAGCAAAAATTCGAACTTTCAAGTTAGCGGTAAAAAGCCTATTACTTTAACTCAAGCTTTTCGAAAGCTTCCAAAATAAGTTAGCGACAAGAGAGTCCCTAGTACTCCAATAAAAAAACGCTTTTTAAGATATTCTAGTATCGAGTACTCAAATTCATATCTAAAACTTGTCTATGGCTTTAAATTAGCTTTATGCGTACTAAGCCAACAATAATAAAATTTAAGCTCCCACTGAAGTATTTAACAACTTTTCACTGAATTAAAACAGTTGTCAAAACCCTGCGTTATAAATAACAATGCCTCCATACAAACTCTAAATAATCTAAAAACTTCAAGGTCTGTTTCTACGCACTAAACGCATTAGTAGACAAATATACTCAGAAGTTAATGTAAAGTGATTTTTTTTTTCTTTGTACCAAAGCATATCTTTCAATTGCGTTTTCATGAAGGGCGCTGCGCCATAGTAACGTAAATGGCATAATTATGATTTTTGATGTGGACGGAAAGATATGATTTCCTACGCTTAACGCAGATGCGCGCCTCAAACTACACACAACCGCTTCGTGTCACAGCTTTAATGTGGTATTTAAGTATAGCTATGTATATGTTTGTTGCTGTGTATTTTCGTGTGCCTCATTTCCGGCCGCAAACGCCTGTTGAAAGGACTTCGCTCAATACGCGCGCACACAGCTAAATTTAGTACTCAAAAGCTTTTGTCTTTTACTATGGCATTAAATCTTTGTTTGCAACGTAGTAGATTGATGCGTTTGCGTCTGCACGTGTGTGTGTGTTTCGAGTACTTCATTGTGTATGCGACACTATCTTGGCACTTTTGTCTCGTCGTCACAAATGCAGGCAGCTAGTTGCTTGCCTTTCATTTTTTACAACTTCTACTCCTTTTGTTTGCACTATTAAATAGGCATGTCATAAACTAAGTTTATGCTTTTATATATAAATGTATATGTGTGTGCGTATTGAGCTATTCTTTGCCGCAATAAAACGTTTAAAATAATTAAAATGTTTCGTGCCACATTTAACTCATTCAATGCGCAAAAAAATAGAACAAAATGAATGCTACATCATGCCCCGGCAACTACGCAGAAGGCAGCGCAGCAGAGTGAACTATTTTTACCCTGAACAGGGCATATTAAATTGGTCACGAAATTTGTAAAATCTAGAAGAATACATCGGAGATCCTATAAAATATAAATATATGATCAGCATGAAGAGTTTGGTCTATTTAGCCTTCGAGAAGGTGATCATTTGTCAGAAACGCCGCTGTCGAATTACTATAGCATATAGCTGCCATACAAACTGACCCATCAAAATCGAATTAGAGGTAGGTGTATACCATTTTATGCTATAAAAAATGCATCTGTGAAGGGTATTATAGCTTCGGTGCAACCGAAGTTAACGTTTCTTCTTTTTACAGCTGTAGTTGCTGTAGCATATCCTTGCTTTTATGGCGCTGCCAAACCACAACAAAGGCGCTTGCTGTTTTTGCGTTGTGATTGCACTCATTTTATTTGCTGCTTTGTGCTTACAGCGTTTTTGCTTTTGTTTTTCACAGTGCGTGCGATTATTTTACGTGCATAACTTTTTTTTATCACATATTAAAATAGTTTTTTTAATTTTTTTAAAGTTCTTTTTTTTTTCTTTGTACCCCTGTGCTTATAGCTACTAATTTGCTTTGCTCTTTGTCTTTTGTATTCGCAAATGCTGCGGTTCTGTCCCCTACCAGCATGTGACAGCGTAGTTAAGTGTCCTGTGTTCGCAGTCAACTGTGCGTGCCGCCTTTAAATCCTTTTTTTCATGCATGGCAGCAGATTTAGTGGTAAATGTATTGATCGATTCTTGTATTTCTACTTTTTCAGATTCACATATCCTTTACTTTTCAAGTGAAAATTCCAAAAAATGTTAAACGTCTCACTGCCATGACAATTGACGCACTCATGCTCATAAAGTGTAGCTGCAAGCACTTTTATATCACACATGCCACAATAGTCTGCTACCTTTATGCTGCAGCATTGTCATATTTCCACCTTTGCTAGCAACCACTTGAACACTCCATTTACCTTAGCGCTTTATTTATTTTGTGATTTTCGTATTTCGCTGTGATTTTGCTGCGATTTGTTCACTGCATTTTATTGTTTATCTCTTTTATTTACTTTTTATTAATTCTATTTTATTTATTGTTTTCTTTTAACGGCTGGAAAACTCTCGAGTGTTTATTTTTTTTTGGCAATTGCGTCGTAGCGCTCATTATTATATTTAAAAGCAAATGCTCCTCCTCACCACAATAGCATATGACCCATAAAGAGTAGAGTCCAACATAAGAATTCCCTCCATTCCCAGCTACTGCATACACATCCTTTTGTTATTTGCAGCACAATGTGTTCAGGCAGTGGTTAGTTGTAACCCGCAGCGGTAAAGACCAGCAGCTGCTCTTTCCTCTATTATCATTTCTTATTGCATATAGCATGCGTATAAGTTCTAACAATTTGCTGGTATCTTTGGCGGGCTGCTGTTATTGTGCTTGACGATTTGTTGAACGGTAATTGCCTCAAGTGTTGTCTCAAATTGTCCCAAATGATTTTGTCTAATTCATTTTGACAATTTTATTCATAGACAACACCATGAAGGGTTGGTTTGCTTTGCCTCCAATGGGTTAGGTAGAGCCTTCTGATATTATTGAATTGTTTATATAAGTACCGTCAGTATTGTTATAATGTCTATGCAATTTTAATTAATACCATAATAGAATAGAGATCTATCCTTATCAAAATGTCTATCAATATAGCTGTACCACAAGTTGGGATATCCACTCAGAGTTCTTTGTTATAAAGAAAGCAAAGTTACATCCAAAATACACCGGGGTTCTTACTCTACAAAGCTTAAAACTTTTGGTATGCATATATTATTGAAGCAAATTTAAAAAAAGATGTTTTGAAAACAAGAATTTTAATAAGGTATTAAGTGTTTCTGACACACCTCAGCACAAGTCTAATATGTAAGCCATCTGTAAATAACAGTATATACTTGTACGATTCACTAATAGCAGCGATGTCATATTGCGATCAAATCTAACCCCTGATGTTATCAATAAATGTCAGATGTAGCATTAGCATTTGTCACTAATATGAAATCTCGAGGTGAAGACTAGTTAATATTTTTCAAAATTTCGCAGAATATGTTTCCGAAGTTTTACAGATATTTCACTCGCTATGTGCACTTTCAAAACTAGAATCTCAAATATTTTTAATCACGGAATTAATCTTATCGACCCAGCGATAAACGCATTACATAATCGATGAAGTACTGTAAACTTTAACAGCATTATAAGGCAAGTTCAAAATAGCATAGCTATTTTATATTATTATTTTCTCATTTTTATCAGCATGGCTTACAAACTAAATTACTGCAATTCCTAAAACAGCCGGTTCTACCTTAAAAGAATTGATCCGGATTTTATGCGGCCTGGGCTGTTGTTTCGGAGATCTAACCATATTTAGATTGTTAAATAAAAACATCAACCATTGAAATAGAAAAGCTAAGCGATATTCGATTAAAATCTACGATTCTTGAATTAGAACACATAAGTACCTATAATTTTATGTTGGAATACTCAGTTTGTAAGACTTGCAAATTTTTGAATTAAAGAGAAAAAATATTTCTTGATTTACTTGAAAAAGAATACGTATACATAAAGCTTAATCCAAGCACAATTTTTCTGAAAGAGATTATCAATTTTATACGACGGATATAAACTAACAAAGCAGACATGTATAATAATATTGCATATTTTAATATTTTCTTGGAACAATTAATACAGGAGGGACTATTCGGATTATTCCCATAACAGTCGGGTCTACGTAAACGTGCTTCATGGATGTTTTCTGCCGCTACAGCAACATATTTTATGAAATCTAAGCCAATTCACTTTCGGTGTGAACACTACTGAAGACAGACATTGTGCATCATATGTTAAAGGGTTCTATTTCAAAGAACAATACGTCAAAATCCACGGTATAGGGTGTTGTAGAAGCAAAGGACTTAAAAATTCACTTTCAAAACGGATGAACTAATAAGATTTTGAAAGAAACGTTATGAGTCAAGAATTGCAACTTGAAGCGATAGTTATCACATTTCTCTATTTTACTTTGAAAATAACTATACAATCTGAGTTAGTTGGAAAAGATTGCTATCATACAAAGTATGTATGATTTTGACTTTTCAATATTAATTAGCTAGTTCAAGAACCTTACAGATCCTTATCACGTTGGAGAAGATGAATTTCTGCTTTATGAGTTTATAACCATAACTCATAGGAAGGTGAGATTGATAAGTGCTGAATGATTTGATCGCCTTTCGTAGGCCTGAGAAGAAGAGGTAGTAGTAGCACTAAATGGAGTTCCCTAATATTATCTGAGGACGTAACTGTTATAACTACTCTCTAATAACTATAAATGTTTGTGTCTAGTAATATATGATCCTAAAGAAAGGTAAATCATTTTTGTCGAGCTAATATTGACATGGAGGCCAACTTATAAAGGCCAAACTATAAACTCATAAATTTCAGTTTCTTACGAATTTTTTACACACTTTCTTGTTTTGATGTGTGACCAAGCTCACAGACTTTAAGAACGCATAAAATGCGTATCTTGCTTAAAAAAAGAACACACATTTTGTTGCACTATCTTTAGTGCTAACTCCTTCAGAACAACAGTCCCGCACCCCCCTTAATTGGTATACCCAAACTATCTACATCTACATCGTGATAATACATACAGCAACCACAAAGAGGCAGGCCGAGCTGCACAAGCGTATCTCCTATCAACACTTCAATAGCTCATTCAGCAGCGGCAAGCTTGCACTAAAGCCAATGTTTCAGCGCAGGCAACAACAACAACATATACAAGAAATGCTAGATTTGCAAATACAAAAAGGATTGTTGGATAACGAGAGAGCGAGAGTAAAAGGCACATAATCTGAGAATTTCAGATCAAAAGAAAATGTGTGCACGCACTATCGCACACACACACAAACGCTGCTGGCGCTCACACATACTTAAGTTTATTTTTGCGTCCGCTCCAGCTGCCGCAATCTTTTCATAGCTGTGGTACTTTTGCTTTTTACCTTTTCACTTTTCTTCGACTAATTTGTTGTACATAAAGGATTAGTAGGCGGATAAAAGTGTGCATAAAAGGCAGGAAGTAGTAAGCATAAAGACAGGCGTCGATGTTCTCAGGCAGATAGTGCTGGCAGGACAATGCCAGTAGCTGCAACAGAATGCGGCTGTTCAAGTCTGTGGCTTTTGCTCGTTTAGGCTGCCTTTGGACACTAGCTCAAATGACTCAGCATGTGGTTGGATAACTTTTAAATACTAAAATAGTAAATACTGTGACAAAGTGGAAGATTCTTGCTAATGCTTACGGGATGAAAGGCGCTAAATGCTTGAGGAAATTTCGGTAGCAGTTGTGGCCTTTCATGTGGTTTGTGGTGTTAAGCTTAGCGCCGCTTTTCGTTAGCAACTGCTATTTAAGGGTTTGAATTTAAATTTTTTGCAACAAGTAACTAATTGCATATTTTTATTAGACTTTCCCTTGTAAGTTTTTACTACCAACCGGAAGAAATGAAAAACTAAGCCATTGGAAAGGCTAAAAAGCGTATAGAGATGGAATATTTTGCATATATTATATTTAGTGAAATTTATACAATATAAAATATAGAAAATAAATATATGAATCTTAATGCCATATATTATATGATTTTTTGACTGAAGACTGTAAAACAAATAAATTAAAATTATGAACTTATGAAACACTGATTATATCGATTTTACAAGCTTCTTAATAATATAAATGTAAACATATTATGAGCCACATTAGCATTAGATTTTCAAAGACAATATTATCTTACTTGTTTTTTTGCAAAGGATATACTAACAGTTTTTTATTGAAAATCTAAATATTTTGTATCATTATTGGAATTACTGGTTTTTTTTTGAAAGAAAATATTGACATTTTTTTTTGAAACTTTGTACTTTTTTATTTTTAAAATTTGCCAACATTCAAAAACTAAATTCTTAATCTTACATTTTTTACTTAATTAATTTTTTTTAGAAAAAAAATTCGAAAACAAAAATTAAAATTTTTTTTTAAATTTTTTTGCTTTGTTTTTGTAAGTTTTGCTAACAATTGCAATAGAATCTAAACCTAACCTTTTTCACTCAATTCTTTCCAGTATATATTATATATCAATGTATCCATCGAAATATATGTGACGACATAATGAACTTCTCCCAAACAAAAAAAAAAATCATCAAAATATATTATAAGGTTCTCTTTTTAAATTTTTTTGTTGATTTTGTTTTTCCTTTTTTTTTTAAATATGCTCACATTTGTGAAAACCCTAAACTTTAAAAATGTGTCTTAATTAATTCTAGTATGTCAATATTAACTCCATCAAAAAAAATTTTAATTCTTTTTATTATTGAGATATTTTTTAAAACAGTTTTTTTAAATATTTTTTTTTTTGTAAACTTTTATTCAAAACATTTTATATATTAAATTCTTCTTTTAATTCTTTCTTGTCTTCAAATCTTAGCCCGGTCAAGCCAATCAGCCTCAGAATTTGCTCTAGAATAAAATACATATATATTAATTTTTGTACTTCAAAGCTATTATTTGTTTAGTTTTCTATATCAAAAGTAATATTTTCTGCCTTTAAGCTGCAAAGTCAACTGCCTTTAAGTATTTACCTGACGCTGCACTTTATTATTCTAAATAAGCCAAGTGTAGAATTAGCATTTTTGTTGCTTTCGCTTAACTTCTTGTTTTTGTTGCAAGACATGTTGTTGTAACTGTCGTTACCTTGATGTGCCCTTCAACTTTCTTGTTTAACTGTATTTGCTTATTTGCATATGGCATCATGCACAGTTGTAAAATGCATATACATACATACATAAGTATATACTTATGTATATAAAAATACACATATGTATGTATACCTACATACACAACTACACATCAACTAAACTAAGTGCTTGCTTTTAGCATAGCTTAGCTAACTTAGCGAAAACTGTAACTTAGCTGACTTGCCTACATATATACATATGCATTTTTATTTGCATACCACTAGGCGCCATGGCAGTTTGTATTGTTTTTGCATTTAGCTAGTTATGCACTGATGTTATTATGTAGTTGTAGTGCAGATTTGTTGTTGTTGTGCGAAAAGTGCACAGACACTGTCTTAGCTTGTTTTACACCAGCACATATTTGCTGACTGTTCGCATGGCGCGTATGTAAATGTATGTATGTGTTCAGATGCGAAATTTTCAAGTATATACATTTTTTAAAGTTTTCAATTAAAATGCGCATTAAATTAAAATGTGCATGTATGCAAATGCGTAGTGCTGCATTTATGTTAGGTAAAAAAAATCTTATACGCACGCACAGGTACGCATGAATTAGCATTTGATCATGCACTTAGTGGTGCAGTCGTGTACAATACCTACATACATACATATATATGTGCGATTGTAAATGAAAAGCTGTTTTTGTTAAACAAAATATTACATTTTTAATATCAAGCAATAAATTTTTGAATATACAGCAAATTTTGCCCAGAATTTTTAAATTAGTGAACTTCTTATTTATTTGTTTTAGAAGAATTTCATGTATTAATACATATATAACAACTCGCTAGCTTGAACGCAACTAATTTTTTTGTTATTATTGCATTGACTACAAAAATAGTTCGGCGTCAAAATACTTATATAGATAACTCATTCTTTCGACCTCCCCTTTTAACCGGTATGCATTATTCTTGCCTACTCAACGTTCGTACAAATAAGAACACATGAGCATTTTTTGACATCAAGACTTTAATAGAAAAACATTTCTTCACTAGGAAAAAAAAGATTGAATTTTTACCCGACAGATGGCTCATTACTTAAAATGTTTTAGCTTCAACAGATGTAGTAAAAGTAATAAAGTTTTTTATGGCAAAAACAAGCGGGACCAAGTGATATATAAAGTGAGGAATCAATCGTAACAACATATGTATGTATGTATGTATGTATAGGGAGAACATCTATAGAAAGATACACAAAATATTTCAAACTATGAGTGAGGATATTATCTGTAGAAGCCGAAAATACTTAAGACCAACAGATGGCGCTGTATACAATATTTTCCTAAGAAGCAATTATTTATAGTTTCTAAATCATTAGTTGTTGCAAAAATGATAAAGTTGATTTTTTTTTCTTTCTTTTTTCTCAAAAATTCAATTTTATAATGTTATTAACAAATATAGGACAGAGTGAAGAAGACTAGAGGTGCAGTGATCTTTTTCGCCGATGGATCGAAGTTAAGAGGGAGAGAAGAAGGCGGAATCTTCTGTCAAGAGTTTTCCATCAACTTTAGTTTCAGGCTACCACCACACCACAGCAACGCCTGTCAAGCAGAGGTGGCTGCCTTCAAGGTAGCGGTAGATAAACTGCTCCGAAGTGCAGCCTCTTTCGGAGAGGTGTGCATTCACCCCGATAGCTCAGCGTCTATGCTGGCTGTGAGCTCGCTCTCGGTACTCCGTTACTAGGGAGGGCACCTTACCCATATTTCATGTGATTGAAAGTGAGGTTGTCTGATATTATCTGGCGTTACATCGCTAGACAAATGGTCAACAACCAGAACTTGCGCGAGATCCTACTGTCCCAAAGTGTAACGTAAGTGGATTTGCACTTAGCAATGTCAACCTCACAGCAATTGTAGGTTTTCCGTCACTGGACACTGTCCAATTGGAAACACACGGTGCGACTCAATATTTTGTCGAATGCTCTTTGCTAAAGCTGTTGGAGATGCTTCCATCCCATCTGTCATTTTCTTACAAGCTGAGATAAAAAAATATATCGCTAGACACACCTTTGGAGAATTTAGCGAAGTAGCTGGGATTAATATTAGCTGCCTTAATATATTTGTGTCGAGCTCAAAACGCTTCGTCGGTCTATGAAGTGATGCACTTAAAGGGATTTTGGCGTAACACAAAGCACAAATATCTGTCTAAGTGGTTTTAGATCAACCGTATGACCTAACCTAACCTGCAAGATATACTTGACCTTTAACTATATTTTATTTTTTGTACGGTTATGGTTGAGAAATTAAAAAACTTTAATTTAAGTTCACTTAAATTTATACAATACATTATAGTATTGCAATCGCTTCATTATTTTACAATATTTTTTAAAATAAATATTAAATACAAATAATTATAACCAGAAAAAAACATTAAGTTTTACCATAGAAAATTTTATTTCAAGTAATTTCAAGCAGTTCCCGCCAAATAGCCAAGTGTACCCACTCGCTTTCACAATATTTGCGCTCAAATAAATATGCATTCATTTCACAACAATTTATTATTGACTTTCTCTTACGTGATTTTGCCTACAACAGCCACAGTATATTACACCAAAACTACACTTTCCAGTTATCTCCGCTAACTTTCTTGTTACTGACTTTCCTGCATTTCCGAACAACTACCGGACATGAAGTAATATCCTACAAAGTATTTGCACGAATAGATCTATAAGTGGTAAGTACAACTGCACATATATACAAAGCGTCACCACCACCTACGACTACAAAAAATATTTGTAGTAGCACGTGTGATGACGACATTCATTGTTGTCGGCCAAAACGTTGGAAAAATATATGCGCAATTTTATTTCAACGACAAATGAATATGAATTCGATTGTGATTGCTGGCCGACAATGGACACTGTCACACACACACACACACACACACACATGCATACACAAGTGACGTGCCGTAATGTTGAACTCGAAACTTTGGCTTTTAACTGCGAATGCATGCCTGAGTTTGTGCGTTAGTGTGCGCAAGCATACACATACAAAAGCAATCGCATTAACACTCACAAATACACATTGCATGCAAATATAGTGCTTACGTGCATAAGCACACACATACACATACCTATATAGAGAATATGCATGTGTGATTTGTGAACGTGCGCTCGTACTTATGCCATCACTTGAAAGTGAAATGAAGCTGAAAATGATTTTCCATTCGAAATGCATTTGAAAGCGCACTCTACTTGCCATGCACTCAGCCACACACAAGCACGCAGTCGCACAAACACACATATACACACAAATACTTGTATAAAGGGGCGCAACTATATTTACTGCCGCATATACCTATGGCGATCATGTATGTATGCCGAAAAATCCAAATACGTGCTAGCATTTTTTATGTAGTTGTTGTTGTTGTTGCACACTTTTACCTCAATCTTCGGGTGGGCGGAAATTTCATAGGAAAAATGTTGCCAGCACAAATGCCCCTTCATATGCTTTTACTCACACTAATAACCCAACTAATGTATGATGTTGCATATACATGTGTATGCATGTGTGTATGTATAATTTCCACAAGCATATGTATGTGTCTGTGTGTCGGTATACTCGTGCGTGCGCCATTTGGCTTTTGTAGTCTCCATCAGGCGGCGACTTATTGAGTTTTACTCTTTGTTGCTGCATAAGTTGCATGTAGCAAGCAAAAATCGTATGTTGCATGCATGCCAAATTTCGACCAAAGCAGATTTCAATTGCAGTAACACAAAGGCGCTTAACGGTGAGTACCCATACTACCAAGCGTCGGAGAGTGTGTGTTGCATAGCGGCATTTGCATTTAACTGCATGTATGCGTGTAAATGTTTGTGTGTGTGCTGGCAAAAAGCATTCGTTATTTGCATGCACAACGCTTACGGGAAATTGTGGTATACTTTATTGTAGGCGATTGCAAAAATTTATTAGACACCTTCGGCTGTGTGGATGCAACAAGCTACCATAGGATTTGTAAGTAATTTTTCTAACGGCTTATAAAGTTTTTGGCTAGTTGGAATTTTTCGGTTGTGGCTTCATGTTTTACCGTTTGCCAGATAAATTGGGGTTTTAAGTAATTCTTATGCGTTTTGTGCTTGCTCAGAAAGTTGTGGGGCAAGAAAATTTTAGATAACTAGTACTTTTTGTGGCGATATGTTATGTTACGTCAAGTTATGTGATGTCATGATATGATTTGCGTTGTTTATGCTTTATTAAGGTAGGTTATGTTATGTTTTGTTTTGCTATATTAAGTCAAGTTATGTTATTTTGTGTTATGTTATGTTTTGCTATGTTGTGTTTCTATTTTATCAACTTTTTGTTGTTCATACATATTTATTAAGTCATGCTATGTTCTGTTATGTTATGTTACCTTATGTTATGATATGAAAAGTTCTCTTTTTAACTAACTTTTTGTCGCTATTAGCTTAACTATTTATATTATGTTATGTTATGCTCTGTAATATTATTTTTTTTAAATAATTTAACTTTGTATTGGTTCTTCCATTATAATTTATGCTATGTTTTGTTATGTTACGGTATGTAAAGTTATGTTATCTCTTGCTATGTTGTTTAAAATGTTTCCTTATTTTACTCTTTGTTGCTTATAGTATACTTATGTATGTTACGGTATGTTCTTTATGTTATGTTATGTCGTATGAATTGTCTAATAATTTCACATGTTGATGCTTATGTAAGTCTTAGTTACTATTGGTATGGCTAACTTTATCCAATTTCTTCCGGTTCTATTTTATTTCACTATAGATAATTTATTTTATTTTTAATTTAATTTAATTTATTTTATTTATATTTTATTTTATTTTATTTTATTTTATTTTATTTTATTTTATTTTATTTTTTGTATTTTATTTAATTTAATTAAATTTTATTTTATTTTACTTAATTTAATTTAGTTTAATTTAATATAATTTAATTTATTTTATTTTACTTTATTTTATTTCATTTTATTTTGTTTTATTATATTTTGTTTAATTTCATTTTTTTAAATTTAATTTAATTTAATTTTATTTTATTTAATTTTATTTATTTTAATTAAATTTAATTTAATTTTAATTTTTAATTTAATTTAATTTTATTATTTTAATTTAATTTTATTTAATTTTATTTTATTTAATTTTGTTTAATTAAATTTTATTTAATTTTATTTTATTTAATTTTGTTTAATTAAATTTTATTTTATTTTGTTTTATTTTATTTTATTTTATTTTACTTTATTTCATTTTACTTTATTTAATTTAATTTTATTTGTTGTTTTTTCACATAGTTTTATTTATTGTGAATACTCTGCAATAAGAGTAATTTTCGCTACCGTTAGTTATAAATATGCGCAACGACTCACCCGATATAAATGAAATTTCCGACAGCATAATCCATTTCACAGCAAAATATAAATTGATTTTCAAATATCTACCAACGCGATGATGTAATTTGATAGTGACATCGCGCGCGTGATCCATTACGGTGTCTGGCATATAAGAGAATTGCACCGGTTCGCCAGAGAAGTGTCGTCCACCAATACTAAAGAAGACCTTAGCACGCACGAATACCTTTGATGGTGTTAGGAATAAAGTAAAAATTGCATTAAATAATTTTTGGTTTTCTATTTTTATTTAAATGGAATAGAAGTGTTTAATTTTAGGTGATTTAATAAATTTTACTAACAAAATATTTATTTTTGTTTAAATATATGATGTTAAGTAAAACTTTACTTAGTTACTTCGCTTACCTGCACATCCTTAGTGAACATATTATTTGTATGTAATATTATCGCACTGAAATTTCGCACAGTATCGAATTCGAAAATAATTTCAACTGGTTTGCCATTCAAATCGGGCGTATCATTGCGCCAGCCAATCCATTCGTAGCCTGCAAAAAATTCATAAAAAATGGGTAATTTATAATTATAATACAATAATTATATGTATATAATAAATAAAACTAAAAAATGCTATGCAAACTATGCAAAAACAAATTTTTTGGAAAAAGCATTTCAAATTTAATTTTGCACGCGAAAAGAAGATGAATAGACATTCATTAGGTAGGTATGTATGGTATTTTTGAAACCATAGTGACTAAAATCCCTACGCTCTATTCTATCCTTTCTGAACCATCCTATGCTCTTAATGAAGTTCATCACTTCAATAGGCTTTATATTTGTAATTTCCGCCAAGAAATCCTCGACCGATAGTTGCGAATATTTTCCTATACAAAACCTATCATTCGCATAGAAGATGTTCTGCAGCCTCTTATTTTGCTACCTATTGGAAACTTCTCAAAACAATCGTTGTATGGTATTCACAGACTGCTGGCATATCTGACTTTTTAGCACTCCTACTAGAGTTCTTATGTCATTCCTTTTGAATTGCAATAGTCGGCCCGTGCGCCCATATTCCATTCACGCCATGTTTGTCTGGTTGTTGAACAAGTCAGTGATTGTTTTCACCAAGACTTAGCTATAACTATAAAATGTTTGTCGCTTAAATATCTGCAAGTTGCCAGAGGTATATACAATATATTCCTCTTTTATCGGATTCTTATTGTAAGGTGGTGTTTGTTCTGGTTAGTTCATCTGCTATCACTATGTCCTGGAACCCATTGCAAGTTTATCTTAAAATATGATCGTTATCATCCGAGCAACCCTAAGAGACAATAGTAATTTCAAAACCGCTTGACTAATATAAATATATCTTCTGTTGTAAGCACCGTCTTTGTCAGAGAAGGAGGCTTTCTATAATTGTTGTGATCTTCGCTTGGAAGAAACTACAGTGAACTGGTTAGTCGGTAGGCGATCCTGGTATCTAATTATGCTGAAAAGACGCCACCTCCCACTCGATTATTCTGTTTGGATGCGTCTGTAAAACTAATTATTTCTGTGCCTTTGTCCACTTCACTCCTATCAAACACTCTTCCGGCGGGAAAGGCAATATTCGGGACCGAATAAAAGTAAAGCGTAACGAAAATCAGTGGTATTGGTTAGAAACGGGAACTTGCTAAGTATATTAAAATGTCTCTTATTTCAGCAGACTTATAGGGAGGATTCTCTCTTTCTGTAACACCAAATTTATACATAAATAAAACAATCTAAATATATAAATTTTCTGCCTGCCATTACTTTTCAATATTTAAAATTTTTTTCTTAAAGCTTTTAAATATACAAAACTCAGCAATTCTGTGTTCTATAAAATGTAAATAACTTTCTTGAAAGCTATCATCCGACAATTCATTTACCTAAGTTTCGAGCTACAGAAATTATTTAATACTCGACTTGCCTTCCTTCCAAAGGATTTCGTGCGTGAAATCTCCTAGTCTCCAAGTATTAATATATAAGAAACTTATTATTGCCTTTATTTTTTGATTTTGCTGCTTCGTGTTTTCATAAAACAAGAAAGGAGGTTAAATATTTTTACAACAAACGGCACAATGTACCAACCACCCGCTGGCGGCAATGACTTTCAATGAAATCATAAATTCCAGCACATGTTAAATATTATGGGTTAAATGCCATTGCAGCACCACACAACCCCAACCGTCGAGTGCGCTGTCAGTTAGCTCACCTGTGTTACGCACCGTTGCTTGCTCGCTCATTAGACGCATCGTAAAATTCAAAACAAAAACAATAATGCATAGGTAAAAGCAAAGTGGGGCGATAGTAGGGGCTGAGCAGCTGAAAATAATTTGCCTTCCGCCAAGTTAACGCCGGCAGTAGGGGAACCTTAAATAACTGGAACAAACAAAGGCTATGGCAACAAACTGTCAAACGAAAATAAATGAAGTTTTTGTTAGCCGAACGGTTGGCTGGGGGACGTTGAGCGGTTGCACACGAAAATAGCTAAAACACGCCCACCAGTAAACGACGAGTGCGTCACGACATTTAAACCTTTCTTGCTAGCTTGTTTACACAGAGGGGTGGTGTAACGACGAGCTTTGTTTAACTAGGCAAAGGCAGCAACTCAAATTTTGGACGACAAAAGTCTATTGTAGCCGTGAGCAAACCTCACCTGTATTACTGTTAGGACTTGCCTTAAGCGTAAACAGTAGAGAAATCAGTGAAGACTCGAGCCAGGCGAACAAGGCAAGCACGCTATATACCGAAATAGTTGGGGGAAAGCAAAAATTTTCGAAAAATGTGGCAGCATAACAAATACGTAATAAAAACGTTGCATACTTTTACACGGCAAGGCATAAAAAAAACGAACGCACAGCGTTGCATTCAACCTAAAGTAACTGAATGTCGAAGGGGCGCTGATGGCTGGGTTTGCTCGAAAATGCTCAGCACTTGCGCTACTTGCCACTGAGCGCATAAAAATTATAACGGGATTGCAGCTATAGAAAATCTTTGAAACCACCTCCACTAGAGAGAACGCGCCTCAAAATCAGCACACCCTCAAACCCTTCGCAAAATATAAATAAACAAACTATTCGTCTGCTTGCATGAAACAATAATAACTTGCGAGTCGTTGAACAACTTTGCGCATAAGAGACTGGGAGTAACGAGGAAATATTTTTTGTAAGCCCACAAAAGTGCGCGCACACCAACAAATGTAGAAATATTTACAGTGAGTGAGGTTGGAAAGTCAGAAAAAAGAAATAGAATTTTTCGGGGAACCACACTGGAGAAATGCCGCGTTTTTGCTAATAAAATGGGGAGCAAAAAAAAAAATCAGAAAACAAATAATCATGTCACAACAACAGTAAAATCGTGAGGTCCTCCGTCTACAGCACATCTCTTATATATAAGAGTAAAAATAGTCACATCCAAACTATTGATGAACGCGTCTTGGCTTACAGCTTGGCGCGCCAAATAAAGCAGAAAAAACTCGTAAAGAAAACAATAATAATAATAACAACGACTTGGCGTCTCATTGAAAATCAATAGTGACGAATTCAATATTCAGCCACAGTATGCATGCCATGTGGCTTCCCACAGCCACAGCTTTTGCTTCAGCGTCTTTTGTTCCATTCATATTGGACTGACTGTGCCTGCGGCTTGCGGCAGTTGGGCACATAGCTGAATTGGCATTTAGCTTTCCGGTAGCGGTAGTAGTGGAGCCGTCTCTCATTGATTGTTGTCGCATAAAATGGACAAATTATGCGAGCATACAGCCGTCTTCAATGCCCCACCCCGTCCTCACCATTATGGTGCTGTATTGGCGCAAGAATGCTTGTTCGCCAAAAATTCTTAACTTCATTGTGTTCATTGAAGCCAACACTGCTGCCACTGCTGCATACCAGTTGTGGGTTCGTACCGACCATGCTCTTAAAATTAAAGCGTGGATCTATTGAATTAAATTTTTGCTGCAAATTGAGCAGTTACGGAACTTTTTTTTGTGGATTTTTTGTTTTGTTGGCCTCTTAGTTATAAGAAAAGTCATAGTCAGTGGATCGATTTCACTCTCTAAGAAAGTTTAACTAAGCGCTTGTAAGATATTCTCTTAGTCGTATAGCATTATTCACTTTTCTTTCCTCTCAACAAGCTTATTTTTGGCGCTTTAAAATATATTCCACACGACTTAGTCAGAAACCGTATCTCTACTACACCTTACCGGACCTTAAGCTATACATGACGGCTATGAGTGCTCTTAAATCGAGAATTACGAATATACACGAATCAGGAGATCGTCTCAACTGAACCTGTACGCCAAATTTATGGTGACGTGCATTAAACGCAGTTGAAGTCCTGCCAGGGTTTTAACGAGCCGCAAATAAGTACAGCGTTAGCCTGTCAGCCATTTCGGTGATATGTCACTTTTACCTATTGAGGCGGCAAAAAGCTGCTCTCACCAGGACTTTGTCTGACTAATCCATTCCAAGTTTTCAATATACCATAAATTAGAGTCTTATTGGCCGCTATTTTGATAGGCTCTTGTCTAAAATTTTCGCCGACGTCTATGCATATTGCGAGCCGACCTCTGGATAGATCCTTTGTCGCTTTGTTGCCTCACTCTCGTGAATAAGTTCTCCATTGATGCAACCCCGGTAAGGATTGTGGAAGCCATAAGAACCTGTGATATTTAGGAATCTGACGACTCATTCTAGTATACTGAGCTGCGAACGTTTAGTTGTTAAGTGAAGATGAATGTGCCCAACAGAACCTTTAGTTTTCAAGAATCCTATAGCACATTGTAGTATCCCTGAGCAGATGAATGTCGAGCAAAAATATTGTTCGGATACTTCCTTTTTTTCTACCAGACTACAAGTAGTTCGCTGTAAAGTATAGATAGCATCGTCACACTATTTGGGCACAGGGTCCTTGTTTTGCAAAATCGCTCTACCCATAAGGCTTTTAAAAGTTTCCTTAAATATTTGGCTTTCAATTTTGAATAAATGAAATGCTGGATTGAGGTCATCTTAGTAAAAGCTAAGACTTTAGACTTGGTCAAGCCAATAGAAATCCATCTTTGGTATCAATAATAAAATTGTCGAAATTGGAGACTATTATTGGATTTTCATAGGATTTTTGGATTGGGATCTTTTTTACTTTTGATACTATCATAAAAATAGATAAACCATGACTGCAGCTTCGTCTGTAAAACACATACCTACATACAAAAATTAACAAAGAAGCTTTCGTTCCGACTTTCTGTTAAATTTTCGCAAACTTTAAACAACTTTATTTGCATTAAAGTTAGCAAAGAAAACAAGGAAGTTTATTTAAGCTTTTACTCACTCACTCTCACCGCTCACGGCAGCGCGGCAAATCGCCTTAGCAATCAAATGAGCAGAGTTTATGAGTTCCTTTTTGGCACGAGGAAGTAGTACCTAACTGTATTTGGTCTACCAGCCGTCGTCTCAATTTGTACAGACGGCTGTAAGTTAGTATTATTGTCTGTCTGCTGGTATTTCGTCGTTTGAGTGTATGCGTGTGTGCGTGTGACTGTCTGCACGGTAAACTAATAGTCGGTGGCTAACATCTCTCTACATTATTATTGCCAATAAGTAGTAGAGTTGCGTTGAAGCCAACGACCACGAAGCGACAACGCATTCTGTAAATACTTATGTATGTATGTGTGTGTGTAACATGGCAAAATGGTTGCCCCCAACTGCTGCCGCATCCTGCAGTAATGAGAAACTTTTCTACTTAAAATGTAAAGTTTTCAATAATTTCGATTATTGGCGACTGGCCAAGGGAATTCATTTATTTGCATGCGGATGTGTACAAAGCTATATCTAGATAAATATATATGTATATATGTCGGTATATGAATGACTTCTATACAAACATATGTATGTATTGGTATGCGAACGAAGTTTATTTTCAAATAGTTCGTTTATTTCTGCTACTTTTATGTGATTTCGGCGACGATTGTGTTTGTGTGAGTTTGTATGAGACAAACGAATAGTAAACAACTTATCACTGGGGGACTTTAATTTCGGTTAAGGGCGCTTTGATACACGCATTGGCGGAAGCGACGAACTGTTGGCGGCTCACAGCAAGTTGCAAGCGTTTTAAATGTGGCGTTGTGGAGAAAGTGGTAGTTTTTTTAATATGTTTGTATGTGTATGAGATATTGTTGTTGTTGTACGCTTACAATTGAATGCCAGCTTTGCCATAAATTATCAAATAAGCATATTATGTACATTTTACAGTACTATTTTTATTTCATTTAGTGCCGCTTTTTTGCTCTGGACTCCTTGCAAATTATCCTGTCGCAAAAATGATATTCTATATATAGATATATGTATAATATGCTCTCTGAACTTTCAACTTTTCCCAAAAAAAAACTATCGCTACCTTGTTTACACAAGGTTTTTGATTTACAACTTAAAGCATGTCTAAATCATGTTTCTTTTCCCATAAGAAGTATTCAATGTGGGATTTTTTTATATCGATGGCCCTGAAGTGTCAGTTTTGGATTTTTAATGCATTAGAAGAAATTATTGCAAAGTGAAAATAAAAATTAATTCTTATAGGGAATTCAACAATCTATAAAACTAGAAAAAAAACGTTAACTCAGGTTGCAATGAAGCTATAATACCCTTCCCAAATACAAAATATTACTTCTTGTATGGATTTTATCGGTCAGTTTCTATGGCAGCTATATGCTATAGGTGTTCGAGTTGAACAATTTCTACGGAGATTATACCGTTGCTTTCGATAATAATTAATGCCAAATTTTATGAAGATATCTCGCCAAATAAAAAACTTTTCATGCAACTGAACTTGACTCTGATCGATCAGTTTGTATGGCAGTTATATGCCGTGGTGACCCGGTCTTGAGAATTTTTTCGGCAGTTATGCTGTTCTTTTTTTGAAAAATATTCCGTGCAGAATTTCATGAAGATATCTTGTTAATAAAAAAAGTTTCCTATACAAGGGCTTGATCTCGATCGTTCAGTTTGTATAGCAGCTATCGGCTCCGACAAATGCGTTGCTTCTAAGAAAGAAAAGAACGTGTGCGAAATTTCAAAAAATAAAGACACTGAAAAGTTATTCCAGTTCAAAGTCCAACCTTAAGTGGTGAAAATTATTTTTTCTTACAATTTTTGTTACATTCTTTCACAAAATAATGCCACAAATCATCAACAAAGTAAAACAAAAATTCCTGTGTTATTTGTATGAAAACTCAAAGAACACACAAGTTTTAAAATCTAACAAACTAAAAGTTAAAAAAAAGTTGAAAAATTAAAAAAAAAAACAATTGGTCCACCCTAATGCATATGTATTATATTATTGGGTCTCTGTGTTCGTAAATGTCTCTTGGCACGTGTTTTGCTTCGCATTACTAAAAAAATTATTTGTTGTGTTCATCGATGAGGAAATTATTTATTTGTTTGGTGAAAGTTTCTAATTTAGCCGACAATTCATTGTCCTCGCTCGGTGCTCGCGCCTACTCCGAAATGCCAAAGGATGAAATATGAACGCCATACTGCTACTAACTCACTTGCATTGCGCTGATGGCGCATACGTTTGGTAGCAATGCATTCTAAATGTGCTTTAGCAGAACAAATGGCAGTCAGTGGCGGGTTAAATGTCGCAATATATATATACATCATATCCGGCGCAAATACCATTACAGCAAGCGATTGAGCGATAGTGTGCGCGCTTGTGTATATAATCGTACGAAATTTCGCCTTAATACTGTGTAGCACACATACACACACATATATAAGTGAGTTTGTCAAAGGGCAGGAAGAAGAATTGCAAATGGACACGAAAAAGTTCCATTAAACTTATGCTAAACTTTTGTAATTATTTGATACTAATCAGTTTTAATGAAGTATGGGTATATGTTTGTATAAGTGTGTGTGTGTGTATACATGCTTTTCATAACTGTTAAACGTCTGCGCTCCCTAAAACCATTTGCATTTAACTGCTTTTGCCTGCAATGGATATCCTTTCAATTTTCTTCAACCTTCAGAGTTTCTTAAACAAACATCTACACACATATACCTACATATATACAGACACACAAATACAGGTTTAGATATGCACGCACACATATAGCACAACTATAAGCAACCAAATTGATGAATTTGTGCGCAAAAAGTGAAATGTGCGCTAAGCGCCGGCAACATTTTCGAAAGCTATGAAGAAAGCTACGAAGAAATCTGCAATGCATCAGCAGTTTTTCGTCTTACTTGCACACATACACCCATAAATAAAAACATATGCATGTATATCACCCATTTATTTAATGTAAGTCGCATAGCCGTTGCTTATTTAGCATTTGTGCGCTTTAGTTTGCTGGTGTTGCTTTTATTATTACATTTGGGTTAAGGTAAGCAGTTTCCATCAAACTTTGTTCAATTTCATTTATTCAAGTATTTCAGCTTTTATGCACTTGAATTAAGTTAATTTGAGTTTTGTGTGCCAACTTTGCGGTGCGGTGCGGTGCAGGGAAATTTGCAGATTAAACTGAGAAAGTAAGATTGCTTACAGCTCATGTAGTAAGGCAATTTCTTTAATAAAAGTTTGGTGCATACATACATATATAGTTATGTAAAAAGTTACACCTAAAGTTAAAAAATACAAAAATTTTAAAAAATCCCTTAAGGGAAATTTGATCAAATGTTGTAATATTAAATATTTTAAATTGCATAAGTTACTGACATACTTTTAAATAACAAAATCTAAATTTCCCCGAGAGGGAAATTTTTAAAATATAAAATTTAATCAAAGTTTATTATTTCAAGCTCCATAATGATAAACTTAAAACGCCAAAAAAGCGAGATAGAGAGATAAGATAAGATAGATAAGCCGAATTTGCTAAATTAAAGGACATTAAATAAAAGTATGAGTAATTTAAGTTTACACATCGTATGTATACAAATATAAAATACTTTTTCAAAGCTTGTAACAAAATTGCCAATAGGTTAAAAATTATCACATATTAACGGTAATTTGGGAACATTTTAGGAAATTTTATTTGGTTTAAGTGTATTAGTCCTTACAGCTTATTTTTAATGATAAACACATATTTCCTAAAAAGGGATATTTTTTAAAAGTATTATTGATATTTAAGCAATTCATATGCTATCAAATCTCCTAAAATTATTTGACTAAAAAACATTCCAGAAAGGTATATTTTTTAAAGTTATTATTTCTAAGCAATGTATGCTATAAAATCTACTAAGGGCTATCAAAAATACATAAAATTGGTATTAAATTTTCTTTCTTCTGTTTTACTTAGACCTCTCCTTTTCTAAAATACCAACTCACCTTTGCCAAAACCATGTATATCAGTGCGGAAATTATCTTTGCCCTTTTGACCATCCACCAGTTGACCCAATCCATCAACAAAACGATCACCTTGCTCATAGCCATCATAAGTCTTGTCTGACAAATCGACTTCCATGCCACGTTGCACGCCTTTCGGTATGCTATACGATACGATACCCTCTGCAAAATAGAATAGAAACAAAACACACATAATTTTAGCACAAGCGTCAACATAAATTAAAATTTAAATGAAAGACATGTGGGTATTTAGCTTTAAGAGAGGCAAATACTTTAATATATAGTGTGGTAAATAAAGTAAGAAATGAGGCGTACATGCAAGTCAACCATATTTTCGGTCATACTAGTTTATATTGCTGTTTTTGGTTATACCAGTGAGGCATGAGACAAGCGCGTAATAGTAGACATTGGGACATGTGTTTAACACACACACACACATGCATGTGCGTGGGCGACGCGTTGCTGACGAAGACAAACGACTGATGAGATATTGCTTCCCCTTCTAAAGGATATTTCTTTCCTCACTTTGAATGTGGATATATTCACACGAGCTTGCATATGTGCCTCTTTGTATGCATTTGCAGCTGGGGTTGACTTTCCATAAACCATATTAAATTACTAAAATTTCTGCGTATTTAAAGTTGATAGTTTGGCGGGTATTTTTGTGGAAACACTACTATGGTTGCGGCAGACAGACTATGAGCGGGTATGCCTTATTTGTTTGGAGAAAGTTTTAAATAATATAATTTCAGAAGTAATTTAAGATTATTGTTATGTTCAATAAATGATGAGATATAATTTTGGTACTTGAATTTAAGATAAAGGCTTTTTAGAATAAAGATCTAAAGATAGGTAATTTCTTTTTTATGAGTTACAACATTTTTAGAATATTTGTTTATGATTATTAAGTACACCCAGCATATCAAATTAGTGATCAACTTAAAAATATCTAAAGGGAGATTTTTCAACTGACGTTATTATTATAATATAGGCCTCCAAAGAATGTTTTAAACGCAAAAAAAATCGAAGCCAGAAAAATATATTTTAGGGAAATTTTTCAGTTGAAGCAGTTATCACAATTTAAACATTCCAAAGACAGTTAAGGCGTTTCAAACACGCTAAACAAATATTCCCAGTTCAGGGAAATTTTCGACTTTGATCAAATTATAGGAAATCTTGCTGATTTCAATACTTTAGCCAGCTCATGCATATGTAAATGTAAACTTATATTTTATAACTAACCATTTAACTATAATTTTATATCTGTAAACAATATAATACTTGTACAAAATAAAACGTAATATTTATTTAACAAAGCCAAAATTATAAAAATTTTTGTTTCTGAACCGTCAACAGCAACATGAATTTCCATTTTGTTCATTTCCTTTGTGTGTGTTGGCGGAAAGCACACACGCCACAATAAGGCAATGTGGCATGTCATGCAACACCCACAAACAGCAGTGAAATGTGGGCACTTACACACACTAACAAAACTATGTGTGTGTATATTTACATTTATACTTTTTTGCGGATTCTTAATGTTGACGTTTTTCACTTTTTGTCGGTTTGACAGTCTTTTGTTGCATAACCGAAAAATATAGCATTCACGCATGTTACAAGGGGTTAAATGGCGTTAAAGTATGAAGAAGCGACAACAACTACAAACACCAACAATGAAATGCCACCAACAGGGTAAGAAGTCAAAAGAGAATAACAATTTCATAGTTATGTATAAAACACATACACACATACATATTTAGGCATGCTTGTACGAACACCCAACAACCATAACAATGTTCATGATGACAACGGCATTGCCGACAGGAACAACAAAAGCCGCTCATTTGTTTCGCTGCAGCGCGTCCGCCAACAGCGACAGCAAAGATTCGTGGCAGGACAGACATGACAGTACGCCACCACTACAACAACAACAACAACGGTAACAATTACAAAAACAACAACAGCATATCAGCTGTTAGTGACAACAACTACAAGCAGCATGCGAATATTAAAAGAAAGCAACAAAAATTGGAAAAAAAAAATTGCTAGGTTTTAAAGGGAGTAGGAAAAATAATGCTGCCATTCTGCATGTTGACACGCAATAAAATCGCATGCTAACATGAAAATGACAGAGCGCGCGCTAAAACAACAGCAATGACCATGGCAGTGCGCTCACGGCAACAATGACAACCAGTAATAATAACTACAAGGCAGCTACAACAACAAATACACACGTATTTGTAAAGACAGTAGACATGTTGTAAACGTAAAGTCGAACGCGTGTTGCCAACTATAGATACATATATACATACTTAAATACTTCTGCTACATACATATATCTGTGCAAATACAGCTGTGCTGACAGTATAATATGGAAAGTGAATTTTTGCCATCTACTCGTATAACGAAAGATTCGGTAATGACTACTGTGTGGTTAAATAAATATAGTATAAAATTACGTATGTATGTATTTATGTATGTATGAATTAATTGTGGAGCTAAATTCTTAAACCATTCGGTGTTGCATTAAATAAATATGAAATTTTCAATTGAAGCAAATGTATGCAGTTATCTTAAATTAACATTTCTTATAGCAGTAGTTTAAAAATGATTTTAGCAACTTGCTTTACACCCATTCAAAAATGGTTTTCAGCACTAAAAATATAACATGTGATTAAACTGAAATCAAAAGAGCAAAAAACTATGATTACAAAAAATTACCCTCTAGGGTAATTTATTTTTTAAGACGTCAAAAATTCAGAAAACAGTTACAAAAACAAAATATCCCTTTTAGGGAAATTTTATTTTTTGCGGATATAAAGCATAGTTGACCTAATTGTGTATTTTGCGTTGTTTAAAGTTTCATTCAAGTAGTAAAAATCTAAGCAAGATTTCAAATATTTGACATATGTGGTTTAATTATGTATGTACAGATATATAAGTACGAGTATGCATATTATTCAAGTAATCAATAGCGCAACATATTTTACAGCTTTTACTTATTTCGTTGGTTGTACTTAAAACCCAGTCACTTTAATTTAAGACCAACACTCGAAAGCTTTCGCTTTCTGCTACATTCAAAATATCCAACAAGCGCATTTGCTGGCTTGCAGCGCAATTTAAATAAATAATATATAAAACATATTATATCCTTGAATATCCTCTCCTTTCAATAGCACAGGATATGTTTACAAGCTGCCAGCCTCAATGCTCATCAGCACTGATGCCGGATTGTAGGAAGTAATGCGTAATGCCGACGTATGCAGTTTAATTTATATGTATGCATGTACTTGTATTTACGAGTATGTATTTTGTACTTGTATATGTGGGTACATATGTTGATTTGTATATGAATATATTATCAATGCAACATAAAACATTTAATATTTCACAACATATAAATCCTCCATAAGTTTTAGTTGTTTAATGTTGCTGCATTTGTGCTTTTATGCATATACCATACATATATATATATTTAAATATATATACGTATATGTTTCCGCATTATTTTATGTAGTATGTATGCTTTTAATTCTCGCGGTCAAGTACAGTATGTTTGCAATTTTCATAAATAATTTCCACAGGAAAATCACATAAATAATTCTGACTTCCGTTCATTTAGCATGAATGTTCAATGTGCATATTTATGAGTATATATACATGCATATGTACATATATTATGGATATATATGTATATACATATGTATGTGCTACATAAATTCATAAGTAAGTGCGGCAGCGTGCAACACACACAATTGTCCGTGAAGGCATTGCTGATTATAATTTATTTATTCCACGCATTTGCCGCTGATTTTATGACAATGCTTGCAATAATATTTGTGGAATTAATACGCGAGCACACGCATGTACAACATGTATATAAATATATGCTTTTTTGGTTAAATTTATTTTGTGGTACGCAATAAAATTTTAAAATTTGTGAAATAATTATGAAAATTTTATGAATATCATTTTATAGCGGTTCAAAATATGTGTATCGCCAGGGTAATAATAGTATACAGTAGTGATTACAACTAAAGTGGAGTAATTTGGTATTATAATGCACTTTTAGAAAAGTATAAAAATGTAGTCAATAAAAAAAATTAAAACTGTTTTCAAACCATGTTCCTGAACAAAGCTATTCATTGCAGACAGTAAAAATTAAAAGCAAAAAAAAAGACAACAGGAACGAACGAGGATCTATATTAGACCGAGTACTAACAACTTAGCAACGGTTATCCAGATTATTAAACATTATTTCTGCTGTCATAACAGCAACAACAAAAAGTTTAACAAACATTTTTATAGCTTAATTAAAGGAATATCACTCAACTTTAACTAAAACTTATATTGAATAGTCACTTAACTGCTGAACAAAAAAATTCTCAGAGGGTTAGCGAAAACTTGCAAGCTTCTTAATTAAATAGCCCAAAGGCTTCTGAGGATTCTGGATTACATTTTAGGCTTTTTAGTTACTCTGAGCGACTTTGCATGAGCATCAAGCAATTTATTTACCGCCTACGCAAGTTTGCAACTCGCCAAAGGAAGTTCAAATCAACTTGATTTCTTCAATTACAAGCGGCGAACTTATTCTTCGAGTATACTAAGCGGATGCTAATAGAAATGGTTTCTGAGCTAAGAGAGTAGTATCAACTGCTATGACCTAATCTAATCAATGAAATGAGCTACAATCTTCTTTTTTTCAATATAGTCAAGGCCGAACAAATGATGGTCTTCAAAATTCATCACCTTATCTAAAATGCTGTGTCAAGTTCGACATCTAGTGCAAAACTTGATATATATTTTGTTTGGAATCATACTATATATATTATAAAAGGCTGTCAATGTAACTAATTTAACAACAATTGGTGAGGATGAACATAGAAATGAGCATGAAGTTGGTAAATTAGCAACAGAGCAGATTAATATAATATTATATAATCTCAGATAGAAATTGTTGAGAGCAATTTGCATTATTTTCCCTGTTTGGATGATATTTTAAAGGAAATTTTTCGTATCTGAGTGACAGTACTCCTCTTTTTCAACATCTAATAAAATAAATAGCATTAATTCCAGCTTATGTTTCCGGTTCATCTCATATAAAACAACTTGTCTCCGATCAAATGGCCGATTTACTAAGAAACCAATATGAAAGTTCCTACGAATGTGGAAGTTTTAATCAAATAAATTCAGACTCTAATCTATTGTGTTGTTTAAAATTTGTTAAACATGTGAGTGCAACACTCTTCATGAAGTACTGCATATGTGCTGAGACCTGAAGTTTTGAAAATCTAAATACTTGCCACTAAACACTTAGGAACCATATTATTACAAATTTCCCTTCTATGTATCTAAATATAGAAACGGATATTAGTTTGTGTTTGTTGTTTTCTTTAATAAAAAATGTATACAGTTAAATATATTTCATTCATATGGTCTGTTAAAAATTTTTCTAACAAGAAAATTTTCTTATTTTTTTTACTTTATATGTGATAGTTTCGGTTAATATTTTCGAGCGTCTGTCATTAACATAAATATTTCAAGAGAAAATTATAGTACTACAAGTTCAGTATAATTCAGCCAGCTGATGTAATTTTGAAAATTTTACAATATTTGTCCAAATTTGTGCTTAATTAAAGTACCAATGACCTCTTGACTTCAGCTACAAGTTCATAGGTGATACATTTGATGCGTGATACACATGAGTCCTTGCTGCGAACTGTCGTGACCTGCGTTCAGATGTGGCTGTCTGATATTCTCTCGCTATAGAAATACCTTCTTACTTGAACTTTAATGTATTTAAACACCCACATCCTGTATGTTTGTCTTGTCTGTCAAAACACGCACACTTACCGAGTATCATTAAGTGTAATTATGTGATTTTTGGTAATTACATGAAATTTCATATCAACGACCAGCAAGTACAATGCAATAGCATTAATGTTAAAAAGTACAAATGCACAGTTTGAACAACAACAAAGTATGCATTTTGATGAAGCTTTACGGATAAATATGCCCCTTTGCGCTGGTGCGATTAGTAATTTTAGTCCACATTGTGCTTTATATGCACACACATGCATACATGCCTGTGCATGATTAAAAATGTAGATATATTTTAGGCGCGTGGACACGTGTGCGATTATATTTCGACGTATTGGGATTTTCGAAAATTTCCTACGTTCATTGAAATTGAGTGAAATTTTCGCTTGCTCTCATGGGCAAACATATGTAATAGTATGCGCGCATCTGTTATCCCCTACGGCAAAGGATAATATAAATGGCACTCATTAGGTGTGCTAGTATGTTTGTGCGTTACGATAATTACGCAGTTCCAAATTATATGATGCATTGTTGTAATTGTACAGGTTTTTCGCCTTTGTGTAACGTGAAAATATTTGCTGCATTTTCAATAATTTCACATTGAGTACGTAAATATGGCACATGTATTAGGTAATAATGCCATTGAGCCACCACATTGACTATATCTATTATTTACGTTTTTAATTAACACACAGGTGACTAAAACATGTACGAATTTTTGTTTAATTGCTTGTATGCGAGCGTATTCGCAGTTATTATAATGGATTAATACTTTTGGAGATAAAATATATGGCATGAGCCGTTTTAACACCTAGCAACCATATATTCTATGAGCGAAGGATTATTTTGCGTTGTAATAAAAACGTAGGAGAATTTTTGTGGAATGATAAAACTTATATTAATTACAGATTCAAATATAAGAAATAAAATATTAATTAATTCAAATTACTTTAGAATATATTTATAACTATAGATTTTATTTGATAAACACTAAAATACAAGAGTTTTGCAGCTTTTTTAATAATTTATGCACTGATTGATATTATTTCTGATAATTTACCATTTGAAATTTGGATTTAATTTTAAATACTATAAAACAACGTGATATAAAGCAGCTTGTCATAATTTAATAAAATTTCGTACTGCTTAAAAGTTATCATTGAAAGGTATATTTTAGAAACTAACTTGATGAGATGTATATTTGCTGGATATAATATTCTCTTCCACTTGTTATATATTATATACGACTTCCCCCGACATTTTTCTTTTAAAGGTGGGTGAGTGCTAGTAAATTATGTGAAATATGCAATAATTATGCAAAACAATCCTCAAATGAGTTTGTGTTTAGACATTTTTTAAATTGTTTTAGTTGAGGTATAAATATCATCGATCAGTGGAAATATATTGCATAGGCAAATTACTAATACTAGGATTGTTGTGACTCTCGTTATGAGAAATGAAATACTTCTTTAAATTATTTGTGAAAGCGTAACAAGCAGAAAACATTCATATTTAAAAATTTCTTGATACACCAATAACACTTTCATATTCTTAAATGGTTTGTCGAATTTATATGTATATATTATATATATATGTAATTATATATTTAAGCCCTCAAATTTTAAGCCCTAAGCTTACTTTCAATAATTTGGTTTGCCGAAAATTTGCAAAAAATATTACTTTTCTAGGTTCACAAATTTTTACCAACGAGGTAAAGGCAAACATTTTTTTTATTTTTTTAGCAGAATGAAATAAATATTGTGCAAAAACACCATTGTTTTAAAAATTTCCCAATACAAAATTTAGATTCTTTCGAAGTGCAAATTTCTTAGCTAAAAAATATTTATGGCTTATGTATAAACTTTTAACAATACGCAGAAAATTTGCATTAGTACTACTTTTCAATGTGTACAAAAAATTTCCCAAATTACAATAGCATAAACAACATTTATTACAAATTTGTCTTTTTAAGTATAAAAAAGTATATATTAAGCACAAACTCCATTATTTTAAAAATATCCCTTCTATTAAGAATATCCCTTGCTAAAGAAATTTTATATTTGTTTGTATTTTAAGTTTTTCTCACTTACAACGTTGTAGTAATACATATATTTCATTCGTAAGCGTTGTTTAGAAATATCCCTTAATAGGGAAATTTGGTTTTACTTTATATTAATTATTATAAAAAGTTTTATTAATTTTTTTAATTTTTCATTTATTACAAATTTGAGTTTTAGGTATAAAAAAGTATA
Organism: Bactrocera oleae; assembly: GCF_042242935.1. Lineage (NCBI taxonomy): Eukaryota > Metazoa > Arthropoda > Insecta > Diptera > Tephritidae > Bactrocera > Bactrocera oleae. The sequence continues at coordinate 78,831,907 of NC_091537.1, forward strand.
TATTACGAACAAATTTTATTATATTAAAAATATCCCTACTATAAAGAATATCCCTTGCTAAAGAAATTTTATGTTTGTTTGCATTTTCAGTTTGTCTCAATTGAAACTTTGTAGTGATACATATATTGCATTCGTAAGCCCTAAAAAGGGAAATTTTTTTTTACTTTATATTTATGTTTTCTAATAAAAGATAAAAGATGCTAAAAAACGGTAAAAACTGATTTTAGTTCATTTAACAGATGATCAAATAGTTAATTCAGTTAGTTTTTCCCATGATTCAATATAAACTAGCAACCAGATTATTTAGTTTTTAGTAGAATACGCAATATCTAGTGCTTTCATAATCACCATCCTATGCATTTTTCTGGTGATTTGAGTTATTACTGACAAACATATTTTGAGAAAAAGTTGCAAGAGTACCAGTAAATATTTTGTAAACATTTAATTAAAGCAAGTAAGGAAGAGCTAAGTTCGGATGTAACCGAACATTTTATACTCTCGCAAAGTCAAATGGTATATTCGTTTTAGATTTCTTTGTGGATCTTGCCACCTTGTTCTATGTTGACCGATATTTTTCGGTAAAAAGTCAGCTATAGACACTGGGGTCTACATATTCATTACCTAGGGGCTGGAACAGTTTTGACTCGATTTAGACAATTTTTGGTTACAGGGTGGCATACTCCAAACGCATTATTCACGCAAAGTTTTACCCCAATACAATCATTTTTGCTTGATATGCATAGTAAAAAGTGACAGAATCAGATGGAATTTAAAATGATGTTATATGGGAAATAGGCGTGGTTATAACTCGATTACGCCCATTTTCACATTATAACATAGAAATATCAGAGGAATATTATAAACCGAATATGGTTGGAATCGGTTAAGCAGATCGCAAGATATGGGTTTTCACCTAAAAGTGGACGGTGCCACACCCACTGTCCAATTTTAAAAGCGGTTCCTATAAAGTCATATCATACCATCTCAGAGATAAAATTTAATGTCTCTGGCGTGTTTAGTGTCTGATTTATCGTGCTTTCAGTAGTTTTTAACAGTACCGTTATATAGGGAGTAGGCGGGATTGTCACCCGATTTCCCCCATTTACACACTGTCGATAGAGATGATAAAAGCATTCGTTTTCAGTGAATTTTGTTCTTATTGATTTAGCGGTTTAGGAGCTTTGCACATTAAACCTATTAGTGGGCGGGGCCACGCCTGCTGGTGTTTCTTTCTAATGTGATCCTGTATACCAAATCACAGTCTTGTATCTTATTGTGAAGCTTAGTTATGGCAATTTATTTGTTTTTGATTAATGGCGTTTTGTGGGCGTGGCAGTGGTCCGATTAACACACACATATCAACCCTCTTACGGTACCAAGTTTCATAAAGATATCTCAATTTTTACTCAAGTTACAGCTTGCACAGACGGACGGACAGACGGACGGACAACTTGTCTCTTGATGCTGTTCATTTACATATGTGTAGCCCTATATCTAACTCGATTAGTTTAAGGTGATACAAACAACCGTTTGGTGAACAAAACTATTATACTCTGTAGTAACCTGTTCCGAGAGTATAAAAATATTATTGTCTGATGGCTAACAAGCGCCAACCCATTGAAGTCTATATGAGGCTGATTTTCTGAGCAGGTATTTATGTGGGCGTGTGTGTATCTATGTGTGCGCATTTATCACTGCATCAGTTGAATGGAAAAGTGTTGTATTAAATCAAACAAATTTAATTACTGCTCATAAATCTATGTTCAAATGTAAGCGCTCAGTTCAGCAAATCTATTTCGGACGTGAGTGGTTGTATACGTGTACATATGTATATGTGTGCGTGGTTAAGTACATTTAAATAGGCGGGGGTTTTATGGCAAAGTGCATTAACGGAAATAACAACTAGCGTAATTACATGCAACCACGGTGAAGCATTACTAATCGTTAACAAATTGTAATCATAAATTATTGGAAAAAGTGAAATGAAAACCCACGCAACTTTGGCTGTGCTGAAGATTTTGAGGCGTATTGTTGCATTAAAATAATTATTTTTTGTTGTTGCATAAAGAAATTGAACACTAAAGAGAAAGTGTGAGAAACGTGTGGCTTGAGTGGCAGCGGTAAGGGTGAGTTTGTAACTAATGTGGGTTGCTGGAGCAGGAAGTTGCACTTAGTGTTTGGAAGACATATTTGGAGGAGGACAAAGAAAAATTATACAATTTATATACTTGTACATATACATATGCCTGCACGTGAAAAATAATGAGGCATTGAAAATTTTAAGAATCCATCAGCCAAGCTAGCACGCAAAAATCCTTAAGAAATCATGCTGCCACACCTCACACCGAAAACGCTGCACAAAAGTTTATGAAAACATTAACGCCATAAAAAAAAAATATATGCAATAAAGCACACAAATGCAATAGCTAATATATTTTGAGGGTTACAACAAATAACGCTAAGGTCAACATGCAAAGCCACTTGAACGTCTTGTGGCATGCAACTGCAGCGTAAAAAGACAAGAAAAATATTTTGCTTGAGTGGAGGGCAAAAGTGCGCCAAAGGCAAAAGCAAAAAAGATTAATGTGAGAATTGAGTAAGCTATGCAAAGTGGGCGGCGTGCAAAGGGGGAGAGCGATGATAAAAAATACTAAAATTGTAGGTAAGTGGCTCCATCTGGCGCTGTCTGTGAAGCCTCGTATGGCGCACCCAAGCGCACAGGCAAGCTCAAATGGACACATTATTCTTGCCTAGCTAGCATTGTTTTTGTTTTTGTTATTTTTTACATTTATTGTACTTGCATGCCGCGATAAGCGTGCACATTTTTTTATATTTTAATTTTTTTCTACCACATTTTAACATATTAAAAGCCTTTTCACGCTTCAACTTTGTGCCGCTTCACTGTGGTTGGCAAGCAATGGTCAATAAACAAATAAGCAAATATAATAACAACGAGCTGAAATAGTAAAACATCATCATAATCACAGTCGTCTGGAGCGCATAAGACGCATTGGTGGCGATAAGCCAAACGTTAAATGTGGACAGCACTCAACTAATGCAAGCGCCTGAAATGTGTGTGCTTGACAAAGGGAGCCAAAAGCAACATTCGTGTGTAGAGAATTACTAGAGTGATGAAAAGAATTGTGTTTGTAAAATTGTTTCTTAATATTCTTCTTACCAAATTAGTTGATATAGAAAGTGAAAATATCCATATTTTTTAAATTAATGTTTAAGTATTTATACATATATGATAGACCATAAAAAAATGCATTAAATAGTAATAAACAAGACACTTTTTTCGAAGGTATCAAATATTCCTCACAAACCTACTGTGAAATTATACCTTTAAAAATAAGATACTCCTACAACGATTTTTAACGATTTAACTCAGGTTCATCAGCTGTATCAATTAATTTTTAAACGTGTTTGTGAAAACTACATTTTTCCTTTTCAGGTTGTGAGATCAATTCTAACAGGGATCTCACTTGCGCAGCTTAGAACGCCGGTCCGTTTTATTAGCTAAAACTCCTATATTTGTGAGACGGTTAATGTAAGTTTCGGCGCACTGCAAGATGACTGCCGATGTTTCAATCTCAGTGTGGCAAAGGCTGTACAATGGAGAAGAAAGTGTCTGGATATTTCCATCTCACCCTCTTCTATTTAACTTTATCAACTTGTAGCCGTCAAGATGAACGTCTATTGGTCAATGTCCAGTCAGAACCCCTATGATTGCGGCAAGATGAACTTTGCTAAGGGCAAATAGTTCAGAAGATCTCATGTGTTCTACTCTAAGTTAAAAGAATCGTGCAGTATTCGATCCGATTACTATCAATTTTTTCTGCATGTTCGGTATATACTTGTCGTTCCCTATATAATGACATATCTGGTTTTTGACCTAATCAAAAATCTAATTTTGGCAGGCTAAAAACAACATAAAGTTTGGATAACATTCAACATAAAAATCGTAGAAATTTAAACAACTTCCGAACGATTAATAAATAATATGTGAAGTTTTTTTTAATTAAAATACCCAAAACGACTAGGCTTTGCCTTTCGCAAGGCAAACTGTTATTAAAATTTGGTGCTGCATACTTGTAGCCTCTTACTTTAATGATAATAACATATCAGCTGTTGTACAATATGAAGGAAACGAATTCCAAATAAACACACAATTTGGTAAAAATTTATTTATTACTTTATATTATTTGCGTATATGCTATTTTACCTCCCACTACTGTAGTTTCACTCATAATCACATATACATATGTACTTATGGGCAACTGCATGTATCTCTAAACACATCTTCGCATTGCTTAGTGGCGTTCAGCTAAGCTGCACTTTACGTCGCTTTAATGTTGTTTACAACTGTTGTTAATGTAGCGAGTTGTTATTGTTGTTATTGCATTTGTCATGCAACACTAGTATTGCTGGCACTGTGTTTATTATTGTTTTTGTAGTCAAGTTACATAAACGTGGCTTAAAATGTGAACTGATAGTGGCTGTGATTGATGATTGCATTTTGAAAGATTTTAATAAATTTTGTTTGATTTTGTTGTTTTTAGATACAATAGTTTTTCGAATGCTTTTCGATTTACTCCTGGCTAAACAAAGCTAGTATGCAAATGTCGTTAGTGTGTTAAAGGTAAAAGGTATTTTATGCGAAATGAAATGTATTGGATAAAAACTTATATTTAAAGGATCTTATACACCTATATATAATATATGTTGTATATTGGGATGGGTCAAAAGAAACAAACAATTTTGTAGAGCAAAGCAAATTTTTTACGACTGTGAGCATTGGAATTTAAAATGATGTTTTTTCATTAAGTTATAAAATTCAAAAGAAACGAACCAATTTGTCTTAAAATAATTAAACTTCAACCGTTAGTACCTTTTCAACGGTACGTTTACGAAGAAACCGTAAGAGAGCATTTTGTAGCGCTTTCAATTTCTACAAAATCCATAAAACGAAATATGTTTTCAATTAGTTGGAAGTGAGATATGAAAATTTCTATCCAATCATAAGATAAAAATAGATAACGGTAAATCGGAGGGCCTTCTTGTTACAATTAGGAGCTGATATTTGAGGAGCCTTCTTAGAGGTAGGGGTGCCTATCAACCAATTTTTCGGAACCAAGCGAAAAAACACTAGTTTTTTTTTACCGTAATATAATTACGCACCGGTTATATATATATATAAATACCTGTGTATCAGTTATGATATTTTTTGATTTATTTTTTACTTATATAATTTTTTTTGTATTTTTTTTTTAATTTTTAATGGTTTACTTTTACAAAAATTTGGTAACCCTGTAGTCAAAAATCAAAAAAAATATCAATAATTTTTTTTAAGAGCAACTAAAATTTAAATATTGAATACATACGTATATACCCATGTATATATGAATCACCATAAATTTATCTAACATTTAGAATTCCTCAATCATATAGATTAAAATAACTCTCAAATTATATTTGCATATTTCCCACCTTCGCTTATCCATTAGTTCGATTATTCGTTTTAATTGTCTGGCATTTAGCTATGAGAGGTTAATTGATTGCACAAATGATAATCGAGCCAGCTTTATTGTGTCTATTTCATACTACATTAAGAAAAAAAAATTTGTTTTCTGAACTTTGACATCCATTTACAATTGATTGTATTGCCAAATACAAAACTCTTGGTTTTTCTTTTGTGTTTGATTGTGGTATTTTCGAGCTAAATTGTGACTTTATGTGAAACAGGATTTATTTATTTATTTTTCTTACTTTACATATAAAAAGCGTTATTGTTGAAGCAGTTCAGCTCATATGATTGATAAACCTAGTTTCCTTTTTTGCAACTTATGTATGAAAATCGCGATATAAAATATTTTTTACATAAAACATGGATATATATACATTAAATTTTTAATAACAAAACATTATAACATTTTTAAAAAATAATGAAGATTTTATAAAAGCGACAGCGGAAGAGGATTTCGGAAAAAAATGCGTAAGCGATTTTTTTTAGAATAATGAAATGTAGTACGAGATATTATAACTAAAGATAAAATTTCATTTAACCCAAACTATTTCCATAAATCTGCATATGCATACATATATATTAGTACAATTTTGGCTGTTTTATTGAAATCTTTCAAACTTATGTCTTGATTACCAATATTTTTCATAACCTACAAAAATTACCCAAAAACAAAAAATTTCCCAAAAAGGGATATTTAAATTTTACTTGAAGTACCTCTTAAAAAACCTCAATTAACAACTCTTAGCCAGAACTTACTATAACTACGCACAAAATAAAAATTACTCAATAAAGGGATTTTTTTTTTTATTTATCAATATACAATATATTCATCAATTTAGTCAATATAAGTTTCCTTTCAACTTATTAAATAAAATATACGACTTTTCCAGAAATTTTTTGTGTTTAGTTTAAAAGTGAGCGGTAAGTGCTAGTAAATTGTGTGAAACATAAAATAATTATACAAAACAATCCTAAAAAGTGTTTAAATTTAGAAAGTTACGAAATTGTCTCGGTCTAAATAAACATATCACAAAGGTCGTTGGAAATATGTTGTATATTTAAATTAGTGACAGCAAAATTGTCCTCAGTCTGAAAATTACTATAAGAGCTTAAAAACTACTTTAAATAATTTATGAAAGTGTAAAAGATTTCAAATATCCAGACTCCAAAACCATGACACATGGGTATTACGTCATAGTCTTAACTGGGTTAGTGGATTTATATCAGAATTTTAGGTTAGGTTTTCCAAATGAAAAATGTTTAGTTACAAAATATTTAGGATATTACGTACTTCCAAAAATAATTATGGTATTATTATCCGAATGAGAATAAACAAGCTTTATTGTAAATTTAACTGTTTTGGTATAAAAAAATATATTTTTTTTAAAAACACCCCTATTTTGTAAATATCCGTTCTATAAAAAATTTGCTTAACAAAATAAATTAAATATTCATTTGCATTTTTTGTTTAGCTTAATAAAATATTTGTAGAGATATATATACAAAATTTCTTTTGTACGTCTTGATAAAAAATATCCCTAAAGAGGTAAATTTTGTTTCATTTTATAGTTTATTCTTAATTGCAGTTCATAAACAGATGTTAAGACAATTTTAGTTTATTTTTCACATGATTTACCTTCATTTAGATTTATTAAATTCTGAGTTTTCAAATTTAGTTTTAGTTTTAAACTATTTAATGTTTGTTAAAAATTTCCCCAATTCATCATTTGCTTTAATTACAATGCTTAACTTATAAAAATAAATTTCCAATTATTTCCTCCACTTCTGTTTACTTTTTTTAACTACACCTCGACCATTTTTTCCGCTCGCATTATGGAAAAAAATTGCATTTAAAATGAAACGCCGAAATGAATTTTTCCACGCTTTAATTAACTTTATGACAAATGAACACTAAAATATGCATGCATTCAATTTTAACCCTTCAAGCAACATTAGCCGCTACACACTTACATTCGTCTAAATAACTCGTAAATTTTTGAGTGAGTTAATGAAAAATTCATAAGAAAAGCCACAAAGACTTAAGTGGAAATCAGCTTAAATGGGAACGAATTTTTTGTTGTTATTTTCAACAAATATATGCTAGGGTTATGCAGTAAGGTTTTGAGGTGGCTAAAATGTGATTATTAAATTCGAATGAGCTCGAGTGTGGGGGGTGTGTAATAATCCTTGCTGAAGTGCTGTTGGTTCAGAAGGAGATTAATGTGACTGAAAGTATTCGCTGGCATATAAGATATTAAAAAAAATGTTTTAGAGTACAAGAGTCAAAATTGTATTCAGTAGCGAAGTGCCTACAAACCCTGTAGAAAAATGATATGTCTATGAAATCTTCAAAATATTAAAAGTCCAAGCTCTACTATAGAGTCGTTATACAGACGCATATTGTATATTAGAAAAATTATTTTGGAATAGAGAAACCATAATTATATTTCGTAGTAAAGTGCCGAACATCCCTTTGGGGAGTAGTAAATGTGAATGAAACTTTAAATTTATTTAAATTCCTGTCCTCTTATAGAGTACCTAGACAGGGGTATACTAGATATTAAAAGTACTTCTAAATAAGGAAATCCATATTTTATTTAGTAATGAAATGTATAAGATCCCTGTGAGGAGTATTTGAGGTCAGTGTGACAATATTTTGTTTTTGTTTTCAATTTAAGTTCTATGGTAGCGCTTTGCAAGACTCAAAATATTTAAAAATTAAACAAATATTCATTTCATTTAGAAAAGCATAAAAGTGACTGAAGAAACTAAGCATATTCAATGGGTATTAAAGTCAAGATTTTAAAATACTTGTACATACATTTAAATTAGTAAATAATGTATACGAAATGATTAATAATTCATTTACTGCTAATATTTTTAGAAGCTCATCACTTGTCTTTGCCGTACTTGATTTCCTAGATAGCCTCTTTAAGTTAGTTAGTCAGTAGTTAAACTCAACTCGTCATTTCCTGTGCTCACATTTGTTTGTAATGAAAGCAAGACTCAAAATAATGATTTTTCATATGTGAAATACATACATATATAAATTGAAATTAAGTTTCATACATACAAACAATATTTTTGTATAATTGTCCAGCTCAACAGTAAGGAGAAATGCCTATACGCATATCAGTATGTTATGAAAAAGCAGCAAATCATTTTATGTTGAGTAATTTGCATATGAAATGTTGCACACCCAAATATAATTTCCGGACACAACATAAGTTGACTCACTCCAAAGAGAATAAAAGGGAAAATGTTTAATGGTGGAATACAGAGAAATATACAAACAAATGAGGGATATTTCTGACTGTCATTAAGATATGTATGTGAATAAGTATACATATATGTAGTTAAGATATTTATATATATATATATAATCATATTCGTATATTCAGTGATGACGGTAGCACATGTAAGGGTAGTAACCACACCAAAAGTTGGAGTATCCATAAAAAGGTACAAAAATATCAAAACAATGTACAACAAATGCCGACACACAGCGCGCTAATATCACCGAAAATAAAATAAACTACAAAGGTTTACCCTTCACGCGCATTACTGCCGAATGCTGACGTATGCTAACCACTGTTGCATACTTTTATGCGCGAATGCATAAAATGGAGCACCTTTCTGCCCAACCCCATGACTGTAAAGACATTTTGTGCCGCTTGTTAAATGCGTTTTCCGTGTCATCACTGCGGAAACACGTTACGCCTACTTTTGCACCAGCGCCCAGTACTTTGCGAGTCTCAACTTGATAGAATTTTGTTTCTACATAAACTCCTAATATAATTTCAACCCTTTGTTGTTGATGTTCTTGCCAAACTTTTGCTCATTTTTTCGCTGTGTAATCATTATATTGCAATGATATTTCAAATATAAATACACACAAAAATTGTATGCATATGCTACTACGCTCTAAAGCATGCTAGACATTAGCAAATTTGCGCTCGCTTGACAGCGACAAGCACGCAAGTATGCATTTTTTTCGGTAGCAAGTGCACATTTGTCTATTGTTTGTCAGCAATTTGCCTTGCAGTCGTATTTTGAAGCATTTCGGATTCACATTGGTTGATTTTCGCCATTGAGACGAAATTGTTATTGCTCTTTTTTTGATTGCCTACACTTTTTTCTCAAATAATTGCATGCTACAACACATGACGGCGTCGTTAGTCTTCTAGCAGTCGGCAGTACCACAAAAAAGGTCTCCAACCACAATAACAATAAACAAATAAATATAGAAATTGACATATGCTGGCAAAAAAAATAAAAATAAAAAAAATAAAAACAAAAACAACTGCAGCGGTACATACATTCCCGTTTGGGCGTCGTCGTTAACTGTCTGCACGCGATTTTTGAGTGCGTTGCACGTCATTGTCGACACCCTCACCGCTACTACACAAGGCAATTGGCCTAACCTTTGCCTTTGTTGGCTCAAGTACTTTGGTTGCTTTTGTTTTTTGTTCGCTGCTTGCTTTTACTGCCCCCTTAACGACTTAAATTACAATTTTATTAAGCACACGAAAGGCGCTCTGATAGCGCTTAATGTCTCGAATTCGCATTATTGGCGCCATTTGGGCGCATTGCTCGCCGTGAGGTGGTTAAATAATACAATATATGGCAACTATTTATCGTATAAGCGAAATTAAGTCATAAAAATATGGAAAGTAGTTCACAAAGGCTTTATAAGAGAATTTACCCCTCCTTGAATCAGGGTTTCAAAGAGAGATAGAGTATAAAAGAAAAGCAAGAATCTGGATCGATAAAAAATAAGTACTAAGCACATGAGGTGGAGCTATTAAGATGAACATACCAAGTCAACTCCCACATCGGTAAAGCTAAATTGAGCAAAACTCACTTCTAATTACCAAACAAATACTTACAACCCAAGACGCAAACACATAGCAGCTTAGCAGCGTTTCCCACCATTTGCTATGTTACCATTTTTAGGAAGATTATGGTAAAGGCGAATTGTACTTTCTTAAATGACAAGAAGTTATAAAATTCTTTGGGAAATACATAGTCTCAATTTAAGAAAAACTATTTGCAATGCCAAAAGTTAGAAAAAGCATTCAAAAGATTTCGACAAATATTACCTTGTTCTGTTACACCAATAATTCCAAAAACAAAGTAATCGAAGTCAAGGATTTATTCATTTTGTCAAACAAATAGTTAGTCGTTTACTCATAAGCCTAAATTTCAGCAAGAAACCCAGAGTTAGATAGAAATTTTAATGCATCAGTATAGACTAAAAATGGGAGTGAGGCAACTATAAAAAGTATAGCATGCAGCAGAAAGCCTGTTTAGAATTCACATATTATTAATTATATATAATATTACCAAACAAATATATTTTACGACTATAAATAAATGGTAATAGTTAACTCACCTTCCCACGGACAACCGACAATTTCGGCACGTAGACACACCGTTCGATCATACTGTCCATACGGATAAATACGAATTTTTGACGCAAAAATTATCGGTTGCAATAAGTTCTCCACCTCACTGTAGGTATTGATGTTGCCGGACAGGATCTGAGAACGAAATTTTGGGAAAGAAGAAAATATATTTAATTAAATCGAAATAATTATTATGTCAAGATGAGAGAAAATTGTTATTATATAGGTTATATTGGCCGTCTCAACAAATCTGTAATCAGCTATAGATATTATGAGAGGCTTTATGATATATTTTATAGGAGTTATAACAACAGATCGGCGTTATAAGATGTTCAAGTGAAATCCCTATTAGGATCGATCAGTTAACATAACCTAACTTAATCTAGGTACTATAGGTGGAGTTTAAGAAACGAAGCATTTCGAAAATTCTCGGTCACAATTAAAGGGCTTTATAAAAGTGAATTACTAGATCTTTATCAGCTATCGAAACGTACTATAATTTGTAGATTTTTTGGGGTTGCTCGGTTTACACGAAATAAATTCAAATTTCAAATGTTTTTAGTAGGAATTATTGCAAATAATCTTAAGTTAGAGCAATTTTACCAATATTTTTAAATATCCATTTGATTGCTTAAACCATAGTCAACCACAATTTTATCCACAAATATCATAATTTTTTTCATAAAACTAAATACTTCTAAAATCCACTTCTCATAGTCACCACTCACCTCCTTTCCTTGCGTATTCTTCCAGCGTTGCCATTTAGTGAAACCCGGTCGCCAATATTCCAGCACATAGGCCTCCGTATATTCTTGACCTTGACCCTTGCCATAGCGACCCTGCGTACGTATCGCCGTAATGACATGTGTTTGTAGCAAGTCGACCTGCAGGTAATCTTTCAACGCGTTCGAGACCATATGTTTGGGGCACCAAGCGCCGCCATTATTATCGGTTTTCAGTCTGTAATGAGTAAAACAAGGAAAAAAATCATTTATAAATGAAGCGGTTGAAATGGAATGAGTAAAAAAGGTGTAAACGTTTGTAGCAAGCAAAATAAATGTAGCAAAAAGGCAGCCAAAAAGGCGATAAAAGTTGTTGAAATAAAATCTGTGCGTTAATTAAAATTTGTGCAAGCCGCCCCAACTACACCGTGTGGGTAGCTCCACGAAAGCTTGTGTGTATCTCTACCAAAGCCTGCGTGTGGTTGTTGTTGCACGCAAGTAGCGACAACGGTTTGGCTGTCGGCTGATTGTTGGCCATTGATAAGCATCCGTTGTGCGGCTCGCTACTGTTGCCGCTACTATAAAATATGCGCACAGTAGCAATTGCAAAGCGACTTGCTACTGCTGCCGCCGCCGGGTCGCCCGCCCCTTCCATTTTTTATTTTTGATTGCTTTGGCGGAGGCTGCTTTTAGCTATGGTGGTAAGTAGAGGCAGCAATAGTAGCTGCACTAGTAGTCAGGCTGTAATGAACAGCTACGCTATAATAGCAGCGATAACAACAACAAAAAGTAGCTAAATGTTGCAAAATATCATAATCGAAGTCTTAAGAGCACCAACAGTTGTTGCTGAGTGCATGCAATGCTGTTGTCGTCGTAAAATTTGTGCCATGCAGCACATTGTTCTGACATTTTAATACGCGTGCTATGTGCAACATGCTACAACGCCGACAGCGACAGCAATAGTTATGTAGTTGCTGTTGATTGCTTACTGTAAACCAAACGCGGCGATAATAAAGAATACCTCTATGTGTGTATATATACCTATATGCGTGCATAAATAAATTAATTGACTTTAAATGACGGCACCACACAGAGTTTGGCATTTGGCGCTTTCGGGCGTAAAATGCATGCAACAACAACAAAAAGAACATGAGCTCGCGAATGTTTCAATTTCAAGTGGCATGGCTTTACTAAAGTAGCAAATTGCACTTTTGCCCAAATGTACATACATATATATATCTATGTAACTGCTGGCCTATGCAGGCTCTACATATTTTTGACAAGTTCGTTAAGCCAACATCGGCACTGAGACAAGCGACCAGTAAGTAGCAGCAGGATGTTGTCTACGTAATTAAGGATTAATTTAAATTATGTGTTGCAGCCACGGCTTTTTGGCTCCAGCATTGCGTTATTGATAAAAAGCCATTGGTGACCGGATTTAGTAAAGAAATGTGTGTATATTTCTTGTATTCTTATTACAAGTAATGAATAAAGGCTAAGAGCAATACTTCTCAATTAATATCGATTGGCATAAACTACCATTAAAAATTCAATTACCACTATTATAACTGTTCTTAGTAGCATTACTACTTTAACTTTACTGTTATAATCATAATTACAGTATAACTACAATTAACATTACTTCTCACATTATATTATCGCTTAGTAAAGGCATTATTATATTATGTAGAAAATATTGTATATCATTACATTGTGATAATATCTAAATCCACTATCCATACTAAAAATGAATGTTCTCCTACAATTACTTATTTGACCAACTAACTTATATATGAAAAACATGTAGTGAATACCATTACTATTACATATATAATTATAAATAACCATTACCATTGCTATTTGCATTACTACGGCCTTACGGTTATGCTTTATATCATTGACCTTGCAACAAGTAATACAAATACTATTTGCATTATTATTGTAATTACCGTTACCTATGCTATTAGCATTACTATCGCCACTATTAGTGCTTATGCCTTCATCATTCCAACCATTACCAATACCATTATATATGCCATGAAAATTTCACAAATACCATTTATCATTCATAAGCGCTACTCTTCCTATTAGTAACGTCTATACTTTCACTTTTCTCAAACACTATCAAAGCCATTATCTTTATTAAATTTACGCCACCAAATTCACGAATACCATTTCCATTATTATGCTATTAGCATTGCTATCGCCTCTTCTAGTGCCTATATTTTCACTATTCCTAAAAATTACCAATACAATTATCAATACAAATACAATTTAATTACTAGTGAAATGGTTACCTCTGTTGCGCACATACTTCCAAAACTCCCAATCATTTCCAATACCATTACCAATGAGATTACCACTGCGATTACCAATACCATTACCATTACGACTGCGATTACCAATACCATTACCACAACGATAAGCATTACCATTACCACTGCGATTACGAATACCATTACAAAACCATTACTTTTGAAATAGTTTAAAATTTCAATCCTTTAACTAAATTTTATTTCAGTTTTTCTAGTCACACTATTAGTTAACCAGTAACTAGTCACTCCTAGTTTTTAAGCACTGCGGGGTTACACATGCGGCACCACTATGTACGTGTTCGCTTAATTGTCTACATTTGTGGTTACAACGTATTTGCCTAAAGTCGCTTGGCGGTTTTAATGCTCATTTTGAACTAACAATACACCATACTGCTGGCCACCCCTTCATTGCTAACCTGTATGCATTTTATAGCTGTTACAAATTTCCTTTTTAATTCGTTGCAGAGGTTGTGCGAAATATGTGTAAATGCTTATCACGGTCATTTATTGTAGTTTTGCCTGCGACAGGAAATATCTTAATATTGAATATATTTGTTGCCAACAAAAATTTAATCAGAAGCCGTAGTGATGGGTGTTCGAATGGTAAAATTTATTCTAATAATAACGTGAGTTTTTTGACGCTTATCATAATTTCAATATTAATAAATAAGTGGCAATGAATAAATTAATTATAAATTCTTAGTAGTTTCCAAATTAAGCTAAGCTCGCTAATCAGTTCGAAAGTCCGGGGGAATATTTATTATTTTTAATAAAAAATATATATATACTTTCGCTTTAGCTGAAAAATTCGGTAGATATCATTGTATCGTGTAATCCTCTTATCTATATTACTATATTTCTCGTTATTGATAAAATGTTGTATATAAATATGTATATATATATATAAATATATGTATACAAATATATATAATATTATACATATTTATACAAACATGTATTAATTTACATATATGTTTTTGCTTATCAATTGATTAACATTTTCCTATGCAACATTTTATCAATGAGCCCCACAGTGACTTCCTGTCGCCTTGATATGTATTGATTGACAACTTATCTTCTTATCCGTCGTAATTTGTCTATCATTATGAAAACGTTTAGTAAAATGAAATAGGGGCACGGAGTATTTGCTAATTACTTTTTAAGCCCACAAATATTTATCGAAGATTAGAGATACTGGTAAACACCAGTACGATGGTTGGTATAAAAGATATTCTACAAAGCATTCTCTTGTTCGGAAACTTGCCGGAAGTGAGTAACATTAACCTTCAAAATAAGAGTTTTTCTTTATATTACAGAGTAATAAAAAAAAATTATAAGTAATTTATGGCAGCTTTATATATATATTATGCTATTGAAAAAATATACTCCATCAATCTTCGAATGGCTTGGTTCCAATTAAGCCATTCTATCAGTCTTCGAATCACAGCAAAGTTAAAATTTACTCTATCAGCCTTAAAATCACTAATTACTTGAAAACCAACACTATCAGTTTTCCTACTAATAAACCCACTGAATCAAACCTTTTTTTAACTTTTCTTAACGACATTTTTTCAGCTGTCGAAAATTTTAACCTCTTCTTAATTCCACAGAAATAATACCACAAAACGACTCTTAGAAGTTACTGGTATTTAACTTTCTAATCTCTATAGGTTCATCAAAGAAAATTGGAAACATTTTCCGAATAGAAATGTAACTAAATCTTTACTTTTGTTAATTAGTTTCCTAAAATTTATGACCCCAAAATTACTTATAGTAAAGTAGTAATTTTTTAAGGCTAATGCGTACCAGATTTATTCGATGACTTATGAGATTATTATTGTTCTAAATTGTCTCTAAATTTGTCTAATTTCGTATAGCATAGTTCGAAATAAAAGTTGTAAATATTAATGTCCACGCTATATGTTCGACAAATTCCTCAGTAAAGCTGGGGATCAAATGATCCATATTCAAGCTCTAGTGATATAAGGGGTTATATGCACCTGTAAAATGTGAAAAGCATACATAGAATGTACGTACACTTGAGAATATTCTTCGAAAATTTGAAGTTGATCTGGCAAATAGTTTTGGAGATATGAGCGTTAAAAAGATTTTAACTTAGGATATTTGTCCTAAAACTTAGACCGATCAGCTGGAAATTTGCACAAGGCTTTCAGATTTATTTGTCAGGTAATGATCAAAACAATAAAATTTTTGACAATAATTTTCTAAACCTCTCTAAAATGTAAATTTTTTCACAAAAATCGAATTTTTTGCGAAGCCGCGATTTTGTCAAATATAAAATATTATTATTATATTCATTTAAAATAATAATACATTTTTTGGTTTTTGGATTTGAGATAGTTTTAAGCAGAAAAACCGTCATCAAGGGAGCAAGGGAATCCAAAATTTTTCAAAATTAATCGCCCATGATAACACCATGCAAACAAAGTTGTTTTCAAAACTGAAAAAATTATCCCCCGGCCCGGCCGGTGGAGGAGACCCAATTCTCTACCAACATTTATTTTGATTTTTCGGACATCCAGAAGTAGACATTTTAATTTTACCTGGGTTTGGTATGATTTCACATATCATTAGTCAAGAAACAGGTAAAAAGGAAACATTCGGATCTCTCGGAATAATTTATGCTATAATAGCAATTGGGCTTTTAGGTTTTATTGTATGAGCCCACCATATGAGCAAAGCTATTCAGAAAGATTATGGTTCCAAATGCTTCAAGTATCTATAACAGATTTATTCCAATGATTTGACTGCAGATTTCTCTGGATAAAGTCGAACATGTGACTTGGGGAGACGATACTGAGAGTTTGCAACTAATATATTCCATATTTTTTTTCCTATTGATGGGATATAGGTATATAGAAGCTAAATAAATCTGATTTGGGATGAGTAACTGTTACAAAAAATCTCTGAAAATAACCTAAAAGCAATAAAACTTGTCTTCGAATATACAATACATTGAGAAATTTTAACGTTTTATAAAAACTTATCATAAGTTTCATATAATTACGTAGATTACTTGTGCTGTACCTTGATAATATATCGACTTCGATGTACTCGTAATATATATAAACTTTATATAAACGTCTTGAAAATTTAGCGAGTGCTGAGATATGAGTAATAATAAATTCATTTACTCACTCCACTCATAAAATGTATGCGCACAAAGAAGTTCTGCACTGCCTCTCATAAATTTTTATATCAACTCATGAGCTTTTCTCAAGTCATTTTCATAGCTAATTATTGCTTTGTTTTTCAATTCCATTAACATTTTCACAGGATGAGTCTACCGCACACTCAGTTAATAGATGCGCTGCCTTAAAAGCCTCATTTGCACTACTCAAAAATCCTCCACCTTATCGGCACATGCCTTATAAGGCTTCTCAGCTGTCAAGCCAAGATGTTCAATGCCAAACCAAGAAATTAGCAGCGAGTGCAAATAGCTTTTATTACAAACGGCAAGGGAAGTGCAAACATACTGTATGTTAACGCAATATAAATGGAAGTGGAGCGGACTGTGGTCGGAGTTTGGCTAATCGTTAGCGGTTGGATGGAGTTAAACGACACTAAAGCCGAACTTCCGTGGCAGCAATCGAAAACGTACTTATGGTTTGTATATCCATACGTATTGACGACGTCTGCCAGCTTAGCAGACCAGCAAGTTCATTACAATATTACTGCCATAAAAATTAAAATGCAAAAAAGACGAAGACGGAGACAAAGCAGACTTCACAAGTAAAAAAAAAATAATAATAAATAGTGTGGAGTATACTCATACAAATGAAGAGTTAGAGAGGAGCGAAGAATGGTGCATGCATTTCACTGCAGGTATCCCGTAAATGAATGTCGGAAAACGAATACCGACTGCTGTTATCGAATTACCCGAGATTAGCTTAATGACAGTTGATGTTAGTGTTGTTGTTGTTGGTATTTTTTATTAACCGCTCTTTGTTGTGCAGATGCAACGCATAGACGATGTGAGGAAAGTAGTAGTCAAGTTGAGTGCTTCGCTAGATAGTACTCGGAGGCTACTTCAAATTGCTGCATACTTAAAATATTTAAAAGCAACAACTACAACAACACTATGGTAGTTTTTGCACTGCACATTGACAGTACATTAAATTTTGCGCCACTGCCAAATGGCATGGCGTATACTCGTAAAAATGGAGTAAAATCAGTGAGGCAAGTAGCAGCATTACGACGGATGTGGCATGCAAGTAGTTGGAAATTGGGATGAGAGGCGAGCAAGGGCATGCCAGCAAAGGATACACAGTAGCGCTTGTAGAGCGTGCATAAAGAACTGACTACAAAAAGAGGAAGCAGTAAATAAATAAAAAAAATAAACACACATAACACAAAAACACGTTAACTACGGTTGCACCAAAGCTGTTATACCCTTTACAGTTGCATTTTTTATAGCATTAAAACGTATAAAAATCATTATCTTGATTTTGTTCTATCAATTTGTACGGCAGCTATATGCTGTAGTAAACCGATCTGAACAATTTCTTTGGAGATTATAGCATTGTCTTGGGCAACATTCTGTGCGAAATTTCATGAAGATATCTTGTTAAATAAAAAAATTACTCATACAGAGTTTGGATTTTCATCGATCAGTTTGTATGGCAGCTATATGCTATAGTGATCCGATATCAGCGGTTCCGACAAATGAGCAGCTTCTTGAGGAGGAAAGAACATGTGTAAAATGTCAGATCGATATCACATAAACTGAGGGACTGGTTCGCATATATTTAGAGAGACATAACTAAATCGACTCAGCTCGTCACGCTGATCAGTTATATAGATATATATATTATAGGCTCTCCGACATTTTGTTATGGGTATTACAAACATCACGGCAATCTTAAGATACTCTGTTCAGGGCATAATTAAATACAATATAAACCAAAAAAAAAAAAAAAAACAAGCGCAAAATGAAATCTAAAGTCAACAAAAGATAGTTGCAACAAAAGATACTTGCAACAAAAAATATATGCAGAAAATTATTCAACTAGCTGATTCTTGATTTTGTTGTGGTTTCTGCATGTTGCAGCAACATCAATTGTGTCATTGTCAATGCTGCGGCCACATTAACTCGTGACATTATTTGTTCGCTGTGGAGTTGCCGACAGTTGAAGTTGTAGTTGAAATTGAAGTACTAAAGGGCAGCATTCATCGAAAAGCAGGCAAAAATTAAACAAACTACAAACAGTAGCTGAATTTTTCCGGTTTGTTGACTTGAGCAATAATAATAATTAAAATGACGTAGCAAAATAAGCAGCAAGTAAGCGAGTCAACACAATTTATTAGCATTTCTAGTGATTTTTATGTGAGTAGAGCCCTTAAAAAGCGCATCTTTATGCATAGGCAGCAAATAAAATGGCTAACTAAAGATTGTTTTCGCACAGTGATAGACCAAAAGTTAGTAATTACTGTTGATGAGCGCAATATAAACAACAACAACAATGCATAAGTAAAAAACATCTCAAATATATATATACATATATTTATACACGCATTCATACATATATCTTATGACTTTGAATATACTTCTATAAAATTTCTGACTGCCAGTCGTTGCATGCCACAGCACATCATCAAATTCAGTTGCAGGCAATTGCAATAACGCAAAGTGGTCGCTAGTAAAGCAGCATAATAATGAACGGCTATAAAATTATAAAAAAAAAGCTAAATAAATACACTGCCGCTCAGGCGCAACAAAAACAAAAAAAAAAAACACATTTTGTCGCTGTCTATGTTGTTTCCTAAACTTTTATTGATTTCAAGTTTCGCAAAAGAAAAAAAAACACAACAAATGTTGGCCGATTGCTGGTTGCCAATTTTATGCAGATTATGTTGCAGAGTTGTAAAAAAGTCAGATTTTTATGGCTTAACTTAATTGAAAAAGTTTTTTACAGAACCATTGGTTATAAAAATGTTTATAAATAAAATAAAAGTTATACAAATTAAAAAGAGTTTAGTACGAAAAGCTTTAAAATTGGTTACTAGAAAGAAGTCTTCATAGATATAATTAACTTTTATAAATAGTTAAATTAAAACTATCATTACCGCAGCCTATTATTTATAAAAAATATAAAATAAATTCTACTTAATGATTGAAAACGACAACTTTCCGAAAAATGAAGGCAATTTTTTAGCATTTTATTTCTAAACTTCTTTCGGTATAACAAGAAAGACAAATTATACTGAACGTAATGTATGACTAATTATATTGGATTTTTACTACATATATTATTTTCGAAATTGTCATTTCTGAATTTTGAATTTGCCAAAAAAAAAAAATTGTCAAGACTTCTTGTCAGGAACCTACAGCTGTTTATTAAAGCTATCGACATCTTCTGTATATTTACTTAAGGGGCACAGCTAGTGTGACTGCCTGAAATATACGATTTAAGGAATTTAAAAAAAAAAAATTTTAAAACAATTGTTCATCAACAGTAAGGAAAAGATTTCAGCACACATAAAGCCTACTGACGTTTTGAAAAGTATGATATTTTGTCATGAGACATTTTGATGGAAAATTAGGATGTATTTTAGATTTGAAGTCGAAATAAGGTTTCCTCCTTAATTTTTTTTTCTATAAAAAAATACAGTGTATTTAAAACATAAGAAGTTAGCTTACACCAATTTTGGGAAAGAAAATTTTTTTTGTACAAAAAGAAAAAAACGCAAAAACTGGGTTATTTGAATTTTTATAGAAATTTTTAGTTTGTGTGAAAAATAAGTTAATACAAAAATTATAGATATTTTTATTAATTACAACTTTGCATATAACTTTCTTCTATAGTCATAGTTTTGCCGGAAACCGAGATAAACCGTTTTAAAGACTTAAAAATTCTACCACGCCTTTCCCTTATCTCCTCCGGACTTCAGATCAGCCGTAAATTATTTTACTTTAATTTTCGTTAATTTATCTTTCGTTTGTAATGGCTTTAATCCTACTATATATGTTTTTTTGTTTTCAAATATGATCTTTCTTGGTCTATGACCACTACAGCTACATTTGAATTCATATTAAAATTAAATTCGTTTAAAATATTGATAAGTTGTTTTTGAAGGTATTGAATTTTTGATATCTTCGAAATTTCTTACTAGGTGTTAAGCGTATAAATTTTTCTTATAAAATTTTTATAAAAATTGTTTAATAAAAAAATCCAAATCGTTTGTAAAAAGAGGAAAAATATGTAATTTTCTTAACAAACTGTTTGGCAATTAATTTTTGGAAGTATTGGGTTCAAAAATTAGCTAAAAGTCATTCACACTCTTTAAGATCAGATTGTGGTATTCATATGAAATAAAAAAATAAATAAATTAATAAAAAAATATTGTTTAATACAAAATTCGGTTATTTATGGCGTTTTTATATTTCTTTTAATATATGAGTTTAGTATTGTATACATTTTTTGACAATTCATTATGTAAGCACAGAGTTTTTGAAGCTTATAGCAAGTCATAGTGAGTATGCAAAGGTGCTTACTGAATGTTCAAAATTCCTTTTTCCATTTATATAAAATTGCAAAAGTGTTTAATGAGTGTTTAAAATTCCTTTTTTCATTTATATTAAATTAAATTTTTTTTTTCAAAATTATGAAAATCTTTACAATATTAGTTGTGAGATTGTCACTCAAACGAGCACAATGAAGTGATTGAAACAGAAAATTTTTAATCAAAATATTGATATTTAATTATTTTCTTAAACACAGTGACGATAATATTTATCAACAAAGCTTACCAAACACAATACAACTCAATTACCTCACTATTCTGCCAACAGCAATCAGAGGAATTGTTGCGACTTTGAATACATATGCCGAAATATGTTATTAAAATCATTGCAACAAAAACAGAAAATACAAAGCATAATATTGTATAATGAATAAATAATAATAAACACAAGACGTCTTAAGGCGCAAATTAAAAAACTATTATTCTTTAACACCAGCTAGCTTAGCAGCTCATCAGCATTTAATTATAGATAGAAGTGCTATTGTGAATACGTAATTACAAATTTATGTGAGTTTTAAATATAATTTGGCTTTTATAAATATAACTACATGTATGTAAATACATAGTTAAGTATGTGTGTGTGACTTTTTCTTCACAATTATTGTTTATTATATTTGCTGGCAGTCTCGGATGAGCCGAAAGGTGTAAAGAAGTTATAAAACAGCCAACAATAATATTATTCTTTCCATTTTTACCTTGTAATTACATCAATCGTATATAATTATTAAATAATCAATCCATTTGTTTGCATATATCAATGTATAATTATGCATATTATTTACACACAAGTAAAGAAAGATTAAAATTTCGCTTTTCAGGCCATTTACAAGCAAATACTGAAAACGAAGACGGCATTTAGTTTATGAAAGTTGAATGTCTAACTTAATTCATTTATAATTGCGAGAATAATTCGGTACTCGAGGCGCTTAGTAAGCAACATTTTTTTTTTCAAAATTAGATGTATTTAAAAAATTAGTATTATTATATCTCACAAAAAATTGTGTCGCTTTCACCAAAAAATAAAAACAATAACTTTTTTCTCAGAAAAAAAAAAATTTGCTTATAATTTTGCTTGTTTATTTTAAATTCATTTTGTTATTTATTTGACAAAAATTTTAAGAAACCTTACACATAAGCTAAGGATGCAGACAAAATATATACAAAATAATATTAAAATTTTTATTAAAAGTAATTATGTATAGACTACACTTTATCTGTATTCATATCTACATACCTATAAAACCTTGTATACAAGTATGTATATTTTCATACAAAAAAACATAATCTTGATAAATCTAGAATAAGTTTCATATATTATGCGAGCTTGTGAGTTTCAAATATTTTCCTTTAGATAAGCTTTTGTATCAAGGGTGTTTTAACTGAAAACTTTTTTATTATACAAAAAAAAAAAATTTCTGACAAAATATTAGAAAAGATTTTAAAAAGGTGTTTCGAAAAAAATGTGTTTATTTTTTATTTTAGAGGCAATAAAAATTATCCAGAAATAAGTAATTTAAGAAAGATAAATAAAAATAATAATAGACTAGGGATGCAAAAATTATTAATAGCAATTGGGAACTCTTTCTTAATATAAAATCATGATAGATTTGGATTAAACTTGAAAATATATCGTTTCAAAATCATAATTTTAGCAAGCTACAATCCGAAATATTCTTAATAAATTTCGTTTTTTATATACGCTCAGTTTATAAAGAGTGTTTCAATTAAAAATGTGTACAAATAAATAATTTGTTCAGATAATACTCCAAGAGATCATTTTAAATTAAAAAGGCGAGTTAATTAATTTAGAATAAATTTTTGAATTCGAATTTTATGAAAAAAAATGGTTTTTTTTCAGAACCTCCTGAATTAAAAAAAAAAAATTGCTTGTTATTTTAAACTTGATAGTTAATTTAAATACATTTTTTTCTGTAGGAAATAATTTTTTAAAAAAAGTTTTAGAAATAGTTTAAGAAACGCGCTTATATCTAAGTTTATTTACTTTTCAAGAAATATATAAGTATGATAAGCAGTATGAGAAGAATTTAATTTATTAGCTCAAACTTGATTATTACATGCACTTTCAAAAATCATTAAAAAAAAAAACATTTTTAAACAATTTAAAAAAAAATTCAATATAAAAATAATTGAAAAATTAAATTAGTTTTAGAAAATTATTATATTTTTGTTTTTGAAAATGTACAAAAAAAAATCGAAAAAGACTTTTTGATACATTTTTTTATATAAAATTTATGCCATGCAAAATATATTTTTGAAAAAAAAATCGTATTTTAGAAATTTGATTTACAAGATTAAGATTACAAAATATTTTTGAATCAAATTAACCAAAAATCTTAATAATTCTACCACACAGTAAAGATTCCAATTTACTTACAATTTTAAGAATAAACACCTAATTTCATACTAACCACACATTGTGTACCACCCTTTATAAATGCATTTACCGCCAAATCACTTATACATGCCTCATTAGCAACCAGCAATTCACATGTCAACAACAACTTGACCAGATGCACTTGAATAGTTTACGTTACGGAAGCATAAAGCAAAATCAAATCTGAAAGCTATCAGAACTCTTTCGAAGTAATGAAGAAATACGCGTCTTTCACACAAATAGCAGAAAGCAAAGAAAACTACGTGTAATTGTTGGAGACTACAAAGGCAACCGCCTAAAGCGGCAAACTGCAGACATAACACATCACATAAATAGCTGTGTATGAAATATAGAAGAGTAAAAATTAAAGTTGAAGAAAGCTAAATACCGCAAAGCAAAATAAACATGGCGCAACACTGGGTTTCTTGGATGCCCTGGGCATCTGTTGCTTGCACACAGAGCATGTTGCAACAGCGCTAAATGTAGTCTTGGCGCAATATCATACCTGGACTGCATTTTCTAGTGAAGTACTGCTGCTGCTGCGACGCCGATACGAAGCGAGCTGCGCATTTATGGGCAGTTCTCAGTGCCTAGCGGCGATCTGCTTTGGTAAATAACTGTAACATTTCTGCACATTAACATATTGCCTTTATTGCCAAGCGATTTATAATTTTTTATTATTTATTTGCAGGTATTTCAAAGAGTGGATTTATCTTTTTTACAGGCTGAAGACAGCTATGAAACAGAAGGCCGCTAACAATAGTGTAAATATGTATGTGTATGATGTATGCATGTTTGTAAAATGTACAAGTTAATAAATTAAAAGCAGAAGGATGTTATTTTTAAATAAAAAATTTTTTTATTAGCATTGCTTATTGTTTCTGCTAGAAATCTGGTCAAGCTTGGCCAAAACAAATTTATATGCTTCTCGCCTCACAAAGCTTTTTGTATTGTACTCTCTTTTCGCATATTCTTACTACGGCTCTGGCTATTCTTTGTTGATTGCACTACAAAATTACACAGCACTATTAATTACTATGGTTTTCTTATACTGAAGCAAAAAGAATTAAACAAAGAAAATTGAAGAAAAGAATACCACATTTCTTTCTCTTCAATTCCCCTAACAATACATGTAATGAATGTTGCTTCTAACTAGCAATTGTATTATGTTTCTTAAGCTTTTTTTGTATATGACTTTTAGAATTTCAATAAATATACGTATTTTATAGCAACTCCTTGGCCTAGTTCTGCTGCCTTTTGTCTCAGTCTATGACCTTTTCATTTATTAACATAAAGCTGGAAGCTTTTTTGTGTTAAAATGACCATTTTACACTTCTTTGGTATTTACTATTATTTTTATAAAAATCACAGAATAAAAATTTAATTTGTGGACGAAGTGAAGTGAGCGAACAGAGAGAAAGTTATTGTTATTTTTCCCAATTTTGAAACATTTCATTAAAAGCTGTTTGTAATAGGCCGAATTATATGTATAACTTAAAAGCTATTACGAGTGTATTTCGTTAAACCAAGCTTTTGAAAATTCTGAGCTTTTATGGTTTTGAAGCTTTTCCTAAATTATTTTTAACTAAATTGTTTATTACATTAATCTTTAACTACCTCCAAATGTAGCACGATAGCGTAGTTAGTAGTGTGACCTAGTAACTTTATGGCTTAGTAGCTTTAAACTTAATATTTTATTGTTTTAGCATTCAAATATGACTCTCAAAAAGTTTATGAAGGATTTTACTAAATGCTTTCCGAACAGATTGCGAACTATTTCGCAAGAGATTCTGTTAACCTAATCAGTGTCAATAAAGCAGTGATTTAAGTCTAGTAATATATCTCTATCATTGAAGCTTAAAGCTTTCGGCTAAATATAAGTTAAGTTAACTAAAGTATTGTACGCTATACTAAATTTCTTGAATGGAGATATCTGAAACTGCTTAGAGACTGAGTATATATGTCGGATAGAAGCGCATCAGAGACACCGCGACATTGATTTTTTTGATTCGTCAAAGGAAAGACTTGCCAATTTCTTTACTTCATAGTCGGCAACTTTTATTGCTTCATTCAGACAACTGAAACAGCACTGTCTTTAAACTCGAAGAGCCATTAATAAAAGATTTATATATACAAAATGGTGTAAAGAACGAGTAACTCGCAAAAATTAAATAGATTGGTAACATTTTTTAAAAATCTTCAGGTTTGACTGGGTTTGGAAAATAGCTTTTTTTTGCTGCTATTAACTACTTCTCTTTTTTATAATTCGACGCCATTGCTAAAAACTAAAATAAATAAATAAAAAAAATTAAAAAATGTTCAAGCATAATAACAAATAATTGCTTACGTGTTATTTAAGCTAGCTAAGTAATGATTAAAGCATTTATTAATTACTGCAAGAGTACTTATAGGTTTATGATTTCTTAAAAATAACTCCAGTAGCTTATATAAAGTTCAGCTCAAAACGAGAAGATGTCAGCTATAATCTTTTTATAATTATGTATCATTCAAATAACTGCCATAACTTCCGATTACATGCACCAATCGTTATTTAATGCAAAGTATAACAACTGCAAAGTGTACCCGGATGTCTCAACATCGTCAACTCTAAACCAAACCAATAACTGATAACAAAAAACTCGTTTTTTAACTACGCAATACTTCAAGTTTTTTTATGTGCCACATAAGTTCCGAAAACTCAAAAATTTCAAACTATTTAAGTACTACTGAATATCCCCAACGTTTAAGCGACGCCACGAAGGTCATAAAACAACTTATCCCCAAATTCGTGGTAATTGCAGTTTAAGCATAAAATTTAATTGCAAATCTCAAAAGCCGTAGTAATAAAAACTAAGAACATTTTTATTACGCGCACATAGACAGCCGACAGCCAAGTGGTGACAGCGACAGCGAGATTATGGCTGAAAATTGAAAATGCGTTTACTGTCAAGTCAAGCAACAACAACAACAGCAATAAGAACGAAGTCAACAACACAAAAGGTAGTTAGTAATAATAAAGTGGCATAAAAATTGCAGCCGACGAATTGTTGAAGTGATTTTTCGCCACCGAAATGCCACAAGCACGCATACATGCATAAAGTACTCAAAAGCAGTGGGATTTTTTTAGGGTTTTTGTCGAAGCTACTGGTATAATAGGCAAATTAATGCATATTGTTGTTGTTGTTGTATGATGTAATACTTTGTATTTTTATACCCTGAACAGAGTATATTAAGTATGCCACGTAATTTAACCATAAACGTCTGTGTGTCTAGTCCCTTATTTTTAAAAATATCGATTTGAAATTTTGCACACCTCCTTTTCTGCCCAATAAACTGCGCATTTATTGGTGCAGGCGTAACCGGATCCCTGCAAGATATAGCTGCCATACAAACAGCACTATAAAACTCAACTTCTTATATAGAAAGTTTTTTTATTTTACGAGATATTTTCACAAAATTTCGCATGTATTATTGCCTAAGGCAAAGGCATAATCTACGAACAGATTTTTCAAATCGGACCATTATGTCGCATAGCTTCCATATAAACTGAACGGTCAAAATCAAGTCCTTGTATGGCAAACAGCTTCACTTGACAAGATATCTCCACGAAATTCGGCGCGTGTTTTTGTCCAAGCAAACACTATTAGTTCTTAATATATTGTTCAGATCGGACCACTATATCATATAGCTGCAATACAAATTAACCTATTTAAATCCAGATAAAGATTTTTGTTTAACCTTTGATGTTGTAAGAAATGCAACTGTGAAGGCTATAATAACTTCGGTGAAGCCGTAGTTAACGTTTTTGCATTTTTTCGGTTCATTAAAGCGACTATTCATACAGGCAATTAGTGTATAGTAGTGCATTTTTTCCTCACACACATACTGTTTTGTCTGCGTGCATACATCACTGTGTCTGAATTGGTGCACCACAAAATATTTAATTGCCAACATAATTTTAGTCAACGAAAAATCACGTTTGAAATGTAGCTAATAAAAAAAATACATACATACATATATTTATAGATATAAACATAGATATAACAGAAATTCATCCATTAATGCAGACAACCTTTTATACATACATACATTGCATACTATTATATTATATTACAATATATTCCAGCTGGGTGTGGAGCACATTTGCATGTATGTATGTGCGTGTCTATGCCCGCATGTCTGGCAGATGAGACTAACCAGACTGGCAGCAAACTGGCTAGCCCGCAATCAACATTCACGCTAAACGCTTAGTTATAGCGGTGCATGCCGATAAATAACGTGCAAGTATTTAAGTAAGCAGACAAGTATGGTTATGTCTGTGTATGTGCGTAGTGTTTGTGTTTATCACAATTTTTGATTTGCTATGCTATCGTTTCCTGTCGAGCAATTTCGGTGATGAGTATTTGCATTTTTATGTCGAATTTTTTTTTTTAATGGCGCTCATGC
Organism: Bactrocera oleae; assembly: GCF_042242935.1. NCBI lineage: Eukaryota > Metazoa > Arthropoda > Insecta > Diptera > Tephritidae > Bactrocera > Bactrocera oleae. The sequence goes on from NC_091537.1 coordinate 78,860,265, forward strand.
AGCGCTGCCTGTTGTTGGCGCTGATTTTAATATGCAGCGCAGCTTTAAGTAAGTTTTAATAGCGCAACTTACTCTATTTTGACTTGAAGTAGTTTAAATTGTAATTTATGAGATATTTCTGTAAATTATTGTAAATAAATAGTTTAAAAAAGTTTTTACAATATTTTATGTTTAATTAATTTCTACTGACAGTGGGTAATAAACAAATGTTTACTTGCTGTCAAAGATTGAAACACAAAATGACGGATTTTGTTTTAGAAATACGTAAGTTCTTAATTTTCAATGTTGTTTTTCATATAGTGTATGTCTGATCGACCTTTCTGATTACTTTTACATAGTAAAAGTAATAGACAGAAGAATACGAATAAACGTTTTGTTTTCAGCTCTAGGCAGATAGTAGGTCACACTAAGCAAAAGAGAACGCATTGAGAAAATCTTCAATTGATTTTTAAATTCATACTTTAATAATTTATTTTTGAATATAGACATAGAAAAAATACAAAATTTTCTTAATGAACCCTAATGAACCACTGCCGGTGCGACGTAGTTGACTTCTTGGCAATAGATTTCATCTTCCAAACCTTGAAACCCAAAAAATGTTGTTTACCTAATGCTTATAACTCCAATTATGACTACGAACAAGCTATTTTGAATATTTGAAACACTGACAAAATGGCAGCGAGAAGCTAAAATAATCATCTTGGAGCTTTTAAACCCACTAAGTATAAATGTGAATAAGATTAAGGACAGTGAAACCATTCTTGTGAAATTTCCATAAAATATATTTCTTTATTTGGTGCTCCGATCATTATACCCTAGAGTTTAGAGGTTGGCTCAATCACTCGACAGATCGTTGGTTCGGTATTAATTTTCAGCTGACATCAAAAAAGCATTTTCAAACACTTGCGGTTTCTAACTAGGCGAATTTCAAAGTATGTCTCTCCAACAAAAAAACTACTGATTAAAGTAAGTAGTAAAGTTGAAGTAAGGTCTTACCGATCCGATTAGCATAGTACTATTACCACAAAATACAGTTATATGTTACCGGAACTAACCAAAATATTATATGGCCAAGGGCTGTTATTTCGAAGACCTAACCCTATTTGAATTGATAAGTACAAAAACCGACCAAGTACTATTGCAATATTATAACTAAAAACCCAACCCCTCTTATTCTACTTCTATTCAAGGGGGTTCTAAAGCAACCTTTTACACACTAATATTTTCAAACTTAAGTGCTATTGTAAAGTATAGAAGATAGTTTCACCAATGTTGAGTTAAAACTTGCAAAACTTATCAATTTCTTTCCAGTAAGAGGCATAACGTCGAGAGCTTAGAAATATTGCCTAATACCTTGCTTTATATAACATCTTTGTTTTTCTCAATGTGTTAGTTTTTTTTAAATTTTATCTAATATTGCAGCTCTATGGCTGCTTTTAAATTGGTATATATATCTAGTGCCGCTTCCAGTTTTCTATTTTCGTAAGCCATTACTTTGCTTATTAATTTATTTTCTGTTGTAATCTCTCTTAACCTTTTATATAGTTTTCTTTTATTATCTACAAACATTTTTATTAGGTAAAAATTTATTGATAAATTAGTGCACAAATATGTACAAAACTTTTTATAAAAATTTCAACAAGCCCATAAATTTCAGTAGTTAAATGAGTTTTGCTTTCAAATTGACTATTTTGTATAATATGTATTGCGTTAGTTCAAAGAAATATGGAAATTTTATACCGCAATAAATTTGATTTTTTTTTTGTGGGTCGAGAGAGCGAGAAAAAATACACGTGATAATCATAACGCAGCTAAAGAGAAATAAGTAGGGGGACCGAATACAATAATATAAAAAATATGTGTGTATAGTTTTAGCTATGTATACATATGTATATACTTGTATATGTATACGTTTATTATTCAGTATTATTGTAAAAATATATATGATAAAAAAAATTTTAAAAGTTGCAAGACTTCTTTTGGCCAACTTTAATTGGTTATTTAATATGTATTTTCAAATATTCATTTCCTTATTTAAAAATAATTCAAATTTTTTAAAGAGAATTGTATTTAAAATTAATTAAATTTCTCTTTTTAGTTTTTAATTTGAAAATTTTTTTAGTTGTATTTAAATATGGTACAATTATATTTTGAAATTGTATAATATATTTTTATATTTGAAGAATACTATATATTTGTATATTTGTTGTTAATTCTACAAAATTATTTTTCCTAGTAACAACTTATTCTTTTTTTAAATAGAGCTGCTGCAACCAAATGCTTATATATTTTGAAAAAATATATATTTGAAATTTTTTTAGACAACAAATTGCATGCATATAAGTTAAATATATGTAAATATGGTATAAACGATTTGCATTATTTATATTCAAATAAAGAAATTATAAGAAAATAGTTTATAGTTATAATTTTCATTGGAATACTCTGGCTTGCTACGGGTTATTTAATATAACTTTAAGTAATCGTAGATTGTATATAAAAATAATATAATTTTTTTTTTACTTTGCAATATATATTTGAAATTAATTGAACTTTTTTGGGGAGAATTTTAATATTATAATTTTTTTTTTTAATTTTTTAGAGAAAATCGTCACATATGTATATTTGAAACTAATTGAAATTTCTTAGAGAGAATTTTAATTTTTTGTTTTTGTGTTGAGTTGTTATAATTCTTTTTTGTGTTTTCAAAATTCCATATATTTGAATTTACTGAAAACTTCTTAGAAAGAAATTTTTAATTTTTTTAATGTGTTATGAATTGTAACAAATCTTTTTTGGGTTTGAAAAATTTGCAAATAATGTTTTCGATAAAAAGGAAAAAATAGAAATTAAAGTATTGTATTAATATATTTTCCCAAAAATTATTGACATTTTTTTGACAACGAAGTTAGAAAAATATTGTGCATGATTTTCGTATTTTATATTATTATTATTATCTAGTAAGCAGAGACAATATAATATAATTCGATTGCTGCCAAATTTTCGCTAACATGAAAAAAAGTATATTTTGTCACTGCTTGAGTAAAAGTGGTGTGCGTCCTGGCTATATTTTAGTGACATTAGCTATCAAGTCATAGCGGAGCAACTGATTGTTGAAATATTATTAAATAAATTTTTCACTTTTATACCCTAAACAGGTTATATTAAGCTTGTAGCGAAGTTTGCAGCAGCCAGAAGCAAAAAAATATATATACTATATAAATATAAGTCGATTTACGCGTGCCTGTTTATCTGTTCGTCTATCTGTATTTACGCGAACTAATCCCTTAGTTTTTGATATATCGATCTCAAACTTTACACAAGCTCTGGTTTCCACAAGCAGCTGCTCATTTGTCAGAATCGTCAATATCGGACCACTATATTGTATGGTATAGCTGCCATACAAACTGACCGGTCAAAATTCAGTTCTTGTATAGAATTTTTTGATGCACTGTTTGATAAAATAACTTCACGCAATTTGTCAAAGATTATTTTCCAGAGCGGCGCTATAATATCCAAAGAAATTATTTAGATCGGACACCTATAGTATATAGCTGTCATATATACCCTTTACGGAGCTTTATCGTGAACAAAATCAAGATAAAGGTCTGTGACCAGTGCAGCCGAAATAAGCGATATTTCTTGTTTCAAAAAAATGTATATAATATATTTTGCAACAATGCTTTGCACGGCCGCAAACTCACTACAAGCTTGCTTCGAAAGCTACTGTTTTTAAATTCAATTCCATTTCTCAACCGTCAACTGCACCCAAACGCTACTTCCATTTAAATTAGCTGCCTATCGGTTCAAATAAATATCATATTTAATTTGCCGTCAACATTTGTTTTTGTTTTAATTTTGACTTTTTTTATTTTATTTTGATTTCACCCTTTGTTTTTGTTACAATTACATTTCGCGCTCCACAAAAGTGTTGCTTTTCTTAATGTTGTGTAAATTTACACCAACCGAAACAACAACAAGAATAGAAACATTACAACTTGCCGGCCGCAATGTATACCGTAATGAACTTGGGTGGTTACCCCAGTCGGGGCACTTCAACTGAAATTAGCAATTAAATTACTTTTCCACTTTTCTTCTTTGCCGCCACTTTCCACTGCTCTTATTTTGCTTTAAGTGTGTACTTGGCTGCTTCTTACTTACATTTTAATTTCAATTTCTTTAATTTTTTTCGTCTTTTCATTTAATTTTCTTAGTGTCTGCGCATATTGTTGCCACGTGCCTTATTCATTGACACTTCCGGTTTTTTTTTGTTTTTACCGCAAACTCACCTTTGCTGTGGTCGTTCTCTGTGTGTATTGAGTTTTTTATGTGTGTTTGAGTGTGGCACGTAGCGTCTACAACACTATTACCTGCCCCCTTATCTTGTTCTTCCTGTTTCCCTGTCAGTTGATAATACTTTACAATATTAAAGAGTTTATGTTGCCTTTTTGTAGCCGATATCGTTTGGCTTCTTTCACTTTTTTGTGTTCTTTGCGCTCCTTTTGTGTAAGAGCGGCTCCTAAATGGGTTTATATATATTTTCCTTGCTTTTTAACTACATTTCCCAGCTCGTTTAATGATTTTAATTAGTCTAGTATAACTTTGTAAAAGCTGTCATGGTAAATTATACAAAGCAGCTGCTTAGTTACTAAGCGCGGCAAGCGACGAAAATTGAAGTGTGTTTACAGCTATTTTTTCCAATTATCTCTTTTTTGCAATTTGAGATGAGTTCAAAGAGAGCTTACTTGAAGTTTATATAATGTTTCAGGTGTTGTTGAAATTATTTGCAAAAAATCAAAAAATGTTTCTAAAAGTTTTAAGTATTAAAGGGATATTTTGTTGTAGTCGTCCTTTATGTTATTGCAGCGAGAGAAACAATATATATAATAAAAAAATGTCAAGGAATGCTGCTGAGCTCAATATCAGACCGCGTACTTTCCGTCTGGGCAGACTCGAATCCTGTAGGAATGGAGAATGTCATATGAGCTAATTAATCGCAACAGCGGATATTGGACTATAGGATATAGTACTGAAAATGCCTGGCATTTTCAGGGCGTTGATCAACGCATTGATTTAATCCGCTGTGCTGTTGAGCGTCGTGGGTAAGGCTGTCGTCAGCAGGTACTCACGCAAAATACACCGACCGTTGTAGGATATAGTTTGCCCCGGCGGGCAAGGCGTAGAATTTGTCGTCGCCGGCAGGTTCTCCCGAAAATCAAAACGAAAGTTATAAGGTATAGTTGCCGTACAAACTGACTGATTGAAATCACATTTTGGAAAGAAAAACTTTTTTAGTTTACGAAATTTGACACAGATTATTGTCTACGGCAACGCTGTATTTATATATTGTATAGAGCAGACCAATGTAGCATATATTAGCCGCCATACAATCTGAACGATCAAAATCAAATTCTTCTTTGAAAAGCTTTCTCAGACTACACGATATCTTCTATAAATTTGGCATAGATTATTATATATATATATATTTGTGTGAGTAACCCCAAAGGTGGTTATGGTGCAAGCTTCATTTATAAGCACTTGGTTCATTTATGAAGATTTCCAGAAGCAATGCACGTTAGGAATGGTGTGTGCCTAAGATGATCTTAGATTGTAGTCACTGATTGATAAAGGTATGTGTCTTCGATAAACATATTATGACAGAGATGGCAACGGGAATATTTGAAGTAGAAAAAGTTAACAAATATTTGGAAAGTATTCTTAATGTTAATAGTGCAACTAGCTACTATAAAATGAGGGTGAGAATGACAGACAGTTGACGGTGATTCCGTAGAATGAGGCATAATAGAAGAATTAGTCACATGCCAAGGTGAAAGATAAGTTTGTTAAGACTCTTGTTGACTTCACACTATATTTCCTTAGAAGCACAATCTCTATTATTAGTTTTAACGCAAAAATTTTCCGCAATATAATTAAAAATATATATCATATTAGTAATAATTTCTTATGGCATGAAAACTTAGTCTAAAATATGACTTCAACATCGAAAACTGTCAATAAAAGTATACTGATTGAAAATTGTTCAATATCAAAGTCTTACCTTGCATGTTGCGGCCCAACAAAGCCTGTGTCATGCGCCGAGCTGGCAGTGATTTGAGCATCTGTAATTGCACCAGACTCCATGCCTAATGGTTGATGACATGTAGCTGTAAAAAAAAATTAAAATTATGAAATGAATTAATTAATTATTGATTAAATATGATTGCAGGGTGTATAGTTAAGCAAATACTGTGCGCTGTTATAGAAAAATAATATTTTTTATATCGTTCTCCTTTTTTCTCATACAAGTTTCAGTTTTCCTATAGTTTACAGTTAAACATATTTTTTTTAAGAGAAAAATTAATAAATTAAACTTAAAACCAAAAAAAAAAAAAAAAAAAAAAAAAATAACAAACAAAATAATGTACTGCTACCACAAAGCTTGACAGCACTTTTCTCTATTTGTCCGTATTTTTGAAAGCTCATTAGTAGCTGTCACTTACAAAAAAGCTATGTAATTATTAATAAACAAACAAATACACCAAGTGTTTGTTCCAAAAAAAACAAAAAAACAAAATATTTTAGTTCAAAATAATAAATTACACAGAAAGCAATACAACAAAATTACAACAAACAAAAAACGCATTTGTGTCACTTCAATCATAAAAAAGCGCACAGTCTGTCAAATGCATACATCAAAACAACTGAAGCGCGCTAAACAGTGTTGCACAGACGCGCAATGATGGGAGTTGCACGAAGTTTATCAGTGACGCACAAAGACAGCGGTACAGCAAAGTAAATTCCTCCACTTTTTTGACATTGTGGGGGGTGAGACAATGCAACCGCATAGTTCAATTGAAGGCAGCTGGTCGCATTGATGAGTCGAAACTGGTGGGAGGTGGCTGGCTGGAGCAGCGTCATCGTCTGCCACTGTTTAATGGCGGCGTTCGCGTGATTTTTTCGCATGACTCTGCAGCAAAAATAAATAAAATAACAGCAAGTAAAGAAGTGGCAACTAAACGTCTGGCACAGGCTGCAAGGCAGGAAAGATCGACGGTAGACAAACAAGCAGGGAGACTAAAGATACCGCTTCGGGCATTTTGTCGCTTTTATATACCATGAACAGGGTATACTAAGTTTGCCACAAAGTTTTGTAAAATCCAGAAGGAAGGAAACCCTAGAAAGTATCTGATTAGCGGGATAAACTGAGTCGATTTACACATGTCTGTCTGTATATACGCGAACTAATCTCTCATTTTTTGAGATATCGGTCTGAAATTTTGCACACGTCCTTTTTTAATCATGAAGCTGCTCATCTGTTGGAACCGCTGATATCGCACCACTATAACATATAGCTGCTATACAAACTAAACGATCAAAATTAAATTTTTGTATGGAAAACTTTTATATTTGAAAAGATATCTTCACAAAATTTGGTAGAAATTGTAATCCAAAGCATATCTATCAACTCCGAAGAAATGGACTACTATAGCATATAGCTGCAATACAAACTGACGGATACAACTCTAGCCCTTGTACGGAAAACTTTTTTTGACAAAATATCTTCACGGAATTTTGCATATAATATTACCAAGAAATTCTTCCGATCGCATTATTATAGCAGATAGCTGATCTAGAAACTGACGTATTAAATCAAGATAAAGATTATAATTAGACTGCTATGCCATGAAAAATGCACCTGTGAAGGGTATTAAAGCTTCGATGTAACCGCAGTTAACGTTTTTTTTGTTTTTTTTTATCCTTTTCAAGGGTGTGTATGAGGCCAGTTGCATGCTTGTGAAGAAGTGCTGCATGTTGCAAACAGGAAAGCATTTTATAGTAGGCCCTCTGCCTGCAGGGTAAATATCAGCGCTGTAGCCATTCAAAACCCCATATAAGCTATAAAATATTCAAGTATGTGGCACATGTAAGGTCCACATATTATTTTTTCGCTGTCAGCCACTTTTCGCTCTTGTTGCTGCCAATTTGCAACAAAGTTTCAATTATTTATTTCATTCTCTTAAATTCACTTGTGTAGGTGCAGATTTTTTATAATTAACGCGCTTGCATTTTTTGCGCGTCTTTCCAGTTGCAACATGGTGTTGCACTTACTTGCATGTATATAAAGAAATAAAATAAGAAAATTATCATTTTTGTATGCCCCGTTTTTGTTCATGTCATTGCATTTTCATTATTTCTTTTCTACTCTTTACACAACTTTGGTGAATGTAAATGAGTGCTCTGCTTTGCACGCGACAGACATTCCCATGCATCTCTATTTTCTTGCAATGCATATCTGCTGCATCTTCGTGTGACCAACTTAGCGCTGCAAGTAAGGCGCTTGTGTCGCTTGCTATTTTAGTTTTTCCTTGTACTTACATCATATTTTTGTTTGTTCGCTTGTCGTTCATTAATTCTACATTTTTTTTCTATTCTTGGGTTTAGTAAATTTTCGTGTCAAATTTTTAATGAGTTGTGCTTTCACATTTGTCACCCACTTCCCCAAAAAACAGCGCTTTGCTATGCAATTTTTCAATTAATGAACGGCAACTGCTGCTCGGCGGCGATGTTATAATATTATTAAGAGCTTTTACATGAGCGCGCCCAGAAAGGATTGTTTTTGTATAATTAAGTACTAGAGTTGTTGGAAGAAATTACTCAAAATATGAAAACTTCTTATTTTTAAACGTTTAGATGCTCATAAATCTGTGGTAGCCGCAGGCGTCCAAGCAGTTTGACATCATCTTTTTAATAATAGATCATATGCGGTATGAAAAAAAATAGTAAGTTTTATCAGCCATAATACCTAAAGAATTTTTCAAAAAAGCATTTGTTTGAATAATCTTTTATATATTTGTAAATAAATACCGATATTATTACTTAATTTCACAAATATGCTATCCATAATTTATAAGCTGAATTTCGAAAATATGATATCACAATTTTCAAATTTAATTTAGAAAATATAGTATCGATTATTATACATATCGATTGTTATCGGAAACATGTTATCGATTATTACTTTGCAAAATTAAGCACCAATATCGATGGCAAAAGTTTCAGAACTACCAGTGAAATAGCAGAACAGAAGAGTGACTCAGATTTGCCACGATATTTGTAAGGCTAGCTCAAAGCTGAAGTGTTGTTTTACGAAGAAGTACTCAAAATTTATCTAAATTATTGATATTTTGATATCGATACTTCTGTAATAGTCAATATTTAAAGATATCGATACTCGTTATTATTATCGATATATTTCTGCCAATGTTTTTTAAGTGTCATTAAAGTTTAAAAGTTAAGGCTTGCTTAAAAGAAACCGATTTATTTATAACGGGTGATCCAAGTAGAGGTACTTTGCATAATAATAGCATTTTTTTTGGATAATATTCGATCGAATAGACCACGTCCAGCCCCCAGTGTAAATATAGCGGCCATAGCTGAGAGTGTACAAGAAGACCATGGAGAGTCAATTCAACGCCGTTCGTAGCAACTCGGACTGACGTATGGAACGACTTGGCGCATTTTACATCGAGATCTTAAATTGAAAGCGTACAAAATACAGCTTGTGAAAGAACTTGAAAAGTTCCGACGTTTTCGAGCCAAATTTTGGTACACTATTCTACTTATTTATCTTGGTTTCACTGATATTCCATACATCAAATAATTATAATCTTGTTATTTTCATATACATACAAGTATATTCATCGATCTATAAAAATGATCGCATGTGAAACGCGGTGAGCTGGCGCAAACGGAGGACAAATCAGAATTTACGATCGGAAAGGTTTTGCAATGTGTTTCTTAAGATTGCCAGGAAATCATCTACTATTAGCTGCTCCCTTACAGTCAAGCTCTTAACTTGGACTTGAACTGTCAACAATTGGACAGTCTGAATGAAGCCATCACCCAGAAGTGGTCAGTTTTAGCCATCAGGAGAGGAATTGTGTTCCATCAGAAAAACGCTAGGCCACACACAGCAATAATGACATGCTAGAAGCCTCCGGAATTGCTTGGGAGATTTCTACCCATGCAACTTATAGGTCGACCCTGGCCCCCATTTATTATATGAGCTGCATTGAATATATCACCAGGTCACAGGCTGGTCAGTTTTAAATATTGATTTTTTTGGCAGTAGAAAGTTGTAAAAAAATAATTGTGAGAAAAATTAAATTCTTTAATTAGAAAGTATATTCCCACTGTGAAATTCCCACAGCTTATGTGCACCTTAATTAACGATTTAACCAACTTTTAACTCAACTTAACTCAATAAAAGTCAATTGCAATTTATTGTTAAGTTTCTCTTTTAAGTTTTTGTTGTTGCTGCATTCAGACGCGCGCCGCTGTGTGCCATTTCACACTGTGACAAATCACAAATTATTCATACACTAAAACACGCGTCGGCAAGCACATGTTAATACGGGTATATTACAGGTAAGTAACCATATACTCAAGCATGTGTGCCGAGGTGTATATATGTACATATATGAATATAAAGCCGCAATGAAGACCACGCCAGTGACGCCAAGACAAACAATGTAACACAAATTTTCCGAATGAATGCATCACTGCCACTGTTGGCGATTTCTGCTGTCGCTATCAGTATTTTTTGTTGTTGCTGTTGTTGTAGACAATACAGGGCGCTACGCATAATGCCACATATGCGCTGTGGCACTGACGCCTGCCACTTCAAATTCAAATGCCACATATCAGCAAGAATATTATTCAAGCATATGTGCGAACGGCAAGGCAAAAAGTGCTTTAAAAGCAACAAAAACAACAAAAGCAACCCGAAGCAAGGCAGTTATGTTATAACAAAAACATTTGCAAAAAGCAAAACGCAACCATGTATGCAAATTATTTGCACGCATGTGCTTTATGCTTGTTATGTTGCAAGTTGCCGCTTTGCATACTTTAAACTTGCCACCGTCAAGCTTGTGGGAAGTTGTGGCAGTCACATACTACAAACACTAACATATGCGTTGAGTAGTTGTTGGCGCACCGTAAAAGAATTGTTCGATGTCAGTTGAAAATTTATTTATAAGCCACAGAATGACTTGCGTTGCATTGCGGCTTTTTACGGAGTCCGCCAATGTTTCCTCTTGCCGCGCCGGCATGCGCTTGCTGCAAATGCATTTTTATGGTTACTGTTGCAGCAATTGTTTCTAAATGAACGCACCGCTAACAGACGCACGCAAAAAACAGTAACAACAACAAAATAATATAAAAAATTACGGCGTTTACTTTGCGCTGACTTGATTCTGATGCGTCCGAATTGAATTGATACTGTGCTGTGGTCAGCCAACAACAACTACATACAGACATATGTACATATACTGCAACAGCGCTGATGTAAATCACGCACTTAAGCAACGCCTATGTAGTTATGCATTTATGCAACAAATCGTTGCAAATCAACAATAAGAATAGAAGGTAATAAATTTACGCAAACTTCTCGAACCACATTCACAAACGCAGCCATGCACTTTGACGCGCCTAACGCCAGCAAGCAAGTAGTAAGCAGTCGCATCAGCGCTGGTTTTTTCTTGCCAAGCAATCAAGCAGTAGCGATATTCAAGCAACATGCCTTCCCAGGCGACAGCCAGACAGATAGACAGACAGAGCGACAGGCAACTCCCCCAGGGAGTAACTAACCAACCCAAATCAATGGAATCCCGACGCAGCGCTTTTGTTTGCGTGCACAATAAAATGAAATGAAAATGAAATTGTTCGAAAATGAAATGCAAAAAAAGAAAAGTGAAATAATCAGTGATTTGGAATGCCACATGCACACAAACGCACACATGCACACGCATACAAGCTTCACCACCCGTTTTCCGTACGCATAACAATGCGCCTGCGCAACCGCTAACGACGATCACATGCGTCAAACCACTGCAGCGCAGATGATGAAGTGATTTTACAGCGTAAATAGACAAAATGATGGATGATTTTTCGTTGCTTGCTGCTCCTACCCAGCTTGTTTTAGTTGCGCTGCAAGCTATGCGTAAATAAAATAAATGCTTGCTTTTAGTTGCATTGGCTTTGGTGACTTCTACGCCATTGTCTATGCGTTGGAGACGACTCCCTTTTATAGCATAAATTGTTATAAATGACAGTTATGTTGAGAAATAAGTGATTTGAGTTGTGCAAATGCGGCGACGAATCTAATTAAATACTCGTACATTACATTGTGGCGGCGGCGGAAAAAAAAAACGAACGGAAGACAGACAACTAGTCAAGGCGCGTCTGATTTATGATCAATTTCAGTTGTTTTACATTATACTAAAATATTTTTTGTGCAAAAATTAAAAACGTGCTTGGGAGAAGTGAAATTTATTGGGTATTTTGCCGGTGAAAACAATTTTCTATTATTTACTTGTAATAAGGAAGCGATCGCTTGAAGCTCAGCACTTCTTTTTAGTATTTTATTTTAACTTACTGATTTTTTTTTATTTAATAATAAAGTTTGATTAATTCAAATATATATACTAGGAAGTAAATTTCTTTTTATAACTTAGAAAAAGGTTTGTTGCAGTGCTCTTTCGTATTTTATACTATGCACATTGATGTTGAATGACTACAGTAGTGGTCTGCATTAGCTCCTGAAGCCTTAATTCTAAAGAAGTTTGGATGGATAAAAATTTATATAATATATAAATATTTAGCAATTGAAATAGTTTTAGAATTTCTAACGGCTTAGCAAGATATTAGTTCTTCGTTTACGACTACAGTAATTGGTCTCTGAATATTCGAAATTTGTAAGCCGCCCTCATCTTGTTACTAAAGTATTTTTCAACAGCAGATAATAGCGTACTTTGTTAGAAGTACTTCTATTGAATAACTACGTGAAAATTCAGAAAGTTACCATATACACAGATAGCCAGGCGGCATTGCTAGCCTTATCGTCGCCAAAGATTAATTCCACATTTACGAATTATAAAATATGTACAAAGGCTTTGAGCTCAGTGGCAGGTCAACTGCACTTGTCTATAATATATATTTTCGGTCAAAGGAAGAACAAAGCAGACGAATTGGTCAAGCTAAGAACCTCGCTAGCCGAATCCGAGGGAAAGATAATATCATACCCGCTAGAAACAATCAAAAGGGAGATTAAAACATAATTTGAATAAATGGCGCAGAACAGATGAAAATCTATATAATGTACCCAAAGTATGACAAGACAAAAACTAAGGACTTATTATGATGAATAGGTCCAGCAAAAATATATACAGACTTATAGCTACCATAACAGGGCATTGACCATTTGGAAACCACGCGATAAAAACGGGAATGTCCTATAATACTATTTAACGTAGTCGCAAACTCAAAGAAGATAAGGAAACGGTTCTACACTTTCTCCGTATGCCCTATAAAACTATTTACCGTAGTCGCAAACTCAAAGGGGATAAGGAAACGGCTCTACACTTTCTCCGTATGTGCCCAGCTCTGTCACAAACCCGACATAGAACTCTCGGAATAGATCAAGGGAACCAAATCTTGAATGGCTATCTACAAAAACCTTACGGAGATTCGTAGTTTCATTGAGGGCACCAAATGTTTTGAACGCAACGATGGAACGAGATAGCAAGATTTAAAGCTCTTATGGTAGTGCAGCATAATGGCGCATCTAGCGCTAATTGAGACCGAAAGGGCTTCACTACTATCTACCTACCTACGAATAAGAAGCCGACAAGGATTTGAGAATGTAATATAAAATGGAAAGCAAAAAATTCTTCGCCTTGAGTTAAAAAGCTCTTGTCGCCTTATGAATGCAATGAGCAACACCAAAAAAGAATTTTTCGATTAGAAGCAACAAAAGTCTTAGTGTGTAAACTCGCTCTTACATAACAAGTCAACGCGCTGGTGGTCGCCATATATAGCGTAGTCTCAAATTTTATTTTAGAATGATTAAAACTAAATAAACCAACGCAGAAACTTTATAATATGACTTTTATAGAAAGACAAGAAATTAAAATCTTAAAAAATAGTTCAGAAAAAAAAAATTTTGAATCTAAGGCGTACATACAACCGAAAATATTTTCATTTGTGTTTCTTTCAAACTATTTTTAAAATCCAAAAGTTGTGGAAATTTTGATATCTTAAAATAAACTTCGAAACTAAAACTTTAAGGAAGAGCAAAAAAATTTAAGGCTTGGTAATCTATGGAAAACACAGTATGTTTTAGGAAACTAAAGAAAGTAGTCTGCTAAATAACTGGAACAGTTTCAAGTCAAAAAAAGGATATTTAAGCAATATCGCTGGAGAGCAACAACATGCTTAAGTACAAATTTTGTTTTTTTAACTTTGTTCCTAATATTCGAAAAAATTTCGTCTATATTCTATATGTATACGCGTCTGTTGAAGGTTAATTCTGATGACAGACCACATAAAACTTTGCCACATAACCATAATAATAATTTTTTAACGTTTTCATGTCCAACCGGTCGGTGTTGATCTACTTATATTATTACTTATATCTCAATTGAGCTTAGGCGAGTAACATCGCTAGATTTACCTGATATACACAAGATCATCTTATAGACACCAAATTTGCTACCACTGTTAAACTACGCAGAAAAACTACACAAAAGATTTTTATTTTGCCTCGAATAGTTTCAGGCAGTTTTTAACCCTTCTCTAGTATACTGCGATTCATTGAACGTCTACTTTTACAGCTCTAAGGAGCTAAAAATCATTCAATCATAGTGAGTCTCCTAAGGCGGTCAAACTTGAATAACTAGAGTCTGTTGATAAAAAGTTCCTCATACAAATTTTGTAATCCAAAAACTTCGAAACTTACTCAACAAATAACGTCAGGACGAGTATCAAAAATAAATTGGAAAGGGGCCTAAAAATGCGCATAGTATTCACCTATATAGTATATACCATTATATTAGCCTTTTAGGAAATGAGATTCAATTCAAAAACAATCCTACCACTTTCAGTACACACTGCGAATGTCGGTAAACAAATCAACCGCACTTTCAACACTTCGCAATCATCAACAATCGAAATATTTATTAAACAAATAATGTGAAAAAAATTGTCAACATATTTACTTTACGCCTTCATGTCTATTTACAAAGACAACAATATGTAAATATTAAATAATTTTCCGTTTGTTTACACGAAGTTGCAAATTGACCATAACTGAAATTTTATTAAACAAAATGACATGAAAACTCGACTGGACAGCGCATAAATGATGTGTGAATGACAGAAAACAATTAAGTAAGCCAGAAATAATCATAAAGTAAGAGAAAATTATCAAACGAAGAATGGCGTACGAAAACTTAATGTATGTAAAAATGGTACTAAAAATGCTTTTTCAATTAAATCGAAGCATAAAATTGTACAACGTGCTCATTAAATCGGCAAACTCAAGTCACCATATACCTATAGCATGAAGGAAAACATTTAACAAAGAGTAAGGTTATCGGAAATTATAGGCAGATATGAACCACGGGCGGCACACACCGCGGTGTTTGCGCGTACAGCGATCGGCAAATACAACGCTTTTAAGTACGTATATATGTATATATATAGGTTGGAGCATCCTCTTGGCTCCTGGTTGGCTCATTGGTTGCGCGCTCCACAGGAATTGGCTGTGGCCACATTTTTGCCAACAATAAACCACCCGCGGTGAGCTTTTTCTACGCACGAGCTTCTTGACGGCCACTGTGCCATGACGCTGCGGCTAGAAATGCCGGGTGCGAGTAGATGCTAGGCAACCCTAGTGCTGCACATTGGTGTAGTGTGGGTAAATAGTTGATAATAAATCAATGCGTTAATGGAAATGAGATTTTTGAGCTTATTGTTCGGTGAAATTTTTAATAAAGGAGTAAATGTGTATATGTATTGTATAATATATTGTACACCGTTGCTTTAGTTCTTCAGCTTAGGTTTAGTTAAGGGGTTGATCCTTGCACCAAAATTTACCAAGGATTCCATTTCGGCAACTACGAACTCTGGTATTTTTTGATGCTCAAAACTCATACATATATATAGATCTAAAGACCTGTACTATGAACTGGCATACAAATTGAACAATCGGACTCAAGTGCTTGTTTGGAAAACTTTTTCATTTGTTAAGCTATTACAAAGAAATTTGACATGGATTATTTTCCCAAAGCATTAGTTCAATCTTCGAAGAAATTGTTGGGATCGGACAACCCTAGCATATGGCTGCCATACAAACTGACTGGTCAAAAACAAGTCCTTTAATGAACCTTTGGTATTTGTGACGGGTTTTATAGCTTCGGTGAAACCGAAGTTAAGGTTTTTTCTTGTTTTAAGTGGAAATTAGTTTTATTCTCAAAAAATGTAATAAGTTTTTCTTAAGTAATAATTTAAAATAAAAATGTGTCCTTAAAAATCCTGTACTCAATGTCCTACAAAATTAAAAAAAAAAAATTGTTTTGCTACTTTTTATCCCTACCCACACCACTGTGCCGCGCCATACAGAGGCGTATATGCCTGCCACCTTAACTTGGCGTAAAGCATTTTGCATTAAACGCGAGGCGCATAAATATACTCGCTTCTTTAATATTTCGTTCATTTCTGTGGTTACGCTTCAATGTCAATTAATGACGCACCGCTATGACGCAGCTGTTGTTGGCTGTTGCACCCACTGTGCGGCTAAACTATTTGGTGGCATGATTGGTTTCCTGTTGATTGGTTTGGCAGCAAAGAGCAAACGTTGCAGAGTAGCACAATAATAATTGTGTTTGTAAGCGGAATGGTGCGGTGTTGTGAGGGGTGCCGGTCCAGCTCCATCTCCAGCAAAGGAGTGTGTACAAGGAAGCTGCCGCTGTTGCTGTTGCTTAAGTGTAGTGAAGCTGCAACATGCGATGCCATGCTGTGTGTTATTTTCAGACACTGTGCTTCTTTGGCTGCATCCTGCATATGGCAGGCAGGCACACCGCTGCGGCGACGTGTCGGTAAAGAGTTGAAATTAATGTGCATGCGTTGCTGATTTTCAGCCTCTGCACTGCACTACTCCCCGCACCATTGTAAGTCAGCTCTCTATTAGAGCGGCAATTTTTTATAGCTGTTTTAGCCAGAATTTTTGTTGGTATTATTGTTGTGCACACCTTGTTGCGGTCAATGGACTTTCGGGTTGGGTAGCGAGAGCAAGTTTCTTCAGCGTTTCGTTTATTTTAAAGAAATTAAAAAACTTGCAGCTAGTAAAGTAAAATACAGACTTGAAGATTCTACTGAAAAAATTAATTAAATAATTTATAACAATTTGAAAATATTTTAAAATAAATTTCAAAAAAAAATTGTACACTTTATAGCTTTAAAAGTGTAGGAAATTTTATTTATTTTTCTAAATAAATATTTTTTAACATTTTGCGTATGTTGAAAACTTTTATTTTTTGAGAGTTTGTTTTTTAATAAGTTTTCAGTCTTATAATTTCTTTTTCTAAAAAAAAAAAAAATCCAATATTTCATTTTTTGAACTGGTGTTTTTTGATGTCTTTTAATTAAGTTAATAAATTTTAATTCCTCAAATATAGTTTTATTCCTAAAAAAGTTAATAAAATTTCTTTAAAAAAATTGATGTATAAAATATTTTCTAAAAAATAGCTTGTCGAAAGGTTTTGCGTTACAGAAACAAAAATATAAATTTAGATTTTAATTTGGTGTTGTAATTTTGTTTTATATTATTTATATATAATTTTATTTGCATTTGGTTTAACTATTTTTAACTTAATATTAAAATAATTATTGTATTTCTAATTGTTTTATTAATTTTTTTACACATCTTTTCGATTAAAAAGTTAAAATTTTTTAGACTAAATGAATGTTTTTTTCTAAATTGGTTTTTATTTGTAATAATTTGTGCATGGTTTATAACAACCAAAAAATAATTTCTAAATTTCAAATTTAATTGATTTTTTTAATTATTAAATTTAATTAATTTTTTTCTGTTTTTTTATTTTTTAACTGTTATTTTAAAATAAAACATTTTTAATTGTTTAATAATTTTTATATGAAGAGAAATTGAAAATATTATTTATTAATTTCTTAATTGTTATTATTGAAATTTAATTAATCTCTTGAATAGATTTTGACTTGAATTTTAATTAAACCATATTTTTTAACTTTATATTTATTTTTTTAGTAAGTTTTTTTATAAACTAAAATTAGAAAATAATTTTTTTTAAATTAAAAAATAATTTTTTTTTTAATTTTTGTTTAAGATTTAATAAAAAATAAATTTTAGATTTTTATTTTATTTTAAGATTTAATAAGAAACAAATTTTTAATGTTCATTTAATTTTTTAAATTTTTTGTTTTCTATTTTTATTTTATTATTTGTATGCTAAATTCAGACCCAAATATTTTATATTTTTAGTATAATTTTTTAATTGCTATTTTTGGTTAAAAAATGTTTGTAATTTTTAATTAATAATAATTTATATGAATTGTAATTTGAAACTAATTTTAAATATTTTTTATTGAAATAAATTAGTTTTAGTCTATATTTTATATGATTATTTTTTTTTTAAGAAATAATTTAGTTTCTTTTATTTTTTTTATTAGTTATAATTTGTTATTTTATGTTAAATTTTTTTAAGTTAATATATTATACTTAATTTTTTGTTCTATTGTACATTCAAACCCAAAAACATTTTTTTTACTTCGTTTTAATACTCACCAACATCGAAGCTGTACGCCAACGGCACGAACTGCAGCGCCACTGTGCACACTAGAGCGATTTGTAGTAGTCGATAGTTGTAGTTGCGGGAAGAAAGGCACTGTTGGGAGAACATTTTGCGGGTGTTAGAGTTGTTGCGCGGGTGTGAACTGTGTTGATGGAGGTGGTGGTGATGAAACTTTGAATTTCTACTACTGAGTGTGCTTAGAGTTGTAGGTGTTGTTGTGTGGCTTGTAGTAAGCATTTTTATTTATTTTTTTATTATTTTTCCAGAGGGTTTCAGTTTAAAGTGTAGCTTATATTTTTAGAATTACATAGATATTTTTTTATTTCACAGTATAGATAGCCTTTTGTTACTTAATATTTCGCTAGTTTCGTTGCAAAAAGTTTAGTGGATACAAATCATAAGATGCAGTGTCGATATTTAGATTTTCTGAAATGAGAAAATAAATAGTATTTTGTTAGAATATTGCTTTAGTTCGAGTTTTTATAGTAAATAAAATATTTTTTAAGAATTTTTGATGCCATAATTTAAAATATATTTATATTTAATTAGCGCTTTCACCATCGTAAGCTGCTTCAGTGAGCGTTTTGTGCTTAAAAAACTCTGCTTGAAAAATCGATTTCGATTTTTTTTTCCCTGAGTGGTAACAGCTATCGCCGCGTGGGTCAAGTACCTAATTATCGAGAAACTGCAGCAATTTGCTTGCTAAAAATTACAAGCAGACTCGTTAGCAACTTTGCAGACGCTTTTTGTTGCAAGCTTTTATGACATATTTATTGCTGCTACATTTTTCCTTTATTTCTCTCTCACTATTATTTTAGCGATTTAATTTAGCCATATTTGCTCGAGTTTTTGCACTTTCTTCACTTTTTATAGCATTTGTTGCTTTTTTTACTTGCAACTTTGTGCCGTTCTCGTTATTTTTATACACTGCACAGGGTATAAATTTAAGTTTTCCATGTAGTTTTTAACTATATATAGAAATATACATATATAAATGAACAGCGTGAGCAGCTGAGTCTACTTAGCCATGTCTGTCTGTCTGTCTAAACGCGAACTAGTCAGTCAGGTTTTTTAAACATCGGCCTGTAATTTTGCACATGCTCATGTGTCGAAACCGCTAATATAGGTCAACTACATGATATAGCTGCCAAACAAACTGATCGATGAAAGCTAACTCCTTGTATGGAAAACCTATTTAATTGAAAAGATATCTTTACAAAATTCACTCTATATTATTATCTAAGACAACGGTGCGATTTCCGAAGAAATAATGAGATCGAACTACTATAGCGTATAGCTGTCATACAAACTGGCCGGCAAAATCAAGGCATTGTATGGAAAACCGTTTTATTTGACAATATTATAACGTGGAATTCGGTGTGGCTTATTATCCAAGTTAACGATACAATCTTCGAAAACATCGTTCAGGGCGCACGACTAGAACATATAGCTGCCATTCACATCAGCTAATCAAAACCAAGTTATTGTATGGAAACTTTTTAAATTGTGAAAGGTATTCCAACTTGGGTGCATTCAAAGTTAACGTTTTTTTCTTGCTACTAAAACTTTTTTTTCAACAAAATATTTCTTTTAGCCTACATTTCTACATTCTCTTTTCACATCCACTTTTCTACGTCAAGATTTTATTACCGTCAACCATGGCTACTCGTTTTAGTTGCTGGCTGTTATTGTTGTTGTAGCTGTAGTTGTAAGTTTTTTTATTGTTGTCGTTTTTGTTGTAGGTGTAGTTGTTAATGTTTTTATTGTTTTTGCAACAGCGAAATTAAAGCAGAGCAACACCAACACACAGCAACTGCTTTCAACTACAATTTTATGTATGGGTATATATATATATATATATATGTGTGTGTGTGTAATGTTGCAACGTGTTGGTCAGATGTTGATGGCGCTTATTACACACCTACTTACATACATACATGCCAACTGACTGACTGATGCGCGGTGTAATCTTGGCGTTCACTTGCTATGCGCTGAATTGGCGCTTCGTGGCAGGCTGTGGCAAGCAAGCGGCCAGCGTAACCTATTCACTCAACACAAATGACTTGAAAATGGCAACAAACCAGGTTAGTTGTCTACTTTGGTTGTATGTGTGCTTACGGTAGCGCCGAGATGCACCGCTTTTCTTCCCGTATTCTATAGGCATATTTGCTTTAGCTCTATTTATAAAAAGTGCAACAGTAGCAGCAGCTAGAAAAAATGTTGCAAGTATAAGGCAGAAAAAAAAGGTGCTGTATAGAACAACCCAGCTAAATAAAAGCGACTCTGCGCCAGCGCGTCAAGCAATGTTGGCGCTTTGACTAAGTTGATGTGGGAAAAGGCGCAACGAGTACGAAACGAAAAAAAAAAATTTATAAAATTTGCCAAAGCTAAGAAAATGGTTAGGAAAAATATAAGAACAGTGCATGTGTTGAACTCCTAGGTAAACTAGGAAGCTTTTGTACTCCGGGCTGTGTATTTGTGCTGCCGGTTGGCGCTTCAAAGCCGAGCAAATGAAGTTGAATGAAAAGCGCAACGTCAGCATGAATGAAAATTGCATGAAATTGCCACATGCCACATGCCATATAAACGAGCATACACCCTCATACATATGTACACATATGCGCGCTTTATATGAGCGCTTTATACTTCCTTATACATATTCATTACGTTCCATAATACTTGTAGGTATGCCCCGCCGCCCGCTACTCGCCAATTGCTGCTGACTTTAGGCTTTACGCTGGCTGCTTCTCATCAAGCATGTTTCCTTGCCTACAATGTGGCGGCTTAATTGAACTTTCTAATGGCAGGTTTTGTTACAGTAAATATACACATGTATGTGTGTGTATAAATATGCATATGTAGGCGTGTGCGTGAGTTTGTATGCTATTTTGTGGGCTCAACAATCTAAAGTGTTGGGTAGCGCTGTTTTTAGGGCGTTAGCAATTAGCATAGTGCATTAAAATTGAGCGGTTTGAAGAGAAGACCAAATTGGTTTGGAACAGATACAAACAAAATGCATTTGTGTTCTCTATATAGCGCTATTGAATTCGAAGAGTTCATTCAGGTTGGAATCTATGAAAGAATGGACAACATTTTTGGCTTAAGAAAACACCACCATACCCCAAGAAAAGGCTTCTTCTATAATGCGCTGATTTCGTAGTCCCACATCGATTATTTTAGTCTTATCGATCCGTTCTTTGGTCACCTTTCAATCGAATTTATTTAATTACAGTATTACCTCTTCATAATTATTTTCATTCATATTCACTGCTTTGCTTTGAATAGTGGGATCTGCACCAAAACCCTACACCTTTTTCACCTATTTGGTTCTTTAAAATATTGTTACAAAAAATGCGGAGAGAGTAATTTTAACTTACACACTAATATGTATTTAAATAGTGAAAGCTCTTTGACAAGTCAAGTAAAGTGAAAGCATTTTTGCAAAATAAGCCTTAAAAACAATTTTTCAGTTGAAGTTTAAATAATAATCTTCTTAATCAAATGAAAGCTCTTTGGCAACTAAAGTTTAGTGAAAGCTTATGCAAAGTTCCAACATAAAAGCTAGCAGTGATGAGAATATTTATAAACTTTTAAAGAAGTTCAACAAATTTTCAAAAGCTTTCGAAGTTTAAGAAAAGCTTTATTTGAAAAGTTTAAGGATCTTTTTCAATACTTTTCAAAAATTTAAAGTACATATGTACGTACTTGTATCTTAAAAAATTTGCCCGTTTTTTTCGAGTCACATATCATTCACTTTGAACAACCGTAAGCTCTCTGGAAATATCCTTGGTGATAAATAATGAAAGCTTTATGCATGTAATTTCTACCGAGCTAAATGCTTATAAGGTTTGATTCAAAAAATATCGACTACTTATCAGGAACCCCGTTAATAAAACTACAGGTAGAAGAGAGAGTGTCGTAAACCAAATAATTTTTTTTAAAAAGGCATAGGTCTTAAGGCTTTCACAGTTTGCAAGTTCTGGCCTTGTCACTGTCAACACCAAAGCCTCCGACTCTGTTTTTTTGCGTTTGATTTCGTTTTCGTTTAGTTTTTGAGAGATTTCGTCTGAAAATCTACAGACCTCCAATTGACTTACATTTTTTATTAGTACATTAGTGAGTTTGCTTATTATTGACACACATTAATTAAACCCCTGCCAAGAACTCACTTTTTTAACTAGAAATTTTACTTTACCTCAAACTTAATCTTGTGAAAATCAACGCAACCTCCAACCTAACCTCACTTAACCTAAACTCCTCGGCATACTCGTATTTCATGTGTTGCCTTTCTCAGCAATTTTCTAATAAAGAGAAACGTGCATACCAACTACTAGCATGAAATTACTAGATTCCCAGTCAATAAATTAACAACAAAACTTTGCACATTTCATTGTTGTTGTGGTGGTGGTTTTTCTGCCAGCAAACGTGAGCATAGCACGGCACAGCAGCTGAAGTTGAAAAAAGTGGCAAGTGATGGAACAAAGTACTGTCAATAATTCTTCGTTTAATTGCAACTTTCCAACTGGAACCGAGAGCCTACAACAGCAGCAGCAACAACAATAAAAAAAGAGTCGTGTATGCCTTGGGACTGTCCTTAGCGCGGCTAGGCATTTGCAGTTTAGACGAACTATGGCCTCAAGCCAAGCAGACGGCTGACGGCAGCAAGCGTAGCGCTGAGGTGGATTGTCAACAATGCTTGCAGTAAAAGCGCAACGTCATTCAATTGGTGCCATCAGTATTTTGTGCCGATTTTCCTTTCCTTGCCTTTTATCGTTTCGCTATATATGTATTTTTTTGTGCCTGACAAAGTATGCAGCACTGCAACTCGTCTGAAGTGATGGTCGTGTCGTATCACAGTTACATCTTGGCAGCAGCTGGTGGATACAGCTCGATGGAGGCAGTTCGGTGGTAGCTGCAGTTGAGCCTGAGTTGGATTTCGGATTTTGCCGTTGAGATGGTAAACAATTTAGTGGAGTTTTAGTTAAAGTTCTGCCTTAGCTTAGGCTGTGTAAGCATTTGGCGCTTGCTAGGGCTAGGCGGCGCTGCTGTGTCCTTACTTGCCGATTCGTTTTTACTTGCTACAGGGCGTGGTTGTTTTTTGTCGGCGTTTTCAGCTTTGAAAGTTGAGACAACTCCGTCGTATTGGCATAAAGATAGATGCCGTAAAACGTGTGACTAGCGTAAAAAAGCAGATGGCTAGATAGTTGCCATTTGCTGGGTGACGCTTAGGGGAGGGCGGTATATGTGCGCAGGTGGGCAAACATTTATAAATACAATATATTGCAATCGTAGTAAGTACGCGCCAGCGCTAGGGTTGCAACGTCGCTTCGCATACCTTATACACTTTATGTTGTTTTTGTTTCGCGCGCTTGCCACACGTTTAAAGGCAGTTAATAAATAAAAGTGCGGTAAATATAAAGACTTTAAGTTAAAAAGTATTACAACGATAAAGGATAGCATGCAGACATTTATTATGCTGCCATGACTGTGCAACACGCCGTGAGTATGCCACTTTGTTGCACGGTCTATGGTACTACTTGCCACATACAAGTCGGCTATCTTAGCGCGACTTTTCAATTTTCTATAATTTATAGATGATTATTTTTGCGGCAGCCTATGTTGCAATATTACCCACCATGCAACGCATAGCTAGTTGCGCGTGTGCTAGATTTACATACAACTTTTTTTATGCAATTTTGCACAAAAATGGGTTAAATTATTAATGATACTCAGGCGTATACCCAGGTGTAGCAAATACTCGCATTTTGCTTTAAGCGGCACTAGCCGCAAGCCTGCATGCCTACTCTTGGTACTGTTGGTTGGTGTGGCAGCATGCAACATGTTTAGCGGCGTTGCTTTGTCGCTTGCGGTCGCTATTTGCGGTGTTTCAACTTTTTTCGTCGCATTGCGCGGCATACTTGCAACAGTACGCGGCATTGGAACGGCCTTCTCTGCATACATACATATGTATATTCAGCGCATCACTTTGTAGTTGCTGCCGGCGGCTTTTGAAGCGTTTGTTGATTTTCCCTTTTCTTCACCTCACGCCTCTCTTTCTCTTGGTATTTTTGTGTATCAGGTGTTCCTCTGGCGGCACCAGCTGCATCTTGCCTCTAGCGGACTTTTGACCGCTCTGTTGCACTATTGTACTTGCATTGCTGTCTATTTGCTTGCACATCTGTCATCAACGTTTTTACGCATTTGTTCTCGAGTTGGTATTTCCCAGTTGTGATTTTTTTTTTGTACAGATTTTTATAAATTTCTACCTTTCTCTTAATAGCTTAAGCTTGACATTCGCTTTGCAACCTGGTTGTAAATCCTGTTTATCTGCATGTCAGCGAGACTCGTCACTCTTGTGCTTAGCTATAAATGCCACTCTTCATTAAAAATGCCGTTTTTCTAAAATTAATCAATAAAAGCTTGCTTGATACGCCATGGGAGGTCTATGGCTTAGCATAAGCTGGCCTATTAGGAAAAGCAAGTCAAGAAGCAGGTTGTGAGTGCAGCTACTAACGACAAATGTAGTAGATACTGAAGGCATAATGATTTGACATAATATTTAAAGTTGTAACATGTCAAATATTTTTTTTAATTACTCGAAAAGTTTAAGTTTATCAAATGAAAGCATATTGGCAACTCAAGTCGAGGTAAAGCTTGTTCGCAAAGCATCAAATATAAAAGCAGTTATCACAATCTTTTCAAAATTTTCAAGAAATTGAAAGGATTTTTAAAAGCTTTCAAAGTACAACAAAAGCTCATTTTAAAACCTTTAAGGTATTACTTTCTATTGCTGAAATCAATAAAAAGTCTAAAATTTCAACTTATGTTTTTAAATCTAATATCATTCACTTTAGTCATTCGAAAGCTCCTTTCCAATATTAGGAAAAGCCCGTTTTGTTAAAATTATAAATATATTTTTGAATACAATTTCAATATAAGAAAGTTTCAATGTATGTTTTAAGTTGAATATAATTCACTTTGGCCAACCGGAAGCTCCCTGGCACTAGTTGAAAAATTACCTTATACGCCTTTGTGATAAATAATACTAAAAGCTTCCCGTATATAATTATTATACAACTTAAAGCTTATAAGGTTTAAAAAAAATTTACATAAAATGAGTGTATGTGTACAGTTGATTTTAAGCAATTTTAGTAAATGCTTTTAAAAGTTCAATACCCCCCAAAGCACCTGCATTTTTGTTTTGAATTGTAAGTGCTTTCCTATAACTTGTTCTTTCAGCTTTTAAAGTGGCTTTATGCGTTTTCGTTATACTTGTATAATTTGTTCTGTTGATTCTCAGCTTTTTTAGTGAAAGCTGATTTTAAGCTTTTACAGTGAAAGCTTCGTTCTGTTTATTTTGAGCTCTTTCAGTGAAAGTTTCGCAAAACTGATTTTGAGCTCTTTCAGCCAAAGCTTTTAAAAACTAAAGCGCCAATAAAATAATATTAGACTCATGCAACTATATCTTATAACAAACTTATTTAGTTTCCTGACGAATTTCAGCTATCGTACAACTGAACCTCGCAGCTCTTAAATTAGCTTAAAGCATTATTGTAAGACACAAAATTATAAAGCCTTTAACAATATTATTTATAAACCTTAATAAGGAAGTAACCATGAAAAAATATCTTAATCACCCTAATAATAATAAATCTCAAGTAGATAAACAAAAAATTGCGATAAACTAAACAATCAGGCAGAATGCAAGCAAACTTCCTTATTAAGCACTGAGAGCAGAAAGAGATTACAAAAAAGCAAAATTCTGAGAATATCACAAAACCGAAAAAAATTTAATTGGATGTTGAATGCTTGCCGTAGATAAATCTTTGCTTTTTCGGCGAAATGTTTACAAGCGAAGTGAAAATTATTTATGCCGATTGACGCACAGCGACGCAGAATGAGTTGCTGAGTGACTGTGCTTATGCTGTTAACTGGGTGCTCAAGAGCGATTGACTGACTAACTCACTGACTGAATTACTGATAACAATTTGCATAACTACCAATTGAATCAACAATTGATAACTGTCAGCTGTCAGCAAACATCAACATGACTGTCATTATTATTATGTTGCAAGCAGTCAGCATATATGAATAAAGTTTTCTACTGCCTACAAAATGACAACTGCCGCCTAACGACTACCGACTGCCGGCAATCAGCAGTCAAGTGAGTGAGCGCAAGTGTTGAGTAGTAAAAGGCGCACATTTAACGATTATTACAAAAGTAGTAGTAAAATAAAATGGGAGCAACAGCTGAGTGTCAAATTAAATTGATCAATTAACCACTTGATGTGCTCGTAGACATATTTCTATATGGTATGTAGGTATGTATATATTATACTAAACAGCCGACAGTTAGCCTCAAGTTGCGTCGTCGAATATGTCGAGAGAAAAAAGTGTGCACAATAAAAGTCATGTGACTGGTGACAAATACCGACTGCTCCACTTTCGACACCCACGCCAACGATTGACAGTTGGGAAGAGGGAGAGTGGGTGCGCGCTGCTATGTTGTCTGCGCACGGCTCTCAGTATGCAGAGGGCAGCGAACGCGCGCAATTGACAGCTGTAGGCTAGTTTGTATTGACAGTTGCACACAAAAATGCAAATAAATAGATGAAAAAGGTAACAAATTGTTTGTAAATATGTACCAAAATATTTAAGCATATATGTATACATGTAAAATGTGTAATGTGACAACAAAACATCGGCGTTGCAACGCCACAAAGCCAACAACATAAAAATAAACAAATAAGTGTGTAGGAACGGCACAAAATTCGAAACTTTCATTTGTTGACAAAGTACATAGTCGGTCATTTAATGTGTGTTTAGCGTAGGACGACACTAAATAATACCATTAATGAAGAAAATGTGCATCAACATTGTTTGACAGCCATGCAAATGCCTGTCAAGCGGTTGTATGAATTTTCCGCATTTCTCTGACAGCTAACGAAAGAGTTTGTTACGCTCACTTGTCAAGCGAAATGTCAAAGTGACATTTAGTCGAGAACAGTTAAATAAATTAGTGACATATATGCAATATTTTCATAAATTTTCGCCACTATTCAACGCTTTAAAATTATTTTCTAAGTGTTTACAAAAGTTTACAAAATTTTCTGCATATCATCTAATAGAAACGTTTATAATTTTTATGTTACGCTTTTGTATATATATTTTTTTTTTTAACAATTAGTATGCGGTTACTCAAATTTGATATGCATTTTTATATTTTCCAAACTATACATCGACATTTAATTGTGTCATTGTTTCGTGTCATCTTCGCTGCCCACAATTTCGCTACACACCCTTTCGCTACCTCGCTCTCTCACTGTTAGAAGTAAACGAGTTTTGCGAATTTCTGACAGCTTTGACAACGTAAGTGACGTGTGTGCATGGGTTCCAGTTTTACTATTGTATTTTGACAGCTGTCAAAATGACATTCAAGTGCCGTTTGTACTGAGAGTTATGCTAAAATTGAATTTATATTTATCATGCATAAATACAATATATTATACTGAATGATGACAGAAGTGCGAAGATTTTCAAGCAGTTGTATATACATGTGCGCTAGAAGGGTGCAAAATACCACCCTAAGGGTTTAACCTGTTCTTCAATCTCCTATCAACTAATCTCAGCTGACACTTTTGCCCTTCAGTTATAATTTAATAAATAATCTCAGCAGTTTTACAAAAAGGGGTTGGATAATAAGCAAAACAGTCTACCTCGTCCACAACATGTAAAAGAAAGCTTGACGTATAGTCACCGAATTCAGAAAGGCGAATATAGAGCTATAATTATTTTCGCACAATATTCCTTTTATCTTGGTTCCTGGGCTTCGATGAGCTTTTAAGGTTAGTTAATAAATTTTATAGAATTTCTTTATAAATATTTTGTGGTAAGAATTTACGAAATTTGATTAAGGCGTAAAGATTATAAGTCTTAATCAAACATATCATTAATTTGTCGAGCTCAGATTGAAATAAGAAACCAGATCGAAAACAAAATTCTGTCATCAAATATAGTTTAAATTCGGGTCCAAATTAAGACTTAAATAATCTAAATCTGACGCTAGACTCATATCTGATCTGACCTGAAAGCGCCGTTACATTCTGGTATTATTGTGAACGACTTTTTTGCCAAACACGAAACGATAGTCAGCTATCGTATTCACCAGATTTCGCTCACTCTCACTTTTTATACACTGAACATGGCATACAACATTTGCCACGATATTTGTAACACCCAAAAGGAAGCGTCGGAGGCCATATAAAGTACGAGATCCCTCGTATACCATATATAAATGATCAGCATGACGAGCTGAGCCGATTTAGACATGTCCATCTATAGGTACTCAAACTAGGCCTTCAATATTTGAGATATCTCATATGGTTCTTATATGGAAAACTTTTTGATTTGGTGAGATGTCGTCACGAAGAGATCGGTACAGATTATTATTCAAAGCATCGCTACAGTCTCCGATTTTTGTTCAGATCGGACCAGTAGAGCATATAGCTGGCGTATAATGGACCAATCAAACTCAGGTCGGTGTAAGAAAATATTTTTTAGTTTACAAGATATATACGACAGATTACTATTCGAAGCAACACTTTGGTCTCAGAAGAAATTATTCAGATCGGACCAGCATACAAACTGACCTATGAAAATAGAAATACAAATATTTTTGAATAGATTTGGGGAAGAGAAAGATAGAGAAGAAACTCTTTAGAATATACTTATTAAAAATAGAGTGATTGCACACACAAACAAATCAACAAAAGCTCTCTCTCTCTCTCTCTCTCTTTCACAACAAGCGAATAGCTTCACGAAACTTTTTCCAGCTTATATAGCAATAAGAATTAAAATCCACACTGCAGCGTATTTTAATCTCTAATTTAGCGTTAAATTCCGCTTTTATTACCCGTATTTCAACAAAGAATACGAGCAAAAAGCAAATAGAAGGCAAGAAAAAATAAAATGCAAAGTAAAATCAGAGAAAAGGAAACAAGTAAAATGTATACTTGAAGGGCTAAAAATTGCAATTTCAGCAGAAAAAAGCGGCAACTAGAAGAAAATTGCATACGAATTGCACACACACGCAAGCACAATAGAGCGAGTGGCAAGTAAGCGAACAAGCGAAAATTTGCATAAATATATGTATATGTGTGATTTCGCTGTGTTAGTATGCTTACAATTGCGTGTGTGCAAATGTGTGTATGTGTGTGGAAGTGTTAGCACAACGAAAGTGCGAAATGAATGAATAAATACCAAAGGAGTCAAGCAAAGGATGGATTTGTCGTCGAAGCTAGCATAGTTGTAGGCGCCAGAGCGCGCAGTGCGATGTACATACATATATGGCTGGTTGTGGAAATCACAAACTACTTAAGCGCAACAACCGCAACTGCAAACCAACAAAACACACCCACAAATCATGCACAAACACATTTATAAGCGTAATTCACGCAAACGCACACACATGCAAGCAAGTACATTAGTATATAGCACTACTTACTCAACTGACTGCGTGAAAATCGTTGCTTTTTTTCTTATTATACTGTGGCATTTAGCAGCAGCAGCCGCGCATGTAGGCGGCAGCGGTGTGGTGCGGGGTATGTGCTTGAATAATTTCGCTTCATTTTGGCACTTGAATTGTGCGCTTGATGTTTGCTCGCTTGTATGTGTGTGTTTGTGTGGCAATTTGCGCTACTGCTAGTCGAAGTGGGTATTCATTAGCATACACCAGGGCGCATGATATTGAATTTCTACGCCGCTTAGGTTTTGCCTTGCCGACAGAAATGCAGGAAATCAAATAATGCAAAGGGGTCGTAAAGGAGTGCTATGTTACAGTGGTGTGGTAAAATAAAGAAGTAATACAATATTTCAAAAAAAATTCTTGTGGATTGATTCCCGCTAAATATGTAGCGGAAAACAGCCAAAATTTAAAATCACAAAACAATTTTTTTTTCGTTCTGCTCAAGGAAGGGAGTAAATTTATTTGTAAGTAAAGTTTTTCGCGCATTTCTTATTTTTTATTCCCAAATTTTATTTTTTTTTGTCGCGAAATTACGTTTGTTTACCTGCGAGTTCAATTTTTTGTCAAGAAAATAATTTTTTTAACTCGCGAATTAATTTTTTTTTTGGGGAAATAAATTGTTTTATTGTCGAGTACATTTATTTTGATAACGAATTAAAGTTTTGGTTTGCGAAATTAATTTTTGAATCACTAATTTAATTTCTTTCTCATAAACTTTAACTTTTCTATTCTCGAAATTAATATTTTTTATTTGAGAAATAATCATTTTCGATCGCGATCTTTTTTTTCTATTTTTCTTTTTTTTGCGAGTTTTGTTTCAGTTTTTTCTTCGATAAACTAATATCTTACTAGCGAACTTAATTATTTTATTTCACGCAAAATTAATTTACTATTTGCAAATTTTTATTTTACTCGTCATTTTTTTTTCGGAATTTTTTTTTTCGGAATTAAAGTAATAATTTAGTGAAATTAATTTTATTACTAGCATATTTTATTTATTTTTTTACTTGTAAATTTATATTTTCGGTTCCCAAAGTTAATGTTTTTTGTCTCCCGAAAAATTTTTTTTAAGCAAAATTAACTTTTTTTTTGACTAGCGAACTAAATTTTTTTAAAATAAATTTATATGTTTTGTTCGCAAAATTGATTTTTAATTTGCAAATTTTATTTTTTACTTGCGATTTTTCGTACTTCCGAAATAAATTTTTTTTCTAGTGACATAAATTTTTTTCTAGCGAAATTAATTAATGTTACTAGCGAATTTAATTTGTTTACTTGCAAAATTTATATATTTTTTTACTCGCAAAATAATTTTTTTTCTACGAAAATATTTTTTTTTATCTTTTCTATTCCGGAAATTAATTTATTTTCGAGAAACTATTTTCTTTTGCTGGCGATCTTCTGCTAAGTATTTTAATTTTACTCGGGAGTAATACTTTCTGCTAACTCTGCTAATGTCTACTTTTTTGACAATAAATTTTTTTTTCTTAATAATTTTCAATTCCGAAAGTATTACTGTGTATAAATATAGAATATAATTTTTAGTTTGGTAATGAGCTTGTGCGCTTTCAAGCTTTTTTTTGGATAAGCTTTTATGGCAGAGCTGTTCACTGGTCGGAAATCTTCCCGCTTAAAAATCTGGATCTTGAGGTTTTGTTTAAATATTTTGGCATGCTAATGAGCTTTAAATTCGCCACGGAGCTTTTCCCAAAGTAATCTTTAATCAATTTTGAGTGCGAGCTTTATGAGCTTTATGTTCCTGTGACTTGTATGTTTTAATTGAAAAGACATGACTTTATCTTAAACTTTAAATTGCATCCAAGAGTTCAAGATTAATTCTCTCACGAATTTCATTTATAACCCACCAGGGACTTTCGTGCATAATATTTTTCTATAATGAAAAAGAAGTTGTATATCTATAATTCTACTACAACACCACTTCTAGACCTGCTCAGCAGTGTAGCGCGCACACCAAATACTTGCAGTGTTGCCACCTACTTGAATTCACCTAATTTCAGTATATGCCTGCTAGTGTTTGTGTCACAGGATATTCAAAACTCAATTCTTTAGCGCACTTCACTCTTTACGAACCGCAACTTTCGCAAATTGTAGTATAGCAGCAACAACGAAACTAAATTTACAGTGTTGCATGCAGCGATTTGCCATTATTGCTGCTGTTTAGTTTGCCTTTTTGTATGAGTTTGTGTTTGTGTTTGTTTATGTAAGTGTGTAGGTGAGTAGCTGCAAATTTGAATGCAATGAAATATGCAAATGAAGAGTGAGAGTCGTAACTAGACTAAAGTAGCGGGCAACAACAACAAAAGCGACTAATAACAGCAAAAACGACTAAAAACAACAACAAAAAATCAATAATAACAACAGCAACAATGAGACTGAGCATATTAGCAACCACTACACACACATTAACGGGTAAGCAACTAAAAAGTTACAGGGAAAAGTGTTCAATGATGACGACACGGTAAACGACGAACAACAGGAAACCGGAAGTGGCAGGAAAAAAGCACAAAAAATCACGATATACATATATAATTTTTTCAAACCATAAAATTTTCTCATTTTTTGCTTAGCCAGCAAATGCTTCCTCAACTGCAATGACAGTCAGCCGCTACGAAATCACAGCAACCGGCGACGTTGGACTTTTATAGCGGAAATACGATAGATGCGCAATGATGTATGGCGTCGTGTCGCCGAAATGCCAAAATGTGTGATTGGGGCGCAATGATGTTGCATGTGCGCACATAGTATTATATAGCAATGTACTTATGTGTATGCATATAACTACATACATATATGTGTGCAAAGCATGATTTGCGACGGCTCCCCCAAGCGCAATGGAAGTAAAAATAACGTCAGCAGTGAGTGCAAGAAACAAAAAAAATAATGATGCAAATGTTTTCTGTCGTCTGTTGAAGTACATTTCCCCACCGTGTCGTCGTTGTCCTGTGAAATATGAGCAAATATGCGCAGACTGTCAGTCGTAGACGAAATATTCGGTACATGCGGTTGGACAATGGTTATACTGTACTGGGAAGTCCTTTGGGGCTAAATTAAAAGTGGCTGCCTTATGTTTTTTATTTGTTGTGTAGCTTAAGTATCCTTCTACAAACGAATTTTCTCTTAAAAAAAAACGTTTTCCTTTTTTTACTTTCATCTTCATATCATGTCTGGTGTTCTGTTTGCTCCCAGACATTTTAACTAAATTGTGACAATTTTCACAATTTTAGTTTTCTAATTCAATTAAAATTATCCATACTTTCGTTAATATTGCGAGTTGTCAATTTCGATACACATTTTTTGTTGAGACACCCAAAAAATTAAAATAAAGTAATTGAAACCGATTAAAATGTTTAAAAATTTACTTGATTGAATATCAGCGCCACCTGTCGGCTGTAACATTCAAAAGGATTTCAAAAATATACAGAAAAATGTTTGACAATTCTATTTCGATAATGGTCTCTATGCAAATCTAGAAATTACAGTTAGGTATGAAATGACAAAAAGCTAAAAATATTTCTCCAACAACGCTATTTGAGTTACGGAAGTTCAGTGCTATTAAATAGACAACCTCTAAGGATATGAAAATTTTTTTTCCAAAAATTTAAATCGATATTGCTACTTGCGCAAAAAGTTTCAATAGTTCCAGCACATAAAACAGTAGTTATGTATTGGATAGATATTTTTATCGAAAATGTACAAACAAAGAACATTATTAAAGAAGAATTCATCTTTCTTTAGCAAAAATGTTGAGATTTCACTAGAAAATCAATAACATTTCGATAACTTACAGTATGACTAAGGGCAAAGCTTTCATTAAAAACCTACTTGTCTTGTTCAAATGTGATATTTTGTATATAAGACTTAAAATAAACATCCATAAAAGTTTACCATCTTATCAAATATGATTCGGACTCTTTCATTTAAACTGCGCGCAGAAACCGAACCCACAAAAAAATTTCTCAAATATTACCACGAGCTTTTTTCACGTTCGTGTCAATTTTAATCTGAGATTGAGTTTGCTTAAAATTTTGTTTATCGAATGCAATGGAGTTTACTGAGTCGTTGCAGAAGTCTTTTAGAGCGTCTACTTTATAACGAACAAAGTATTTGAGTGACACAAAGCATTCGGTAAAGGTCGTGAAGTCTTCGGAAACAACTCTAATAATAACGATAACATCGAAACAGTTTAATAAACCGTGCTTAGAAATGGTCGTGTTGGCATTAAGGAAATAGTAGATATCAACATCTCTTATGAATCAACACAACACTTTTTGGTTAAAGTTTTGGGTATCAAACATGTGTCAATGCTAAATTCGTACCAAAAACAGTAGAGGTCCTTGACAGCAAATATGACAGCAAAACTCTCTAAGAATTTAGCGAATGGCGCTCGGAAACTGACCCGAAAGCGAAATAACTAAAATTCGCTGAAGGCACTGAAGACCAGCTCAGCCTCTTTGGAATGCAATATTAAAACTTGTACCAAAATACGCGAAAAGGTTGTATCTTTTTGTGAGTGC
This sequence comes from Bactrocera oleae, assembly GCF_042242935.1. Classification (NCBI taxonomy): domain Eukaryota; kingdom Metazoa; phylum Arthropoda; class Insecta; order Diptera; family Tephritidae; genus Bactrocera; species Bactrocera oleae. The sequence continues at coordinate 78,894,992 of NC_091537.1, forward strand.
TGATCGTAATTGATCATATGATGTTCTAATACATTAAAAACGTTTTCTGAGAGAGCTATTTCCGTGAGCGAAGCTTTGAACCGCTCACTCAAAAGACATGAAGAAGAAGCACAACTTCATAATTTAAGATTATTTTTCTTGGCACTGTTTTAAAAAATTTTCGTTCTTTAATTTTACTAGATTTTTCGATCTCATACGCGCTCATATATTATATATACATATGTATATACATATATATAAATTTCCCCATATGCTGTGGCAAATACAAGTATAATTTTTTCGAAATTCCCAAAAAGTTCTTGCCACTTTGCCGAACGCACATGCGAAAATATACGCCAACTTTGAAGTTAGACAACAAAGCAGCAGTTTCATGGCGAAAAGGCACACAAGCGTACAGACCACGTGGCGCCATACAACAAAAGCCAAATGCAGCACAATGCGAGCGCGTAACAATCTCCAGCACACCTGCTGGCTGTCGTACGCGTTAAAGGAAAGGAATTCAATTCAAAGGCAGCACCTTGAGCCGGAGCGGTAAGGTAAAAGTGAGTGAAGAATTAACCAAAAATAAAAAGCAAATTCTAACGCACACACACATTATACTTTGCACAACAACACCCACGCAATACTGTCTTTTGCAACGCCGCACGCCACTAAAATCAAGTTAAACGTTCGAAGGTATAAGTGAGTAAAGTATGAGTGCCTGTGCATGTGTGTGTCTGTACTCCGCTCTTGCCTCACTGTCAATCACGACCGCTTTGCACACCAGCAGCAAAATATCAAAAGCATATTTGGCATTGTCATGCACAGCAAGCGAGTTGGGCGGCTATAACAAATGCAACAATAAAGCTAAAAGTTGTTGTATACGCAACAACAAAAACAACAATCAGTGATAGCAGCAATTCAATGCAACGGTAGGGCTTCCATGGCTTGGCGCCCACACGATCTACTGTTTTTGATGTGTGTATGTGTTTTTGTCTGTATGTGTTTATATGGTATGTGGGTTATTGTGTTCTTGCGCCCACTCTTCTTATGAAATTACCCTTCTTCTTATGCTTTTGATGCGAGTGCTGTTGTTATTGCTGCTACTGTTGTTATTACTCCTTTCAATCACATGCTATAGATTCGCAATTTTAACCCTTTTTTGTTAGAAAATACAATTTTAATTATTGTACAATAAAATAATTTTTGGCAAAAAAATTCTGTTTACCTATAAAATAAAATATAGTTTGGAAAATATTTCTCCGAAAAAAAATATTCTTAAAATAACAAATATTTTTTTTTTAATATCAAACCTAAGAAAAAAAAACATTTTAAATAATAAATTTTGTAAAAATATTAATTTTCAAAAAAAAATTTACGAAAAAATTTACATTTGAAAATGAAAGAAAATTCACATCGAAAAAAGTTTCGTTTAAGACAAACAAATTTGACAAAAAAAATTTTCCAATAAAATTAAAAAAAAACAATTTTTACAAAAATACTTTTGATTTACATAGAAATTTTTTTATTAAAAAAGTATAGTTATAGTTTTTCGAAAATAAATATCTTGAAAACAAGGTAAAAGATTTAATCATAACACTTTTTAGAAAAAACAATTTAAAAACATGTTCTTGATTTACAAAAAAAAAAAGTATTTACAACCAAAAACAGAAAAAAGTATATTTTAGAATTACTACTTTTATTGTAATTTTTCAACAGCTAGTTTCTGGGCAAAACGACTAAACCGTAAGTACTTTTCTAATGCTGATAAGGGTTAAAAGGTTTAGTTCAATACTAAGTACTACTAGAAGACAACTCTCTTTAGTACAACACCTTCTGAGCTTCACCAAGAGAGAATCCTTCTATGCCTAAACCGATCACAGTTCTTTTGTGGCAGGTGAAAACTAATTTTTTATATGAAAGTGATAAGATAGAACCTACTATTTCGGCTTTCGGTTTAGGTTTTAAAATAGTGTTTCGATTGATTCATGTATCGTTTGAGTATAGGGTGATGTGATAGAATCTCCTGAGTTGATCTTTTGGCTTTTTGTAGACTTTGAGGTAAAAACATTGCATGTTACTTTTATGTTCCAAGTTACGTTTCAAAAGCTAAAGCGTTCTAAAAATTATTGTTTGGTTTGGGTTTTCGAGCATTGGCATCATATGGTAACATTCTTGGAAATTATGTATATAATTTCTCTCAAGTTTTTTTTCAAACATTTACCAAGTTCTTAGAAAATTTGGTTAGTCAAATAAGAGCTCTCTGATGATGACACACGGTTTTTGAATTACATAAATAACACAACGTTATCTTACGAAGTTATCCTACGAACAAGGAGTAAATACAACGTTAAAAAATATCTTTGTGAATTTTTTAGCTTTCCTTTCGCAAAAATTGTTAGGTTAGGTTCTCTTGATAGATTGTATCTTGAGTGAATATATCAACCATTGCGTATTTATCGCTTTATCACACTAAAATATGTCCAGTAATTTATTACAATGTACCGTTAAAAGATCAGTTCCACCGAAAAAGTGGCTATAAATTTTTTCAACATCTGATTGAAAAATTTTATGTATAATGCATATAAAAAAGGAAAACGCTGCCTACAAATATCCTACCAATAATTTATTACGTGAAGAGGAGAGCGGGAAAGAAAAAAAACATATGTATGCAGCTATTATATGTTTTGCGCGCGGCTGTAGTCATTACACCAGCAAAATGTTAACAACTAAACATTTATGCGTTTTGCGACATTTTTATGGCTACCTACAAACACACTTTAATAATATATAAGTATGTATGGATGGTACAATAAAAAACAACACAGTAAGTAACAGCGAATGTTGAAAGGTTTTATGTTGTAAATGTGCTGTGCTGTCACATAAGGAGTAAACGCTGAAAGGCTAAAGCAATGAATTACAGTGCAATTTTAATGACCATAAATGCCTCCTGGCCGTAAGTAACAATAACAAAGGCAGCAACTACAACAAGCGCGCAAGCGAGTAACGATCGCGAGCCACAATGATGCGGCTGGAGTAATGTGTGACGGTATGAAAATTTATAGGCATTTAGATATGTGTGTCAGCGTGAATAAGCGAACGAGTGCGCTATGGATGTATACATATAGACCACATATATATGGGTGTGTGTGTGTGTGTGCATCAAACATTTTTATATGATAGTTATAAAAATGTCATAAAGCGCATATAATTTCTGCTATTTTACGCTATAAAAACGGAAGTGTCTGCGAAGCACATGCGGTGCTTAGAACTTGCAACTTAAAGATGCGGAGTTTTAAGGAAATTAAATGCGCACATATACATATGCATTTGTGACAATTCGGAAATGTTATTTTAAATAAATGCGTGGCACACTATAATAATGTAAATGCTTGAAAGGTAAATTTGTCGTTTTTAATGCTTTTGGCGACGTGCCAATGCATTTAAAATTATGATGAGTTGTTGCAACAAATATTAACCGTATTTATTACAACGACGCATATGTAAATTAAATGCAAATGCTTAAGATGGACATATGTAGGATGTGTAATAGATTTCATAACACTTCGAAATGTGCAGTAGTAAATCAGAAACTTCGGGAATAAAGAAAAACAATTTCGGGACCACAAACTCAAGTTCGAGATTTTAGATTTTTTTTTAGCGCTCGCATGCGGAAATTAAATAAATCAACTCAGGTTTCGCTTTTGGAAACGTACAGTGGTTAATCAAACATTACGGGATTAAAAAAAAACTGTTTCGGTAGCACAAAAGAAGTTTCGGGATTTTCGCGATATCCGTATATTTTTAGATTCGCGCTATGACTACCGGAAATTAAATTAGTTAACTCATGTTTCGTGGAAAATAACATAAATGCTAATTAATCCTTACAATTATAAGATTAGTATGCCACATACTATATCGTACATACATACACACATACATTAAATGCGGGGTGTGTACAAAAGAATTAATCGTATATCATGTAAAATGTATGCTATATATAATTTTCAGTCTTTGAAAATAATATTTCGGGATTTTCTGAATTTTTTTCGGTATTTCGAGATCCCGAAATGTTGGAGGTACTCTAAAAACGTTAATAATAACGTTTTCTTTCGTACTTTAATAAATTTAAAAAAAAAAGTAATTAACGAAATTATTTGAGCTGACCTTCAAGCTATTTATTGAACTAAAACCGTTCAAAAATACTTTTTCGGGATTTTCAAAAATCATGTTCTGTATTTGGGGATCTCAAACTATTGGAACTAATAGAAAATAAAAACAAGAAAAAAATAACTGCTGCTGCAACGAAGCTATAATATCCTTCACAGCTGCATTTCTTATATCATCAAAACATAGCATTATGCTATAGTGGTCCGACCTGAACCATACGTACGTGATTATAGCGTTAAGTTGCACAATAATTTATGCTAAATTTCATGAAGATAATTTCTCAAATTAAAAAGTTGTCAATACAATATTTTATTTGATTTTGATCGATCAGTTTATATGACAGCTATGTATATGCTATAGTAATTCGATATTGCCCATGCCGAAAAATTAGCAGTCTCTTGAGGAGAAGAGTACATGTGCAAAATTTCATATCAATATCTCGAAAACAGCAAGACTAGTTTGTTCGAAAAATTGTGTTAACAAATGCCGAAATATTTGATACCAAAAAATTTTGTAATTTCCGTATTTCTTTTAATTTTTTATTGCAGCTAATATTAATATCGTTATAGAAGCTATAAATGATTCTTCAACCACATTTACATACCTCAAAATCACTACTTTTTTACTTTCGTTGATTCCAATTGACCCTTACCACTCATCGCTGCCACACCGCGCGGCATATCTACTAGTCAACCATATAGGCTTGATTAATAGGAAACTTACATGCCCTTAATTCAATTAAATAAAATGAACATCAACACAAATATTTTGTAATAGAAATAGATAGTAGATACGCTTGCGCTGTGGAGGTATTTGGGGCAGCAGAGAGTGCAATGGAGCACGAATATGAATGCAAAGCGGTGTAGAATAAACGAAAACTTGTATGCCTACAACTGCCTTTCTGTTTTGTTGTTTCGTTGTTACTAAAGTAAAATAGTGTAGATACCCACAAATTAGACACGCTTGATTAAACTTTATTGCATTCACACGAAGTGCCTAAAAAACAACAACAACAACACTACACATATAGCCATAGAAAGGCAGTTAAAGTAAGGAAGCGGATCGAACGACAAGTCCAGTGTGTGATATCGTTGGCTCGCGACAAAGTGTATGTGGCGTTGCACTACTACGTACATATGTGAGTGTATGGTGCTCGTGTTGCAAGATGTCACCAAAGAGTGCGCGTTCGGCATGAAGCCGCATATGACAGCAGCTGGCCGTTTTTATTTCGTGTCGGCATAATTGAAGTGTGGCTGGATGCATATTATTATGGTTTAAGTGGCATGAGTTGCGGCGGCGTGCAGGAGAGGCGGGTAGCCAAAAAAAAAAATAAAAAAAAAAATTAAATTGCGTTTCCTTTCTATTTTTCTATTCCACACAGCAACGCCCACAGGTGTCACGTTTAATACATTTTTTCACCAATTCATTTTCGTAGCAATTCAAGCGTCAAAGGAAATTTAAATTGGTTATGTCAGTAGTTGCCTATTTATTTATAAGCCGCAGTTATTGTTGTTGTTGTTACCATAGCTTATTCAGCAACAAGGCATCAGTTCGGAGCATGAAAATTTATTTTATGAATTCTAATTTTATTACATTTCGTTTATTTACCGGTAGCAATTAAGGAAATTATGCGTTATAAGTTATGTAGGTAGTGACGCCGTAGAAAAGTAACAAAAAAACAACAACAAAAAAAGTAATAGCAACAGCAGTGCGCTTAACAAATTTGTGGCAATACTTTCAATTTGTATGCAATGGATGACTTTGAAATTCAATAAAAAAAAGACAAGGAAAATTAATTTTATAAAATGTAAAAGACACGAAAAACATAAAAAGGAAAAGGAATTAAATAATATCTGTCAACATTTTTAAGATTTAATAAGTTTATGTTAAATTTATGTTAAATATGTTGTTGCTTGCATACATAATATATGCAATTCTTGGCGGAATTCTCTATATACAGGTTGGTTGAAAAGTGAGTAGTGCTCACCAAGAAATAACACTACTAGCTCCATTTTTTCTTCTCAACTTGGTACATCTGTCGTAAGAACACTTGCAAAGTTACAAGTCATTCTGTCAATGAATGCTTTGTTTACAAGCCATTTGAAGTTCGCGTGTCAGAGTATTTTTTTAATAGGGAAAAAACTGATTACAGTGATTAGATTCTTTGTTTTGAAAGGTTTAAAGGTAAGGAAATTTATGAACAATTTTTAGAAGTGTGTAAAGACTTCTGTCCTGCAAAACGCATCGTTGAATTTTGGGCTGGTGAATTTAAACGTGGTCATACTAGGCTTGAAGACAAACCACGCGAAGGACGACCAAAAACCGCAACCATACCAACTGGATCGAAAACAAATTTCTCAGCATGATTTGGAGCGTTTTAAGCAGAATCAAATCGATTGCTTGCGTCCATCCACAATGATCCTAAATTGAAACAAGAATGTTTATAGTGGTCTGATGCTGGCTGTTCAGCTCCAAAGCAGGTGAAGACTTAATCATCAGCAAAGAAGGTTATGGCATCAGTATTTTTTCGTTTCGAACGCAAAAACTTTTCAACCAACTTGTATGTATGCATGAGTACATCAGAGAAAAAATAGTTAACTTCGTCTGCGCCGAAGTTATAATACCCTTTACAGGTTTATTTCTGCTAGCATAAAAGGTTATAAAAATATCTATACCTTGATCGGCCAGTTTGTATGGCAGCTATGTACTATAGTGATTCGATCTGAGCAATAAATTCGGATATTGTAGCGCTTTGGAAAATAAGATATGCCAAATTTCGTGAAGAAAACAGTAATAAACAAAAAAGTTTTCTATTATTATTCTATCTAAATTAGCTGTTTCTTGGAGAAAAAAGGACGTAAGCACAATTATAAGTCGATATCTCAAGGACTGAGGGACTATACCGCCGAACGGATAGACGAACGGATAGACACGTCTAAATAGACTTAGCTCGTCACGCTAATCATTTGTATACATTTTTATAGTGTCTCCGTCGATTCCCTCTTTGTGTTATATTCTGTTTCGGGTATCATACAATTAGTTTATAGATAAGTATATATAACTGTATGCCAAGGATGTCAAAATTGAATTTTAGAAATTACAAGTATATAATATTATTTTCCCAAAAAGCATACGCTATTCATGTAAGTATAAAATAAAATTATAGCCATAGAAAGTCAATTGAAAAATCAATGCCGTTTTTTTGGGATCCCGAAAATATTTGGTCCCGATTATTTATACAACGAAAACATACGTTTAGTTTGTTGAAACATAAACTTTGTCCTTACGTTACTACAAAAAGTATATAATCCGTAATATTGTGCGATGTGTCTTGAACTTTAAAGTATAACAGAATTTTCTGGATTTTTTTGTAATAATCGAAAGTTGTGATACTATGAACGTATGATAGGCAGAAGCCACAAACGCAAAAGGTCAAATATATTTGATTTATGTGCATATATGCAATTAATTAGCTTCTTTGAAAAATTTCGTTCCGATAAAGTGCATCTAAGAGTTGTTTCACATATCATTTGCAAGTTAGAGTATGCTTGCTGCCAGAACATGTGAACTAAATTTAAATTTAATAGAGAATCTAAGTTAATTGTAATGTATATTGCAAAATAATTTATATAAAATTCCATACTTCTTCTAGCAAGTTTAGGAAAGTTAACGTATACTGACTAAAACAGTTCACAATCGTTTATGATACCTATGGAAAGCAAGAAAATAACAAAAACTGTTATTTTTGACTGCTATTTACTTCGTTGAAGTCGAGAGTAAGAACAAGTGAATAGTAAAAGTCTCAAGTAAACCTGATCTGTACCCCTAATTCTTAGTATTACTTTCTTATGAAAATATCAGTTTTTCTTGCTGATTAGGTTATTAGAGATATCTTACTTTGAGTAACACAACATTTATTGTTTATTAGGTTAGCTCTATATGTTCTGAAATTGGAGGGAAATCTTACTCTGGTTTAATGCAAAGAAAACCTCAAGATTTGCTGTTAAAAATGCATTTGTTTTCTACTCATATATATATATATATATATATATACCATATATAGTGGAAACTTGTGTTTATTTAAAGATTTAACTGAATTATTGAAATACTTGAAACATTTCAATGTACAATTGAACCAAGGCAACTAGATTTTAAGTCTCAACCGTTAAGAAACTTTTACGCTTTCTTAAACAAACGAAATATGTTTCAAATAAATCATATTTAACCCGAGAACTTCGCTAAAGTCATCAATATTGGTTCATAAAATTTTCTGTTTGAATTAGACTACTAGAGTCTTCCGTAGACAAGAGTACCGATGAATTTAAAACACTATCCGGAAACAACGCAAAAAGCTTCACATGAAATCGCTTTTAAAGCAGAGCTGCTCTTTCAAGTACACAAAAACTCAAATCAGCTCTCATTGCACTCACGAAATCTCTGCCAAAATTATCCTTCCTGTCATCTAATAAAGCAAAGTGTTTAATCAATATATATAACAGCTTGCTTACAAATTAATGAGTGCTGAGACCCGCTAATGCGTACTTGTCTGTAATGAACGCAATATTCCTACAAAAATATGTGAGCCGAATGGAGAAAAAGGAACCCCTATTGGTCAACCAATTAGCTCAGAAAACTCATTATTCTTAATTTTGTCCCTTAACCCTTAACAGAATGTGACAAAAATGTAATTAAGAAAAATAATATTAAAGTGCTTCAATAACCGAAAATATGCTAAAATGTAAATCGGTAATACCAAAGCGATAGTGAAAGGAGGTAAAAACGAAAATTTTCGAAAAAATACAAAATGAGCATGATAAAAAGCGAATAACGAAAAGAGTAATCCAATTTATTATAATTATGAAGCGCTCTGCACGCTTTTTACCAATTTTCTACACGCTGCTCAAGCACTTTTTTATCCTTTTCTACGCTACGACTTTGTTGTTGTTATTGCTGTTTTTGTTGCCATACAAAAATTTCGCTTTTAATAAATGATCAGCCTTTCATTACTTATGTAGGACATTTAGAGTTGACAAGCAAAGGCAAGGCAAGCGCAGCAACAAAGTGACGAACGAGCGAGGAAGTTGGAATCAGCGAGAGGAGATGGCATAGAAAGGACTTGTAGCAGAAACAAAGTGACGCCAGCGCGCATTTTAAAGAGCGTCGAATAAAAAAGTTTGCTGTAAAAATGTTGTCGCTTTTTTTTCCTAGTTTTCAGCCTTCTTTTCTGTAGTGCATTTTTGTAGAGCGCTCTTCAGCCTCACCCCAAAGCAGCGTGTTGCCAGCACTTTAACACACTTTTTAACACCTGGTAGTATGGCTTTACTTGTAGTAGGGCCTAACAATGCCTGTCTGAGTGTCTGCTGTTAGCAGTTTGTTGGCAGACGAGTGAAGGAGTAGGTGATTAGAGCAAAAGTGAGCGTAAGATGGGTTATTACGTTCGACAACCCCTGCCTTTTTGGTAATTTCGAAATAGAGTAAACAGAAAAATATTTCCAATTTGTTTCGGAAAAAAAAGCGGCAATTACTAGGAAACACATATTAACTATGCATACCAATATATATATATATATATATACCTTATACCTTATATCATATACATATATATAATATTTATATATATATATTGTACGCATATTATGGTGAGCCAAAAACTAACGTATCTTATTTATAGAACTTAAAACAAGAAATACGGTTCGATCTGAATAATTTCTAATCTCCGTAGACTGCTTTGGATAATCTACGCCAATTTAGGTAAAGATATATTGTCATAGGAAAAAGTTTTCCTTACAAGCGCTTGAATCCGATCGTTCAGTTTGTATGGCAGCTGTACGCAACAGTAGTTCGATATCGGTCATTCGACAAATGAGCAGCTGCTTGGAGAAAAGGAAGTGTGCAAAATTTCAGATCGGTATCTCAAAAACTGAGGAATGTATATACAGACAAACAGACGGACATGGCTAAATGGACTCAGCTCATCATAGTGATCATGTATGTATGTTCATATTTTATAGGGTCTCTGACGTTTCCTGCCTGGTGATAGAAACTTCAAGGTAAACTTAATATACCCTGCTCACGGTATGAAATATGTCCCAGCAAGACAAGATTTTTAAATTATTTTTTAAAATTTTTTCACTATTTAAAGCTGTTAAAAATGGAATATTTTAATTGAAAAATATCTAACTGAGGTCTTTTAGGAAACTTTATGTTCTACAATAATCTGTAACATAAACATATTTTATTTTAAGGTTTTCTAAGGTTCAAGAATTATGATATTTTTAATGAATATTGATATATTAAGAAGTGGTAAGCTTTGAATGCTCAACCACACCTTTTATATAATATTAAACCAAAAATCGTTGAAGTTATTTTTTTTTGTGTGTATAAGTTTAGTTTAAACCATAATTTCGATAGATTGAGTTTTGTCATACCCTTATATACATATCTGCTTTGAAAAATAGCTTTGCATGTTGCGCTTTCATATTACCAGTTTTTTTTTCAAGAAGAATATTTTTCGGTCGGAAAAACTACAGCCGCTCTCTACACGTACACAATAACCACTTGCACTACATAAATAAACATCGAAAAAAAAATAATTATATTATTCAAGTGCTGCTTCAAATATGCGCGCTATCAACAAAATGCTCAGCATGATGAATTACAAAGAAAATTAATTGTTCTCAGATAGAAACGCTGATGGGAGATTGGTATGTGCATATATATTAACTCCCATATATGTAAGCATACTCATATATACAGAATATTGAGCGCTTATAACACACTCTCCCTTACGCCTCCCATATATTGTCGAACGCAATTGTAATTATACCAAAAAATACCCTGAAATATACAACCATACATAAACACATACATATATGTATACATACACACATATACACATACATCTATACATCCAAATAATAGTGTATGAAATGCCACTTACTCAAGTGTGTTTATATAAAATGTAAATTGCTCATGATTAAATGCACGAACATTGATAAATCCAACCGCATATATACCTGAAAGTAGAAGAAAATTTCGTTTTAGTTTATTAAAAATTTATGTTGCATCAATTATATAAGACTTTGGAGTAATTGCTAGTGTGATAAGATTTGTACTATGAATAATGCTTATTTTAAGACACATTTGCTTTTTATTAATTGCTTTTATAAAGGTTACGGTACTTAATTACAGGCACGTGGTAAATTCTTGGAGGAGGATTTGAGCAGAGAAATAATTTATATAGATTTTTGTACATTTTTTTTATATATACCATAAGTTCCAGTTATTATATTCTAGGTGAGAGTTAGTGTACTTCAATAATCGCTGGAAAATTTTTTATATGAAGTCACCCGGTTAGTCGGCTAGAAATTGTGCTCGAAAAGAGTTTAACTGACATCACAATTACTCAGAGGAATGGACAAATGCTTAATGAATAACTGAAATTCGTTACGGCAGTTACTTTCCTCACACTTATCGCCAATGAGCCTAAATTTTAATATTTCAATGTTTCAAGCATACCTCTAGGCGCCTAACCAGTCAACTAAAAGCATACCTTTAGGCGCTTGACAACTTACGCCAAATTTATGTCAAAATTGTCAAACTTGAGCAACCAGTAAAATTAACGACAAAAACGAATATCCGTAATGCCAATCGAATGCTCTGTATTTGGTGGAATCAAAGGAGCGTGCTGTGTTATGAGCTTCCAAAACTGTGTGAAACCATTAATGGGGAACGCTACCGGCAACAATTCATCAAAATTTGCAACTAAGCACAAGGGCATCATGACAACGCACAGCCTAATGTTGCAAGACCGGTTAAAAACTACTTGGAAAACAGCAGCTGGTAAGTTTTGCCTTACCGCCTTGCTGTTCTAATCTTGTCACTTCTGACAACCAGTTGTTCAGGTCGATGCAGCACATCCTCAGAACAGGGTATCAAAAATTGGCTTGATGCATTCTTGGCCTCAAGCTGGCGCAGTGCTTTTGGTCTGTTGGCATGGAATCAACAAATTGCCAGAAAGATTGGAAAATTTTGTAGACTCAATAATATAAATATCGGACAAAAATTATTTAAAATAGTATAAGCATAATAGATACTTCTTGATTAACCCATTTCAATTTAAGCAACTTTAGAGAAAAGTATATTTTTAATAACTTTCAAATACAATATATTTTAAATCTGGTATCTATTTAGTTAAGACTATAAACCATCACAACAAGGCTCTAAAATATCATAGAACTGTAAGCAATAAACTTTCTAAGTTTTCAAAACTCTGCTATAAAAATAGCAACCGATTTCCATTTCAAATGATTTAAGTCTTTCAAAATAGTTATGAATGCATCTTAGAGAGCAAATTTTTTCTCACGCCCATTGTAGCGTAAAATGCAGCAAGCAAAAATCGCTTCGCTGCACAACGCAGAGTGACTACACATTAATATATATGTCAGAGCATAACACATACACACGAACATGAACAACAACAACACATGATGAGCGCGCTTATCAAAGGCAATACATCAACAAGATGAAGAGCTGTGCTGGACGGCAGTGGAAATTGACATGAATTGAAACTGGACGGCAACGTTGGCATTACACCCGAACGCACAACTACATACGAGTATTGGTGTACATAAATCTATGCATATTTGTGGAGTTGTGTTAATGTTTGCAGTGACTTCGGGCAGCAATGGGCAGTGCAGGAAGGAAGCCAAAGCTAAACTCTCAACAAATAACAAACAAAAGATACTAGAAAAGGCAATGGAGTAGAAATCAAAGTGCAGACAATCAAACATGTTTGCAAATTTACATATGCCGGCGTTTGTGTACTCGTATATATATTTACATATAGGAGTATGAGTGGAATAGTTGCATAAGGATGGCTCTGTAGGTATTTAGATATGATATGAAAAAAAAATTTCGACATTCAATTTTCTAACGGTTATAAATTTTGTAAATTCACATTTTTATTAAGACATATACGAGAGAAAAAATTGCATTAGTGTGCTTCTTTAGGTGTTTTTTATTGATTTTTTTCGACATTTTTCTAGCGGTTATATTTATATATATTTTATAAATTTAGATATATGTAGAGATATATGTGTAGCTGTATTAGGATGGTCATCCTGGAATTTAGATATTGTATTGATGATTTTTTAGATTTCATCTTTTTATCGGCTATATTCTTAAATAATGACATTGCTAAACATATGCTTGACTGTATTAGGGTGTTTCTTTAGAAATGAAAATAATGATATTTTTCGACATTTCCTCTTTCCTTAGGTTACATATATAATTAATTGACATTTGTACATACACATATGTAGACATAGGTATGACAGCATTAGGGTGGTTCTATGGAAATAAAGAAGTTTTTTTCGACATTTAATTTTCTATTTTGTTATGTATTTATAAAATGACATTTGTATGTTGACATATGTTTGACAGTATTAGGGTGGTTATTTAGAAATACAGAAATTATAACGACACTGTTTTGCGACATTAATTTTTATAACGGTTTTACATTTTATGAATAAACATTTGTATATATACATATATGTGTAATATTAGGGTGGTTTTTCATATATCTAAAAGTGAAACGGCCGATATCTTCGACAATAAGTTTTCATATCGCCTAAATAAAATATATAAATTTTGATAACGATTAACGCAGGGTAAACAGAAGCAGATAAAAATGAAGTCGAGGGCAAATACATAAATGAAGAAGAAGATTAGTTGATGAAGAAGAAAAATAAATATTGAAACCAAAATAATAGATTTTTTTCTTATGCCTCAAATAGATATTAGTTATTACGATCGAAGATTGGTCGTCGGTTGAAAACCATTAAGTTAGTTTAAACTTTGATCATCATCAGGAAAGGAACTACAAATGTAAATACATAAATTAAAAGTTTAAAGCAATTCCTTAAATATCGTGAATACCCAAATTTTTTCTGAGCACACCCTACCCTAATATAAATACATAGTAGGTAATATTTATATAAAAGCCATGCGTGCTGAAGTCGCGTCGAAGTTAGGGCGTCGAGATATGGCAATAACGTGAAGTTTTGCCTTTAAGCAAAAGTTTTGTTTGCGTTTCGCAATGCAACTTGACCGTTGTGGCCTGCTTCTAGGGGCGTAAACGCTGAATCTTACAAGTATGCACGCATGCTAGACGCATTTATTGTGCCACACTGTGAATGTGTATATTCAGTGCCTATTTAGCAATTGCTAGTGCAGCTCTACTCTCGTTGAATACCCGCCAAGTCTTCACAGACAACTCGAACTCGCTTATTGTCAATCACTGCTTGACCTCAGCATTGTACATCAGCATAACGGGCAACTAATTAAAGTACATACATATGTACGTCAAACAGCAAAGGCTCGATTGAGTTATGGTTAAAGAATAGCGCAGCAGAAAAGACGATGGGCGCGTACACAAAGTGTAGGGAACAATAATGAAAAAAATTATATTAATAAAGTTAAGTTATATTGTACAATAAAGTACACACATACATATATACATACACATATGTAAGACCATATGATAAGTCAGTCTGTGGCAATGTCAGCTGTGCCATAAAACATTTATGCAGCTAAATCAAGTTTGCATAATAAAATTCAAAATATACTGCATTAGGGCGGCATGAACTTATGTGAGTAGAAGACAGACACTAATAATTATAAGAAAAATAACAAAAATAATAAAGCATATGCAGTCAAAGCAAATGTTTAAAGGGAAAAATGGGCAGGGCCGCGCGGCGGTGGCAAGCTAACAAGAGGGGAACTGTCTCGATGAGTCTGAAGAAATGTGCGTGTGTGTGTGAATAGGCTGTTCTACGCCTATGTTGGCATTCGATATATTGCGTATATTTATGCATTTCTTTTTTCCACATATTCACGCTCGTACATACATATGTGTGTATGTATGTATAATATTGAATGTTTGCATATGCCACTCAAGCATTTCTTGCGTTTGAGTCTCGCTCGTCGCGGCCAGCAGCCGGAAATGAAATCGTCTATGAAGTTCATAGCATTTCCCGCCAGTGTGCCAGTGCAACACTATACTTTGCTTGACTTAAATAGCTTGTTGTTGTTGTTGTTGCTTTTATTTTTCTTATTCTTTAGCTAGCTGTATATTGACTCATTTGCTGCCCACTTTGCCTTTGTAGCAATGTTGCTTACTTGCAATACACAAACTAATGGTCACACTAGTTAATTATATGCCAAACACATGCCATGTGGCATATATTAATATATGTACATATATATGCATAGTTATTTACATATACATATGCAACTGCATTTGAACTTGCTAGCATGCATATTTATAAATACATATCTAAAATTAACAAAGCCACAAGCCAATGCAGCGCGTTTTGTTGTTGTTGCTGGCAAATGTTGGTTTCTATTAGTAAAGAGGAAATAGCATAATGCAACATTCTTCAATGCCTTAATGGGTGTTAATAAATGCACACACTGTTATGTACAAGTATATCAAATAATAAGTATATACATATATCTGTTCGTGTGCTTATATACAGTTATATAGCTGCTTTACTTGCAAATATCTATGCTATTCCCGTTGTTATAACGACAGCGTTATTAATACTTAAGATAGCCATAAGTATATCCGTGTAAGAGTTGCCACCTGGCAGCATAATGCAGGTATAAATATTGTTTTGAAGGTGAACATGACAGTTATAATAACACGGTACAACGTGACTAAACCAACTTCGAAAGTTTGAATTATAAATATAAAAGAAATTTCTTCATTTTTCGAAATTAGGTCCCAAAATCGAAATGTTTGCCTTCGAAGTTCGAAATTTTCGAAATGACAGTGGCCTTATAAATTTAAAATAAAAAATATTTATTAACGAAAATCCAACTTCATACTATCATATAAGCTTCACCTTAAAACAGTGCATTCTCCATTTTTCGAAATTAGTTCACACAATCGAAAAATTTTACTTCGAAGTTCGAAATTTTCTAGTTCCAGAGCAGTATTTTTGAAGTCAAAATAATATTTTTTTTCGAACATCCGACTTCATCCTGTCATATGAGCTTGACCTTGAAACAGTACTTTCTCTAATTTTCGAAATCAGTTCGCGGCCTTCAAAATCGAAATACTTGCCGTCAAAGTTCAAATAGCAAATCTTTTTTTCAACGATCCGACTTCATACTGTCATATGAGTTCAACCTTAAAACGGTGATTTTTCATTTTTCGAAGTTAGGTTTCAAAATCGAAATTCACGCTTCGTAATCGTCGTTTTCGTAATCCGAAACAGAATTTTTAAATTGAAAAAATGTTGGCTTTCGTGGAAGATCTCATAGTTTGACCGAAAAATATTGCACACCTTTGAAATAAGAAGAATAGATAGATAGATATTTTCATATTTTAAATTTTTAAGTACTTATTTACAATAATAAGTAATAAAAATTTTTTATTAGCCCAATATCGGACCTTATGGAGACCAATTTCGAAAAACGGAGAAACAAATTTTTTACATGCAATATATAGGGCAAAGCAAAAATCCAGCAGGTAGACCGCATATACAATTGTTATGATATGTCATATAGGAAAATATTGGTTTAGATTCCGTTATTTTTTTTAAGGAAAATAGCATATATCTCCGAAGTTAGTTTTCTGGGGAGGACTTTTGACTTCAATAGATACCAGGTCTGGATTTCTAAGACATGTCCAAATAGGTGATGGTTTTATGTAAAAGATTTCTATGGCCTCTTTCTATACTCGTAGGTATATGTATAACATAAATTGTACTATATCGTGTCATATAGTGCTCCACATATGTAAAAGTATTACGTAAAATGACAAAAAACTATTACTCCCTACCTTTCTGTATCAGGAAGTTCATATTTGTTAGCAAGGATTTTATAAAATGGATATACCTTCGATTTAAAAGTTTTGGATGGGGGCCGTGGCATTTTTTTGTAAAAGTGGTACCAAAAATTAGCAACAAAGACGCAAGTTCTGTCTTAGTTTCGAAACTGGAAAGTTTATTAGCAAAGTTCAGCAATATTATTATTCTGAATACCTATGTATATCTGATGGAAGTAAGCCTGCAAACTCCCATTACACAGACCACATCATATTGTATATACCATAAATCATTGACCGCTTAAACGTATCGATGCTTCTCCACAACTAGATGACTATAAAATTGCCAACAATATTCCTGAGTTAGGCCTAATTCAAAAAAGGGTTGGTTTAACAATGAGTTCGAGAAACTTAAGTTTAGGTCTTGATACTAATTTGCAATTTTTTCCCAAAATGTTTTTTTTTGTTTTTTCAATAAAGAAAATCCCATATATGCTTCTATACTTATTTATTAATAGATAAGCTCAGATCATATTTACCATAACGGTTAACGTTAATGTGACGAAATATTTAACGCTTCACAAAACAATGAACATCATTAGTCAATTAACAGCAGTAGCACAACGGCACCAGTAGACCACAGATTGTCAAGAGCCGCCAGACGCCGCCACAGGCACTTGAAGTCACAATGCGTTGAAAGACCAAACCAAATAATCGTGGCGACTAAATATATAATAGATATAGCTTTGAATTCTAGTGCGAACGCAGCGCAAATTACCACGCTCACTAGCTGAGCTCGCCCAACGGCACAACCACTCAATCCAGCCAGTTGCGGTACTTGAACGTATCAGTTATACAGCTATGTAGATACTTGATCGGTAGTTTGATATGCCGTGTCTACTGCTCGTACATAGGAGGAAATGATATATTGCGCAAGCAGTGCTGAGCGCAGCGTTACTCAAGTGGACAAAGGCGAGCAAAAAACACACACAAATTGCTGCCGACGAACTTAAAATGAAATACGTTTAAGAGGCGTTGAAATGTGAAGCCGAAAGGAAATTTTCCAGTGGCGAGCAACACAAAAGAAAGCGGCCGCTCTGCTTGAAAAAAAAATGTAAAACGAAAGTATTTCCGATGAAAATTGCTGGCATCGCATTGCACAGCGGGCGATTTTGGGCGAGCTGGTAAATGTTTGACTCTTCATTACAATGGGTTTCTGCAATCTTTAGTTTTTTGTTTTTGCAAATCAATCAAGTGCGTTCAAGTCATTTAAGCGGCAAATAAGCAGACAAGCATATTAGTGGCTAACAAGGGGTTGAGTTGTATATGTGTATATATGTATTATATATATTTATACACATATACATATATACAGGAAGTGCAGGCAATCAGCTGTAAGAAGTACAATGCCAACGAAAAAAATTTAAATTAAAGGAGATATTTGGAACTACTGTAATTCGCATTCTTAAGCGACTAAAAGGCCACAAGAATTTTACAATGCAATATAAGCGGGTGTTTCCACCAGACTATGAATTACATAATTCTAAATTAAAATTTCGACTTTTTTAATATAATAAAATGTACTCTATTTTGCTATTAGGCTTAAAATAGCTACGAATCAAGAAGAATAATAAAATGCAATATATATGTATGCTTCCACCAGACAATGAGTTACATAATTCTTAGTTTATATTTGAAATTTTTTTATTAATAATCAGTGTGTTTCGTATAAGACAAGAAAAAATGTAATTTTAAAAGAATTACAAAACGCCACATATATGTATGTGTTCAATATTTAACTAAGAAAAATTTTTTACTGAAATTCTATTTATTTTGTATTAAGCTGAAAAATTTAAAAAAATTTTACAAGTATGTATATATGTATATCGTATTCCCGTTATTCATACTTTTAGTCAAGGCTTCTTTTATTCTCCGTCAAAAATAAAATTCTCATTCATTCATATTTCATTTTGTGTGGCCATTGTTACACTGACTGCATATGAATTAACTTTCAACATATTTGTTAATGCAACGCATTTGTGGCAATGCCATTTTCGGTCAAAATAGCATTACTGAGCCTAATTATTTCAAGCCTTATATGGTTTGTAGTATGTGCTTTGGCTTATTACTATTTTTTTTTTTTTTTGGTATTTTTTTATTTCAGACAATGGGCTTTATGAAAGTCTTTGAACTGGAACAACCTAACAATTTGTGGGGGAAGCCACTAAGCGCACAATCACTAACAAATAACTGCATGAAAGAATCATATCGGCACTGGAGATTACAGACACATACACAACTACTTACATATAGATATAACTATGTGCCAGGGTTAATTGCTGGTTATGACTGCTTGAAAGTAGTTGAAAAATGAGATTTCCGCTCACAATGGCTTTGCAACAATAAGCGTTTAAATTGCGTATGTGTGTGTGATTTTCTGCTTTTTCAGACAGAGTATAATAAAAATGTAAACAAAACTGTTAATGTTCATGATTACATAAGCATATTATAACAATTCTATAATTTAGCGGCGTCTATACGTTTATTGGGTGTTATTACATAATTAGCCAATGAAATATGGTTACTCAGGCGCAAAGCTATTCGCGGTTAATTTAGCACTGCACTTATTCAGTATTAAGTTAAGAGAGTGTAATTATTAGAAAATAAAATTGTAACTTTGAAGTAATCATGCGCCATAAACTTTTGATTAATTTAAGCACTTTTCATTAGCGCTGATGAATTAAATTTTGAAAGTTGTTTGCGAAAATATGAGATTTGATAATTGATATGAGCGACTACACTTTAGAAAGCAGTAACTTAAAGAGTATATGCGATATCGATTTAAAACTCTAGTATGTTATTTTTGAAGATATAACCTATCGAAATATAAAAAAAATATTTTTTTTTTATTTCTTACTACCTTAGGTGGTAAATTAAAAGATAAAAAAAAAAACATTATAAATTTGCAAATGAATGAATTTTAGTTTTTTTTTATCAAAAAACTCAGTATAAATATACTCACAAAGTTTCAAAATTTTCAAACTTTTTAATTTTTTTCTTACTTAATTAATTAACTATTTTATTATTTTTGTCTAAAAAATTATTTTTTTAAAGGATTCGATAAGATTTACATTTTTATTAAAAATATACCTTTTCGACATCATAGAGATTCTACGAAAAAGAATTCCTGTCAACAATATTTACAGGAAATGAGTAAATTAAATTGAATTATATTAAGTATATAAATTTTATTTTTTCAAATATGTACAGAAATCGACATATCTTCATAGTAAAAAGTCGACAAGAAGTATTGAGAAAAATATATGTTTACTTCTTATAAAAAACGAATGATTTGGAAAAAAAAATATCTGATGGAAATTTTCAACATTTAAAAAAATGTCATTTAAAAACAATTATTTGAAAAAGGAAAATTATAAAAGTATTTAGAAAAGCAGTTCAGCTTCAATAAAAACAAATATTGGAAAAAAATAAATAGCTTTCTGCAAAAAAATCGATATGTAAAAACACCAAAATGTTTATTTTTAATTTTTTAAAATCAAAAAAAAAAATATTAAAATAAAAAATTAAATATTTATAATTAATTCTTGTCAACAATATTTCAAGGAAATGAGTTAATTAAATTGAATTAAATTAAGTATATCAATTTTATTTTTTCAAATATGTACACTAATCAACATACCTTCATAGTAAAAACTCAACATATATGTTTACTTCTTATAAAAAACGAATGATTGGAAAAAAAAATTCTGATGGAAATTTTAAACATTTAAAAAAAATTTTTTTAAAAACAATTATTCAAAAAACGAAAATTACAAAAGTATTTAGAAAAGATGTTTAGCTTTAATAAAACAAATATTGGAAAAAAATAAATAACTTTTTGCAAAAAAATTCGATATGTAAAAACACCAAAAATTTCATGATTAATTTTTTAAAATCAAAAAAAAAAATTATGAAAATAAAAAATTATATATTTTCAAAGTTTTTTTATTTAAATTTAATGTTTTTAAAATTTTTTTCAAAAAAACAAAATTTTGAAATTTTTATAATTTAACGATTCCCTTAAAAGAGTTATTTACCTATTTACTTTTATTTACTTGGTAGGAAATTGTGTGTATTTAAAAATCCACTGTTTTACCAAAATAAATTTAATTCCTTTTTTCTTAAAAATAACATATTTTTGTAAACAAAGAAAAATTCATTGAAGATCCACTATTTTATCAATATAAAATTAACGATTACATTAAAAAATATATTTTTGCTAACCAAAAAGAGAAAATTTTAAGGAAAATCTGCTTTTTTGCCAAACTAAAATCCTTCATTGGATAAAAAAGCGCACTCTTTGAATTAAGAAAGTAAGAAATAATCAAAATCATTTGATAAAAAAATTTATCTTTTCATTATAGGGAAAATATTTTTTTTTGTCACTTTTGAAATTTTCTCTATACAACTATTTTTATAATTATCTTATTTTCAATTTTAAATGAAATTCTGTTTCGGTTTCAATGAATGTTATGAAAACTACAAAAAAAAAAACTTACAAAATAGTGATCAAATAATAATGAAATTATAACACAAACAATTTGAAAATGAATTTTATTAGATAAAAATAAATAATATGTTTTCTGATTAAAGAAGAAGATTCAATTAAAATTTTTTTGCTACTTTTGTAATATTATTTACCGGTAAATTTAACTGAGTTTCGAATTTAAATGAATTATTGTTTTAAAAAATTAAAATAAATGACAGAATAAGACATTACAGTAAATTAAAATTACAAAAATTAAAATATTTCAAGTGTTATATGATATTTTCAAAGTAATGTTAAATAAATCGCTCTCTAATAACAAGTTTTGAAACAAAAATTCTTTAATTGTTACAAATAATTGAAAAAAATTTGTTTCTTTGTTTAATTTACACAATAAGTTGATTTTCACCAAATAAATTGTGACGTTTATCAGCAGCAATACAAAATTAAAGGTGCTAAGTAAATTGTCACGGCTTGCTGAACAAAAGGAAATTTAAGCTTAACAAATATTTAACTCTTTACACAGATTTAAGGCGGCGATTAAGATTTTTGTCTTTACAAAATCCGACAAGATTACATAGCACATACAGTTAGTTTATGAGCTCATATTGCAACAGCTAAGCGGCATACAATACTTGCAGCACGATGCAATTTGTCAATTAGACTAAATTGCGGTATTGTTAAAGCAACTACATGAAATTTCGAAAGAGTTAAATACCAAAATTAAGTCCAAAATAAATGAAAAACAATAAAGACAAGAGGTAAACACATAAATTACAAAAGCAAAAATAAATGATAAGAAAAATTACAAAGATATATTTTTTTTTGTTTTTGATGTTTGTGTGTATATGCGTAGGCTAATGTGGCGCCAACTAATTAAGCGCGCCATATATTAAGAGCATGAAAAGAATATGAGCGCAACAGCCTACACCTGCAATTAAAATTAATTTTCTCCACGCCAAGCAATGGAAATTTTTCACAAAACAATAAAATTACACAGAGATTATGCTAACAAACTAGCAAATGCATAAAAATTAGATGAAAGAAAAAAAATATTAAACATTAAAGAACTTGCATGTACAAGAGCACACACTTCGTATATGTGCACTACAACTACAACTTCACACACATACACACCTAAGAATGGTGGCAGGGCAGCACCAGCAGTAAAGGCAAGTCGAATTAGATGAAAAATTTACAAGCACCCAAGCGAAATGACGATAATAAACAAGCAAATATAAAGGTAATAAACTTAAGGGCAACAACTACAACAAACAAAGTGGCAGCGGAAGGTGCAAAGGTAAAGACAACTGAACTGAGTTAAGAAAATAAAAAATGAAGCCAAATAAGGAAAAAAAACAGCAACAACAAAAACGATAAAAAATCAAGGCAAGATACACAAAAAGCAAGAATAACAGCAACAAAAACAACAACAACAAATTTCACAATGCATATCAAATGATTTGAAGAGAAAAATCTCCGCAATGCGAGATGCCGCGCTGCCGGCTACAGGCTGCAGATACCAATAGTGATATAGAATGATATACAACAACAATAAAAGAAATATGTACGACACTACCTGTAAAAACACACACACACACACACACACACATGGAAACCATAAGTTACATCAGCATGTGTGTGCCCAACAACGGTAGACTCATGCAGATTTTTTTGTGCTCAGCGGCGTTGGCAGCAATGCAGTGCAGCGGACAATCGCCGTGTTGATGATAGTGGCAACAGCAGCATTGCACCTGTGTGTGTGTGAGCCTGATCACATAATTGTATGCGTGTGTGTTAGTACGTGCGTAGCGCCAGTCATGCAGGCGGCCACATGTGGCTCGCAAAGTGGCAACAGCAGTGGGAGCGGCAGAGTGCGGCAAGCGTAGAAAAGAAAGAGAATGAAATCATTTGTGACAAGCGGCAAGAAGGTGGAGCGGTGGCGTGAGGGCAGGTAGTAGGTACACTTGTCAACTGCTGTGTTCTGAAGAACTTGTGGCTGAGATTATTATCGCAACAGTGTTGCGGAAAAGTATGAGAATGTGAGGAATTTGTAATTGTTGTGAGTTAAGTGAAAAAAATAAAAATAAAATAATACTGCGGACGGCTGTATTATTCACTAAGGTTAAAAGTCGTTAAAATTTTTCCATATATGAATTTGTATTTATTTTGTAATTTTTAAAATTTGTTAAAGATCGTTTCTCGTCAACATATTTTGATTTATCGGAGCAATTTCACAAAGTGTCTGTTCATAATAATTTCTTCTAAGATTCTAAAATTCATTTTATTTTTAAATCTATTATCTTTAGAAGAACTTCCATCTTTTATTGGATTTTTACCTAAATTATATATTATATTTATATTGGTATATAGATTGTTGTTGCTTTCATTGCTTTCAACTGCATTAAGAAACTTTATTTAACACCTATTTCAAAATAATTCACGAAAATTATTTCTATTTCAAAATTTCTCCTTGTAAACATTTTGTAAAATTTTCTTTGCGTGTGTCCGACTACATTTCGCATGCACTGTAATTTCGTTTTCTTCACTTACTTGATGGTGGTGGTATATTTTGTTCGCTAATTAATTAGAAATGTCGAAAATTATGATAGGCGTAACGTATAACATATGCAATAATACACGTTACAACAACAACAACAATAATCTAGTGGAAGTGAGAATAATAAAAGAATTGTTTCAGGTACAATTCACCGTTCAACATGGGTTCAATGGTAACAATAATTTTTTTTATTATAAATAATATACATATTATATACACTATCAAAAAATATATACTCGTATTCAATTATGATTTTTTTTAATTTAGAGGAAAAATAGGTACAAGTAAATATAAAATATTATCAAATAATATAAACGGCCGCATTAAACAGCGTTTAAAAAAAAGAAAAAAAATTATAAGAAAAAAATTCTTTTTTCAAACTATTATTACCGTTATTTATTAACGGTTTTTATGATTTATGCGTTTAAACATAATAATTTTTTTTTAATTTTTATTTTTTATAAAGACATTTTTAATTACTTCTCGGTGTTTAAATTTGTTTAAAGGTTTCCGAATTTTCTTAAATTATTTTTTAATTATAGGCAACATTTTTTTATAATTACTAACAATTTACTGTTAATACATTTTTATAAAAACCCAAATGTTGTTACATTTTCTTTTTTCTGCTTATTTAGTTACTGCTTTTTTTATTCGTTTGAATTTTTGAAATGTTTTCCAAATACCTTTTTTAGTTTTTTTTTTATACAAATTAGATGTATGTACATACTTTCAAAATTATATTTCATAATGCTCATTTTAATAACAGTTAATACATTTTTGTTAAAAACCATTATTTATATGTTTTTCATTTCAATTAATTTTTTCATTTTTTTTTTTAAATTATTAAATTCAAAAAAAAAATTATTAAAATTAAATTTTTTTGTTAAAATTGGAATGGAATTTTTTTTAATCTTTTTCAAATATTGGTTTAATTTTTTTTTTTTTTATATTTATGTATTTAATAATAAATCGTTGTAAATAAATTTTAATTCAAATTATTTAATAAAAATATATGCCTCTAAAATTTTTTTAATCCTTTTTTTTCAAAATCAACTCAAAAAATGGAATTTATTATTCGCTGTTGTTGTTTTTTGTTACATTAATATTTCATAAAATAAACCTCTTAGTGATAATTTTATTTGTTTTATAACTGTAAATTTTAATTTTCGTAAAACTTCTGAAAACCTTACTCATTTTTTTTTTAATTATAAATTATAAATTAACTAGCCTAAGTATTTTTAGCGAATTGTGAATACCTAAAGAAAAAAATAAGAGTCTTTGATAAATTTTAAAATTCTTTTTTTCAAAATATTTAAAAAAAAAAGTATGTGGTACGTGTTTTGCGTTGTGTTTTTATAAATAAATTTTCATACTGTTATACTTCACAAATTTTTACCCAAACGAAAAAAATTCCAAAATTTTTTTATATTTTTTTAACAAAAAGTAATTTTGGTTTGTTTTTCAAATATATATTTAATTTTTCTAAGCAAAAAAAAATTTCCGTAGTTTTTTGTATGTTTTTCAATTATTTTTTAATTTTTTTGTCTTGTTTTTCTAATACTTTCAAAAAGTTTTGGCTTAAAATAAATTTTTTTTAATTTTATAATAATTTTATGACATTTAAGCCTTCCTCAATACCTACATCTTAGCAGTAATTTCTATTTTAAATATTATATATGTATATTCTGTTTTAATATTGAAGCCATGTTTTTTTCACTTGAAATATAAAAGTATTTTTAAACCATACAATTTTGAAAATACCAGCATTATAATTAGCTTCAAAAAACCAAAACTTTTTTGTGAAGAAGTATTAAGATCTCAATGTAGAAAAAACACAGAAGAAATTCAAAAACCTATCTGGGCAACAAAAAACAAAAACTGAAAATGTATGTGTCAGTTGACATAAATTAAATGCTGAGCAGATATCAGTGAGAGGGCAGCAGATAGCGGCTACAAATGCACATGCAAACAAATACACAGCATTTACTAGGGTTGGCCTAGAGACGAACGAGCAGACGTGGAGAGCAGATAAGCAGCAGAAGTTGCCATATCTGAAAACGTCGAAGCATACTCTTTAGCTACACACATACATACAGGAAATATTCTATATGTATATACACATGTACCGCCTTAGCATAACTGTTTCGAGCATCACTTACAACTGTTGTCAACCAGCAAGCTGTTGAAGAAGCTGTGTAAGTTACATACACACACATATTAGAGCCCGACACGTTTGAGGAAAATATGCCTTGTGCTTTTTATTAACGTTCTTTTGCTTAAAAGTAAACAAACTGGAAATGTTTCAAAAAAAAAGAAACAAATAACACAGCAACTAAAAGCACATGCACGCGCTGATTGCGCGTCAACTTCATTAGCAAGCAAAGCGTGAAGGTTGGCGACGCCGGCAGCATGGCGTATGACAATGCAGTAAATGCGAAAAAATTAAACGAAGAAAAGGAGCGAAAGATTTCGACGGGCAAGTAGAAAGGCTCATAGTGTAATTTCGTGCTCATTTTAATATGCACCCATTTGGGTGTGAGTTGAAAGCAAAAGTAGTCTAGTTGGAAATTGGAACACATTTCTTTTACGAGGAAATTGCAAAAAAAACAACTGCAAAGAAACTTTGTAAAAGTTGTTGCCAAGCAGCAGCAGTAGCACTCAGTATAAGATAGGTTTGTCTTTTTAAAGTTTTTTTCTTTTACTATTTTGCTTTTTTCGCGGAAAAGCAGTCAAAACAGTACATTATCAGTACAAAGCACTGGGCGCAACTCTGTTTACATACATATAATATACTTGTATTTTGACCGTTTTTTGCGGCTGCTGGGCATTAGTGAACCTTACTGCTGTTTATTAGCCATTTCAATGACACGCGTTTAGGCGCGGAACGAATTTTCCGCACAAGCGCGTCTGTTTTTGTTTTAACTTAAACTTACAGCTGAAGAGCTGGGCGGAAGATGGAGCTCTTTTATTAAGACAGCAATGATAAAAGAAAATTTATTAGTTGTATAAATTTAAAAGAGCAAAATAAATTTAAATAAAATAAAATAAAGAAACTAAAATTTAATTAAATTAAATATAATTAAATTAAATAGAAGTAAACTAAATTAAACGAAATCAAATAAAATTAAGTTAAATTAAATAAAACAAAATAAAATAAAATAATATAAAATCAAACCAAATAAAATAAAATTAAAATTAAAATTAAATAAAATAAAATAAATTAAAATAAAATAAAATAAAATAAAATTATATTAAATTAATTTAAATTAAAATAAAATTAAATTAAATTAAATAGAATAAAATAAAATTAAAATAAATAAAAACAAATAAAATTAAATTAAATTAAATAAAACATAATAAAATAATATATAGTATATTAGTTTATAATATAATATAATATATTAATAGGTAATTCAAACAAAAAATATACAAATAAATAAAATAAACCTCACGCTATTTTTTTTTACACAAAAATGTCGACCTGCTTTTAAAGGGACTATTTTTATTATTCTAACATGAAGAAAACCTCGGCTGAAGGTCATTGGTGAAAGTTTATAGCTAACATGAACTGGTTGAGCGATCGTGCAAAAAGTAGTTTGCGTGATTTAAAAGTGTGGATTTTGGCTTGGAAAACAAAGAACGTCCGAGGCGACCAAAAAAGTTGATGAAAAGATAAGGAACTGGGCGTGATTGCCGAAAAACATCCGGAATTTTCGACTAGACACGAAACGATAATTTTCTATCATGACAACGCGCGACCCCATGTCGCAAGACTGTTAAAAAACTATTTCCAAAACAACGGCTGAGAAGTTTTGCTTTCTCCGTTTTAATAAACAGACCTTATCAATCTGAATACCATTTGTTCTGACCGATGCAGAACGCCCTCAGAACAGGGTGTCAAAAGTTGGCTTGGTTCTTTTTGATTAAATTCTGTGATGGTTTTAAAAAAAAACGTAATACACTCTCGTTCCACCTCTGATGTATACTTAAGTGGGTTGCTCAAATAAATAATAAAAATTTTAAATACGCTTATGATACTTAGCTTAGCTTTATAGTGTATAAATGATGTGTAATTTTTTTTTTTTAATACAGTTATTTACTTTGTATTACAGGCACTAAGGCTACAGAATACAATTTTAAGTTTAGTAAGGCTTTTACCTTTTTGAGATCATTTAAATATGAATAAAGATCTTAAAACTGTGGGGAGTGTGTACATGATCTATTCAACGTGATATAAATATCATAAAAAACTTAACTTAACAAGCGTTGAAGTGATAAACTAAAGAGATGCGGTTTTGTCACGATTAAAATATTCCCACAAAGTGTTTGTTTCCATTAGGGTTCAAAAGCATATAATACCTTTTACACTTTTTATTGAAAACTAAGGAGAAACCTTATGAAAAAGTCATTGCTTTATGGTTTTATGTTTCTTTATGCAGTTAAAAGTTCTTCAGACTGCTAATTACTTGAGGCAATTAGAATAATGTTAAATACAATATATTAAGCCAGGTGATTGGCTAATTGACTGGAATATTGGTAAAACAATATGAATTAAGTTTTTTACTTGAAAGTAATAGTTTTTTGTATATAAAACTATATGTAAAAGGTTATCGATTGAGGTTTTGTGAAGCATTTTCTATAGGCTTTGATTAATAATAATAGAAATAATAAGTCATGATAATCTCTTTAAAGTGTATAGTTTTTGAATTTTCAATGAAAATTATGCTTAATAATGCATTAATGAGCATTTGTAATTAACGAAATAGCCTTAAACCAGAACTAGTACGAATACTTAAGAAATGAAAACAGCAAAAATTAATGAAATAAAAATGTAAAAGATACAAAAATTAAGTAAAAGTTTTCGTAAACATCTGTGAAGCAAAATAAATCCAAGCAGCCCGAATTAGAATTAAGAGAAATTGAAAAACCATTAGAGAGCATGAAGAGCAAATCAAATCATCAATAAATTTCACGCTAACTGACTGCAATCAAGTTGAAAATTACGGAATTTCAACTGTTTTATAGGAGAAATCTGTTTTCATAACAACAACAAGAAATAAGCAAACAAACATTATATACAAAGCAGCAAAGAATGTACCAACAAAGCAGCGAACGTCAAATGCCACACATAAATGCCAAGCATACCAGAAGTGATTGGAGTTGCAAAGAGCAAGTGAAAAAATTTGTGTATGTATTTAAAAAAATAAAATAAAAACAAGAAACAAGTTAACTTCGGCGGGGCGGAAGCTATAATACCCTTCACAGGTGCAATTCTTAATAAAATAGTATTCAATTTTTTTTATCTTGACTGATCAGTTTGTATGACAGCTCTATGCTATAGTAGTTCGAATTGAATAATTTGTTCAGAGATTGTAGCGCTGCCTTAAACAATAATCTGTGCAAAATTGCGTAAATATATCTCATCAAATAAAAAAGTTTTCCATATAAGAAGTTTAATTTAATCGTTCAGTTTGTATGGCAGCTATATGCTATGGTGATTCGATCTGAATAAATTCGAAGATTTTAGCAATTAACTTGCAAAATATTCAGTGCCAAATTTCGTGAAGATATATTGGAAAATAAAAAAGGTATCCATATAAGGACTTGATTTTGATCGATCACTTTGTATGGTAGCTATATGCTATAGTAGTCCGATATCGGCGTTTCCGACAAGTGAGCAGCTCCTTAGGGAGAAAAGAACGTGTATAAAATTTCAGATCGAGATCTTCAAAAACTGAAGGACTAGATCATTTATGTATATATTATATTTTATAAAGTCTCCGACGTTTCCTTCTGGGTATTACAAATTTCTTGGCAAATTTTTCATATGCAGCCTGTTTAAGGTATAATGAAAAAAATCTCAGCAAAGTCTAGAAAAAAAGTAATAAAAGCCAAATAGAGAGGCTCTCACGGCGTATGCGGCAAGTGTCGGCAAACTTGTGGCAGCCACATGGTAGACTCCACTATGCCAAGCACTGCTTGTACACGCGTTTTACTGTCACTTGTCGTCACTGCGACCGAATAATCGACATTAGAAGATCAAAGCGCTGAGTGCCATATGACAACGTCAGACAACGTCAAGCGCATGGCGAAGACGGAAATGTGAAGAATTTTAATTGTCAAACATAATTTTTCACATAATTACCTGCTCATAATTTTTTCACCAATAAACTTAAAATGTTAACGCGTTTTGCAGGGCAGTGAGAGTTAGCACGAGAATGGGTATGTGAGAATACAAAAAAAAAATTAATAAATACATTTCATGAGGCAGCGCTGCGCTGCAGATAGACAATTTTCGGTTACACAGCAGCCGGCACAAGATTCGGTGCATTTGATAAAACAAGTAGACGCAAGCGCTGCGTAAAGGCGCAACAAAACAGTGAAGGGAAGTCAAATGAAGCACAAAACATAGTGAAATTAAATGAAATCAAATGTGCGCCCATTTCGAGCGGAGATATATGCGGCAAGGTGAATGGTAGACGCAGTGGACACATAAAGAAATTAATGCGCTTGCTGCAGCGTCGGCCACGGGGTGCAGGGTGCAGGGAGCGCCACGGCGGCATTTATGATGCCTTTGTAATTTCGCTTAATTTGTGCGCTACGACCGATCAGATAAAACTGGCATGCACAGGCATATTTTGGTACGGTGTTTTTTTGCTGTTTTTTCTGCTATCTATCATTCTTTCATCATTAAGCAGGTCAAGCGCTGTGTCAGTGCGTAGGCTCGGTCGTTTAGTCAACAAATCTTAAATGTACATCTGCTAAAGATTTGCCGCCTCGCCAGTCAGCGGTGTCATGTACATGCATAATTTTTGTTTTAAATGCTTTTCAAGATAATTTGCTGAAGATAGTGTTGGTGAAATGATTGCGCACAAGAAATTTATTTGGCGGACGTTAACAAGAATTGCATTGAGTGGAAGAAATTGTTTTTTTTTTTTTTAATCTAATTGTGCATAAATGTTGCTTTTGAATGCGAATGCCGTCTTTATGAAATAAATAAATAAAACAACAACAATGGTAATTGAAGCATACCTTTTTTTGCCTGTTGCATATCTTTTAAGTTGTTGTTGATTTTTTTACGCAGATAAAAATATATAGCCTTTTAATATTTCTAATTGCATCTAGTTTCGAAACTTCAAAAATAATGTAGATATTCGAAATCGATTGTTGAAAATTCAAATTATTTTCAGAGTTATAGCCGTTTTATTGTCGTGGCATCTTGGCTGGTTTAGTTTTACCGTTTTTCTCGACACTACTTTTTTATGCATTCGCCATGATATCTCAAGCTACATTCGCTAAACATCACTCTACTCTATCGTATGAGCTTAAAAAACCTGAGAGTTTAAAATTTTTTAATAATTTTAAAACATTCGAGATTGTTAAGAAGTAGTAAAGAATCGACCTTTATTTTGAGTAGCCGCTATTTTATGAAATTTTTTTCAGTTATGTTGTTTCCATCAGTATTTTGTTTGTCTGATGATCATATCAAAATTATTTGTTAACAATTATTTCAATTCAAAATTTGAAATTTGCATTATTTTTTAATTTTTTCTCAAAATTTTTATAAATTAAGAAACATTTTTTATCGATTATTTAAAAAGAATTTGAGCTTTTTTAAATTATGTGATGCCAATTTTTGTAATTTTATTTTGAAACATTATTTTTTACATAAATATACGATTTATTTCAACGTTTTAAATATTTTTCTATCTAATCGAATTGGCTGGCAATCTGAAATTAATCTTTAAACAACAGTAGCAATATTTTTGAATCACACTTATTTTTAGCAGTCAAATCTGTTAGGGCACTTTTAGAATAATGGTGGACTATTTTGTTTCTTGTACAGATCACTTTTTGCGCTTTAAATTATGTTATATTCCTTTTTATCTCTACTGAAATATTTTAAGGTATACATTTTAAATCTAAACTGATCTTCCACAAAATTGATTGCTCTTATCCGAATCAAATATTTCGAAAAACTTAATTTTAATTTTTTATAAATAATCTCGAATGCAATAAAAACAAATCTTGATTATTTTCAAGACTGATAAGTGATAAAAACCTTTTAACTATAGATGATAGAACAAGGAATTGAATGACAACTAATAGGGGTTTTACTTGTAGGTACTACTCTAGTAATAAGAGAAATAATTAAAGTTTTGACCAACTACGTTTTCTTAAGCTGTTATTAAGTGGCTTTTCATTTTCATATTATTATAATATATACATAAAACACTCAAAAATAAGAGCCACCGAAAGGCAAAAACTTTATTTAAACAATCCAAATTACGGACCAATGATTAAAATTTCAAACACTAATTCTTTACTGCATAAAATTGGTTTATTTCTAAAGCAAACCCAATGTATTGGATTTGAATTAGAACTGCCATACGCATAAAGGTGATTTTTTATATGCATAAATAGAAGGCATTAAAATAAAAAGTAATTTAAAAAAAAAATGTTTTCAAAAATTATTCCCAAATGCTGCTAAAAATTTTTCTTTCTGATTTTTAAGAGAACGAATAGTACATCAGCTAATTTTATAATACATTCTAGGAAGGATATTTCACTCAGAAATAGAAAATATTTTAATAGATTTCTCATTAAGTTCTGATTTGAAATGAATTTGAAGTTTTCATGTAACTACTTTTTTCTAGTAGACAAATTTCATTGTTGACGTTTTAATCGAAAAATCATTAAGTCGTATTTTATTGATAAACCGTTACTCTATTTTATTGCAGAATATAATTTTAGAGCGATCGAAGTAAAGAGAGAAGAGAAGTTAACGTTGTAAATCACTTAACACTCTTTTTTTTTGTTTTAAATGAGAGTGAAAAATATGAGTGATTTAATATGTTTTGCCTTCTAAAAAATTTATATGATTTTGAAGACAACGAAAGAAGAAAAAGAGGTTGTATTAAATTAAATTTAATAAAAAAAGTAAAATTAAAAAAAATATTTTTTGGCTCCTAAAAATTTATTACAATTTAATATTAAAGTTTTTTATGATTTGTGTTTTTTTTTTGTTTTTTTTAGTTTCACTAAAATGTTTATAACTAACGCTACTCCTCCCTCGCATATTATTTATAATATATTATTAAAAGTTCAAAAATATACAACTTTTATATATTTACCTTGATATATAACGAATGAAAATTTTTGGAAATTTTCGTATTATTTCCTATAATTTATTTGTAATTAGATTACAGCACAAGGTCACCTTGATTATTAATTACCACAAAAAATATCTTTTCGTTCATAAATTCGTAATATTTTGTAAACTTCTCATATGTATTTACATATTGAACTTTATGTCAGAAAAATTCACTAATTGCTTAAATTTATTGGCTTGTTCGTAAAGCTTAATACAAACACAAAAATGTACGAAATATCAGATATTTATATTTGCTAATTAGCAATAAAACAATGGGAATGTCCCACATATGGCTAGGTAAGAGAAAATAATCTAGTTTTTTTATTATTATAAGATATATATATATAAAATACATATAGTTTTAATTAGCGTACTCCTGCAGTTTTGAAATATTTTAAAATACAAATCTGAAATTAAAGTTTAAAATTTATTTGCCAACAAATACACAATTTCTTACGAAACAACTAAACACACAAGATGCCAACATTTTTCGAGGAACTTCTGAAGAACGTAACACATATGGATATATTTCTGATCAATAAACCAACCTTTTAGCACCAATAAAAAGAAAACCGGCGCACTTTCATGCTTTTTAAAATCAACGTTTACACTCTATATAAATGCTGCTGCCACCCAGCAACCAAATTTTATTAATAAATATTAATTATCTGAATGTAAAGCGTGTTATTGATTGAGCGCTTCATACAGCAAACACATAGGTAAATACAACAAAATCACCACTCACCTGTATCGAGTTGTTTTTTGTTGTTTTTGTGCCAAAACCGAATTATTTACACCAACAGCAATCGTTATTAAATACACACGCTTGCACCATGCAGCAGTTGAAGTGTAAAAATCTATTAAAAATGCAAGCGGTGCAAAAGTTTTACACAAACAACAGAAAATACACACAATTATTTATTTTATTTTATTTTTTATTTTTTTGTAAAAATATAACTCGCTCGCTTGTTTAACTTTTCATAGGCAGCTGATAAATTAAAAATGAAGCAATTTCACAGATCCACGGCTGGTGGTTACAACGCTTGCGGTGGCTTGTGGTGTGCGGCTTTAAGTTGGCTTTAATTGCTCAAACACGCAAATCTACAACAAGCTCAAACAAATTGCTGTTTACACACACTGTTATGAGTTGCTGTAAGCGCGAAGTTTGTTTTAGAATTTTTTTTAATTTTTAAAAGCGTTTCGTGGATTTAGTTGGGTTGTAATTGTTGTTATAAGTTTTCTGTGTGCTAATTAAAGCCGCAAAAAAATTGATTTTAGTTTGAAAATAAATGCAATAACTTTCCTCACAGCTGTTGTGCTATACAAAGCGCAGTAAATTTTTTTAATATATTTTATATTTTTTATTTTTATTTATGATTATTTTTATTTTGCTGTAAAAGCTGCTTAGATTGCTTGTATTAAGTGAGTTGTTATTACTACTTTTTTTTATTTAGTATTATTTTTTATTTTTTTGCAATTATTTTGTGTGAATGGTTTTTAACTTTTTTTTTGTTCAAAAAATCTGTTTTCTGCACTCGATTTTTATTGCTATGCTTTTATTTATATTTTTTGTTTGATATGTGTTTATAAATATTTTACAGACTCACAGTAAAATTTAAAAATTTTTAATTTTGCTTATATTTTTCCGTTTTTTTGCTGCGTTTTTCTTTAAATTTTTGTTTTTGTTTTCGTCTCGCTATTTACAACTCACATATTTTTAATATAATTGCCATTACACAAATTGCTTTTTGTAGTTAATTATAACGGTTTTAGACAAAGTTATTTGAAAACTAAAATTCATCACAGAAAGTAACGGTAAAATACATACTTTTATATGTAATGATTACAGCAGGTAATGATTACAACATATAATGATTACATTTAATCCAAAATATATATTTTTTTTTAATTATATGCGCAGATTTGCAATATCTGTTGGTACTGGATAAAAGCAATTCCCGTTATTTTGTTTTAGCAGTATTTAAATTTCTGTCTAACTGTAAATATTTTTTCGTACTAGCTTTAATTCATTATAGTTTTAATTACACACTTTAAATATCATATTAATACAATTTTTATATTTTTATACACTGTAATCGTAATTTTTTCACAAAATTATTTTTTGAATTTTTTATCCTTCGTATATTCACTTCTATTTAGCGCACTTGAGCACCTCCAAAAATATTTATCCAACACATTTGTTGCTTCCTAACGTTGCGTCCACCAGCAACGTCGTCGTTGTCTCAACGTATTTTAGCCTTCTTAGCATTTTTCGTTAAAGTTTAATGCAACCATGATTTCAAACACTACCTTCGTCTTCGAAACTAATTTTCACTTATGCTGCAAGCACATTTTCCAAGTAACCACAAACACTTTTACTACTGCGAATGTGGATGTTTTGCAAACACTTTCATTTATCATTTGTGTTTGGACCCACACAAAAATATACGCGCGCTGTTTGCGGAAATCCTATGTCGAAATATGCAAAGTTCATTTTGCGCGACGCGTCGTCAACGCGAAACAACATCGATATGTGGCGGAAGTACACATATGCGCGCACACATATATAATATATCGTATGTTCACATACGCGGACGAGAAAACCAAAAAAAATATAGTGTATGGAAAACACCTCAACAACTTCAGATTTTCTTCGACGACGAGTTGTCGGTCTGTGTACACGAATAAAAATGATAATCCAAAAAAGTACCGTTGTTTTGACGGCAACGTACCCCACACAAACAAACGTTCGTTCGGCTTATACGCGTTACTAAACGTTTATGCGCGCTAACTATGAATTTGTTCTGACTCCGTAGAGTGTTCGGCTGCGACTGTGCGACCATTCGTTGCACAGTTACGCTACAGTTGCCCGATGGCTCACTAGCTGATCCAGCCCTTCAATGTACTCGTGCACACATATGCTGAGCGTAAATTATTGCGCGGTGGTGGCTAGGTGACATGTTCGTCGTTGCTGTTAAAGGGAATGCTTCTGCTGTTAGTTGTGTTGCTAGTGATGGTGGTGGTGTTAGCGCTGACTGTTGTCGTTCAAGGCGATGATGTGCAGCAAAACGCACCATAGCGCTCCCGGGCGACTTGCGAGCAATACTTGTGTCTTCCACTCGTGTGGAGAGTAAGTGCAATTCGGTTAGGCATTTGTAAAGCGAAGTTGTTTGGATTATTTTCCCTGCAATTGGAGCGGAAGAGCGAGAGCGCATTACAAATATCTGCGTACATAAATATATATTCGTATTGGAAATGTTGCGTTGTGTTTTAGCAATTTTCCGGAAATGTTTGCTCTCCATTACAGCGCGTGAGTAATAACAACAATATGTGTGACATAAATACACTCTTACATGCATGCATGTATGTATGTAGCTGCACAGGTACGATGCTGTTGCATGCGTGCTCAGCTACATTTTTTGAGTAACCAAAACAGAGAGCATAACGAAAATGTTTTTAACGAAGATTCCGACATTACAGCAGATTTTCATTATTTACAGTGTCTATTTATCTAATCAGTTTACAGTGGTACTTGAAATGTTGTCGATTTTGTATTTTGTGTTTGGGAAATACTGTAGACAAGCTTTGGCAGAGAATGTTAATGAATTTAATAACTATAAGCATTCGTATTCATTAAAATTATCTGATTTGGGGCATGAATTCTATTTACAGAATTTGCTCCTGCTTGCAGCTTTGTAAACAGTGGATTTTTACAAGACCATTAAAATAGATGTTTAGCAGCAAATGTTAACGATGCATTGTAACATTTGCTATCCCTAGCCACTTGCAACAACGGCTGTTACATTGAATTTGGAAGACATAATTTCTTTGGATAAATTTCAAAAGCAGTCTCACTTTGACAATTGATTCTTAGAGTAAAAAAAAAATAAACCCATTTACTCTCTAATATAATATATTCACCGGATATAGTACCGTTGTCTTGAATAATGGCCAATGCCAAATTCCTTGAAGATATCTCTCGTATACTGATCATTTTATAAGATATCCGAAGATTCTTTTTAACATTTCCTCACAAACTTCGTGGAAAACTTGATATACCTTGGTCAAGGTATATTCGATTCGAAATATGCATTTTCGAGGAAAAATCGTTAAAGTTGTTACGTGCTAAAATCGACAGATCTTTCAGAACTACAATGAGTTGAACAGGGAAAATTTTCTTCTTCAATATCCTTCCTATCCTAGCTTTTGAGGTTCTTAAGTGTACGGTAAGAAAAATAATTTCTTTAAATTTTTTTGAAAATCCTAGATTGCTAGTAATGCTTGTACTATGGTACCTTTATTTCTTGTTATATGTTAACTAAACTATACTGAAATCATAGGCTCAAATATGGATTTCAAATTCCTTGAATTTCTTTAATCTGTTAGTTATGAGTAAAGTCTTCTGTAAACTCAGAAAAGCAAAGGGAATGCCCATTTGTGAACCTTGTAGTTAGCGGAAGCAGAACCAGTGGTAACTGGGCGCTATATAATGCAGGACTGGCTATTTATAAGTCTGGGCTAAAGAAAACCAAGAGAGCTTCGTGAAGAGCCTTCGGTGAAAGCGTGGCATGAATTCCTAAAATTTAGGGACATTCTGTCGAAAAATCATACTATCAAAAAAACTGGACTGGGGAGTAGACTTTGTACAGTATGGAGTCGCCAAAGCTACTCCGGAATGCCCACTTTGCACGGAATCAGCCCAAGGAGAAAGTAGAGCTTGGACGGCTACTGGTCGGCCCCTATCTATGATGAAGCTATATACCTAGGCTTAGAAGACAGGTTAGGGTGACCTTTATACCAAAGGCAAAAAAATACTCTCACGGCGTTGAAAGAAATTTGCAAACCTTAATTTCTTAACATCAACCTCAGCTATTGCCGTACTTACAGTAATTCTTGTGACAAAAACAGTTAACATTTTTATCCACTGTTAAGTGATTAATAACAGCCATGTAACTTTGCCAGAGAATGTTAGAGCATAACAGGCACTTCAACATAAATTTTCTTAATACTACAGCAGAGAATTTTACAACATTTTTATTTACAATCTTTTATCTATTTACTGTATAAGAGTTATCTTCGTTAAGTTTTTCTCTTTTCGACATAGAAACAGTCTGGAATCATGAGAAACAGGGTTAGATAAATGCAACTCTATTCAAGTTGGATATTATTCTGACAGATAAATCGTTTTCCTGTTGCGCATTTAATTGCAAGATTTTGAAATTTTGCCAGATTTTACTAGATTATTTATTTTTTGTTAATTATTCTTAATTTTTTACTTATAGTGACTTTTAATTAATTTTTATGATCACAATTTCAATAAAACAAAATGGTAAGCCGATAGGAAGAGGAATTGTATTTAAAGCGGAAACTCAGGCAACTTCGTCGGAGACCCTATGAAATATTATATACACTTACACAAATAATCAGCGGGACCACCTGAGTCCATCTGACGATGTCTGTTTGTCTGTATATACGCGAACTAGTCCCTCAGTTTTTGAGATGTCGATCTGAAATTTTGCACAAGTCCTCCTTTTGTCCCCAAGAAGCTGCTCATATGGTATTTCAGTCAAATTGGAGCAAAATCAAGCTCTTCTTTTTTTCCAGGATTGTTCCGGTTGTGCTCAGAAATTGACAACAATGCAATATTTTAGATTTGTATACCTTTCAATGACTTGAAATCGATAAGGATAATTTTTTACCTCAGTCAATTATAAAGAAAAGTTCTCACTTTAAAATTTTAAATTTTAGAAGAAGACAACTCATAAGAGGTATAGAAAATATACCAATGTCGTTCCCAGAATAACAAGAAAACAAGCAGCAACAGAAGCAAGCTGTTCCAAAACAATACCGCTACTTAAGTAAGTTGGGCAGAAAAAGTGTGCGTTCACTTTAAATATTGATGGTTAGTTGTATGAAAAGTACAAGTTTTTTACATCAATTTTATTTTAAATGATAAACGATAGTTAGCGCGGTTAATAACAAGTCTAAAACATATATAATAACAGTAGTTGTTCTTCTTTTTTAAATATGGACCAAAAGCGAAAAGAAATAGATATTGGTGAAAGAAAAATCATTGTTGGATTGTGGCAAAACAGCAAAAGTTATTGAGAAATCGCGAAAGCTGTTGGGAGACAGTACTCCTCAGTCCAGAGAGTAATAAACAATTACAAGCAAACAAAATGTCATGAGTCCAATCCACGTTCCGGACGTCCAAAAAAACTAACTGCAAGAGAAGAGCGCAATATAACCTCTCTTGTGAAGTGTAATCCACGACTGACAGCAAGCCAAATTTCAAAAGACATAGAATTTAAATACCAAAAGAAGTTATGTCCAGATACAGTACAAAAAATTCTGAAAAGAGCCGGGTTTTACGGCAGAGTGGCCCTACATATCGATAGTAAATCGACTTAAGAGGATGGCCTTTTCAAAAGAGCACTTAAACCATGGCCTCCAAAGTTTTGTAAAAGCGTTGTTTTTTCAGATGAGAGTAAGTTCTGCATCTTTGGAATAAAAGGTCGTAAGATTGTTTGGAGGAAAAGTGGAACAGCACTGGATAAGCAAAATCTCGTACCTACGGTAAAGCATGGTGGTAGAGGTGCTATGATGTAAGGGTATATGGCAAGTTCGGGAGTTGGAAATTTTCAGTTTATTGAGTCGATTATGAATAAATATGTTGATATTTTAAAAATAAATTTATAAGAAAGTGCAGTCAAGTTGGGACTAGAGGGGCAATCACCTGACCTCAACCCAATTGAACACTTATGGGACCTACTAGTGAGAAAAATTAGGCAGCGGGCTATCACCAGCAAAGAAATGCTTAAGGACGCGTTTAAAGAAGAATTGGTAGCTATAAGTCCAGAAACAACAGCCAAATTAGTTGGTTCAATGAAAAATCGCTTACTAGAAGTCATTAAAAGACGTTATTAGCTAACTAGTTACTGATTTACAATATTATATACTTTTTAACCTTTATCCTTTTATTCCTTTATTCTTGAAGTGAACGCAGACTTTTTATGCTTGGCTTGAATGACTTTTTTATTTTTACGTGAAATTATTTTGAATTCAATCACGTTATTGGTACGTTATTTTGTAAAATAGTTACTTTCTATTCAACTAAATAAAATACTGTAAAAAATTTTTTTTTAT
Organism: Bactrocera oleae; assembly: GCF_042242935.1. NCBI lineage: Eukaryota > Metazoa > Arthropoda > Insecta > Diptera > Tephritidae > Bactrocera > Bactrocera oleae. The sequence goes on from NC_091537.1 coordinate 78,935,382, forward strand.
CATCTTTTTTTCCGATTTTTCATAGTAAAAAGGAAATTTGTGTAAGTGAACGCAGACTTTTTCTGCCATGTGTATAAATAGTGGAAATTAAGCGAAATAAGGGTTCCATTACGAAACGCTTAAAGACGTCAACTCGTCAGCATTCTTTTAAATTTGTGAGAAATACCCAAACTAGTTTTAGAAGTAACTCGGTGCCGTTGATAGTGAGTTGAGGTATTTCTTGACCAGCGTACGGTCATTGAGTATAAGTTGAGTTTAGCCGCTCTACTTTCACTGATACTTTGATGACAGAACCCAACCTTTCCCCCAAGCTCACTGCCCCTCTCCTGCAACGACTTCTTTCTATCCACATCTCCCTTAACAGTATGATGGTTGGTTCAGCGCTGGTTTGATATGAAATCAATTTGTTCCAGGGTTCTAGAGTGTTAAGCCGAATGTTCATTTAGAAACCCAACTTCTCTGAGTCAAATAGCAATTTTCGCGGCAGCTTCCGCTACAACATCCAGCTTTGTCCACGAGTTTTAGGTGCAAAGTTAAAAAATGGTTTTAGACATTGACTTCTAAACTCTCACTTCTCACTAAACATGCTGATCAGCGCGGCTCGTTAAACGCTCTTTTGAACGTTTCTTGGCAAATGCAACACTCGCTAACGTTTTCTTCCAAACAACCACCACGTAGAATATAAGGGACTTTATTGTAGTGTAGAACCACAAAACAACTTTCGATGAGAGGCCTCACCTTTTGCCAGTAGTTCCCTTACAGCAGTACAAAGCAACCGATGAGTTTTTTTGCTCTCCCCTCGATGTCAGGCTTCCAAGAAAGCTTTTTAAATATTTCACTTTATCCGCAAATTAGAAGTTACTTTTAATAGTTATTTAGATAAAAATACCAAATTGGATGCCAAAATGAAGGAATGATGCAGAACTAGGATGTTGAGAGAGGTCCAAAATAGAAGCAAGTAACCTAAGATCGATTTCTGTCCTGCTATGGATTGTTTTTATATTTTACGATAAAATTACGCAAATACCAAAATTAGAAGAGAAGAATTTCTATATCCAGCGAAATCCAGAATACAACTAGTTGATGTAGATTCTGAACCTAACCTAACATTGATACATATTACAATGAAGAAGATCTTTGGCAAATTGTCTTCATTTTTTATACTTAGATCCACAGGTGACATGCTTCCAAATTACGAGTTCCAGAAAAAGACAAATAAAATATTTGCTGCTCTACTTTAAAGAATGTGTGCCAAGCGACAGACTTTCTAATAAACGCAGAAAGAAAGCATGACGCTGCAATAAAAATAAATACTACATTAATAGCGTGCAAACTGCAGCCAAATGCAATAAACTATACTAAAGCAAGAGCAACAGCAACATGTTGCCCACTTATGTAGCATACACCATATATATGTACATATATACGAGTACACACTCATGATCTCATAAATCTTAATCGCACAGATTGATCTGCGCCTGTCACAATATTGTCCCATTTGACTGTCAACAACTTTGGCCATCGATAGAGGCGACGAGCCCACCACTGCAGCTGCTGCTACTAAACAAAAAACAACCAACATCAAAAACAAAATCAACACTATCCATTGCCACGACACACTGACACACAAACGGCGGGCTAGTGAACGTTACGAGCGCGCGACAAGCAACAGCGCGCTGATGAACAGCCGATAATCGTCGTGCAAAGCAAGCGCATTAATCAAGATTTGAGTCAATCAGGCACAAGCGTTGAAGTGCGTGTGCGAAGGCACAGCGCAGCATATGGGAGCCGCTAAGCGACCGCGTCCCCAATTGGTGGCTAAGTGTGAAATGGTAAGTGAGTAAGTGTGGTGTGGTGTGTGTGAGTTTGTGCGTTAAGCGATAAATGCCGATAAATACGGGCAACTGGTTGGAGCGACGCGTGTGAATTTTGTACTCACTCACATGCGCTTATCAATTCCCCTAAAAGCGCGTTGTACTTAACTGCTTCGCCACGTTTGCCATAGAGTTAAGCAGTCAGTCAGCCAGCTATCCAGCCAACTAACCTACCGAATAGCCTACGATTCAGCCACTCATTCAACTATTTAGCCATTGGGGCCAACTAGTCACGCAACCGGTCGCCTGAAGATCACCGTAAACGCTGCCATGCCGCGTGGCAACCAGCGCGTCAGCTCTGCTGCGCCAGCAACTGCCCTGCGCGCTTGTGGCGCTTCTTTTCTTAATACCGCGCGCATTAGTGTGGATTAGAGCCACTTAAGTGCGTCGCGCATATCAGCTGCCGCACGCGGTTGCATGCTCGCTGTCGCCTTGTAAGATCAGTTGGTCGCGACGCGTCTTCGCAACGCGTTGCATAATTATCTATGTATGTAAAGGGTGTTTTTTTAGACATTTTAGTTTTTAAGAAGAATTAAAACGGTATTTTGGGCCAGTGACCGCCGCGGCTGGCTCGCATAAATTCCAGAAAAGAGGCCCAATTTTCGATCACTTTTTGCTTTGCAGCTATTAGAGCCGTAAGTCAGCAATAAAGAGCTGAATATTCTCTTCCAATGCGCTCACCAAACGGTTCCTTTAATCGTTGGCTCTAGCACCGTCTTGTTGGAACCATCATACTTCACATCAACATTATCCAACTCAGGCACAAAAAAGTCATTAAAAATGGCTCTATAGCGTTCCCCATTGACTGCAACATTATGGCCGGCTCATTTTTAAAGAAATATGGACCATTGATTCCCTCTGCCTAAATGCGACAATTTTTTTACTAACGTACCATTCATCCAAAAGTGAGCTTCTTTCGAAAACAAAGTTTTCTTCTAAAAATCGAGATCGGTGGCCATCCGTTTCGAGCCCATGGGTCGATGGTACGACGCGATTGATGGTCGTTTGGCTTCAATTCTTGCACGAGTTGGATTTTGTAAGCTCGCAAGTCAAGATCTTTCCTAAAATCTTCCATAAAGTGGTTGGACATAGCTGCAATTGTTGCGCGCAAAGATGGATGGACTCATTCGGGTCTTCTTCGATACTTTGCTTCATGCAATGTACGGCATCTCTGAGTATGCGCATTATCCACTAGAGTAAACGTGGTGTGAGCACGATCCATGGTTGGTAGAATTACCCACTCTGGTAGGCGCTTATGTCGCCAGAATATTGGACGCGGAACCATTATTTTGGTAATACGCCAATTTGCGCGATTTGCAAACGTTGTTCCGGAGTAAGTCTTTTCAAACCAAAATGAGTAAAAGTCAGGTAAAAGCTGTAAAAAACCACACGTATAAAAGAAACACCCGTTATCTACTTGTATGAATGTGCAGTTGTAGGTATTGTTAGTTAAGAATTCTTTACGCCGCTAAAATTATGTCGGCTTTTAAATGTTATTAAATGCTTAACTCTTTTTGTTGTTGCTGCTCTTTTATTGTGTGATAAGCGTGAAAATGTTTAAAGAGTCCCACTGCGCACAGCTGCTTGCGTGTGTGCGTTGATGTGACGTGTGTGAAATGCATTTTGCTGCTATATTGTTATTGTTATTTGTGCGTACTAAATGTGGCGATAAAGTCATATTGTATTTTTTGTTAAAAAAATATTTGTTTCTTTTTTAGGTTTCAATTTTCCAAATGAAAATGTTGTAAAATTTTTCAGTTATCTTTATGTGTTTTTTGCTTGTATGCTCACATTTGTTGTTGTTTGGCTTTAATTTATACCCAGTGTTTTGAAATTTATTACCCTTGCCACACCATCAGCAACAACAGTTCTCTTCAAAATATTTTCTTTCGCTACATTTTTCATAAAAAAAAACTTTTTTTTCTCAATTTATGTCATTGTAATAAATAATATGTTGGCTCTTGTGTATGCGCTTTTTGGTTGTTTGTTTAAATTTTGTTTGTGTTTTTTGAAGTGGCAACCATTGAATGTGTCATATCTGGTGACAACTGCATTGCGTTGCAATTATAAAAAATCATATTGAATATGAAGTACACCCAATAAATTGTGGAAATTATTGATTATGTGAGTCAATAGACGGCAATAATTGGAGACAAGCATATATCCGCATATATAGTATATATATGTATGTTTGTATGTACATGTGCTGATATCATAAGTAAATATAAATATTACACTTCTTGAAAAGTGGACTAAAGTGGACTTATTTGAGGAATGTCTTTGTGATTTTAAAGTTTGTCATTGCTATAGGCATAGTTGTTGCATTTCGATTTAGTACCGGTCATATTTCGAACTACTGGCACATGAATGCCAAACCTCCAGTGTATGAATAAAATATAATCATAACTTTATTAACGTTCAAGCGGTCGCATGACATTTTCGCTGATAATAATAATAATTTTCATCGCATGCAATTTTTGTCCTAAGTACCTTGTCTTGGTTTTGCTACCTACCAAATAAACAATTTAGAATTACTGCCCGCACCCCCTTACCGCTCAGAGTACATTTGTCTCATATTTGATAGCTTTATTTTTTGTTATTAGTTATTAGATATTTATAGCTTGTTTCTAGCGGTTATGAGATTTAATCCAAAGAGAAGTAAAATTTTTTTTTTATTTTATAACTTAATTTTTACCTAAAGTTAAGTTACTTTTTCGGCAAGTTATTGTCCTAGGCAATGAATAATGTTCCTAATTATATAAATATATTGATTAATTAGTTTTGATTAATTAGTTTTTTATTTCTCTGATATATCCAATACATCTTTTAGGTTACGCACGATCGCTGCCGTTACAAATGATCGCGCGCCCGCTTATAGGTTAATAGTATATAAGATCTAGTAAAAATAAATCGATTATTCTTACATTAAATTAAAGGGTTTATTAAACATAGTTAAAATTATGTAATTAGAACAAATATACACCGTGTTGTTCAATAACTTTTTTCCATTTTGAAGGTGATTTCATAAGGTCTCTCTCCCAGAAATCCTCGTACCTATTGGCAAAAAACTGGAAGAAGCGTTTAAATTCTGTTAAGGCGAATATTTTATCAGCAAAACCATCTCGCCATTTATCCACCACAAGTGTTGACTTTAATCAATCACAAGGTTACAAGTTTTGACTATAAGATGGGTGCGAAAGAAACTCCCAGCCAATCTCCAGTAGCTTCTGGTGCTTCAATAATGATTTGTCTGGTCTGACCTTGCCTTAATGGAAAACCCTCTCGCCATTTATCCACCACAAGTGCGGACTTTAATCAATCACAAGATTCCAGGTTTTGACTATAAGATGGATTCGAAAGAAGCTCCCAGCCAATCTCCAGTAGCTTCTGGTGCTTCAATAATGATTTGTCTGGTCTGACCTTGCCTTAATGGAACACCCTTTCTCTCCTATTGGAAGAAGCTGGTCGCTTCTGGGCAATTGCTTCTTTCAGACGGTGCAATTGGTAATAATACAGTTCCGAAATAAGAGTTTGGCCTGCCGGCTGAGCACGATTTGACCACGGTCGGTTCCGCGTGACGTTATCGTAAATTACTTGTTATCAACAGTAACCAACCGCTTCAGATATGGTTCGATTTTGTTGCGATTTAGCAGCGATTTGCGGGTTAAAATTCGATCCATGAGGTTTTTTATGTTAACTCGGGCTACAAACTTTGTTTTGTATCCAGACTTGTTCAGGTGGTTCCGAGTTAGGTAAATTCGTCAAGCTTGTAGTTTCGGAGCGCATTTGGTTCAAACAAACAAACAATCAAATCTTTTGTCTTTATAATATTAGTATAGATATTGGACGAACTCAACGATTTCTATTATTTTATCGATATTGTTGACAACTGGTGTTCATCATAATTACCGGAATGGAAAGAAATATTTAATTTACGTACAAGCTCTTTTAGTTTATGAGCGGCTTTCTTGCACGAAAGAGTCTCTTATTAAAAAACAAATGTTGTTTGATTGAAACTTGGGAAACAGCTTGCACAGAAGTCTAATAGTGCTATTGGGATCAATATTATTAACTTCAGATAAAATAACGGTTTCTGCAAATAACACCATGAAAATGTCAGACAAAATGACAAGTATATTTTACTAAACACTATAAATACTTTCATAACGTAATCTTCCCACAGCAACTACTACCTTTAACTACTTTACTTTGAATGAATAAAGTTGTGTTTTTAATAAAATAAAGCAAATTATTTATCGGTAATAAAAATATTTCTTTATTAATTTGCTGCCAAATTTGTTTGTGTAGTTGATTGAATCACATTCGCACCTAAATCAACTAACCTATTGGCAGCTGTCAACATTAAAATACTTAATACATAAACATATTGAATAAATTGGTAAGGGCATGTCTTCCTTAAAGTTCCCTGTAAGAAATTTTATAATTAATGAAAGTTTTATATATGTATGTATGAAAATTAAATAAATTTAAGCATAGTTCGTTGGGGGAGGGTACGAATCTTGTTCCTCGTAGATTACCTAAAACTTGTAGTATATTACTACCAAGTTAGATAAAGTTGCAGAAACTTCAGTAAATAGGATGCTTGATATTGATTCATTCAATAATTAGCAGATATCCTCAATCCATTGGCAATTTCTTACATTTTATCTCTTCTCATTTATCTAAAATGCTTAACGATATTTTATAAGATCTTTGTATACCTAAATGTAAAAACTGAATTCGATTCGCCATAACATGGAAAGTGGCGAATCGAACAGAAAACTGGTTTATACTACTTTAATGGGGTATGTGGATACTCTCTTTTATTGAATACAACTAGATAATTTTGCTGTGTAAATTGTATATTAAGAGAGAGCTGGCGAGCATAGAAGTAGCGAACCGAAATCGTTTTGGTAAAACAACAATATGTTTATTAAGACTTGTAAACACATAGAACTATATTTAAAGAGACGTCCGACAGAATTGTCCAGCGCATTTCTGAGCAAAATCATGTAAATTGCTATACAAAATACTTGTAGAGGAACAAACTTTTATACACATTTTGTTTTCTGAGTATATATATATAAATTCACACTGAGCATGTTAATCTGGTAATTTTTTAGTTGATACTTCGTTAAAACACTTAACTGTGAACATACTTTTTGCTTTATCTGAATAGTGTGGTAAATAGCTTATTTATTTATTTCATTAAATACTTGCTTTTGCAAATCTTTTTCTAAAATTATTTTATAGCGAGCAGCAAATGTAATTTTTCGCATCAAATCAAATAAATTAGGCAACGACGCAAAATAAACCGCTGATTTGTTGTTACCAAGTAACGAAAAAATTATCCAGCTTGCCAGACTGGTACTGCGCTATGCGGTAGAACGATATTCTATTAATTTTACAAAAACAAAATGCACGTAAAAAACTACCGAACAACGACTAACGAACTAACAAAGCTGTTATGAATATCCCTAATATGATTATATGAATAGTTTCCATAGAGTTTGTTTGAAGCTCGCATATCAGTTTCGGTAGTTTATACAAAGACAATTAAACCGGCTGCTGCAACCTTTTAGGTTAGGTTTGAAGGAAACATTTAATTGGCTTTGCCAAATCTACTCGCTGACCTTAAGCTAAGTAATTGATACTCATGGAGCTGCTAATAAACTCACTTGGACAGCTAGAAACGCCTAAGTATAAGCGCTTTGTGCCCGTAATATTTGCCGACAAAGCTGAACAGTGGATAGAAAAGTGTGTACATAAGTAGATGTTTCCACTTCACCTTCTTCTATGCAGCTTTGACAAATCAATAATTTTTAGCCTCAAAGAATGCCAATAGTGGGTACCAACAATAGGATAGTGACCAGTTAGACTGACTGATTGCTGACCAACGCTTGCTAAGCACGCGCGAGATTCATAGATTCAGCGCCCGAACGCACAGGGATAGGGGAACACCGGCTCGTTCACATTCTGATGAGATTTGGAAAGTAATGCTTTTTCTTGCGAGCTCATACGCTTTGTAGTTCTCAAGTATTCCGCTGTGACCCGGCACCTGAAACTCGCTGAACTTAATAGCTTGAAACAAGTCTTGCACATATGTACTTTTACGGTTATTTTTGACAGATTATGTTTTGACTTTATCAAAAAATATGAAGTGAATTAGCCGGAAGTTGCTTTGAAATACTGCTTTTATGCTACTCATTTTCTTTCAAGGTCAAAAATTCCTGCAGGATACGCTTTATTTTTGAAGAGCATGCTACCCGTCTTCCCGTACTATCAGCTTTCATGCAAAGAAAACAAAGCGAATTGCGCGCATTTGCCGAAAGACTGTTATGCATTTTAAAAAGGCGATGCAAAATTTGCTGCGGCACAGCTATTCATATCTCTTCTTTTATTTGTCATATTTATTAGGGCGGAGCGAAAAAAATTTTTTTTTTTTTGCTTTGCCTGGGGGTAAAATTTGTAGATTTAAAAAAAAATTTTTTTTAACATCTACATGCTCCGTTTTAAAGTAAATTTTCGAGTTAAAATTTTTATTTCGTAAAAATTTTTTGATAAGTGTTCTAGAAGCTGTGGAGACTTCTCTTTCTGTACAATTAAAATTTATCAACTTAAAAAAATTTTTTGTGGTCATTATTGCAGTTTTAAAAAAAGTTTTAAATGACCATATGCTTTCCTTAAGCGTTAAAATAAATTTTGAGTCAAAAACCGTCAAATTCGGTATATTTTATAAAAACGTGAAGAGTTTAAACCAAAAATCATTTATTTTTGTACAAAAAAAAATTTAACTCGAAATTTACTTTAAAACTGAGTGCGCCGCGCCGCCTCTAGGTGTTAAAAAAATTATATTTTTTTCCAAAATCTTCCTTTTTATAAATATACAGAATAAGCCAAAAAAAAATATATATTTTTTCGCTCCACCTTAATATTTATACTTTTACTTTTTTTATTTATTTATTTTCTTCTGTTTTTGCATACGAAAACATAACAAGATTCCCTTTCATAAGCCATACACATACATACATTACGGCTTATGTACACGGCTTGAGACTGTAGTGTTGACGGCTTATCATAAATTATGTTAGTTAAATAATAAAAAAACAAAAAAAAAAAAAAAACAACAACACAAAAATTTCACAAACCATCCTTGTTGCCTTGCTGCTGTTGCTGTTGCAGCGATAGTGGCAGTTGTTGTTGCTTCTTCGTAGTAGCTTAAAAGGAAGGATGAGAACCAACAGCCTATATTGACATCTTATCAACTTAATTTCGTCTACAATCTACAAGATACTTACTTACTCCACCAGCCATTCATGCTTATGGACGACGCACGGATGTGTGCGGGTGACGGCGGCAGAGTATGCCGCTAAGTGAAACTGCCAGCGTTGAAAGTGAATTAAACAGATGCATAAACGAATTGAGCTGCGCCTTCAGAAACTGTTGAATGTGGCAGCACTGTAACAATTGATATGTGTGCGTACGTGCAGTGAATATCTAGCGTGAAATCTTACGATGGAAGAGAATATATGGTATACACATATACATATGTATGAATATGTGCAGTTACGCGTGCTCCGTGGGTTTCACATGAGGTATAGCACTCAATGGCTTGAGGTTGACAATGTTGACGGACCGTCAGGCAATCGCATAACCGTTCTAGCGAATATATATATATATGTATGTACACTTCTCAGTATGTTGGCATAGCGAGCACGTGCGTCGACCGTAAGGATAAAAACTGAGCGTATCTACAAGGGCGATCCGATAATAACTTAATCTCACTACTCGACGGCGCCACTGCGGCAAGAGAAATTCTCGACAAATTTGCAATCGGAAGGAGTTTCATAACCAATGACGAAATACGAATCCACTCATACACAACAGAGACCAATCAAAAGAGTGGACTTTACAGGCGAACTCAGCTTCGGAGAAGGTGAAGACTGTAGTATCAGCCGAAATAATGATGTTCGCGGTTTTCTGGAATTCACAAGGTATGATTTCAATCGACCGGAAGGAAAAAAACGATTACAGGGCCCTAATATGCCGGATTATTGGAGAGAGGACTTCACCGGCGAACCCAGCTCCGAAATAGGCAAAGACTTTACTATTCGCCGGAAAGAAGATGGTCACCGTTTTCTTGGATTCGCTAGGGGAAACCTTCACGCCGAATTATAGTGAAGAAGACTTCATCGGCTATATAGAAGGCGAAGACTCTACTCCCAGACGCAAAAGGACGGCCACCGTTATCTAGTATTCACAGGGTGGGATCTCCATCGACTAACTGGAAGGGAGCAAAACCATCGCAAGAAATGGCCCCATTAGGTGAAGTGCTCTTCCACTATTACAACACCTCCGGTCACAGCTGCCCCATCGCCACAACCAAATCAGTTGAACTAGGTTACGAACTGCTGCTCCATTGAGATCTGCCTTTGTACAACAAAGTTTTGTTTCCAAGATTGAAAAAGGCAAATATTTGAGTCGGAGGAGAAAGTTATCACCTCCAGGGAGGCCTACTTTGAAGTCCTCCAGAAAAGGTATTTTTCAGACGAGTTAAGGAACTTGGAGAGTCAAGTGTATCGAACTGAAAAAAGACTATTTCTGTTCAAATTTCTGTGTTCTGTTTTGGAATAAATGTATATTGGACCAACCTCGTAAAAAGTAGCAAAAAAAGTATAATTTTGATGTTAAAAAATGTATTACATAAAAGTTTGTATTTTTTGTGCTGCCAACAAGAATCTCATGGCAATGCCAATGTCAGTTACCACTTTTCTCATATACATTTATACATATTATATTATATATGGCATGTTCGTAGCGGCCTCTGGTGGTGTATCATTCAAAACCACCTAACCGTCTGCCACCCTTGTACGCCTTGCCGCTCTTAGCGCATGTTTGGTGGCACGCTTTATGAAATCATTAATTTCGAATTCAGGCGCTTGTGCAGATTTTAAAGTATATGCCCCTCCTATGCCTCGTGCTCTCCTACATCGATGTACCCTGCTGTCTGCAGCTATTTATGAGTACCTACAAATACCGAATATTTATGAGATTCTATAAGTTGTTGGCGTGGCGGTGAGGGGCGCGGCGCCACTGTTAAATGGACTAAGCGTGTTCGTGGTGCGCAGAGTTCTGTGTGTGCGTCGGTGAGTTGAAAGCGAAATTTTTCGCATGAATTTGACAATAACATTTTAATGGTACTCTTTTATTGTAGTTGTTGTGCTTGGAATGGCTTACGATTGGCATTATGCTGGCTGAACAATTGACATTTCAGTGGCGTTTTAGAATTTTGAAAATTTTATTACAAATCTGTGTGAGTTGGGAGTCTTATTATGTAACTGGTAACTTGGAAGAAGTGGTTAAAATTATACTCATGCATTAAAATAGAAATAAATTTATAATGAATCATTGACAATTAGGTCTGCGACGCATAAATTTGCGTTTTTTCCATGAAATTATCAAAGTAAATTGTAAAAAGTGGAATGTGGTAAAAGAAAGCGAACCACGATGTTTGATGAATATCTACAACAAGCTATTCTGAAATGAGATCTGAATAACTTGACAACATGGCTTGTACAACATCTTAATATGAAAGAAAATAGGGTATAATTAAGTATTGAAATAACTTACCGTTATTGTTATACTACGCTAGTATTCAATGTGATAAAAAAAAACAAATAACACAGATAAAAGTAAATAAGCTCACAAAATATATCAGTACACAGCCATCATCTATAGATATGCTAAAGATTTTAGAATATACAGCCTTCAAGCAACAAATTTAAAAACGACGAATGTGAAGACTCTATAGCGAAGAAATCTCACGAAGATGTAATGAGAAACACGAAGGGTGCTTTAGAGGAAATATTTGCTGAGAGCATCAAGAGCTCATCAAACCTAGAACCTAAATTTTCTTATAGACACTATAGTAGCTTCAAAATTTTTAATTTGAAGTAAGTTGAAAGCAGGAAAGTGTAGCTTCTTCGTTCGCAATTAGCGCTAGATAGGCCATTTTGTTACACTATTTTTAAGACGTTTATAATTATGCTATCTCGTTTCATCGCTGCGTTAAAGCCGTTTGATGCCCTCAATTAAACTACTTATCTTCGATACGCTTTTTGTATATACTTAGGCAACGAGAAGGCTAGTAGTGCTGCCTGCCTGTCGCTTTCTGAATCCGTAGTTATTTAGTAGAACTCCATACTATGCCTAGTATTTCCGCATGGAAGATTCTAGCTGAGTTTGGTAGACTGATAGAAAGAGAGATATCAAGAGCCTCGGAATATATCCCGTCTCTACTCCGCAGTTCATTTTGGAGCCGTCGGTATAGATGGAGAAATTTTACTCCTTTTAGAATATCGCTATGCCATAACCCGTCCGGTTTCAAGCATCTAACTTCTTAATTCTTATAGCAGAAAATGTTGTAACCTTCCGTATGATGGGCAGTTGATGCAGGGATATATTAAGCGCATGACTTAATAGCTAATAAATTAGGAATACTTTTATATGGGATATGCGGTATCCGTTACACGAGTGTACGTAACATAATGCAACATAGTAGTGACGGTCCGGAAAGGACTAAAGCCTAATCTGGACCTAGACCTGGATTTGCTTGGGATTGTGTTTCGACATTACCGAAATAAGATACCACAAGTATTTGGTAATATTCGCAGTGTAATTGGACGTTGTCAGTATTTACTGAAGAGAGACCTGTATTTGTAAAACTGTGTATATGCTTGTATACTTTGCTCGGTAAAAATTTACCAACCATTAAAGAAATATAATATTTAACTCAGTCTATACATGTAGATTATCAAAAAACAGAAGTACTTCGAAAATACATAGCTATATAAATTCAGTTAATTATACTAGGCCGAAGCTCCAGCACATTCGGACTACTACTTTGAGGGTAAATAGTAGTCACCTTATTTTTGAAGAGATTTACCATTAGAATAATTTTCTTTACTCTTTATTACTTGAAAAAAACTTTATATTTCACGAGCTCTCCTGGAATAGTGCCTTAACTAAGATTAGTTCTGGTTTTAATCATCCCTGAGCAAGTGATAGATATAGTTGATGGAGTTATTATTCTCAGAACCATAGCTTCCCGACGTACACCTCTTTATATCGTAATTTTCGTTCTGTTACCGTGGTAATCTCTATCTAAGGCTTTGTCAACTAATCTCGGGTTCTATTAAGATTAATATAGTTAAAAAACATTTTTAAGTTTAGTAAAATAATGGCGTTTTACATTATCTATTACAACACCACTTGTGTGAACTTTATGCAGAGTTTTATTGGAGGCCGTTTTCTCTTGGAAGAGTTGGATCTGCAAAAAAGCTATCTCAAGTTGTATTATACGACCGGATTATGCCGTTTTATATATACGAACTAGTCCCTCAGTTTTTAAGCTATCGTTCTGAAATGTTTCACCTGTATTCTCCTCACTAAGATGCTGCTCAATAGTCGGAACAGCCAATATTGGACCACTATAGCATATAGCTGCCATACTAACTGAACAATCGGAATCAAGTGCTTGTATGGTAAACTTTTTTTTAAATTCATATTCACTTCACTGTTCGAAATCTACAATAACATAATCTTCACCAATTTTTTCGTGATGCAACAATTACTCGTTCAATAAACTGCTCGTTGCATTGTTATTGCTTTTGTTATTACTCATCGAGTGTATACTCATTGTTGTTGTAATCGTGTTGTCGATGCTTCGTTGAAACTTTTGTTTACATTTTTGTTTTGTATTTGTTGTCTTTAATACACTGCTTATAAATGCTATTGCTGTTGTTGTTATTGGCCGAATGCTCGCTTTTTAGTTTTGTTTACACTCAAAACTTTAATGAGCGCATAATTAATTTGTGGCCTAGCATGGGGCACATTTTCATTAAATATAACTGCAAGCAACTGCGGTGGCGACGACACCAGCAATAGCGGTTGCAATGGTTAATATATTATTGCTGCCTTGGCTTGTGTTGTGGGCTATGCTGTTTATAACTATTAGTAATATCGATGTTGGCATTAGCTCTGTTGCGGGTGTACGTAGTGTTGCCGTTAGTTAGCGCGTAGTATACTTGTAGTTTTGTTGGCAACTACAAAATTATGAAAAATGAAGCAAAATAAGTGATGTTGCAACTAAGTGAATGGACGATTATCCATGTTGCATACTGTGCCAGCTAATTGCGTTTGCGAAGTGGAAAGAGATTGGATTTGCTTGGGAAACAAAAAGTTATATCTATGAATATTTTTATGCATATCAAGCAATGGATAATGACTGACCTAGTTAAACTCAAACAGTGTATTCTTATTGTAAACTACTCACTAGTAATAGGTAATAAAGTGGGCGCACAGTAATTTTAATTATACTGGAATTTTATTTAAAGCAACTACAGATTTTTACTCCCTGAACCCCGTGAATTTGCAGACTTTAACCGCATTCAAATTTTTTTTTAAATTTCTCAAAATAATACTATCCTCACAATAGCAATTTTATAGCATAAAGAGATCATTTTATACATCTTTATTTTGATTTTGATCGGTCAATTTAAATGACAGCTATACGCTGTAGCTGTTCGATATACTTAGGCTGTTCCGACATACAAGTCTTGTATATATGTGCAGCTTCTTTGTGAGAAAAGGACGTGTGCAATAGTTCAGACCAATAGCTCAAACACTGAGTGATAAGTTAGCGTATATACAAACAGACGGACATGGTTAAATCGACTCAACTCATCAGGTCGATAATTTATTTATATATACATACGTAACAAGGTATTGGAGTTTCGTTCTGGGTATTACAAACTTCGTGGTAAACCTAATATACCCTGTTCAGGGCATAAAAATTACACATCGACTGATTCTCCAATACAAAATCACACAAAAGGAAAGCGATAAACAAAATGAATAAAATCGCGTTTACTCATAAATACTAATTTTTGCTTTAACTAACCTTAAACAACACTCAACCGGGATATATGAAATACATACATACATGCAAGTATGTATGTCTGCATAGATGAAAAATATTGGCGAAAAGCTAAACTATTGACAAATTTCTAAAATCCCTAAACTCGTGTTTATGGCTTAAGGCGAAAATATTTAAAGTGTTGGTACTTCCATAGGCCTCAAGAAAGTTAGGTGTTTGATATGTGACCACACAACTAAAAAAGAGGAACATAACATAAACAACATGGTTATTTGAGAATTTTGGTCTTTACCTTTAACACTATTTTCTAATACTATAGTTTTTAATATAATAATAAATGATATGATTTTATCTATAACTGCCTTTTAACACAACTACTTTCAGTTTTTGGAGATAGAATTTGAGTATATGACATTATATAAATTTTCGTTGTAATGAAAATGTCACATTATTGACAAAAAACTGTCTGACGGTGAGTAAGATTTTTTTATTTATTATCACGACAGTTGAATACAAACAACCATCGAAGGACTAGTCAAAATGTGGACTTCAAATCAGCTTAAAAAATCGAAATTTTTGTCAAAAACCTTATTCAATCGATTATAGCAAATATATCCAAGAAGGTTGACCGTAATTTTTAGTTGATCAGTCCAGCCGTTTCGGCTAGGTCTTCCTCATCAACTCTGCATACAGCTTTTCGAGAAAAACGCGTTTATAGGAGCCAATTACACTACGTTAAACAAATTTTTACAAATACGCTTGTGTCTTTATAACTATTTGGCAGATCAGCTTCAAATTTTCGAGAATATTATGACATGTATGTACGTTCGATATATATTCACAGTGGATATAACTCTTAAGCTAGTAATCGAAAGCAACGATCAAATTCAATCGAAGAACTTATATAGAACAACATGGGCTTTAAGAACTGATTTTTATAGAAATAAACCTAACTTTTGTTTGCTGAGCAATATGTTAAAACTAGTACAGGAAAGGAAAGGATTAAATGTGGACGGATGGAAACCTCACTGTTTCAAATTAGTGAGCTTTTAAAGCGACAATCAATCAGAGTAGTTTTAAAGTTATATACGTTTTAAGATTATATAATATTATACCCTACTCTAAAAATTTTTGTGCTGTTAATGTTAATGGCATAAGAAACGTATTTTGTTTCTCATTAATTATCGCTTAGATAGCTCGAGTATTTAGTTATGTTCCCAAAATATGTGAGAGTATAAAGGCACTAGAGATACACACTTGTCAAATCTGTGCTTATTCCACATTCTTTTTCCAGCTTTTCCTGCTATTTGTGGTGGGCATCAAGTTTAAGGCCGACATCGAAAGGCTAATGGATTTTATAAAAAGCTCATTTATGACAGAAAGCCTTTGTCTCATGTAGCGTTAATATGCACCTCGAGATACTACGCCATGGCGGCGTATAGATTACAAAGTGAAAATCTTATCACAAACGTCGGTAACCTCGACGCTATCACATCAACAATTCAATCATTGACACCAATCCCTCAAATAACCACAAGAACTGAGCGATTGAATGCAGGTGATTGACTTGCCATATTGACAGACTGTATGTTTGTCTAACTCCTCATAACTGCTATCTAGGCGATCGATAAATAAAACAAATGTCTGCACAATATTCAATATAAATAGCAGAGCATACAACAACACAAAACAGTACATATCTTTCATATTAAAAGTAAGCAAAATATGTTCTAACATTTCCAATATTTATTTATGATTGCTGTGGATAAGCAAAAGAAAGACAAAAATTTAAAAATAAGAACTCTTAAAGAAAAGTAAACACTTCGAAGGTGGAAAAAAGGAAACAATTTTAAAATGCAACTGCCGATAAAGTTATGAGTAAATGTAAACAGACTGTGCGCACAAGGTACGGCTGCAAGCGCGCTTGTGATTGGCGACGCGACGCCTTCACTGAAAGCCTGTTGTTGTTGCGCATGCGCAATGCAAATAGCCGCAGGCATTACGGCGATGATGAATGAATGAGTGAGTGAGTGAAGGCCTGAGGAAATATATGTATGTGTGGTGTGGTAGTACCCTGTAGAACTAGTCTAAGTTATGTAAGTATTCGTTCATAACTGACGCAATTTTGACTAGTTGGAGTTACTAGTAGCTGTCATCGATTTGTCATTCGCTGGCAACGACAAGCATAAACGATTGTGGTTGAATCGACTACTATGAGCTGCACTCCTACGGTCAAATTTTGTAATTCGGATCCGTAGTGTCAACAATTGAATCATAGGTAAGAAGCAATCGCCCAGAAGCGGTCAGCATTAAACAATATGAAAGGATGATGGCAGCCCACAGACATCGATAGTGTTCCGTTAGAAACTCCAGGAGCTTGTTTGCAAAATTCTGGGGTATCCTCTATATAGTCCGGACCTGCATACATATGATTACTATCGGCTATCTATGCGAATGATTTTGCTTGTGAAAAAAATTAATAAAGCAAAACTTATAAATAACGAGTCTGCCAGTTTTTTAAGGGTCCATGTTATTGAAATCATCATTATGAAAATATTGATCGTTTTTCCCAAATGCCTATAATTGATGGTAGAAAGAAAAGTGATCGTCCTCGCGTGGTACGAACCAATTCAGTCGTAAAAACTGTTCGTAAACGCAGAAATCCCTTTAGAACAACAGAAAATTATAACGAGGGAAATTAATATGTCAACCAGATCAACGTCAAGATTTATTCGAGATGATCTCCACGTGAGGCCCAACCGTCGATCCACTGGTCATCTTCTGGCAACGCGTTTGAAGCAAATCTGGTTATCTATTGAACAGGCGGCTTCTTTAGTGGTACGCGGTCAACGATCATGAAAATATTCTCTTTACAGATGAAACTGTCACTGTTGAAATATGTATAAATAAGAGAAACGACCAATGCAAAAATTTTATTCCAGTGGTACAACATGGTCATCATCCAGCTGCTATAATGGTTTGGTTGGATGGATCTCCTGTAAAGGCATTACACCTCTTCACTTCTGTGAAAATGGGGTTAAGAATGTGACAAACATGTAACAGCAGGATATTTTAGAAAGCATAGCAAAGCAGCTAAGCAATTATCTGTTCGGTGGAGAAAATCGGATCTTCTAGCAAGGCAAACCCCGCCCAGCAGTGGCTTAAAGGCAATATTCCTGATTTCAAAGCTGCTGATGTTTGGCCGTCTGGAAGTGCAGATTTCAATCCATTGGATTACAGTTTGAAGAATATGGCTTGTCAAATATCCGAAAATAATTCGGAGAGTCTCAAAAAATCCTTGGTTTAAGCAGCGTCGTCAATACCAATAGAAACTGTGCGTGCTGGGCGAACCGTTTGAGGGCTTGTCTAAAAGCAAAAAATTACCCTTTCTGAACTTGTATCAGAATTTATGGCAGCACTAAATATAGCTCAGACCTAAAGAATAAGGTATAAAAAAGAAGATTTCCACAACAGTTCTATCCTAGTTACGATTTCCTACAGGGTAAACAACTCAATAAGCCAGTTAGCCAACTACAACCACTCCGTCAGTTACCGGACGGATGCAATGATCACTTCAACGAAGACATTCAACGACCAGCGTTCAGTGATCAAGCGACTGATTGACGGACTGCCCGGCTGATGGATGGTCGGCTTGGTTGCACGCGCAATCAAAGCGGTGGCATGCGGCCATTCAAGTGTATGTGTTCGTGTGCTTGTGGCCATGTGCAGATTATCGCCTGTAAATATTTTGCTTATCGATCAATTGCGCTATTTTACATTTATCTTTGGGTGTTGTAAGCTGATTTGGTTTTCACACACACATTCGTTATCAGCAACATGTGCGCTTAGCTGCCTGTATGTTTGTTTGTACAATTTCATTTGCGTTGCATGACAAATTGTTTGTTGGATTAAAAGGAAAAATACGTTCTTTCCATGTGAGAATTTTTGTTATTTGCATTATTTTTATGCAAACAATTTTCAATTTCCGGAAAATGTTATTCATTGATTTGTTATTTGTGACTCTGCTAGGCACATTTGTAAGAGTTGTTTGTCTGCTGCATGTTTGTGACAGTTTGGTTGCATATGTTGCACATGCCAACTACATGTGGTGGGCATTTGCAAGACGCCTATTTTAAAGGTGAAATATACCTAGGAACACCTTACTTACTTATATGCCAGTATTTGTTTAAAGTTACATACAAATTATACAAATAATAGAGACGGTTGTCTTGTGATACACGACAAACCACTGATTAAGACCTTTAAAAAATATTTTATTGGAAAATACATGCAAAAGATTACGCAAACCTTTCATGGTAGTATTAATGATCTTTATTTGTGAAAAGCGCCACGGCTTACCAATTTAATTGGTTTGGTTCCAACCCCAAAAATATACCACTGCCGTTCAAACATGAAATATTCGATCACTCTTTCTTTGAAAATTAATGCGTGATATCTCGAGGCTTTGTCAAAAGTTGTCTTTGTATATAAATATTAGAATTCAAGGTACTAATTCAGCTAAAACTAGTAGTTTGAGAACTAAACAACAGCACCTGCTCTAATACAAAAGGATTGGTGCAAACTTCCAGATCGATATCTCAAAAACTGAGAAACTAGTTCGCGAATATACGCACAGACGGACATGGCTAAATCGACTCAGACAAGTCATGATCAGTTATGCTTATGCTTTATATCTCTGACGATTCCTTTTGGTTGTGGCAAACAACGTGACAAACTTAATATGCCCTGTTTAGGTTACAAAAAGTAATGCCTTCTTTTGTTTTAAACTACAAGTTCCAAGAATTATAAATTTTTATATTATTGTGGACTCAAATATTTCCAATTATTTGTCGTGAACCTTCAAAATTTGCGAACTTTACCTGGTAATACTTTATTAAACAATCTTAACTCTAAAAATTAGTAACTTCGATGAGTGCTTAAAATATCAACTATAAATAAGTTTATTATAGACATGGGGATATTTGACTGGGTGCTAAAATATTTGAATTTATATCCGATTTTGGTGATTATATCTGAATACACGCCTTTGAGCGTTTATATAATAATGTGCGCTAGAGATAAAGACACTTTTAACCACAATCATAAAATGTTTCCTTAACCATCTGAGTCGTTGATGTTATCATTGTAGCAGCAGAAAACATTCCCCAAATAATTTGAAGGAAAAATTTGGATGACCTTGTAACTAACCCAAATAAAACTGGTTTTGATGATTAGGCGCAGTATTTAGGACTCATCCTAGATAAGAAGCTTTCATGGAAACCTGATATCGAGGAGAAATCAAGGAAGGCATTGATTGCCTTGTGCTGCTACAGAGGGGCCATTAGCAAAAGGTGGACTTCTGCACCGAAAGTAATACTTTGGCTCTACGACGCCATAATCAATGTTCTATGCGGCCTTTGTATCGTGAAAGACGCTAGAAAAGACTATGCTGCTAAGAAGCTTGAGAGCGTTCAATGCACTGGTAATGCACTAATATCTACACCAACCGTGACACTTAATGCCATTCTGAACGAGTATATAGCACCCATAAATATAATTGGTAAGTGTGTGACCGCAAAAGTTGCTATCAGACTGAGTTTCTAAATGATAATGTGTCTCAACACTCGGGAATCCTCGGACGTTTTGACTTCATAACAAATCTTCCGCTATCTTCACGCGTTCTACTACTGGAAAGCTGTCCTCTTGCTCTGTCGTAAGGTCCTTTTAGCCCAAAGTCGAACGCAAGAGGTCTGGTGGGCCATCTTTGCCATCAGTAAGGCTAGCCTTTCCCTCGAAATGATTCAGATGAGTGCCGTGACTGCTATCTATATTTGGAAGTTAGTGTTGTATTGAGGGTGTAGTGAAATTAGGATCTAAGGTCTATGAATGGATTACGATCAAATAAACTTTCCAAGAAAAATCGATATTAATTTAAATTTTTTTTTGCCGAACAAAACTTTATACTTGTATGTAGCTATCAACCAGTCTCATTTGTATTAATGTTTCGCATATTTTCTCATAATCCCACAGGTTTCTTACTATACCTGTCGCGTGGCAAATTAAAATAACAATGAACAAAATGTGCGCACTTCAGTTTAACAGTGATTTTTGACTAAGCAACTGTAACAACACTAACAACCGTTATGGTAACATTACATAGCATGTCACAAAAGTGCGGGTTATTATGTTGTTAG
The DNA here is from genome assembly GCF_042242935.1 of Bactrocera oleae. NCBI lineage: Eukaryota > Metazoa > Arthropoda > Insecta > Diptera > Tephritidae > Bactrocera > Bactrocera oleae. Next base: position 78,956,387 of record NC_091537.1, read on the forward strand.
GCAAAAACAACAGCAACAGAAACAACAACAACCACAACACAACAAAACAATCAACTCGTGAAATGGCAAAATCAGCATAGCACCGTTACGCCGCAGTCATGGTATTGCAAAGTGAATGAAACGGCTTGCAGCATTGCATTTCGTGTCGCCCGTCCGGTTCAAACAAAATTTGCATGCGTTAATGCGGCCGTCGAGCGGAGATTTGTAGCAGTGTGCACTATAGGTATATATATGTATATATGTATGAATGCGGATGCATGTGTATGTTGGTGTTTCGTTTCAGTGTGCGGTTTGTAAGCACGCCTAGCTTCATTAGAACGCACGATGGCGCATTTGTATCCGTTTCCGGTAGGAATGCACAATAACAAAAACTGCTGTGTTGTGTACTAATTCCCACAGGCGTATGTAGAGTTTCCACAAACCCGACCTTACATACATATTTGTCCGAGCGGGTGCATGTTTCTTTGTAGGCACTTGAATGACTTCGTGTCTAATTTTATACGGCTTATGCTAATTATTTCGGGAAATTTTTTTTTTGTTGACTTTGCTGAGTTTATGTAAGCCCAAATAATGATCGTAGCCCTAGTTACTATAGCGAAAAATTTTCGACGCTTACCATGGACTTCTAAAAGCACTTTTTTTCAGAAGATGTGGGCCAGGAGCGTCATTTGGTGTATACAACAAGGGATGGATATCAAATATTGGAAACTCCTTAATCAGAGCGTAAAGGATTTTAAGCGGCAAACATAGTGTAAAATTAAAAAAAAAATTAAGAAAAACAGAAAACGGCTGCGCCGAAGCTATACTACCTTTCACAGGTGGATCTCTAATAGCATATATCATAAAGGTATAAACAGATCTTTATCTTGATTAGAATCGATCAGACTGTATGGCAGCTATATCCTATAGTGATCGATTCGGTGGTTCCGACAAACGAGCAGCTTCTCAGAAAGAAAAGGACGTGCATAAAATTTCAGATCGATATCTCTGTGGAACAAATATATATACACACGGTCGGACAGATGAACGAACAAACCTGCTCAAATCGACTCAGCACATCAGCTGAATATTTATATATATGTAGGTATATACTTTATAGGATCTGCGAAGTTTACTTGTGGGTGTAACAAACTTTGTGGTAAACTTAAGATAACCTGTTCAGGGTATATTTAGCTAGGTGACTCTACAGTGCAGAACAAGCTTCTTGAAGAATTATCTGTATTTTTCGCCCTTGACAAAAATTCTGACGAAACTCAGAGCATGCCGGAGAGGAAATACTCCGATTTCGATGAGAATAGAGAATTATTTTTGGAAGAACTATCCACATTTCACCCCCCTTGACAAAGATTTACGCAAAATTGAACAAATTTGTTTGTTAGTTGGGCTCGAACTCATAATTTGTAGCTTATACTTAACGCGCTGTGTATAAGTAGACTTAATCAAGGTACCTACTTTATTAAATGTTTCAACTAAAAATACCGTTATACAACTTTAAAAGTGCAACCTCCACGTAACTGTATCATTAGCAGTCATAGCAGCACGCCAAAAGCTCGGTCGCATTAAAATAAACTTTCATCAATCATTATAAAAGGAACCACAGTCGCGTAGTTGGCTCATGAAAAGGCAGCAGCTCCCTTACGTTCAACGGCACCTCCTTACCACTGTAGAGCTCGTTTGTGGCAGCAATAGGGCGCAAATGGATTTCAATGCCAGTGTTTTACTGTCGTATGCTGCACGTATAGTAAAAGCCGCCTCTCGTTGTACCTGCGTCATTGCAAGCTCAACTGTTTGGTGGCTTATTTTAATTTTTGCTCTTGCCATCACTACGCGTCCATCCACCGCCGCTGCAGCAGCTTGTGGCGCCCACAAAATCCGATTTTTCGCTATTCAAATGGAATTTTTAATTGACATCAGCATGAGCATAGGCACGCATACCAATACGCAAGCTCAACGCATGCACGCTGTGATGCGTACGTTGCACATCACCCTCAATTCACCAATCCACCAGACACGTAGTTGTGCCCTCATGGGCACACGATTCAAATCAATGCAATTACTGATCAACACTGTATTGCTCAAGCTTGGCGCTGTGTTGAGAGTGGCAGTCAAGCCAATGGCGACAACAACAATACTAGCGATAAGAGCGATTGAAAAAAAAAAATGTTGCGAACGCATCAAGCATCCGGAATTTCGTTAGACCTAACCACATTTAGTGGTCGGTATCACTGCTGCATCATGTGGGCTAACTTTAGTGGTGATAATCGTATGGAAAACGGGTGCTTTGGTAATCGTTGCCTCTGTAGCAGATATCTAAAGTAGTGCGGCAACAACAAAAAGCGAAAAGCTGCCACATCAGCTAGCCGTCAGCTAGTGAAGTTTCAATGTTACAGTTCATCGTCATTGACTCTGACGTTTGCGACCAATGTGGGGTGGAGCAGCGGAGCAGCATTCAAGTTCATAATACCAATAGTGATTTACAAATGATCCGTATAGAATGTGTTGCATGAAATGAAAAATCTATTTGGATGCTGAGATAAGTAGAGAACGTAGGTAGTTTTACTTTAAATATTATATTTCTTTAAATAAACAACCTACTTCTAACTTGCTCACTCCTTAAGTGGCTTCCCATATCGTTCGCTTAAATATCGTTACATAACAGTGAATATCTGGGCCTAATAACAAACGAATATGTTAAAATTTGTAACGCATATGTAAAATAAGTATATATCTCAGGTATATGAAACCACTGGTTTGCCAGAAGGTTCCTCATATAATCTTAGAAGCTTTTCAGAGATATTAATTGGCTAAAATACCGTCGATATTTCAGAACTTTATTTATCAATAATATCTGATCAAATTTGACTCGGACTAACAAAAACTAAACTACTTCAAACAAGTCTCCTTATGAGCCAATACAAGCATGCCAATGCTGAAACCAATTTTTCATACACTTGTTATAATCGGCGGCGCGGATGGCTTTCAGTTAGGTTAGGTTAGGTTAGGTTAGAGGGTCGATACCAAGAAGGATCACACTTGGACAGCTTAAACGCCGGTCCGTTGTGGTACCCAAAACTTCTATGAGACAGATCAATAGACCCTTACATGCCGACAAAGCGCTTTGTGCCTATGACAAACTTGTTGAGACGGCCTATATCCGTTTCGGCCAAATCTTCTGGTCCGCCAAAGGTGCGATTGCCGAGATGTTTCATTCTCAACCTAGCAAAAGCCGGTAAGTGGAGAAGAAAGTGCCGGGATATTTCCACTTCACCCTCCTCCATACAGCTTTGACAACTACCATCGGGTTGTATTCTAAGTCGCACCGCATGAGTTCCCATTGGCTTTCAGTACCTTCAGCGACTGTTTTCGGTTTAGGCTTGTTTTTCGAACGCCCTTCGCTAGATTGTTGGACAGTTTCGACCTCATATTCATAAACCCATGTCTCGTCATCAGTAATGATGTGTACGATTAATATATGTAAGATCCTCAGCTACGTTGTTAAGCATCTATTTGCGACTATTTTCTACTCAGCATCATTTTTGCAAGAGATTCAGGTCTCTTGGTACAAGTCTAGCATTGACACGCTTCATGCTCAAAGCAATTAAACAACAAAATGTGCTGAGTCCATATAAAATTAGGAGATTTGGCAGAAATTTCGCAAATATAAATCAAAATATAAAAATTCTAGAAACTAAGGTGTTGAAGTGGGAAGAGTTCAAAATATTTTTCTTGAAAATATTGTGATTGGTGAATTGTGTTCTATATTGTAGATTAGATAGGATTTTAGAATACTATTAATTTGCTGGCTATGACTTCTTTATATCCGAGTTTTTGTTGAAAAACATACATATGAAAGCAAAAACAATTGAAACAATTACAAATTATGTAGATATTTTATTAAAGTGATATAACTATTTGCATTATGCATATGTGATTATGCCAGATCATGAGTTTTATACCAGTGTTTTGTTCTATTCTTACTTGAATATGTCTCATTAATTATTATTTAAAAACATGCAAGAGTTCAGCTTAGACAGAAACCGGCTTTTAATATACACTAGGTAGAAAAAGTCTCCGCTCACTGGGTACAAAATATTTTGAACTAAAATAAAAGTTTGACCAATTGACTAATTAAGAAATTTTTTTTTTGTGTTATTAAATCATATCTTTTCGCTTAAAAAATGTATTTTCAAATTTTTTAATTACCAAAAGCCACAGAGTTCATTTTCATTTTAAAAACAATTACTTTAACAGAAAAAGTCTCCGCTCATCAACCAGAACACAATAATATCAAGTAATTATAAAAAGTTTAATAGATGGTAGGGTAGCCTCAAAATTTTAGAGCTCTGCTAGACGTTTAGGCACGGAATGTACCCTTTTTCTCGTATCTTGGGCTGAAATTTAGCTAGTAATCGTATGTGTGCGAATTCTGCGCTCCAATTGAGCCCATAAATATTCAATTGGATTGAGGTCAGGTGATTATGGAGGTGAATGTAGCTGTTTTGTAGCATTGTAAAGAAGCCAAAGGCGAACAAGTTCCGCTGTATGCTTAGGGTCATTGTCCTGTTGGAAACAAAAACACGTTTGGCAATCCTAATTTGTCAGCACATTGCTTCATTTGTCATTTTAAAATATTTAGATAAACAAATTTATTCATTATATTTTCGATAAACTCAATGCCACCAACTCCACTTGCTGCCATACGCTCCCTCCATTGAACTCCACTCCCACCATGCTTTACGGTTGAAGTGAGATTTCGCGCTTCAAAGGCCGTACCATTTGTCTTTATTTTTTTCCAAATATACTATATTTGGTCTTATCCGACCATAAAACTGATTACCAAAAAGATATAGGGTTGTTTATATGTTCGTTTGCGAATGCAATGCGCTTCATACGGTTTTTTAGGGAAATTAATGGCTTTTTGCGTGCCACTCGTCCATGATATCCAACCCTTTTTAATATTTTTCTTGCTGTGTCGCTGCATATTGTTTTTTTAAATCAAATGATGATTGAAAGATGTAAATCTTCTGCTATATGGGAAGCGGTTAAACGCGGATTAACCTTTACAAGAGATACAACTTTGCGTGTTTTCCGATCAGTCGGACGTCCAGATTGAGGCTTTGAAGTAATAATTCCCGTTTTTTTGAAAGTCTGGATGACGTATTGCACTGATGACTCCGTTCTGTTGACAATTCGTCCAATTTCACGAAAGCTTTTACCGTCCTCCCTTAATTAATATTTCTATGCCTTTGGCACTCATTTCGATTAAAACTGAATAATTCGAAAAATTTACTTACAAATTGCAGATTTTTCCTTCGATTATCTAAATCTGTATTATTGACAACAACACACAAAAAATTATCAGAGTCTTAAACGCGTAGAAACTACAATAAACTAATGTAATAAACAGTGAGCGGGTACTTTTTCTGCTTATTCTCCATTAGTTGTATTCAAAAAATTCCGTTAACTTTGCAAACGCACATAGGAATTCCATAAAATTTGGCGAATGTAATGCTTTTAGCATGTGCATCTGATATTCTGAAAAGAACTTCAAAAACGCAAATATTTTATTAATATTTTTATTGAAACACATTCCACGGATTGGTGAGTGGAGACTTTTTTTAGATAGTGTACCTATGTAGTATATATTAAGAGTATGACGATAGGTCTGTAAAGATGCATGTCAGTATTATTTACTACCCCTGTTTTATGACTAAACTATTTATATGGTATTAGTGCTGTTCTCTGTAAAGTACCTCCACCAAGGGTGTGAAAATGGATGAAAGCGGATTATAACCCCGCGCTCTCCATATATAACGGTTTTGTTGAAAACTACTTAGAGCACGATAAATCAATAACCAAATGCGCCAGAGACATTAAATTTTACACCCAGGATGATACAAGAGGGCTTTATAGGAACTTAGCCCTTCCTTACTTGTTGAGATATTGATTTGAAATTTTTCACACGTCTTTTCCTTACTAAAAGATGCTCATTTGTCGGATTCGGAATCCATTATGGGATATAGATGCCATACAAACTGATCGACCAAATTGAAGTTCTTGTATGGACATTTTTTTATTTGTGAAAGTTATTAAAACTTCGATGCAACGAAAGTTAACGTTTTTTTATAATAAAGAAGATATATTACTTAATTAACATTGGCATTGTACCGTATTATACACAGTTACTTACACATTTGTGAATCAATTTTCATATTCCTGCACTTGGCATTCAACAAAACATTCGGACGCATTTTTCCTTATTTGCAGGATGTACGTATTGCCAATCTGACTCGACAGATGTACTATATATACATATGTACATAGGTATACATGTACATATGCATGTAGATCAGATTAAAAATCACAACGCAAAGGCACAAAAAGAGAATCAATAATTGCTAACGCAACGTATGCTAAAAGCCAAAAATGGAATTTCTAATTGAGTTTGCAGGGATTTGCTGCTGTTGGCTAACTGACTGGCAACTGCCAACTGGCGTCTGACTGACAGTCGAACAATCGAACAAATGAATGAAAATGAACTGACACAAGCACTCGCTGAACTGGTGTAAGTGCTGCAAAACTGAGCTGACGTGCTAGCTATTCGTTGGTTGGTGGAGGGTAGCAAAATAGGCAGTTTTGCCCGAGGGGGCTTAGCATTCAAGTGCAGGCGTTATGACGCAGCAACAAATGTTATGCGTTAACCAGCAAGAAATTTGCACAAAATTATATGCAGTTAAATGTTGTGGCATGCGCTATGCATAGCGCTTTTCTTACTAGTCCGGCGCGCCGTACATTTGTGCAATATGCAACATGTAACATGTCAGCAGTCGACAATGTATCGATTTGCTTTGAAAGCATTGCGGCTCTGAACAATGGCACATTCAAGCGTACAATCGTAATGAGTCGAATGAGTGGAAACGAACAGCACACACACACACATTATATAATACATACATACATACATGTGTATGTACCTTTGTATGTTTGTTTCATTAAAAAGTGATTTTCGGCTTTGGCTTCCATCCGAACTGCCATTCCTTGTTTGTACATATATTTGTAGTTTGTTGAGTGGATTAGTGCCTTAGAACTCCTCCTGTTGCTTTTAACTCTGCCTCGTATAGCATTTTTGTTTTGTTTTTCTAGTATGTCGTGTGTTTGTTGCTAAGTAGTACTGTCGCTGTTGTGGTCAATTAACACATCATCCGATTTGAAACTATTATCGCCAATGTCATTATTATTTCTCATTGATAGATTTCATTGGCGTAACCTTTTTGTGGTCATCGGAAGAGTGGATTTACGTAAGAGCTCAAGGAAATTGAACAGATGATGCCTTTTGGTGAAGTTAACTGAATTGTAATAATTCTAATTTCTTAGTATGATCTAAAGCATTTTTAGTATACCTAAACATTTTTTATTATAACCGAGCGATCACTTAAGAACTCTATGGAATTACGAATAATATTCGTCTCTGAAATGTTAAGTGCATTAAGCATGGTGGAAAGAACTAATGAGGAAGTGGCACACTAAACCTCTGGAAGTGAAGCTTTTTATAGCAAGCTAGGCTTGGCAATGTGACCCAGAAAAAAAATCTGAAAAGAGAAAACAACATATTAGCTATCTTCGATTCGCCATTTCTCTGCTTGCTGTGTTTGGGCGCTACTCTCTTCTAAAAAATACGAACATTTAAAAGAAAAAACTAAGTTATCGAGTTGAATTTGTACAAGAGAGTATGCAGTATAACTACTATTCTCAGTGCTACCAAGTTTTGTTTTGGATATTTTAGAACAGTTTTACTATTGTGAAACGCTCAAATAACAATTTACTGTCATAAATGAAAGAAAACTAATAATTTTTTACTGATTTTAATAACTTAAGATTTAAAATCAATTATAATTGTTAATAGAAACAGTATTTAGGGTTTGCTTAAGCCTGTGTTGATGCGAAAAGACCAATTTCTGCACTAAGAAAAAATCAGAGAGCCAGAAAACATGTTAACGCAGGGGTACAGCGCGAGCTTTGAGTCGAGCGGTTGTAAAAACATTAAGCTGGAAGCATACAAAATACCACCATATTATTTAATGAAACCTCTAAAAATATTCTCTATTGAATCGATTTAAAAATTTTGCCCGCTCTAATAGTCATGGGAATGTTTGCACCTCTCTGAAATTTTTTTTCCAACAATAAAATATATGAAGAAATTTATACAGAATTTATACTAATGAGGTTTCAGAAACAACATTTTTTACTAGAGTTACCATCTGTTTAAGATTTTTTACACTCATGAATTAAATGTCACATACAATCAGAACAACTACCTAAATAACCCCATTAGCAGAAGCTTTAACTTCATAAAAAAAATTACTAAAAATAGTTGGCAACCGCTTAAAGTTTTAAGAAAAAAATTAATTGCATAAAATCTTACAATATTATTCTCAAATGATATTCAATCTTTGATAAACAGAGAAATCTTATAATAAGATTAGTATGTAGTCTTTGTATTTATTCAAATATTACTACATACCAATCTTGACATATATATAATAGATTATGATAAAAGAGTTACACTGATATATTATAGTATTATAAAAAAGCTCATTTGCGAAATATTTCTGGCAGTTATAAGTACCAGTTCTTGTTGAATACGATTTTTGCGAACGAAAACTCTGATATTTTGAGACTTGGGAATACACTCATTGGATATAGTAGAAGCATAAACTTGTATAATCCCATTTTGGCTTCAAGAACCTCTATATATAATATTTCTATTATTTAGTGAGTTATAATAGGTTTGGAAGTTCTGCTGTTGACCTATTACCTACAAAATACTACATGTGGCACACCTGGCAGTTTAATCAAAGTTGCCTGCAAAACATTGGCTTGAAGCGTCAATGCTACAACATCAGTATTCCAATTGTTTCGTTTGATTTGAACCATACTTATAGAAATAACTGTGGCACCCAACATAGTGCATTAGTCTCGACCACAAAGTGACCGACTAATCGTTTTGATGCTTTTTGAACTCATGTGAAAGGTAACTAGACTTTCAAAAGAAAACTTGCTAAAAATCCTCTGGTTACGCAGTCATATAGGAATAGAAGGATACGAAAAAGCAGACTAGTTTGTCCGCTCGAGGTAAGAAATGTAAATCCTCTAAGTTGCTCTTGACCATACAACTTCTTCAAAGGCTGCTTGAAACAATGTACTCTAAAGAAGCACTACAGGTCTTGCGACACAAGGCATACCATAAAAGTTGTTTGGGCTAGTGTTAATGGTGGATAGACCAAAAATCCCAGACAGAAGTAATTTGCATTGTAATGGTTATCAAAGGGTACCTAAGGCTAAGATTCCCCCTTTAAAAACTTGATACAGTGGAGTCGGTAGAACGCAGAGCATGCGCGAAAGATGATGTGAGGCTGAAACCTTACCTCGGTGAATATCCAGCCTTAAGCCAGTTGAAACGGGCGCAGCTCCTAACATTCCAACTTAAATACCTACATCAACCGGGGTGAAAAAATTATATAATTTGTTAAGTCCGGAGAGTTGCGGGATAAGTTTTAATTGATTACCACTTGCGAGTATTATGGATACAATGAAGGCATAAGTGCGGCTGCCTGCGTTATGGCGCTCTTTCGCCTGCTTTTACAACCAACCAACCAAACGATCTATTATAAGATCAGGGCTAAACTTAGGATCTGATGTTGTCATATTTCTTTGCTTTTAGTGCATCTTCAAACTACTATTATTAGCCTGTATATGGGAAATGGGAGTTATATCTAAAAACCACTTTTGCTTCTACTTTATTTTAATTTATCTTAAATTTTTCTGGTCTTTTTATACACTGAAGAGCCTGGCGAGCTGAGTCAATTTAGTTATATCCGCCTCTCTGTATAAACACGGAGTAGTCCTTCAGTTTTTGAGATATCGATGTGAAATTTTGCACATCTTCTTTTTCTCCTAAGAAGCTGCACATTTGTTAGAATCTCCGATATCTGATCACTATTGCATCTAGCTGCCATACAAACTGAACGATCGGAATCTAACCCTTGTATGAAAAACTATTTTATTTCCTGAGATAACAAGCAGAATTCATTTCTTTTAAGGAATATTTTGTATTTGTGAAGGGTATTATAGTCTATGTGCCACCAAAATAAACGTTTTTTCTTGTTTTGAAATCTTAAAGGCACAATGTCGTAATTTTGACAGCATATAATCATCAGCATACATCACAATTTACCCTCTTCAGTCTAATAATTCGGAGAAGGACATCAACTAGACTCTGGGTCAAAACCGAAAATTAATAAGAGTACAAGGCATTTTACCAAAAAAAAGACATTCTTAGTATAAATATATGTTTCTAGCATTCAACTCAGCGCTTCTCGGCATTTTTGTACGCTCAAAATACAAAAACTAGAAAAATTGCGCAAATTTGTCACGTGTTGTCCACGCAAAAAAGCTTAAAAGTGTACTAAAAAATAAAAGAGACACAGTGATGGATTTCATTAGTACGTTGTCAGTCGCGTTTGAAAGCGCAAAAACTTACTTATATTATTTGCACTTGACGATTCAGATGTCTCGCCTCGCGTTGAGCTTAAGAAACCGAGCGGTGGCTAAAATTTAATTAAGCACACACGCACTTGCATATACAATACAAACACATACATTCTTATAGAATAAAATTAAAAAGTGTGCTCATAGCAGATCGCACAAATATATACATATATGTGTGTTTATTTAACCGAGCCATGTCTCTAGGTCCTGCACCGCAAATTGTCATTTGGCGGTTTTTACTTGACAGCATTAAAATGTTTGCAGTAATATTTTATTTCATTTCACTTTACTATTACTATTGTTTGTGGCAACAACTTGCTCCGGCGATCCAAGCAAGAAAAGCCGTTAAGCTGAAGCAACACTTTTTCATAAGCCTACAAAGAGCGACACAAGCACTTTGTAGCGTTCACGATTTTACTTTCAATTTGAGAGATGCTTGAAGTCCATACCCCTCTGCAGCGCCAAAGAACTCGGCTATGCTTCAACGTTTTTTGTCACCAAAGCAAACATTAACCCAGTGTTGACAGTAAGGGCGCCACAACGCACATTCGTACAAAATGTGTCCTTCACATTTGTCATTGCGCACCCCCAACATTTAACTGTTACATGACGGTGTGCACACACAGGCACATAAACTTTGTACCCATATATGCTTACATAGAAATCAACAACTGAAATGGCTGAAACGTGTTGATGATGAGGCCTTGTGCCGCGCTTCTGTTGGGGGATTTACTTGTGTTGAAGTTGTTTGGGGTGCGGGTGGACGGTGTGAGGCCTGACCGTAATTTTTCTCATTAGACGCGCATATTGTGGGAATTTTTAATGAGCGTAATGATAATGACTGCAACAACAACAACAACAATAGCTGTACAACTGACTGAGGCAAGCGTTATTAGCAAGAGCTAACACATAAAAATTGCCTCCCACCGCCGCTGCCACATTAAAGTTACGACAATAACAATAAACACGTTTGGGTATGTAAATACAGTTACAAGAGTCGCGTCCTTCGATAGTCATTTGTATGCACACGTGCTGCGGAGCAAAAGACGCTTGTAACTAAACTTATACCCAAGTGTGGAGACAATTACATCTAGGCCATAACTAGTATATTTTAGACCATTTATTAGCTGTAACAAAGTTTGCCAGCGAATTTAAGAATAAACTGTAGATTTTATACAAAGTATCTTCCAAAAATATTCAAGATTTTAAATACTAATAAAATCCCGTTAATAAAAACTGCGCTAAATTCATCGAGAAATAATGGCAATGTTTTAAAAGCAATTGAGAACCGACGTATACCTAAATATTATAATAAATTAGCCTTAAATCATAGCTTCGAGCCGGAAGCTCTAATACAATACTATTTTACTAATTTTGTTTTTATATCGAAAGTATTATACCTAGTCTTAGGAATGCAGAGCCAAAGAAAATCCTATTGCGATTATTGCTTTACATAGAAAAAACGAAAGGGAAATTTATTAGCAATGGATATAGGTATCAACCAGGTACGCCATAAAAGTATACTTTTTACAGTGAAGAGATTTCACTACAATATCCAGTACTAGCAGGATATTTTGTAAGGCATGGTACAGCAGTTAAGCAATAATGTCTTCGATTAAGAGCACACAAGGCAAGGTTTCATAGCTGCGAATTATTGGCCGTCTGAAAGTCCAGGTTTCAATCCATTTTAGCACAGTTTGTGATCAGAGTTGCAGAGCATGACCTATCGAATATCTTACCCTACCACGAAGGAAAAAGTGACAAAAGTCCACGATCTCGTATTGATTGAAGGTGTGTAGGAAAACGAAGATAGTAGGCTTGTCAAAAAAACGAGTGGGTTATATTCTGAATAAAATATTGGGAAAGAAAAAGCTAACGATGCGATGGAACCGTTTGGTCATACTGGATAACAAACACAGTGTTTGAGCTGTTCAAGCGCGATCCGTAAGACTTTCTGCGACGTATCGTGACCGTGTATAGAAAGAGATCTACTGGTGAATACCAGATACTAAGATATAGTCGTAACAGTGGATTTCATCCGGCAAAGTTACACCGTGGACAGTAAAGGCAGTGCTAATGGCTGTAAAGTTCATTACCACCGTTTATTAGGATTGTAATAATCACCGACTACTTGAAAAGAGCACCGACTGCCTGGAGAGGGCACAACGGTTAGCTCTACTTTGCTAAAAAATTGAAACGATTGAACGTCGAACTGCAGAAAAAAGTGTCCATTTGGATTCAATTGGTCGAATTAGGCTCCGAACTACTGCCTACATATATGCTCCCAGTTTTACTTTCACACATTTACGTTTCGTAATTGATTATAGAAATAAGATAAATAACTGGGCGAAGCTTCTTCTGAAGTGATACCCAACAAATACAGGAAAATGGGAAAAATCTTTGAATTACTTTTATTTCTACTGAGATCATCAGAAAACTCGCACGCTAATAAAACTACCCAAGTACAAGTATATTTGCATTAAATTGAAAATTTTATTTACGATAGTTAGAATTATCTGATTTAGACCACTTGGAAGGAAATTTCACTCTGATATAAATGCTCATGAAATGCAATGAGTTGCGACATTCAGCAAAAAACTGGTACAGTCAATTTTCACAGGCTAAATCAATTGCCATAGACCGGAACAGGTTGACTTTGCTTGGTGCCAGGACCGAATTGTAATGAGGATATTAAAGCCGTGCCGTTGACAGTACAGATCCGAATTAAGAGTTTGGCCATAGGGGAGTAGCTCATAGCAGCTAACTCCCTGACAGTCTCACAAAATCCATAGTCAAGCCTTTCTGGCCGTCAATCTCGGCTTGGACACCGTTTGCGCTGATTCGCTGGGATCTGACGAATGTCGCATCTTTGACATGAAAATGACCGAATCGAAATTGAGGGAACTAAAATTGCTTTTTTTTTGATAGACCTTGCTTTCAATAATTTATTCATATTTCCAAATGCGATTCCTTTTGGTTTTTATGAATAATTTCTTTTGCCTCTATTTTATTCAAAAATTTTAACTATAAAGCTGTATGAAAAGGTTGGCTGGCTAAAATCAGTTTCCAATTGCTTTCGCCTCAAACTCGCAAATGCCATACTCTGATTTTTTAAGTCTACCAATTTCTTATTGTAGAATCAATTAATTTTCTGATTTTAACTGTTTTTAACAACAGGCTTGATACACAGAATATTTTTAGTCATATATTTTAAGGTATCTCAATTTTAATATGTGTTAAGCGGGTAGTTTATTGAACTGAAGACTCAAAAATGAAAATTGATGACGAGGTTCCATAAATATGAAATTTTATATTTCTGTTTAGTATCAAAATATCTCTAAATAAATTTATCTTGACATATAATATATAAGTATACTTATATACGAATACTATTAACTTATGTAGGAAGAACTTAATATCTAAAGATTAAACAAAGCACGTACAGAATAAATTGAAAAATAAAATTGAATTTCTCAATGCAAAAGGAAATCACTTACATAACATATACGCATGCAAGTGCAAAAAGTGCAGATTTCTGCATGTAAAGTGAGTTTTAATACAATATAACAACAATTTTATTAGCCAGCTGAAGTGAAAAAAAGGATTAAAAGTGCAGTCTAAAAATCCTTTTCTACACAACTCACCTCTTTGGTGCAACAATTGTGCTAAAGATGATGATCCCCTGAGTATACAACTGACGAGCTTAACCACAAAACTGAAGTTTAAATGGACGTAAGGATACCGCAAGGCTATTTTATTTGCAACTAACTACAAATTGATGTATGCATGTGTATACCAATATAACTGCATACCATATATGGTTACATGAGTATTGATTTTACTTACATGACAGTTTTTAACAATTTGCCACATTTTATCAGCAAGAAAACACAAGTAATTTGTGCAACGGCAGGTGACAGCAAATATATGTACATACGTATTCATGTATGTATGTATGTATTTATATACTCGCAGCAGCCACATGTTAGTGTTATGTCATGCTTCTGGATCAACAGAAGTTCGTTTTCGTATTAGCATTGAACATACATTTAAGTCCAGTCCAGTCTCCATTACAATAGATTCATTTTAAAGCAATTAGCTCGCTGCTCACGTATTGGAACAGAACATAAGCTTTGCTTGAGTTTGGAGACTACATTCGACATATTTGGGTTTCACTATTTTGCGTTTATGATTACGGAAATGAGCCGCAGTTCCAACATAGGTTTTACCATAAGCCTCTTAGATGCGAACTGTTCACTCTTTTGATGTCTTTGGTCTAAAAGTTGAAACCCTAAAATACCCTGTAGTTCGCGCATAAGTTGGGCTTGGATATCAAATGTATCTCTAAGTCAGATTAGTTCGGAAATAACTTAGTAACAGGTAGATCTTTAATCTTTAAATTTATAAAGTCAAAAATTAGTAGCTTTCAAAAAGCAAACGGAATCGGTGATTGAAGTTGTATTGATAAACAACTGAAGTAGTTGAGAAGTATATTTCATACAGTTAGGTAAAATTTTGCAAGAAGTTAATGCATCCTATAGACCAATCACAGCCACTGCACTTAAAAGATAATATGATAATATATAACGACTGTTCTCACGAGGTAATACTTACTTCGGTTTTTTCATGGGGAAAGTCTTGAGTTGGAATAAGTTTAGGTTTAGCGGATGAAAATTCCACACTTCGGCTTTCGATGCTTTCCCCTAATATTAAAAAAAAAAAGTATAGTAGATTTAACTTACCTTCAACATACACGGCAAGTCTCAAATATTAGAGGAATATTTTCTATTTCGAGGCTGCCTACTAAAATCTTGCTTGCAAGATCACTTGTGTTGAAATATTCGAAACACTTAATTGACAGCAAGTAAGTTGGAAATCTCATGCATACATTCTGAGAACGCTTAGTCTGCTCTGCCTTCAAGGAGTATACGGCCGTAAAAAGCCATTTTCAAGTATCGGGATACATTGAGAACATAATCTACATTTTAAAGTCCTTGTTTAATTACTTTAACTATAATGACAGTATTTTTATGGATAGCTCAAGTTTTCTGATACAAACAATATTTTCTTACTTCTTAGTAGAGCTGCCAATAAATCCGAAAAGGGAAGGAAAGAAATCAGGAATTGCTTGTATGGAAAACTTATTCATTTGAGGAGATATTTTCATGAAATTTGGCATGGGTTATTTTTTAAGGCAGTGGTACAATTTCCGAAGAAATTGTTTAGATCAAGTCGCTGTAGCCTATAGCTGCCATACAAACTGACCGATCAAAGTTCTTGTAAGGAATCTTTTGAATTTGTGAAGGGTATTATAGCTTCGTTACAACAGAACTTAATGTCTTTTCTCGGTTTTAAATACCCTTGTAGTAGGTTTTAGAAATATTCCGGATTAGTTGGTCTGCTATGTGAAAATTTGTTACAATATATTTCATCAAAGATAACTTTTATCAATCCCCACCAATCTACTTGTATTAGTTGTTGTAAGCAAGCCAATTTGTCTTTATTTTACCAATTGTCACTGCAGGCCGAATTTGTTGCTGTTCTTTCTTTATGAACTTATAAATATATGGTGTGTAACTGTATTGACGAATGCAGCTGTGTGGTTTGTGTAGAAAATGCAAATGCACGTTGCATGTCAAATGTTTTTCTTCTATTTCCTTTTGTTTGTGTAAGTAAATGCCGCAAATATGTAAAATGCAAATGTTGCAACTACTAAGCGCCAGCGGGTGTAAAAGTACTGCAAGTTAAAAAGCATAGGTCTGAAGGAAAGTACAATTATAAGCATACACATATTTGTGTGTCTATATGCATATGCATGTGTATGTGTGTGTGTGTATTTTTGAGTAAAGATAAAATACGAAAATTGACAAATAAGTTTTGCTATGACATTTAATCAACTTACATCCGGTCCGTTGGCGATGCTTTTCTCTTCTCTCACTACAAAATTAAATTTATTTACATCCTCGCAGTTAAATGTTGCAAGTCGAATGGATTTGTGTGGATCTTTGAATAAGCAGCAAATAAATAGAAATATTGTAGACCGCAGCTGACAGTGGAATTTCTTTAATTTGCTCACATCTGTCGGTTCGAGTGCCTATCCAGTTCTTCGA
This sequence comes from Bactrocera oleae, assembly GCF_042242935.1. NCBI lineage: Eukaryota > Metazoa > Arthropoda > Insecta > Diptera > Tephritidae > Bactrocera > Bactrocera oleae. Next base: position 78,973,045 of record NC_091537.1, read on the forward strand.
TTGGATTCATTGTCTGTCACTAGCGGCAAGACTAGACGGAAAGTGGAGGGCAACAGTTCGTGTGGTACAACAACAATTGATCGAATGAAGTAGCAACAATTTTATGTGATTGACCGCAGTTTAAGCTGCAGTAGTTTCTTATACAACAATATAATTCCTATTTAATCGTTGAATTTACAATATATGTAGAGGAACCTACCATGCGAGAAAAATTGTACTTAATTTCATGGTATACATTGTACATACATATATTATATATGTATATATATAAGCTGCAGTCTTTTCTGCAACTAATAGCCCTCTAGGTTTATATTGATTCAAAGGATCAGCATTATGAGCGTTCCAGGTTAAGCTAGGTTAAGAGGTCGATCCTACGAAGGATCTCACTTAGACAGCTTAGAACTCCGGTCCGTTGTGGTACCTAAATCTACTAAAAACTGGTTCATAACACCCTCACAGATCGAGAAAGCGCTTTGAGCGTATCACAAATTTTATGAGCGTTCGAAGAGCCTGGATAATTTTTAAGGCGCCCCCATGCAGTGGGTTTTAGCCGTTGCTACGAAAATTGATCGACACGCAGATCTTGTGCAAACACTAGTACGTCGCCTAGTGCATAAGAAAAGCTGCGTCTCCAACTCCCTCAAGCAAGTAAACAGAACTGTTACTCACATATTATTTTTGCATTCAATTAAAGGTTATTGCCATTCTCATAGTAATCTCGATCCTATTTGAAAAAAATAGAAACAGTCGATTTTCACAATCCCATCTTGAAGCGAATTTTTCACAAACAAAATCATTCAATATAGACAGGTGGTAATCAATTAGTGCCAGCTCGAGACTATATGTTAAGGTGGTTGTTTATGAGCTTTCCAAACAAGATACCGGAACTGCCAGAAAGTCACTATCGATGTGTGTGGTCCAGCGTTGTTCAGATGTAACACGATTCCTGTTTCCGACATATATATAACTTCTATCTCTAAGTTTTTAACTTAATATCCATATCTTGATATTAAAAGATTTCAAGGCGATGAACCTAGTGGCCCAACTTTCACGTCAAATCCGTCCCAGGAAAGCGTAGACCCAGTTTGCACTGAATTATCTTAATACCTCTAAAGACTAGTTAAAATCCATTGCTTTTAATTATCGAGCTTTGTTTCTGAATTAACTGAAAATTATAAATACTTGAGTACAGTAAATGACTCTAACTTTTATAGAGGAAGGCGCTTGTGCTAAATTAAGTATTAATGGTATACGATTTAGAAATTGTCTGGTTCTCAAATCGGATGTGTAGTATTGCAACTTATTCGTGTTTGGTCTATTGATTCTCGATATTCAAATCGAATTTAGGCGATTGTAGCTTTCTAGTCCTTAGGTATTTAGGTAAGTTCTGTTATTGTATAAACATCTCTTATGGAGTTTTTATGAAATATATACCTGCTGTCATAGCAGAAACATACAGTTATCTCCATACTTACGATATTGTTGAAGGCAACTCCCAAACTGTTCTTAAATGATTGTACATTTCTGTGATGAAGCTTTCCTCTATAATTCCATTTGCTGAGTTTCGAAGATGATCAGAAAGTCAGAAATGATTGAAATCAAAAGAAGAGTGCTAACAAAGTTCAGGTCGTAAAATCAATCTTCTTTTATCTGCGTTAATACCCCAACTTCTGATCATTTAAAACGAAAATGCCTTTAGTGTAATCTCGATCTTCTAGAGTGCGTCCAGTATTTTACCTGAAGAAATTAGTGTTAGCAATGAATTAGCAAATGTCTTACAAAATTAAACCCAACAACTATTCCAGATTAGAGATCTGGTAGTATACTAAGATCTTAAGAGGCTGGAGAGAGCAGAACCTATCTGATAGCTGCCGTTTTCTTACGAGCAGTTGCGTTGACCGTAAATTTTCCTATTGGGTCCTCCTATAAAAGTATCCCCTATTTGTAGCAGCAATTATGGTTACAATGCTACTACGAAATATTTGGCATTTATTTGCTAAATACTCTTCAACTTCAAGCCAAGCATGTGTATATATATATTACATATACATATATACTTACACACTTATATATAATATTGTTTGTTATTATTGTTGCTGTCATTTGTAATTGTTATTTGTTGCATATGCATGATTTGCATTTTGTTATCAATTATTGCAATTGAGTGAACCGGAAGTGCTAATATTTAAAAGAGATTTGCTACAGTTACAATGTATGAACAATACAAGTATATACCTATATACATATAAATATGTTTATTTGTATATGTAAATATACTGCAACTTCTAGCCACTTCGGCCCAACCAATTAACTCACTCAGTTCAAATATTGCAGTACTTAGTAAAACATTCAAGATTTTGCTGACTGTCACTGGATTTGTTGGTGTGCTATACACTAGTAGTAAATATATAAATGTAATGTTTGTATGTATTTCTATGTACAATATATATTGTTAAGTCCTTTTCTTCGCAAACTATTTGAATATACATATTAGTATCGACTATCGCAGATATGTGAAATTCAGTTGGAAGTATACACATTTTCATTTTTTCATAAGTATTGGATATGTGAATATGTATATACTCATATGTACATACTAATCCAACTACGTGTTGACACAATCTATCTACTAAATAGCTGACAACTGTCTGATGCCGATTTAATTTATACAAAATCAAAACCAAATAGTACAATATTTTGTTAGTTAGTTTGTTCTACTTCATTTCCACCTGGAGTGGAAGTTTTGCTATTTAGTTTGTATATATTTATAAGATCTAGTAAAGAGATATTCATAGTGGAACGCTTTATAGATGGGACTTTGTACTAATTAAAAAAAGTTCTCAGACAGTTTCGTGTGTGGGCCAAGCACTTTATTGTCTGAGCACGCGTCAAAGATGGACACCACCAAAGAGAAAACGTGCCAAGTTTTACAGGTTTTTTTCTATAAAGGCGAAAAGGCAAGTCAGAATGAAATGTTAATGTTGTACATAGTGCTGTTACTGTAACAACTAATCATTCGTGAATTCCGTTGTGGTAATTTGGATGTCAAAAGTCTACCACGCTCTGGAAGGCCAATTGTCGAAATTATCGATAATATAATGGAAACTTTCGATTACGGCCGTCTTATAAGCACTGTTTCAATCGACTAGAAGCTAAAATTTCGAAAAAAAACACATTTGGAAATATTTAAATAAAGCTGAATATAAATAAAAACTCAAAAAACCTCTTGGAACGAGTTTTCATTTGGCTGAATCGCAACAAAATCGATAAATTTCTAAAGCGAATGGTTACTGGTGATTAAAAGTGGGTCCCTAACAACAACGTCAAGCGGAAATGTTCATGGTCGAATAGCGATAAGCCGGCGTAAATGGTAGACAAGTCACGAGTGACGGTCAGTAACGTTTTGCTATGGGTTCAATGAGATTAGCAGGAAATCGTCCGCCATGAGCTGTTCCTATTTGACCAAACTCTTAATTGGAATCTATACTGTCAAAAATTGTATCTGAAAACAATGGTCCAGAAGCAGAATGAGAGAGAAATTGGGTTCCATCAAAACAACGCGAGGCCACATACATCAATAGTGAGTCGCCAGCAGCTCCGGAAGCTTGGTAGAGGTCTTCCTATACCATATAGTCCAGACTTATCCTATGATTACTACCTGTTCCTGCCTGGGCCGAATGATTTTGCTGATGAAATTAATTGGTGAAAGTTATTGAAAAAACGATGCATATTTGGCCTAAATTGGATCATTCTAAGTATGCTATATAAGACCTTCAATTTAATGCAAAAATAATAATACTCTTTTTACTAGACGTAATAGAACTTCGTTGAGGAGACTGCACTTTCCAAAAGTGGTATTCAAGATTCTTTCTTTATCCAGTGTGGTTTGTACATATGTGATATTTCGCACACCGCATCCCACTTAGCTTTTGATTCCACCATTTGGTCTACTAAGTTTTCGGGGGTTGGGTCTATACCGAATGCACTCTTGAGGAATCGTCTCTCTTTCTCGTATTGCGGACAATGGAACAACGTATGTTCTACATTCTCAATTGTCTCGCCACCGCATTTATCGCATATATCATCATTTTCGTGTTGAAAGCGTTTCAAATATGCTTTGAAACAGCCATGCCCTGTCAGGATTTGAGTTAAATAAAAGTCTACCTCGCCGTGTGGTCTTTTTAGCCATGGGTCAATGTTGGGAATCAGTCGGAAAGTCCAACGTCCTTTTTGACTGACTTCCCATCGTCTTTGCCAACTCTCCACCGTCTCCGCTCGGGCATTTCCTTTTACGGTTCTGGGTGGTAAGTCCGTTACAGGCTTTTTGGTCTCTTTGGCTAAGAGATCTAATGGGTGTAAGCCCGCAATTACAAGGGCAGCATCTTCTGACACTGTACGGAAAGCTGAGCATACTCTGAGTGCGCAAATGGTATAAATGGAAAAAAGGCCACGTCGGTAAGATTTTGTTTCGAGTGCTTTTTCCCAAACCTCGGCGCCATATAGAGTGACGGACTTCAGAACTCCAGCCAGGAGTCTTCTCTTATTTTGCTTCGGTCCACGGGTATTGAGCATCATTCGGGTTAAGGCTCTACATGTTTTTGAAGCTTTTTCGCAGGTGTAGGCTAAATGCTCTTTAAAGGAAAGTCTTGCATCAAGAACAATTCCTAAGTATTTCAACGCTGGTTGTGTAGTTATACACGTACCTTTTATTCTGAATGTAGCAGTCTCTCGGGTTTTTCTGCCAGTAATAAGCACGGCTTCCGTTTTGCTCTCTGCTAGGGTAAGTCCATTAGTTTCAAGCCAATCATTAATTAAAGATATTACTGCATTGGTTATTGCAACAATATCTTCTATGTGCTTAGCTGTCACCACAACAGCAATGTCATCTGCAAATCCTATGATGTGAACATTTTTGGGTACCTTTAGTCGCAGTACTCCGTCGTACATGATGTTCCAGAGTAACGGTCCGAGTACAGATCCTTGTGGTACACCACCGGTGACTTTATATTCCTTATAGCCGTCGCTTGTGTCGTAGCTCAGAATTCTTTCATTAAAGTAGCTTACGATTATGTTGTAAAGGTATTGAGGCACGGAGAAACTTTTTAGGGCAGTTAATATGCTATACCAAGATGCTGAGTTAAAAGCATTTTTAACGTCGAGTGTTACGACCATGCAATATTGTATTGTGCCGCCTTTCCGTCTTTTTCCACTAATTGCCTTTTCGGCCAGTGTCTTTACTAGGGTCACCGCGTCGATGGTGGATCTTGCTTTTCTGAATCCAAATTGATTCGGGGATAATCCGCCAGCGTCATCGATTGCTTTGTTTAGGCGTCGGTATACAATTCGCTCAAGGATTTTTCCAGCGGAGTCCAACATGCAGAGTGGCCGGAAATGGGACGGGTCTGTCAAAGGCTTGTTTGGTTTTGGCAGTAATATTAGATGCTGCTTTTTCCATAGCTTAGGGAAGCAACCTTCCTTAATGCATGTGTCATACATAATTCGGAAGGGGTCTGTGTTCTTAGATATCGCTGTTTTCAGCGCTAAATTAGGTATTCCGTCTGGGCCCGGGGCTTTAGATGGGTTTAACCGGTCACATGCTTCTCGGACCTCTTCGTTCGTAACAGACGGTATATCTGGGGCTACTTCTATAATCGCTTGATGAAGTTGGGAATGCAGTGGTCGGGTTGGGAAAAGTACCGATACTATTCTTTCCAGCATTGGGGGGGAGGTCGGCATTTGCCCACGAGAACGGAGTTTTGCCATTACCACCTTATATGCTAGCCCCCATGCATTATCTTCAACGTCGTCGCAGAGTTTCAGAAAGCATTCTCGTTTGCTTTTCTTAATGGACTGGTTTAATAGCTTCCTCTTGTCCTTGAAAAGTCTTTGGAGGGGTATATGGTCAGGGGTGCCACGTGATCTTTGATATGAACGTCTTGCCTGCTGGCATGCTTTTCGCAGTTTGTCAATTGTGTCATTCCACCAATATACTGGAGGGTGATGATTGCGTCGTGTATGTTTGGACATTGATGCGTCACATGCTTTTTTAAGATGGGTCATAATTATGGAGGCGGAACTATTTGCCGAAAGCGGGTTCTCTTGTAGCACAGTGGGCCTAAAGGTCTCTTCAAAGAGGTCAGGGTCGAACGTTTTAGTTCTCCAGGAACATCTCACTAGGGTCGGTACATTCTGCCGTTTGTGTGCGATATTTATTTCAAATATAATGGCATAGTGATCGCTAAAGGTATAATGATCACTCATTTTCCATTTAGATCTACGGACAAGATTTGATTTGACGAAAGTCAGATCTATCACCGACTGCCGCCCATCTTTGTTGAATGTGGGTTGGTTGGTGTTTAAGAGCACAAGGTCAAGGGAAGCAAAGGCTTCTAGTAAGGCTTTACCCCTACTATTAGTTCTTTTGCAACCCCATTCAATAGCCCAGGCATTAAAGTCGCCGGCTATTACTAGATTAGTTTTACTTCTGGCATCAGTCACTAGACAGTCGATGATGTTCTTAAATTCTTCGTCATTGATACTGGGAGGCAAATAGCAACTATAGATATTAACATCACTAATTGTTGCTCGAACAAAGCCATTTGAAGGGTAAGGGTTTTCCAGCTGTGGAGAGTTAGGGTTGCATTTCCATATCGCCGCTTTATTCCTCGAATCGCACGTCCAGTTGGCACCTTCAACGATTTTATAGGGTTCACTGAGTAAGGCCACATCTATCTGCTTCTCAAGCACTGACTGTTTTAATAAGTCATGTGCTGCTTGACAGTGGTTTAGGTTAAGTTGTAAACACCTCATATTAATTTTTGAGTTTGAGCCGCTTTCTTGTATACCGGGCATCTGACGCTCCCAGTAAAGTGATCAGTTTCACTGGAGCCAGCTTTCAAGCAAAGCATGCATTTTGGCTTCTTGGCACAGTCCGTAGCCTGGTGTTCACCCTCACCACATCTTCTACATAGTTTAGACCTGTCCTCGTTTTCGCAGCTTTTCGCTGTGTGGCCATAATCGAGGCATCTGTAGCACCGTTGTGGCTGCCTATATTCTCTGATACGGCATATTACCCACCCTACTTTTAATTTCTTGGATTGAAGTAGTTTCCTGGCATTCTCAACTGGGAGTTTAATAAGCGCTGTTTGAGTGTCTCTGTAGGACTTTCTTAGGCTCTTTATAGCTGAAATCGTCAGATCGTTGTTACCCAACTCTCTCTGTAGAGCATAAAGTACTTCTTCCTTGGTTGTAATTTCATCCAAGTCTTTACACTCTATAAGTGTCTCCTGGGTCAGAACTTTTATATTTGCTTGGTCACCAAGGCATTTCCTCATTGTTTCCTGCGAGTCGGCTGACATTGCTGAACCACTTAGTTGCAGCAGCATTTCACCGCCTTGTGTTTTACGAATTCGGGTAACTTTCTTTTCGAATTCGCTGAGAGTAGAATCGGATTTAATTTTCCTAAGAATTTCGGCATAAGTAAGATTTCCATTCTTAGAAATTAATATCGCCTGGGGTTTTGTTTTTGGGGGTTTTGCGGTTTGCGGTTTAGCTTTTCTAGCTACAATATTCCACGGCAGTGTTTTTGGACTTTGAGGGTCATTTGGGTTATTACCTTTATTTTGTTGGGTTTCCTTAGGTCTCTTTGATGGTGGATTTACAGCGCCTTCAAAAGTGTGAGGTATAGCGCGGTCATTTGTTATTATTGATCGCTTAGCTTGACCAATCAAATTTGTATTTGCGCGAGTTTTTGGCGAGTTTGTGCATGTTCGCTTAATTTGTTGCTGCGTGTGCTCATCTTCTATTGGTTCATCAGTGTGCATAGTGCGGCCTCTTTTCGGCTGAATGATTGAGTGGGTGGTTGACTCTTTGAATTCAGCTAGTGCTTGTTTTTGTAGCTGCGATATCCTATCAATGATATTTTTCATATTCTGGTTCACATGTCTTTGTTTTTGGCCATGTGTGAGAGCAATTAGTTCATCTATGAGCACTCCCAATGCAGTGAGCACGTTCTCTCCTTCGCTCATGTTTGTGATGGGGTCAGTTTTAGTGTCGCTTTGTGTTGATGGCAGATTGACTACGATCAAATTATCAGCTGTTCGCGTTGGTTTATTGCAAGGGGTCATATCAAGCGCAGTTGGCGTTGCAGTGTTGACCGATTGTACGCTGGGCGTTATCACCCGTCGCTCGGGTGATCGGGCAGTTTTGCTGCTCCGTGTAAATGGACTAATTCCAGCCATTTCACTTTTCTCCTTGGTGTCTGCTATGGGATTTGCTGTTTTTGCTTTAGTTGACATTTTTTAGCCACATAAACAGAAATCCTCTAGCGCTGGTGTTGAGCAGAGATTCCTCAGGATCAGGCCTCAGGAATTTCTCTCAATGTGGATTGTGGGTTTCAAGAGGGTGTAAAAAGAATTAAAAAAGGGAGACGGCAATATGAGCAGCTGAGAGAGCGCTCTTTGCGTATTCCCTTTTGTGCGGACCTTAGCCCGACAATAAATAAATATTTTGAAATAGAAATAGCACTTACCGCTTGTACGACTTTTCTGTCGATTCAATTTAGTGCCGGTTTGCTAGTTGCGTTTGCAGTCTGTTTTTTCGCGCACTTGCGGACTTTAAACACTTTTGTAAAACTTTGTTTATGTTCCATAGGTTGGGACACTCACAAAACACGTCCGTACTTGTGCACTTCAACTACACTCCTTGTATATATATATATATATATATGTATGCAAATAAATATAAGAATGTGCGCACACGTATTTGTCGTCATTTGCCACCTGCACAGCAGGACGCATGAAAACTATATGAATTTTGATTGAAAATTGAAATTTTACGGTTTTTGCTATTTTTGTTGGTTTAACAGAGTTTACACTTTGTTTTGCGGTATTGCGCTTTGTCATACCTTTTATTTTATTATATTTTTTCAATTTATTTGCTAGTGCTTATGCACTGCCTTATGCATGAAAGTTGTACCCGGCAAAGTCGGCAAATTTCATAAATATTTTATTTGATAACTTGAAAAGCCATTTTTTACGACATGTTTGTTGTCTGACCACCCACTGTGACATTGTTACGTGAATTTTATTGGATTTTAAATTATTATTTATTGCACACAAATATGTATATAAACATTAGGGTGAGCCCAAAAACTAGTCTAGTGAATAACCTAAATACAGAGAACAAATTATTCCTGCAAGCCAATATTTTAGTTTAATTATAAATGGTGACGGTGAGCGTTCCAAGTTTCCGATATATATAAATAACAAGTAAAACATCTTGTTGTATCCTGAAAACCGTGAATACCTTGAATTCACAATATTGGATGACTTATAGCTACCATACAAACAGAACGATCAAATACATGTCCATATATGGAAAAAAATTTTATTTGACGAGATATTTCCACGAGATTATAGTATAGAGAACATAGTATTATCTGCAGCAACGGTACAGATTATTGAGAAATTGTTTGCATCGGTTTACTTTAGAGCATAGCTGCCATACAAACTGTTGGATCAAAACACAGTCATTGTACTGAAAACCCTGAGGCTATTGCATAACTTCTATCGCAAGCTTTGAGCGTGGGGACTTAATTAAGAAATTCCGTAACGGAAATAAAACTAACACGATCACAAAGTTTGCGCAAAATGTTTGCATACTTTTAGGCGTATTAAGGCAAAGTAATAATGCATACGTTGATAAAAAAGCTATGCAATAGCTTTACCGCGGCAGTCCCCCTGTGCCAAACGTACTTTGTTTTATTTGACGAGATATCTTCACGAAATTTGGCACAACTTATTATCCAAAGCAACGATACAATATTCGAAGAAGTCGTTCAGATCATAGTACAATAGCATAAAGCTGTCATACAAACAGATCGATAAAAATCCAGTTCTTGTATGAAAACTTTTTTATTTAAAGAGATATCTTCGAACTGTGGCACCGATTAAACTAGTTCACAGTCATTTTGCGACTGTAATATTAGAGACACTTTCTTGCTAACTTTGGATTGCTAAAACTGAAAAAGATTTACTAAATTTTCTTAAACGTAGGATTTTGTGTGTTGTAACCAAGCGGTGTGTGGGTCAAATCACCATCATTTACTAAAGTGACAAGAATAGCTGTACGCGATGGAAAATTGTTTAACTCAAATTCATAATTAGGACACCTCAAATACTGCCACAGACCTTAGCACATTAGTTGCACATATTTCCTTCAGATTTGTTGCGTAGTGTTATTATCCTAAGCAATGGTACAAGCTTCTAAGGAATTGTTAAGATCGGACCATAATAGCATATAGCTGCCATACAAACTGATCCATCAAAATCAGCATAAAGATAATTTTATACCTTTTGTGCTATAAGAAATGCACCTGTGAGCTGTATTATAACTTTGTTCTTCTCTTCTCTGCTTATAGGTTAATTTGAACCCATAAAACACGATAGCTTAGTTTTTAGGCTCAACCTAATATCTATATACATACATACACATATTTTAAATGCATGTTTGCGTGTATGCGCGTTTGCTTGTAAGTATTTTATCGCTGACCTTTTACAAATATTTACCAACACAAACCCACAAACAAGCTTACCACAAATATGACACTTTTATGACTTTCGTAACACGTATAGTTTTGTTTTTGGTTATATTTTAAATTTTTTACCTTTTTTAGTTATTTTTAGTTTTTTTTTTTTAGTTTTTAATAAAGCGGCATATTGTATGTACATATATGTATGTATTTCACTCATTTGGTTAAATATTGTTACTTTTTTGTTAGCATTCGGCGTGACAGCACTAGTTTTAACACCGCCAACGCCGCCGCCTAACCAATTTGGTATGAAAATCATAAAATTTTAATAAGCGTCGTGCTGTCCATTTCGCCGCCGAACGCAGTTTTCACTCACATATATGCGCTATGAATTTTAATGAGCCGTAGCCGCAGACGAGCTGCCACACAAACGAGTTACTAACAATCATCCCATTTTGCCACCTTTTCGAACGCATGATTTCAACAGCACGCTCATATTGACGATCGACTGTAAAAATCAACAACAACAATAACGACAACGAAGAATGCAAATATTCAATCAAAATTTTATGTTATTACCGATAAGTCTGCTTGTGTGCATGTGTGTGTGTGTGTGTTCGATAAAAAATGTATAAAAGCCAAAAAGAAAAACAAATCATAAGCTGAACACATGTTTACGGCGTTTACGTGGCGTTTACGAGTAAATATCTGCACTTGACTAGCTCGTTGCTTGACTGCGTAGCTTATCCACTGCCGATCACATGTGCTAACTTTGCGCTTGCATTGGTGCTATAATCAAATCACTGCCATTGTCTCGCCACCACAAATAGCACAGTGGTTTAATAACAATTCACTCCTCACTACTGTCTGCCATAAAACGTTTAACTCTGTTTATCGTTATCGATATGCTTTAATGGCGCAATTCAATGCCTTTCGCTGTTTAAAGTTTGCAACTTCAAAATTTGCATACTTTATGGCGTTTTAGCTGACAGCCGGTGTTTATTGCCAATAATTTGTTAAACACAACTGAATCCTTCTGGCCTAGATTGGAATCCAGTTGATCAATTAAGATGCTTGCTCTCAGCATGATTTATCTTACCACAATCGTAGGAATTCTTAACTCACATTGTCCAAAAGGCATCCAGCAGGGATAGAACAAATTGAAAAAAACTCAAGAAATATGTGGAAGGCTCAAAATCGAAAAGTGAATTATGATGGTATTTGTCATCATTATATGCGAGTTTTAGGTACCAGAACTGACCGCTGTTCTATTTTGGCGATTGTAACACTAACGATCTTTTAATCTAACCTAACCTAGCTATTACTACCTTCAGATTCAAATAAGAACTAGTACAATAATTTGTAAAGTATGAAGTTATATAAAGCACAAGTTTCTGCGTTCGCTCAGATACAATTCGAAAATTTAACTCCTGTATTTCTTATTTATTCTTGATTTGTTTAAAAGTTCATATTAGTTGAGATATATAGAAGTAAGCGGTCAGTTAATCCAGTTTACTCTTCCTCTTGATCGCATATGGTGGTTGCCATATTTGTATATTTCAACCGGTAACCACCTGCTCACATTTATTAAAAAATTATCTCTAAATTTCATTAAAATATCTCACAGATTAGCCGATATATACGGTATAACGTCAAACGGCAGTTCTAACGGCTTTATATTAGGTATATGGAGTCTAAGGGTAGTACTAGCCTAATTTTACCCAAGTTTTACATAATTGCATATTTTTATGAGGAAATTATTCTTTCGTAATTTAAATAATACAAGTATATCTCAGAAACGTTTTTAGGTAAATTTCCTTTATAATCACTGTGGTCCACATATTCGATACCTGAGGCCTGGAAAAGTTATGGTCCGATTTCGACAATTTTGACACGTGAGATCTCGTACTTTAAAGGTAATATTTGTATAAAGTTTTATTATGATACCATTAGAGATGCTTGATTTATATAAAGTTATTTTACCTAAAGGTGTGCAGTACCACGCCCACTATACAATTTTGGTTCCAGCTCCTATAAAGGCCTTTCATACCATTTTAGAATTTAGTGTCTCTCACACAATTATTTAGTGAGCTATTGCACTTATAGTAGTTTTCAACTTAACCCTTAATGTGGAGTGGGCGCGATTATTATCCGATTTCACCCATTTTCACATTGTCTGAGGATGGGCCAAAAAGATGTCTACTGAGTAAGTTGGTTTGATACAGCTTTAGTGGTTTACAAGATATATTGATTAAACCTACTAGTTACCGTTGTCACGCCTACTTTTTCAGAATTTTCAATAGCACAGACTCCCTTCTATATAGCGATTGCTGTACCGAATTACAGTTTTATATATTAATTTACAAGTTAGTTATAGCAGTTATAGGTTTATTGAAACCCTGAAAATCGCCTTCGGAATATGAGGTGAAGAATAATTGACCATATTAAACCATATATGGCAAATACGCTGAAACTGACTGTCTGACAATATTCAATTTGTCAAACATATATAAAATATAGAAAAAGTTACCTATACCCTTATCAATCATTATACTTCTGCTCGGCAGGTGGATTCTTTACTTTCGCGAAAAAAAATGAGTTACTATTTCAGTTACAATTCCACTTACTTTTCACATTTTCCTCGAAACACGTCCGAATTAGCGCATTGTCACACCGAAACCAAAAAGGAATAAGCCAAACGCGATTGCAATTGGACGCATTAAAAATGCATTTTCCAATTTTCAAACAACGCGAAACCAAAGCGAAAACCTTTATTACTCTGTGCCATTGTGTTTTCTTTGTATCGAAACAGTTTGGTAAATTTGCCAGCAACAAATGAAAGCATTGCCTTTGTATTCACGCAGACACTGTCTCACCTGTGTGTGTGTGTGTGTGTGCGGGAGCTTTGTATTTAGGTAGTTTTCGTAGATGACTTTTCGCAAGTCAAATGTCAAAAGTCAACTGTTACAGTCGAGCACTTTGAAAGTGAAACCCCAATTCAAACGCACACCTTCATTCAGTCATTCGAACCGTTGCTTTGATAAAAAAAAAAAAATGGTAAAAAAATGCTTTATTGTTTACAATCGCGTCAATAAAGGCTCAGTTCGCAATTTAGATGCAAAAGGAAGGCAAGTAAAACAGCAAATAAATGTTTGGTAACTGTGCTAAGGTCTTTTAGGATTTCATTACCCACCGAAAAGCTTAGCTGTAGTCATTTTTTAAGTACCGTATCCATGTTGCGTGTACCGCGCTACGCTGACAGGTCGATACTTTGACAGTTAATCTCTTGACATCGCAAATTGTTTGTTAAACAGAGGCAATTGATACAGTTGATTTTGTGCACATAACGCTTTTTCTGTTTTTCAAATGTGCGATAAGCACAAAAAATTAAAAATTAATTATAAAGATATGTCCACGAATTTTAAATTGCTTAAGTGTTTTGAAGAGCTAGTGGTGTTAGAGACAGTACTGGTGCTTACAGTAAGAGCCTAGTGGTATGCAATATGCATTGTACTTATTACATTTTAACTTTTTTGAATACAAAGATTACATAACAAGCATGCATTTTTGAATGATTTTATAAACCAAGTACCCTTTATTGGGAGCTCCAGCACAAATAACAGAGATGAGTCACTCTTACAATATATTCTAAATGTCAATTAAATCCTAGCTCACCTCAATGAAGGAGGGGTAAAAGCATTAGCATATGCAGCAATATAGTGTTGCTGATATCAGGGCAATTTCCTGCACAACCACTGAGATTATGGAAAGATCCCTACGAAGGTTACAATTATAGGCACCAAAAGACGGCCTGGCTCTTAACGCTAGTAAAACGGAACTGTTGCTAGTCACGAGTAAGACCAAAATACCGCAATTTGATTTTCCCTCACACAGCGGTACAACAGTTTCTCTGTCCCTAAAGCTAGATATCTTGGGTATCAATACAAAAATGAACTGAAAAATAAACATTGGAAAATTAGTAAAAAAAAATGTATATGGCCTATTACACTTGCAAGAGAATAAATACCCTCTAGACGTGAATGGAAGGTTAATAAGTGATGATACTATATCAATGTATACGAATGGGTTCAAAATATACTGCGGAGTAGTGTGGAGGGTATGCTCCAAGGATCTTGAAATATCTATTCGTCGACCAAACTCAGCTAGCAACTTCCAAGCGGAAGTACTAGGCACAGAGAAGACTCTATTGAATAACTATCGCAGAACACAAAAAGCAATCATGTACCATGTAAAGCTAGGCGGCATTGCTGATTAATTCCAGATTAGCAAGCTCGCTGGGTAGTCAACTCCACTTGTCCAAAATATTTATTCCCGGGCACAGGAACATTTTCAGCAATGAAAAAGTAGCCGAGTTGGATAAATCATGAGCTTCTCTAAACGAATTTGCGACATAGTTAATTCTATGCATTTGAATAAATAGTTTAGAACAGATGGAGATCTATAACCAAATGTAAGATAAAGAAGCAGATATGGGCTAAGTTTGACAGGAAATGAATTAAGGACTTATTAAATAATTATTTATTAATAATAATTATAATAAAAAATCAGGAAAATTATATACAGACTAACAGCTTTTATAACAGGCAATTGGACATTTAGATAACATACGCTCAAAAAGGGTCTGTCATATAACCACTATTGTCCTAATAATCAAGGAATAGGGGTTTGCACTTTTTCTGTGAAATCTCAGCCCTATCATAAACCAGATATATAATACTTAGAAGGCATCAGGTACTTTGAATTGTTGTCTAAAAAAAGCATGACGAAATCAAGAACACCAAATGGTTTGAAAGCAACGATTTAAATAGAGTAGCAAGAACATAAAGGTCTTACGATAGTACATCAAAATGCGCATCTAAAGCTAAGTGAGCCGGGAGAGGCTGCATTGCTATCTAAAAACCTATACCAAGTAATGTTCCGATCCTGTCAAAACAGCTGTTTTCATGTAGCTGCCTTTAGTGACACCGATGACAGCACTTAATACTCGGTTCGAGTTACCGTTACCATAACTACTATTAAAGGGATAAATTACTAACTTAAAGCAGTGTTGCAATGTTGCACACTTGTTCCGATATGTCGTGCCTGATGCAAATTTACGACATGCCGACAGCACTTAAACTCACAATCAGTCAAATGTCACGGACACGTCGCCAACAAGCGCACGCCACAAACGAATAAATGTATTACAACAATAAAAGAAGTGAGTGAAAAATAAATAAATAAATGTCTTCAAGCAACGAACCGAGCAGCCATTCAGTCGGGCAGTCAGTCAGCCAAAGAAGGCAACGAACCAAGGAGCCAATGTCTCTGTGGACGACACGCGATACACCTGTAGACGGTGTGAACCGAGTGGCGAGTAAATTTACAAGCGCACAAATATAAAGGCAGACACAAGTTCGAAACATCAAATAGCCAAAAGAACAAGACAAACGAGCAGGCGGACCACTTTATATCTATGCACAGGTATGCGTTCTCATATGTAACTAGGTGTGTGTGTGTGTGTGGCATGAAGATTGGCAAAAGTCACTGTATTCATTGTGGCCCCGACCAGTTGACAATAAAATTTTGTTGGTCTCTTTTCATTTGCTACACTTTCTCTCTTATATAGCTTTTTTTATCGCTCTAACTTCTTTTTACATACACACATATAATACTATATATACATATGTGAGTATATGTGCATGTGTGTGTTTTTTATTTGGCAATATTTTGTAGATGCTGCGCTAGTACCTGGTCCAAAGTACAAATACAGACATTCGAGTATAAATATTTAATTCGAATGCGTTTACATTTAATATTCTATGAGTGTGAGTGCGCCAAGTGTGTTGGTATATATATGTGTGTGTGTGTGTGTAGGTGTATTTGTTATTGTGTTCAAATGGCCTTTACGAGCAGTCCCACTTACTCGAGTACTTCGTTCCTAAATGCATACGTGTAACTGTTATATTTGTAAAGGTGGAAAAGGGTCCTCCATTGTGGGTGTGTTTGTGCTTTTGTTTGCCTGTATACAGCATGTGTGCTTATGTGCAATCAATATGACCAAACAGCGTGAAAAATCTATTCGAAAACAGTAGCGTGCGCTGTATCTGCCAGTTACTTTCAACAATTGTAGACAAATAGTTTAGCAAACAATGCATTGTTAGCAATTTTGTTTTCTACCAGTGTTGCCTGATTGCTTAAAAATGAAAGTAAGTAAATATTTGATTGCTGCAAAGCGCTGAAATAAATGATCCGAAAGTAATTTGTTTCTGGTACTGAGTAGATGTTTTTTTGGGTAGGAAAATATCTGTTTGCTTAGTCGAAAAGGATTTTGTTCCCCGTCTATAGCGTTAGGGAAATTTTGAATGCAGCTAATTCAGATAATTTTGGAAATATCTACAGTCTTGTTGGAGTACCAGTTATCATTATTTTAATGGTTATATTCCCTATCTTTATCTTGGCAAAATAATATTCCAAAGAAAACCGACGGGGAAATTTTGTACAACTTCTAATAGTGCTAAAGTCGTATTGGCACAACTCAATTAACTTACACCCGCTTCAAGGTAATAGTAACTAGGAAACAAAAATAAAAGTATTTATCAAATATTGGTCGATTTTTTCGAGATATATGGGTAGTTTTAGTAACTTACGAGGTGTTTTCAAAAAACGGGAATTTTATTATTATTTTATTTAAAAAAATATTTATTTATTTAGTTTTAATTGGTGCGTACAAAATAGTTCCCATTAATTTACGCCAGCACTTCTTCCAATAAACTAGATCCCTTAGCTCTTTCAGTGATTTTCATCTATTTTATAAAACGGCGGCACTTTAAGATTCTCTTAGTTTTTGAAAATAGCAAAAAGTCGCACGGAGCCATTTCTGAAGAAATTAGAGGCTGAGGCATCGTTACAGTATTATTTTTGACCAAGAATGCAGGAAGAAGCAACGTAGCGTGAGCTTTTAAAATACGAAAATCATCAAGCTCTTAAGAACACGTCTAACCACAGGCAAAGTAGGCAATGTGTTTATCGTCCTTCATGGGAATGTATATCAACATAATAAAAAAAATATTTTACCAATTGAACTAGACCTATGCTCAGTACGCTTGATCCTGCGATACACCAACTTCTTTAAGTCGTCTAAAAAATATGTTTCCTGGAAGTCTGTAAAGATGGTTTCCATGGACTTTCTATTTCGACTCAAATTGCTGAGCAGCGAAGGACTTTTTCAAGTTCGGATAAGAAATGAAGTCGCATGCGATAGCTGTTAATAGCCTAGTTCAGCTAATTTGAGATGACGACGGCAGATTGTGAGTCGACGCATCGTGATGGTTGTTTCCTTCGCCAAATGTGGTCGTTATGTGGTAATTCGGGGTGGAATCGACTCCATAATTTGACATGTTGGAGCCTTGTTACCATTTTGTTCTTCTAAAAGTATAATATATAATAGAATAGTCATCGTCTTCTGCGGAACAGGTTCGCCTGCTGAAGTCCACTACTTCCACTGTTCATTGATCTTTGGTGTATACCATTAAGTCCATGTTTCTTCGGCGATCACAATACTATACAGAGACTCCTTCGGATTATTCTTAAACTGCATCGTGCACTACTCTAAATTGGACCCAAGATTTCACTTGTTGCCCGAAGTGAGCAAATGCTGCATCTATCGCGCCGATTATTATATATGCCTACTATCTTAATTATCGCATGCGCTCTCAATCAGCACTTTACCAAAATGAGATTGACATGAATTTTGTCATGTTATCATCTTTGGTATCCGTTTCCGGAATACCTGGACGCTTTTTAACAAAAACCGACATGTCGAAACTCCAATTTTTGACAGTCACCATCGAAAGAGAAGAGACATTCAAGCATACTTTGATTGCACTGCTCGACTTCTTTTCGAAAAACAAAAATATAAATCCGTTAAGATTGAATTTTGAAAGTAATCGTCTACCAAAAATACTAAATGATAATAAATAGCTCTGATAAAAGTGGCTTTACCGGGTGATGAAGCTAAGTTATTATTAAGCCACCCTTTTGTATTACATATTTCTTACAAGCTACCCATTTCGACATATAATGTGTTCATTGTGCTAAGATCACGTCTTGTTTTAAACGTTTCTAATATGAATTGTAGTATAAATAGTGTTTATAGTATTGATACCATAATTGCCAATTATACACCATTTTGGTATCATCGATTCCGTTTCGACAATTTTTATGTCAAGCATGCACCAACTTCTCGAAGGCAAATTGTCGAAAATATCGATAATATAAAAGAAATCATAGATTCTGAACGTCTTGTGCGCACTGTTTCGATTGCACAGTAATCGAAGTAATTCAAATAAGTGAAAGTAGAACACAAAAAAAAAAAACGATATGTTGATGCCACAGGAGTTATCGCTAAAAAAACTTTAAGAACCGGTGGGAAGGTTTTCATGGCGAATGATTTTGCTAGTGAAAACTTCACATCAAGAGTAGCTTGCCCATAGAGGCGAGAGATTCTATTAGAGTGGCATTATGAATTTATAAGATTCCAGCAATTGTTTTTTTTATATTTATTATTTATCTCATTTTACAGCTGTCTAAGCTTAAGTTCATTTGAACGCTCTTTGCTAGTATCACCATTAATGAGCGATCGAGCAACTCAGCACAAATAATTTAATTCTTAATTTCGGATTTTGCATTATCCCTAAAAAATTGCTTAAAAATGTTTTAATATAAACGATATACGCCTACATTTTTTGGCAACACTGCTAAAGTGCTTTTTTATTTGCAAGCATGCGCCGCATTACTACAACTACATATACTACTACTATCTATATTTAGTATGTGGCACATACACACACACACCAACTCGCATACAGGTAAATCCTTCAACGTATACAATTGTCATTATGTATGTGTGTATGTGCCACTTGCCTGTGTCCATTTCCGAGTCTATTTCCCGTTGCACAATGTGCGCATAAATAATTTATTTAATGGACTTGTAGTGGTAGATAAATTTCAGTTTTGTCTTTGTTTCTCACATTTTTATTATGGCATACTACTCGCCTGCATTGTCGACTATTCGCATATTCGTTTATTTACCTGCTGCTTTGTTTTTTGTGATCCACACACATACATACTCATATATGAGTATATTTGTTGTTATTATGTATTTTTCACCGGATATGGCTAGCAATCCGTCCAAAATGTGTGCGCATAAGCTCCCGCCGGCAGGACAGTGAGCATCAAATGAATTTTTTATAACACAAACAACACAAACAAATAAGAAAGCAACCGAAAACAAAGTGAAAATTGTGCAAAACTGCACAAATATTGGTTACATACACGAAAAGCTATTTAACTATGTGTGTATGTGTGTGCATACATACACACACTTGAGTGAGTGTGTGGATCTAACGGCAATGCGCTGAACCAGGATTTATTGGTTACTTTTGTGGCAACGTTGAATTTATTAACGGCGAGTGAATATTACCGGTGAATGCCAAATGGCGAATAGAATTGAAATTTGAAAGGTAAATGTCCATACGTGCAACGCTCACATCCAAAATTGTTTCGCATTCACCATCTATGTGCCACAAGCTTTGTATAGGTATGTGTATGTATTTGAATACTTCCTTTTAACTATAAAATTTGTTTATTACGAAGATAAAGGCATTTTTATGTTTGATGCGCTCTCATAATTTCTCACCAAAGAAATGTTGCATGGTGTGATTGAGGAAGCAGTAAGTTCAACAATTAGTGGTTTATTTGGTTAGTTAGCTAGCTGTTCACGTTTTGTGTATAAGGATAATGGTTAGTTGCATAAAAACGAATACTCGTACATAAACAGTCGTTGTATATCAACCGAGTAATGCTATATAAAAAAGTAGAAAATTTATAACAAAAAAAGCTCGATATTTATAAGAAACATGGCTATACCATTGGCTCTTCTCGCTTAAAAAAAAAACACGTTTTTTGTCAAAACTAAATTTCTCAACATTTGCCTTATGCAACATGGTTTCCATGGAGGTCATATTGGAATTATGATTTGGTCTTTGTTTTAGAATTATTCTCAGCCTCAGCGATTGTCTCAACATTGCCACCAAAAAGTTTTTTAGCTATTTCTTGACGTCTGAGAACAAGTAAAAATCACAGCGCTCCAGATTCGGAGAATACTGTGGATGCGGAAGAAATTTAAAGCTCAATTCAATTTGCAATGAGCTTTCACTTATCAAAATACTTTTTGAGAATATATTCAATACGTTCCTTTGATATATTTAGAGTATCGGCTATCTCGATTAAACTCATGTTAAAATCAAAGAATAATTTTATTGAATTTTTTTGTTTTGAGGTTTTTGTCCACAACTGACAACTGATCTGATCACTAACAAATTTTTACGGCATTTTTTGAATATAGTTCTTTATATAATGACATACGTGTTTTTTGATCTCGTCAAAAATCGAGTTTTGACAGGCCAAAAACGACCATTTTGGGTAAAGCCCAACTTCTTTTAAAGCCACCGTTTTGTAATTTTTTTTCGACCGTAGATCATTAGGCGGTTAATATCTTCTAGTGAGAATTTTGTTTTTTTTGCGTTCATCCAAGGAGAAGGCAAAATCACTGTAACAGTGTAACCCTTTTTTAAAGCCGTCACAGATCGCGTGTAAGTCGAGAAATATTAAATTTTTTTGTTCTTCAAAGCGTTTACTGTGTTTTCTTAAAATATGTATAAATCTACTCTTAAAATTTACAACAACTGAGCTAGTAGTTTTTTCTTAAATTTCCAAAAATCGTATTTTTAGGCTGTCATACTAGATGTGCCATTTAATCAAGCCATTTTTAGGTTGCACCAAAATTTTTTGCATTGGAAAATAGCGTTTCAGTAAGACATGAAATTCTCTTTTTCCATTCTAAAAATAACATTTTAAAAATACCAAATTTCACGAACCAATAATCCGAGAGCCCTGAAATATATTCATTTATCTTTCTAAACAATCTATAACACATCTATCTATTTTATAAATCCTTCGTACAATTTTATTAACACAACCAAAACTGCTCCAATACATAAAGTCATCGTTGACGCTTAGCTAATCTCGTTTTGTCACCATGTTAAGCAAAATTAAGAGAAGCATTTCTTTAATAATAGCGAATGTGTTTTATCAAATCTAATTTCCCTTTAGTATTTTTTATAGCGATTTTGTCATTGGATCCTTTTGATATTTCAAAATTTATATATTCCATTATGAAACGGCATAGGTTTTGGAAATAAGAATAGGTCAAGTAAAACTAAATTCATTATTTCGGCATTAAATTGAAGGTTTTATATAGCTAAATAATGATCCAATTTTAGTCAAATATATGGTTTTGTTCTATAACTTGTTACCATTTTGATGGCAATTTCATAATGCCACACTCCCAACTGAAAACTGTCGTCCCTATTGTCAAGAAACAGGCAGTGTTAATTTTCACACACTTCTTTTGAGGTTTTTTTCACAGAAAAATCATTCACCAGAGAGATATGCTCATATTTTTAGGTAGAATTATTATGGATGCACAGAAATCTCCCAACTAAGTCCTCGGAGCTACTGGTTGGTCACAATATATGTACGTAGCCTACTGTTGTCCTGAAGGGACATAATTCGACTTCTAATGGCAAATGTTGCCACAACTGTCCGATCGCTTCCTGCAGATGGTCCAATTGTTGACAGTTAATTCCCTGAAAATCCCACGAAACACCTAGAAAACCCGTACTGACTGACTGACCGTACTGACTGACTGACGTACGTCAACTATGGCTTGGCCACCGTTTTCATCGGTTCACCGCGATTTGACCTCTATCGGTTTCCCTTGGCGTGATCGTATGTGCCTCAATTTTCATTAACAGTAACGATCAGTTGCAGAAAAGAAAGGCAGTCAAATCGCGATTCAAAAGATTGAAAACAAAGTTTTAGTAAGAATGTAATAACCTGTATTTCGACAATCGAAAAAAAATCGTGCACAAACCTTTATTATTTGATTGAACCTGTCGTTATATTAAGTTTGCCACTATGTTTGTAACATGCAAAAGGAAACATCTGTATATACGCGATCTAGTTCCTCAGTTTTTGTGATATCGATCTGATATTTGGCACCTGACCTTTTCTCACCAAAAAGCGTCTTATTTGTAGAGACCACCGATATCGGACCACTATAGCATTAAGATGATATAAAAATTGACCGATCCAACTCAAGTCCTTGTAAGGAAAAGTTTTTTGCTTGACAAGTTATTATCATAGAATTTGGCATAAAATATTATTCAAGACCGAAGAAATTGTTCAAATCGGTATATTATAGCATATAGAAGCCATATAAACTGACCGAACAAAATCAAGATAAAGCGAATTGTATTAGAGCTTCGTGCAGTCTAAGTTAATGGTTTTGTTTTTGTTTTTGTAGGCTCTTTAGGTGTTGCCTTTCTGACAGTTTCAATGCAAAGGTCATCAGCAGAACCCCATGGTTGCATTTTCATTGTAATAGTGAAGAAAACCCGCCAAAGAAATGCTACATATGTACATATCTACATATGGGTATATACCCCACAATATCATATTGAATTAAATTAATTAAGGGCCGTAAGAAATATGCTAACAAGCTGCAGATTTGTCATAATTTGTCACTTAAGGTCCTTAGCTCGATAGTTGGCGAATGGAGTATCACTCATAAAATGACTAATTTAACAAACTATAAATAGTCAGTGCTTGGTAAATTAAAAGAATACCAATGATAATTTCAGCTTCCTGCTCCACTCTTAGAATGTGATAACATTTTTTTCAACTCGAAAATTCCACACCTTTTAAAACACGACTCAATATTTCGCCCTTTTGTATTTACAAAAATAAATCATGAGTCGATGATTTATGATAATATGTGTCAGGTATTTGGGCTTGCTTTAGCCTTTGGTGCCTCCTGCCGCGCAAATACACACATATTACTTAATATATGCACCAACATATGTATGTCTCCATATATATATTTAACACCGCGCTACTTTCAATTTGGAGACAACACCGACTAGGTCTTTAATGTTTGGATCAGCAACAGCGAAAATAACGGTCGAGCAGATACATGTTATAACAACAACAATGCGCGCTTACACAAAACACATTAGAATGTGGCACATTAATCATTTTTATTACACGAATATGACGATGACTCAGACCTATTAACAACAAAAAAAGCGAATAATAGCAATAACAACAAAGCAGAGCGACAGGTTGCCTCAAAGGCCCAACGACTGGGAAACAGTTAAAATTCTTTTTTTATTATTTCTTTTTTTTTTTCTTGCTTGGAATTTGCATTTGCAGCCTCTTTTCTACACTTATTTTTTGCGTTCACTTCGTAAGGCAAACAGGAAATATTTGTTGATTTAATTTTATTCAGTTTTTATTTAGTTTATTTGTCGCAACGTTGATGAAATTTAAATTGCTTTGCAGCGAAAATAAATTTGAGCCATTGAGTAACTTTCTGCAAAGTGCAATTGTCACCGCCGAGCATTGTTTGCGCTGTCCGTCCAACTGTCCGTCCTTTATTTCACCGCATGATGATGCCGCCGCGCTCTTTGCCCCTTACGCCAGCTATACGCCGCTTTGGCCAACAACGTCAACACTTCGCCGCGCGCTGAATATTTTTATAACCTGACAGTTTTGACTCAACTCCACTCAACTGCAGACACTCAAAATAAACACGTTGCGCCGTCGCTGCTGTCGTCGTCGCTTCTTTTATATTTCTGCGAATTTAATGCCACTGCCACACTGCTGATGCCACTGCTGACACAAACAAAAACAATAACCGCAATTTCTGTTGCTGCCGCTTTGATTGGCGTTAAGCAGATACAAAAGTATCTGCATGTGGATATAAAGTATCTGGTAAGCTGGTGCGCATCACTATTGCGCTGCTCAGCAATTCGCAATTATTTGAATGACCAAAATTGTTACTGACGGCCTCTCTCTTTTGTTGGCTGCTTTTCTGGGCCCATCAAAACCGAGTCACGATTTTTTTCCTTTCAGTTTACAGTTCACTTTATTTCCCTCCTGTTCAGGAATTATATGAACTCATCGAGTTCAACCGAAATCATTGTTTATCTTTACTAATACTAAGTTTCTCACTACAGTGTGGCACAAAATATTATACATTCTTTTTACAAAAATTTTGTTGAAATCCTCAACAGTCTGTAGCGCACGTCCTGATCTTTCTTCACACATAGCTTCTAAGAAATATAAGCATTCTATGCCAGCGATAGGATAGAAGATAAGGGGAGCTTATTCTCAAGATTCCAAGTGGCCATGGATTTAATGCTCTCCCAAATTCAGCCCTATTTGTCTAAACAAGATCTTGTAGTTATTTAATCTAAAAACATATTAAATGTCTCGATGGAAATTATCTCTGACTGGTTCAATAAGCAGACGAAGGTACCATGAATCCCATACCGACTATTCAGATTTATAAGAAATGACATAAGAACTCTAGTAGCAGTGCCGATTGGTCACTGTTTTATTAGAAAACCCCCAGTATATTGGTGATAATATACAACGTTTACTGTAGAAGCATTTTCCATGCTGATGCAAGGTCTTGTATATAGACTCGTAGGTTGCATATTTTCGAATTGAAGAACTTCATCAAAATAACAGGATGATACAAGATAGACGGTTTAACAATGGGCTTCCGAAAGGCCTTCCCCCCTAGATACCTTCTTACTTAGGCGACCACATACATTTATGTTGTAAAAATTTGGCTAGTTTCAAGGAGCTCCTGAAATGCTAATGAAACATCTTACAAAATCGCTGACAAGAAAGTTAAAGATCATAAAAAATCAATTTTAAACTTAAGATATAGGGATCAGCAGTAATACATTGACACAGTAGCTGACGACTCTACCATCACCAAACCCATCATTACTGACGACGAAACGTGGATTTATGAATATGACGTCGAAGCTATCCAACAATGTAGCGGATGGCGCTACAAAAATGAAACTGAAAAAGCTAAAATTATCTAAAGGCACTGACAGCCATCCAAGATGAGGGTTCTGATAAATATTTTATGTGAAAATGTAGCTGTTTTTTTCAGTCCGAGTTAGATTCGATCAAAGGTTGTCAGACTTGCGTTCTTCTACTGTCGCTTTCAAGCGAATTCGAAAATGCAGAAGAGTTTCAGATAATTATAAGACACCTATCTGACTCGAATCAAGAGCAAGTTGGATGAGTTCTGTAACCTCCATTGGCGCAACATGCCTGTAAGCTAATGAAGTTGGTAGGAAACAAACTGTCAGTTTCATTAACCCCTTAAACAATCGGTATTAGGATATATTCCCAAAAAGGTATCCTCAATTGATAGGCGTATTTTGCGCCTTTTATATCGCTTTAAGACGAAACTTGAATTATTTATTTTAGATAATTCTTCCAGTCCTATATTAAGACTAGTCCAAGCTTTCGAGCTATAAGATCTCTGTTAGATCTAGTGTGAGTTTGATCAAGCTGCATAGACAATTAAATTGGAGATGTTTGAAAGTTTTATTGGAGACATGCCTAAACGGGCATGCAGAAAGCAAGAGTATTCTTATTTCAAGACTCCGTAAGAAAATATATATTATACATAATAATTTATTTTTTCAAATTTTTTTTTTTATTTCGATTTATGTTCTGTTTTTATTGGGGAAAATAAGTGTGAGAATTGCCACCGAGTTGACAGTCTTTGCCGGAACAGAATACTGATTCGTTCCGGTAACATAAACTAGACGGTGATCTCAATGGCTTCTCGCTTTCCGCGCTTTACTGTAGCTCACTCATCACTACTGGCAATTTTCACATGAATCAATTTGCCTCGCCGCCTCCAAACAGCCGCCTTCTGCATTGACACTGACGTGTCTTCTGCTCTCACATATACATATATACATAAGCTTATATGCAGTGGTTTTATCATCTCGAGTGCCGCATTTTGATGCTCATTTTCGATTTTTATGAAACTTTAGCAGACAATTTTCACCATTCAGCATAATTGCTCGCCTTTCGCTCCCTTCACCAGCCACTAATTTATATTTATATGAATAAAGATGCGAAGAATTGTGTGGAAGTGTTTATTAGAGATTCTTTGTTGTTGCTATTGTTTTTTTGTAATGCCACACAGTGGTAGCGGCAGTTAGCCTATTTGCATAAAGCGGTACAGATTAGCGCATCCTCAATTTCGCAAAGTCGCTAATTTTTTCCTTATTGTTATTGTTATGATTACTACGGTTGTTTGTATATTTTATTAAACTACGAAGACAAACCGCCTGGTCGCTGGCGACTGGGAACTTCTGCATGCCGTCATCTCGCCGGGGTGTCTGTCTTTGCGACGTTCCGCAAATAAATACAAATTGAATTCGGTTAATTGTGGTGTGCTCCATTGTTGTCTTGTTGTTGCGTTGTTGTTGTTTTGTTGTTGTTTTGTAGTTGTTGGCATTTTAATGCCACTTTTAAAATCGAATTGAAATTTTGTCGCATTTTTTCTCCCATCAACCCGGCTGTGTTCAACAAAAAACCCAAAACAAAAGCAAAATGCTTTGGTTGCCACTTAATTTGAATTGTCTGCCACATGTGGCGTGCCACCAACCGCACTGCTGCTGCGAATTCGCGTTGCGATCGGTGTGTTTAGTCAGGCAGACAGCCAGTCAGTCTTTTTGTTCCCCCCAGCAAGTTGGAATCGTCTTCAGCTGGCGCAATCAACCTTAACTTTGACTTCGTTGTTTTTTCTCTCACATGTTGCGCTCGTTTTGTGAGAGAAACAAAAAAAAAAAATGTTTGCAATAATAAAGCAACAACACAAGTCATGCATACTTTTTGATGTACTCTTAAACTGGTTAACTGCATTTAATTGGCAAAAATATGCATGTGTGTGCGCCTTAATTGCATGTGATCTCCTCCTTCTCGTCAGCCATTTGTTTTATCGTTTTAATCTTGCCTCCTTTATCCATTAAACTCGTTGTAGTTGTTGTTTGACTTTTGGTACGGCATCTCGTACCGTTTTGTCTTTGCTTGCTCTCATTAAAGTTTTTTATCGCGTCGGTTTGATTAAATTTATTTTCATTGCAGATTTTATATGACTTCTCTGAAGTGAGTGTAGTCAACAGCGAAATGACTTATCTTCGTTGTTTTGTTTTCACGAATCTGTCATCAAGAACAATTAGGTAAGCTTATTTCGTAGGGTTGAACCAAAATCGGTGGACCTCACTCGGACAGATTTATGTCCTTTCTGTTACCCAAAAACTCCTAAAAGTGGATCACCAGATCCTCATAGTTAGATTGACTAAGCGTGTTGAGCTTACCACACATTACCCAGCCACTTCGCTCCATACAGATCCGACAAAATATTTAGCCGCAGCGTGTGAACCTATTAGACAATGTCCAGTCAGAACACCTATAATTGCAACGAGGTTAACTTTGCTAAGAGCAAATAGTTTGGAAGACCCTTTTACGGTTTTCTCTGAGCCAGTAGTAATTCGACTCGTAATTAAACAGTCGCACGATACAGACGTCATGGAGCGCAACACTACGTAATCATACAAACTTTAAAATTTTAAGTTAGGTTTTCAGTTTCAGTTTTAATTAAACCAAGAATCAAGAACCATGCAAAAAAAAGCTCAAACAAAGTCAAACACTGCTGTGAAGTGATCTCGAGGCTATGCTTGTTGTCTGGAGTAACAAAACTTGGCCTTCATCTTTCCGACAAAACTTCTGGGCAGGATAACAAAATATCTACGTGTTTTTTATAGTCGTCAAACAGGTACGTGGTACTGATTAATCAGGCTAATTTAATCATAATTTCAGTGCAACGATCTGAAATCGTTAAAATTTTGGGAGTGATCATAATTTAAGGTGATCTCTGATTTAGTCCATTTACTTGTATGTGTTAGAACCAGCAACAATAATATAATTTGCATCAGCGTTAAGCCATCCGAGGGAGCGGTAAGAATCAACGGCAAAATCTGAGTAATCACATAAGTCAATACCATCAAATTTGACCAGCACAGACAAAAACATTATGTATTTTTGAACAATTATTTACATACAAGAATGTCAGTGCTTAATCAAACTGTACATGCACTTGTTATAAACCTCCGCTTATTATTGTTGTTATAAGACCATCTTAGCCTTTAACGCCTTCAGCGTATTTTAGTTGTTTCGGTTTCGGCAAATTTTTTAAGCGCCATTCGCTATATTGTTGGACGTCATATTCAAACCAAAGTCTCGCCAGCAGTAATAATGCGTTAGAGAAATGTAGAGTTCTCAGCCACATTATCAAGGATCTCTTTTGCGACATCCACTCAACGTCGTTTTTGTAAAGTTTTTGGTCTTTTGGTACGAGTCTGGCATTGTACCCGAAATATTAATCAAAATGTGTGTTAAATCGACAAGAGATGTTGCGATCTTATGCTATCTCTCTGATGCCAACACAATGTTTTCCAAACACTGTTTCTTCACTTACGATTTCAAAGCACTTTTTCTAGGCTTAGGATGATTTCACGATCTAGACTGAATGTTTTCTGCCATTCAAATACTTGTGTTGTAGATAAAATAAACTCACCAAAGAACCAACATTTACCACAATTATGTGGATATGATTCCTTTGAAAACACAAAATTTTAAGACAATTCATTTCTTAATATTTTTTTGCATGGAAAAATCGCCAGAAAATATTTTTACGTTGTAAGCAAGCAACTGCCAAACACACACTAACTGAGGCATGCAGATTCAACTTCACACGAACACAAAACAAAGCCGAATTACAAACTTTACGATCGGAATCAAGTCCTTATATAAAAAACTTTTTTATTTGCTAAGATATCTTCACGAAATTGGCACTGAATACTTTCCAAGACATTGCTACAATCTTTGAATTTATTCAGATCGGATCACCATAGCATATAGCTTGTATGGAAAGCTTTTTTATTTGACGAGATATCTTTAGGAAATTTGGAACGATCCGAAGAAATTGTTGAGATCGAGTTACTAAAGCATATAGCTGCCACCAAACTGACCGATTAAAATCAATTTATTGCAAGCAATCTTTTGTAATTATGTATTATGCAAACGAAATTAACGTTTTTTCTTGTTTTCAATTCATGTCAAAAAGAGCTTTCATTCAACATTCACCATACTTTTTCAATTCTGTAGTATAGAAATATATATGCACATAGCTATAATATGTTACTTGGATTTATTATTTATATTTAATTAAATTGTATTGAGCCAAAAAGTCAAATGCATACCTTAGCATTTAAGAACATTCCCAAACACCCAACCCTTGTGCAATGGTGCATTAACCCAGTCTAACCGATAAGTAATTAGTAAAACCGTTTTGTAACCACAAACCATTTCAAGGGATCGTCTTCCGCTATTACACATAAACGTACTCACTCATAGGTGAATATAGAAAATTCAATTGAATGGATAAGTTCCTTTTATAAAAGACAATTAACTTAAGTGACAACGGAAGGGTCCATAAAGCTCTCAACACAAGTACAAGCCTAACCGCATGCAAAACGTGCTGCCAGAGACCGACAACTTAAATGAGCCGTTTAGACATTAAAGATTGATTAACCGCTATGCCCAGAGGGCGTGGCTAAACAAAGCTACAATAGAAGCAAACAAAGACTGCAATTTAGTACGGCTGAAGTGTTGATGCAACCGCAAACCAATGAGGCATTAAACGTTCAAAGACAAATTACATAAATGTGAGTAATTGCTAGCGAGTCTCTCATACTCATATCATGGCTGAGAGATATCAAGTAGCAAGAATATCTATCATTATGTAGCATCAAGCGACGGCTGTACTCGAATTACTTCAGTAGCCATATAAGGCGGTGTAATTTTAAAATATGCGATGTAATCGATGACATATAGGCACGCACGCACACACCGACACATTACAGAAAAGTATCTATAAGCCCACACATTAGTCACAATGAGCACAGAAATGCTGCCAATGTTGCCACATGTTGACAAGCGTAAATTGCTAGGGATATGTGTTTGCTTCACCTTGCGCGAAATGCGCGTTGCAAGGCCTGAGGTGGCATAATAAATGAAGACGACAACATATTTGGTGCTGAGGCTGCGCGTGAAGCTGTTGATTCTGTCCTCATGCCACTGTTGTGTTGTTGGATTTCAACTTGTTGGCAGAATTAATTGACGCAAAGAAGTGCGTATGCTGCAAATGTATAAAAGGAAGGTACAAAGTGTGACAAGAGTTGCAAGAAATAAATACATACGCACAGCTGTTGCGACAGCGGCAGCAATTCTGTTAATTGATTGTGTTAATGATATTGGCGTTGAAGAAGTTGAAGCGTCAGTTGAGGAGCTGAGCTATTGGTATGCTGGGGCGTAAGATGTGGCACGAAAAGTGACAAATGAATTGCTAAATGATTGAAATGAAGAGTGAAATTGCTGCATGTCTAACGAAGTAAATGCTTTTTGTCATTTTCTCCTACAAAATGGAGGAATACATGTATTTTAACGATTTTCTTAACAGCTTGCCGTTTCTTACAATGATTCCATATACAAAATATATTATAAAAGTTGTGTGCTAGACTTCTGAGACGCAAAAAATACCATATAAATTTAAAAAAAAAATCGTTAATCGTGCAGCTGAAGGCACCGACAATATTTCTCTTCTCAAAAAAAAGTTTTCATATAAGAACTTGATTTTGATGGATCAGTTTGTTTGACAGCTATATGCTATAGTGATCCGATCTGAACAATTTCTTTGAATATTTCACCATTCCCGTGCCAAATTTCTTGAAGATATCTCGTCACATGAAAAAGTTGTCCATACAAGCACTTGATTCTGATGGTTCAGTTTTTATGGTAGCTATATATTACTGTGATCCGATATGGGCAGTTTCGACAAATGTACAGCTTCTGGAAGAGAAACAAACGTGTGCAAGATTTCAGAACGATATCTCAAGAACTGAGAGACTCGTTCGCGTATATACAGACAGATAGACAGACAGACAAACCGACGAACATAACTAAATCGACTCAACTCGCCATACTGATCATTCCTTTACATACTTCATAGGGCCTCCGACATTTTCTTCTGGGTGTTACAAACTTCGTGGCAAATTTAATTTATCTTGTTCAGTGTAGCTGTGGGCTATAGGGCTGCTGTCTGTCTAAATTTCGAGAAGATATCTCAAAAACTGAGAGACTAGTCTAGGACTCAGCTGGTCACGCTGATCATTTATATATTATTTATACTTTAAGTTCGCAGACGATTGTTTTGAGTGTTACAAACTTTACATAATCTGTTAAGGGTATAAAAACTATCTGGCTGTTTCACTATCTCATCAAAACCAATGCTGACAGAGACTACTAACAGATATAATGACCATATTTCTTTTGACTGGTTCTTAGAACCATCGATTTTTCAAAAATAAGATATCTCCTCGCAATATAGGTCCTATTTTTATCTCTGTGACTGGTAAAACAGTAACTGACATTCTTCCCTTCCGTACGTCAGCTGACACAACCTATCTTATGAGAGCGCAATGTAAATGAACACTCACCACCGCTTCTACCGTCCGCTTAAACAGATCGTACGGTAGGATATCAACGAAAGTTGGTGTTTTCCCATTAAAATTAGTGAATTGAGAGAGAGAGAGCAATCTCTGAGCAATCTAGATAAGAATTTGTAGTAATTAAGAAAATAAACTTGAATATATTTGAAATATTTTTAAAATAATTCAAAATCACAGTCAGTCAGAATACATTTTTAATAATTGGATTTTAGTTTTGAGCTTTTACATTATGAAAAATTATAACTAAAAAAACCAAATGTGTGAAAAATCGTGTATACAAATAGAACAATGGCAACATTGGTGAAATAAAAACAAAATAGAACAACAGATGTCTACGTTGCCACTACAGGCATAACTTTTTGCAAATTTGGCTTGATACGGGCGGTATGTACGGCAGGTAGGATTGTCGGTGACTGTTTGCTATTTACACATTTTCTATGTTTTGATCTTTCGGAGAATATATATATGGATCCAAATCCGTGCTTAATACTCTTTGCCGCCCCTCTGGGAATATTATGATGAGACAGTAAAAAGTTGGAGCATCTTAGTAGAAACATAAGGTACAAAAAGAGAAAGTAAGAAAGTGGAAGAGAAAAAAGGATAGAGAGCAAGATAAAGTAAAGACCTAAGACGCTAGTAGTAGAATAGGAACGGATGGGTGATCCGCTCTCTTCGTGTGTTGTACTACTGGATAGAGGAACTTAGTGCATCCTTGATCAGCGCTGTGCTATCATAAATTCTTGCACTGTCCTTTTGGCTGAAGGTGGATCGTAAGAGGTTTGGCGAGTTTTTCGTCCTTAATAAAGCTAGCATTTCCTAGTTGTTGGGACCATTTCCCTGGTGATTGCCCAGTCGATGTTCACGTAGTAAAATTAAGGATCTTAACGGATACCAGTTGTAGAAGCAATTTTGAAGAAGACGAGGTAGCGACATCTCAAAATGTGAAATCTTCCACGTTCAGACATCTGATGACCTAGTAGGAGTAGAAAAAAGCAGATTTGTATTGTATTCCTATTCCTAAAACTGAAAAAACCAATGAAAGGGAACATTTTTTCCACAATTAATGATATCAAGTCAAAATCGAAGAAAGAGCTGATGGCCATACCGAAAAGCGCATTTCAGAAATGCATTGGAAATTCGGAGATAGAGGCTAACTAAAAAGAGAGTAAGCGAGAGAAATAAGGTTGAAATGTTGCAACACTTTGAGTTTTGATAGACATTTAAAGAAACATTAGCGGACCAATTAGTTATGTGACTAGTCTCAAACCTCAAATTTTTAGCAAGCTAGATTATTAAAATTCTGAACGATTGCAAGTTTACAAGGGACATACTCACACATGCTGATCTTAAGGGCACTTTTTTACAGAAGCCTTTGATATATGCCTACCACATCATAAGAACTCTCTAAAAATTATATCTTGCTGGAATCAAGTTCACTTCTAGAAGAATTCGTGTTTTCTTTGAAGACGAAGTTCCAATGTATCAAAAATCATTATTCGTTCCCACATTCCCCAAATGCGGAAGCACTTTCGGGTCCAGTCACTGATACATAAGAAAATCAAAATTGCAAAGCGCGCACAAACATAGCACGCATGACGCACTTCCGCACGACCATCTCCACAGGCAATACAATCCGTTGACACATAACGCCACTGCAATTGATTTGTACTCCAATTTCTTGAACGAGTGCGCGCTGCATGCAACGCCATTATCCTTGTGTCGATGAGAGCGATACGCATACAATAGGCGCCACAGGTAACCGACCCAACAACCAGCCAAGCAAACGAACAAACGAATACTACCAAAGTGCCTTTTAAGTAACACAGTGCAAAATCTTGTTGCATGCAATTTGCGTACCACTCAACCATACTCTAGCAGCAAACAAACAATGTTGCGAGTAGCTCAACGGGTGCTTTAAATCAAAAATCGCTTAACACATGCGTGACTTAACTGCGCCCTTGCACGAACCTCTGTGCGAGCGTATGGGTGCTTCTTGCGAAAATTTTTTTTGCCAAAAAAGTTTTTTTTTTTTTTTTGTTTTTTGTGGAGGAGTGGGTACCACATCTTGTGGCTCTTATATCATTTTCATGCCATGTTGCATCGTCGCTTTCATTGTGACGTTCTTTCATTCGTTTACGTAAGAGTTTGCGGGATGTTGCATGCGCCTTCACATTGCATGTCGCACAGCAGGCTTTTCTACTTCTTCAGGCTTCTTTTTCATTTGCAGCGCCAGCACTTTGGCATTAAGTGACCCCAGCTTTTGTTTAAATTGTTTCGCCTTTACTGGGCCGCACTCGTCTTTTTCTTCTTTTTGCCAGTTTTCTACCTCCTTTACTTTTTTATTTTTATTTGTATTTTTATTTTCTTGTTTTTGGCATACTGCTGTCAAAATATTGCAAGCATTTTCGTAACACTGCTGTTGAACTCGTAAATTCTTCAATGTTTTGCTGTGCTCTGCTGTTTTTCGTTTATTTGTATATACATTTATATTTGTATGTAGTAGTTTGCAAGTGGTTTTGCTGAAGTTAAAACAAAGGATTGCATGTTGCGTTGAATTGTTGAAACATTTCTGGCTAATTGAAATGGAATTTTGCGTAACGTGTTAATGCATTGCAGATTTAAACGAGCTCTTGAAAACACTGAAAACGCTGTAAGTGTGTACGTTTGTATGTGCGCATTATAACAATTTATACGATTCGAAGCAGCGGGCAGCTAAGCGCCCTCCACTTAAGGCTACTTTAATAAAATTTGTACTTTATTAACATACCACAGGCTTGTATTCCGGTAAATTTTGCTTCGACTGAAAATATTATTGTAAATATTAAAGGGTTCCAAAAATACCTCTCAACAAATTATAATTGAGTCTTTAAATGGTCCGATTATGTACCAAACCCTTATGGTCCTCAACTGCATCGTGTACTAATAAATGTTAATATGTTTTAAATTAGAGAGAGAGAGAGAGAGGAAGAGAAAAGAGTCGAAATACTTTTTGATTTAAAACCTGTTTATAGGTACTGTTGTAGATTCAGGCCCACCCTAATATAATATTTAATTTCTATGTTTATTTTACAGTTGTATGTTTCCATTCCAATTTCTTTATATGCTCTTGAATTGTCTCGCATTCCATTTACATACATACATTTCCCGCTATACAGTTTCTGTTTCCTTGTTTGTGCGATTTACATGTTTGCCATTCTCCCTTCGCATAAACAGGTAGGCACAAACTACATATGTTAAGTTATCTACATGCTTGTTGTTTGTAAACTGCAGTGTGCAGTTCCCCTATTCTCCTGTGCTGATCTGTACGGTAAATGACAATATTTGTGCATATAAGTTCTGGCAAATCATATTCGAGCTTTGTCATCGATCAGCCAGCCAGGAAGGTGGAAGGACACACTGCGGTAAGTGAAATATATTATAATTCTTTGTAAGTGAATAACTTAAATGCTTGTGTATTTAGAAATAAACCATAAACCAAATATGCGTTAAATTCGCCCCACCTCATCGGTGACAAATTCTTTATTTCGCATGACCAAACGTTTGCGTGTTTGGGTTGTGAAATTATTTTCGATGCGTAAGTCACCCCGCCGCCAGACTACAACCAGTTCGCCAGGCATGGATGGCAGTGCTCCTACATCATCTGCAGCATCGTCAAAACCTAGCCAGGGTAACAGTGCATCAGCCACCGCCAACATAGCCACTGATTTACCAGCCGCTCCTACAGCCACCGGAGCCACCACTAGATCATCATCAAAACCCAGCCAGGGTAGTAATACATCCGCCGCCAATGTATCCAGTGATTTACCAGCCGCTCCTACAGCCACCGGGGCCATCACTCGAGGATCATCAGCTGCCTTCGCACGTCAGGAAAATCTTATTGCCGCTCTACAGAAACGCATTGCCATGCTAGAGAGTAGTTTGTGTGATATTAGGGAGCACCAATCGCGTGGTGAAGCGTCTAATTCGGATACATCCAACAACAATATTGCCGCCGAGGTTCCATTATCGCAAACATCGAGGACAACAGTACAATTGGGAACCGTTCAATTAACGGAACAACATTCGCCGGCTATAGTGAACTGTACAGTACCGTTGTCGCAGCCTACCGATTCCCGTTACACTCCGCCAAACTTTGGAATAGGTACAGCTGCTACAAACCACATGTACAGTACAACTCATTTGGGAATGGATACACCTTCGATCCAGTCTAATTCAACGACAATGCCTACATTCGCCAATATAAGTTCTACTACCGCTCAGTCATCGAGTTTGCCCAGGAAATTGCAGGATTTGCCAGACTTTTCTGGACAGCCGGAAGATTGGCCAATATTTTATACGGCTTTCATCGAGTCAACCGCGATTTATAGGTACAGCAACTACGAAAATAACCAACGGTTATTGAAGAGCCTGAAGGGTTACGCGCGTGAAGCAGTCAAGTCACTGCTGATCCACCCGAACAATGTCGGAAATATAATTGAGTTGTTGAAATTTAGATTTGGGCGCCCGGAGCAGTTGATCCGTAGCCAACTGGCCCACGTAAAGGAAATCGCACCTATTTCAGAGAATGCAATGTCGAAAATCATACCATTTGCAACAAATGTATGTAACATCTGTGTCTTTTTGCAATCTGCACATGGTGGTGAATTACATTTGTCAAACCCTACATTACTCGACGAACTTGTGTCAAAATTGCCTATGAGCAAACGCGTTGAATGGGCAAGTTTCGCAGCGCTTATACAGCCATATGCAACAGTGAAACATTTCAGTGAGTGGTTATCGAAATTAGCCAATATAATTTGTACGGTTTGTGTTGATAGTTCGTCCAAGGAATGGAAGTACCGCCCGGTTCTGCACACAGTACAGCAGCAACGATCAGTGAGATGTCCAATTTGTCAAGGGCATCATAAGCCAGCAGAGTGTGCGCGTTTTCTAGAATATTCAGTGCCAAACAGATGGATAGAGGCGAAACGACATCGCTTGTGTTTTGCTTGTCTCAATTTGGGTCATAATACACGAAATTGTCAACGTCGCAAGCTATGTTCAATTGAAGGTTGCCGGAGAGTTCATCATAAGCTCCTACATGAAGCCGTGGGGAATACTACAAATTCGTCAAGTCAATCAACCACGCCTTTCTCTCCTGCGTATACCGAAGCAAATCGTAGGCCTACATCAACGCAGCATACACTCGACAGCCAGCCACCATCAAAAGATGCTGGGCCAGCAGTCTTAAGTTGCAGTTCCACTGATAGTAAGCTCCTGTTCCGTATTTTGCCGGTCACCCTATACGGAAACCAAAGGCGTGTGGACACTTACGCACTCCTGGACGAAGGTTCATCTATCACAATGATAGACAGTGCTCTTGTTCGAGACTTGGGAATGCGTGGATGTGAGCAGCATTTGAATGTTCAGTGGTTTGGAGGACATGCCGCGCAGGAGTCAACGTTTGTGGTAGACTTGCTTATTAGTGGTGCCGGTATGCAGAAACAACATAAACTCCGCAATGTGTATGCTGTATCAAACTTGCAGCTTCCTCTACAGAGTTTAAGCAAGGACGATTTGGATCACAACTTTAAACATATAAGCCGGCTTCCAGTACAATCTTATACCCAGGTCAGGCCCAGACTCTTGATTGGTCTTGATCATTGCCATTTGGGATTGCCATCGACAACTATGAGGGTAAACCCGCATGGTCCATTTATTGCCAATACGGAATTGGGTTGGGTGGTGTTTGGCCCAACTTCAACTACGCTACCATCTACAGCATCGTGCTTGTTTATGAACCGCCAAGCTGATCAGTCTCTCCACAATATGGTAGCTGACTTCTTCAAGACCGAGAATTTCGGTGTCAGAGCCGCACCCCCTATAGAGAGTGAAGTGGACATTCGGGCCAGAGCTATCCTGAAGTCCGCCACATGCCGCGTTGATGGACGGTTTGAAACAGGTCTCATATGGAGAACTGACAACGTAAGGTTACCTGACAGCTACAACATGGCGTTGAAACGTCTAGTCGGCGTAGAGCAAAGAATGCGTCGAGATGCGATTTTCGCCACTCAATACAAGAACATCATGAACGCCTACGTCAGAAAGAAATATGCCCGTAAATTGTCACCAGCAGAAGCAGCTATATCTACTCCTAAGACTTGGTATTTGCCGCACTTTGCCGTAGCCAATCCCAACAAACCCGGAAAGCTACGCATGGTATTTGACGCCGCTGCTGAGGTAAGTGGAATCTCCCTTAATTCACAGCTCCTGAAGGGTCCACAAGAATATCGGCCTTTGCCGTCGATATTATTCCACTTTCGTGAAGGCGCGATCGCCGTATGTGGAGACATCAAGGAGATGTTCCACCAAGTTCGTATACGAAAAGACGATAGATGCGCACAGCGGTTTCTCTGGCGTGGTGGGGACGTCTCTCAACCCCCGGACGTTTACGAAATGTGCGTGATGACGTTTGGTGCTGCCTGTTCACCATGTGCCGCAGATTATGTGAAAAAAGTAAACGCATTGGAGCACCAAGATGATCGCAGAACCACTGCCCGTGCGGTTAAGGCGATTTTGGACCACCACTATGTCGATGACTTTGTTGATAGCTTCTGCTCGGAAGAGGAGGCGATTTCTATATCCCAAGAGGTCCGAGCGATTCATATGGATGCTGGGTTTGAGCTTCGAAATTTTATATCCAATGCATCGAAAGTAGTTGACGCGCTCAACGGTACTGATGTCTCACGTCCAATTGATAATAAAGAAGGTTTCGTTGGAGAGCGGGTACTTGGTTTGTTTTGGCAGTCATCGTCAGATTGTTTCGGTTTTAAATTGAAATTCCATAACGTTGGTGAAGCAGTGGTAAATGGAGAAAGACGTCCTACTAAAAGAGAACTCCTAAGCATTGTTATGTCGATTTTCGACCCTCTAGGATTTCTGAGCAACTTCGTCATTGGCGCCAAACTACTTATGCGTGAGTTATGGAAACACGACATCCAGTGGAACGACCCGTTGCCAAACGACATTAACGCTGTCTGGGAGAAGTGGCGTAAACAACTACCAGAGGTTGTGAAATACGCCATACCTCGTTTTTATTTTGGAAATGGTATACCTCAAATACTTCAGCTCCACGTATTTGTCGACGCTAGTGAAGATGCCTTCGCTGCTGTTGCCTATCTTCGATCGCAAACTTCATCGGGTAAAATTGATGTTACATTCGTTTCTTCTAAGTCAAAATGCGCGCCAATGAAAACTCTTACCGTGCCACGGCTTGAACTTCAGGCAGCTGTTTTAGGCACTCGTCTCATGCAGTGCATCCGCGACGAACACTCTCTTGACATCACAGACTGCATTCTGTGGAGTGACTCCAAAACGGTTATCAAATGGATTCGAAGTGAGCACCGTCGTTACAAGCCTTTCGTACAGCATAGAATAGCAGAGATATTGGCCACTACAAACGTTTCCAATTGGAGATGGCTGCCCACAAAGCTCAACGTAGCCGACGAAGCTACTCGTATAAATGATTGCATCAATTTTAGTCCAGTGACGCGTTGGTCACGTGGTCCCCCATTCCTACAGCAGGATGAGCAAGTTTGGCCCTCTGAAGATGTCATAACCGTTGGAAATGATGAACATGATGAAGAACTACAGTCTAAATTTGCTTTAGTCATCGTGAGTCGTAATTTTTTGAACTTTAATAATTTCTCTTCATTTAAAAGATTGGTAAGAGCTGTTGCCTGGATTTTACGCTTTATCAACAATTGTCGCCGCCGCGGACAGCTAGACCAATGCTATGGTTTAACCGCTAAAGAAGTAGAGAATGCCAAACGCCTCTTATGCCGCCTTGTACAACGTGAAGTGTATACAACAGAAACCCAGTCCATCGAAAACGGTCAGGAAATTTCCACCAACAGCCCGTTATTACAACTTTCGCCATACATAGACGAGGAAGGTGTCCTCCGAGTGCAGGGACGCATCGACGCAGCTAGCTGGCTACCAATTAGCGCGCGGCGTCCTATTATTCTTCCGCCAAATCATGCATTTACAAGGCTGTTAGTGTTACATCATCACAGCCTCATGAACCACCAGAACTTAGAAGCTACCATTGGAGATATCCGTCGCAATTATTGGGTGCCGCGACTAAGAAGTTTGTTGCGTAATGTGATTGCCAGTTGTGGTGTATGCCGTTTAAATAAAGCTGCCCCGGTAGCTCCAAAGATGGGACTGCTTCCTGTGGACAGACTCACTCCCTATGTGAGACCGTTTAGCTACACAGGACTCGATTACTTTGGGCCACTAACTGTCACTGTTCGACGCAGCACTGAGAAGAGATGGGTGGCACTATTTACGTGCCTTACTGTGCGAGCTGTGCACCTAGAACTGGCTCATGACTTGAGTACCGACTCTTGTATCATTGCTATACGTAATTTTGTGAACCGACGAGGTACGCCCTTAAGGATTAGGTCGGACAATGGAAAGAATTTCGTTGGTGCTGACCGAGAAGCCAAGCGATTCAAAGAAGTATTCGACTGCGTACGTCTACAAAGTGAATTATCACAGAAAAATATCCAGTGGGTATTTAATTCACCATTTAATCCATCGGAAGGTGGTGCATGGGAGAGAATGGTACAGTGTGTCAAGCGAGTTTTATGTCACACTTTGAAAGAAGTTGCACCAAGGGAGCATACCCTGAATAGTTTTCTTATTGAAGCTGAGAACATCGTTAATTCTCGGCCACTAACGCATTTGCCCATCACCGCGGACCAGGAGCAGCCGATAACTCCTAATGATTTCATTCTGGGAGCCGCAAATGTAGCACACACTCCGATAGTAGACACCGACTTGGAAAAAACTTGTGTGTCACGCAAGCAGTGGCGTATCGCTCGTCAATTGAGGGATCATTTTTGGAACAGGTGGATTACTGAATATCTTCCTACATTGACTCGCCGAGTAAAATGGTGCCAACGAACGAAGCCAATGAGAGCAGGGGACTTGGTGTTCATATGCGACCCTAATGTTCCACGGCGAGAATGGTGCCGAGGGAAGGTAGAGCGAGTGTACCCTGGGCTTGATGGGGAGGTGCGACGAGCAGACATACGAACTTCCAGAGGTGTGAAACGACGCGCAGTCTCAAAACTTGCTGTTCTGGACGTTGATGGTGGTGAATCAGGTTGATTCACGGGGGCGGGGATGTTGTAGATTCAGGCCCACCCTAATATAATATTTAATTTCTATGTTTATTTTACAGTTGTATGTTTCCATTCCAATTTCTTTATATGCTCTTGAATTGTCTCGCATTCCATTTACATACATACATTTCCCGCTATACAGTTTCTGTTTCCTTGTTTGTGCGATTTACATGTTTGCCATTCTCCCTTCGCATAAACAGGTAGGCACAAACTACATATGTTAAGTTATCTACATGCTTGTTGTTTGTAAACTGCAGTGTGCAGTTCCCCTATTCTCCTGTGCTGATCTGTACGGTAAATGACAATATTTGTGCATATAAGTTCTGGCAAATCATATTCGAGCTTTGTCATCGATCAGCCAGCCAGGAAGGTGGAAGGACACACTGCGGTAAGTGAAATATATTATAATTCTTTGTAAGTGAATAACTTAAATGCTTGTGTATTTAGAAATAAACCATAAACCAAATATGCGTTAAATTCGCCCCACCTCATCGGTGACAGGTACTAATCATTAATAGCTCGAACTATAACGAGTAATTCTCATATATCAATTTTCTATTCACTTATGCAAGCAACAATTTCTCAAATAATAAAGAGGGAAGGAAAATTTAATACATTAAACAATTGAAATCAAGTATAGGTGCGATCGGGTTACCCTATATAGCGTTAGAAAGACTAGATTTCATACTAAAAAACAATTCTCAGACAATTTTTTCATTGCCTGGCTAAGTACTGTTCGAGCATGCATCAAAGATGGACAACAGCAAAGAGAAATCATTATTGAAATTTTATAGTCCAACTCTTGATAAAAGATACATTTTCTAATAAGGTTCAGTCGCATCAACATTTACTTAACCTACTGAAATCTATGACACTGTAGTCTTTGTTCACTTTTCTTTCTTTCTACATTCCAAAGTTCGCTCATACAACTTCCTTAAAAGCCTTCGATTAAAATCTAAACATACATCGCGAACCAAAATCAGCTACTTATCGAAATTCCTCATTTTAGTAGCATACATTTCACTCTGCTTTTACATAAAATAACTTCAATTATCAATATTTTTTTGTTTATTTATGAAGCCTTTTCTCGCTCTTTACCAACTGCGCTAAGAAAAACTCGACTGTGCTTCTCAATCGCTTTGACCACCTTCACCACTCCCAATGCAATAAAAGCGCTGTCTTATCATCTTTACGCACTTCATTAATTATATTAAATCGTACGAAAATTATGGTTCAGCAACACTTCACGATGCCGCACGGATCAACACCAGAACAGCTACGAAATCGAAGCGCCGCAAATGACTACAAGACAGTACCGTTAACCCAAATAATCAAGTGCCAGTGTAAACTCATATTACATTTCATAAATACACATTTCCATAACATTTTTTTTTCAGGCAGTTGTTTCGCCACCACCGTTTTGTCTTCCATATCCTTATACACTGGACTTCCCATGTCAACACTTCTTCCGACTGGCACGTAATTTGCGTTCCCGAACTTGCCTTGCTTTATGCCTCACTCATAAATAAAAACGGCATTTTTGGTTTGTCCTCTGTGTTCTTACCTCTATGCTGATAGTCCTGCTTGCTTCTGGTCGCTCTGATACACTGATTGTTTTTTTGTGTTAATATTCGTATGTTTGTGTACAATTTTTATTGTCTTTTATTCTCTCCCTGTTGCTTTACTTTTGTCACTACATTTCTTTATTTTGCTATGTTTTCTTTATTACTATATTGTCTTTGCTGGACTTGTTGTTCTTTCTTTATTGTTTTTGGGCGCACATCCGCTTTAATTTTATTTATCAACCTATATACATATGTATTTGTTTTTGTTTTGTTTATGCCCCACATTATTGACTATTCATGCGTTTCATTCGTGGCGCAATCTTTGTCACCCCAATGTGACCTCTTCCACTTCCCTTAGCCGACATTAATCGCATTCGCATCCTCGCTCGCTTTGCCAGCATCCTTAGTGGATTTTCGGCTTTTGACTTGCTCATTCATTGTTGCTTTCGTAAAAACATTTACCTTACATTCCATGAAAGCAGGAGTTTGTGGTCAACGTATCATGTCGCATCACATTTGGTTGCCTTTGAGTTTATCTTTATGTGTTAATTTTCGCCTCAATGCTCACAAGTGAGACATTGAAAGCCAGTTAAAGATTTTCGTATACAAATTAAACTGGGTTTTTTTTTTTGATTAAGTTTTCTTTGGTTTAATCTAAGTGTAGTAAATATACGAATTTCACAACCGAAAGAGAGCATTTGTTTATTAAACCCTGCTATAAAATTTAATTTTTACTCAAACTAAAAGTACTTTAAGTAATACGTCTTGTGTTAACCTTACTGCAGACAAAGAGCTTTATCGAGCAGGGTCAGTAGTCGCATGTAATTTATTCAGCAAAAAGGTTTTCAGTTTTTTGATAAATTACAAGACAGTTCTTTTCTATTCATCTTCATTAGTAATACAAATTGATAATGTTTACAACTAAGATTAGGTTAACAAATATGAAATAATTAGTATTATTGTTGTCGTTCTGTAATTAAAACATTAAAAAGCGTTGACTTCGGTTGCATCGAAAATAGAATACCCTTCACATAAAAGAAGTTTCTATATAAGAACTTGATTTTGATCAGTCAGTTTGTATGACAGCTATATGCTATAGTTCGATCTGAACAATTTGTTCACCGATTATATCGTTGCTTTGAATAATAAGTCATACGAAATTTCGTGAAGATATCTTGTTAAATGAAAAAGTTTTCTATACAATCACTTTATTCCGATCGTTCAGTTTGTATAGCAGCTATAAGCTATAGTGGTCCTATATGGGCGGTGAACAGCTTCAACATAAAAGTGTATGCTGTTGGTAGCTGGTATATGACTATATGGTTATATTGTGGTTAGAAATATTAATATACATATTTATATACTTTAAAATAGTGCTGGGAAAAACTCGCTCTTATTTATCATAAAAATTTTACCTTAGTCAGTAGGTTTTCTATTGCATATACATGTAGGATATATTGATATATAGGTATAGTAAAGATAAAAGTAGCCGCAGATGATGATCCCTCAAAGCCCTAGACATACTACCGTTATACATATATTCGTTCTATAATGCTGCTTCAATCGATAATCCGCCTACCTGATTCCCGTTATATAATATTTATAATACATATCTTTCTGAGTTATCATATCATCGGTAAGCTATAAACCAGTTTATCTGACAAAGTTAGGCAGTTCGAAGAATCTGTTAGGTGAAATCGTTTAGAGTATCTCTTACACGCTTAACACGGTTGCCACAAAAAATAATATTTCATTAGCATGGATATCTGTTCATAGAGGCATCAATGGCAATGAAGTTGTGGATAAAAAGAAGATGCGGCCTCACTGTGAGCCTCATACATGACTAGTTTCTGTGACCAAGGGTCTGTGACACTGTCTGGCAATTCACTTCGGTGTGAAAACATATCACAACCATTAACCAAAGAGCTTTACTAAGCCTTTTTGAATAAACTGGACTATGAACTGTTGTGATAATAGAACAGGACACAATAGAT
The DNA here is from genome assembly GCF_042242935.1 of Bactrocera oleae. Classification (NCBI taxonomy): domain Eukaryota; kingdom Metazoa; phylum Arthropoda; class Insecta; order Diptera; family Tephritidae; genus Bactrocera; species Bactrocera oleae. The sequence continues at coordinate 79,017,889 of NC_091537.1, forward strand.
CACAGGTCGCAGTGCATTACTCAGCTCTCGATTAATCTATCTATCTACGCGCATATATTGTTGATGCAATGGGTATTGTGTGCGGATAAGTGAGAGGCTCATCTGACTCACTATATAGATAATAAGTGCGTAGTGAACTTGGGAGAATATAAACATGAGCTTTTGAACTATGTTCAGGAATAATTTGACTTCAGAAGATGTTAACATGTCAACAGGGTAAATTGAGTTTGTAACAGCCAGAAGATAACGTCAAAGACCCCTCAAAGTACATATATAAATGATAAGCGTGAAGACAATTTATCCCTGTCTGGATGGGTATACTCTCTCAGTTCTTGAGAAAACGAACGAAAATTTTGTACACGTTCTCCATTTCTCTCTAAGAAACTGTTAGAACCGACCGATATCGTACCACTATAGAAAATAGATGCCATACAAATTGTTCTATCAAAATCAAGTCATTATATGGAACACTTTTTTGTTTTACAAGTTATTTTTACGAAATTTAACACCAGTTATTAATAATGGAGCCGGAATAAATTGTTCAGATAAGGCTACTAAAAAATATAGCTGCTATACAAACCGATCTATCAAAATAAAGTTCTTGTATGGAAACTTTTTTATTGTGAAGGATATTATAGCTTCGGTGCCACTAAAATGATTTTCAAAATTTAAAACTTCAAATAAAACATAGTTGGTTATAAAAAACAAAAGGCTTTATTTCGGAAAGAAAACAATTATCCGACAAAGAAAGAAGTGCAACGCAGTTGCGTATGCCTCAATGCACAGGTTAGCGCAGCGTTGCGACACAAATGTTGCCAGTTTGTTTGCACAACCGTTTGTTCGATTCAATACCCTCCAACACTTAATCAATCGAAGACAACTACACCTGCAAGAAACTGTTGACCCAAATGTTCACCAATACACTCACATTTATTATGTCAGTACTTACAGTCAAATGAACAGTAAAATGACTGTCAATGCTTACGATTTTTCCAAAATCAAATTCTGTATACGTCGAAAAAAGACAGCATACATTTCCATAGAAGTTTCGAGAAGTTGTGAAATACGATACACCAAAAGTGTTGCGTGCTCCTGTGCAATAACTCGTTTTGTGTTAAAAAAAATAAATAAATAACGAAGGAGTTTTCAAATATAATATACGTATATTATTATTAAGTTTCAAATAAAATTATATTTATAGTTAATTTTCATTTTTATTTAGACATTATTAAATATTTCGAAATATTAAAGAACTAGATAAACTAAACAGCAGAGCTTTTGAGAGGAGCAAGCATGGAATTAAGTGAAAATTTCTTTTCAGAATTAATTATTGAATTATATTTTTGTTGCACTACTTTTTTATATTTATGTACTTAATTGAAAGTTTCAAATTTATTAAAGAAATAAAAATTGTATTATATACTGCGCAAAAGAATTTTTCACTTGTCATAGATTTACAGTCATAACTGACAAATTGCAGCTTTGATAGCGTTTCAGTCATAACTGAAAGTTCTCAGCTATGATGGATAGGACCATAAAGCAATGACTCAGAAAAAGACATGAGAGTGAGCAGTATAGATATATAGTGAATCAATTCAGAATACCCATGTGTTAAAGAGAGATGCAAACTGACACACATGTGTTTGTTTACATTGACAGTCATTTTACTGTTCATTTAACTGTCAGTACTGACATAATAAATGTGAGTGTATTGGTGAACCCATCAAGTGTAGTTAACACAATATAGTAGTTATATTTTCGAAAAAATTACAAGTTCGATTTCGTTTTAGTTTTGGAGGGTGCCAATATTTCATTTGATTCATAAAGTGTTCTAAGCATTTCTAAAAATAGTATTCATATTCTGATAAGACCATTTTTATACAACTTTTACACAACTTCAGATAAGCGAGAGAAGATAGGTATAGTAATTAACCGGCCCACGAGCCGCGGTCGAGGGCTTTAAATATTGTAAGATTTAGCAATGTGTCTTATGTTTCACTTTCCAGTGCAACAACACTAACATGCTAACCTAAAATTAAGTAAATAAGAAGTAAATAAGTGTGTGAGTGTCAAAGGATATCATTATCAAATTGCACTTTCGCTATTTACTCTACTTCGAACGGCTGTACAACAATCTACGTAAGTCGCAAACCGAGCAATGCTGTAACCAGACTTTTCAACCCGACCTATAATACCAAACCCGCAACCCCCTCCCACTTAACAAAGCTGTCGTATCTTGTGCTAAAGTGCAACATTTAAGTGTTGTTTCAACAATCCCGTTAACTGATATGCGCTTTGCGGTTGGCATTAAGAGAAACCAACAATAAGAAACAATACACTTGCTAGCTGAGTAAAATGCTACGAGCAACGCGTGCAACGGACGAGCGCAGCGTATAAGGGGTAAGGAAAGTTTTTCCACTTAAATAAGTGTGCGGCAATTAAAACAAAAGTTCGGTAAGTTGCATTACTGCTACGCAGAATTATTCCCGGCTAATGTTGCTATTGTTGTTTTACTTCTTTATTGATGTTGTGGTTGTTGTTGTTACCACTGACGTACACTAGCTGCTGATGTTGGCAGTGAATAGTTAGATGGCGCTGGCATAGAAATTGCTTATGCAGCACAAAATTGAAAGCAACTTGAGACTTTAATTGACTAAATTAGGTCAGTACTTTGTTTGGGGCAAATTTGTTGCTGCTGATACATGCTGAGTTCTTTGCCAGCGGGAAGTTGGCTGTTGCATGAATATGACAAGGACGAGCAGTAGAAGTTGTTGCTACGCTGGTTGGTTGCATCGGGTTTGTATAAGTAGATACTGTAGGTAGGTATGTGTAAACGAGCGCCCGGCCTTCGAATGCAACTCTACTTATTGGGTGTTATAAACTTTGGTTGTTAAATGAGTGAAACGCTTTAGAAGAGGGCGATGGAAATTGTTATATTAGTCCACTAGGAAATTGTAATTGATCACGATGTAGTAAATATACTTAGGTCTAGCAGAAAGAAATCCATTATTATTCAATAGATGGCTTTTGTAATATATATCTCGTATTGTGTAAGTGTGAATGGCGTGGGAAAAAATACTTTCTAGACAGTTTTGAGATTGCAAGACTCAGTATTATTTAAGCATGCGTCAAAGATGGACACCAAAAAAAACAAACAATATTTTACAGCTTTTCAATGACAAAGGACGCCTCTTATAATCTGATACTGTAACAACCAAACATAAGCACCGACAGTCATGTAACCACTGTTTTGATTGGTCCATTTGGAACCATTTAAAAAGGTACGCATACAAAAGGAAGCTCGATGTATGGGCGCAACGTGAGTTAAAAAAAAGACATAAACCGAATTCACGAATTTCCATCTTGAAATTGCTGCTGTATCGCAAGGTTAGTGGTGAGGAAAAGGGGGTCGCTTACGAAAACGTCAAGCAAAACTGTTATGGTCTAATCTCGGCGTTTGCAATGGCCAAAGCAGGATTGACGGATGTTTAGTGGGATTGGCAGGGAATCGACTCTATCAGTTCTCCTGTAACCAAACTCTTAACTCGGACTTGTAGCGTCAACAATTGTACCGTATGAAAGATTCAACCGTCTAGAAGCCTCCAGCTTTAGCCAATAGGAGGGGAAATGAGCTGCATAAGAACTTATAACGATAGTGACTCGCCAGAAGCTGCCGGAGCTTCACTTTATATTCCGGATCTGGCACAAAGTGATTACTACATCTTCCTGTTTAAAACGAATAACTTTGGTGGTGAAAAATTCCTCTGAAAAGAAGAAGGGGGTTGCGAATAGGGACGAGGGCGTTTCTATGAGAGCCGCAATATGATATTACCCTCAAAATGGCAACAAGTTATCGAACGAAGTTGTGAAGATGTCACCTAAATAGAATTGTTACATTATGTTAGTTATACTTATGATTCCGAGACGGTTCATATATATTTAACGGCAGAAACAGAGACAGAAAGAGGGACAGAGACAGAAACCGAGACAGGGGCAAAGACAGAGACAGAGACAGAGACAGAGACAGAGACAGAGACAGTGACTGATACCTAGACAGAGATATATTATTTACCTATTGTATATAAATGACTTCGTATGCCGATAGTGCGCTCAAAGCTAGTCAAGGAATGTACGATCTCATTAGAAATAGCATCAAGCTACTTCGGCTTTAGACTTGTTTATGTGCATGGTCACAGCGGAAACAGTAAGAAGTGCAAGGTCTTACCCAATTCACATAATACTGGGAACAAGTAGGTGTTTCCCTGTCCTCCTGTGAACGGATATCGCGCGAGCTTAGCAAGCGTTGGTTTGCAAACAGCGAATGTGAGGTTGCGAAATTATTCAGGCCCTGAGTGAAACGTAAGAGATCTATTGAATTGCTTGACCTTAGAATAGTTCGCTTCTGGGACAAGGACAAGGGGAAAACATATAGACACCGTATTTTCCACTGCCCAGCTTTTACTAGACTAAGGTTGAAACATCTCGTTTGCCGCACCTCAAAGCGCTTTTTCGAATTACAAGGGTGCTGTTGAATCAAAAAAGAAGTTGGTGGCTGCACAAAGGACTGGCTTTCTCAGTTGTACTCGTACAAGTGGCATCCTTTATGATGCCTATCACAATGATCGGCTATTTTATCTAACCTTATGTAACTTAACTTCGTACGTAACTTCATATTGAGAGCTTTTTCGTAGTGAACATTTTCGAAGTTTGCAACAACTACACGTAAATTAGTTGTTATTATCTTAAAAACTGATTTCAGTCTGAAATTTCGGATGCGTCTTTTTCTACACAAGAATAAGAAGTAGAGGATTGAATGATAGAAATCTCTGCTGGGTAGTGAGTTAACGTTGCAACAGCTATAAATTAGTGTTCGCTTATATGTAAATATATATCTGCTTATTTGCCCTCCGCGGGGTTCTACTCGATACGACCGAAGTGTATCTAACGCTCTTACCATTACACATACCTCTTTCGTATAATTTTCTGCTGCTTTTCCTATGTTACAAGACACTTCTAGTCTGCATCAGGCGCATAAGTGGCACAGTGAAAGGTTGTAAATTCACTTTGAAATGCAACTTTGGTGCTTTCGCACAATCACACACCCATACACACACATATATAAATTGCTTGTAAGTACAGCGTTGCTTTCTTGAATTTAGCCTCAGCATATTGCTGTTGTTTATTATTTGTTGTTTGTATTGCAAATTATTGACTTTCAATTTTCGCGTAAAGTTTGCAGCAAGTCACTATAATAATTATAACTGTTGCCATATTCTCAACTCCCCTTCAATTAGTAATTTGCGCAAAGCAAAGGCGACTGGTTCAATTGAATTTTCTCTGTGTGTTTATTTGTTGGTGCTGTTGTTGTGATAACTAAACGAGTAAATAAAACTAAAGTTGATGTAATCAATAATTTAGCAGCATTGCACGCAAAATAGCCATAAATTTGGATTTCAAATATGTTTGTGTTTGTATGCTTTTGCCACTGATCTCCTTCCCACTATGTAAAGTTGTTGTTCCTTTACTATTTTTCGCTCTTTTCTTTGTTTATTTTTTTCGCATTTATATTTCTACTCACGTCTTTTCTTAATCCCATTAATTTGTTGCGCATACAACAAGTTCTCTAATTGGTTACTCGTTGTGGCAGGTACTCGTAACTGAATTGTTGCGCATGCGCGACCAACTTGCCAACTTGGCGCGCCATGGCAGCGCTTTGTTGAGTATGTAGGTGTACACCTGTTAGCGTGTGTACGGACGCTGGTGAATGGCTTGCAATTATGTGAGTGCACTCAGTCATTAAAATGATCAAGTGGGAAGGAAAGTTTTTTAACTGTGCTGTTGTGGTAGCCTGAGAAGTAATAGGTCGGTAGTTAAAGCTGAAGACGAGTGTCTAAAAAATTCAGAAAAATGTACTAGTATATTGTATAAAAAACAAGTATAATACACTTTTCAAATGCATAAAATACCTCATAAGAACTTGATTTTGGTCGGTCAGTTTATATGGCAGCTATATGCTATAGTGATCCGATTTGAACAATTTCCTCGGAGTTTGTACCATTTCTTTAGACAATAACCCATACCAAATTTCTTGCAAATATATCGGTCAGCAATAATTGACATAAAAAAAATCCATGCTGAAAGGCTTACGAACAGAATGCCTTAAGGAAGAGCTTTTGGAGGCTGGAGCTGGTACTAATTGTTGAACTGTAAGCTGTATAACTTTTGTAAAAAACATGAGATCTCATATCCCCATTTTAAAGGTGCATCAAGTTTTTTATAAATCCATATTATTTAATGTTATGGCAAAACATTTAGAATTATTATAAAGATAAGGCTTTGCTATTATATTTTAAAAATGGTTTTGAACAACTAAATTCCAGCCGAGAGACTCAGTTTTTGATCATTTTTGCAGCAATTGTCCTCGTAAAGAAGAGACTTTAAATAACCTCACAAAACATAGAACAGCGACGTTAAATCGCACGACCCACGTGAGATAATGCACTCACCAAAAGCTTCCTTCAAAAAATTTAATGCTTTGATGGGTGCATGGCATGTAGCGTCGTCGCGTTGTAAGCAAATATCGTCCAAAACAATATCCTCGAATTCAGGCACGAAAAAGTCATCCATTCACCGTTGACTCTAATATTATGACAAACTTAATTTTTAAAGAAATATGGAGCGATGATTTGCTCTGCCCTTAGAAAACACCAACCAGTGAACTTTTGAGGATGTAGCAGCGTCTCAGTAATAGTTTGTGGATTATGATCGCTCCAAATGCAACAATCTTGTTTATTAACGTAGCCATTCAACCAAAAGTGAGCTACATCGCTGAAAAAAAAATATCTTGGCAAAATCCGGAATGGATGGCCATTTAGTTTTGTACGCATTCACTCAACGTGCGATGCGCTCTATAGTCGTTTGGCTTAAATTCTTGCACGAGTTGCATTTTGTAACCTCGCAAACCAGGATTCTTCCACAAAACCATACATAAAGTGAACGGGCACAGCTCCGATTGTTGCGCGCATTGGCAGATGAACTTCTTCGGGTATTCATCGGGTCTTCTTCGATACTCTGCTTCACAGCAGCAGTAGCGTCTTTGCTGTATGGCGTGTCTGAGAATGTGCATTATCTACTAGAGTAAAAGTGGTTACTTAATAAGGAAGCAAGATCTTTTATAAAAGTTTCATCTTGATTTTGATCGGTCAGCTTGGATGGCAACTCCTACTATATATATATATATATATATACGGAAGGACAGACAGATAAACAAGGCTAAATCGGCTCATCCCGCTGATCATTTCTATACTGTATTTATTTTATAAGGTCTCCAACGTTTCTTTCTGTGTGGTACAACTTGAACGTTATGAATCCGACCTATTATCTCATTTTTACCGATATAACCTCAAAAATTATTTATGAAAGTATAAATTTTCCGAATTTATTATCGCTCAGCTTCCTGTTTCGAAGCCTACAACCGCCGTCCTTTCGTTCCAATCAAATGAAATTATTGCATTACGAATTCGCTGCTATTTCTGATACAACGCCCCGAAATAAAAAAAAATTTATTGATGCCAAAGCACTCATTCACCAACTCAGCATTCACTCATTCAAGCGCACAACCATTACTGTCAACGAAGCATAAAGATGCGCGCTGCAACTGTGCAACACACACACACCCATATAAATGCACCACGAGTATTTATAATTGCAACGTATATCTGTGGCACGATCAAAACACACAATTTTTTTTCGCAATCAAGCGTTTTTCGCGCTTTAATCAAAAGCAGCTGCGGTTAAAGAAAAACTTTATAAAATCAGAAAATATAAATATACTTTTTACTTTCATCTTTTGGCAGTAGGAGCATTAATGATTCATATGAGCCAACACATACACATTCGAGTATGTGTTGGTACACATAAAAATAATTGCAAACCTGCGCTGCATTGCCGCGTCATCACACAACAACAGTGCCAACCGCAAGCTGGCAATCCAACAAGCCGAGACATCATGTGACAACAAAAACAACTGCTGCTGCCTGCAGCATCCAGCAACACAAGCCATCAGCAACATCCCGTCATCGTCAAGTGGAACGATCAACAGCACGATCGGCGCGTGCAATCATCGGCAACGATCGCGATTCGCCGGTTTTGTTTTTGTTGCGCCAGTATATTTGTTGTTGCCGTTACAGTGAACTGGCGCGTTAATTTGCGCGCGCGAAGGCGTTTACCAATTTAAATTGATTTGAACGAGGAAACGTGCACGAATGCGCGCGCACGTTCGTACACATTCGCACTGGCTCACGTATGTTTACACATACTTTTCGCATCGACTGTATTTGCAGGCGCTTGCGAAGTAGAAAACAATAATGTAGGAAGAAAATTAAAAATTATATAAACAATCAGAAATGGCCGTTAAAAGTTTTGAGATCATAAACGTTGATAATCAAAGATAAACTAAGTGGGCGTGGCCGAGTCGATTGCTCGGTAGGATTTAATGATAATAATTTTTGGGTGCAGGCAGACCTACCTGTTTGGTTGGCTAACTTTAATACAAGCTATACGCATACGCGCAATTCCATACACTCAACGGTTGAGGCTTCTTTTATTATTAATGTTAACTGACAACTCGTAATTTTTATAATAATCTCTGTCGTGTGAGCTATGGAAAGCCAACAAATAGCTTCGCAATGCGATTACAGTGATAAAGTGAAAACAATTAAAGAAATAAGTATTATATGTTAAATCATCTCAGATGATATTTAAAAAGTATGTCTCTCGGTAAAGAAATCAGATTAAACCACTTTGTATGTGGCCTGGCGTTTTCGTGATCGAGCACAATTCCTATTGACCAAAGCTGGCCGTTTCTGAGTCGATTGCTTTCTTTAGACGATACAATTATTGACAGTACAGGTTCGAGTTAGTAGTTTCCCGTAAAGAAGCAGCTCATAGTAAATAATTCCCTGATAATCCCACCAAACATATCACAGGTCGTATCTGTGCTGGCTAGTTTTTTCATAAGTCTTCTGTCGCTATTATAACTGCAAAGACATCATTACACGTGGAAACTTTATAAAGGCAAATATTTACATAGTTCAGTGACTACTAAAAAAAGTATTCAATGAGTACTATCTTATGATAGCAGGAAAAGGATAAGGTCTTAAGTAATGCCTAACCTTACAATCAACAGCATCGTATGCAACTATCTGTAGCGGTCGCAAGATTCTTCTAGTCCAAAGTCACTAGAGAACCAGAGAGTTTTTTGCGCTCAGCAGCATTAGGCTTTCCCTAATTGTTGGTGTTATAACAGACCACTGTCTTATTAGTATCCACGCGGTGAAGTAAAGAATTGCTACTAAATGCCATTTGCAGAAACCGCTTAAAATAAGACGTGATAAAAATATCTTAAAGCTTCCTTACTGATTGTCCGCCATTTGCGAGATCACGGCTACAACTCCTTGGACATTTAGCCGGTCAGGCGGACTTTTGTGCGCACATTTTTAATGGGTATAAGACGCTTTGTCGATATTTAAAATCGAATTACTGGATTTGGTTTTTTGACTTAATAAAGGACGCATTCTAATCTATCCAATTGTGATCCTCACTTGGGATCAGCCATATAACCTGACCTAGCTTAAACTCACTCACATTAATATCTGGGGCTATCAAACGTGTAATGTTCATTCGGAACTATGTAAGACTTTTCCTAGACCTATTTAGCACTTATAGGTCCGATTAAGAACGAGCAGTTGATGTTCAATTTTGTTGCGCAAGCTTGTTGAAATATTCTAAACTTGCGGTTTACAAGCTGTCAAAGTGATTTTATTTACTTTGGCAGTAACGTGATCATAACAAGGAGCCTAAATGTGCCATATAATCAACGTAAGACATTGTGTCATCTTTAAAAACAGATTTTTATTTCGGCAATTTGCTAAAATATTATAGCCCATGGATCGCCATTACTTGCCACACAGATCTTTAGATATCAAAATAAATCTCATCAAGCCTGATTTCATTTAAGAGCATTCGAAAATAATTCCATATAATTTAGGGCTGCAATCGAATTTTGCTATATAAACGATTTTGTGCACAAAACCCAACAATCGCGATTTTTTAAGCTTGCAAGATTACATATAGAACAAAGTTAAAGTGTGTTTACTATTTTAATTATATTTATTTATTCGTATATGAAATATTTCAATAATTTTTTCTACACTTGTTGAACTGAACTGCTGTAATTAATGCAGGCCTGAGAGTATATGAGACGAGTTGCTTGCACACAGGAAGTGCTGTGGCATTCTAGTCAATACTTTCAAATAGTGGCATGCCACAAACACCAAACAAACGCCATACATCAAAGTAATTGCCGCAACGACCGCGAAATCAAAGAGGCGACGAATGTGTTTATGATGCAACATTCAACATGCAACCAACGCAACAGCACTTCCCTCAACTTTTTCCCAATAAAATATATATAATTTCATAAAAATATTTCTATATGCTGGTCATTCACGCTTGCAGCGTTTGAATGCAGCCAGTCACCTGGCTATCAAGGCGCTGCGTTACCGCCTCTTTTGACGATTTATTAAATGATTCGAGGGAAAAACTTAAATACAGTTTCCACCCTTTTGCCACCTGTCGCTGCTCTATCATAGTGCCATCACTTGTGCCCCGCTTTATACGCTGTGCGCTGGTAATTTAACGAATTTTAAGTTCTCACGACGCCGGCAATGCCATCGAGTTGAATTCCATTTAGCTGGGTTGAGACGCTAAATGTGGTATTTTCTTCGTGCGCTGCAAACTTGGTCTTCGTGGCACATTTGGCACACGTTACTCTCTAAGTACGAGTGTTTTCTTGTTTTATTTGCTGCAGCCTGAGTAATTGGCTGCTTTGATCTCTGACTGATGCGACTCTTGTTGTGCTATGTTGCATGTTGCAGAAGAATTTTATATGTATTTTATACATCTGAAAAATTTACGGTTTCTTCGCGTTGCATGCTGCATGTTGAGTGTAGCAGCGTTGCAACTTTGAAGTGTGCAATTAATTAAGAAAGTAGGTGGAGTGTTGTAAAATGAATAAGAAATATTGTTTTATTTTATTTGTGACTGAATATTTTTAGAAGATACTATAAATTTTTAGCTTTGGATTAGTAAGGCAGAAATGTCTTATTCTTTATAAGTTATGAGAGTTCTCTCAACTATAACTTTTCCATGGTGAGCTCCATTGATCCAATATAAACTCCTCATTCATACTTATACGCAGTTATAGGTATCCAAAAATTGAAAAATTGTGGCAACTGGGCAAAAAATGAGTTTTTCTTTTACCATAGCAGCGACAAGGACCAAACAGATTGACGGCGTATTATTGTAATGAAAAATTCATGAATTTTCTGCTCACAAATCCGGTCGTTCACCACGAATTGCTTCACGTACACTACACGGCCAAGTAGTGTAGCCAAGGGTATAGACCGTTTGACCCTGTGGAATGAATTCAAGCTGAACTACACCACGGTAATCAAAGAAGTCGATGAGCATCACATTGACTTTTGATCGACTTTGACGTGGTTTTTCAATTTTTTCTCATTTTTAGACCACCATTCTCTAGATTGTGAGAAAATTTCGAATTATTTTTATAAATCCAGCTCATGTCACCAGTAACTATGCGCTTGATGATTACAGGGTCCTCAGCAACGTTATCAAGCATCCTTTTTGTGACCTCTATTCGACGATGTTTTTGCAAAAATCAACGTCTTTGGTACAAGTCTAATATTGACAAACATTCAAAACAACAAAAATAATGCATTGAGTCGATCCATAAGAGGTGTTCTTCCTTTTCTATCTTTGTGATGCCAACACGTCCATTTTCAAATACTGTTTCTTTAATTTTTTCGATGTTATCGCTGTTAACGGAGGTGAATAGATGAGTCGTATAAGTTAAGTTTTGGATGATTTCACGACCTTCCAAATCTTAAAGACATGCTGCTCCTTCTACCCTACACAGCCTTTGGGGTAGCGATAGCGACAAAAACCTACGCTGTTATTTGATGTGTTAAAAGTACATATTATTGAACGGCTTTTCGCATATTCATCATATGTGCATATATTTGAAAATATTCTCCAAAAATTTTAAGTTCATAGTTTCGAAGATAAGGCCTCAAAATTTTCACTGCAATTTTCTCGAAACACTGTTTTCAAAGTCGGTAATGAATATATCTTCGAAACGGCTGTATCGATCGGCTTGAAGTTTTCCCACGATCGCTTTAGACATATTTGTCAAGAAATTCTCATTTTTTTGCGCTATTCTGAAATTTAATATTTTTCTCAAAAAATACTTTTTTTCGGGAAGCCACTATTTTGCCAAAAATCAAAGTTTTGACAAGTTCTTCGAACATTACCTGTGTTCATTTATTATAATATTAATATTTTTTTTTGGCGCTAGTGTTTTGGATTTTGATAACGCCAGACACTTTTTTCGGAGTTCCGTTCCATTGTCCATCCATGAAGCAGCATCTTACATGTGTATTCAACTCTACAAGGCATTCGTTGGATTGGCATATAAAAAGAGAAGAAGAAGTGCGCTTAGCTACATCTTTGTCGCCGTAAAGCTCAAACAGTTCAAGGTTTCATCTTTTTCGTTGACTCAAAGACCTTGCAGACTAAAAATCTTGCAATGAACAGTTCTCTCGAATGTTCTGAGTGCATTCTCATCTCGGTTCGTCATGCCATATCATCTATGTTTCTATTCAGTATAATAGGACAGCAAGGAAAAGAAACTTATAGAGCGAGTTTTTTGTTCATCGAGGTACCCAAAGTAGCACCTTTTAGCTAGAGTTATTCTGCGTCTAATCTTCAGGCTTAGATTGTTGTTGGAATTTATGCTGGTCACGAGATAGACAAAGTCTTTCGCTTTTTCAAATCTTATCCTCGTTCACCCCAAGACCAATCACTTTCGCTCCTTTTTTAGGCTGGAAAAAGCTACGCTGACAGCATTGTTCTTAAGGTCTACGATGTTAATATCATCATCAGCAGCATTATACTTTTAGAGTATACGCTAGCACTGCGGCACTAATATTAGATTTAATATTAGAGTGTCTGAGTGTTCCCAAAAATTTGCTACTTTCTCCATTCACTTTTCTCGCACTATTTTCATTATTGCTTTTGCTTTTCATTTTTGTGCACTTTTGTGAAAAAAAATTAACCTTGTTAAATCGAAAAACATACTCATTAAATATTTATTAACTTATTTTAATTTGAAACAAACAATTTCCATTTATTATGCCACCTACCTCCCCGTAGTGCGCTGCTTCAATAACCTTGCTCTGACTTGCTGATGAAATTTATATTGCCCCCAAGTATTAACTGCTACTTTTAAATAGTCACTCTTAATTTCCAACTATTTCATTTAAATTTTTAATATTTCAATTCCCTTAAGGTGTAGTTACGTACTTGCTGCCACTTGCACATACACATGCATGCGCACTTACGTACACACACACAGCACACACATAAAATAAGTATTATTTCAACAAATGCGCTCATGTGCAAATGATTTTACACAAACTTGAGCTCACGCCTTGCGCCTGATATTATGCTACGTTTGCGCTTTACCACTGAAATGGCATATAATTTGCACTGTTTAACTCCGCCACCGCACACCCCCTGGGCACTCTAATTAAAGGTAGAATAAAGTTGATTTTCGCTGCGACGTCGAGCTGAGCTGAGCTGAGTAAGCGGGTTCAGCGCTACTGCTTCTGGGTAATTTTTGCTGAGCAACTGTAAATGACCTTAAAGTTTGCAAGAGCGCGACCACACACACACACACACACTTGTATATATATACATATATTTTTATGAAAGTAACACTTGTAGTGGTATGTGTGTGTGAAAGCGAAAAGCTCTCATTTAATGTGAAAAAGTAAACAGTGAGATTGTGAAATTGAAAGAAATTGTAAAAAGTAGTGGCAGCTGTAGGGGAGTGGGTGCGTTTTACTTTCAACATTTAAGGTTGAAGTGGTGAATTTTATGCATCGCTGCGCTTTACATACCTATAGACAATCAAACTGGTTATTATGAACTTTTTCATATAGCGACCTTTTGTAGGGGTGGAAAATTAGAGGCATAAACTTCCAATCAAATCATTTGACTTATTAAGTATTTTTCGCAAGAATATTTATTGTTTGCCTTTAATCGTGATTGTGCCAATCCATTTTCCCGAAGCAGGTATGCTATACACTGGAGATTTTTCCACGAATTTATCATTAATTTCATTCGCAATTTTGTCAAGAACCTCTTGGTAGAAATTGCTTTTCCTGTTGAAGATAGTTAATGTCAAGATGTAAAAAAAATTTTTAATGCACGAGACCTTTGCTTTGACGGAGCTTTTGAGTTGTATTGTTGCCTGCAATGTCTTCCAGCGCAATCTACACGCCATCCGCAAGAAAACAATTTTTTTACGAAATAGTCTTTAAGGATCATCAATCTTTAAGGACATATCCACGTAAGAAGTTAAAAAAATCGAACTTTGGTGCCTATATATCACATGTAACTATATATTACGGGTACAAATTTATATTTGAAAACATTCTACGGAAATTTTAAGTTGCTCCGTCAAACAGTTTTGCGGATATGAACGTATTTGTAAACATTTTTTAACTCAAAGTAATCGGTTCCCAAATTTTTAAACACGTTTTTCCCGAAACGCTATTTTTAGAATGGTAAAGAAAATTTCTCCGAAACGGCTGAACCGATCGACTTGACATTTTCACACGACTTTCTCAAATATATTTGACACGAAATTTTTGAAGGCATAAGGTTCTTGATAATCATTTCAATTTTTAAAAACACTCTGTAATGTAAATTATTCACACAAAAAAAACTTTTTAAGAGTCGCCATTTTGATGAAAATCTTAATTCTAAACAGGCCTTTGTCATTGCCTGTATTCATCTAGTATTACAATAATATTTCTTTTTAATTTTAAGATTTCAAATAAATTCAAACAGAAACATCTTCCTCACGCTAAACACCTTTTTCGGTGGTCTTCCTAGTGATCGGCTACGCGATCAACGAAATCCAAAATAAATCACTCATTATAAAAGTACATTTAATTTTGTAAACGCTTAAGATTTTTATTTATTTAGTAAATAAAATTACTCTTCGAAAATATTTCAAAAAAAAAAACGCAATTTTTCTGACTGACAATTGTATATGTAATACCGCCTTAAACGAGAAAACCAACGTTGGAGAAAGTTTTGAGGAATCCTGTATTCTTTTATACTCTGAACAAAATATACAAAGTTTTGTTGTTTTCTAACACCCAAAAAGAAACGTCAGTAACCTCATAAAGTGTATATAGGTATAAATGATCACCGTGACGAACTGAGTCGATTTGTCTGTCCGTCCGTCTGTCCATCCGTCTGTATATGCGCAAACTAACCACTTAGTTTTTGAGATAGTTGTCTGAACTTTTGCACACTTCCCCTTCTCACGAAGAGGCTTCACATTTGTCGGAACAGCCGATATGATAGGCGTCATTCAAACTGACCGATCAGAATAAAGACCTTTTTATACCCTTTCATGCTACAAAAATGCACCTGTTATGGGTATTAGGCTACTAAAATACTGCTCTTGGAATAAAGTATCTGAAGTGATTGGTAACGATATGGGTACATTTAAACAAGCTGATAAAAAAATAGGGAGAAAGATGTATGATGCCGGCAAGACAGCTCGTCGGCTTGAATTGGAAATCCTAATACAAACAAGAGAAAGCGTTAACTTTGACTGCGCCGTACTATATTACCCTTCACAGGTGCATTTTTTACAACGTAAAAAGATATAAAAATATATTTGTCCTGATTTTATCGGTCAGTTTAAATGGCAGCTACATGTTGTAGTGGCCCGATCTGGACAATAACCTTATCGTATCGTATAAAAAAATTTCCATACAAGGACTTGAGTTTGATCGGTCAGTTTGTGTGGCAGCTATATGCTACAGTTGGCCAATATCAGCGGTTCCAACAAATGAGCATATTCTCAGGGAGGGCAGGGTGTGTTCAGGACGATATCTAAAAAACTTAGGAACTAGTTCGCGTATATGCAGACAGACATTAGAACATGCCTAAATCGACTCAACTCGTCACGCTGGTCATTTATATATACTATTATATATACTTAATAGGGTCTCCCACGTTTCATTTTGGGTATTACAAACATCGTGTCGGGGTATAAAAAGAGCATGACCGAAATTCTAACTATGCACCGTTGCTGCATCACAATAAAATCGACACATTTTTGAAATGGATGGTTACTGATGTTGAATTGTAGTCCACTTAAGACAGCGTCAAACGTATAAGTTCGGGGTCGAATTGCGGTGAGTTGATGGCCAAGCTAGGATTGATGACAAAGAATGTTTTGCCATGTGTTTGATAAGATCGGCAGAGAATAATCTACTACGAGCTGCTCTATATATAGTCAAACTCTTAATTCGGGCCCTGTACTGTCAACAATTGGACCGTCTGAAAAACGCAATCGCTCAGAAGCGACCAGCTTTGAGCAGTGGTTGAGGAATTGTGTTCCAACAGGATAACGCCAGGCCAAACACAGTGATAATAGCTCGTCAGAAGCTCCGGGAACTTCGGTGGAAGGTTTTCATTAATCTACCTCACCTCAGGTACTAAAAAATATTGATCTCATAAAAAATTAAGTCTATATAAGGCGTGTAAGCCCGGAATTATATTTCGATCGTTATAGTAGTGGGCCTTTCGTTCTGAATCCAGCAGATCATATTATTTAAATTGCTAAACACAAAAACAATTTTCTCTGGGCATTTGACAAATTCTCTTGCTAATTTAATTAAAATTTTTAATAATACATAAATAAACTCACATTTAAAATATCTAAAATATTTTATTTAATTTCTTTGGCTGTATTTAAATTAATTCAAATTTTTGTTAGATTAGTGAAATGCCTTGAACTTCATTTAATTTAGTCGAATGTTTAATTGCATTTGTCTAGCAATTACTTACACTTTATTGCGGATTTGCACAAATTCTATATTTTATAAACAAAACACATTTCATTTTTCCCAACATAGCATTTACTGT
Organism: Bactrocera oleae; assembly: GCF_042242935.1. Taxonomy (NCBI): domain Eukaryota; kingdom Metazoa; phylum Arthropoda; class Insecta; order Diptera; family Tephritidae; genus Bactrocera; species Bactrocera oleae. The sequence continues at coordinate 79,034,986 of NC_091537.1, forward strand.
TACGTGTTTATTCCATTTGCAATATATATATTAAGTATGCATGTCAATAATAAGCAAAAATCAACTGCATGCACCAGTGCACATGCTTGGTCGCCTTAAGGTAGGCAACATCAATAATAAATTCAAGAAAATTTATAATTAAAATGCGTTTACTTGAAAATTACCAACACTCGCTTAATTCATTACCAATCAAATTTTAATTATAAATTGATATTTGCTCTAACTTTTACTTAAATGTTAAATAAGTCTGCATTTCATTTGCAAATGTATTGTTTATTTGCTAATTTATACAGCTGCAAGGCGTGAAAGATTTCCGAAAATAATAGAATATATACCATATATTACAGTTAATTTATTTATATGCTCAAAACTGTAAATAAATTTTTTGTAAGTAATGGAATATGCGAAGGTTAATAATTTTGTGTGACTTTATATTATACTTACATAACTTAAAATATTTTATTATTGGTTAGTAGGAATTTGTTACTCAATAGAGCATCAGTAATTATTTTACAACTGCTGAGTAACTGTGACGGTGCTTTTAAATACTAGAATTTAGTTTGCCGAAAGGTCAAAAATTTATCTTTTTATTCTTTTTTGTTTAGATTAAAACGAATAATATGGCAAGTAATACAATAGGAAGAATATTGTAGTTATTTCATTAACTCAAATTATATTGACGGAAGGCATGATTATAGTGCTATTTGTCTAAATATTTGTGAAAAAGTAATCAGACGTCTTTGAACAATTCTGACCGTTGACAATGTCATTTATAGTGTCATATGAATTCGTTTTTATAAAACAAAAAAGTTTACACTGTGTTTAAAGCTTATCGAGAAGTGCATACTAATGGTATTTATTATAATTTTATTTGGTTATTGGAACACCGCAAACTTTAAACGAGGTTTGCTCGAAACCATGTTTTTCAAATTCGCGTAAGGGTTTGCGGAAAAAGTAGTTAACCGATCTTTTTCAACCAAATTTTATTTTAAAGGACATAAAGGAACTACTTACATTAAGAAACAAATTTTATACCTCTTAAGGTGCGAATAACCGAAATTGTTTGACAAAAAAGATTAATATTCGAATTTTTTGTAGAACATAAACTATCTAGCATAAAAACACTCACGACTGAAATAATGTTAAATATTATAATTTTGGATACAAAATTGCGGTAAGAATATTACGAATTTAATAATTCCGAATTCAGCGGCGACACGACTTGCGGAAAACACCTAAAATCAATTAATATACTTGTACTACTATTCATAAGGTAAAAACTGTTTTTTGATCAAAAAATCACCAATCTTTAAATATTGCTCAAGAACGCAAGAGCAACGTTTACAACTTATTCAATTTTATTATCCAAATAATCGTTCTCTAATTGCAACTCTTCGTGCACTTTTGCCATTTTATGGTTGTAAGTCGTCGATTTGTTTGTAAGACAAAGAACCGCTCGAAGCAATGAAAATATTGCTGTCGGTAAGGCAAGTGTTGCTGAAGACCGCAATGTCCCTATTCCAAAACGTTCTAAAGGATAGGGGCTGTCTCAAACCACAACCTGACGGATTTTGAGAAAGGATTTGGGCTTGCATCCTCATAAAATTGTTCTCACTCAAGAACTAAAGCCATTGGACTACCGTAAATACCGTGAATTTGCTGATTTTATCTTGGAATAACTTGAAAACGATAACGATTTTTTTAAGAAAATCATCTTCTCCGATGAGGCTCACTTTCATCTGAGTGGTGCGGTAAATAAACAAAACTGCCGATTCTGGTGCGAAGAAAATCCACAAATTATTTATTAGCAACCATTACATTCACCTAAATTGACAGTTTGGTGTGGTTTTTGGTCTGGAGGAATCAACGGCCCGTATTTTTTTCGAAATGAAGCTGGTGGCACCGTTACTGTCAATGGAGAGCGGTATAAATCGATGATAAATAACTTTTTATGGCCGCAATTGAAAAAAGTTGATCTTGACAACATCTAGTTTCAATAAGACGGGTCTACGTGCCATACAGCACGTGTAAAAACCGAATTATTGTGAAAAAAGTTTGGAGATGCAATATGTTGCAATGAATGGCAAATTCTTGTGACATTTTTTGAAGTCATAAATCGCGAAAGGTCATTTTTTGCCTCTACGGTCGAAGCGCTGATTAATTTACCAACATTTTTTAATCAGCGTGTGTTTTGATTGACGAACTAGCAGCAGTTTAACCGCATGTAAGTGTGTTTCTTTTCGCTTATGACAGTTACTTGTTCGATTCGTTAAATTTTGAAGACTTAGGGACTGCTAGACAAACGAATGAACTCCAGCGTAGTTTTCGGACCGTTAAGGAAACATATATACACTAGAGATTAAGGAACACTCTACATAGTAGACTACATCGATGGACGTACTCGAAAAACCACGAAGACTGTGCTATTGATGGCGACTATTTTGTTAGGCTTACAGGGTTTGCTCTACATCGAACAACTCATAAAGAACAAAACAATCATAGGACTTTACTTGTATAAAGGACCAATTACATTTGGTAAAGAGAAAAGTGCTCTTACACCAAGGCTTCAGAGGTGTTATTAAAAGTTTGAGCATCGCTTTTTGTTGTCAAAATCCATATGGAAACTTCGAAATAATATACAAGTATAAGCAAGTTTAAATCTACTTACAGATATAAATTCCTAAGAAAAAGTCACATAAAAATCTGAAACCTGAAATGTAAATGTATTTATTTTATTGTTTACAATTTATAAATCGCTAAATTGCAAAAAATCATGAGATGGTGGTCGAAACGGTAATCGAAATCAGATCCTGCGTAGTGATTTTTCGTTCGTGTTGCCTATCATGGACTATTATTAACCTTGGAAAGATGCCAACATTTAAGACCACCAAAACATCTACTGGGTGGCGGAGTCATCGAAATTATTATTACTGTTATATTTTTGCTTTTGAGTTTCAAACCATAAGTGCATTTCACACAATACCTTCTTTGCGTAGAACACTAAAGCCATAAGGCAATTATGGTTGAATTGCCCAATTTTTCTTTCAACTCAGCCAAAATAAAGTAAAGTATTTCCTGAAAATTTCTGAAATGCCTAGCTTTCTTTCTTTTGCAACTGAAGGCAATTAACAACAGATTTCCAAAAGATTGCAAATATGAACAAGTAAGTAAAATGATTTTCAATTTTGCAGACCAAAGAAAAGTAAAACAAGCATAAACGAAATATTTCAAGTATACTTGTACAAAATAACAATAGGCCAAAAATTACTGGAGCCACAAATGTTGCAGCGCCCACATTATTATTTGGATAAAGTACGGCAGCAGCACAATGCAGCAGTCGTAGAGGGGTGAGCAATGGAGGATGTTTAATTTTCAAAAGACATTGCGGCATGCAACAACCAAAGTAATTTTCCAACAAATTAACCACACGAGTGCACGAGCGCGCACTTTGCACATGAGTTGGTCTTTTTGGACAACGTTCGAGCGCTCTAACTGGTGGGGCGAGTTGGTGGCGCGCGACTGTTTGGTGGTGGCATCTGTGTTTGTGTATGTGTGCGGGTGTGTTTGCAACAAAAAGTGTACCTTCTTTTTAAGCAAACTAGCGTACAAAGAAAATTTTAGTAAACACGTTGAACCGTCAGCGGTTGTATGCACCCCAAAATCAGCGACCTCGTGCCCGCATTTTCACTTGTTAGCGGTGGGAGGGCTGTATACCTACTTTGACGTATGTAGGTTTGTTGTTTGCGGTGTCGACTGCTGTTGACTGTTGTTAACTACCAACTACATGCTTATTTGTCTTTTGTTATTGTTGGATATTCAATTGTGGCACTGTTTTTGTTCTCACGTTGTTTGATGCGTGCAATTTGTGGCCCCATTGTTAGATAATACGTGTGTGGACCAACTCCAACTACTTAACTATTGAGTTTTACCAACAGCTTTCACGATTTACCGTAAAATTTGAGTTTACATAAAATTTGGTCAATAATTGTCAGTATTTCAATTCAGGGAACGGTTCAACTAGACTGCTGTTCTTTGTACTAACTAACCTATCTTCTCCCAACGTGTTCTCAAATCTCACTTATTTTATAGTTCTATGCTTTTTTACCTCTCTCGAATAATCATTTTCAAATATACTATCGAAATTTCTGGGTATTCAATTAAAATTACCCCTTGTTACTAGGAAAAAAAAATTTACCTTTTGCATTATATTTGTTCTCTCTCATTCAAGACTTTCCAAAGTTACTTCGAATATTCCAGAAATTCTTGACTTGACACTATGATTAGGAAGCAAACCTTCACCTTTGGACTAATGATTAAAATTATTATATAAATTTTCGTTTACAGAGACCGCGATGGTGCATTAAAGTAAAACGGTACATCGATACTAGTAAAAAAAATGTAATCATGTTTAGACATATGGATAGGATCACTAGGAAGTACGAAATCCCAAAGGCGCATCTGCTATCAATGGAAGGGATGCGTCTTCGTACTGCTGGCAGAGTTAAGTACTTAGAGCTCATCTAGCCAGGTAGCTCTCATGAAAACCCGATATCGAGAAAAGAACAAGGAAGGCATCGGTTATCATGTGCCAAGAGCCATTGACAAAAGGTGGGAACTCTCACAAAAGTAAGTACTTTGGTTTTATGAAACTATAGTCAAGCATATAATGTTCTACAGAATTGTTGAATGGTGGGAGGCGATGTAAAATACTACACTCGCAAAATAATTGGCGGAAAACAGCTACACAGATTTGTGATAGGTTCAGGGCGTTTTGCTAATCACTGATATCCAACTACAGGTTTTTCAGCTGGCTTCATAAAGTACTGACATATGTATGAAATTGCAATACAAGTTTCTCAGTGGTCCCTCAAATGTCTTTAACCAAATTATCAAGATAAATCTGAATTGTGTGACAAACAATTAAGACGTTAGCTCCAACATTGAATCAGATAACGACAGTGCACCGAGGGGATCTTAAAAAATGTTGTATTAATCGGAAAAGATCGAAAAAGAAACGTCGAGTATGGGTTTAGTCGAATTAGCCATGTTTTTATGTCCCTCTGTCTGTATATACCCGAACTAGTTCCTCGACCAATGAGTTATCAATCTGAAATTTCGTAAATATCCATTTCTTTACAAGAAACTGCATTTTTAACAACTGCCGATATCGAACCACTTTAGCATACAGCTGCCATACAAACTGACCGATCGAAACTAAATTTTTACTTTACAACTAATCAATGCCGAATTCTTTCCAAAAGATATTCGTGTGGGAAAAGTTAGTACTTAAAGTTATGCGTTGGAGACTAACCCTACGTAATTATACTCTACAGATTACTCTTTAAATATTATTTTCTTATAGTTTCATAGTTCTAACCATATCACTAACATTTTCATATGTGACATATGGTCTTTAATAAGACATATTTAAAGTACTCATCCTATTCACATCCTATTTACAATACTGATATTAGTTAAGAAACTCAAGCCATCCAATATCGCATTAAATATATTTCAGTGAACTGTAACACCAAAAGCCGTACGTGTATTGTTACATTCATTCGTCTTAAGTTCGCCAGGTCACGTGACCTTAATTAATGCCGAGGTAATTGTGCGTATTTCACAAGTTACTCCATGTTGATCAGAGACATACGTACACAGCAGTAAATAGAATTCACTGCCCCATACTCCTTCCTCCACCACAAACACATACCAATACACATACTCCGCTCATTATTCAAACCGTCTTTCACTTACGTGCGCCCAAGTCAAGTCAGCTGCGCATTTGTTGCATACAAGGTAGGCGGTTGTTTTGTGGAGTAGCACTTTTGAGTATTGCTGTTGTTGTTGTTAATATTTTGCTTAATAGCGCGTATAGCAGTGGCTTGTATTTGTGGGCGGCTCGCTGTTCGGTTTGATTTTTTGACGTCTCCAGCACGTACAATGGCCGTCGTGTGCATCACGTGGCCGCGTGGTAGTACGTGCATGCGGTTGCAAATGTCATTTTGACAAAATTTCTTTTAAAATTTAGTTGCATGTGCGTTAAGTGAAAATTAAAAGGCAGGCGACCATGTTTTTTCTTTTTTGTATGGGCGGAGTGCGGTAGGAATGTAGGAGTTTTCTTTATAAGTTATAAGAAGGCATAATTTTGTAACCATAAATCAACAGTTTGTTGTTGGTAAATGAAATGAATACACCCACAATACTGCCCTATTTAGTATTATAAATAAATCAGCTGAACTTTAGGCACTCAAAATTACATGCATTAGGAACAGGAGCTATATTTTGCAACGGGTTTATTCGAAAGTTCACTCTTAGAGATACCAATAGCTTTGATATAGATTTGAGATTTCATCTACCGGCCTTACTTTTTGAAGTGAAAGTTAGTCAGGAAAGTCAGCTTGGTGTCCTTTCAAATGTGGATTCCAAGACTAAAATGTAGATAAACCAACGGGTCTCACCGTATACTACGATGACTGTAGTATTAAAAAGAAGACCATGAAGTCCACTTCGCAGCCCTAGCTGGAGATTTCGCCAAAAGAAGGAACGAGAATACTAGTCGAGCTCGGGAAAGAGTGCATTAAGCTAAGACAAGCTGTGGGAAATGGAGCCCGTAGAAAGTATTGGATATGCTATTTAAATGGTAAGCAACTTACTTTATCTAAAAAGTCAGACAAATTGAATGCGAATCGCATTCATTATTTATAGCCATCTGTTTTGGAAAGATACATTTCAGAATCTTGCTATCAGCCTTAAGTAATGGCCACAACCAGATAGAGTAGTAGTGCTAACCACTTTTTGCCTAAGAAATCAGATAAAAAGTACACATAATTTTTTTTAGCTTATTCTTGGATTCCTTACATATAACCTATCCTCTACTTCCAAGTCACTTATATTATACAACAGGCAGAAGATAAAATATCTTACCGCGTGAAACCCGTTCGGAAATTGACCAGTTAAAACCTCTACTACTAGGAATAGAACTTTGCCAAGGGTGAAGAGCTTACTGATTTTTTTACGATTTACCTTGGTATCAAGTGTTAGTTACTTACTATCGCTTGCCAAGCTAACCTGAGGCCCAACCATTGTATGGTAAACCGCAACAAGACAGCAAGTTGCTGCTATCGTTCTGCCTAACCTTACAAGCTCATCAACCTTGTAATTTCATCCAATTCAGCGATGGCTAGCTACCCAAATTCTAAAAATGAAGTAAATCGATGCCAACGTTAGTGAGACTAGTCGTACCTTTATTAGTCTCGAGCGCACAGTCAGCGAGCTTGAAGTTAGAATCACCGGCACACTACGGAGTGGACCTTACTTTACTGAATGAGGCTGAGATCCGAAATAATCGATCTACGGCTACCTTAATAACTGCCATTTTCATTTGAAAACGTTACAATGCTCGTAAAGTTTGAAACTAAAGTTCATGAATAGTTCACGATTTTTTATTTCTTTTTTCCATTTCTACGAAATTTTCGGAGCCGAGCGGATTTAGTATATTACTCCTCGTACACCCAACATGCGTAATCGACCGTCATATTTTAATTCCGATATGGAAAGGATTTCCATTAAACGGCGCAGCAGTTCGAAGCTTAAACAAATGTGAAAGATGCGCTATCAAAGCTTCATACTTGTACAAGCTTGCGACGAGTTCCACCGTATTAGTTATGTAATCCACACATTTTTTGATGCACTCCAAATTGTTAGGATTTTACTACAGCTTTGCCGTCATAAGTCCTTTTATAAAAATGGAAAAATAGTTCCTTGGAAATATTACATTAGCAGCTTAAGTCAATACACATTAACGCCACTTCAATGACTAAGAGAGCTAAATCTAACCAATTTTTCCACTCCTCATATTTGGTACCTGTCCAAGCTCCTTTACTTACATTTTTGCTTTTTTTTGTTTTCTTCTGATTTATTTTACTTAATTACTGCTCAATTTTTTTTAGCAGGCATATGTATGTTAAAAGAGTTTCGCAAGAAAAATATAAGTCTTAGTGTCAGTGCTTTACTTGTAAAAGGAACTTAAGTGCTCTTTCATATACTGGCGCTGCTTATTTACTTACAAAAATAATATTTCTTGCATTTTTACTTTCGTGTACTTACATTGGTGACACTGAAGTGCTTATTGGGCTCATGTGTTGCGCCGCAAAAGTACTGCATATAAATACTTCCTGCCACAAATTTACTTTATAAAAAAATTTTTTTTTTGCACAAAAGGCACACTTCCTTTAACAGCTGCGCTTTTAAAATTATTTATAGTATACTTACCTTCCGTTTTTTTAAGCTTCATATATTGGAGCTTAAAGTAGGCTTTTCGTATAATTTGGGGTACAAGTTTGGCATCTTAGGTTCAATACACTCATAACCCATGAGAAGGTAATGTTTTTTTGTTAGCCTTACCGTTTGGTATCGAAGTTATGGCATTATTTCCCAATTGCTCAACGCAAATATTGGTAGAAATGCCATTTGAATTTAGCACTACAGGAAATTTTTGTTGCCTAATAAAAAAATGTGGAAAACGGTTGGCCTCAAGGGCCATCCCTGCAACTTCCCTCTAATTTCATACGCTAACGTTCAAATTTCGCTTTTTTCACTGCTTTTGAGCTCTTCTAAATTTTTCGTTTTCGATATCTAGCAAGTAAATCAACCGATTTCGACCCGGTTTGCGGGAAACGATGTGTTTCTTCAAGGTTTAGAACTGATTAGTTTTTGGTGTCGATCGGTAAAGTCGTTTGGAAAAAAATTTTATTTTTGAGATTTCTCGAAATCTACTGGTCCGATTGGGTCCAAACTTACACGAAATTCAAGTGCAATGAAACCCTTTGGAATGCCGTTTAGTTTATTCAAATCGGTTGAGCAGTTTAATAGTTATAAGAGGGTCACATACATCCACACACACACACATACATCCACACATACATACAGACATACGGACATCATCGTAGAAATGTTCGGGGAAGCTTCCTCGACCCTCAGAACGTCGAGATCTGTTGAGAACTCGATTTTTGCAAAATGGGGTGAAACCAATATCTTCCCGATTTTTAGAAAATTTTCCATTTTCTTAGCGGGAAGTTAAAAAGTATTTTGTGCCGAAATTGAGCATTTAGACTTTTGGTTCCAGCTAGAAACCACTGTACTTTAACCAATGAAGTCCAAAACCGCTTTATTAGTTATTTCAGCGAAATTGAACGGCTTCGAGTTCAGAGTTGCGACATCTATAGTTAGACAAATGAAGTTAAGCTTCAATTTCGTAAAGCAGCCTACGCTATAAGCTTATTTCGTTTGCATGCACTTAACTACTGCTCATTCTAACTCTTTTTCCTCTTGGTTAATTTAAGCAATGCTATATAGAGACCAGTTTACCAGCTTAGATCTATATTCTTAAAACTCTTACAGTTATACATTTACTGCATACATTATATTTACATATTTACTGTAAAGGTTACTTTTACATCATAAGATCGGTAGTTTCATATGCTTCATTATTACTGAGTAATTCTACGATTACGCCGAATGGTTTTACGAAAAATTCGGTTTTTTTCCAAAGCTTAAACATGTTTTTTAGATTTATAGATTTCGTACTTTGGTCTGTTAAAATAATACAGCTCGGCAAAACAAAGAAATAAATATTTGCTAGTTCTTGGATATCTTCTTGTTTTCGAGTGTCCATATTATGCATTTATTCATAAAAGTATTGAGTGTGCTCTTGCTTTTCTGATTTTTGTATATATTTTATTTTGATCAGTTATCGGCTTGTTAGTAATAAAATATGCTTTTTCAGTCATAGTTAGTGTTCTACACATCTTTTCCGCACATACAACTGCTCTCACCCACTCACTCTCTTGATCCTGAAAAATAAAATTAAAATCAAACATTTAGATTAATATGAAATTATGTGAAAGGTACTAATAAAACTCAAATATTAAGATATCTGCTCAGTTCTTAATAACTGCTTATTAAACCTTTAAGAAGCACATATAAGTTCGAAAAAGTTATATGGCATGTCGCATCAATTTAAGTTTATTTTCATTTTTATGTTACTATTTTCTGACAATTCTATCGTCTTTCTATTCGATTTCAGATTTCACTTTTTGTTTTTCTCCAAAACGAAAATCAACCCAACCACGATTGTGAGCTCAGACGAAATAGCTTAGACGTGCATATTTAGGATCAATAAGATTAAAATGACGGTTGTTTAGTCTTTACTTGGCTAGTTTCTTTTGCACAACTTTTTACGACTGATGGCTTAAATCTTATCAAAATATTAGTGAAAGCTACGTAAGTACAAGTTTAAAGTCGCTTAAATGTAGTCAACGATATTTTTTTAGCCGGTATTGCAAGAAAAACGTTGCCTACATTTAGGTGTCTGAAAATGCAAAGTAAAACTGAGAATTCACTTAATTTAATTTAAAAGCAAAGAATAAGATAACTAGTGTTTAAAAAGCTGAAAGCGAATACCACTCTGAGGTTTTTATGTGCCATTTACACTCGCGGTTAATGTTATAAATGCATAGCAGTTTTCTTACTGATATAATTAATTCCGAATAAGTGGTATAGGTGGGGACGTATATGTAGTGCGCATATGTACAGAGACTTAGCTCATTTATGTCAAACAACTAATGTTAAATAACTGAGAGTAATGCTGAAAGAATTACCTAAATTCAATTAATATTTTTACATTTTTGAAATTAATTACCACATGCAACTTATGTAATATACCGCCACCGTACACTATTGAAATATTTTAAAACTTTAGTATAGTAGCAACCAGTGTACTCAAGTTATTTGCAGCTATTGTTGTGGTGAATGTACAGAAGAGAAAATATTGTATAAGAACTTCTATTAAATCATACACAAAGGACACATATTTTGCGTGGCAACTAGAACGGGGATCAATTTTAACAATTTGGAAGTTACACATCAGCGATTCCTACTTAATCTGATACTGAAAAAGAGTACCCACCAACCAATTTGGCAAATACAGATTACTAACAAGCATTGCTCTTTATGTTATACATATTAGGGCTTTAACATTTTTTTTATTTTTAATTGTGGTGGTTGTTATTTGTTAAATCGTGTTTCACAATATAGTAGAAACTTCTATTGCACAGTGATGCCTAACAAGGGAGAGAACCTAGTATATTCTGGTTTCATAACCCGCTACTGGTAAGGCTGACCCCAATTATTGTTTTAAGCAGTCACTTTTTTCTGTTTTCGGCATTATCAATCAGATATAATTTTAGTGACGCTCTTACCTGTGCCTTTGGCATACAAATTTCAATAATCAAGCCTTCAGATTTAATAAGAAATTAATAATTAATGTGAATTAGAATTACTAGTGTGTAATATGTTGTTATATACTATTACTACTTAATTTTCTTGTTAATAATTTAATTTTTGCATAAAATACACTTAATGTTCATAAAAATATTATTAAATTGGTAGAATACTAAAAAAAATCCTCTGTTCAATCCGTTGTAGTGTTGAAGCATTTGGGTCAGTCAGCTTCAGCATGCAAAGCCTTAAACATACTTTTTTGGAAACTTTATTTTTCAAACAAGCTACCTTACATGTAAAATGCAGCCTAGTTCATACCCAAATACATTACGACTAAATTGTGTACATTCATTAAAAAAAACTGTTTGACGCCATAGTTATATTATATATTATATACCCACTTCGATGAACACCAAAGAAGCCTTAAATACGCGTATAGTTCCCGAAGCATTTTTGTAGACATTGTGTGTATAGTACTAGTTATTAGGGATGCTATTTTCAAAGCTTGATTGTTATCACAGATCTGTTATTTGATTAATTTTCTTGGATAAAAGTGTGTAAATAACTTAGATCTTTCTATCAGCCATTCTATTATATGTTTGAAGTACTCCTTTATTTTACAAATTTTTCAACCAAAAAGTTTTTAAATAGTTGGCAACCTTCCTACCTTCGCTAAAAATTTTAAAAAATATATAAAACAGCACTGCTCACGTGACGGAATTTCGTTGCGTAACACAATTTCGTTGCGGCGCAGAGAATTGACTGCAGTATTCGAAAAGGTGTCACAACAGTGTTCAAAAACGGTTTATTTCGAAATAATTCCACTTCAAGGGAAATTTTGCAAATATTTACCATAGCAAAGCCTATCAAGTAAAGCTTGTTGTAAAATAATATACACATTTCTGAAAAAATCTGGTATAAAGGCAAATCAAATTAAATATTAAATAATTAAAAAAGTTTAACCAGGGAAAATTTATGACAATTATTTTAAGTGTTTCTAAATATTTAATATACATACAAACTGTCTTAACTTACAACTTGACACACTTTGTAAGTGTTAAGTAAACTGACCTAAAAATGTTTCAGCTTACGATATGAGCAATAAAAAAATTTTATGCAAATTTACTTAAAATTTTGCTCAGTTACGGTCAAATAGTGCTAGTTAGCGTACTAAGCTCAGTACTGCGTACAGCGCCTTACGATATGCTACAAGTTATTAAAACACAAACTGGCCGCCAAACAAAATTCAAGTATTTGTTTTGAATATCTAACTGTATATTTTGCACACTTTAGTAGGCGCTGCTTCATCAAGCAGATACCGTTAAACTACTGATAAAAGGTAAAACTGAGATTTTACCAACATTTCGTTGATATTTACACAGCTCAACCGTTAAACTGGCCGCTGGGCGAATTTGTCTGGCAACAAGCAATATTCTGACAGAAGTGCACATATATATAGTATATAATAAATATATTTCATAAATGAAAAACTTTTTAACGTATCATTTTCTGCTTTTTATCAGTTTATATTTTCACGCAAGTGCTCTTCAAGCACAGTTTCGGACAGCTTTCAGCGAATTTAAGTAAACAACCATAAAAAAAAACAAAAGTATGAAGATCAAAGTAAAAGAAAAAGTATTTCTCTTATTTATATTAAATAATAACTTCAGCTGCGTTCCGGCAACGTGCCAGCAGCTATGTGTGTGCGTGTGTGGTTTGTGGTACGCGTATGCCATGGCGTATGCGTCACTATGTATGTTTGTATTTGTGTTTACGCATTCGGGCACACAGGTGTATAACGGTTGCGGCGAAAACGACAAAGCAGAAAAAGCGCAAGTACCGTTACAACATTGGAAGGACACTTTTGGCCCAGTATACGTACCGTTCGTTTTTTATGATTTTGACAAAAAAAATATTGAAAAAAAGACGTAAAAAATTAAAAAAGAAAAAACTGAAAGTTGATTCTCAAAAAGTGGAACAAAACAAATTTGTTTTGCTTTCTCTTGAATTTTTCCCCCCTCTTTTGTGTATTTCATTGCTTGCCAACGCAAGCAACATTTGTGTTTATTAAAAAATTCGAAGTATACAAGAAACTTTTTGATGCAGCAACAACACACTAACTGTCTGTGCAGTATCCGCGCCTGGCGGTGGCGCATGCGTACATAAACAAACACAGTCTTCCATGTTTACCGTTATGTGTGTGTGTGTGTGTGTGTGTGTGTTTATATCTATACTGTAATAATACTTCAACTTCCCTCCAATACTTTGTTGTTCTTATTATATTTTCCATAAACAAACTTTTGCCAATGCTTGCCACTGCAGCACAGGTGTTTCGCCGTCGGCCGCTCACTAATTTTATATACCTTACTTGTGCGAAATTTTTCTGATTGGTCTGCCAAAAATTGAAGATGTTCTTTTCGTCAGCATCTACCAACAATTTTCTATTCTCTTATAATGTGTTTGTTTACTTTTTGTGGCACAGATTGTAGCGCCGGATATTGAGCATATCACCGGAAATTACCACCTTTTTTTAGTAAATAAAATGCAAATATTTTATGGCAACTGTTCAGTGAACTTAGTTCGTTAATATGGTTGAATTTTTGTTTTTACTTATAACACACAAGTATCTAATATGTACGAACATAGCTGTTTAGTGAACGATCACCGCTTCTAGATTTGCCTTACTCAAGAACTCTGCCATCAGAAAGCGGTTGATTTTAGGATATGCCAAAACAACACCTGTGCTAACACTCTTCTTGGCCCAAATTATCACTGGAAATATATGAAGAAACCGATCGATGGCTATCCGATAAACATGGATACACTGGTATACATAAGATACTAAGAAGAGCTTAAACCTTGAACTTCAGGCGGTAAATTTGCTTTGAGTAAGACAAAACTATTATATCGGCTGGAAAGAGCATGATTACGGTTTTCTGAAATCCGCAAGGTGTGAGCTAAATCGATTAGCTGGAGGAATTCAGAACGGTCTGGACTATGCAAAAATATAGGGCGAACCATTGTTGAGGTTTTAAAAAATATGCACCATTTGGTAGAGAAAAAACTACTCGTTTATAATGATAAGGCATTGGCTCACAGTTCTGTTCACACCTTGACCAAAATCGACTATGAACTGTGCTGTCTCTTTCACCATATTTTATATTTTTTTATATTCCGTGCGACTTTTTTTTATTTTTTCCGAACATAAAAGAGTCACTCACCAGACAGAAGTGTCGAATAATCGGTATCATGGAGTCTTAATTTGCATACGTCTAGAAAAAAGTTAAGTGTATCGAACTTAAATTAGCCAATATTGAGAAGTAAATCGTAATTTGTATACCCGAAAGGGGTTATATTCAGTTTGCCACGAAGTTTGTAACACCCAACCGCAGATATCGGACTATTATAGCATATAGCTGCCATACAAATTGAACGATCGGAATCAAGTGGTTGTATGGAAAGCCTTTTCATTTGTTTTTTTTATGGCTTATTGTTTAAGGCAATGGAGCAATCTCCGAAGAAATTGTTCAAAACGGAACCCTCTGGCATATGAAATGTGTAATAGCATGGGACGAGTAGTTAAACAGATTTTCAAAAAGCATGAGGCGCAGTATTGTGAAGATTACGAGTTTGCGATGTCGAGCTTTTGTTGAGTTGAAAAGCATGCTGTGATAACTGAAAAGTGATTAGTTTTTGACTCGCTACGAAGATCATTCAGAATTCGAGTGGACTTTGGGTTCTACGATACATTTCGATCAATGTGCATACTGTCAAATTCTTTTTAGTTGCTTACACCAAAACAGATCGATATTACCCAGTTTAAGCTTATGTATGGTTGGTGTGCTAAGGAGCTATCTGATGAGAGAAAAGATTTAAGCCCATTATTTTCAATGGTGATAGATTACATAAAATCTTCCGTTTATGATCAAAATGCGCCTTTCGCTATGCTAGTTACTTTACCTGAAGCTGATAAATTTCTTGGCAAAATACTGACAGGAAAGATTTACCAAATAATCGCGCAAGTTAACTCAGAATCTAAGGTATAAGTCATACTTGAATACAGATGGATTGGGTCATCTCGTTCATTATACGAGTATATGAATGCATGACTTATCAGTAAAGCGAACCAGAGCTTAGCTTATGCCTGGAGAATAAGGTACCTTAGTTCGCAGTACAAGCTTCTATTGAATAGTATGCCTTGATAAAAAAGAAATAAAGTATGCTTTAGGGATAGGAAATCCCTCATATTTGGTGTGTTACCTATTTATTGCGTTCAAATTTGTATATTTAATATTTTTCTAAAGAAAACGTTTGCCAACCTAATTTCTTTTTTTTTTACACATTTAAACCCTAATTTTATTATTATTAGTAATTTTTTTCTTCCTCCGTTATTTTAGCACACAATACTTTTTTTTATAAAACCACAATTCTATATTTATTTATATTACCCCGAAGTTGTTTCCTCTTAACTACAACTTTCATTGTTCTGGAAATGTTACTTGAATATGCCAAATGAAAAGTTTAAAGCGGATTCCGGTTTTCTGCTGTAACGTCTTCTTTACCTCAATACCGTTTTGTTGCTTTGTTTAGAGTTTGGCTAGCATGCTTGTGTATGAAAATAGTCAGCTCCCCCTAGCGCTTCTTTAAGATTTTTTTACAACTTTGATGGCCACAAAGCGGGGTAATAAAATGTTTATAAATATTCGTGCGAGTGTGTGTGTGTATCGCGCAGGTAGCATACACACGTATAGAGACAAATATCTGCATAAATTCGGTTTTTATTTTTGCTTGCAATTTTCTATTTTGGTAGGTGTGTGTGTGCATGCGCTTGCGGTCTAACTTTGCGATAAAGTGACGGAAATTTCAGCAGGAAATATGGAAAAGTTGAAACTTCTTGTTACGCATTTCCGGCCATCCGTTGCAACTATCTATCCACAACTATTTTTTCAACCAACTTGCTTGCTTCGTGCTTCTTTTCTGTTGTGCTGCCCGTTGCACTTTCTAGTTGCAGCCTCCAGCTGGTTGCATTTTTCTTTCAGTTTTACATTTACATATATACTTGGTTCACAATACTTTTAGCTTACTTGCTTTATTATATTTTGTTTAAGGTTTTATTGTTATTGTTGTTGCTGTTTGCGGTTGAAATAGTCGACTTATGCGTGCTTTTATTTTATTTTCTTTTTTTACATTCTCTGCATTTTTTCTTCATGCTCATGAACTTAACAGACTTTTTGCTTTGCATATCCTTTTGCAAATTTAGTAAAGTACTTTGTATAATATTTTGGTCGGTTATTTGCTGTTTAGGCATTGTGGAACCCTATATAATTCAAAAAGTGTTTTTAAAGTATTGCAAAACCAAAACTTTTTTTTAAGATCGGTGTTTTTTATATGTATACGAAGAACGGAACTCTGTGATCTTCAAATCTTGATTGCTTTCAGTAGACTCCACTTACTTGGGAGAAACCCAAGCTTGCTTCAAAAGGAAATGAAAACGAAATAGATATTGTAATATATACCATATAATTTTCCAATATTAGTCTCCTCTTACAAGATATGCACAAAATCGACCTACTATCTCAGCGTAAATACATATAGTAATTTTTAAAAAGGAAAAATATATACCGTTTAAGGTTACTGGGGTATTTTGTTTTTGTTCACAATTGCCTCTTTCGTGACTTCCTTATCTTTCTCATTTTGAAAAAATCTTACCTTTCAATTCAAATATAAAGATTCATTCTTCATTCGAACATTATTAACAAGTTATGTCCAACGATCCGTAAGAGCTGTTTTGACTATAATAAAAGTACGTTTATTTCCCATTGCTGTAGTCATTGACTCACTATCGATTTTTAAACTTATAATACTGAATATTAAGGCCCCCAACACACGCTCGATATCATAGACATGATAGAAAAAATTCTTTTTTGTTTTTAAAAGTTTCGAAACTTAATAAGGCATTTATCCGGCCTGTTATATACAGACTTAAATATGGTTTACGAAACATATTTCCACCGTTTTAAAATTTATAAATTTCAAAAATTAATATTACTATGAAAGGGATAAATAAACGCGACACAAAGTGACAATATTGACCAACATTTCTTTCACTATCCTCAATAAATTTCCATTATCTAGCTTCTCAAAACACTAGCCAAAGATTTTAAGGATCGCAAGAAGTACAGTGCGTTCAAAAAGTAATGGCGTTTTCCTGCGTGATCAAAATGTGGTAAACAGCTTTAATTTTTTTTTGCAAACTAACACATGTTTTATTGCGATCACTGACGAGTACAATTCTGTCAGGTTTTTTTTCGATCTTCTTAATGTGTCACGTCGTGCCGTGAAATAAGAAAAATGTGTGCTCAATATAAGAAACGTTATGAAGCAGACTTTCTAATAAAGCATCTCAAAGGCCCCAAAGCGACTACAAAATAACTGAAAAGTATTTAATATGAGTTGTACCTTTGTGAAGAGGTGGTCTGACCATTATGGAGGCACTAGATAACTACAAGACAAGCCAGAAAAGAGAGAGGAATCACGTGATACTTAAAAGTAAGTACAAATCTACTGTTCTTCTTTTTGAGAAGAAACCACTGCTTAGTTTAAGAGAAACATTTTTTTTTAAACGGATAAAATAAATATATCTCTAAATACAATACAGGACATATTTCAGAGATCTGCTGCAGATAAAATACACATTGAAAAACAATTGCATTGGGCATGGGAAAATATGAACCGTGATTGGAGCAATGTAATATTTACAGATGAAACAACTTTTGTATTGTTCAAAGGATAAGAAAAGTATAGATATTCCGTCGCAGGCGTTTTAAGCAACCTCAATGAGTGCATGTTTATGAATGCTTCTTTGCTCATAGATTTGTGGTTTTGAGGTGCCTAACAAAAAACCTGCACGCCTTTAGCATGATTAAATTGTATAAAAAGGGTTTACTGAAGTCAGCTGAAATGCTGCGGCTAAAATAACCATGCTTGGATACTGCAAGAAAACACCGATCCGAAATGCAGGAGCAGACTCTGTACTCAATGGAAACAAGAAAACCATATTGTTACTTTATATTGGCCATCGCAGTCACCAGACGTCATACCAATAGATAGGGCTTTAATGATTGCCAAAATATTTTTTATATATTATATATTTAACGGCAACAAACCCATAGTCAATCGATAACAATTAGACGTATGACTCAGAAAACGACTCACTTTTGTAAAGTGTAGCAACAATTTTATATACGGTATGTATCAGAAGAGGAATCCAGATCAGTATATTCAATATATAAGGTCTAATAAAAATAAATTTATTTCTTTTGCATTTTGTTGGAGGATTTATTTGACATAGCTAAAAATATCTGATTTATATCAAATATGCACCGTTTTATATAACTTGCTGCCACAGCCATCCCGCCGTCGACAGAAACAGATAGAAATCGCTTGGTACGAGTTCAAAACTAGAGTCACTGTTGATGTGTGTGACCTGGCATTGTCCTGATAGAGCACAATTCCTGTCCTATTGGCCAAGGCTGTCCACTTTTACGCTTCTTGCAGACGGTCCGCTTGTTGATTGTACATATTGGAGTTATGAGTTTGACCGTAGGGGAAGAGCTCATAGTAGATGATCGCTTGCCAATGCCACCAAAGATATAGCAAAACCTTTCTGACCGTCCAATCCTCACTTCATAACGTTGAGGACCATAAGCACTATTCACATTTTCGCTTGGCTTTAGTTGTTACGTTTATTGGAGAAAAAATGCAAAATGTGACGTTTTTTTTGTTTACTGTTGTCCATCTTGAATGTGTGCTCAAACAATGCTGGGTCAAGCAATAACAACACTGTCCAGGGCACGAACTCTTGCCTTTATAACTTCATAATCCAATTTTATACTACTCGAAATACAGACTATTTAAGCCATCTTTTGCAAAAACAATGGATTTATTTTTACTTGACCTGTTATAATATAATATAAGCATATCATATATCTATATCTATAGCATATCTATAAGAAATGAATAAACGAAAACTTAAACTTAAATTTCACCACAAAATCAATATTAAAGAATAAGCAGATTTAGTCAGAAAAATATACATATTTCTTTATATGAATGCAACAGAATTTTTAGATAAGGCAGATTCCCTTATACTTTCACACCTATATAGATATACAGGTATATGTATTTAAAATCATCTGATAGACTATTTTGGGGATTTCGTTAATGGCAGAACTTGTGGCAATGTCACACATGTACAAACAGCTAACTGAAAATACACCCACACAAATGCACTCACACCGGTGAGCGCAAACATTTGCTTGAAATCAGCAATGAACGTGTGCGTACAAATACAAATAAGCCAAAACAACTGGCAATTGCGCCTTGAATTATGCAAATGTTACACAATGGCGCACAGCCAACAGCAAGACAACGCATAAAAGCCCCTACACAACTATACATACATATTAGATTATGTGTACATGCACAGACGCACATCATTTGGCGTGCACCGTTGCTGGTCGGTATGCCTTTGAGTTTGCTGAAGCAACAATATGTGAGCATAGCGCACATTGTTAGTGTATTTGTTTGCTGTTGCTATTGTTGTTATTTTTACATTTAACATATTTGTCTGTTTTTATTTGATGGCTTGTTTGCCTGCTTTCAGGCGCTAACTTCTGCCATTTACCTAACAATTTGCACAATGCAAACGCACAGCAAAACACATTCGCACGCATGTACAGTGCCTGCAAATGTATGTTACCGAAATAACGCACACACATTTTCACACAGTGATTTTGTTAACTTGCTTTTTGCATTTTGCTGCCTGTTGCTGTTTTAATTTGCAGCAAATAAATTTAATTTACTATTTGTTTCTTTCAATTTTCTGTTTGGAAATTCTATTTTGTGGTTCAATAAAGTGAAAATATTTACAGCAACACACTAATGGCAGCAACTGTACAAGTATATTGCTAGTGAAGTGAATTCTGTGCGTGTGTGCGTATCAATTCTGATTTAAAATAAATATTTTTTGTAAAAGGCCAATTGAAAAGACGTAAATAATTAGATTAGAAATTAAAAGGTATTTGTTTGATATGCTCACATTTTGTAATATAGTTTGAAAAAGCCAAATTGGCTTTTAATTAAGTAAAATGTAGTGATCTATTGAAAGTGCACCAATTTTTAGAAATGTTGATCTTTTAAATGCTGCTTTCTATATTTTCTCAGAATTTTGATATATAAAGTATTTAACCATATTATAGCTTATACAATAATAAGAATATAACCCGAACCGAAAATTCAAAAATCTGTATATTAGTTATAAGGAGGCTAGGGAAAATATTGCCTCGATTTTACCCATTTTTTTCACAACGGCACACTTTTATTGTGTAAAGGTTATCTCTGAATTTCAATAATAAATATCACAGATCGACCGATATTTTGATTAAAAGGCCAGTCATAGACATTGACTTTTCGACATTTCATTTTATATCTGAAAGCTTAAATGATGCTGCGCCAATCTCGACAACTTTAAGACGTGAAATAACGTACCTTAAGGGCACTATTTATACAAACTTTCATTCCGATAACTTCACTGAAACTTTATTGGCTTACAGTAAAGTGAAAGAAGCATGTGGAATTAAATATTTTAATATGTTGATAGCCTTAGTTCGTTCATACTAGAACAGTGTAACATAAGAATATAATTAGAATATTAAACCTCAAACTTGGTTGAAAATTTTCCAGTTATTTCATTAATATATGTTCTTACTTAAAGCTGGGCGATGCCACTTTCCCTTAAAGTCCCTAACACCATCTTGCCTGTGAAGTAGTGAGATATCGCTCTTTTAGTAATTTTAACGTAATGACCGTTATATGTGGAGCGGACGGGGTTATCATATAATATCTCGCATTTTCAAAGTGTTGGTGAGAATAAATACTAACAACCCCTACATTTATTCTCAACAAGTTTGGTTAGTATAGCTTTAGTGATTTGTGAGCTACAAGTATGTACATTGAACCAAATATGGCTGGGGCGACACCCACAGTTTTAAACCTAGAGTTATATCCAGAGTTTAAGTGCAGTTATAGTAGTTTATAAATTTTCGATTAACGGAATTTTTTGGGCGTGGCCATTTTCTTGTTTTTTATGGTATCAACTTTATCAAAATATCTTACTCGGAACTCAACTCGTTTCGTCACCCTGATAATTTATATATTTATATTGGGTTGTTCACTTAGTAGTTTAATTTTTTTAGTGCAATTTGAACACAAATTTTTTTATTATGTAAAATATTTTATGAAATTATTTGTATGTATATTCTTCATTTTGGTGTTATATCTTTTGAGTAAAATGCAGTTTTCTGTACAAATATATTACAGTAAAGCGGTTAAGTGCGAAGTTGGCTTAAGGTCTACTTCGATTAGCTTAAGGTTTTACAAACAGCAGTTAGGGAAACAAAACTTTTACAGTGAAACCCGTTTAAGTGTCCCACAAAAAATTCCATTTTTTTGTGGTACTTAAACGAGTGTGGTATTTAAAAGAGCCCGAGTAAATACTCTTGTGGGTACTAAGCCCAAAAATGTTATTAAGTAATCGATTTCTTTACTTAAGCGGGAGGGTGCTTATGCGGGTTTTACTGTATATCTGTAGAAACATGTTACGTTGGTACAAATTTCAAAATGATCGGTTCAACGGTTTCGGAGCAAGTATGCCCACCCACTTTGAAAACACCGTTTGGAAAAAAACGAATAAATATTTATTTGGATTGGTGACGTTCATATCTCAATAAATATTAGCTGCATAGATTTTAAATTTTCAGAGAATTATCTTAAATATATGTCTATTTTAGCAATTTTTAAATATAAGTAGGCACAGCATTTTAAATTATACTAAAGGCCACGTGTTCACTTTGCTTCAATATATTCAGCATATCCGTGTGGCAGAAAATTTTAACTAATATGATCTTATCTAATTTGATTAAAATATATATATCCTTTGGTGACTGATCGATTTGACCTAAAGTCGAACATAGTTTAGAAAAAATTTGCAAAAGATAGATAGATATAATATATGAGAGCAGCATATCCCCATCCTCGGTTTAAAGGAACATGTCCACCATTTCGACAAATTTTGGATTGCAGTCTCCATATTGGGGAAACAAAGTTTTTGATAAGTTTTATTATGGTCCCTTTCTTGAAACCTTAGCTATCTACCAAAAGTGAGCTGATGTCATTAAAAATAACATTATATTGAAAGTGGGAGTGGTTGTGACCCAATTCATTTTATTTCAAACCGCTTCGAGCAGTTTGCGGCTGGTATGCTGAAGTTGCATCTAAAAGTGGGCGTTCTTACGCCCATTGCAAAATATTTGAAATGCACACATACATATAACCTGTTCTGACCCTTTGTAACTCTTTTCACGCCGCGGCATGAAGAGACGAAGAACAATATGTATCGTATTCGCTTTGCTTTAATCTACAAATTCGCAGTACTTAGCTAAATGATTCAAACTATTATTCAATTGAAGCATTGCTTTTATTTCTGCCGCCTGGTCAACGCAGACAATTATTCTGTGCATGGCATAGTACTATGTGTAATGATACATACTCGTATACATACATATTTATAAGTATACCTATATTAAATGTATTTATCCGAATTGAGTAAATATGATGAGGAGTGTGCTAACGCGCTAGAGCTCAACAATTGGGGAAGCTAAACGAACGAAATATTTATTAAAGGCTGTTAAGGCTAAGTACTTGCATGTGTCCCATGTATTGCTCTAAGCTTTTATAAAAATATCAGTGGACAATTAGATAAGCTATGAAAATTTATATTATTATTATTAATAATAATTATTAATTAATATAATTATTATTATTTAGACCCTAAATTATTTTCATTTAATTGTAGTCCATTTGCATTTGAAATTAATTCAGCTGCCCAATGTCAACGTGACACGGAGCCTGGAACTAATGTTGCTGGCAATAGCAGAATCGATGTTAATAAATTTTAGAAAATAAAGAAATTTCTACAGTTTTAGGATGAGTCAAAACTAACTTTGAAAATAGACGCCGACTACGACATATTATTTCTATTTTTTTTATAAAACTCAACCGTCGAATTTTAAAAACCAACAAACTATGACTTTTATAATATTCCAGATGCAAAAGTGGCTATGATTGATATTAATCGCCTTAATAAATACGTCGATCTATGAGCATCTGGTAATTCACTTTTAGGAGTTTTTGGGTAACACAACGGACGAATATCTGGATTTTGGATCAACCCTACGACCTAACCTAACCAAACTATGTACACTTCCTTTGCAAATTCTGTGCAAACGAAAAAAGGAGTTCATAGTTAAAACTGTATAGCATGCTCGTACTTATAATTCAAGATTGGTGCTAGACGCTATTGAAGCGAAGTGCTCCCTGCTTGGATATGTGAATCCACCGCCTTATTTTCGCATATATAGGTAGAATGCTAAAAGCTGGTGCTCCGGAAACTCAGGCTCCATATCACAGACTATACCCAAACTGTTTGTAAAAGTTCAGCTTACTTATTGTAAGCAGCGAATGCTTATCTCCATTCCCACCTCTTTTCTTTTTGTAATAATTTTTTTATCTTTTGCGGTCCCACTACGAAGTAGGGTTTTGGTCCCAGCAGCTTAGTTTTTAAGCTGTCGATGCATCACTGGATAGTGCTGTCTCTAAGTAGCAGGTCGAGTAGAAAGTCAAATGCAATAGCTGACAGCGTGATTAGAGTTGTGTTCGTTCATAACAAGATTCTGATTGCCAACAAGGTCAAATGTGCAACTAGACATATTAATTTTCTGAACTAACTAATTCACTGCAATTATACTCAGCTTGTCGAAAAAATGTTTACGTTCTTACACAGTATATTCTATACTTCCAAGTCGCTCGACTTTTATTTTATGCCATTACCTTTACTGTTAATTTCCTCAACTTGAATGAAAATCTGTGTGCCATTAAATTGTATGAGAATAATGCAATGACATTAAGTTTAATTGAAATTGAAAAAAGGCACAGCAAATGATTCGCTTATACATTTTCGCTTCCATTTATTTATTTATTTATTTAAAAGAGAAGAAAGCATTGAGCGCCAAAACAGCACGCCAATTCGAAGAGATATGGAATACGTCGAGTTGAAAAATCGCAGTTGCACTGTGCAAGCAGTAATTGAACAACAAAAGCGCAATAAATTTCAATTACTTATTTATTTGTGTAATGCTCCTATGGACCTTACGACTGATTAATTTTTGCTCTTTGCTCGGCACTGATTTGCCGATAGTTAGTGAAGTGCGCTTATGGATAATGGAGTTGTACGAGTAATTTTGAAAATGGATGCAGTAAATGCGAGCTGAAAAATTAAAAATACGGAATTTATATATTTAACTCTGCAGTAAATTGCGGTAAGTGCATTTGCGATACTTAAATTATTTAAATGTATGTGAGATTGCATATATGTTTAGTGCAAGAGTGCATCCAACGTTACTCATTAGTTCGCTGGCAGATGAGAAAAATTACTCAAATAGAGTTTACTAAATAATCCTACATGATTTCCGAAATGTTTTAAATATGTGGATCCAAACATAGTATGTATGTACAAGCTAAAAACACAAGTAAGAAAGGCACATTCGGCACAAATTCTTGCATAAAATAAAAGCATTATATGTAGTAATTATAATAATGGATTTCACAAATTTTCGGCATTAAACTATATTATACCCAATATTCTAAGTTCATATTGCCCATATATATGCAGTATAAAGGCAATAAGAGGTTTGAAATTCATATATTAGTTAATTGGAGACTAGAGATAATATTGAACAGATTCTCTCCATTTTCGGTAAGTAAGTAAACAATAAATTTCTTGGAATATTAATGACGATCAGAAACAAAATGTTTCTAGTAAAAGTATTTCGTGAAGCCGTAAATGGAGAGAATCTGGTCAATATTATCCCTAACCTACAATTATATTTATGCATATATATGTATGTATTATATTTATATATTAGATGAAATCTTAGTATTAGTAGGAGTCTACCCATTTTTGACACAAGGAAAATTGATTGAATGCTCTTTTCAGTAAAAAGTCAGCAATGAGCTCTGAAGTCCACATATGGTATTCGGCAACTGGAAGATTGAAAATGTAATTCAATGATTTTTTAAACCTTACAGCTACTATTTAAGTAAACTTTTATTCCGATGCGTAGGTTGCCTTTTATATAATATTTCAAAATTTGGCAACTCTAGTTTTGCAATCTGGCAACAAACAACTTAATCGTCTAGTTTAACATTTTTGGTGTTATATATACTCAGAACGTTTTGACATAGGAGCGCTATTTGTGTTGTTTACAGTAACTTAAAATATTCATCTCGGCGAAAAATTTAATATTTTCGAAATATTAAAGCAGCAACAGTATATTAATGGATTGAATTCAATTTTTGTCGATTAAGCTCCATCAAAGAACAGTGTTTATTGATGGTGCGGTAAATTTAATCGAGATCGTAGATCACTCCAAGGCAAATTTCGTGAAGGTCGTCCGAAGTCAGTAGTTGTTCCGGTAACTATTGATGCTGTGAGCAAACTGATATTGCAAGATCATCATGCGACCTATCGAAAGATCGAAACAACTATATGTATGCAATCAATATTGCATGAACATGAAACTCTAAAAAAAATTGTTCACATCGTCAAGGGACCTTGCCTATTGCACTTGATACCCTTTTATTTATTTTAACCCTTTGTAAGTACCTTCCTGTTTTATCGTGAGGTAAAGCAATAATTTCGGAACCGGAACAAACATTCGCCTACGTAAATAGCTCGAGGAATATCACAAAAAAGTGAAGGGAGTTAGTTAGCCAATCGGTGTCCCTTCTTTCCCGTCTGACGTCTAGCGAATTTTTGCCACTCTAACTGAGAATTTCAATTCGAAGTGTATTACGGCAGGCCATCTTGTGGAAATCAATAACCAACAAGCAAGCATTTGTGGTCTAACATACTGAACTAATATACATATACTGCTCCATTTTGGCTGAATAAATTTAGACCAGGAATGATTTTGGAGCAATGCAGTAACTGTTGTTTCTTTTCTTGTTATATGACAATTTTATTTATATGCGATTAATAGTTAGTTTCCAAGCTCTACAGCTATTCTTCATTACATGATATTTTGACTTCACCTACTATTTTTTAACTACCAATCAAAGCTTAAAGCGATTTCATTTTTGTTCTTCGAAGTATTGTTTAAGCACGCAACAAAGCTGGATACTAACAAAGAGAAAATACGTCATATTATATAGTTTTTCTTCGATAATTCTGATACTCAGCCAATGATGCGCAATTTCGCTTTTGTCGATTCCATTCCGGTAATTTTTATGTCAAAGGTTCAACACGCTCTGGAAAGAAAAATGTCGAAAATTTCCATATGATAATGGAAACAATCGCATCTGTCATGTAAGCACCCTTTTGATTGCACAGAAACTAAACTTTTCACAAAAAAAATAAAAATAACGGATTTATTTTAACTACAATTTATAGCATGAGGACTCAGCAAGTTTTAAAAAACTTTCTCACAAGACTCGGCAATAAGTATGCAGGAAATCATGAACCTTATTTTCACCTTTCAAAACACTAAAATTAAGAAACACTCACGTCATAGCACTTCTATGAAATAATTGAAATGACAATAAGAAAAATTCAAGCTTACTTCTAATTGGTTTCATATGTTGCATGCAACCTTCCAAAGCTTACATGCCCAAATATCAGCAAATATAAATATATATTGAATAGAAAAAGCAATAAATCACATTCAAACGTGATAGGAGCTAATGAATAGGGAAATTTACAAAAATGTCATTCTAATAATTTAGTCTGGTAACAAAAATGTCAGCTCAACCCCAACATACCTAAAGGGAGACACATAACAATATGGTTCGCATTGTAATAAAATGATTCCTTCTTTTGTACGTGTATGTACATGCAACATTACCAGCGCAGATATGGCAGCACACTACATACTCCTTCCTGTACGGCATAGTCTTAGCCAGGATAAATGGGTCGTCGGATAAGTTAGCAGGTGGCCGCTGAATTATGGCACTGACAGAAATATCAATTTAAGTAGATAGCGCTTATAGCATATATGTATGTACGAGTACCTAGGTATTTACATATTTAATTAAATATACACAGCTACATTTGAGTTGCCTTTAATTATGTCTGCATGTATGGGTATGTGTTTATGTGTGGTGATGTCTCTCATTGTGTGTGTGTGTGTGTGTGTGTGTGTGTAATGTCGCGTGTGCTTCGAACAAAGCCACTTTATCGTGTCTCATGAATAACTTAGATGCAATTAAAACAATGGCTTGGCGAAATAAACATTCATATACTTTTACAACAACAATAACAACAACCAAAATAATAACTGCGACCAAAATAAGAAAAGCTGACAGAAAAAACCATAAAATACAACAACATAAGTGATGTGAATATAATAAAAGCATAACAAGGAAAACCACGTTTAATTACACATAACAACAACAACACACGAATACATATACTCGAAAACTAACATAAATATAAGTGGAAGGAAGGAAAACATGTGTGTGTATTAGGGTGCGCCTTAAATTAAAGAGGAAAA
This sequence comes from Bactrocera oleae, assembly GCF_042242935.1. Taxonomy (NCBI): domain Eukaryota; kingdom Metazoa; phylum Arthropoda; class Insecta; order Diptera; family Tephritidae; genus Bactrocera; species Bactrocera oleae. The sequence continues at coordinate 79,062,936 of NC_091537.1, forward strand.
TGGATATCCTACATTCCAACACTTAGTGGATTTAAAGTAAAGGTTGAGGATACCTGTGGTCAGACCTATGCACTATATTAGGTTTAGTTTACTTTCCAGGTATTCCGAAAACTTTTTCAGCATAGAAACAAGACCCATAAAGAATTTGAACGAAATTATGTTGGTTTACTAGATGCCGATTACGCAACACGGCCCCGCCTTGACGTCGCACAAAGTTCTTTAAACGGGTTCTTCCAAAGTAGCGCTCGATTAAGCTATGCCCCTCTATCAATCCGTCTATCTATCCGCCTGTCTGTCTGTTTGTATATACGCGAACTAGTCCCTCAGCTTTTGAGATATCGATCTAAAATTTTGTACCTGTACTTTTCTCCCCAAGAAACTGCTAATTTGTTGGAACCACCGATATCGGACCACTATAGTAAGTGCTTTTACGGAAAACTTTTGTATTTGACAAGATATCTTCACGAAAATTGACATGGGTTATTGTCTCAAGCACAAGTGCAATCTCCGAAGAACTTATTCTGATCGGACAACTATAGCATATAAACTACAAACTGATCGATCAAAATGCAGTCTTTGTATGGAATATTTTGTATTTGACGAAATATCTTTACGAACTTAGCGAATCAGTATAGCTTATACTTGTAGTTACCATAAAAACTGACCAATCAAAACCAAGTTCTTTAATCTTTTGTATTTGTGAATTATAGCTTCTTCTTGTTTTTTTTTTAATTTTGGCACGATAATGATAAAATTATAAAGAGTATTAGAAATCTGTAAATTATTACTGATTCACAAAATATCTTAAAACAGATGCTCACTTTGCACTCTTTGTTAAACCGAAAATTTCGGCACAAAGGACAGAGTTTTAGTCAATAGTCCCTTCCTATTTTTGAGCTACTGGTGGTAACCACGCTCTTCTTTTCAATCAGTCGGTCTCTTAACAGATATAACATTATACTCTCTAGTTTTTCAAAACTTCTGGTGTCCTCAGGAGTTTGGCATCGTTCCCAACTCTTCGGCCATATTTCCTTTCTTTAAGATAAAATTTTGGTTCGTCTAGTCAAGCTAGTTGGGTGTTTTTTGGATACCATGGCGGGTATAATATATATATAGTAACTTTTGCTTGATGTGTTTATATTTTTACCGGAACTCTGGATAGCCTCTCAGTTAGAACTTTTTGCAAAATTGTTTTACTTACTAGAAGCCATTCGGGATAGTCCATCTAATCTTCCTACTTTTTTATAACACGCACCGGCGATCGACGAGGACGGAATTAATCCGAAGAGTTATTATTATTGACCAACCCAATATTATTATGATAAAATTACCGGATAATAATACGACTTTTCGAACAAGGTGAAAGTCGCGCATCTACTTGGCATCAAAATGTATATATCAGTGCATGGTGACTGTAAATTTGGATATTATTTAAAGAAAAATATATTTTTTTCTGAATCTGAACCTTAAGATTGGTTATGTGTATGTGATATTGTCGACTCTTACATTATCGTTTGAAAAAATTTCCGCTTTTGCTTTTAATAACCACCCTAATACACATATACAAGCACTTAATAATTTACGTATGTATGTTATGGCCACGTCATGAGTAACAAACAGACAAATTAAGGCGTCGACAAACAATAATAAACCAGCCAGTCACTTTGTCAGCAAGCCTCGAAACAAATAAGCAAAAGCAAAAGCTTAATATAATTATTTACAACAAAAATTTTAAATAATAAGAAGTTCCTTTCGTAGCAAGTGATACAGTAGTAACTGTAAGATATTAAAATATAAATAATTATTTTGATTACAATGACAAAAAATAAAAACCATTGTTGCCAAGAGTAATGTGTGTAAATGGGTTTCAACAGCATACATATTTACATTTTAGCATAAATACCTATATGTAAATAAATATGTATATTAAATAGACACATAGTTTTATTATTATAATTAATAAAAGTAATAATTTAACTTGTTTTACGTAGCTTCTTAATGTTGTGTAAAATGTGAGGAAGTGAGATTTTAATGACTTTGTGTTGGCGGTAAGACTAAGTACATACTCGTATAAGCTGTCATTTTCAAAAATAGAAATTTCTTTGATAAATTTTATTAGTTAAATAATATTATATCTTCAATAAAAACTTTTTTTTAGGACTGCCTTTTTCTGTAGCTTTTTAATCTTCGAATTACTTAGATATGACTATGTCAATATGTTTGTATGAATATGTATGCATTATTTAAAACTTTAAACATTATTTAAGGTCAAACGCGGAAATAAAAAATATTAAAATTTTTTTTTTTTTTGCATATTTTAAATATTTTTAGAGTTGCAAAAAGAACCAAAATTTTTAGTAAATACCAACATTTTGTCACTTTGTGATTTTTTATCATCATTATACGAAGAATATCTTCTAGTAGAGAATATTGTTTTATTATTTTCATACGGAGAAGACCGTAGTAGTGGACGATCTATTTTTTTAGAAACATGTTTTTCTGCGTATTCCTAAAATATTAGGTCAAGTAAAAGGTTCGTTCGGTTTTTATCTAAGAGATGGCGTCATTGTTCATAGTACATAGTATATAGAAACAATTTTTCTGCGTATTCCTAAAATATTAGGTCAAGTAGATGGCGTCATTGTCCATTGTACATAGTATATAGAAACAATTTTTCTGCGTATTCCTAAAATATTAGGTCAAGTAAAAGGTTCGTTCGGTTTTTATCTAAGAGATGGCGTCATTGTCCATAGTACTAGTGTTACGTGTCGCATCATGTCATACAAAAGTGGTTTGCTAGGTTCCGTTCCGGTAATTTCGATGTCGAAGATGCACCAGGCGTCGGGAGGCCTGTCATCGAAAATTGCGATAAAATCATGGAAATAGTGGAAACAGACCGTCACGTGAGCACTTATTTAATTGCTGAGGAACTAAAGATAAGCCAGAAAACCGTTCGGAACCATTTGTATAACCTTAGAAAGAAGCTCGATGTTTGGGTGTCACACGAACTAACGCAAAAAATATGATGGACCTAATTTCCATCTGCAAATCGCTGGAGAATCGCAACAAAATCGACCCGTTTCTGAAGCGGATTGTGACTGGCGATGAAAATTGTGTCACTTATGACAACATCGAGCGCAAACGGTCGTGGTCAAAGCTCGGGGAAGCGGCCCAGATGGTGGCCAAGACCTGATTGACGGCCAGGAAGGTTTTGCTGCGTGTTTGGTGGGATGGGCAAGGAATCATCTACTGCGAGCTGCTCCCCTATAGCCAAACGCTCAATTCGGCCCTCTACTGCCAACAACTGGACCGCTTGAAGGCAGCACTCATCCAGAAGAGGCCATCTTTGATCAACAGAGGCCGAATTGTGTTCCATCAGGACAACGCCAGGCCACACACGTCTTTGGTGACTCGCCAGAAGCTCCGGGAGCTCGGATGGAAAGTTCTAATGCACCCACCTTATAGTCCGGACCTGGCACCAAGTGATTATCATCTTTTCCTGTCCATGGCGAACGCGCTTAATGGTAAGAAGTTGGCCTCAAGAGAGGCCTCTCCGAGTTTTTTGGCAATAGGGACGCAGTCTTCTACGAGAGGGGTATAATGAAGTAGGCATCTCGTTGGCAACAAGTTTACGAACAAAACGGCGCATATTTGACTTAAATCGGACAAGTGTACACAAACAAAGTTATCATCCCTTGAAAAATCAATAAAAACCCGAATGAACTTTTCACTTGACCTAATATGGTTAGGTCAGGGTTGCAAATTTTTTAATTAAAAAAGTTTGGAACATTTTAGAAACTTAATTTTTTTTTATTTCTAAGACCGATTTTGGGACTACTTGTATTAAAATTTGAAAATTCACTATTTGATTCCACAAGTAGGAATCAAAAATTGAGCAAATATTTTTAAATTTGAAAATTAGAGTAATAAATAAAAAAATATTTTTCACGTTATAAGCTGGAATGGAAGGGAGTAAAACATGAAAGTAACTAAATGTAAATGTAAAGAGTGCGAAATTCTGTTGATATTTTATTAAAATTAAACTAAAGACAGAGGAAGTATCAATCGTAATAACATTAGCTTCATAAGAGTATACGAAACGAAAAGCATGTATTTGTTTTAATCGAGCAATTCAGACATCAATATGTTCTGCCACTTATGGGGCCTTTAAGAAGCTTAATATATTGTCACGGAGTAGGAACCACTATACCATAAATTCCACCATTTATAAGCGCAGTACTTTCTCGATGTGAAAAATAATGTTCGTTTCCTTTGGTAAAAGCGAATACACAAGCCAAGCGGCTAAAAATGTGAATACACTGGTCTTGTTGAGTTTGCAGTGCTTTTACAATATCAGTTGGAACGTTTGTTCAAGCGCCAATTTTCTTTTTTTTTTAATTTGGGGCTTATTAAGTGGTATCTCTCTGAAAAGAACCCAATATGATTCGATTTCTAATGTTAAGTTTTTTGTTATTCTTCAAACCTTAACTACCGCGGATGGTATGTATATTACAATTGTTTACTCAAATACATATAATATATACAAAACCATGTGAGTCCTTTGAGTATTTCCCCAAAAACCAGTTAGTAGGCATGTGTTACATTACTCTCATTTTTAATGCGGCCACATTAGGTGGTAATGTCAGTGCCGTTGATTAATGTGGGGCAAAAATACAGAAAGTTCTTAACGTGTGCAGTTACAGCTAAGTGTTTGTTTGTGTAAGTAGCTGGAGGCAGAAAAACGCAGAAACAACCAACAAACAGGCAATACACAGCGGTAACCACACGCAGGCACATACGGTGTATTATGTATATGTATAAATATGTATGCTATGTGAACTTGTGCAGTCCATAATAAATATTAAAATTTCAAAAAAGTTATAGCCTATAGCAGTGGCGATGACACCTTCGCCAAGGAAGTCACATAAAAAGTTTTATGTTTATTTTTAGTTACAGCTATTAATCTATATACCATTATACATATGTGAATGAAGGTGGAGTGAAAAAAAAAAATTTTCCTTTTTTGCTTAGCCTGAGGGTAAAGTTGGTAGATTATAAACAAAGAAAAATTTTGGAAAAAAAAAAATTTTTTTGTTTAAACTCTTCACATTTATACAAAAATTACCGAATTTGACGGGTTTTGACTCAAAATTTATTTTAACGCTTTAGGAAAGCATGTTGTCGTTTAAGAATTTTTTTTCAAACTTCAATAATGATCACAAATATTTTTTTTAAGTTGATAACTTTTAATTGGCCAGAAAGAGGACTCTCCACAACTTCTAGAACAATTATCAAAAATTTTTTACGAAATAAATATTTTTACTCGAAACTTTACTTTAAAAGTAAGTGGGCCTCTCGATGTTAAACAAATTTTCTTGTTCCAAAATTTTTTTATTTTTACAATCTTCAAATTTGACATTAGGCTAAGCAAAAAAAAATATTTTTTTCGCTCCACCCTAATGTATATGTATATATAATATAAATATGTGATAGTATGTGTGTACATAGGTAAATGTAATATAAAAAAATATGTCCCCACTTGTGTGGAATGCAGGAAGCTATGCTTACATCTCCCACACATACTCATATATAATTGCTTAAACATAAAAGATGAATGTCTAAAGTTTATTTGTTGAACACATTCTAACCATACACATAAATACACCTATATACATATTTACATATATTGTGATTTAATTTGAATTTGTAATTAGGCAGAATGTGTCAGTTTTTGACATTTGACAAGCTGACAGCAGTCGGTTGGTATTTAAAGCTTACAGTGAGGCTTCTTGCGCACGCACATCTATGCCTGTGGGAGTTTCTGTAGCCACCCGGTAGGAAAATACAATAGTTTCAAATTGGATAGTGAGTAAAACCCGTTATTAATACCCGTTTATGCTCGTAACAGCAAATGGACAGTTTCAGATTGTTATACTTTTAGAAGTATCAATTGGCACCCTACACATACTTTTCTTAAGGGATTATATCCACTTTCAATAAATTTTTTTTTACCTATGTATCGAAGTTACATATATTTAAAAATATTCTCAAAAAATTTGGGGTTCATCTGGCAAATAGTTTCAGAGATATGAGCGTATTTGTAATCGGCTCCCTAAATGTTATACCTGTCTTTCTCGAAATGCTACTGTTAAAATCACTAAAGAAAATATATCCGGAACGGCTGGACGATCGATATCAAGTAATGATCGAAGGAGTAACATTTTTAATAGCAATTCCGATTTTTACTTTTTTTGCAAGCCACCATTTTGTCAAAAATTTAAATTTGGACTAGTCCTTCGAACAATATATGTACTCATCTATTGCAAAAATGATTTGTTTGCTATAATAAATATGACTGTGAAAGTGATTATAGCTTCAGTGTATTTATTGTGTTTCGTGTTTTATTAACATATTTCTTAGAATTAGTATTCTGTTTCTCACCTATGTTTTATTATGTGTACTTGGTCCATATCTTTTACATGGACCTGACCTTTTTAGTACAAATATAATTAATATATAGCATTTTTAAGGTTTCAGTGTTTTACAAACTGACGCGAATTCAACGAAATTGACCTACTTCCCAACAACAACAGACTTTTACGAGCAGTTTTTTGTCCTACAAGGGTACATTTACCCAACCAATTCTCAAAGCTTGAAATATTTGACGTTACAATATTGAGTGTCTTTTTAAGGTGTGATTTAATATATGAGTTGTGGAATTTTCACGCTGTTCCCCCTCAGCGCTTTGACATTCATTATATATCTTATAACTTTATGTTCCCCACACTATGAAAAAAGTGCACAATTATCATTCTGCCTAAAAATATACTTAAAATGGCGCTTGTTGCCGTTATTTAGGCACACAAATAATATGTGTAAAGATAACAAATCTATATGTTTGTACATAAGTACATTTATTCACATGCTACAACAATAGTGATAAAATAACAACAAGCACACCGCACAAAACTTTTACAGACGTACTTAAGGAATTTTTAATTAGCAAAATTATTTTGATTTGTGCTTGTATTATGAAATGTTAATGTGAAATGTAATGACATGCCGTGCTTTCCGAAACGGTTTACCTAAAAGTAATAAAAGCGTAAATGACAAACAATTTTATTTCTAATGTGTTTAAATTAGCTTGCTCTCTGTATCTGCGTACTGACAGAATAACTGAAATGTATTTGCAGAGAAGGCAAAAGCATATTAATATTTGAAATTTGGGAAAAACTTAAAGAATTTTTAAATTGAATATAGAATTAAGGGGTTGGCACTATAATCCACGCTTTCAATGGAATAGTGTAAACACAGAGTGTTATTTTAGAGGCAAAGAATTTTCTGGAGTTGTGGCTGTAAAACTAACTGTCAAAGTAATCACTTGTATTTTACATTACTATACATTACTTGATTAAACTTTTGTGATGAACCTCTATCAAGGACCAATGTTTATCGATGGTATGGTGAATTCGATCGAGGTTGTAGATCACTCCAAGACGAATTTCGTGAAGGTCGTTCAAAATCAGTTGTTGTTCCGAAAACTATTGATACTGTGCGCAAACTGATATTGCAAGATCGTCATGTGAGCTATCATGAGATAGAGACAACTATAAGTATTAATGTGAGCAGCATAGGTACATTCAATATTGCGTAAACATGTGTTTGTACAATATAAAAAAATTTGTTCACGTTGAATATCACGCAATTTTACAATCACTTAAAAAAGGCTTGTGTCGATTGGTCGAGAGAAGTGTTTAAAAAAACACTATAGTGGAGCTTCAAAACACGTCTATGACATCATGGCAGCTAATGAATCGTAAATTTATGCATATGAGCTTGAAAGTAAATAGCAGTAAACTGTATGGGTACTTTCAGATGAGCTAAATCCAAAAAAAGTTGTTCACGCACGAAACACTTCGAAATAAGTGGTTGTCTGTTTTTTTGGAAAAACTTAACTTGTCGGAAACATACCACTAGAATAACGCAGAACAATAATTTCTGAATGGTACACAATCATTTGTTTGCCGGTTGTCTTTCAAAAAATCAGGAAAACCAACCGACGTAGACGGATCAGTTTTCACCACGACAATGCGAGCTGAATTTTGTAGTACTCAAAATGTCGATTTGTTAAGACATACTCCGTACAGTTATAAATTTTTTATTTAACTCTACTCCCGAAATATAAAAGGCAGCACTCGTAACTTGTTGCTCTTACATCGAGTTATGAATAAACATAAGCATCGAGTGAGCTACAGAAGGGATGGAATAATAATCCTTACTTTCCAAACAACTTCACAGCATTACTGCGTATTAGCTCAAACATCACGCTGTTGATTACGCAAGATTGAAATTACTTTATTACTATATCTTAAAATTTTGTTCAAATAACCATTTGCTCCAGCTTCAATATTAATTTTTTAATTAAATTGTGAAAGGATTAAAACCAAGTTTGCTATTTAACTATTAACTAGCTACAAGTCCTATAATCACTTAGTCCAAAATATTTACATATAATATTATATATTAAAATCAATTTAAATTATATTATGTATCTATAGTACTGTGAACATACCGATATCTATAATTTGTATTGCCGAATAATATAATACGAATTAATATGGTATATTCTCGCTTAATTAAATTGAGAATTCTTCTATGTAGTTATATGAGTTATGAACACAGCCAAAAGAATGAAATTTAAAATAAGTGAAGCTTACGGCTTATACCCTTTAAAGTAAACCGGTTTGAAGTAAACCTGAAAGTCGGAAATCACTATATTAGGTATAAGGGGGCTAGGAGAAGAATTGATCAGATTATAAATGTTTTCGGCACAACAAGAATTATCCTATACACGTAAATACGCACTGTAAATGTCTATAAAATATTTCACATATGGATATATATGGTCTAAAATCGACCGGAAGTTCAAAAAACTTTATACTAGCTACATACATGATGGCTAAGGAAACTATAGACCTGATTTTGCCATTTTTGACACAAAGAAACAATATTATCAGGCAAAACATATTACCTGAACTTCACTAATATATTGACCAATATCTTCAGTATCCCGAGACTTTTACATTTATAAACGATTTCGTTAATTTTTGGGTGGGTGATGGAGTATTGTGAAAACACTATTTTTCAAAATTTTAATCCCGATATCTATATTGGTTCATATTTTATATGTGATATAATAATATGGCGTATTTATTTACTGGTTTAGTGGACTTTTAGTAGCTTTCAAAAACTTTAATATGGGGAGTGGGTGTGGTTATCATCTGCATACAGTCAATTTCCCTACAATTAGAGGAAAGCTAGAAGGACTTATTTTCCGCAAGGTTCGTTGTAATTGATTTAATATGTATATAATTATGTAATATGTACACTAAACATACTTTCTAATTGATTACTATTTAGTATCTTAATGTGGAAATTAATACTAGCAGTTTGTAGTTTTCGATTAATAGCATTTTGCGGGCGTGGATATGGCTCTATTGTACCCATCTGGAATACCAACCTTATCATTGTACAAGGAAATATGTGTACCAAGTACCATCAAGATATCTCATATCCAATTCGACTGATATTCTCCTCTACCGACAAGCCACAAAACAAACTATGTGTACCAAGTACCATCAAGATATCTCATATCCAACTCGACTGGTATTCTCCTCTACCGACAAGCCACAAAACAAACTGGAGCCAACTTATATTATGTGACACCATGATACTAATTTTCTGGAACATTATAGCAATGATATTAAGAAGGATTTTTTTTTTATATTATCGCAAAGTAAAGTATAACAAAAATTATAAAAACATAGGAAATATTTATTTTCTCTTCTTCAGCTTTTATAGGGAGAAATCAAGGATTTATTCCCAACCATTTTGGGCTAATTTCATGAAATATGACAACGTTACAAAATATTAGTTAAAACGCTTATCACAAAAAACCTGATATATATGACGGGGAACTATCAATGACGATTTCTACATCAAACGCCCTACATACTAGCAACACTATATCAGCTACCACATATAGTAAATTTTTTATGCATACGTCCTTTTCTGTGCAAGAAGCTGCTTATTTGTCGGAATGGCCGGTATTGGACCACTACAAGGTGCGTTCCAAAGTAAACAAGACTTTTATAAAAAAAAGACAGAACAAATGGTTTTATTGGTAAAATCAATTAATTTTATTCAAAATAGTCTCTTTCTGCTTTAATCCAGCTTTTTGCACGGTCCAAAAGCATGTCGAACGAGTTTTTTAGCTCGTTGCCCGGTATGGCCGCCAGTATGCCGGTGCAAGCCTTTTGAATGGCCTCCACGTCTATATAACGCTTTCCTTTCATTTCATTTTTGTGAAAAGGTAGAAGTCGCACGGTGCCATATCAGGTGAATACGGGGAGTGGTTGATTGTTAAAATGTGATTTTTGGTCAAATAATCGGCCACAAGCGTCGATCGATGAGACGGCGCATTATCGTGCAGCAAACGCCAACTTCCATCTTCGCGATATTCGGGCCGAACACGATGAATACGGCGCTCCAAACGCTTCAAAACTCCAAGGTAGAATACCGCATTAACGTTTTGGTCGGGTGGAACAAATTCTAATTCCTAGGAAAAACAAATCAGCATTGTCTTCACTTTTGACTTCTCCAGGCGCGATTTTTTGGGTTTCGGCTCATTGAAACCATTCGTGCACTCTGCTATGGGATAGGCAAACATCGCCATAAACTTGTTTCATCAATTGAAACGTTTCGGTAAAAGTTTTACCAATTTTAAAGCAAAATTTAATATTGGCTCTTTTTTCGAAGCTCATTTTCGCACCGATGACAAAAACATACTGACACTTAAAACACAATAACTTTACTTCCAATGGATGAAATGTCATGAAATTTTTACTGGAATTCGATAAAGGATAGCAAATTTTAACGCACTAGTCGACATATCGATGGCGCCACTAGAGTTTACTTTGTTACTTTTTTACTGTTTACTTTGGAACGCACCTTGTATATCATACGCTTCTAGCTGCCATACAAACTGAAAAATCAAAATTATGTTATAGGATATCTATACGAAATTTGCCATCAAATATTATTCAAGACAACGGTACAATCTCCGAATATATTGTTCAGATCGAACTAATGTAGTATATAGTTGGCATACATTATGAGCGATCAAACTCAAGATAATCTTTTATGGAATGGAATAGAAAAGGTCTGACTTTTTGGATGTGCATATGGAATTCCTCGGAAAAAAATTTCATATGTGTTGGGGATTTTCGTTCAAGAAGAAGTAAAATATGCATTGTAGGCACAGAGAGTATATATTCAGAAATAGGAGGTCTATAGGTAAAAAAGTTGAATGTTAAGGCATGTTTAGCATTAGTTGTCACAGGTGAGTAGATGAGATGATGTCTAATTTGAAATACTCTGCTTGAAAAGATTTCTTTCCTAATAGATTCGTATGAGGTTACATAAAAATTATCTGAATATCAGCTAGTTATAGTCTTAATTCCTTCCGTACCATAATTTTTTTGAAAGTGGGTATTTATATTACGTAATCCTTCTTAAGTGAGGTAAGTCCTTTTAAACATTATCATTTGGAATAATAAACAACATATTGAAAAGAAGCAGATACTCAGTATGTAAACGCCTTGAAAAGATGTGAATGAAATAGGTAGAGTGACACACCTAGTCCTTTAGGAGGCCCATTGTGACACCACCGGAACCAAAATCCCCTAACTATTTTGGCTCTCTGAACCACCCCGTACTTCTGATGAGCCTCAACAACAAACAAGTTTTATTCATGCAACCTCCGAGATGTCGTCAAGAAACCCTCGACCGATCACTGCGATTATTTTCCTATAAAGAGCCGTGCAATCGCATAGAAGATGTTTCATTGTCTCCTTCACTTCTACCTCCTGACAACTTCTACAATAGTCGTTATATAGCGTTCCAAGTCCACTTGCTTGTCTGCCTATTATACAGTGGCCTATTAGTACTCCTACTAGAGTTCTTATTTAACAGTCGACGTGTGCGGTACATATTCCATTCATGCTACGTTTGCCTACTTGTTGAGCAAATCAGGGATAGATTCCACTGAGTGCGAATCGAATAAAAAAATAAATAATTTAATTAAATATAAATACTTAAGATCAAAAAATCATAATTAAGCTCGCATAAAAGCTTAGTGAAACATATATAAGTCGTACAATTGTTGCTTCACTGCATGCACTGAATGTCAGAAATATGTAACAGGAAGTTCCTACTACTGGTTAGAGATTTGTTTATATCACTCACGCAGTTGCAAATATTAGTAGGTACATGTGCTTCATATGCTGCTGCTCTGGCACCCTCTGTCAAGTTATGCACTTAAGCACAGAAATAATTTCAATCCACTGATACATACATTAAGGTAGAACAAAAAAAATTTTTTTTTTTGCTTAGCCTGAGGGTAAAATTTGTAGATTATAAAAAATTAAAATTTTTCGAAAAAAAAGAAATTTATTTTTGTAACACTCACTTTGAAAGTAAATTGCGAGTTAAAATTTTTTTGGACAAAAAAACAATTTTTTTTGGTTTTAACTCTTAACATTTCTATAAAACTACCGAATTTGACATGTCTTGACGCAAAATTTATTTTAACGCTTTAGGAAAGCATGTCGTCGTTTAAGACTTTTTTTTTAAACTCCAATAATGACCACAAAATTTTTTTTTTAAATTGATAATTTTTAATTGGTTAGAAAGAGGACTCCCCACAATTTCTAGAAAACTTATAAAAAATTTATTACGAAATAAAAATTTTAACTCGAAACTTTACTTTAAAAGTAAGTGGGATGTTAAATTTTTTTTTCCAAACATTTTTCTTTTTTTATAATCTACAAATTTGACCCTCAGGCTAAGCAAAAAAAAAATATTTTTTTTTCACTCCACCCTTATATATAAATATATGTATACATGGTATAGTAGAGAGTATCAAAACTTTTTTTTCCAATTCATAGCGTCTCTAATGTTTCTTTTTGATGTAAAAAAAACCTCACGAAAGATGAGCCATATTGCATACTTGCATATAAAGTTGAGAACGTAAAGCAATTTTCGTATGTTCTCTGATTTATGTATGCCTAGTCATGCTGCTTTTATTCGAATTAAAGCCTAGCACAAATTCAGGCGCAATGAAATAAATTACTAAAGTGATCGACGCGACCAGACTTACTCAGGTCATTAGGTTAGAAAACATATGTTCACGACAAGAAAATCAATGTGAGCGTCGAGAGATTCAAATGCGCAATATATCACAGGTACTTTTGAAATAAGTGATCTCTGGAACTCAGATCTACCGCACTATCTCATTACTGCAACAAACCAACTTTTGCCTACCTCTCTTCAAACATCGAGTTCAAAGTTTTCACTATGAAATCAATGATAAAATCGTGGGAAGACGTTATATAAAAAGGAGTCGTGGTTGAGCTTTAATTTTTTCGATTTTCGAACTGCCTTTATAACGCATTACAGAAACACTTTCTTAAAAAAAAACAAAACTGTTCGAGTAGTTTATCGATTGAAGCAATTACGCACACCGAAATGTATGTTTTTGCCTATGATGTTAAGAAAGATATTACTATAATTATTTTAGTAGATTTTAGCAATGTCTTTATATAATTTGTGGAGAACGTTGATATTACCCGATTTTGTTCACTATAATGAGTACACCCTGACTTTGACAGCTTTTAGACCTCTAAAAAAATACAAAAAATCTTTTCTCGAAAAAGAAGAAGAGGACTCCGAAAGTAACTTAAATAACACAGTAAAATATATATTTTCATATTAGGTTCAACTTTGTCTTACTCTACACCAACTTAAAAATAAATTTAAAAATAACTATACATACACACTTAAATACATATAGTGTAAAGAGCCTTGCTACCACTTTTTGTCTACAATTTGTTGCTGCCTAGGACAAAATGAGTCGAAATAAACGCTTGTGCATACATATTAAAGTGTTTCTATTTTGTCTACCTTTTTTTACTTTTTCCGTTAGCTTAGAGTGCTGGAATAAAATTTAACATTTTATTACTTTTTTACTATTCACACTTTCCGCTGCGTCCTTGCTTAGCACCTTAGGCTCATTCTCTTGGAGCCACCTTGAAAAAGCCGTAAAAACTCTAAGAGCCTCAGAAGAAAAGAATGCCATTTCAAGCACCAGAGCAAAAGAATAAAAACGAAAATAAAATTTTAATACCATGGAAATAGTGCAGAAGTAATGAACTCAGTGAAAGAAGAAAATTACAAAACTGCACAAAGCAATTGCAGATGATATGAACAGCAAAGGATTTTGAGAAAATCGAAATACAAATTAAACTTAAATGAATCTAAGCAGAAAACCTTGATATATGTATTTATATAGTAACTGAAGGCTGCTCTGCACTAAGTAAGCGTAAAAGTATATACTTTAAATTCACTATGAGTTAAAAGCAGGCAAGATTTTATAAAGTTGTATATGGTATTTAACGAATGTTTGCTTAGGGGTGTGGTTTTCAATGCGGCAATACTTTTTTCGGAGTCTATTCTTTTGAAAGCTGTTACTTGATTTATACTCAGTTTGGTTACATTTCAACATTTGGCCGTTTTATAATGAATAAAGTTACCCAGGAATATTTACAAATCGTGCAAATTTATTACCAAAATAATGGTTAAGTTCGCACGACACGGTGCCTCCAATATTAGGGCGACATAATCGCCCAGCAGATCCGGTAATTCGAGCAACCATGGATCGGTTTGGAACTTGGTTTATTCTAGTGGATAATACACATCTTCAGAGACGCCAAACAGTGCGCACCGAAGACGCTTTGCTGACGTTATGGAAGAAGACCCGAATGAGTATATACGTCATCGCGCACAACAATTGGAGCTGTAATCATTGACTTTATGGAAGATTTTACGGGCTTACAAAATCAGGTTGCAGGTTCGGTTAATGGTCCCAAAACGAGAAGACCACCGATCCCAATTTTCGAAAGAAATTTTTTTTGCATCTAATTTACATTTGATTTACATCTAAGATTTTCTTTGATCTTAGTATCTGCATATATTATATTTGATGATTATTGAAATCAAATCAGTGGCTTTATATACAAGAAAATTCTCCTTCTTTTTCTTTGGCACTAGAACCGTGAATCGAACTATGCCAGGAACAGAAAACATCGCCAGTTGTTACCAGTAGTGTTAATTTTCGTGGTCACGCCATTGTAGATCACAAATGCAGACAGGTCGCTATTGCTTCCGTTGTGAATTCATTAGTCTCAGAACGAAGAAGCTTTTCGCTTGAGCATCACCTTCCATGTGTACGATGCTGGCAAACCAGCACATTCGTTAGATTTTTATGCATGGTTCCATCCTCTTCAGCACTCATTGCTCACGCTGACGGCTCCAAACAGCTTGCAGTGAATATTTCTCTCAAATGCTCCAAGTGTCTTCTCATCTCGGCTCAGTGTAATAGGACGGGAATGGTAAGAGATTTATAGAGCATAATTTTTGTTCGTCGAGAGAATGACCTACCTTTCAATTGCCTACTGATTCCAAAGTAGCACATATTAGCAAGATTTATACTGGGCTTGATCTCCAGGCTTAAATTGTTGGTGGTGTTAATGCTGATTTCGAGATGGACAAAGCCCAACACTTTTTCTAATTTATAGCTGCCAACAGTGACGTAGTTTAAGTTAAGAAGTGAAAAATCTTTATGTGTGCCGTACAGGTTATTAATCATGCCCTCTTTCAACACAAGACCAATCTCTTCCGCTTATTTTTCTATACTGGAAAAGGCTTCTCTTTGGCTCTGTTTTTAAGTCCTATGATGTTAATGTCATCTTTGTATTCCAGTAACATGATCCTTTTATAATAGATAGCAACGAATTTGACGAGGCTGATGGTTGTGTTCAACATCATTCTGTATAACCGTCGGAAAGCGGTTTGTCGAGGGTTTTCCTCAGGATTTGACGTATTGAAAAAATCTGATCTATAGTGGAGTTGCCAGTTCAATCAGTTTATTGACAATGTGCTTAAGTGTTTTACTCAATGCTGTCGAAAGAATCTAATACGCAATGTGAAGAAGGGTGATCTCGTGATAATTAGCACAAACTGTAGGATTTCTCTTAAAATTCTTAAATTAACTTTAAAGAAAGTAAGGAAAAAAGGATGTAGAGCAGGTTCGCCTCCACGCGGTGCATTCTGGGTAACGCTAAATGACCTGCGGCCTTCACGGCCTCTTCTAGAACTCCTACGGATTTGACCTTTGCTCGACACGGACATAGCTTGGACGCTTAGATGGATCGGTTTGAACCCTGAACTACTGTATAACTTTTAATTTAATGTCTAAGAAATGGCTACCAAAAGAACTGAGTCGTTCATGTATGTTGTATGAAGAATCAAACCAAATGGGTATGATTATTTGCCTAGATGAGAAGAGGCTTTTCCCGCAGTCCCAAAACTTTCTATAGAACAACCTTAATCCAATTAAATCACACATCTTGTCGGTCGAAGTACACTATAGTCGGGTATACTTAACCGGTACAAAATTGGTTTTGTGTTCGATGAAAGATAATTAAATCTTTATATATTTTAAAAGCTTCCCTTGTCAAAGAAACTGACAGTAGAGGAGCTTAACCGAACGCATTATTAATATTACAGCTTCACTTCAATCACACTACATTCCAGCCACAACCATTTCTATCAACACCATTTTCTTTCCCCCCTCACTTAGTATGCACCTTCCTAACTGGATTACAACAAATTAACCTGAAATTTAATAATAACAACGAAAGCCGCAATAAATAAAATCAAAGCAACCAAATTAGCCACTTTGCGTGGCGTGTTGAAGAAGGACGGCGCCAAATTCTGCTAAACAGCAATAGCGAAACCATATTCTAACCCAACCAAGCACACAGGATCGTTTTGCAGCATTTTGGGGGTGATTGAGCTCTTTTGCCTAATCCTTAAAAAGCCGCAGTTGCTTAGCTCAGCTGCGGGTTTCCCCTTTTGACCTGTGTTGTGCTTATTAAAATATGCTTTGGCTATTAAATGATGTGGGGGAAATATGAAATTTAAATGTAACGCATGAACACGCAGCTTGGAGAGTAAAATTTCCGTTTATGCAATGGCGTAAATCTTAAATTTTAATAATTCAAGAAAGCTTGCTTCAATGTTGTATGTGAACTCCATCCCTGTAAGCATTCAACAACATGTGACGCACTGCGCCTTTCCCAAGGCTCCATATTGCATTTCTTCAACTGAGTGAATGTGTTTCAAGTGGCGGCGATTGTTTTGAAGAAAAATAACAACGACAACACTGATTATGTCAATATGCCGTTAATTTAGATATTCCAAAAATGTCATAATAATCAACGAATTGTGGCATCTTGTGTTGATGCTTATAATTTTGCCTAACAGCTGCTGTATGTTACACTTGCTCTAATTTATTCATTGACGTCAAATAAAATGTCGAATCATTTGACGGTGAAATTTAGAGCGAAAGCCCGGTTAAATTCTCTGACTTCATCTTCAGTTAAACTTAAGCTAAGCATACTTTCAGAGCTATAGAATTTAGTAAAGGGAATGGTAACAGACCAACCGTAACACATGTTTTTGAGAATTATTCGTGATCCAATCAAGCCAAAAATAGGGAGAAAATGTAAACTTCGATTGCACCCAAGCTATGATACTTTTCCCAAATACACTTTCTATAGCAATTAAATGTATGAAAAACTAAAACTTAAAACATATACGGTTTGCATCCAGAGGAAAACGTTTTGATAGTTCTTTCTAGGCAAGTTTTTCGATGTAAACAACCTTCAAGTCTAATTAAGTAATTAAGGTTACTTAATACGGAAAAAGGGCTTATATGAAACATTGTGTCTAGATTTTGGATCGATCAGTTTGTATTGCAACTATATGCTATAGAGATCCGATATCGGCGTTTTCGACAAAATGTCAGCTTTTTGTGAGAAAAGGAGGTATAAAAATTCTCAAATCATTGAATCAAAATCGATGGATCAGCCAATCTGCCATACACTTTTTCAAAAAATATACCTCGAATAACTACCACTTTATTAGCGTTTCTATGTTTGTTAATTGAATTAAAATATTTAGTAACATAAGCCTCTTAAACATTTTATATGCGTAAGGGAAATTATTAAATTCGTTCTACATGAGTCGAATCACACTAAATACACTATGATCGTACTTGTTCAGGTCCCTTCTTTTATACTTTTTTTAACACCCAAAATTATATGTCCAAAATAAGTATTCAAAAAATCGATAATTTTTGGGTCTATAAAATTTCTAACTTAAAAAACACACTCGTGGAATTTTACTACTCAGGGCCGAACTTCAACTGGTTTATACAAACAGTTTCGGTTATTTCTACAGTTACGAGCTTACGATAACTCATCCAACGGAGTTTTCGTTTCATAATTTTCTTGGTCTTATTTAAATAACGTATTTATAATAAATGAAAACGTAGGTATTTGAGCTTCTTCGAGTATGGTTTGAATGAACAGCTAGTATCATGTTTTATTTTTTAGGTTAACTGCAGATATTATAAAGAGTGATAATGATTTAAAAAAAACACACACAAATTGTTAAAGAAATTCAAATGTTTCTTATTTAATGTGTAGTATAATTAAGTTCTTAATATAATATCATTCAAATAACCTCCACGACTTCTTTTGCAGAAACGAACTCGATTAACCCAATTTTCGAGTATTTTTTCCACTAAATCAAGTCGTCTGTTATGAACAGCGCGTTCAATATTGATCAAATATATAGCTATATAACTTTTTTATTTGACGAGATATCTTCATGAAATTTGCCACGCATTAATATCCAAGACTACGAACAGTCTCCGAATAAATTATTTAGATCAGACTACATAGCTGCCATACAAACTGACCAATTAAAATCAAGATATATATATTTTTATACCATTTTATGCTATAAGAAATGTATCTGTGAAGCGTATTATAACTTCGGTGCAACCGAAGTTTGTTTTTAAACGCATCCAACTTTTTTCAAACATTTTTAAATGGCTTCTGGAGTGACTTCCAAAGATTCTGCCAGCTCTTCTTGTGTTTGGTAACAATCTTCAATATTCATTGAGTACTGCCTCTAGCTCCTCATTTTCAAAATTTTTTGGCTGCTTTGAACGTGCTTGATCTTCTAAGCCAAAATCAGCACTTTTAAACCGTGCAAACTACTTTTGGCGTCTAAGCACAAGGTTCGACATATTTATGTGTAAAAAAATTATTATTGTTTGGGCTTCAAATGAATGCAATAAGCTAAGAATAACGCACATAAACAGTAGGCTTCCAACACACATTTGGAATATTGGTATAATGGAATAATAAACAATGTTACCACATCTTTTAACAAACCGCGCGAATATACTCGTAGTTATAAAAAAATTTAAACAAAAGTTTACTCTGATTAGATTAGCACGGACCTTCCTTGAACTACATAACCCTACCCAGCAGATAGTCTGCTAAGCCTGCTAACAAACAGCAACAAATTGCTTTATACCTGCAAGCTAAAAATG
This sequence comes from Bactrocera oleae, assembly GCF_042242935.1. Classification (NCBI taxonomy): domain Eukaryota; kingdom Metazoa; phylum Arthropoda; class Insecta; order Diptera; family Tephritidae; genus Bactrocera; species Bactrocera oleae. The sequence goes on from NC_091537.1 coordinate 79,082,524, forward strand.
AAGCACCCTTCAAGGCGCTTGCCAGTAGTCAGCACAATTTCCATTAATGTGCTTAAATACTAATTGGCAGAGGTAAACTATGGTGAAAAAGATTGAGAAAAATGTGTAAACGAAAATGTCTCTTTTAACTATACGGTTGCGATGTGGAAAATATCCTTTTTGTATTGCATTAATATTTTATTTTATTTTTATACCCTGAACAGGACAAACACCCAAAAGGAAGCGTCGTGGACCATATAAAAAAATATATATTATATATAAATGATCAGTATGATGAGCTGCGTTGACTTAGCCATGCTCATCTGTCTGTATAAACGCGAACTAGTCCCTCAATTTTAGATATATCGATCTGCAATTTTGCACAGGTCGTTTTCTCACCAAGGAGTTGCTCATTTGTCGGCTGTCATACAAACTGAACAATCAAAATCAATTCCTTCTATGGAAAACTTTTTTATTCGACAAGCTATCGTCGAGAAATTTCACACAGATTATACTCTAAACTATTGCCACAATCTCTAAGGAAAATGTCGAGATTTAAAAACTATGACATATAGCTGTCATATAAACTGAAAGATCAAAATGAAGTAATTATATGGGCAAATTTTGCATTTGACGTAATATGTTCACGAAATTTGGCATGGATTATTATCACAGGCTCCGAAGATCTGTTTAGATCGGACTACTGCAGCATATCTGGTAGCTGTCATACAAGCTGAAGGATCAAAATCAATGTAGAGTACAACCTCCGGCATCGCTTCACACTCTAAAGAAATTGTTGTGATCGGACTACTATAGCATTAAGCTGTCATTTAAACTGACTGATCAAAATTAAATTAAAAATCTTACTATACATTTTGCTGCTTAAAAAAAAAGCACATGTGACACCGGTGAAGGGTATTATAGCTTTGGTGCAACCGAAGTTAACGTTGTTTTTTGTTTTTTTCTTTCTTTATACATTTTGTTGCACTTTCATATTAACCACTTCTAAGCTGCTTGCCTTTTTCTTATAGAATTTTTTAATTTTATCCATTACTACCAGCTGGCACTTCTTGCAATTAATGCGCTTGTTTGCACATACTACTGCTCACCGCTCTCCGCCCCATCGCCGCTCTCAACAGCTGCTATTGAAAGAACGTTAGCAGCCAAAGGTAGCTATTGCCAAAGGCTTCAGTGGCAAAGAGACATTTTCTATTTTACTGCGCACTTTTGAGTAGCCACTCTCTTACACTTAATGGCAATCAAACAAGTGGTCAATTTAAAAGAAATATATTTTCACAATAAGATGTTGGCAGCGCCTGGATACAGCGTGACATAAAAGCCACAGCAAAACGGTGAGACAACGGCAAAGACACGCTGTGGAAGCGTTTTTACGTTCGTATGTGTTTGTGTGGCGTACCTTTGGCTGGTAAAAGCACAACAGCAGAAATGTTGAAGCAAAGGTTCTCAACACTTTGATGGAATTTTTGATGGTTTTTAATTACAAGTATTATTCGACACACAGACATATTTATTTCTAACTTTTTATTGTTGCATTTCAAACGAATATCTTGACATTGGCCAACGAACTCTGACCGCACATGTAAACTAGATGCTTGCGTAATTCACTTGTGGCCATGTCATAGGGTTCATTTTAAGAAACATATTTGCCTTGAGTTGATGGAGAAAAATTAATTAAAATTTTGTATTTACTGCTTACTGCTTGAATTGTGGCAAAAGTTATTGCAAAATAATATTTTTGGTTGCAATTTTAGTTTTGTATTCTTTATTTAAGATATGGCAATGAATATTCACGAAAATCAAGCTAATGTATTGATAGTTAAATATTTCATGTATTTGGTTAGTCGAAGATATAATGCGGCTGCTCTCATATTCGATATCAAATTGTGGTGGCAAAGGCACCACGTTTTCTTAGAACGAAAATTTCACAAAATATTTGTAAAATATGTATAATTGGAATAATAAAATTTTTTAATAAAATATTAAAACTTTTATATACCAAAAAACTTATTTAAGGCCGTTTGTTGCTCGAGGAAACCCATGTAACGCCTTTACGGTTATAGCAGTCCGATCTGTACAATTTCTTTGGAGCGTATACCGTTCTCTTGGATAATAATTCGTGCTAAATTCCGTGAAGATATCTTGCCAAATACAAAAGTTTTTCATACAGGGACTTGAATTTGATCGATCAGTTTGAATGAGAGCTACATGCTATAGTGATCTGATATCGGCAATTTCAACAAATGAGCAGCGTTTTAGAGAGTAAATGACGTATGTTTCAGCTCGCATATGAACAGTTAAACGAACAGACGGCCAAGGCTACATCGACTCAGCTCGTCACACTGATCATATATTATATATATACATATATATAGTATATGTATTTTATAGTTCTTCCGAAGTTTCCTGTATATACCATGTTTAGGGTATAACGAGTAAAGAAGAGCTAAATTTGGCTGTAACCGCACATTTTACATTTTGGCAGTTTGCAAGCCTCAAAGCCGGGAAAATTATTTCAGATATTGACAAAACTTTACATCAAAGTTCAACATTCATTATTTGATGAAACCGTGAATAGATACAATCATATTTTGTATCTTCTTAACTAATTTTATAAGTCACCTCACCTAGTTTCATCACATTATTCTGACAAAGTATCTTACATATTGACCAATATATGTATACTACGAGTATGTACCATATATAAAGCCAACCGGTAATTTGAAATTCTTACATGGTGTAATATTGACCTGATTTTATCTATTTGATCAACGCGACATGCTATTATCAGTGCTCTGAGTTTCATTAAGATAACTCACAAATTGACCAATATATACGGCATAAAGTAAACCGGAAGTTCGTAAACCCCTGAATTAGTTAAATGTGAGCTAGGACAAATTTTGACCCGATTTTATATATTTAAAGCACAAAGATACACTGTTTTTGGAAAGATATTCTCTCTTAACATCAATAAGATAACTTACAGATTTACCAATCAGTATATACGGAATAAAGTCTACCGAAAGTTCGGAATTGTTTTATTAGGTATATGGCGGCTAGGGGTAGTATTGATGCGATTTTACCCTTTTTTGACACAAAGCTGATTATTATCGGGAAAATATGTGCTCTGAATTTCAATATTAAATATATATCACAGATCCACCGACAATGAATCAGTCAAAGGCTCGATATATTCGGTATCTGAGGGCTTTCGACAACGTTTAGGCGTGAGTTAATATTGACCGTACATTCATTGGTGCTTGATTTAGTTAATGTAAAGTGAAAGATTCTGATGAAAGAGTGGGCGTGGTTATCTTCCGGTTTTAGCCATTTTTCTGAGGGCAAGCAAGCGTAGTTACGTATGTAGGTAGAAGTTTAGCCCCTTTGGGCTCAATTATGCTTGCATGCACTATTCGGAGGACCCTTAAATCTTGCTATCTCATTTCATCGTTGTGTTCAAACCATTTGGCCGTTATGCTTTTTGCCGTTATGCTTTTTGTAAATAATAGATGGATTCCAAAAAGTCTATGTCGGTTTTGTGATAGAGCTGGTTTGTGGTAGTGCCGAAACCTTTCCTTACTCCCTTCAAGTTTGCAGCTGTGGCAAATATTGTTATAGGGCATTCCCATTTTAAACACATTTTCTCCAAACGGCCAATGCCCCGTTATAGTAGCTGTAAGTCTACATATATATAAATTTCCTGGACCAAATTATTAAGTGCTTAGTTCTTGCTTTCTTTTAATTTGGCCATATCTACATTGCTATCTCGCATTTGGTTATAGATTTTCATCTGTTCTGAGCTATTTGTTCAAATTGTGCATTTAGCTGCCTCTTGATCAGTCATAGCGGGCACGGTAATATCCATGCCTCGGATTGCTTTAGAGAGGCTCCTGACTCGTCTGCGTCTCTTTCGTTGCCAGAAATTTACCTGTGACCGGCAACACAAATTATGGACAAGTGAAGTTGACTTGCTAGTGAGCTTAAAGCCCTCTTACATTTGTTAACTACGTTGGATTTAATCTTACAATAAATTTAAAAGTTTACTCAGAAAAACTTCTGAAAAATTCACTTTTTTTTGGGTTCTAACTGTATATAGCCCCATAAGCTACTCGAATTTCTTAAGGAGCATAGTTTAGGATTGACAAGGCTAATGATGATCTCAGAGAGTAAAATATCAACTATAATAAGAGCTTCGAAAAAGCTTTTTAGTTAGCTTATTGTTTAATACACAAAATTATATATCGTACTGAGTTAAAATCATAAAAATATTCTAAACTCGACAACGAGAGAGCAGAAGAATAATATTGAACATCCCACACCCCTGTGTTTATATACTGGTATGTAAGTGAAGTAAGACATTTGTTTACATTCTCATGAATTGCTTGCTCAATAATATACAAGTATGTTATATATTTAAAATTTTTATAAAATTACATATTAACGTGTAATAATTATCATTTAATTTTCGTTTCTCCCTTTATCATATTTGAATTGGCATTTATAGTTCAAGTCAAATTTCAATATAATTGCTGATATGGTTGTATGCAACCACTATTCTCCGGCAAATCGCATTGTCCCTTCATAGCGTTGAAATATGCATCACCACAACTGACTTTCAGTGCATGATCGTTACGGCAAATGTAGTATTCGTTGCAGCTCCTCAGTGAAGGTAGCGTAAAACCGGTTGGTTTGCCTTGACAAACGTATTTTATGTATAAATCCATATTAGATTGATGAGATTGCGGTGGTAGGACAGATAGGGGTCTGACCGCTTGCTGATATGGTGGAATATATATGCTTTGCGGGCATGGTGTAGCTGTACATGGGCATGATGTTGTTGTACATGGTGGGGTTGTCGTTGCGCACGGTGGCTTTGTCGTTGTTATGCAAGCCACTGGAGTTACTGTTGGTGTTGTTGGCGCGCAAGTAGTTGTAGTTGTTCTTGGGAGTACATTTGTTGTTGTGGTGGTTATTGGTGCTCGAATGGTGGTAGTCGTTGTTGGACGTACAGCTGTTGTTGTGGTGGTTATTGGTGCGCCAATAGTAGTGGTTCTTGTTGGGCGTGCATTTGTTGTTGTGGTAGTTATTGGTGCGCAAGTAGTAGTTGTTGTTGGGCGTACAGTTGCTGTTGTGGTGATTATTGGTGCGCAAGTAACTGTAGTTGTTGTGGTAGTTATTGGTGCGCGAGTAGCAGTAGTTGTTGTTGGGCGTACAGTTGTTGTTGTGGTAGTTATTGGTACGCGAATAGTAGTAGTTGTTGTTGGGCGTGCATTTGTTGTTGTGGTAGTTATTGGTGCGCAAGTAGTAGTTGTTGTTAGAGATACAGTTGTTGTTGTGGTAGATATTGGTGCGCGAATAGTAGTAGTTGTTGTTAGGGGTACAGTTGTTGTTGTGGTAGTTATTGGTGCGCAAGTAGTAGTTGTTGTTAGAGATACAGTTGTTGTTGTGGTAGATATTGGTACGCGAATAGTAGTAGTTGTTGTTGGGCGTGCATTTGTTGTTGTGGTAGTTATTGGTACGCGAATAGTAGTAGTTGTTGTTGGCCGTACAATTGTTGTTGTGGTAGTTATTGGTGCGCAAGTAGTAGTTGTTGTTAGAGATACAGTTGTTGTTGTGGTAGATATTGGTACGCGAATAGTAGTAGTTGTTGTTGGGCGTGCATTTGTTGTTGTGGTAGTTATTGGTGCGCAAGTAGTAGTTGTTGTTGGGCGTGCATTTGTTGTTCTGGTAGTTTTTGGTGCGCAAGTAGTGGTAGTTGTTGTTGCGCCTGCACCTGTGTTTGTGGTAGTTATTGGTGCACGTGTAGTAGTAATTGTTGTTGGCCAAACAATTGTTGTTGTGGTAGTTATTGGTGCGCAAGTAGTGGTAGTTGTTGTTGCGCCTGCACCTGTGTATGTGGTAGTTATTGGTGCACGAGTAGTAGTAATTGTTGTTGGCCGAACAATTGTTGTTGGGGTAGTTATTGGTGCGCAAGTAGTGGTAGTTGTTGTTGCGCCTGCACCTGTGTTTGTGGTAGTTATTGGTGCACGTGTAGTAGTAATTGTTGTTGGCCAAACAATTGTTGTTGTGGTAGTTATTGGTGCGCAAGTAGTGGTAGTTGTTGTTGCGCCTGCACCTGTGTATGTGGTAGTTATTGGTGCACGAGTAGTAGTAATTGTTGTTGGCCGAACAATTGTTGTTGTGGTAGTTATTGGTGCGCAAGTAGTGGTAGTTGTTGTTGCGCCTGCACCTGTGTTTGTGGTAGTTATTGGTGCACGTGTAGTAGTAATTGTTGTTGGCCAAACAATTGTTGTTGTGGTAGTTATTGGTGCGCAAGTAGTGGTAGTTGTTGTTGCGCCTGCAACTGTGTATGTGGTAGTTATTGGTGCACGAGTAGTAGTAATTGTTGTTGGCCGAACAATTGTTGTTGTGGTAGTTAATGGTGCGCAAGCAGTAGTGGTAATTGTTTTTGAGCATGAGGTTGTGGTTGGAGTAACAGCTGATGGTGCAGGAGTAGTTGGAACATTTCCACTGCATGATGGTTGATCAGCTCCACCGCATGAGGATTTGACACCACATTGCAATAATACCAAATTATATTCTTGTCCACTGGGACAAACGCCAGAACTTATCACCGCACTATTTAGACACTGATACCATTGCGCTTGATTATTACCAACAACGTAACCGTTAACAACACCAGCACACGGTGCTGCATCAATAGCTTTTGGTGCGGGCGCAACTTCAACCAGATCTTCAACACAACCTGGATTTTGATCGACGCACATATTTTTCGCACCATCATAGTAGTAAGGGCAATCGATTTGTAAGCTTGCGCCATTATGACACTTATAGTAGCTGGTGCAACTGCCAGGTACCATGGTCTTGAAGCCATTCGGTCTATTGCGACACAAAAAGCGACTGTATAGGGCATTGTCGGCGGCGCGTGCACCTGGGCTCAAGCTGGCGGCATTTACACTTACTGCCAAGACCAGCAAGGCCCTAGCGAATACTGTAATATAATAAAATAAAAAAATTATTAAAAAAGTGTCTCACGAAAATAAAGCGTGCTTCTTCAACGTCATCGCGCGGAGCGAATATACATAAACGAATTTTGTTGTTTTATAAAATATTTTTCTAAAATTATTCCAACGAAATTCTAAACTTTGTGGCGTGACTCTCTTGCTCTTGATATTATGTTGCACTATGTCAATATGTTGAATGGCAGGCTCTTCAGATTTCCAGAAAACTTTTTTTTATAATTTCTATATATCGACTTGCTCTAACGTTAAAACATTAAAACACATTTAGCGAAATAAAACTTACCAAAAATAATCTTCATTTGAACTCTGTGAAACCACACTTGGCCACTTCTTTAATATTTTACTGTGCTTGCCGAAAATGAGTGAAGTAATATGTTGCCTATAAGGCCCGATATTAAACTATGTTGAAGCTTGCGAAATTCCCTCACTTTTATACGAAATTAATTGCGCGATAAGATCTCGTTATTTTTGTTTAATGAACGAAATATCAATTTATGAATTGATAAATTTAAAAGAAGTTTTGATATGATGCTTATCAAATTATTTGCGATCTTTAAGTAATTAATGTTTATTAATGTAGAGGTGTGTGTGTGTGAGCGAATGGTTTCATTTAGAAATCGTTAGAGATATAAAGATATATTGCTTGGCATCATGTAATATAGAAATATCAATGCGAGAAAACCAACAACACTTGCTATTGATAAAGAAGTGCTTAAGAAATAGTCTTGACCACGCTTGAGCTCAAGTTTGACCACGCAGCTGTACGAGGTGTTTAACTATATATAGGTATAGGTATATATATATCTAGCTATAAGCGCTAACTGTGAATTTCGTTTTTTGTTGAAATAAGACAATGTGTAATGTGATTCAACTAATCATAGATTTTTAGATTTTCTAGAAAATATTTTAATGGGTTAGGCCAGTCTAGGATTTTCAAAAAATCGAAATTTCTCTCGCCTAAAGTAGGCTGCAAGGTCTTGAAATTATTATTGTATTTAATTTAGAGATTAAGTCAAATTCGTTTTGCAGACGGCACGACTCCCTAGAGTCACGGTAAGTTATCGAGGCTGCTTTTAAAAAGGTGATTTAAAGGATTGTCCCAACCGGAGACCCTATATGTTATACTTGTATATATATATGGTATAAATATCGGCATGACAAGCTGATTCGATTTAGTAGCTATGCCCGTTCGTCTGTCCATCGAACTAGTCCTTCAGTTCTTAAAGCGTCCACTTGAAATTTTGCACACGTCCTTCTTCCATTAAGAAGCTGCTTATTTGTTGGAACTGCCGATATCGGACAACTATAGCATATAGCTGCCATACAAACTGACCAATCGAATTTCAGTATGGAAAACTTTTTTATTTCACAAGATTGATTCACGAAATTTGCGCAGCATATTATCTTAGGCATCGCGATAGCTCCGAAGAATTTGTTCTCTCGCGCTCTTTACGCTCTTATGAAAACCGATAGGTTTGTTCGGTTAAAGGGACGTATAGAAAAAACGTTCGATATTTCGAAGTACAATACATATATCTACGTGAGTTTTATCAGTAACACGAAACGGTAAACGTAAGAAGCTGTAAAAATTATTAATAAACTTACAAGTTGCTGCTTACAAAAATAAACCTTATCTACTTATTTAAAAGTATGAGAGATCATTTATTCTTGGCTGTAAATTAGAATAAATAAAACTTCGTAGACTCATTTCATTCAAACCAGGAGTACTTTTTACAGCCTTTGAAATAAGAAATAACTGATCAGCGTTTTTTATATCATCGTTGATTAACTAAATTTCGGTTAAGGAGCTCTTTAGATATCGATTCTATGAATCCTAGATTGACGCTTCACTCATTTAAGATATCACTTACAAACAAAGCGGCTGCGTCCGTAAGGATGAGTTCCTCTTAAAGAAATGTCATCTAAGGCTTGTTCCAGTTACGGAACAGAGAATATGCCTAAAAAGAAAAAAAATCTTCCGCGGTGAGGAAGTATTAAAACTATCTTAGTCGGAAGATAAAACGTGGAGTTCACAAACTTTTTAAACTTCGAACAAATAACACTTTTAAGCAACGAGTTAAAGATCTACCTTAAAGTGTATACTCGATATATAACGGGTGATCCAAGTAGAGGTACTTTTTTCCATAGTCTCTACCATCTGAGATGTAGCCGCGGCCAACATTTGAAAGACCTAATCTTCATACTTCATAAAATAAATGCCAAAGAATGTTCCTTCGAATAATAATAAATAATTTCCATTAAATTTGAATTATCTATGTTTTTCTTTAAAAAAGTAGAGAACCTCGAAATTTATCATCCTATATATTAATGATCGAACTTGGCACTATATAATAAAACGGTAAGAAATTTTGTAGTCGACGTCGCGAGGTCCATAGATTACCAGGCGAGAGAAGCACAATTTTATAACACAGTTTTTTGATATTAGGTGGGTGTTTGGATTGTAACCAGCTCTTGTGCTAAGGCGGCTGTTCTTTCGAATGAGTTTAGAGTAATTGAGATAGCGACTAGGAGCTACCATATACAAGTATACAAGTTTTAACTTTCAACATTTCAAGAGATCTGTACAACTTCAAAGTTCTAAAAATCGAAGACATACAGTACAACAGTTCGGGCAAATGAGTTGTAACAAACAACTGCTTTTATTTGATATGATAACTATGAGAATGCAGAAAGCAAAATAAAATGCGCGTGTTAAATACTTGTAAGCTGAAATTCAAATGACGGAAGAAGAGCAACGAGCTCAGAGGGAACCTAAAGTAGAGACAAACGTTAAGATGCCATTGTATTCCCTACAGAATGGCCTACCAGTACTTCGTAAATGTACAGTTGATATTTAATGTGTGTCATAACAACAAAAACTGCAAACACGTAAAAATAACAAACCATGCGAGTAGTATGAACCAATGGGCAAAGGTATGGCTTGAAATGCGAGTAAAATCGGTTGGTTAGATGGAAAATTGCGCTTGGGACTTGCTTATTTAACACTTGCTGTTCGTATCGCATATAAGTGTGAGTTAACTACTGTACACCTGTAATACAAACGCATGCATATACGTTGTAATATATGTACACGCACTAGTCGAAAAGGAAATTGACATTAATACTAAATGAGCCCGTGTCGTTTATGACTTCCTGTGCAACTGACGGCTTGTCGATGTGCTCGTAGGCTTTCTGGTAAGCCACAAAAGTGGCAGGCACATTTGTATACATTGCTGCCGCCATATCTAAACGTACATTAGTGCATTTATTTCTGCCTACATAAATATTATTTATTTATAGTTTTTCGGCTGCTCAAATTGTGGCTAAGTTTTATTTTAATTTCCCTGTGGAAACGCAAATGTTCTACGTAAATTAATCTTAAGTTCATGTACTCAAATAAATTTCGTAATTCGAGTATGTTGCATATGTGTTTGCGACATGATGTTTCGTATAGCTTTATTAGTTTGAGCACAACTGGAATGCAATACTTAAAAACCACTTATTTTTCACGTTCTCAATGTGAAAACTCAACCCAACAGTTATAAAAAAACAAAAAAACTATTAATTTCGATTGCAACGAAGATATAATGACCATCACAAAAACAAAAAATTTAAAACAGTGACTAAATTTTGATCGAACATTTTGTATGACAGCTATATGCTATAGTAGATGGATCTGGAAAACTTGTTATGTAATTGTAATGCTGCTTTGGATAATAATTCATGCAAAATTTTGTGAAGATGCAGGATTCCACTCGGACAGTACTGGAACACTGAAGAGTTTCCAGTCAAGACACTTATCCTTGCAAAGAGATCAATCTTTATAAGTCCGAGTATCTCAGAAGACAGTTCTGGTTGTTGACCAGAGCTCACGAGAAGTCCATAGATTCAATGCTAGACGACAGGAAGACAGCGGAGCACTCATGCGTTCCTAAACTGCTGAAGTTGCGGTAAGGACTTACTCTGGGAAACTCACAGCTTTGCAGTTTCTATCGATCTCGCGGTGACCAGTTACCCAAACAAGTCAGATACAAATTAAATTGATGTTACTGATAAAGAGATCAAACATCCCTTGACTACGTTTAAGCCCACTCTCATCGAGTTCAAGGTCAGTATTTCCGCTTGGTTATCAGAGTGAATGCACACCTCCTGGAAAGAAGCTGCACTTTGAAGCAGTACATCCTGTACTGCTACCTTGATAGCAGTCACTTGCGCTGGAAAAATACTGCAATAGCCTGGTAGCTGGGAGTTAGAGTTGATGGAGAGCTTCAGACAGAAGATTCCCTCTCCCATTTTTCACTAACACTCAATACATCCATGAAAATGCTCGCCGGACCTTTTCTCCAGAGGTTTCATATAGTCAAAATACCTTTTAGCTCAGAAACTCTTCCCAAAAGTTGCTCTGCAGCAGCAAAGATAACCGATGCCTTCCTCAATCTATCCACAATGTTCGGTTTCAATGAAAGCTTCCTATCTAGAATAAACACCAAGTATATAATCTAATTAATCTTCTTTAAAATATATTTAAAAAATCATTCGGAAAAGCTCTTATCGCTTTAGATATACATATATAAATTTTTTTTTTGGGAATTCAAGATATAAATCTCAGTCTCGCCGATGACCATTCCATTATCAATAAATTTCCTTCCTGCAAACGTTCTTTTGAAAACCAAGAACTAAAAAAATTCTCTGATGGAAAATCCGGAGGGCATGTAGATTGTACACGAAATTCGTAGCTCAATTCATGGAACTTTGCCATACATTTCATTGATTTGTAACTTGGTACTTAGGTTCTTTGGGAGCTCATACAGTACCCATTTCGCTCCTTTGTTTTTAGAGTAGTAACCACCGTAGTCAACGTCAATTTAAAGTCATCTGCAATTTTATTGTGCAATTTGTGATGCTTGTACACGATATTTCGCAAATGAATAACGGGTAATTGCTTCTTCTGCGTTTAACTAGGATAATATCAAGCCGCTTTTAGTATCACTCACGAATTTCCCTAATATTTAGTTTTTTAAATACTAAATCTTAAGTAACTCCAACAAACCCAGAGAATACGGATAAAGGTAACATCGTAAATATGTAATGACAGAGTCAGCTGGCCTAAAAATTGGTTTCCAGGTTTACGATATATATAAAACACGCGGTACTTCTACTACATACCATATATACTCGAATACACATTATATATATTATATAAGACATATATGTAGATGTACATACACATATGTGTATGCTCCAAAGACCATATATCACCCCATTACCTCTACACCCCTTTAGAATTTATTAATGGCGTAAAGTTTTTAATGAGAATGTGCATAATTAATTCAATGTGTAGCTTACAGGCACACTGACAACGACAATATTATGACATTCCACGAAGGCAACCTTACACTCGTGTTAACAAAGTATGGTATAAATATATGGTAAAGAAATGACAAGCCTTCCAAAAAATTTAAAGTAATTCTTTTCGAGTTTTCGGCATTTTAAAGAATTTCTATAAAAGTAGAGATTAAATAAATTATACACCGATGGAGAAAAGGTTCAGAAAAACTAAAATTTTTAGTTTCTTTTAACTTCTTGACATGGAGCTTTCAATGCTTTATATGAATAAATGCTTCTCTGCGTAACCAGTAGGGTTTTCCACGATGTTTGTTACACCCAAAAGAAAACTTCAAAGACCCTATAAAGTATATATATAAACCATCAGCGTGACGAGCTGAGTCTTAGTCACGTCCGTCTGTTTGTTTATATGCGAACTAGTTCCTCAGTTTTTGAGATTGTGATCTAAAATTTTTCACCCGTACTTTTCTCACCAAGAAGCTCTTCATTTGTTGGACGGATATCGTGGTCACTATAGCATACAGCTGCTATATAAACTGTATGATCGGATATTTGGCATCTATTATTGTCTAAGACAATGGTGGAATCTTCAAAGAAATTGTTCAGGTCAGATTGATATACAATGGCATATAGTTGCTCTACAAACGGATCGATCAAAGTCAAGTTATTATATGGAATATTTTTTATTTGTGAAAGGCTTCGGTGGAACCGAAGGTAACGTTTTTTTTTTTTTTGTTTTTATGGTATTTTGTTTAGAAATTTTAGTTATTTGAAATGAGTTTTTAGAAACTCGTTTTAGGTTCTTGTCTCTGCTAAACATGAAATTATGAAATCAAAACGACATTCAATTTAGAAATTTAATTTCAGAATATAATATACGAAAACATATCAGCACAACCATCAGCTCCATAAAAATCCGAAAGGACCTCTCTGAGCCACTAGATATCAGACGAGGTTTAAGACAGAGTGATTGCTCCTCCTTGCTTCAATATAATGCTGACAAAAGTGATACCACACTACCGGCATCTATAAATTTAAAAGGGTGTAGGACTTTATCTATCTCGGAACCAGCATAACTACCACCAACAATCTAAGCCTGGAGACCAATAGCAGAATAACTCTTGCCAAAATATGCTAACATACTTGTAATGATCCTTACAAAGATCTAAATCTAACAAATAGGAATAGAAGTCCGGCCAAGCATCATAATACTCGGCAGAAGTGTATTTTTAGCGGCAGTATTGAACACGTTGACATCAGGAGCAAATTCAAAACAAATAGCGGGTGTGATTTTCGGCAAAATTATACGGAGCTCTCTATCGATATCGATGGCAGTATATAACAAAAACTCTTCGAGATCTAATCATGGTGCTTTTGTGCTGCATTAAATTTGTCAATAACAAGTGTGCAAACAATTTTGTATCAAAACTACAGCCTCTGTTCGACTTGTAGAATAAAGCGTATTCGCTTCGCGACACAAAAATATACACTTTTTAAAAAAATAAATGAAAAAGCTCAATAACGGAAGTTGCTAGTCTTTTTATTTTATTTTACTTTTTAATTTTTTTAAAGATTTTGAAGTTGTCGGCGAAGACATTTTATGTGTTGTGATGTTGTTAAAAAGTAAAAAATAAAACTGTCTTCTTCACGGCAACCGGTAGTCTGGCGCTACCGAAGCCAAGACTCAATGTGAGCGTGGCAGATAACAACGATATCGGTATGTAAGTAGATAAACATAATGTTGTTGTATGTGTCTACAAGTATGTAGTTGTAGACGATAAGATCTATGAGATAAACGATGCGCAATTACTGATTATTGCTTGGCAATGATAAAATGATAAGAACGCCGATGGAAATAGTGGTAATGGTACAGACATAGTCTGCACAAATACACCAAAAAATTAATAAATGAGTTTTGACCATTTCAAGAAACAAAACATAATCGAAAGATGGTCGAAGCGAAACAGAGACATAGATAAATGGTCGCTTACATTGGAAGGGACATCCACGACACATCACTCTAAACTTTTGTTTAATGAAGATAATAATGATGTTGATGAAGACTAGCAAAAGACCTAGGCATAGAACTTGGTTGGGTAATAGAACTCTCGCTTGCTGAAGTTAATATTAGATTGCAAATGAATTAAACATGGAGCAATGCAGTAGTCGCAGCTAATTAGTACAAGTATGAGCAAACTATAAACTGTCTTCGATACGCGAAGTTTTGGAGAGTAGCGAATTGAACACATATCGCGTCTCGATGTTATCGTCATTAACAGAGGAGGATGAGCAACTGGCATAAAGCAAATTTTCGATGACTTCGCCACCTTCACTGAATGCTTAGCGCGACTCAAATACTTTTGTTCGTGAGAAAGAAGTAAACCACACTTGTAACATTTTCAACGATTCCGTACAGATCATTTCATTGAAAACACAATAGTGCAAGCAAAATCGTTGTTAAATTTCCGTGGTAAAAATCGCCAGACAAACTACTCGCATCGCAAAAATATAGCTGTTGGAGTTCTAATGGATTTTTGAAGAATATTTTTTGTTTGGAAAGTATATTTTCAGGGTGTTTTATACTACGGTAATTCCTTGCTTAAATCAAAATTAAATATACAAATTTTAAACAAATAACAATATCGATAAATTTCACACTATTGCTCGTTAGTTAGTTGGTGGCCTGGAAGTGAAGATCGCGGGAATGCCTCACCGCAAGCGGCCAAACTTAAGTCGTCACTAATATACGTATAGTGTTCCTAAGTAAGCAACATAATTAAATTCGATAGTTCTGATAAAATTCCAACATTAAGATTCTGGCAGATATGCTTCTCTACATTCACCTATTTCAACAGTAGACGATGACTTTTGCTTTTAACAAATTTAGCATCAACGAAAGTTACGATTTTTGACGTAATACAAATCTTAGAGTACTACCTCTGATACCCTGCCTTCAACCACAATGCGAGTGAATTTTCATAGATTTAAGTTATATTAAGTTTGCCACGAAGTTTGTAACACCCAAAAGACAACGTCAGAGACCCTAAAAAGTATATATATAAATAATCAACGTGACGAGCTAAGTCGATATAGCCATGTCCGTCTGTCTGTCAATCAGTTCGTCTATATATACGCGAACTCTTCCCTCAATTTTAGAAATTTGATACACACGTCTTTTTTTCACCAAAAAGTTGCTAACATGTCGAAATCGCCGTTATCGGAAAACTATAGCGTATAAATGTTATACAACAGACCAATCAAAACCGAGTCCTTGTACGAAAAACTTTTTTATTTGACGAGATATTTTCATGAAATTTGGCATCGACTTTAACCAAAGGCAACGCTACAAACTCTGCGCATATCGTTTAAATCGGTTCACTATAGCATAAAGCTGCCATTCAAACTAACCGATCACATTCAAGATAAAGATATTTTTATACCCTTTATACTATAAAAAATGCACATACGTAGGGTATTATAGCTTCGATATTTCTTATTTTTTCTACTTTTGAGTCAAAAAAAATTTTCCAATTTATTCGCTACGTTTGCGCCACTGTGCAATACTTGCATTGCACTTTGAGCCGCTATTTACGCATTGCATGCACTAGCCAAAATAAATTCGTGCTCAATTTCCAATTTTGTCCGTTCATTCGGTTGTCTGCGTGTTTAATTATGAGTGTCAATTTCACTTTAGCCATTCTTCATTATTTTCGCACTATCACTTGTCATTAAATATGGGCAACATGAAATAATTTGGCATGCAAATGTACTCAACGGCGAGACATTGTTGCATTAATAAGTAATATGTACTTTCAATGCAATCCAAATTTGGTAAGTTTTAACACTCTGACAGGTTTTGTTTTCAAAAGCAATAAAAATGCGGCAAGTAAAAAAATTTTTTGCATTTCATGATTTATTCTTTCTTTGGTTTTATCCCTGTTGTCACAAGCTTTTATAAGCGTAAAAAAATACTTAAAAACAAATGTTATTTAATTCTTGTAATTGCTTAATGGATTTTAAAATTTGAAAATTCTGTAATTTATAGACTAGAAGATTTTATACGCGGCAAGGTTGAAACTTTTAAGTTTTACAATTTCTATTAATTTTGACCTTTAAGAAACCAGCCTACAGCTCAACAAGTTTTTCCACTAGCTCTTCAATTTCTTAATACAAAATGGTGTATTCTAAAGTAAAATTTTCTTTCAAGTTTGTATTTTATTTTTTCCAATTAACACTATGTGTAGAGTAGTAACGGTTATTTAAAAATTATAAATTTTTAAAATCTGCAAAAAACTCAAATTTAGACAAATTTAGTAAATTTTTAAATGGCTATAACTATTCTTATTGTAAAACTACGCATATAGGTTTAGTAAAAAATGTCGTTAATTATGTGTAAATTCAATTTAAATACAATAAAAAAATAAATTTTCCGAATTTTATTGTATGAGAGACTAAAATAAAGATAGCGACCGCTTAGAGTTGAGCAATAGGGCTCATTTTTGTTGAGAACTTTTTTACATAACTTTTAACAGGGTAAGGATGAAAACAACAATAAAGAGATTAGTTTGAAGCATCCTAATAGGCATACTGCCCCGCCATAATTGCCAGGGCGTATGAGTAACTTTTTCACTCCGTTGTAAATACCTTTAGTAAATCGATCTATGAGTGATGTAGAGTGTTGCACCACTACTTGGCATACTTACCATATACATACCATTACAATACATTTAGTATGTATAATATAATATATAGTATCTATCTTCTAATATTTTGTGACATGGCGTATGAGTAATTTACAACAAAATTTTCACTTTCCGATTCTAGTAACCAGATCGGTGAAAAATGGCCCATCACACTGTTTATCATTAGTTAGCGTAATACCTAGCTAAAATACCCTAGAATACCCTACAAGAAATTGATTTTGATTGCTCAGTTTATATGGCTGCTATACGCTATAATGGTCTGATACCGGCGCTTCCGGCTAATGAGCAGTTTCTTTGTGAGAAAAAAACCTGTGTTTCAGAGCGACGACTAAAAAAATGAGGTACGAGATACGATACGATAAATCGACTCAACTCGTCGTCTGATCATTTACATTTATATGCTATAGGGTATCCGACGCTTCTTTCTGGTTGCTGTAAACATCGTGGCAAACTTACTTAACATACTCTGTGCAGGGTATAAATGTATATGTTTACCCATAGCATGTGTGTAAAAACCCTTATGACTGTAGTCTACTCATATGTAAAATATTGAAACCTCTGGTGTATATTTCGACAATTCTATTTAAACCTCTAATAAAACATATCTCACATCAAAAGTGTTTTTAAAAAATCTCTTTAAAAAGTCAGTTTGCAGTATAATTATAAAATACGAGTATGTTACTCATCCACCCCGGCACATATGTATTGCATAAGAAAAGTCTTTTGTTAGTTGGACTATTTTTTATTATTTGATAGTTCATGCTATTTGTTTTTTTTTAACTTTTTTCTACTTACTTTCAGAGTATAATTATATTTGTTATATATATAATTATACTCTGAAATTATACAGATCGTACAAGTATAGCATATAGCTGCGCAACAAATTGGCCGATCAAAATATAGTTTATGTATGGAAAGCTTTTTTATTTGACCAGATATTTTCACAAAATTTTAAATATATCTTTGTCTAAGGCAGCGTTATAATCCTGTAATAACTTATTCAGAACGGTATAATATAGCATAAAGCTGCCATACAAACTGATCGATGAAAATCTAGTCCTTGTATCTATTTTTTTAGACAATTTTTTCCGAGGATATGCTACAATCTACGGATGTATCAGATCGGATCACTCTATCATATAAATTCCATACAAACTTACCGATGAATACCAATATAAACAGCTTTTTAACTAGACAATAAGCCTGTGATGGGTATTATCGCTTCGGCACAGCTGAATTTTTCTCTTGTTTTAAAGATCACTTTAAAAGTTTTTAAATGTTTTTGGATTCGATTATACCGAATCACATTTACAGTTGCAAAAGGAGAATTTATTAGCATAGCCTTAGCAGTCATCTTATAAATTTGGCATATATCCACACATGTTCATTTCACTTTTCTCTCCTTTCATATAAATTCACGCACTTATGTACACACGTTTTATGTTGACTATGGTATGAGTAAACAAAACTTTCCATAATTCGCTAAAGAAACATTAGCAAATTATTTTAAAAATTTATATATAGTAAATAATTCAAATTGAGTACAACCAATAAAATTTGAACAACCCAACAGACCTAATAAAATCATTTTCTATGCTCCAAAAAACTCAAAGTCATTTCTTTTGACCCTTATCTAGCACAACATTTCAACCCCAACCTTTTTGCCACAAAAATATTTTTAGGCCAAGCGCAGCGAACAACCGCAGCTAGACTGTCCGCAAAGCAAAAAGTACATAGCTTTGAGTAGCCAACACCAGTTGTCAGCGTTGACCTTTCTTTACCGCTTCAAGTGGTCAAATTTTAGAGCACTTTGTAAGCGCAATGGAAAAATGCTGTGAACCATTAAAATTTTCAAAATTATGCCTAATGAATAAAATATCGTTAATGTACCGAAAGTATACCTAGAAACTTCTAACGACCAAATCAGGCACAAAACTTTATTTAATTTTCGCAGCTAAGGGGAGGAAGCTACTCACGCCACTAGGAAGCTTAAAATCAACTCAGCAATTTAAGTGTTCTAATGCATTAGCAATGTAATATTTTTTTAGCTTTTCAACTTCTGCCTTGTTTCCCGCGTTATTGTCAACAGAAATTACGGAAAATTTGGTTTTTTAGTGAAGCAGGTTTTATGCTGGAGCTTAATATGAATCTAGTAGATTTTAGGTGTTTAGTTAATTGATTATTTCTGTAAATGGAATATTGTACATTTTAAAATCGCCTTCAGGAAATGTCAACAATTTTAAGGAGCTTAAGAAGCATGAATTTTATGTGATTTTTGAAAGGCCGTAAAAAAAGCAATAAATATTTTTACTATATATTTTTTTTTATCAGTTATTTATTAATTAAGAATACAGAAAAATAGTATAAGTTATAAAAAGTTCGAAATTTGAAATTGTAGCAGGTGATGAAGTTCCCCACTTCGTCTCAAAAAATTGGCACGTGGCCCTCCAAGTAATCTGAAAAAAAAAGAATTAGTGATTATTAATCTAGAATGATCTCGCAATTGTATGAACTACGGAAAACCCAAAAAAAAAAATTTCACAAAATGGCGACTATTTGAAAAAAACGTAATTAGTTTACTGTTTTTTTTATATACTCGAATTTTTTAAAAATAGTCAAAATCGGAACTTGATCGGATGAGCGTAGTTTATACAAAAGAGAAGTCTATGAAGAAGTTCAAGTCATGAAATGATATTTTAATATTTACAGCTTTATCTCCGAAAATATTTAAATTTTGAAAAATCCGCTTGTACACATATTCTTGAATAATTAAACTTTGAAAATGTCAAAAAGAATCGTTTTTATGAAATTTCTAGACTAGAATACCCCCTTAATATTGTCAGCTCCTTATGAAAGGTATCTATTTTTAATCCATTTTTTTGTAGCAAGGTGTGAATTGTTATCTTGTGTATTTTGAGTATAAAAAAAAAGCTAAAAAATATTTCGATACCATTCTTGTATTTACAAAAGGAGCTAACAAGGCATAAGAAGGAGAGGTACTTAGAAAAGTATTGTGGAACGGTTAAATCTGGCTATATATAAAACAACTTGCAGTAAAATTTTAACTACTTCACGGAAGCAATCAGGCTAATAATAAATTCGATATCATAGTTATAGTGAAATATATAAAAGGCTTTAGCCTTACCTAGAGATCGCCATAGAAACAAATTATGTCTATCCTCTTCTTTGTCAATAAGTGAATCTAGTGAAAGACTAGAAAGCAATTCAAATCATATGACTTTTCTTCCAATCTAATAAAACTAATGTAGTATGCCCTGTGACCTATGACCTATTGTGCGCTTGACTTAAATAAAACTCATAGAAACAAAATTGAAGAAGCAAGGAAGAACTAAGTTCGGTTGTAAGTTCTGGTTAAATTTAATATATTGGGTATATGAGGAAAAAGACAACCAAGCGATCGAAAATCGTCATATTAGGGATATGAAGCTTAGAGCAATTAAAAGAGATTAAAGACTGTTTTTCGCCGCGAGATAAGGCGTATCTTAAAGCTAATATTTGTGTACGACTTTATTCCAATAACTTGATTCCTGCTTGATTTATAGTATGCACAGTAAAATAGTCATATGATAATTAAAATTTAGATATGTGAGTATTAAGCATGGTTATTTTCCGAGTCCGCAAATTTTCGCAATGTAACATAAGAATGTCAAAATAATGCCAAGCACCAAATTTGATTGAAATTGGTTAGGTAAGTCCTGAGGCATAGGATTTCACCTAAAGCTCCAATGTTGTTAACAACTCCTTGAAATCGTTTCGTATCTTTTCGAGTACAAAATTTAATGTATGTGCATTATTTATCGCACTTCATTAATTTTTAACATTATATGGGGAGTGGAAGTGGTTCTAAACTTGAACTCACTCATTTTTGCAGTATATGAAGCAATGCAGAAGGGCTTCTTCTGAGCAGATTCGGTTGATATAGTTTAAGGGGTGTGTTTCATAATGATATCCAATTTTCACTCTAGTTCGCGGTTACACAAATGGACATACAGACGGACAGACAGTCTACCAAAGTACCGATTATTTATCTATATATACATATATATATAACTCTATTTCTATCTCGATTAGTTTTAAGTGATACAAAAAAACCGTGAGCTGAACAACACTATTATGCTCTGTAGCAACATAAAGCGGGTGTGTACAAACCGACCAAATTATTATTAAGACCATTTAGAAATTATTCTCATACATTTACTTGTGTATGTATATTATTCTCCTGATTTAAATTTATATTCCTCATTTATGTGGTGTTCTTGCTCTATAATATAGTAACCACATCATTCAGTACTTATTGCTTCCCACACTTAACTTGGCTTAAACCACATGCTTCTATCCTGCTTTAATTGCTATGGGAATAGCTTCCATTTCCGGTTGAAAATAAATTCTCCAAAAATAAATTAGATGTAACAAAATTTAAAGAGAAATTATATATATATGCACGACGTCGTCCCTAAAAGTAGAAATAGTTTCCAAAAGCATAAAGGGAATTGCATATAGAATTGAGGATAAATAAATATTCGATATATTTGAAATTAAAAGTCTTTTAAGAAACAATTTATTTTTGAATTAACTGTAAATAATTAAATGGTTAAATTTGAGTGACAAACAGAAATGACTTTCTAACGAAAGCTCAACACTAAGTTTTCAATTAATTTGGAACAGAGTAACTATGTATGTACGATTTTCAACTTGAACCTAAAATCACGAAGAAGCTGTTGTGGCAAAAAGAGGAAAGAAATCGTTCTAGACTTATGTTAATGGAAATTAAAATTAAAAAACCAGAAAAAAACTTAACTTCAGTTGCACCGAAACTAGAATACCCTTCACATAAAAATAAGTTTCCACACAAAAACTTGATTTGGATCGATCAGTTCGCGTGACAGCTATATGATATAGTGATCCGATCCAGAATTTTTTTTTTTCGATATTTTAACACTGACTTCGACAATAACCTACGGTAAATTTGGTGAAGATATCTCTGAAATGAAAAAGTTTTCCATACAAGCGCTAGATTTAGGTCTTTCAGTTGTACCTATAGCAGCTACATGCTACAAAGATCCGATATTAATCGTTTCGACAAATAAGCAGCTTCGTGGGAAGAAAAGGAAGCGAGAAAAATTGCAGATCGATATCTCAAAACCTGAGAGACTCGTGTGTACTGACAGACGAACAGACAGGCGGTTTTGGCTAAATCGACTCAGCTCGTTCCACTGATTATTTTTACCTATGTATACTTAATAGAGTCTCCGAACTTTTCTTCTGGCTGCAACATACGTCTTGGCAAACTTTATATACCCTGTTCAGGGAATAAAAATGTGCAAACGTCATGCATAAAACCACGACAAAAAACTCTTTTACACCTGAGGCATGCAACAGCTGATTGCTAACGGGAAAAAACGGCAAATATATACAATTTTTGTAATAAACTTTACAATTGCCACGCTTTTGAGTGCCAAAGTAAATAAATACTAAAATATTTTTGCTATCTCGGCCATAAATAACTATAAATTCCGTTTGTGTCTTGGCGCTCAAGTGAAAGTGTAGTGGTAAGGTGGAGGAAAAATCGCAAAACAACATTGCGGGCATGCAACATATGTGTTTTACAAATGAAATTACAATGTTTTGCGGAAAGAGAAAAAAAATGCAAAAATCATACACCAAAGGTGGTAGATTTGAAATCCACACACATACACATACAATTCCTATAATATTTTAGCTGTTTGATGCCACACTTCACAAAACCAATCAACTGCGCTGCCATACACATACACACACACACACATACAGAGCATAGCCTTTGCCGCAATATAAACATAAAGTAATAAAATTTCGTTTCCCTTTTGGCTTTGAAAAATGTAAATTTCTTTGTTTTGCGCACAGTGAAAATAAATATTAAAAGCGCAGAAGGTGGAAGGCTAAAAAACATTTAGTCAGCAAAATCGCTATCCGGAGATAGAGAACCGTTAGGTAATAAAAATCATAAGTTTAGTGAAAGTGAAATCGGGGGAAATTGTATTTGATTTCGTTTGATATGTACAAGAGTGTAGGGGCAGTAATGTATTCGTATCAAATTAAATAAATTTTCTTTTCCAAATTTGGTTGTGATATTTCTGTAAACTCGTGATTCATAGAACAAAAAGGCATGCTCGTTTTGGGTAAGTAAAAAAATTGTCTGAATTTTAAGGAAATTTAAAAAAAAAAATAGAGGAACTTATCAAAATAAAAGCAAAAAATATATGTTAGGTATGTCATAGTATGTTATAGTAGTACATTAGTTAAGGTAATCTGATTTGAACAATTAATTCGGTGATCATACCGTTGGCTTGGACAATAATTCGTGCTAAATTCCGTGAATATATTTCGATCAATAAAAACAAGTTTTACAGGAACCTTGTAAAACGACAAAGCGTTCACAGCCTCTCGTTAGGACCGCTAAGATCAATTCGGACAGTTCATTTGGTTCACCGAAAATGTGGATATAGAGATGTTTCAACCTCAGTCTAACAAAAACTAGGCAGTCAAGAAAAAAAATCTAGATGTTTCCACCTCCTCTTCCATGCAGCTTTGACAGTTGGCGTCGGCACAATTTTTAGCCTGACCCCAAGAATACTTACCGCACAGTGTCCAATTAGAACTTCGACAAATGCGGCGAGATGAACCTTGCTAAGTGAGAACTATTCAATAGATCGCAAACATAGTATACTCAATAAGAAAGTGTGAAGGATATGCTACTTAATTTCATTCTAAGCAACTGGCAACCGGTAACTACACATATATAAAATAAATTTACTAGCTAGACACCGCTTGGGCAATGTCTCGTTGAACAAACCTAAAAGACACTGATTGCTGGAGTTGAAGAGCTTGGTGGACTTTTTACAAATTTTCGGACCAGAAGACTATTTACTTGTAATAATATGTTAAAAGTTTAATGGACTCAACATTGATTAACTTTTATATGAATCATTATGGCATTGAAGGGATCTAAATTACAGTAACTCTGGACTTACAAGTATATTAATGCAAATTTTTGTATAAAGAGCGACTTTGCCCAACTGATTTAACAGCGAAAGTTTACCCTTAACTACCACTTGAGGTGTTACAATCTCATATGAGAAAATCTAAATTATCTAGAAAGGTTTTTAATGACAAATGCCGATCGATAAGCAATACCAATAATCCGAGTATATATCTGATAAGATACATTTTTTATTTAATCAGGAACTATCATAACAAAAATGCTTAGTAAACCTTGAAGAAGCATATCAAATTTTCCACGAAGTTTGTAACTCACAAAAGGTTACTTTAAAGACCCTATGAGATACGAGTATATACACAAATGATCAGCATGACGAGCTGAGGCGATTTAGTTATGTCTGTTTATCCATTTGTCTGTCTGTATACTTGTGAACTAGTCCCTTAGTTTTTGAGATGTCAATCTGAAATTTTGCACACTTTTTCGCATGAAATTGTGGGTAAATTCATTACTATAAAATATAAAATCAAAAAATCTAAAATATCTATTAGCATAATTGCTTACACAATTCAATTTTACGGCAAAATTGCATAGATTTAGGTGCTACAGTAATTTATAGGCAGCAAAGCATTCAAATGGAAACTTTCATATATGTATTTGTATTTGTAAATGCTATTTTGGCTTTTATATAATTGTTTTTACATGGAAAAAATAAATGTGTTTCACTGGCACAACATCTACCTTTGAAGTATCTTAAATTCAGCATATTTCCATATATTAATATATAATATTATTTTGACGACACCAATAAAAATGTTATGTTACCACTAAATCGATGTGATTTCATATATATGCAAAATAGATTTTATGCCTTTATCTGATGCAGCACAAAGAAGGGAACAATAAAGCACAGCTCACTTAAAATACAAAAATCATACTCTCTTTGCTCTACTTTCTGAATTATAATTTTATATCCTATTGGCTATAAAATCATTATTAAAGCAGCTCATACAATATTAGCACGAACTCAAACAACAACTACCAGCAATGCAAAAGCACACCCACATATTAATCTCTAGCAGACGGGCGATCATTGCGCAGTCGGTTACCAATATGGTTGCTTTGGCTACAATTCGCATTTAAATTGTCCATTAGCTAAGCTGATTAATTGCTAAAAGGTATTTAATTTGTAATGTTGCGCGCCACTTCCTTTCATTTCCCTGCTCTTTTTTTTTTTTTTGTTGAATTTCTCGCAAACAACAAAGGCCCCACCGGGCAGCGGAAAGAGTGGGCGTGGGAGTGGCGTAGGCAGCTTATGCTGTTTGCTCGTGATTGTCAATCTCATTTACACACGGCCATTGATGTTAAATATTTTTTTGTGATTTTCGAATCTTCTTTCAACTTTATTTTGTTTTAAATTTTTTTGTAGCTGCAATCATTTTCTTAGGATTTTTCACAGGCCATTCAATGCTTCATTAGTTGCTAATGACAATCAGAGTTGTTATGATACGGCTGTGTGAGTAAGTGGCTCAAAATGTTTCAAGCAACAACAAAAATTTTAAATTTTATATTTATATATTTTTTAGTTTTATGAGTTGAATAAGTCTTAAGTCTGGCAGCTGAAAGAATTAAAGTAAATTCAAATAATAAATTTTGTTTTAATTTAAGAATAAAATATTCTGTTTAATCAATAATATACAAACTTCTAAATATTCTTAGCAGACTTCGAAAAAAATGTTCGTTTGTCTCTTTTATATAAAGCTCATTTTATAAAATTAATAAAAAATTTCTTTAGAATGGCTTTGAAAAATATTTTTTTAAAAATTGACAAAATCAATTGAGGTTAGAAGAGATATTGTATTATGAAATTAAATCATATTTAACTTTACAATAATACAGCGATAATTCACCTCTTCTTTACCCAAATTTTGTATTATAAGCATTTTCATTAAATCCTTTAGCAATTCAGAGAAAGTCCAAATAATTAATAAACATTTATTTTTTACAGAAAATATTTGAAAATAATACATAAAGGAAGAAAGAAAGTCTTAACCTCAAAAAAAGTGTATATAACACTGAAAGGAATCCGGGTTTATATAAAGGACTGTCAACTCATCTATGTACATACCGCAAGTAACTACCAAAGTAATTTATATATTTCTTATACCATCAAAAAGTAGAATTTTCAACGAAGAAACTGCAATAAATTACAAAGCAGATATTTTATGTGAGAATTATGATTGAAAGTAAGGGTGCGTTTCCGTTAATAGTAAAAACAAACAAAAAAGCCATTAACTTCGGGTGAACTGAAATAGTTTCAAACATTTCTTTTGAGTAATAATATAGTTTCAGATAGCATCTTAGATAGCCTCTCATTAAAGCAGACATTCTTGGTTCGAAGCAGTAATATGGAATATAAGCAGATTGTGAAGACCTCGATACAATACTTTTAATATAATCAAACACAAGCTAAAGCTATATATGTGTGACGCAATATGTTAAATATGTTTGACGAATGACGGATGGTTAGTATCCTTAAGGCCCCGAGGTCTAAAAATTGTCGAAAAATATCAAACATATTGTTTCAGAGGCTAATGAACTCTCTACTGCTAGACTTTATGATAATCTATCTATTTTAGATCTGCCATACCCAGTGCGTTCCATTAAAAACGCATCCAGCGTTAAAGAGTACCGCCTGAGTTCAAAACAATTAACGTGTCTGTTGAGTTATTTAAATAATACATATATATCCTTTTTTAACTTTTTTAACTAATATAAAAACTAAAGTTGTCTTTGTGCAACAAATTCGAATTTAATTTTTTTTTTTTTTTTGTATAGAAATCCGGGCTTGATTTTGAATTTCTTATGTATGCGTTGGTGACTTTTCAATAGAAGTAACAGTAGGCAAAGCTTTTCAAATATGAGACCAAATTTTGTTATGAACAGGTTTTTGCTATCACAAACTATAATTAAACGTTTTTAGATCTAGATAAAATACATTTTTGCTTATGAATAGAGTTAGTGCTTAATACCAAAATAGTAAGCGCGATTTTATGTCTCCAAGTGACCACACCATTTTAGCAGATCCTAACCATCGCTTTATATAGCAATATCACTAAAACCACCTTTACTTATTTTAGTTATGTTTACTTCACTGTTAATATGATAACAGTTTTGTTGCAACAACTAATTTTCTTTCGACAGGTATGCAACGAAATACTTAAGTACGTTGAACCAAAGTTTTGACTAAGCAACTTTAAAGTTTTTATCATTATCTACCGTACACCAACCACAGAAAAGTAAAGGAAAGAGAAGGAAGAAAAGGGTATGCAACTAGGAAGACTTACCGCATGCAAGCAGTTATGTATAGGGTGGTTTTTTAGAGATAAAGAGTAGCATATAAGCAGAACTGTCAAACGAGCTGTCAAAGTAAATATGTCTATGTTTTTGACTTTGCATATATTTGCAGAGATTCTTACACAACATAAAATCATATGCGGAAATCGAATATTTATTACATAATTATTAAAACTGAAAATGAAGTCAGATTAGGTTTGGTTAAAAGGTCGATATTGTAACAAAAACCAGTCAGGATCTCACTTGAATAACTGATAATGTTTATTTCAAGTGGTTCGCAGAGAGTATAGCTTCAGAGATGCTTCAACCTTAGTCTCGCTAAAGCGTTACAATGAAGGAGAAAGTAGACAAATGTTTCCACCTCACCTTATTCCATACAACTCTAACAATTGGCGTGCGACCAGATTTTTAGTCTTACTACGTGGATGCCTATTGGACAATATCCAATAAGAACTTGACCAGAAGAATTTCATGTCATACAGTAGCTAGTTGCTGACCAACGCTTGCTAAGCTGGCGTAAGTTCATAACAAAGTTAAAGATCAAAATCCATGGTTCCAGTAATAAATGGATTTTAGGGTACGAACTTTTGATGTCGTCAAAAGAATACAATTTCTCGGAGAAAGGCACCCTTTTATAATTTCCTGTCGTTATAGTTAGAGCGTAAAAGTACAGCACACACTTCAGTTTACAGCAAGCTGCAGCAATTTGTGGCTAAAAATTATCTCCGTTTCGCACCGGCCAGCTACGCTTCCTTATCCGTTGTAGCCAGTCGTTGAGTTGCCGCGCTTAAACTTTGTAATTTGCATTTAGTATTAATTAAAAAATTTATATCAATAAGTTTCTCAAGCTTTGGTTGGCATTTGGTTCGCGCATCCGCAAAAGCTTGAGTAGTAACTCTTGAGTTTATTAGTGTTTTAGCTGTGTTGTTTTGTCTCTACTTCTTTCGCCTCAATTTGCATTGTGCTGATTTTAGTTGTTGCTTTAAGTTTTTAGACTCTTCTTTGCAATATTCCAATTTCCAGCTAATTGAATTGCTCGCCCTAATAAAAATTGTTATAACTTTTGAAATTTTTGCTAATTTATCTTAGAAACTCCCACATGGCCTTTGCTGCATATTATATGAAGCGCAATTTTATGAGCTTTAACAGTCGTGGTTTTCTAAGACGTTATTGTAAGTATTTAAAAATACCGTTTTTTAGTTGCTTCTTTATAAATGAAAGTTCTTTTTGACTTGAAAAAGATAGTCAAAACTATACTTTCGTAAAACATCTTACCTTAAACTACACTACGTGTAATCAGTTTGGTTATTTGGTAGAGCGAAAAATTTCCTACAAGACTATGAGCTTTGCATTTTAGAATGATGCTTTTTTATAAGTTATATAAGTTATAAAATTCAGAAGAAAAAAACACATTTGCTTTAAAATAGTTAAATTTCAACCGTTAATATCATTTAAACGGTTAGGTTTACGAAAAAACCGTAAGAGAACATTTTATAGAGCATTAAATTTTCTACAAAACGAGATATTTTTTTAAGTAGCTGAAAGCGAAATATGTGTTTTTCTTTGTGATAATAAGAAAAACATAGAAAAGCGTTAGTCGGAGAACATTTCAGTTGCAATCAAGAGCTCATACTTACTTACAGTAGAATCCGTGTGCAGCAGCTGTCTTTACAATAAACTCAAAGAGAACAAAACTTGGTCATAAGAATTGTTTTTTTAATTAAACATACTATAGCACTGGATCCGAATCGTAAATGGGCCGATAGCTATAATGGTACTCTTTAACGAGCTTGTCTCTTGCACATGTTACTTAGAAACTCGAACTCAAACCCGTAGCTCGAATGTTTTTTGTAATAGAGAGTCTTGCCCATGCTCCATTAATTAATACATTCACTGTTTTCTCTTTCTTTCAAGTAACCTTTATCTATCCTACCATACGATATACGATCAGGACACCAAATAAGTTTGTCACTTTTCAAAACAAGCATTTATGAGGTGATTCCGGAGATTGTCACAAACGCTTCCCGTCATCACAAAATCTGCTTCAGTCGTGGAACTAGATTGATATCGTTCCCAGCTAAATTTGTAAGATCACATCGTCCAAGTATAAAAATCTAACTTCCATTGTTACAATATTACGAAGACGCGCTGGAAAGCTACTGTCCTTGTACGTCTTTTAGAGAATATGTCATTCGTTCAAAACTTAAGCAATAAATATAAATTTTTTACTCAAATATGTCGAACTTTGTGCTAGGAAACTTTTTTAGCGAAGAGTTCTTCCTCATTACTTTCATATTAAGAAAACCTCAGCCGAACGTCTTCGTGTTTTGGTGTAAATTTATAGTGAGCATGCTCGAGCTGAGCGAACGTGGCAAAAATGGTTTTCCCATTAAAAAAAAGTGGTGATTTTGGCTTGGAAGATGAAGAACAAGCTGATCGGCCAAAAAAGTTTGAAGATAAGGTATTTGAAGCAGTACTCGATGAGTATTTTAAGCCTGCTAACTTCAGGCAGGCAATACATTAAATATTACTATTGTTGATGCTAAATTAGAGCGCGACGAAAACTAGGTCGTCTGGTATTACATGAAAAACAATTCTAATATAATTGCAAAAGTAACACACATATACATATCGAAGGTCTTTGAGCTTCACTTATGCTGCTACAAATATGTAATAGATATTATTCTCATAGTTGAAATCACTTTTCGCAAGCACTATCTCTATCGAATATAGTTTTTTGCCCACTAATAAACACATACCCACTTATAGCTCTGTATAAACACACTTTCGTATTATGGAACTCATTCATATTTGTTGTTACAATACCACTACAGGAAATGAGTTTGTTGACTAAGTTGCCATTGTTAGCCTAAAGTTGCCCCTTGTTGGCTTATGCGTAACGGAGCGTGTACGCAAACTTATTTATATCTGTAGATACGATTGTCAGCTACAACTACAACTCCAACGCTCCAAACAATAGCAGCAGCCAGTGATTGACATTGACGGAAACTCGTGAAAATATTACTTTTCTGCGAATGTAAGTGGCTATGTATGCATGTGTGCCTGTGTGTGTGCGCATGAAAATGAAATTGACATGATAAAGCAATTTGCAATTTGAATGTTATGCCCAAATGGCGAACTTGAAATCATTTAGTTGTGGATGTATAAGAGTGTATGTGTGCGCCAAATTAAGTTTTACGCTGAGAAATTTTATAAGGAAAAGAACTGTTTTTACTGTAAGTGCAAGTGTGGCGTACTTCCGGTGTACCTATATGCGAAAAAATATTCATATAGTTTTGGCATTGGCACTCAGCTGCTCTGTTTTCTATACCCTGAACAGGGTGTATTAGGTTTGCCACAAAGTTGGTAACACCCAGAAGAAAACATCGTAAAAAAAAAAATATAAGAGTGCTATATATAGGATCATGATGACGAGCTGAGTCGATTCAGCCATGACAATCTTATCGATCTAAAGTTATGCACACATTCTTTTCTCTCCAAGTAGCTACTCATTTGTCAGAGCCGTCAGTATTCAACCACTATAGCATATAGCTGTCATACAAACTGTTCGATCAAAATCAACGCTTTGTATGAAAAACTTTTTTATTTGACAAAAAATCTACGCATAAATTATTTTTCAAGACAATGCTATAATATACGCAGAAATTTTTTAAATCGGACCACTATAACATAAAGCAGCCATACAAACTGAACGATCAAAATGAAGTCCATGTACTTGTATGGAAATTTTTTTTTTATTTGACAAGATATTTTCACGAAATTTTGTGCAAATAATTATTTAAGACAACGCTACAGTATTTAAGAAACATTTTCCTAATCGGAGCACTATAGCATATAGCTGCCATACAAACAGAACGATGAATTTCAAGTGACTGCATGGAAAGGTTTTTTATTTGACAAGATATCTTCCTGAAATTTGTCATAGATTATTTCCAAAAGTGACGGTGCAATCTTCGAAGAAATTATTTACATCAGAAAACTACATATTGCATATTGCTGTTATATAAACTGATGGAGCAAAATCAAGATATAGATTTTTTATACCATTTTATGCTACAGAAATGCATCAATGATGGTATTATTATTTCGGAGTAGCCGAAGTTAACGTTTTTTCTTGTTTTTTTTATTCATTTTTTTAATATTTTTTCTTACCTTTCATTGTTTGGAAGCGATCGTTACTCATTCTATCAGCGCCAGGCGTGCACATCAAACCAAATATCACATCATTCTTCATTAGTTACTGAGGCTCGTTAGAAAATATCATATGTATATGCTGCCACCCGCTCGCCAGCAAACAGCAAAAACTACACCTACCTTCAAACCACCTGCTCTTCAATCAAAAAACACACGTTCACATTCATTTGCCACACACCTTTCTCATATGTAATATATGTAAAATTTTGTTGTTGTTAATGTTTACCTGTTTGCGCATTGCTCCACTGTAGGCCATCAATCTGTATGTCAATCAGTAAAATTGTATTTGATTTTATATTTGGAAAGTTTTGCTCCTTTGACAGAAAGTTAAATTGCATATTTCAATTATCACAAAAGCAAGCAAAACAAAGGAAGGAGAGTATAAAGCAACAATTGGCATTAGCAAGTGGCATATTGAAGTGTGCACTACCAGAATTATGGAACGTACTACATTTCTTAAATATAATTATGTAGTATGTGCTTGTGCCTCGGGTCCGTTCCACAAACATACACCTGACTGCAAGTAAATTCGATTTAGTTTTATTTAAAGTTTCGAATTCGTAGAGAAATTGTTATTTCTAAAGTAAAAATTCGTTATTGAGAATTATTGATATATATTTTTTTTTGCAATAAAATATTTAAATTTATACAAGGGTGGCTGATTATATTTCACGTCTTGGCAACCTCTAGTGTTTATAAGCACCATTTGAGGTTTCAATTGGTGAAGTGAATAGTGCGAGGTAATTTTGACAACCTTAGTCGGGAACTAATGTTGCCTAAACAAAAATTTAACTGTGGTTAAACATATTCAGCCTTTGTCAACAATATGTATGTCTTCGTTTGACCCAACATAATTTAAAATTTATGCCAGTCTATAGCCCTCAAAAAGGCCTAACTATGAGTATTTATTCTGTGAGTGAGAAAAATATATTCGAATTATTCTCCTTAAGGCTCCATTAACATTGTAATTTAATATTTAAAATAAAATTTCTATTGTTATTTTCATACAAAACGGCGACTACTGGGTCAATCTTCGAAATCACCTTTTTTTAAGCGCCTTAGCAGTTTAGAGACATTTTACGAACTCGTGATATTTGAAGCAGAATGAATAAGGGGATTTTAGGGATACGTAAGACTTGCTAAAGAAGCAGGTATATTTTTAGCTTAAGGTAGATGAATTTTCCGCCAAATGGTGGACTTGAAAAAAGGACTAATTTTTTTTTTCGAGAAAGATCAAAATTTTGTAACACTAAATAATTTTTGTTCGACTAAGCCATACAATACCATAATAAATCAATAATGTTGATAGCAACCCTCGCATTACAAGTTTCAGCATATTTTCTTACATGTATTAAAACTAAACTCTATTTTAGTAGCTTTGTTGCATTTTCATACAAAATTGGAAATTTTGCTTTAAAATAAAATCAAATTACATTTGTCAAATTCAGTTGCAGATTTTATAATCCAAGCAAAATTATTTGTACTGCATACAAATATTAGCAATAGTTTAAAGAGAGTAAACAAAGAGGTGAACGAAAAGTCACGTAGCTCTAAAAATTTATACTAGATTTACATTTTTGCAAAAGTATTGTATATCTGCCAAATCCATTTCTTTTGTAAGGTACACATACGTATATATTTTTCAAATGTTTTAAAATTATACATATTTACAGTTAGCTGAAGAGTATTATTCCCATATTCTAAAATTTCTATTTGATGATATTTATTTAATTTGATTATTATTATCAGTGACTGAGGTTACATAAACGTCACTGATTTTGGCGGCATATGAGTATTATTCCCGGAGGATTTTAGAAGCTGTAAAGTTATTGGAATTATTAAAATACCATTAAACATTTCTCGAACAATATTGACAGTCTTAAAACTGATGGGAAAACAAAAAAAAACAGACCGAAACTAAAATACCCTTCACAAATACGGTCAGTTAGTATGGCAGCTATATGCTATAGTGGTCCGATATCAGCGGTTCTGAAAAATGAGCATATTCGTGGTAATATAAGTACGGTTGCAAAATTTCGCATATATACAGACCGACGGACAGACAGACGGACATGGCTAAATCGAGTCAGCTCGGCAAATTTATAAATATTATATAATTTATAACTCTAACGTTTCCATTCGTGTGTTACAAAAATAGTGGCAAACTGTTTATACTCTGTTCGGTGTATAAGAAGAACTTTTCGGTTATCTAGGTCCGGTTGCTCCCAGGAAGTTATACTCTGAACCTATATGGTATATAGGTTTTTGAAGCGAAATGCTCAAATTGCTGATTTAGAACTGTCATCTTAGCACTTATTTGTAAGCACTAAGATATATGTCTTTTTTCATTATCATCTTCCTGAAGTATCTTATCTTATCTTGAATTCCGAAACGGTCTCACCAAAATATTTTTCAAAAGGACTTGTGTTCACTTCACAACAGTTCTTATGTTAATGAGACTCTTCCGTCTTCAATCCATCTTTAATATTTCTTCCTTCTAAGTTTTTTCTTTAGGTTTTCATCGAACTGATTTTGCTTAGTTTGCAGAGACGAATAAATAACATAATATTTCTTGAGAGTATTCACCGACATTAAATCTTACAGTTCGAATTCATGAAGCATCATGAAACAACAAACATGGCGTTCTAAAAATCTTGTCATCACAACGCATAATTTTACCAAGTCACGCAGTTTTCATCACGTTTTCAGTTCAATTGTACACTATTCTTGTCAATTTGGTTGACATTAATTTAATTGCTTCCAAAAATTGCTGGAAAAGTTATGATCTTCCAGCCATCTAAACAGCAAAGAGTCCAAAACTTCTCATGATAAGATCATATAACTGATTTCGTGGCTACAGTGATACATGATATATATTCGTTGTTTAGAAATTCTAAGATAAACATAAAAAAAAAATGTCCACGTATTTTCGAAGAAGAAAAAAATATTATCTTGAATGTAATCTACATTGAAAGGTACAATAACATGACAAGTAAGGAATAGCTAAGTTCGGGTGTAACCGAACATTTTATACTCTTGCAACTTGCAAAGCCGTCTAAATAACTTCAGGTGTTGGCAAAACTTTGTATTGAAAAAAAATTTTGCGAAAGGGTTCAACTTCATTGATCGACAAAATCGTGAATGAATTACAATCCAATTTGTTATCATATTGATGATCACTTAATTGCAATATAATATCACACATTTTGACTCGCCTAAACAATTTTAAGTAAGGTGGAAAATCGGAAATCATTGTGTAGGATATATTGGGGGCAGAGAAATGGAACGGCTGATTGCTTTAATTTTTGACATTGCGCAGGAATACTTGAGAGCTTATTTTCAAGCAAGCTTATAAATATATAAATCTAAGCGTATATATGGAAGTTCGAAAATCTTTATATTAGGTATATTATGTATATAGGGGCTAGTAGAGCAGTATTTATCCAATTTTGACTTAAAGGTATTTTATTACTAAAGAAACATTCTCTTCGAATTTCAATAATATGTCTCACAGGTTGACCGATTTTATCGGCAAAAACTCAGCCATACACACTAAGGTACACATATTCGGTATGTGGGGACTTGACCAGATATATTTCGATTTTGACCAATTTTATAATTACTATTATTTATACTTATAAGTTCTTGATTTTTGTACTGGAAAATAAAAGAATCATATCGAATTTAAAATTTGCCATATGAGTTGTAATCCGATTACGCCCACACCTAGTAGATCCGGAGATATGTGATTTGACCTAAATGTAGGCAGTGAGAAAATATCGTAGTTACCATTTTAAGCTGCCACAAATTCATACAATGAACTTTTGCAACAATACAGATGTCGGTAAATGCTCAGCACCATACAATTTTTGGATTGCTCTGTTATTGTTGTAGATATGTTATCTGCCGAAATTTCATTTTCGTAGAAATACGCCTTGCTTGTTATCAGATAAAACAACAAGTTATAGGTCCATCAATAACGTAATGAAGGACCAAAAGTTTTCAATTAACCAAATTAATTCTTCAATTTACTTAATTTGCTTGTCACACTGCATTGATTACTGTCACATGTATCTGTGCACAACGCTTGAGTGGGGCTAAGATATCAAATTCATAAAACACATGCTTACATATTTATTTATAAGTAGTGTGTACTGTTGAATTTTACACAAGAAGAAACTGAGAATGTATAGTTACATCTGGTAAGCAGACCAATGTTATACTGTGGTGATTAATGTTAACCAAGCATTATAGAGTTTCACCTGATATATATCCTGGTTGGCCATATGCTCGCAATTTTCTTGTAAAGTCGTTTGGAGAAAAGTCAAAAGATACATACATATATATGTATACGAGTACATATGTACGTATAGAAATGATTGAAACTTAATAAACCTCACCTAATCAGAAAGAAAGTTGAGTAGAGCAATATAATTTTGAAATTACATACATAAGAAAATTTTATATATTAATCTTTCTTTTTCTGTTGCTGTTTCTATTTCCGTTTCTGTTTCTGTTAGAAAATTATAAGTTTGAAAGTCGAAAAAAATAACTAATTCATTTCTGTTTAAAATTTTATTTTTTATTATATACTTATCGAAGTTTAAACTTTAGGTAGAAAACCTTGAAACAGAACTAACTACAGCAACAGAAACAGGTTTTTCAAGTGAATCATATAATAATAACAGAACACTTAAATATTCCTAATTCCTTTTCAATATTTATTTTTGTATTGTAAACTTAACGATTTTTATGCTCTTAGTTGAAACATTTTTTTCTCAGAAAAATAACTACCGAAAGAAAAACTTTCGTTATTTCGACTGACTACTATAAAAATGGATTCATATATTACTGTAAATGTAAAGAATGCCAAAAAGTTTTTTCTCATACCCATCTTGTCTACAATTATTATTTTTTTTCACATAGCAACAGAAGAAATCTTTGAGAAAAGAAACAGAAGTGTGAAAATATTGCTATATTTTTGAATTAAAATATTTTTAAAGCTGAAAAGCATGTAATATTGGTTACTAACAACAAATGTTTGAAACAAATATAATAAATTATTTTTATGACTAATTAGAAAAATATATTTAAAGAAAATAATGTGTTAAGTATTATTGGTTTCTAAAAAAATGTTTACAACAAATGTAACATGTTTTCTGCACTTCTGTTTCTGTTTCTACTAAAAAAACATATTTTAAAGAATATAATGCTTGCAAAACTACAATATAAAAGTTTTTGTTAAATATTAACACCTAGCTGCTTTTAAAAATTTTTGCCAGAAACTGACAGAAGATTTAACTTTAATTTCAATCAACTTATAAATTTTCGAAATGTTAACAAAAAAATTGCTATATTATAAATACTCGTATTTTTCCAACACCAAAGTGCATTTGAGTATTTATTTAATACCAGTATTGCATATTCATAAATATTTAATTATCGATTACATAATATCGGTAAACAAATGCATATAGTGAAATGCATAAAACACTTTTACTCATGAAGTTATTGTTTAATACAAAAACATGAATAAATATTAAATGTTATTTAACGCTTTTTGCAGCAACACCGACAACGATAACAACAAGAGCGACAACGACGACAGCTGTGGTGCTTGCTTTTCAACAGCTGATGTGATAGTGTGATGCTAGCACAGTGTTGTTGTTGGTTATTTTTTGTTGCTACGAATTTTTCTGCTTTTATTGAAAATGTATTGTTGTTATAATTTAATCAATATGCGAATATTGAATAAAGTGCAATTTTATTTAATTTGTGTTGTTTGTTTATTGTTTGCCAGAAGCAGCAGGTTTTTCTTGTTGTTATTGTGTGTTGATATTATATTTGCAACAGCTGCAAAAATTTTATTTGATTAGTGTTGTTGGTTTTTACTGTTTTTGATTTTTTGTTGACTTTTGTTCTTGTAATTTTTGCTTGCTGTTGTTGTAATTTTGTTTTTGTACATAGTTGTATATATTTTATTGTTGTTGTAATTTTTTTGGTTGTTGTTGTTGTTTTCTTTTGTATTATTGCTGTTGTTGTTCATTGTTATTTTTGTTTGCTGCCGCTACAACTATGTTGTCGGCACAATAATCATTCATGACAGATCGCTTGCATTCAGTGTGTGTTAATTAAATGAGTGCATTTACATACATAGCATATACACATGCATAATATATTTTCCATATATATTTCATTATTCCGTTATATAGCTGTGTGTTAGAGCGCTGTGGGGCTTGCCACTGCAACTTGCAAAAAAATTTCTTTCCTACACACCTGTAATAAATTCATTTAAAATTTATTTTTTTTTTCATCTCTTAATTTATATTATTACTGTTATTGCAATGGTGGCACAGTGTTTTATTGTTTGTGTTCGTTTTAATTGACAGCAAAAATGTAATTTTTAATTAAACTCTCCACGGAAGCTGCCATAGTTGCGGAAATGTTAACATATCCCGACGCCAATCAAATCGAATGGGCTAACGCCCGCCAGCCAAGTCTGGCGCACCAGCACACATTTATACATACACATACACTTACATACATGAAAGCCAGCAGTGCTTTTAGCTGTATGCTTTTACTGGCGTCTGACCAACAAGCACACACAAGTGGACACAACAATGGAACAGCAGTCACACAATCAGTCAGTCAGTCAGTCAGCAAGCGCTCATCGATTTGCACTTATATTTTGTTTATCCATTTGTTGTTTGTTATTGTTGTCCTGCTTGTTGCTTCTGTAGTTGTTGTTCATAATTTTTTTCCAACTTTTACTACCACTATAGCATATTTATTTTGTCGGTGGAACAACTGCTTATTTGAGTTGTTATTATTTTGCTTGTCGTACACATTATTATTTTGCGAGCTTGTAGTTTGCTTTGTTATGGCTCTTGAATGAGTTTGAGTTTTTTTTATTTCATACTCATATTGTACACTATTTAACTGTATATTCATATAAAAACAGGGTGGTCTATATAGAACGTTTTTATACTTTTTACAGGTATTAAGTTTGACACGAAGTTTGTATCACCCAGAAGGAAACTTCGGAGACCCTATAAAGTATATACCTATATAAATGACCAGCGGGGGCGAGCTGAATTGATTTAGCCATGTTCGTCTGTCCGTCCGTCTGCCCATCTGTCTGCCTGTTTATATGCGAACTAGTCACTTAGTTTATACAAAAATTTATTTGTTTGACAAGATCTCTTATCGAAATTCGGCACAATTTGCTTTTGCCTTTGTAATCTCCGAAGAAATTAGATAACTACAAAATATGGAAACTTTTATAAAGGTATTAGAACCGAAGCTAATGTTTTTTCTTGTTATTTTTTGGTTTAATATTCCCCTTAAATATCGAGGTTCTCTCAAAGATATCTTAGCCTTTTAAAGTGCAAAGCCGAGGTGACACATTTTATAAAACAGTTAAGGCACATTTAGTGTGACAGCTTAAAAAAGGCAATTTGGGAATTAAAAAAAGTGTGCAGTAAATCTTTTGCAAAAAAAAAATTTAATATTTTTGGAGTTACACGCGATCTCCGATGGAGCTAAATAAATGTCTTCACTGCTGCAGTGCTTACTTGCATCTTTAGACCTTTAGCTGAAACCTAACAAAATTCTCTACTAGAAGATATTGTCCGTACAATATCCTGGGCTCGAAAAGAAAATCAAAACTGGACAGAAAAGCGTCTGATAAAAAGAAAAAAAAACAAGATATTTTAACTCAAAATTGTAATCGTGTTTTATCAGATCAAAAAACTGATAGTTCATTACATGGAAAACTATATACAGAACATGCAAATTTTTTTTTAAAATAAAATGGTGAATGTAATGAACTGAGTTGCTGTATTTTAGAAGGCTAGAACTCGTAACCTTTTTGAGATATCGACCTAAATTTTTAGTATGCTCTTTTCAAAGCCATATTATACCTAAGCTATCGAAAACAAGTGTCAACACTAAGTGTGTCCTTTAACATAGCTGAAGCGTAAAATGCCGATGAAAGCATGGACTGTAAGACAATGTGGTTCAAGGAGCATTATTATAGTCTTATATCTTTACTTTCTCTGCTTTAAAAAAACATTTATAATACCTATATAGTACATAGAGTCGATGGTATGGCTTTTGCAATAGTATGTACAAAGAAAAATTTATTTATAAAGTAAATACGCGGAAAACTGCATCACGATGTTCTTTTATGGAAAGATAGAAATATTTTTTTTAATTCTTTCAATAAGCCATATGATTTTAAAATTTTCCATGTGGGCCACCCTGTGAATTGATGTATTGTATATGAGTACTCTAATAAATTATTGTGATTTTCTGCTGCTCATTTAGTTTCTACTGTCACAAGCAGCACATTATTTTTTGATTTCGAGTATTTGATGCAGTAATTTAATTTTTTAATCTACATATATAATATATAATTAATAATTAATATATATATATTATATATTCAGTTATTTTCGGGCTTTTGTACGCCAGTTTATTTAACACTATTTAAAACAATAATGTGCAACTCTGATAAAAAGTGTTTCCTTTTTGATCATCATTTTTTGAGTACAGTACCTTATGGAAGATATTCCACTGTTCTATAGTTTGATCCTGTTCAATGTATGTTCCACATGTTGCTGGTGCTATCCTTTCTGAAACACGGGCGAAAAGTTTTAGAAGTAAGTGTCCAGTGTTAACAGCTTTGTTACTATTAAAACTTTTCTTTGCTCATTTCAATAATTACCCTTTCACACTTCCTCAACCCAATGTCGTCATAATTTCTACGCTGGTACTACTCAAAGGCCTGCAATACCTACTTAATAGAGTTTATTTGTAGTTAGTTAATAACATTTGAAAATTTGGTGAGATATAGTGCAGCAAATATCGATCAGTCCATAGTAGTGACGCAACTAAGTAATTTATCTACAACAGCATTGTCCTTTACGTCTGTTTTCTATTGTCTTCTCCAATTCCCAAAGAACTTCGGAACTGAACTAATTTAGCTCTATGCTTGTGACAAAAATATATAATTTATACACAGTAAAAAAATATCTTAGCTGCTTTCCAGTTGAAATAATATTTACATTAAAGAACTAGAAATAAATATCAGCACAGAGTAAAGCTATATGAAATATGAGTATACAAATTATTTTTTGTATGTTAAAACAAACATTATTTTTTTGAAATAAAAGCATAAAATACCAAAAAGTTATGAGTATTATCTAAAATCTGCGCCATTCGTGAGTGATTTGTTAATTTCATACAGCCCATATAAGCGCAGAATATTATAAACCCATATAAGTTTTATGTATCAAAGTTGACCCGGACTGGCCCATTTAAACTGCCCTTTCCTAGATTGGTACAACAAATTTTTATGTCGTATGATTTTGATATACTTATGTCAATTATTTTGTATTTGGTAGCTGTTTAGTTACGACGCGATAAGTTGGCTGTCGATTTTTACCATAGAAAAACTGAACAACGAGCTTGCCTGAAATTTTGAGTTTCAAATGGGATCACGACTACGGAATCATTTAAAATGCTACAGAAGTGATTTGGAAAGTCCACTTTATCACGAACATAATTATATGAGTTCAGATTAAGGATAATATATTCAAAGACATTGTGTGGAAAGTGGATACTTTATTAGCTCATAGTGAAGACAGTTAGGTTAAGATAGATTTGGCGAAGAGGTAGATTCTAACAGGGATCACACTTGAACATTTTAGAATGCCAGTCTGTTGTGGTACTTCAAAACACCTATATACTGGATCATAAGACCCTTACAAATCGACAAGGGGGAGGGGAAAATGCTTAGATGTTTCCACCTCACCCTCCTACATACAACTTTGATAACTAGCGTCCGACAAGATTTTTAGTCTTAGCGCATGAATCTCTATTGAACAGTGTCCAGTAAGAATTCCTACGATGGCGGCAAGATGAACTTTATTCAAAGCAAGTAAATCAATAGATCTCCTGCGCTCTACTCTAGGCCAAAAGGATCTCGCAGTCACAGAGGAGCTGGTCTTGGACCAGCGAAGTAGCTTGATACTATTTCTAGTGAGGACAGACACTCCTTGACAAGCTTTGAGCACACAGTTACCGAGCTCATAGCTAGTATTGCCGCGCTACTGTCGGAGTGAATGCTCACCTTCCTGAAAGAAGCTGTACTCCGTAGCAGTACGTCTACCGCTACCTTGAGCACCTCAGTACTCTGCTTCTAATATACAGATCCATGAGTATCTCCAACGTTTCCAACAGAAACGGAGATAGGCTAATGGATCTGAAATCCTTTGCACGCTACGCAACCGCAACCGGTCTCCAGGGGTTCAGCAAATAGACTATTCTAACACAGTTCGCGTAGATGGGAACCAGCCAGCTGCATGACACCTTCACCGTCCGCTACAGTTGCGCCGGTATGATGCCGTCAGGGTACGGGGGCTTGAAAGATCTGAAGGTCTAGTAAAGACAATGCACCGAATAAAAAATTTTTGAAAACAGTAAATTTGCATGCGTTGGGTTTCGATTTGTTTCTCCGGATCTGACGCAAGCCTATTTTACCTGACCTCAAAAACCATCAAGAAAATACTGCTTGAAAAATCATTTCACAAAACTAACGTTTTAAAATATTGAGGACTATTTTAAAGCAAATAAGTATTTTACTCTAATTGGGGTATCACCTTCGATAATAACAATGTTAAATAACAAAATTTATTTACGTTAGAAAAAGATGTTCTTTCAGAGTCGCCACTGTATGTATATTGCACAGTTCATTAAAGATTCAAATGCGAAAATTACTTGTAATATCCTCAGCTAATGGGACTTGGAAGTATGGGTTGGAGAAAGTCAATATCATTAAGTTAAATTTGCTTTGAATATTAGGGCAGATAGATATACTGCATAATTTTAAAAATCTGGTGAATTTCTGAGAAGTAATTTGAATCAGAAAATAGTTCTTAAAGCAGTAGGGACCCACACTTTCAACTCGGGTTAATGAAAAAATGTTCTCACATTAAATAAATAACAGTAAAGGGGACAGACATACGTCAGTCGTGTTTAAACTTTAATGTCATAGTCTACATTTACTATTTCCAAAGTAACTCGTATAGGAACTTTATTAATATTCATATAAAAATTCTCGTTTTTGCACAAAATTTAAAATTCACAAGCGCAAGTTCTTTTTTTTCGCATTTTCATTCAACTTGCAGGCCTCCACCAAAGACCACTTAAAGTTAATACTTTTTCACGATTGCATATCAAAGTTAAAATAAATCCGAACCGCACAAATTTAAGCACTCGACCAGTCAAAAGTGTACATGTACACAAACATATAAATATATGCAAGTGTGTTTGTGTCTCAGCGCCTTTTAACCGCACAATCAACCGGCGCCGTTACCTAACAACATCATCATCATCGTCAGTTGTCATTTGCAGAAAGCAGGTGTATGTTCGGGCGCATAGGTATATGTACGTATGTATGCGCGTGGCTGCGTGTGTATATTTGCGGTTTGTGTATTAAAAACTCAGTAGCCTACTTATATGCGCAACGTTTATTAATATTGTATAACAGCTTAAAATTTTACCACCGGCGCATATGAATTTTGCACAAACATTAATACTGAAGTATACTTTTATGCGTCAATATTTCATATGCGTGTGTGTGACGGAAGTGCGCTTTACTCATATTCATGACATTAATAATAAATATTAAGTAATTTACCGACGCGGTAGAAGTGTACTTGCTTTATGATTGCTCAATATGTAATATTAATGTTGCTGTGTGTGTGTGTGCTGCGCCACGCATGTGTGAAAACGCTGACTGCTGTCATATTGCTGATATTAAATCAAGCATATTGTGTGCGTATGCAGAATTTTTAATAATTATTTTAATTTTTTTTTTTGTTTTGGCTAAGCTTTGCAATGAGAAGTTATAAGTGTACTTTCAGAAATACATAAACATTAGGGGGAACATTATTTTCCATATTGATTTATTTACATACGCAATTAAAGTTATACGTGAAATGTACTGTATTCATATATGTAGTACACCATGTCGTATGAGCAACACAGAGTTACATAATTGATAAAACATGCGTATGAATGTTTAGGACAGCAAATCAATTAGATAAAAACTACTTTACAACCGGCATTAACTGCAAGCACAACTAATCTACCGACTAATTTTTTTTCGTTACAAAAATTCGATTTTTTTCCATAATCGCAATCGGCATAATTTGGCCAGAAATATACCATTTCCACATTAGTTCGAAACAGACAAATAACCCTGTAGTTAAGTTTTTATTTTGTGAAACATTTTTAATTTAAGATTTACCGCTCATATATTTAATATTATAAAATTTTTAAATATAGGGAGGTTTTATTGAAATAAAAACTATTTCGCTCTGGGCTAACTCTCCAAAAAACTATTATAAATTTAATCCTTTTCTGACTAGTGCGGTTTTTGTCAGCGAGTTCCAGTTGTAAGCTGTTAATTTTCTCAACTAATTACATATTTCACTGCAAGGAAAGTTCTAAAGAGGTACTGCTACACACCTGTACACACATGATGTTACTCATACGCCACAGTATACTGCAAACCTTATATTATATTATATTATTAATTCGTATTCATAATTTTACATAAATAGTCTTTAGTACGACTTAAATGTATCGGTA
Source organism: Bactrocera oleae (assembly GCF_042242935.1). Classification (NCBI taxonomy): domain Eukaryota; kingdom Metazoa; phylum Arthropoda; class Insecta; order Diptera; family Tephritidae; genus Bactrocera; species Bactrocera oleae. The sequence continues at coordinate 79,126,821 of NC_091537.1, forward strand.
ATATACAAGAATATTCGACCACGCGTTGTGGCTAAATTAGTTTATCAACATACAGTGGATGTTAATTAAATGAAGTTTATTTCAAAGTCACTTTGACAGATTAAAAGATATGTTAGTATGAAGATATTAAATAGAGATACATAATATTACGTTCGAACACAAACTATTTCATAAAGTTTATTTAAATTTAACAGAAACGGTTTGTGTTGATTGATCAATTGTGATAACATCATTTCATTCAGCATGATCGGTACGCTATCTGAACATTATTCATTTACTGTTTGGATTAAAAATGATTCTTAAAGAAATATATATAATACTACTTTGTTGGAGCTGAGAATTGAATTATAATTGCTCTAATAAGAATTTAAGTTGGATTTTGATCTCACACTTGATCGAAGACTCTTTGGAAAGTTTGTATTGTAAATTTTAGCGTACTTAAGCAACAACAATTGAGCATTTACTATTCACTATCTTACACTTACCTAACTTTTTTACCATCAGATTATTTAAAAATGAAATTTCTAACAGTAGAGCTGTTGCTATCATATCATAAATAATCTCTTTCTTAAGATAAATTTTAAGATTAATGAGTTGTCTTGGACCGACTGTTTCCCGCTTTCGAATTGTGAGTATATCATTCGTATTTTTTATTCCATTATATTCTCTTTAAAAGGCGATAAATCACTAAGCATACGTCAGGAACATTAAGTTCCACAACGAAAGCTTCAAAGGACTCATGGTTGGCTTTGTATCTTATATATCAGCCAATATGCAATATACCTTACGTAAATTAAGTGATTAGGTGTTCACTTAATTTACTTATTAGATTTAATTTAGTTTTATTTCGGTCCACGAAGTTTCCAATAATGCTTCTCGTTAGTATAGCAGACTGTATGCCGAATATATCAGTCAGCGTGTGAATTATATTCATAAATTTGCATGAAAACATTACTTTAGTAACGCTAAAAGTTAATACAGTCAGTGCAGACCTTTCGCGAGGTCCTATATAGACATATATATAATAAATCGGATTTGCAACGTGACCTAAGGCTTGTTGTGCCATCCCCTCTGTCACAGCGACTCACATAACCCCAGCTTTTTGATAAATTCCAATGTACTGAGATAAAGTGATATCCAACTTTTCAGTTGACTTTAAACCATTTATATGAGTGGAGTTTAGAAAAAATATAATTTAGGGTTAAATATGAATGAAAATTGCTTAGACCATTGTAAATACCTCATTTTCATATATAATAATTTCCGATTCTCGGGTTAATTTTCCCCTCACGTACCTAATGTATTAAGTTTAGTTCTTTCGGTTGGGTAATCAAAGAGTTTAATTTTTTTTTAACAAATCTATATTTTTATTTCATATTGTAAATGGAAATTAAACCAATCTCTCCGAATAAAATTTGATCAAGTATATGCGAGAAGTTGTGAGCCTTTCAATAATACATAATATTTCGTCACATATGTACTTCAAATAACTGTTATGCATAAGTGCGTACTGATTGCCCATTTTAGCCTTATTGAGCAAACTAAGTGCTCTGGAGTATGCACGAATGAGTCTCTAATAAAATACTTGCCCAGCAGATACTTTTGTAGATGCTTATGTGTTCCGACAAGTTTTGAATGCTTTATTGGCTGTACTTTGTATCGTTAAGTGGAGATGGCACAAAACAGCAATATGTGTTTTAATATGAGTTTGCAGTTATTGTAATGTAACCGTGTGGTCACATGCGATCAGTACCAGAACAAGCTTCAAAAAGTGCTGTAAAAATTGCTTAGAAAAATTACTAAACCAATTCAATCACCATAATATCCCTATAAAATAATAATTTCATAAATAGCCAGGTGCTAAAAACAACATATAATAAAATATTTGAATTAAATTAAATAATATTATCTTAATTCTTTAAATTTATTAACTTAATAATATTTTTTAACCTAAATACATATATAAGCTTTTATTGAAAAAGCATTATTATAACATATATTTTCAGCAACGTTTTTTTTGCAGATCATTCACCTCTAAAAAACCAAACCATTCACCCACTCTCTTCTCTGTCTAATTCTATTATGTTCCACAATATTATGACATTCAACTTTTCTTTTTATGCAACCCTTCCGTTATTCTATTATATTGCAGCCTTTTTATTGTGCACATTTTAGCCTCTTAGCCACTTTTATGGCATTTCTCTTCTATTATAGCTAAAGTTTAGTTATTGTAGTTGTCGCATTTGTCGCACTTTGCCTGCGGTTATCTATTATGTGAAATATATTTACTAATATATCTTATTATATTTTTTTTACGTGTTTTTATTGTATCTACTTTACACGTTCAAATAGTGCTTTATTTAAACAGCGTGTACACGCATATGCTTCTGAAAGTATGCAAACCACTTGCAGATTTTTGCTCAGGCATGCGCTCTTCGGTAAGTGCATGAAAGTTTTGGATTCTTTGTAGAATTTCTCGGTCTATTGTTAAACAGCATGCTATTTTGTATTGGCTAAAAAGTACACAGTTACATAAGGCCTCGTTTGAAAGCCTTGCATGTGCGTATTATACAGGGTAGATCTTTAGAGGTCTGAATTTTTAATTTGTCATTTGATCATAGTTTTATATGTTTATAAGGAAAGTTGAGCTTTTGAACTCTCCATTTTCTTCGTGACTGCCACAGAGTTCTATGCTCTTTAGCGGAAAATGATGTCACAAATTTATATAGACAGGGTTGTTTATGTTCCCAGTAGAGACAAGCTATTGTAAAATATGGATATCTTAATACACATTTTAAGTAATTTTTCCACCTTATTTATTTAGTAGTGATGATTTGAAACTGCATTTTGTAGACAGCATTAATGTTGTCTTTTATTCGTACATAGATTCGCACGCAGCATGTGCTATTTCGTACGGCATAAACCTGCTTGTTCGACACCTGAATGCAGCCCGAATGTTTTTGATCGCTGATTATCTTTATTTTACAGTAAGCACACTAACACCATTTAATTTTGTGATTCTCGTTTAATTGTGCTCGTGCTCATCCCTGACTAAGAGGCATTTGGAACCGCTCAAACTAAACTCAGGTATATACATACATAATAATATAACATATATTCTGCCTTCCCGCTCATTTTCATTGCAATAAATAACATAGCATACTTTAGTTGAAGCACCGTTACCATCCGACAATTTAATAAACTTTCCTCTTAACACCCTATATTCTCAGTCGCATATATATTTACATCTTTCTATAATGTATTTACTATCAATATTTTGTTATGGCCACTTAATGGCATTGTAAGCGTTAGAAGCTATTTGTTAGGCGAAAATTTCCCAAACAAGCTTACATTTTTTTACTTTTCAATATTTGCATATTTTTTAAGATCTCTTGTTGCTTTTAGTATCCGGCACTTTACTTTTAGCGTTCCACTCTTGCAAGTCCTTTGCCATTTCTTTTATATCTCGTTATTATATTAGCTGAAAGCGGTAGGAAGTCTAAAATTTTACTTTTTCTTATCTCTTTGTTAACAGTTTTCATTCTGTGATATTGAATTATCTATAGGACAATTTATCTAAATAAAACTAATATATAATCTATAGGTTAAAATGAACCTATATAAAGTGCTGTTAATTATGACTTATTTCACTTTTAACTAAATTTATTCACACACTACCTTTACATACACTACATTTGCATACAGCTGAAAAAATTGATACGCGCCGTTAATCTAAAACGCTGTGACTATCTACTCTAAAAGGGCAATGCTACTGGGTACGCAGATGATATTGACATACTGGGGCTTGAAAACAGAGCTGTCAGTGCAGACTTTTCCACCCTAGAAAAAAAAGCAAAACGAGGACAAGACGAAATATCTGGAGCCCACAAACAAAAATTTCTCGCGTCTTGGGAACTACGTCACTGATGGCAGCCGTAATTTTGAAAAAGTAATGAGCTTTTTATGGCGAACCGAGATAAAAAAGAGTTTTGAGTATTCGAATGAACTGTTCTCCGTAAGAACTTTGGAGCCGTCCGTGCGAGCGATGAATAACAAAGAAGATGGAAGCACGAACCTCTACGGCGACATTAATATAGTTAAGCGCGTCAAAATACAACGAATGCGTTGGTTAGGCCGTTCAAATGATGGATAAAGCTCCAGCGAAAAGCTCATTTATTTCAAAACCTACGTATGGACAACGAAATCAAGGACGAACATGCAACTAATGGAAGTGTCCTGTAACTGGCGTTACCTCGCAAAGGATAGACCGACGAAAGGTTAGACCGACCCAAGGTTGTTAAGCCAATTGGCAAAGTTCGGGAAAAGAAAAATGTAGTAATTAAATTAATTAAGTCTACGATCAATAATATACATTAATAATCCATTTGGTTTCTTCAAATAATGCATATTGAATACCTAAGCACCGTTTATTAAGACAAAGTTTGACAACGCCTGAAAATACAATATTTCCCCCGTCTTTAAACTTTTCGAATTGCGAGAGTATAAAATGTTCGATTACAACCGAACTTATATTAGGTTTTTTTGTATTTACTCGAGTGGCACCCATACATTGAACATCTTTTTATATCCCGCCTTAAATAAATGATTCCAAACGGATTTTGTTGCAGTATTTGTTTCGTGTGCTTATTGACTTGACGATTTCCATTATTTTATCGATATTTTCGCCAATTGGTCTTCGAGGTCGTGATGCATCTTTCACATTAGAATTTTTCGAACGAAAGCGACGAAACTAAAATCCAAATAATTTGCTGTTATAGTATCAGAATCATACAGACTATTTTCAGCTACGTTACTGGCTTACGTTTTCGAAATATATTCGCCATAAACTATATGTCTATATTGTTTACGTTTAGGAGTTAAGAACAACCGTCAGTTCAATAAAACGATCAAAGGTTTACCGTGTATAGAAAGTCAATATTCTAAGCATACTCAACTAATACTCTTGGACACTTTACAATTATTTACAATTTTATATAAAATTTTATTAATATAAATAAAAGAGCAAAAAAAATGAGTGCATTGAATTAGCAGACTGTGCAACAAATACTGCAATATGGCCCACTGAGATGATGCATGTTAGCATTTTTAAACATAACATAGCGTGATTGTTCCAACCCTAAAATATTTATGCTTATACAAGTATTATTTGTACGAGTATATTTTAAGCTTCAATCGCTAAAAGCACTTACTTTCACAAATCTCTATTCCAATTTTCCCCGCAATAGCGTTAATTGCATTGAGCTTATCGTATCAATTGTGGCGATTATTTTGTCGCCAATTTTCAGCTCAGCCACACATGTTGCTGTTAATAAAATTTCAGCGTTAATTGCAGCATGCATGCAACAAAAACTTAGTAACATGCAATGATTTATGTTTTTGCCATTATTTACCGTTATTATAAATGTGTAAAAACTCGGCAAAAATGTTGCATGCATTTATGGTGTTTATATGCATATACTTTGTTGCACAAACTAGCTTAATTTGTTTGTCGTTCGGTGGTTTAAAGCCGACAGCGGCAGTGATTTTATGCGCCTAAAAGTATGCTAATTAATTTGTATGTATTTTATATGTTAATTTTGTTGCAATTTATTGCTATGCCGTAGTGTATTACGCATAATAGAAGTATTTTAATACTAAATTTATTTGTGTGTGAAAAAATTAACACTTTTTTATGCTTGCTAAAAAATTATAATTAATGACGCAACTTTTGTTGGTTTCACTCCTCTTTGTTGTTTTTTAAGTGGGTATTCTAAACAAGAAATTTAAAAAAATGTAAAACTTTTATCATATTGCTATAGATATTGAAAAATATTGCTCTTAAGAATTTTTACAAAATCGAATTATTTTCAAAGCTTAGTGTTAACATAACTCTTGAAATTCGCGTCAAGCACAGGCATCCTAAAGGGTGACTACTCCTCATGTACTTTGTAACTGAACCCCACCTGGTATCTCAAAGGACCAAAACTGGTTATTAGTGCATCAGACTTACCTAATCTTTCTCGAAGCTATTTTTTTTTTTTTTGATGTGGTCGTCACATTATTTTAGTATGTTCTGGTCCTTAGATTTACGTGAAATTTAGCATTAAAATTTAAATATCACTCTATCGCAAGAATCAACAAAAGCTAAAAATTTATTATATTTATATATTTTAAAAATTTGATAATTGAGACTTTTGAGACGGTAACTAATTAAAACTTTAAAAGTTCTTTATTCAAAACTACTTCTTTTGATGCGGTCGGATATATCAAGTACTAATTTTTCGATTTACTAAAAATTTGGCATGAATATTCTTAAAATATATCTCTACCGAAAACAACAAAATTTTAAAATTTATAATTTTCAATATTTTTAAAAAAACTTTTTTCAGCAAAACTAGCTCATTCTAAAATGATATTTGCAAGAGTCAAGATAACAGTCTTATGTTTACAGAACCCATAACAAAGTAACGTGTAGAAATGATTGATTTGAAGAAACTTTTCTTATATCGTAAAATTTTCTTTCTTAAGAACCTGAGGGTAATATGCATATCCCATCTAATTAAATTATTCAAAACTGACCAAAAACAAAATATTTTTACTTATTTATATTTTACATTTATTCTCTCTTTTAAAATAAACTCCTTTTGAGCCAATATAACCGGTCAACGCTCAATCCAATTACCCATATATTTATTATATGCTTCGGCTATGTTGGCCTACAGTGCCTTAAGCGAATTTTGGTTTTTTCGGTTTCGGCTCATTTTTAGAAGGCCATCCTTTAAATTGTTGGACAGTTTCGTTTTCATGTTTACAAATCCACGCTTGCTACCAGTAATGATGCGTTGGAGGAATGTAGGGTCTTCAGCTAGGTTATCAAGCATCGCTTTTGATTCAGGTCTTTCGGTACGAGTCTAGCAATGACACGCTTCATAACCAAAATATCAACCAGAATATGTAGAGTCGCTCGATAATAGATATTGTGCTCTGCTATCCTCCGATTGCTTTGAAGCCAACACGACGGCTTTACAGCACTCTTTCATTAACTTTTTTGATGTTATCGTAATTCAAAGAGGTAGATGGACGACTCATATGTGGTAAGTTTTCAATGACTTCATGATATAGACTCACTCAAACACTTCTGCAACATTTTCAATGCTTCCGTAGTCGTGATGCCGTTGGAAACACAATACTTCAAGCAAACTCGTTGTTAAATTTTTCCATGCTCAATAGACAGCTACTAAACACACACTATATATATTTGATACATGGAGATCAAACTCCATTTCACACAAACAAAAAAAACACTTGTACCCAAAATTAAAAAAAAAACAGTATTGATTCGGTTTGGGCCCGCAGTATAAATGGCTCCGAATGAAAATTTGAATATAACTTTTTTAAAAGGTCTGCATATATCTCATGAGATTTACCCCAAGCATTTTCAACTTCTTTAATCCTTCCGTTTCTTAGATAAATAAATAAAAGCATCAGTGGACGAAGGTCAAAGGCGAAATAATATATCAAAAATTTACTTATACTGAGCTTCATAAATTGATCTCAATATCGAGTAACATGTTGATTATTGTTAAATTTCTTTACACCCAGCATTCGCTTGAGGCCTTCATTGACACGCTACGCTATGAACCATCTCTTTAGAATCTACACAAAACTGACTTCGCACAAAGCTATAGCTTACTAACTAATAATAATTATGAACGATATGTCCACTAAATCCATTTGATACCTTGCACCTGTGTCAGCAATTTCGACCAACTTATTTTTACAATATTATTTTCGGAATATTTTCTACCTTTACCGCCACTTTTGGACGTTCTATGTACTCAACGACTTGGTTGGTGATATGGCCTATATACAACTCACCTAAACTCTTAAGTGCAATTGCTTTGCTGGTCAGAAGGGTCTGCATAACATTCAGCAACTATCTTTTTGGTATCACCAATTTTTTTTTTTAACGAAAATTAGTATTTCTCTCACAACGGAACTTATTTATGACTTGCGTCCCTCAAAATTTTTAATGTGTCACAAACCAATTTACCGATATCTTTGATGTTTATACTTGTTAAAGGTATTAACTTCGCTTTAAGTTCTCCAAAACAGTACTTTTCTGTATTTAATTAAAACACAAATTCGTGTCCTTAGAACTAAGATACTTAAGTTATTGATTTTTCATTGCTAAACATTAAGTATTTTTATTCAGTAATTTCTTTAGAACTTAAAAATAATTTTCTTTAGTTTTTATGCAATATTTACACGTGCTCGAGAATGCTGAAAGCGCTACGGCATGTGAAGTACCCACAGACACTCCATAATGCTACAACAACTTCTGTAAAAGTATTTGCTTTGAAAAGTTTCTATAAACAGCTGCAAATATGTATATTTTGCTATTATAAAAATAAGTAAGCGAGACTAGAAAAAGTAAGATATCTTCACGCTACCTCCATCTAATGTCTCAACATTTAGCTGTTGAAATAGAAATAATCGCAAATGCAACTTACTGACTGCCGGTGACCACTTGACTTGACGCGGTTGCAAGCATTAAAGGTGACAACAACATCAACAACAACGCAAATATTAATACAGAAAGTAATGTGTTAGACATTGGTGTTGCAAGGGCACTCGAAACTAAAAGATGAAATTATATTATATATATATATATATTTGTGTATAGGTATGCAGATATTTATGAATGGAAGTGTAAAAAGTTGCTGCGAATATAATTCTGCAATCGGTTAGTATAAATGTATGTGTGAATTTGTGTGTTTGATACAAGCACTGCCAAGCAGGTGGCAGAAACTTCATTAAGCTACACTTATGTATTTCCAGCTACTTCAAGCTTCATAAAAGCAATAAAGGAGAAGCTGAAGGTGGAAAAAAGAGAAGCTAAATATAAGAACTCAGTTTAGAGCGCGACAGTGAAATAAAAACACTTAAGGTGTTAAAAATACTTATCAACATTTTATGTGAATATTTCTTACTACAAAAATATGTATGTAAATGTATATATGTAAGCATAATTATTGCAAACAAGCAACTAAGGTGAATAAACCGTTTATTTAATAATTGTTTATTTATTTGTGAAATATGTAGCTGCTGGCAATGCTTTCTTGGCTAAAGTTAGTGAGCTTTGCTTTAGCTTGAAATTTAAGCGTATTATTCTTCAGAGATCAGAGAAATTATTTATAAAATAAATGTATACAAGATTTAAAATATAAAAGACACTCTTACAATATACATACACAAATATTAATTCATAGAAATGTTATCTGGATTGAATTTTTCTCCTATATTCGTTTGCCTTAAGATAAACAACTTGGCGTATGATCAACATTTAGTAACAAAAAGTAATACAATACAAACCAAACTAACTACATACACCAGTATAGATATTCTTTTTAAACAAATAAAAAATCATAGTTACATAAAACCCCTTGGAAACGAAAAATAAAATAACAAGGATTAAGCGAAAAATAATAAAAATTATAAAAATTTTGAAAAAATTGGCGTTGCCCCGTCTTCTAATAGATTTAATATACATATCTCCCGAATCATTTAAACTAAACCAAACGAAAATTGCTCTGAGCACATCTTTTTAGCATCCTCTTTGACAGTGTAAAAATGATTGAAATCAGATTATAACCCTGTCCACCCACCATATAACGGTTAGGATGAAAACTAGTAAAAGTTCTCTAACACAATAAATAAAATCGTCGGATTCACAGAAGCTTTATAGAAGCTTGTATAAAAATTTGACAATAGGCGTGACCATACCCACATTTAGGTGAAAACCCATATCTCAGGATCTGCTCGACCAATTTAAACCAAATTTGGTACATAACCACGACTACTTTCCGTACAACAAAATTTTATATTCCATCTGTTCCTTAGAAGAACTTTATTCCGATCGATCAGTTTGTATTACAGCAATATCCTATAGTGATTCGATCTGAATAATTCCTTCGGAGATTCCATAATTGCCTTAGATAATGATCCGTTCCAAATTTCATGAAGATATCTCGTCAAATGAAAAAATTGTCCATGCAAGCACTTGATTCCGATCGTTTGGTTTGTATGGCAGCTATATGCTATAATAATCTGACCTGAACAATTTCTTCAGAGACTCCATTATTATTTTAGATATCCGTTCCAAATTTCGTGAATATATCTTGTCAAATGAAAAAGTTTTCCATACAAAAACTTGATTCTGATTGTTCTGTTGGTATGGCAGCTCTATGCTATAGTATTCGGATATCGGCCATTCCAGCACATGAACAGCTTCTTGGTGCTAAATTTAAGATCGATATCTCAAAAACTGAGAGACTATTTCGCGTATATATCGACAGACAGACGGATATGGGTGAATGAACTCAGCTCATATTTTTTAGATATAGTTTTTCTTTCTTTTAGAAAAAAAAATTGTATTTTATAGTATTTTAGCGACTATGATTTTATGTATTAACTGGCGCATTTGCCATATGATCAAATTTGACACGGACCGGTCCATTTTTTGAAATTTTGTGTTTTCAATGAAATTACGGTTAGGAAATCGTTGGAAATGTTCGAAAAGGGTTTTTGGAGAGTCCACTTTATCACGAACACAAGTATATGAGCAGCATAGAGTATTCAGTGATGGTTGGAAAGTCATCAAAAACTTGCCTTATACGAGTCGGTAATTCATTTCTATATCATGGAAAATGTTAAAGAAACAGTGCTTGAAAATCATCGTGTTGGTATCTAAGAGTATAGTAGAGCAGGATAACTCAATCTCTATTATAGATCGGCTCAACAGATGTTGGTTAATGTTTTCAGTATGAAGCCAGTACCAAATGGCTTGAATCTCTTGCACAAATAACGTCGAGTAGGAGTGGCAAAAGCGATATTGTACCAAGCAGCTCAAACGCATTATCATTGGATGCTAAAGTTTTGTCAATCAAATGATCCTATGGTATGCCAGCATCATTCTTGCGGCTTTAATATACCATGAAAAAAACATACGCTTAACAGTGTGAACAATGCAAAGAGAATCCTGAAGATTGACAAGATTAAAAACTACAAGGGGTTCACAGTACTATAGAATGGGTGAAGAGGAAGATTTTCAGAAAATTATTCAATTTGATTGTTGAAATAGCGTATTTATTCTTAACTTAATAATTAATAAGGGAGATGATAAGGCAGACAAACATGTGGAATAGAAGCAACAGCAACAACCAAGCTGAAATGTGACATGCGTCAAACTGGAAAAATTTGGTCGTTGTTTTTTTAAATTTTTTTTCAGCTAATAAATTTTTCTGTTTACCCAAAAAAAACGGCGCTAACAATTTTTTTTTCTTTATGAATATATGTATGTGCTTAATACTTATATTTAGTTTGCCCTCCAAATTGTATATATTTATATGCAAGTACAAACTGTACAAAATATATGTGCTCTTAACATCATTAATTAATAAATCCGATTAGTCTAGTAGTATATTTGCTAAAGGATATATAATATTTTACCAAACGACCTGTTTACTCGCATTATGAGTATATATAATTATATCTCAACATTTAGCTAGTCGCAGTAGCCAGCAAATTAGAGAAAATGACAGCAGACAAGCAGCTGAAGACGCTATATCAGCTAAGCAAACCAACTTTTGATAAATAATATCATTCACTAAACATAAGCACTTAGCCAAATGCAGGTACAACATTTACAAACCTATAAATTGCACTGCTCAAGAAGTCAAGTACAGTTAGCAATATGAAAGAGAAGAAGCGCACACACATTATTTTGACAGCGGCAGGATGTCAGCTGTCAGTCGTGGCACACCTCAGCGCTCAGCGCTCATCACAAGACTACACGGCAGTGCTGTAGGAGCTGCAGCAACTTCAATTACTTCACCTTTTCTAAATATATTTATGCGCATCTTCATCATCATCATCAGCAACAACAAGAACAATGGCAGCAACAACAACAATAAAAACTTCTACATTATCTATAACATCAAGCAGTAGCAAAATGAACATCAAATGTACATTAGTGTGCGCGCATTTGATTTCAGCGGAGAATTAGTGTGGAGGCTGTGGAGAGACGAGATATGTAATAAGCATGCGTATTTACTTTCTTGAGCTCCGCATGCCACATGCCGCTACATACGTTTACAGTTGACATTTCGCCTCAGCATTGTAGGTAATTTACTTTTCTTGCTTTTATTTAATTTTTCTGTTGGCAGATTTTCTTTTTTATTCAACTACTTTTAACTTCCTGCTACGTTGACTTAAAAATGGTGCTGTTTGCGCTTAAAATGTAAATATTGAAAGCAATGTAAAGAAATGACAGGTAATTAGATTGTCAAGTATGCGCATATATACAAGTATGTATGTGTGTGTATAGTTCCATTTTGTGTATAGTATATAACAACGAATAGCTATTTGAAAAGAGAAAGACGACTGGAAAATTAACCTTGAAGGAAGTGTTTTATTTAATGTTAATGAAAACAGCATGCAGCAGACTACTATTTCAATAGCAAAATGAATAATTTAAAGCATACGAGCTTCAAAGGTTTGGATCAGCTATATTAAAACAAAAAAAAACACAACTTACAGATATATTTTCGTAAATATGATTTGGTGCCTAAAAAGCATCCTTAGAAATTAATAATGACCGTTTTTATTACTTAGTTATATGTTTTCCATATATGTACATACCATTTGACCTGAACTAACAAAACATAAATTCCTTTTTACGCATTTCACTTTTCTCGCCTTCAAAATAGACCACTGAGACAATATATTTTTATTGGACAGTTTCGACGCGATATTCATAAACCCATGTCGCGTCACCAGTAGTGATAGTTTTGATGAATGTAGGGTATTTAGCCTCAGCATCTCTTTGATACCCAAAACATTAACCAAAATGTGTCGAATCGATACATAAGAGATGTTAAAATCCACTTCTATATCTGATGCCAACACGACAATTTTCAATCTTCTTTAACCTTTTCAAGATTATCGTCAATAACAGGGGTGGATGGACAACTCGCATGAGGCTTACGATGACATTACGGCCTTCATTGAATACCTTGTGCTCAAATACTTGTATTGCTGAAAACAATTCTACAACATCTTAAGCGATTCCATAGTCGTGCTTTCATTGGAAACACAAAATTTCAAGCAAGCTTGTTGTTCAATTTTTTTCCTGGATAAAACCCGCCAGACAAACTTTTTGCGTCATAAACAAACGATTTAAGTAAATCAGTCCGGGAAAAATTTGATCAGATGGTAGATTATATCAAAACTCTATTCAGCTCTCAGGGTTAGGTACTCTGCTAGGAACCTAGTCCTCAAGCAAAGTCGTAATGGAGCTAACACATTTCATTGGTAGAGACCGTGATTAGTTTATTAAAGATCTTTTGAGGAAAAAGTGACTGAAAGTATGCCCAGCTAGTTGACGTTCTCGGTAACAAAAATGTTCCGCCGGTCAGAAGATTGTTTTATGAGACAAACTAGAGTCCAAATCAATAATACGAATTCTTAAAATCTACTGGAACCATACCATAACAACTAATTAAATTTTTGATGAATTTATAGTGTGGGAAAAATTACGTGGTCCAGTTTAAAGTACGCACGATGGATAACCGCCTCTTAACAATCAAATTTTAATCGATTTTTTTACAATCCTGTCCGTGCCTCCACACTACAAGGAAACAGAAAGGCGAGATATGGCTCAGCAATATCTTTGTGAGCATTCTGAGCTTACAAGTATTTCTGTGATGTCTGTTAAACCGTGGCCAGAAAACGAACAGGTAACTTAGTTATATAGACTGTGGGAGTGTTTTATCTTCATAATTATTTTGCCTACTTGTATTATTGTTGATTATTTAGTTAAGAGTGAAAGTCCATAAAAGCTGCGTGGTAATATTATTCCTGTTTCAATTGAATATTGAAGGCCGTAAAATATATTACTTATCAATCAGCTGAAGTCTGAGCATGCGCAAAAGTAATAATCTAAAGTATCTTCATGCTCAGCGCATTTGCTACCATACATAATTCCTTGTGCTCAGATTAGTCTACCTGTGACGACTGGTACCATTGCAATAACCGCTTTCAGACTTTTAAGGTCTCACCACCGTTGAAACTACTCTAAAGTATTTTTTTTGGTAACTCCTCTATCAGCCATATTGGTAGGCCTGAAGTACATCTCCTGCATGCATAGCTTTAAGCAGACTCAAGTAGGAGTTAAGCGGTCTTCGGTAGTTCACTGTGGCCAACAAGTTTACATCTTGAGACTTTATGGTGACGCTACATAACTTCAAGCAGCTTGGCTAGTCAGTAGAGTGTTAATGAACTGATCATTTATAACAAACCTTCAGTAATAACTACAATATCAGCCTAGAAGACAAATCTGTCGGCCTTACGTTTCTAACTATCTTCTATATATGGTAGAAGATGTCACAGCAATTATTAATAGAAATGTCTTCTCAGTATGAGTTTCCAGATTTTTGGCAATTAAGGAAATACCAAAGTTGTTGCTATATAATATTAATCAAAATCGAATTAGCTAATATATCATATACTTGTAGGTACACAATTATATTATATATACAAATATATATGGGAACTATACCTGTATTTTGGTATCATTTTTTTTTAACTGCTCCTGAGTCTAAAATCCCGCGTATTACATTACTATCAACTTACTTTAATCAGTTTATTTTTTTTCACTAAAAATTACAATTTATATGAATACATAATATATATTTATGCATAAATATTTTTATATGTACTTAAGTCATTAAATGAAATTAGCTTCTTTCCTACACCGAACTTTCTTCATATCTCCACCTACAATTTTTTCCACATAATTTTACCCTCCTCGCGCACTTCATTTATTATTCACTATGTTTATCCAACATTTGCTTACATATAAAATTTATATTCATTTCGTTTTGCATATTTCGTTCATTTTGCCTTTATTTAATTGTCATTTTCTTAAAAGTGCAAAAAAAGAGCAGACAAATAAGAAGTGAAATCTCTGTTGGTCTTTTGGCATACGCGGAAGGAGTGAACGAATTACATGTTTTTTTTTTCTTTGCATTTACCTGCTTAACTGTAACCTATGGTACAAATGTGGAAGGATTTTTCAATTCATAATTTCTTTGGTGGTCAAAATTAGATGAGTGTGGTTTATTATTTATAACTACTTTTATCTAAAGGCTACTTACGGTAGTCTCTCTTACTTAAAACTGAAATTACAAATAATACATTTTTTACTAGAGTTCTCGGTTACCCGACATAAAACTTGTACATATTGAAAGCACATATACCTATAAACGGAAAGTAATCACCAAGGCAGTAAATAATCTCAAGCCATTATAAGTTATCTCCAATATTTCTAATTTCTTATCAAAATGCAGTTACGATCATAATAAAATCACAGGCCGGTTAGTACCACGTAGAGGAATTTCCCTGAAAAAATAGCGAGGCTTTAGATTAAGCCAGAAAGCTATATTAGCATAACAGTAGGGTCAATTTAATTAAAGTTTCCAACATTCTCAAATTCAGGCACGAAAAGGCCTATAATAATGGCTCTATAGGGTTCCCCATTGACTGTAACATTATGACCGTTTTAATTTTTGAAGATATATGGTTGATTGATTCAATGGGTCCCTCTACAGATAGAGCACACCAAACAGTGACCTTTTGTGATGTAACGATACGTAAACAATGGCTTGAGGATAATCATCACTTCAAATGCGGCAATTTTGTTTATTAACGTACACATTCAACTAAAAGTGAGCTTCATCGCTAAACAAAATTTTCTTGTGCAAATCGGAATCGGTGGCCAGCTCGTTTTGGCTTCATTCACCGTACGTGCGATGCTCTTGATGGTCGTTCGGTTTTAATTCTTGTCTTCCACAAAGTGGGTGAATACAACTCTAACTTTTGCGCGCAATGGCGAATGGACTCATTTGGGTCTAATTCAATACTCGGCTCCACAGTTGTAATAGCGTCTTTGTACTAGAGTAAACATGGTGCGAAGTCAATCCACGGTTGCTCGTGTTACTGTAAGTACTACCAATCTGAAAGCATCAAAAGCAGATGTGTAGAGAAATCGAAAAAAAGTACATTAAAACAAATATTGCAAAATTTATTTAAAATAGCTCATACAGACTATTCCGAAAACAGTTCAGATGCCAACCAGGTTTTGGCATAATTTTTAAGGCAACAGCTGCATTACATTCTTAAAAGGTGGACAGGGCCATAACTGCAAAGACAGTACAACTACAAGGATCTTTACTATAATATAATTGCCCCAACATTTAAATCTTAAGAAGAAAGATATGTAAAAGGCAGAGAACAAATTAACTATATACAGAAAACAGCAACAACAACATTAATATAATGCTTTCATTAAAGTTGGCTTTACAATTTCGCAACCACCTTACATATACCTTCGTCACAGAAATACATCCATCCATATATTCATTCACAGCTGTAATTGTGTGTGTGCATATAGTGGTGGTGCACGTAGCTCTTGGCACTGAGCTCCTTTTGTCGCTTATCATTTGCATTTCAGCGAAACGTACACGCATTACATTATACTCACTCATTTATTCATTTAAACACATGCTCCTTTTGTCGCTTATCATTTGCATTTCAGCGAAACGTACACGCATTACATTATACTCACTCATTTATTCATTTAAACACATTCTTCAACATACATATATAATACATGTACATACATATATATGAATATATAAGTATAAACATATGTGGACAAATATATATGATATACATTAATATGCATACAATACTTAAGTATGTGTAAATTAATGCATACAAGTATAATTTGTGCTTTTGAGTAAGGTCTTTTGTGGTTGAGTGGAATTGTATGTAGAAATCTTAACTGGCATTGGCTTACCTGAAGTGGTTTCAGTTATGCGAAGTTCTTGTCAAAAGACTTCGGATAATTATTTGTTATAATTAAAGGAAGCTACAAGCACTCAGCGTATTGCATACTTTAAATCCATAACAGCGGTAACGCTCTTCCTATATAACCTTTAGAGTTCAAAATATATTCTGCGTAGATCTTTATAAAAGTTTATTGAAACTGTATGCAATTTTAATTAAGATTAATACGCGAATATACTCCAATCCAAGCGGACGTTAAATTGCTGTAATTATTTCAAGGAAAACAAGAAAAAAAGTTAGCTTTGGCTGCATCAAAGCTGGTTTATAATACCCTTCGCAGGTGCAAAAGATCTATATCTTGATTTTGATCGATCAGTTTTTTAAAAGCTGCCATTTTAGTGCTATAGTGGTCTGATCTGAACACTTTGTTATGAGATTATACTGATGCCTGAGGTAATACTATATGTCAAATTTCGTGACGATACCTTGTCAACTAGAAACGTGTTCCATACACGGACTTTAGTTTGAGCGGTTAGAGTGTATGATAGCTATATGTTATAGTTGCCTAATCTAAAAAAGTTGTTTGAAGATTATAAGGATGCCTTTGATAATAATATATGTTAACTTTTCATGAAGAGACATCGCCAAAAAAAATGTTTTCCATACAAGGACTTGAATGACTTGAAGGACAGTTTGAATGGTAGATATAGGTATGTTATAGTGATCAGATATCAGCGGTTTTGACAAATGATCGTCTTCTGGGGAAGCAAAGGATTTGTGCAAAATTTCAGATCGAAACCTCAAAAATTAAGGAACAGACGGACGATTTGATTAAATCGACCCAGCTTGTCACGCTAATCATTTAAATATACTTTATACGCATTTAATATTTATTCCCTGTTCAGGGTGTAAAAAATCGTTTCACGTATGATTTGAATCAATGAAAAGGATCAATAAATGAACTTTTTTAGCCTACAAATAAACTTAACCTTCGATTATCACCAAATTAAAATCTGCGCTATACTTGTATATTTATAATGTTTCAAAATCTCAGACGTTCTTCCAACATCCATTACTTTAAGCAGATCTTCAAGAAGTTCTACTGTTTGGGTAGTTCACGTGACCGCGTTCCCAGCAAAGCTTGAGCGTACTGCCTATTTTTCTGCTATGCTTATACAACCTTCATGAACTATATACCAAAATATTTAATGCACTTGCCGCTTAAAGTAGAATCCTTATGGCACCTTCTTTTTGTAAATTTAATGATATAACGAGTTTAACAAACAATTTTGGTTTAAAAAACGAATTAACGCTTTCATCTTAACTAAACGCTTGAACTAGATTTTCCTTGTTTTTGTATTGAGCGCATTAATATTATCCTATAAAATATAGAGTCATAGAAGCTGATAGATTTTAAGAACAAGTTTTACACGCAAAAATTGTTTAGATGATAAATATTGCCGATAGTGATAGAACCTTTAGAAATTAAGGTCGAATCCGGATAACATCATTATATGATGCGCCTATAATGACCGTCTAACGGCGATAATTACAGTTATGGCATTTTAGGTTTTATTTTCATATTGCTGTAGGTCTTCTGAGTACAACTTTTATTCCTCGCGAGAACAAATAAAACGATCTTTTCTACTTTTGGGAACTTCAAGCTGGACTTTTGGGTTCAGAAGAAAGTATGGCAATATACCGGACCTTCATAAAGTAAGCATAGGACATGGAAAGAAGCACGATACCCTGAGATCATACGAGATCGTGAAAGTGGTAGTGAGATAGAACGACCAACTATCTTTGGCCAACAACCGCCCTGCAGTCTTTTCAATATCGTGGCATCCTTAAGGATCCATCTCACCTTGATCGGTCCGTCAGTTCTCTGACAAACAGGTAAACCGGTTGCAAGCTATGCAAAGCTGCGTGCTGTGGAAGCATTAACAATTTTAAGCATGTAGCATTTGAGTTAGTAAAAGCAATCCCTTCCTCCTGGAAGTTATCTAAAGCACTCAACTTTCTCTTAAATTTCCAAATGGAGTTTAACACATCATGGTAGAACAAATACATATATACGTACATATCAGCTCCTTAGTTACTAGCACTTACTGGTAAATTTGATTAGTCGTTAGAAAATGGCATACAATTTCTGGTTTACCAGTCTAACTACTCAATGGCAATGACCACATGCTGTGCAGCAACCAAGAGTTACTTGTATTGAAATACATATACTATTTATATGTATATGGAAATGTTTGTGGGAAAATATATACAGTTGCAACACAAGACTGTGGAAGACTCCTACTGTGGCCTGAAAAATTCCCCATGACATTAGTTGCCCACCACTTTTAATAGCATTCGATTTTTCATTTATTTCTCAAAGAAGCCAAAGCCAATGTTAATGCAGTTTGTCAGTTGCCCAGTTACTTATTTGTTGTGGTTGTTGTGTTAGAGCAAAATGCAAATTTCATTTCAATACTTTGCCATCTTCAATAGACCTACTTACATTGATATGCTTCTGTATATCAATTAATGGAATTATAAGGTTACTTGCACGAGATATAAATTACATAATGTGTACATAACCTGCATTTCTCTAGACGTGACCTTTTATTTTTGCTGAGATACCAGTAAATAAGCGAGGTAAGGATTTTATTTGGTTAACTTGACAAAGCTGGTGGTGGTTCCTTTACTTAAGTTAACAGTAGGCGAAAGCTGTAGTATAAAGTCGAATAAAAATAAATCCATTATTTATTAAATTGAAGATGGTATTTTGCATAGTTTTAATTATCTGATAAAGACCAAATATACATCGTTTTACACGATAACTTGTTACAAATTTCAAAGTAATTTCATAATGCCACCCTCATAGAAACTCTCGCTCCTTTTGGTAAAAAACTGTGACAGGCGATTTCCACACACTAGTTTCAAATTTTTCATTCAAAATTATTCGCAATCAACATGAACAGGCAGTAATCACTTAGTGTTAGGTCCAACCTCTAAGGTGGACGCGTAAGAACTTTCCAACTAAGCTTCTGGAGCTTCTGTCGCGTCACTATTGATATGTGTGGCCTAGCGCTGTCCTTGTGAAACACAACACCTCTCCTATTGACCAATGTTGTTGAATTCTGTGCTACTACTTCCTTCAGACGGTCCTATTGTTGACAGTAAAGTTCTGGACTAAAAGTTTGGTTGTAGGGGAGCAATTTACAGTAGCTAGTACCATGCCAAACCTACTAAGCACATGGTTAAACCTTCCTGAACGTAAATTCTGGTTTGGCCACCATTTGCGCCGTCTTACCGGTTTACGACCACGACGGTTTTCGCTTAGCGTTGTCTCAAATGAGCCACTTTTCATCATAAATAACCATTTACTTCAGAATTGGATTCAGCAGAGAATCCCGGATGGAAATTCGGTCCATTAAATTTTTTCTGAGTGAGGTGGTCTGGCGGTCATATGATACATCGAGCATAATTTTTTTTCACCCTTTTTTAAATGATTTCAAATAATTTTTGTGCAATGTTTGGCTCTTAGGAAATCGAAATAGCGCTTACATAATGCTCGCACGATTTTCCTTATTTTATCCATCAACTGGCCTTTAAGAGTGTCGTGCATCTTTAACAGAAAAATTATTGGAACGAATTCAACGAAACCAGAATTCGTTATTGGCTTTTACAGTATCAGGACCCTAAACAATATTCACATTTTCAGTCGCCTGGCTTACGATTTCGCTTTTACCGAAAAAAACTGTAAAATATGGCGTATTTTTTATTCGATTGAATCAAGCAACAATCAACAGTTTAAGCAATTTTTTGTACGAACTTTATGATATATTTTTATGAGATCATTTAATATCATCATTTTTATCACCTATGTAAGCTTCTTTGTATTCAAATAAGCTGGTCACCCTTAAGGTCATAATTGTCTTCACCAGGGAAATTGGAATAGAAATAAGAGTGAAGTTGGGTTATATGCATGTATAGAACATTACTAGCAAGAAACGATGCAATTAACAGCCCTTCGATCTGGAAGTAGCTACATACCATACAGTTTTTTCTTGCGCTGGAATAGATATTCAAGTTCTTCGCACAACAGTCAAATATCTTAAGGGTATACATTAAAATATCAAGATAT
Organism: Bactrocera oleae; assembly: GCF_042242935.1. Lineage (NCBI taxonomy): Eukaryota > Metazoa > Arthropoda > Insecta > Diptera > Tephritidae > Bactrocera > Bactrocera oleae. Next base: position 79,147,867 of record NC_091537.1, read on the forward strand.
AATATTAAAAATCTACGGTTAAGAAATATTTTTTCGACAATAAAATCCTCTTTCGATATCCATTGCATATATTGCCAAGGAATTAATATTATCCAAAGCTTTGGTTAAAATAATGATTTTTTAACAAATTTAAAGACTGGTAGATTATTGTATGGAAAACTATATGTTAAATTCTGTAGAAATTTGCTGGTGATAAGATTGCATTGGGAAAGAGTAGTTTTGTTTTATGAAGTTTCTTTTTCGATTTTGTATGATTTAGTCAGTCAAGCGCCTTATTTTCTGGGAAGCGATTTAAATGCGTGAAGAGGAATGCATCTTGATGCTCATGTTACATCCTAGTCTCTGGAAGTGCAACATGAGCTGCACAATGTGCTGAATGTACACAGGAGACTTTGAATTATTAAGAAGTTTTGCAAAAATACGAGTGTTCATTTTTTCTGTGCTCGGAATATTTTGATGATATATTTAAAACATTTCCTATTCTTCTTTAGGGCTTTTACAAAACTTTATACGAAGATTGTGTTGGCTCGACTATCCCATAAACACATGGAGCAAGGGTATTTGCTATATCGTTGACCCAAAAGAAAATTTACTATTTTCTGATCCACGCATATCAACCAGTTATGTTCTATTAATTTTATTTTCTTCATAACCAAAGTTGTCCAAATTAACTTATTTCATAGAGTCAGATGCATTTAAACGACATTCCTTAAACATATAGTCAATATAGCAGCAGTTTATTTATGAAATTTAATATTTTTTTTTTAGTAATTCCAGTAAGCCAAATATCGGTATTCCAAGTTAAATCGTGTATCACTAAAACTAGAGCTGCTCGAAAGAAATTGAGTGTCGATTTGAAGTCAGCGAGGAAATTAGTAGTAAACAGTTCTTCAGCAAACAGAAACTTCAAAAAACAAAAAAAAATGTGTTTTGTTTACCATCGTTATTTGTCTCCGAGTATTCACTCAAGGAAATTTGACAAATGTTGCTTAGAGATAAATACGTTTAAAGATCATGGAGATGGAGATGATTGAAGTAAGCAGCTATACCTAAAATTTAATACAATATATTACTTCCAAAATTATAACCTATCGAAATATAAAAAAATATTTTTTCTTTTAACTTCACACTACCGCACCTCCTTTGCTAAGGCTTTTCATAAGAGACGACAGCTCTTATGGTGGGGTAAAGGTAACTAGCAAATCATGAGAACCCGCTTGCTGTGTAAAATATTTTTAATTTTCATCTCTAACTACAATGTACTAAATTCTTTACAATTCAAACTTTTATTTATTTGCATTAATTTTACTCACTTTAAAATGCTCACCCACCCAAATTGAAAAAATTAGCACCCGCAAAAGCACCAACAGCTGTTACCGCACTGTTCTTAGTCAGCCATGCAGCCACGCTTGACACACCCATCCCACAAGCATGCCGCACACACACCGTTCATGCCGCAACCCTTAACGATAATGACGCAGCAATTAATTTGCAATTAAATCGATGCATTTGCAATTGCAAAATCGAAATTGCCAGCAACAAACAAAACAAAAGGCAACAACAAAAACATACAATATATCCGTATGTACATGCCCATGTATACCATACGTATGTACATCGTAAAACAATAATGCCTTTGTGCAACAAATATGCTCGGCCGCCACCAAATTGCCAACACCCTTAGTGGTAGCCCCACATGCACTTATGGGTGTTATGTATAAATGCATGTGTGCATATATGTTTATATGTATATATTGTACTCTTGCAATGCAAGCAAAACCGTTATGTAGCCTTTGTGGCTAATTGTTTGATTGTTTACGTGGGTGTGTGCGTGTGCTCATGTGCAACAGGGTTGCATGCAACAGCTGCGCGTTGCACACATTTGCGAAAAAAGTTGATGATGCAGTTCGGTGCAATGCAAAAGTAAAAAAAACAACGACAACACAAAGTGACTATATTGGGGAGAAAAAAAAGTAATGCGCGCGTATGCCACTGCGTATGTGCAACATACACACATTTGCCATTATGGTGTGTATGCACACTGGCATTGAATGGTTTAACAAATTACTTATTTGTATGTGGCGTTGCTTGTTGGTCGCGCTATTTGTGTGCGCTTGGTGGTTATTCAATTAAAAATTACTTTATTTGTAATTAAATTGTTGCTACCAGGCAGCAAACGATGGGGCACAAAGATATATACATACATATGTATATGCGCAAGCACATATGCACTAAATATATAGAAGCATACTTTCAGGCACAGATTAATCAACAGCGAAGTCTATTTTTTACCATTTTTCATTCCTTTCTGGTTTCAATAGTATTGGAAATAATTTATTTTATTTCAGTTTTATGTGTGTGTGTTTTTTGCATTTTCCTGATAATTTTGTATTGATAAAAATCACTTTTGCTTGTGCTTATATGGCCTGCATATTTCAAGCACGCTAACGTATTTACTCGAATGAATGCGAAAGTGATATTAAACAAGTTTTAATATCGAATCCGTGATATTGCAAAATAGTTAACTCTCTATTATAAATGAGTAAGCCAGGCAATAAGAGTTAACCACAAATTTCACTAATTACTTTATCATTCATATGAGTACACAATTATAAACTGTTCAGTGTTCGGATTTTACCGTTTATTTGGTTTATAATCATTCAAAAAAAACTTATCTCTGAGTTTCATTGAGATATCTCAAAAAATGGCCGATATACATATATGACTCTAGCAGCAACCGCTTCGTAGAGAGCCAACTGCGTGAGTGAGCCGCGCTGCACTTTATTTCTTGATTTTGACTCCCCTCCGGTGACCCAATGACGCCTACATCGCATATTAAGTTGTAGCCTAGCCGAGCGAGGTGAGCGGCGAACACGCGGCTTTTTTCTAATACTAACATTTTTAAATTCGTGATATCTTTCGTATGGAATGCTCGAATCGAACAATTCTAAAAGTTATATAAAGCTAATGAATCAGTCTTGAATATGAAGTAATTTATTTTGATAAAAATTAACATCAAGGTACAAATAAAGTATCTTTACCTTTATATACCACTATAGGATATAGCTGACATACAAACTGACACACAATATTAAGCATGAATTATTATCTGAGACAGTAATGCAAACTCCGAAGAAATCACCCGAGGCTCAAAATCACATAAGGACACATTATTATCAGGAAAAGATTATATCCGAATTTGAATGATAAATCTCATAGATTGACCGATGTTATCACTAAGAAGTCTGTCAATTGCACTATGGTTTACAATTTCGTTATTTGGGGACTTGAAAAATTATGCTGCGCTTTCGACTATTTTTGGATGGAAGATGGCACCCCTTAAATGCACGATTTGTTTAAGGTTTCATTTTGATAACCTAATTAGTTGTTGATTTATATACTGATCAGTAAAAGAATTATATTGAACTTTGAATTTTATTATATGGAAAGTGGGCATGGTTTAAGTACAAGTTTGGTCATTTTATCGGCGTAACATAAGAATGTCATGTTAACATTAATCACTAACTTTAGTTGAAATGGGTAGAGTAGCTCCTGAGATATAGTGATTATCTAAAAATGAGAAGTGCCACGCCCATCTTTCAATTTCTACATCGATTAGTTTGCTAGTTTTTTATGTAAAAAATAAGTATTAAATGATATATTCTGTTATAACATTTTGCGAGAGTATAGTTAGAGAAACTTTTTGTAAAGCAATCGCTTATCGGCAGGGAATGTCGATCATTCCGATATAATGCAGAAATATAATAATTTCTTGTTTAGGATATCACCCAATATTAGAAACACTGTTTAATATCAAGCAACATATCAAAGTTCTGTTATAAAATGCTTAATAATCCATCAGTCGACCCGATCTGGAGTTTAAGGGCCCAAAATCGATATCACTCTTTTTTTTGAACATTTAAATTTTTCAATTTAACTTTAAGTAGCAGCAGCAATAAATTTACGACAGCATTGGAAATTAATGCAGTGGCCGAAGTGACAATAGGAACTCGAAACACATGCAAATCTCCAATTACTATGTCCAAATTTAAATTTTAGAAAAATCTATTTCTTGGGCTACATATAGAATAAACCATATAAGAATATAAGTTTCCTAGCCTGCACTGAAATTATAGACTGAATTCGGAACAGGTAAAAGAGAAACTATCATCCAGTGGGACTAAGATGTCGAGGTCATGTAACTAGAATGTATACTAGGAGGGCGAAAAAGAAAATTGTTGAAACTTAAGCTTTCAACACTGAGGCAAGCGAAAGACCAAAATTGAGAGGGATCTACGAATTGGCAGAACACATTAAATAGCTTGGTATAAAACATTTAAGAAAAGTCGCATGTGATGAAAATGTCTGAGGGTCCCACTTGTAGCAGGGCAAAGCTCACAAAAAGTTGTAGCGCCAAAACATGATGAAAATGCATCTTTTAAGAACCAAATATCACTTATCAGTTATATATATAAAATTCTATTCACTTCTGGTGCATTGCTTAAGAGTAATATAACATGTAGTTTAATGTTTTTCCTTCAAATTTTAATTAAAAGAAACTTATTTTTATAATTGGTTTAAATATTTATATGTTTCATTCAATAGACTTTCTAAAAAATGTATTGCTCTATACATAATCCAAATTCAGAACTAAAAATGCGCTCAAGAAAAGGAGACTTGACTGCACACGTTCTTTTTCCAATGCCAAGGGCAGTCAGCATAGCATGAGGTGGAGCTGATATACCAATAGATTATAATCTTCGGGTATCCTGACAGAGCACAAATTGTTGTTCAAAAGTCGCGTGCTGTAGGTAACAGAAGCTTTCCTCTTGATATTTAAAAAAACACCTACTTTTATGAACCAGCCGTCCTTCAATTACAATATTCCTGCATATATTGACATAAACGCCATCTAGCGGTATGTTGAAAATCTGCGTACCTTATATTATTTGAGCAAATGAAGCTGGCTAAATACGGTCAATGGTATTTTGTATATAATATTCAAAAGAATTATGACTTAATTACTTTTGAAACGCGAAAATAATGTGCTGATTTTCCATGAAAGAAAAGTCTGTAACAAATACTTACGTTAAAGTGTTTCATCCTTGGTAGCACCTAAAAATTCGACTTATATTCTGATTCCTTCCTAAGATAATGTGTTAAAATAATAAATTCTTAAAATACTTAGTTGAAATTACACTAATATGTTAGATATTTTCCTATAAAGCTTCCCACTACGTACTTAAGCTCATTTTTACTAAGAAAAAACCGTTACCATATAAACCATTGACAGTGCTGGAAAAAAAATTACGGACAAAATATTTATTCCCATCTTTTATAATAGGAACAAATTCATATATTTACTAGTTTGCACTGAAAGATATTCAGGTTGGATTATGTTAAGAGATCGATCCTAACAGGGATTTTACTTGGACAGTTTAGAACGCTGTGGTACCTAACGCCAAATGGACCTCGCAATTGCATAGGCGCAGGTCGTCAACCAACGCTTGTCAAGTCACGTACCTTCATAAACTGAATTCGGTCCCAGATATACAATTACTCATGAAGGCGGATCAATATTATTATGGGAATGCTTTTCGACTGTTGGAGTTATACCAATTTATGCAATAGAAGACGAAATGTATACCACAGATTATATCAATATTTTTAATACTGTAATGTTGCGCTAAGCGGATGAGCACATGCCACTTAAATGAAAGTTTATGCATGAGAATGGCTCGCAACACGCTTTGAAACTGTTGGCGCAATAAAGTTGACATTATGGACTGACCCTCCCAGTCGCCGGATATCAAATAAGCATAATTATGGAGAAAAGTCCAAGAAGCACTACATATATTCCGTTCCGCCGTGCCGCTAATATGTCAGATGCTGCTTAAAATGAAAGGACATCAATAAAATATTAGATTATTATAAAAGAGATGTGATAATTAAATAAAATAAAATAAAAAGAAATGAGTTAAGGTTTATTCCTATTATTATTTCCAAGCTGAAATACAAAATATGTCCGTTGTTACTATTTAAACGCAAAGAAAGTTTAGATAATTACACAAATGTTAATCAATTATTTCAGTCAACTATAATATTTAAATTATGCAGTATTATATTATATTTTTATGCAGTAAATCATTCAATTTAAATATAAAATGAAAAATTTAAGTACACTCAATTCTGCCTTTTAATTTTTCAAACCGTATATATCAGACAACTAATATTAACAACGAAAAGCAAAAGTATTAAAAATGTAGTTATTTTCTTAAAATATTCCTGATTAATTTGACACCCATTAGTATTTATATATTATATATAACATATTATATTGATATACGTTTACAATTTCTTTATTGATATTTCGATTACTCATACGCCACAGCGCACCCAACTCCTTACTCACTCAATTACACTTTCTTCTACAATATTCATAAGTATTACTTACTACTCGTATGTATTTATATTATTTTCTGCTTCAAATGTCAATATGTTTGTATTAATGCGTATGTAAATGCCGTATATGTCGTGCATTTTTTTATTGTAACTGTCCATAATTTATGCCAAACGAAAAAGGGCATATATAAATGGCAACCTGTCCAAGTGCACGGCACGCACACACGAAAAACGCATTACACACGCTCGAACCGGGCATATCTTGACTGACGCCGGTCTTGCTGTTGCTCCTTTAGCTGCTGTTTAGTATTCATTTTCCCTACACCCGTCAGCTGTGTCACGTCACTCAGGCAGCACCGCTACCCGAATGGTAAGAAATAAAGCAATAAAACGATATGCTCTCATATACAATAATAAGCAAAGTAGGCAACAAATCGAGAAGGAAATATAGGTAAGCATAAGTAAGTGAGTAGCAAGCCGAAAAAGTAAAAAACAAGAAACGTTGAAAAAACCGTTACTCTGTTACGTGTTGTTCGCATTTTATTGCTTCGAGATACAAAAGAAAGCGTACGAAAGACACAGCTCGCCCACAAAGTGCCAACATAAGAACCTGGCAATATATGGTGCGCTCCTCATGCAAACATACACACAGTTACTTGTATATGTGTTTTGTATTATTCTTTTTTGGTAAATAAAAAGTGTATTGTTTTAGCATGCAACATATGCGCACGGGTGTCTTATACGGGGCATTGCAGTTATGTATATTTGCATATTCTATTTCTTTGTGCAATTACTTACATAAATATTTCACACACACACACGCTGACTTAATTCGGAACACGCCTCTCAAACATGACTGCACAAAATCGCTCCAATTTATTTATGACACTATCCGTACGTTCCCTTCACTCTTTTTTATCACAATTCAGTCACAATATGTATGTATGTGCGTGACTACTGACACAACAAAATTATGGCACGTTTGCATTATTTGTAGAATATATTTTAATTTCGAAATGCTCCTTTTAAATAAATTTTCTTTTCACAAAGGTATGTAATGCTAATGCGGGTGTGCACTACCCGATAGATTTCGGCACCACTAAATGGCTCACAAATATTCGGAGGACACTTCGTACGTTTAGCAACAATCTCTATCAAGTAATACTTTGAATTCCTCATCTTTAAGCTTTTTTGGTCGCGTAGAGCGCTCCTCAAAAGTGCAAGTGTTTAAGAACAAGTTGTTAGCATTTGCTTAATAATATTTCAAGAGTTAAAAAAATTGTCAAAGAAAAAAACAAAGTTTCATAGAGTTACACATTATTGAAATAGGGTAGGGAAAATAGTTGGTGCCCATCTGGTCACGATTCCTAATTCAACCGGACACAAAAAAATGTAGATTCTCAATTGAAGCTTAGAAGCGGAATAATGAAATTTTCTTCAAACTGGCGACTGCTTAATATGCTTAAGAAAATATCAATATTTTCAGTAATTTTTTAACACTTCTTTTTTTTAACACTTTCGTTTTACAAAATAAACGTTTTATTTTTGGTTCGTTTAAAAGATATTTTAATGAATATTTACACTATCAAACTACGATAAAAATTTTAGAGTTAAAATTCTTGGACTAGAATGCTCTTTAATGTATGTACAAATCTTAAATCGCAGACAAAAATTATTGTTTCAGCAAAACTGCAGAGATATATTCTTTTAGGGTGGAGCGAAATTTTTCTTTTTTTTGGCTTGCCTTACCTCAGTTTTAAAGTAAATTTTCGAGTTAAAATTTTTGTTTCGTAAAAATTTTTTTATAAGTGTTCTAGAAGCTGTGGAGAGTTCTCTTTCTGGCCGATCAAAATTTATCAACTTAAAAAATTTGTTTGTGGTCATTATTGGAGTTTTAAAAAAGTCTTAAACGACAACATGCTTTCCTTAGGCGTTAAAATAAATTTTAGTCAAAAACCGTCAAATTCGGTATATTTTATATATTATATTTATTGTCCAAAAAAAGTTTTAACTCGAAATTTACTTTATTTAAAACTGCGTGCGCCACCTCTAGGTGTTAAAAAACTATTTTTTTTTGTCCACAAATTTTCTTTTTTTATAATCCACAGATTTTACCCCCAGGCTAAGCAAAAAAAAATCTTTCCTGAATACGATTTTCGCGCTCACTGGATATATAGATATATTATATAAATATATTCTTTTTTATACCATAAAAAATCATGAACTACTTGATATTGATGCAAATTTTACTACAAGAATGTTAGCTGAGGGATTAGATAATAGTAAAAATACTAGTTGGAGAATTTAAACTGAAACTTTGGGTAAAAAAAGATCTGTACGACTTTTATACCACGTAAATTAAATGAAGACAAAAAAAGTCGCTAATCAATCGACCTCCACATTCGCCTCATCTATAACCACGTGTCTATTATATATTTCCAAAACCGAAATTCAAAATGAAAGAAGCATTTAGAAGCCGTAACCTAGATGCTGAAAAACATTCTTATAAAGGACATATAAAAATTTAAGCATGCGCTGGTTGCTCATTCCAAACATTGTGCTAAGCTTAATGGAAGCTATTTTGAAAAATAATTAATTTCACAAGTAATGTTATGTGTATTTTACTCGAAATCCAAACAAGTAGGTTACTTTTAGGACAAACCACATTTTTAGCATCCTTTAACATAAGAAAAACAATTACCATATTAATATCGAATCTTTTTATTAACTCCTAGCAGTTACTAAAATAGATTGAATAATACTTGGTTTACTTAGCATTGAATTGCTCTCGTTCCAGCTTCAATTCATTTGTGATGAATGAAAGTGGTGCTATCGAACCACAGTCATACTAAAGGTCTAATAATTTTGAAGCTATTTTTTATATAACTTTCTATTATAAGTAATTGGAGGAAATTTATCCACTTCAGTTAATTTTGTATTCAAATGTTAACGTTTTCATAAATTTTAACAGAAATAGTGGGAGTAGTACAAGAAAGACTTATATATTTTCATTAAAGAACACAACTAGTATGAAATTAAAAAATCTATTTTTTTATATTTCAATTGACTTACGCAATCAACATAATAAAATTTTAAATCGAGATCTCAAATAATCTTTGAGTTACTACATTCCAAAGTATAGCCGCTCATTTCAATCAGCTCCATCAATTTATCTTTAAACGCTCCACTAATTTTTTCAAAACTACATTTTTCAAATTTGCTTGAGTTATTACTCGGGGATAAATGATCCGGTCACTATCAAAAATGTATATTCTGTATAGTTAGTTTGTTTGTTAGTTCACCAATCACTGACCTACTAACTACTACTTTTGATCTGATCAAAAATCGAATTTCGGCAGCCCAAAAATTACCCAATTTTGGATAAAATTGTGTCAAGTTTTTTTTCGACCGTAGGAAATTGTACGGAAAATACCTTCCAGTAAGAATTTTTGTTTTAGTTTCATTTATACAGAATGCCAAAATCACTGAAACAGCGGGGGATCTTTGTTTGAGCGCAGTCGGTGATCGCGTGTGTCTCGAAAAATATTTTTTTTTGTTTTTATAATTTTATATATATATAGTTATTTTCTTAAAATATGCTGTCGCACTGAGTGTGTCCTTTCAAATAAGGTATGACTATCTTTCAGAATAAGCAATCATTCGTCCATTTCGATATGAAAATAGTTTTAATTGCTTCATTCTATAAATCGAATGTAACTGAAGCCCCAGTGGAAGTCAAATTTAGAATTTATTTGCTTCATTATAGCACAAATATATCAGTTACTTATGGTATTAAGCAGTAATTAAACAGTTATATATACCTCATAAATAAAATTTGCAATGCACAATTAAGTTTATTATATAATTTTTTAGAGCGATATAAAGATATGTTTAAAGTAAAAGCCCCATTAAACCTTTCTAGAATATTCAAAATTGACTGTATCAAAATTTCATTCAACATGCTCTGTATAAAATTCTCGATAGCTAATACTAATCGAATTTGGCATATAAATTGTGCAAATTTCCAATTCATTCATTGCAACTGAATAATAAAATAGAAAATAAACAGCTATAAACTTTGACATAAATATAATAAATAATTTATTAGCTACATATTCACATATTGATACCCATAGCACCCTTCAATAAAATGCCAACATGTCATATTGGCACGACTGCGCATTATGTTGCTGAAGTGGCGGAAAGTGACTGTCACTATAAAGCTTCATATAAAATAAAAGCTCATTTGACAAGACTTGGCACCTTTTCGTACTGTTATTGTGCCGTCCTCTATACCTCAATTCCATAACTGCCATCCTTGCATGCACTACCTGCAGTTATCTTATTTGCATTTCCATATTTCTTTCTTGTTTCAATTTTGCCATTTACCTGTGCTTGCTACACTATCGTGCATCCGCCTACTATGAAACATTTTTTTTTTAAATTTTTTTTCTGTTATTGTATTTATTTATGCTCCTCCAGTTGCTTTGTCTGCTACATGCATACACACTACATCATCAATTCATTGGTTACGTATACGCCGTGGTGCATATGTATATTTGCCGCTGCTACTTGTGCTTATGCTACTACCACTGTTACAATTCGTAGTGTTGCAATTGTTGTTGCCATGCATGCCATCACTAGTAACTACTATTGCCTACCACCACCGCATCCTTGCATCCTTTTGTTCGTTTTCTCGTAACAAAATATCGCAAAAATAAACAAAATAAACGTAAGTAAAAAGTATTGCATTGCAGTTTTTCTTCCAAAGGAGTAAAGAAAGTAAGCGAAAACGTTAAACAAAGCAAAAAGTAAAACAAAAACAATTTATATGCTCTGTGTCAAACTGGGCCCCATCAGCCTGTGTTGCCATGGCATCAGGTGTTGCACGTTGTGCCTGAGCTTATCTCGAATGATTTATAAACTACCAACAGCGGTGAGGCCAACAAAGCCATTGTCATTGCATAAAATACACCGAAACTGAGTTATGCATATACACATTTTGTACACACATACGCATATATAGTTATGAATATATTCATTGCAAGTAGCAGGAAGCAATTTAAAATCATTGAAGAGTTAAATGGGTAAGTAGTTTGAATAATTTCAATTATGGGTATAATTACAAATAAGAAAATTTATTTTTAAATAAAATTACGCAACAGCTGGAAGGAATGTAAGCTTAACAAGAAAATTAACTTCGATTGCACCTAAGCGATAATACCCTTTACAGGTTCTTTTTCTATAGCACAAATAGCTATAGCAACATATTTATCTTGAGTTTGATCGATTAGTTTGTATGGCAACGGTTTGCTATAGTGGTTCTATCTGTATATATGTTCAGTATGTTCAAAGATTGTAGCACTATCTTGGACTCTAATATATGCCAAATTTCGTAAAGATATTGTTTGACATAAAAAAAGTTTTTCAAAAACTTGATAAGTTTCGATCGGTTTCTATGGCGCCTGTATGCTAGAGTAGTCCTACAAGTATGTCTTCGAATCCTTCAATTAAGCAGCTTCAAGAACTTAGGGACTAGTTGACATACATACAGACGGCCATATACCGGACTGCATAATACATGACAATCGACTGATCAGAGGCTACTGAGTGGTCAGCCGCCATTTTTGATGTATTATCTATGCCCATGAGTCCTCGTCTACTCAGGATAATTGCCTACAAAATTTTGCCAATTGTAGAATTAAATAGGTTTAAATAAAATATAAACTTAATACTTTATTTAATTACGAAGTTATATGTTTTAACTGAATAATCAAGTCAAAACTCTTTTGCAAAAAATCGTTTTCTTGCAACACTTTATAAAAATTTACTTTTAAAATAATATTGTATTTATTTAATGTCAAAACTTTTTTAATGTGAAGCATTTTATTTTTTATTAATTATTTTATTTTTATTTCAGTAGACATACATATGCTATATAAAATATTTATGTAGCATAGCTTATAGACTGGCAACTACATACCAGTTTCCTCACATAATAGGTCTTAGTTTTTTTTTCTAGATGTTTTAATTATGTTATTACATTAAATATATAAACCAGATTTTCCTTTTTCAATCAGCGATAGAGGTTTTATTTATTAAAAACTATATCATCCATTTATCTGTAATAGCTTTACTGGTAAAATCGTAAAATACTCTCAATTTCTTCTTAAATAAGTTTCATTAATGCTTCAACAGATAACAGTTTTCTGTACAAGGATCAATTTGTAAAGAAAAAAGCTCATACAAACAACTTTGAAAAGCTTAAATATGCTTCTTGATAACAAAAGTACCAATCGAGAAGCATTATCTTAAATGAATGAATCAAAATTTGTATGCTTTTGTTTAGAAGAAGCGTAACGTAATAATTATGTTTTTTTTATGTTCATTAACGGACATTATTTATCAAGTAATGATCGAAGGTATTAATTTCGATTTTAAAAACCACTCTGAATTGTAAATTTTCTCATAAAATATTTTTTTTTTTTTAGAAAACGCCATTTGGTTAAAAACCTGAATTTTTACTAGTCCTTCGCATGATTACTTCTAAAAATCTATTGTGAAAATAAACTTTATTAGGTCATAAGATCATTTTAGGCAGAAAAATCTTACTCGACGGAAGAGACGTCGGAGATCCTCCTGAGACCAGCTACGACAACAATTAAATCAAATTTTTTTGAAAATGTTACACCGATTATTACATTTTCTATTACTTAGAAGTGAGTATAACCCCTTAAGCAAGCTTGTCTATGCTGATGAAAAAAAATTATTATGGAAAGATAATTGCTTGTAAAAACTATATAAAACTTATTTAACAAATTTGATACTTTGAACCTGATCGCGATCAAAGTATAATTGCAAATATTTCTACAAAATACGATTTAAAAATATTATAAGTAAATTCAAGTATATACGGTCTTATATGCACTCCATATTTGTAAACCCTTGAAGTTTGAAGTGATCTAATCATGGTTGGTTCGTTGTCGTAACAGTATATTTGTTCTAAAATATTTCTACATTTTCTAAACAATTGAAACGATGAAGCCTTATTTCTGTATCGTATGTACAAATGAACTCAATCTGGGTGATAAAATTTGACTGATGAAATTATAAAATTTCGTTTTCGTTTTTATACAAACCTTTGTTATTGCCTTCAAAACAGGCGCTTGAGTCAATACATGCACGCCTACAATAAATACAATTTTCCATACATAAGCTTAGATTGAGATATCTTTCTGATGTCAACGCGACTATTTTTAAGCAATATTACTTTAACATTATCGATGTTATCGTCAATAAGAGAGGTGCAATGCGACTCGTCCCATGAAGTGAGAGTTTTCGATGACTTCACGACTGCCTTTTGCCACTTAAATAATTGTGTTCATTATAAAGTAGATCCAAAATACTCCTGCAATACTTCCACGATTCCGTAACCACGATTTCATTAGAAACATAAAATTTCAAGCAAAGTCGTTGTTCAACTTGCTTACAAAATCGTAAAAATCGTCAGATAACCCTTTCGCGTCATAAACAAACAACAGCCAAAGACACACTTATTGACATAGGGAGATCAAACTTCACACGTATATAAAATTAAGTTATACCGATTTTAGAAAATCGGTTTGAGCGGACAGTTTAAATAGCCAATCCTTGTGACTATCTCTTCCAAAACATTTTACTCAAACGAGATTAAGAGAAATTAAGTTATTACATAAAAGATAACTGAATCTCTTCAGGGCCTCTATTCAAAAGTGACCTTATCAAATAATTTACTTCTAACTGTTGGAAAAATTTTTGATTATCTATTCGCAATATTCTTCTCAAAATAATTATCTCTCTCATTTCAATACTAAAACATCCGAGTACGGAAAATACCAGTAATCATATTCTGAAACTAAACATGTAACTATACATACATATATACTTCACTTCATAATCACAACATTTGTATGCACACGTAGCGTATTCAATTAATATCGAATTGAGAATTTTTTGTTTTGTCAATTGAATATGCATTATGTACTAATTGCATTCTCCTAGCAATTAAATATAATTACGAAATTTTGCAATCACTATTCACTGAGTTATTAAAATATCGCATTACGCCGATTATAATGTAAGACTGCTTTGCATACGAACTAGCAGAGATATGGGTGTAGCTTAAGCTCTTAAGTACGTCTCACACCACAAGAGCACATAGTAATAAATAGTGAATATCAAATGAAAATGAGAGCTTTCAAGTTTTCCCTACTAAACTTTGCTACAAAACTGCTACAATGGATGTACAAGTGCACTTGTATACATATGTATTTGGTGGCGCTGCATAACCCATATCAATTAAAATACATCAAATAACCAATACCGGTTGAATAGAATTTCCATTAACAAATGCCAAATGCATGCAACAACATACACATACAATTATATATGTATATGGAAAGCGCAGCAATAGCAAGCAAAGCTGCAACAAGATATTATTAAATTAGCCAAGTACTTAGGCGCTCAGCATATTGCAACAAAATGTGTAGCATTAAAATGCTTTTGTGCAACAATAAATATATGTAGCTTTGTATCTTAATACCTAAGCAAGTCTTGGCAGCAGCTTTCGGCAACCACTCTCTTACTCTCTTGCGGCTTAAGCAAAAGCGACCAACCTACTTGCAATGCTCAAGCATAGACAATTGTAAACAAGCATGTACTAATGTACGAATGTGTATTTAAATGCTTTTAACCCAAATAAATACGCACAGCAACGGCAACATCATAGCAGATGTCTCATTTGAATCCACTTATTTGCTTATGTACATATATAGTCGATATGTAGCCTATATGTATGTATGCTATACTAAGCCCCAGTTTGGTTGTATCAATTTAAATGAATACCTGAAATGTAAATACATCCGTGCAGTTGGCAAAATATTCACTATTCTATGCACAATTTCCGAAAACCCCCGGTCGGTTGCATCGATTGCGGTGCTAAGCGCCTACTTGCTCACATTGCTTCTAATTAATTTCGATCAAATAATGCTTAATAATTTGGTTGTAATTTTTTTATGTCTTAATATAAGCAAAATGAAATTCTTTATAAAACCGGAAAAAATGTTAACTTCGGGTGCACCAAAGCAGTAGTAGCCTTTACAAATACAAAAGATTCTATACAAGAACTTGATTTTGATCGGTCAGTTTGCATGGTATAGTAATATATATAATAGGGCAGTCTGAATAATTTCTCCGAAGCTTTAACCGTTGCATAGGGCAATAATGCATGCCAAATTTCGTGAAGATATTTCATCAAATAAAAAAGTTTTCACGCAGGGACTGCATTTTAAGCGATAGTTAGAGATAGATAAGTTATGATCTGAAAAATTTTTTCGGCATTTGCACCATGGCCTTAACAATAATCTATGTCGAATTCGGTGAAGATATCTCGTCAAATCAAAATTATTTTCATACAAGAACTGGATTTTAATCGATCAGTTTGTATGACAACTATATGTTGAAGTAGTCCGATATCAGCCGTTCCGACAAATGAGCAGACTTTTGAGAAGAAAAGGACGTGTGAAAAATTTCAGTTTGATATCTCAAAAACTGAGAGACTAATTCACATATACATATATACAATATATTAGGTAAAGTAAAAAGTTCGTTCGGTTTTTTATTGATTTTTCAAAAGATGATAACTTTGTGTACCTGGATGGAAATTCGGTCCATCATGCTTTTTGCGTTAGTTCGTGTGACATCCAAATATCGAGCTCCTTTTTGAATCCAAGGTTATGCAAATGGTTCCCAACGGTTTTCTGGCTTATCTTTAGTTCCTCAGCAATTAAATAAGTGCTCACGTGACGGTCTGTTTCCACTATTTCCATGATTTTATCGACGCGTGGTGCATCTTTGACATCGAAATTACCGGAACGAAACCTAGCAACTAAATTAATGTTTTCAGCCGCTTTGGCTGCTTTTTCGCTTTGATCGAAGAAAAATTGTAAAATATAGCGAATTTTCTCTTTGTTGGTGTCCATCTTTGACGAGCGCTCACAACGAACTGACTAAATCAATCGAAAAACTGTCAAAGACAAACTTTTAGCGCGAATAAACACGTTTTCAGCGCCGTATAGTATGAGATGATGCGACACGTAGCACTAGTACTATGGACAATAACGCCATATCTTAGATAAAAACCAAACGAACTTTTTACTTGACCTAATATATATATACAAGGTACAATTAAAAAGTTCCAGGACTTTTTAAACAACGCGGTATTCTTCAGCTGACTTGTATAACAGCTGAGATATCGCGCTAGATGTGACATTACATTTGTAGTGTCGGTCGGAAAATGAGCATCGAACAAAGAGCCAACATTAAGTTTTGTTTTAAAATTGGTAAAACTTTTACCAAAACTCATCAAATGATGAAACAAGCTTATGGCTTGTCTATCCCGTAGCCGTATTCACGAGTGGTTTAAACGTTTTCAAGAGGGACGGGAGGACTTGGAAGACGACGAACGTTCGGGCCGGCCAAAAGATGTTGTGAACGAAAAAAACACGGAAATTGTGCGTGAATTCATTAAAAAAGAGCCTAAATCATCGCTTAAATATATGGAATCGGAAATATCAATATCCGCAGCGTCGATTGATCGTATTTTGACAGAAAATTTGGGCCTCAGAAAGGTTTGTTTTGTCCCGCACACTCTGAAACAACATGAAAAAGACCTCAGAATCAGACAGATTTTTTGACCAAAAATCGCATTCATATCATCAACCATTCATCCTATTCGCCTGATATGGCAACCTGCGATTTTTATTTGTTCGCAAAACTACATTTGGCCATGAAAGGAAACCGCTATGCTGACGTTGATGCCATCCAACAGGCGACGACCGCCATCCTCAACGCTATACCGACAAATTACCTAAAAAAGTCATTCGATAACCTTCTTGAACGTGCAAAACGTTGTATTCAGGCGGAAGGAGACTATTTTGAATTCGACCAATAAATTTTTCAAAAAAAAAAACAAATAATATTCGTTTTTTAATAAAAGTCCTGAAACTTTTGAATTGCACCTTGTATATAGACGGACAACCTCTTTATGCTCGTCCAATCCGCTGCAGTGTTGAATCGTTTCGATCAGTGAGCGTGACGTTTTTCTCGAAACATTAATTACAACTTTTTGTAGCAAAATGTATTGCATATTACCAGAATAAATTTTCTACTGTAGACATTTTTGTCTAGGCTCTAGGCAGGCCTAACCCTTTAAATGTTTAGCCGAGAAACAATATGTATAGCTGGTACCTCTGTCTTCTCCGCTTTTTTACAGAAATTAGCTATCCTTCTTGCATTATACTGATTATACCTACCTAGCAGATATAAACTGAAACTTCACAATGAACCCCTTATTCGAAAGTTTTTGAAGAAACTTGACTTGTCCAGCCCCTTTTCTATATATTATATAAACGCATATAAATTATCGAAAACGTTTTTCTGGTGTTCTTTATATCCATACTATCTCCATTATTTCTTTATTCAGCTTATTCGAGTTTGTGACTATTAGATATTTCGTTTTTATATATGCATGTGGATTTTCATAGCTGCAAGCAAAAAATGGCACCAGATAAGATTTATAATGTGATAAAGATATCCAAAAAATAAAGAAGAGATGAGTGCGGGTGTAAGCAAAGATTTTATACTCACGCAATTTGCAAGGATCAAAGCCGTGGAAACACTTTCAAGTATTGTCGAGGTTTTAATAACAAAATGTTGCATAAGAATTCAACATCCATAAATCCAAAAAATAATACATAAATTACAAACTATTTGACATCATAATAACTTATATTCTAGGTTAGGTGTTTACTTAGTTTCATTACTAAATTTAATAAATTGGATATATGAGCAAAAATGTAACCAAATAAGCGGAAGCCACTATATTAGGAATATGAAGTTTAGAGAAATGTTCTTCATATTCAGTGCTAACCAGATTATAGTTTAAAAAATCCACTTAATTTCAAAAGTCAGTTGAAAAGTCGGAAACATAAAAATTGTGCATATTGGGACTAGGGGAAGATATCGACGGATTACATTCACTTTTGCCATTACTCAAGTATACTCAAGAACATGTTTCAAAGCAATATTTTGAAGATAATAATATACTTAATTATACTATGTAGAATATGTTTTACACATTCTCGGAATTAGGTTGTAGTATATTCAAAGCCATACGTTCAGTTAATTTTCCTAAGATACCTTAAATATTAACTGATATATACGATATAAAGTCAACCAGAACTTTAAAATTCATATATTAGGTATATGAGAAGTAAGGGTAATCGTATTGTTGACGCGATTTTATCCATTTTAGGCATAAGAATGCACTGTTGCTAAAGAGATACGCTCTCAGAATTTCAATAATATATTTCAGCTATAAGAACTTAAGTTCATATATACAGTAAAAGAAGCAAAATGTAAAAAAAAAAATCATATGGAATTTTATATAGATAGATGAGAAGTAGGCTTGTTAACAGTTCGATTTTTTTCGATTTTTCACACATTGACATGTTAAGGTTGTGTTATATACCACAGTTGCCTAATTTTGACACCGGCTCCTTTAAAGACCTTCTGTATCTGTATGCTCGTATACGATGTGACACTTATCGTTTGCACAAACGTACGGACGGACGGAATGATTATCAACCAGAATTCAACTGATCATATATATATTATGTATATGTAAATACATATATAACCTTATACTTATATCAATTAGTGTTAGGTGAAATAATATTTTATTCTCTACAGCAAAATGTTGTGAGTGTATAAATATTCATTAGTCCTTCGAAATAAACTTGAATTATATTAAGAGCCTTTTTTAGCATAGAGGGTGGTTGCTAGGTTAAATGCTTTGTTAAGCATAAAATGTTTAAACTGTAGTTTGATTCTAACCTAGGTGTTAGCACTTTCAATATGTGGTAATTTGAAAGCTAAAGAAACTCAAATATCTATTAAATAGAATACTTCCATATATGCACCAACTCGTACATTAGGTATTAGAACATAGCTCATATACTTGTATGCAAGTACAAGTCCCTAATCTTCAGCGATCTAGAAACAGAGTAATAAAGACCCCTACTAACTATAAAAGTAAACAAACAGTGTATATACAAACACATATAAGTATGCAATTATATTTATATGATTAAGCATGTGTGGGTACAAATTAGTTTCCGAAGATATGAAGCGATTCGAAACCAATTTGCCAACCATCTCAACACTTTAAGCTGTCAAGTCAAATAAAGTTTAGCATAATTTGCCACAATGATTCGCCCATCCACTTCCACGCACTCCACGCGCTAACTGACAGGTATTTCATATGCGCACTTGTTATTAATTAGTGTGTCTGTGTGTGTTCTGAGTATTGTAACAGTGTGGGTTTTATTACAAAATGATGGCATGACATATTAAACTTTCAGCTGATAACTTATATGCACAGCAAGCAAATGAGTGTGCGGACAAACGACACATGAGCTTACTTTTCTTTTGCACCCGTCCGCTTACCTCAAAACTCAATATATGCTAAACTAATAATATTAGCATTTTCATATTTCTAAGTTTCACAACAAGGAATTTTTTGTGAGCTCTGGTGATATCATAAAACGCTTAACTATAGCTTGTTTTTAAATTGCTAGAACCGTTCTAAATAGCGCCGAGCATACATATCGCCAGCTGCGACGCCATTGCGGTTCGCTTAGAAGTGGTCATAGCGGTAGCAGCCGGCATTATGAGCTCATTAATTATTCATAAATGTTACTTTACGCAATTAGTTAATGCCGGATTGATTGATTCACGGTTGTGTGGTTGGACCATCCTTCAACACGACTCGTATTTGTACCTATATGTATGTATGTATGAGAAACTTAACTCTCTGTGGTGAGAGTTGTAAGCGTTGCACACGATTTTAGTGCTGCATTTAGAATTGGTATAATAATGGTAGCACTAAAACTAGAGTTAAGCCAGTTTAAAAATATCTAACCGCTTTTCGGCTGGGTACTGGTTAAAGTTCTATACTATTAAAATTCTGTTCGAGAAAGTAGTGAAATAGAAATATTTGAAAGAGATGTAAAGCATGCTTCATTCTCATTTACATTCATGTTTACAAAATATTAAAAGGTGTTGAGATAGAGATATTTCTCGAGCAACTCGTGCTCTTTCCCTTTCTCAGTCATTTTCGAGAGATCAACCAACTTCTTTCAAAGACAAAACTACTAATTATTAAAAGATTTACAAATTTTCAGAGTATTTTATAACTCCAATCCTGAAATGCATTGAAATAGTGTATACTACTTGAGTTCTCTTTTACTACTCAAAAATTTCCAAATGACGAGCTATTCGATAACAGCCTTTTCTCTCCTTAATGCTACCAGATCTGCAAATTTGTCCGAATTTGCCGGATTTTTCGAGACTGTATAGTTCGTGCAAAATTTTATTCAGATTTGATGACGACTAATAGATTTTATTTTGATCTAAAAACACTACATTAAACATCAGCCTAGTTTAGTGTGTGATGTGACAGCTGCAATAATTGCTGATTTCGATGTTTGATTAACAAAAATTTGCAAAAAATGTAAAATCTTATCTCGAATAATTTTGAACATGATTTAATGTCCTTGCGCTTAGTGAATATGCGGTTACGATTCACTTTCATATCCTATATTTACATAAATAGTACCCTGACGCCCTTTATATAGTATAGAAGATGTGATGTCGGATTTTACCCAATCTTTGAATGCTCTGACCCACCGAAGTCTCTAAATATATCGAAAAGACGAACCACTCCATATATTATATGTATATGTATAGCAAGAGAAGATACTTCAAAATATTGAAATGCAATAAAGTTGGAAGTAAAACAGGACATAACTCTTATCCGCAAGCTTTAGGCGCCTTTAGATGACAAAGATCAATTTTGGATGAAAATTTTTGAAAATTTCGAAACATTTCTACCGAATGATTTACATGCCCTGTTTAATAAGCTCACAGTTTTGGAAGCGCACGCATATAACCTATGAATCAAATGAACAAATATGTTCGCTCCCAAAATTATGCAAAATAATGTGTCCAGACAACAATAGTAATAATTTGCGCTAAAAAATCTGTTTCGAAAAACTTCTACCGAAGGAATTGGATTGCAAAACGCCTGTATATAGACTATGTGTCGAGAAAAAAAATATGTTCGCTCCCAAAATTATGCAAAATAATACTCGTGTATCCAGGCTACAACGGGAAACAAATGCGAATGGTATCTGGCATCGGCATGTTAAGCCTGTGTTCGGTTAGTGAAATATTATTTTCAAAAATTTTGTAAAAGCATTAGTTCTCGTAGCTCCACATTCTAGCATAAGAATCGTTCAATAAAAATGTTTTCAGAAAAAATATATATACATCTTTCAATATAAGAGATATAAGTAGGTTCCCTGTATCTTAGTGGTCCATAGTAATGTCTTACTTTATATATATATTCGACTCTCTACCTCGGAGCAACCATTAACCAATTCAGTTATTAACTCTACTTCTCGTACGAAGTAGAACATTTTACTGCCGGGTTACAATGCAGCTACCAGTAGGTATGCCGCTAAGGTCGTCCAATGCAATAACCGAGGTAATATATTGGATTCTGGCATTGGACAACAATACTACTTATTATATTACTTATTAGTCCAGTAGCTCCAATAGTTGTTCGATTGGTCTCACTACGCTCGCCTGCATTACGAATATTGAGGTTGCAGTTAAGCTGCTCGGTTTTGTTACCGATTGCATACGAGACGCCATTAGTGACCAGTGTATGGCGAGCAAGGAGCGAATATGAAATTTGACTACGACATTAAATTCCATTAGTGTTCCATATCCAATATGAATAGTGTGTGTGTGTCTTATCATGCATCTGTGTGTAGCTACAAAAGCACTAAGTACTTAGTTGCATTAGCATTGGCAACTCGAGCATTAAGATATTGTAGCACGATATTGTATTCTATTTAGGGAACATTACAATTGTGTACATTTCTATTTGATTGTATCAAATGGGTTGTCCCCGAAGGGACGAGCCCATTCGTTTCCATTATACAGTTAGCGAAACAGAAATAGCTGACCCAGCAAGCTTAATACTCTTATAGTTTCCTGCAATTTCGCTACGATTAGGTACCCAAATCAACCTAATTAGGAAGTTTTAGGTAAACTCGACACTAAATATAAGCAGTCGAGACAGCCCTTCACTAGTCGAGCGTACGGTCAGCATGCTCAAGTCTATTATTGCTGCCCTACTATCAGATTGGAGTCTCTCAGTCATTACTCTAAAAAAGAGACTGTACTCCAGTGATGATCTGCTGTTACTTTGATGCAGTCATTTCTGTTTGGAGAATGCTCAGGATGATCAGTAGGACTGAATCTGGAGTCGATAGATAGTTACCGACAGTATACTCCCGCACCAACCTTCCCAGCAAACTATAGGTTAGATTAGGTTATACTCGCTACTGATCCTTAGTAATGCCAGATAGAGGTTTAGTTTAATTTGCGATTTTTAAGAGCAACTTGATATATAATTATGATACTTCATATAAATATCTAAGACGAATTCTAGACAATGCTGGAATGCATAGGAGATGTACCAGCGTTTCTCTCATACCTACTTTCCTGCACTTTCTGTATGCATCTTTGTTACTTATGTCCAGCAGTCCTCTTGAGACCGTGTGTGCGTATTTTTCTTCGAGGATCTTACCTATTATTTTGGCGATCCTGCATGTCCTTAAGGCATTCCATTTGGCCTTGTTACGTCTGTCAACCCTTTGGGAAATTTAATTTACTGTATTGGTTCAATCCGATCAGCTATTTCCTTCCCGGAATACTTATGTGACCTGGAACCCAGTATATATGAAGCCGCTTTCCGGCAGCCGCTACATCTACTGCCTCTCTACGTCTAAGGATGTAGCTATTGATCTTCTTTATGTTGTTTCCTGCATTGTTAGCTATCTTAGCCGTCTGCCTGACCGTGAAGATTTCCGCCAGGAAAATACTGCAGTACTTCGGATGCTTGAAGCGTCATCTGAGATCCCACTCCGAACAATAGACTCCAGCTCCCACTCCATTAGTTATTTTTGATCCGTCTGTTTAGATATTCTAAGATCCGCTGACTAGACGCATGCTCCTGCGCCATCCATAATAAATAAAGCGTGAGGGTATGTAATCGAACAGCTTCAGCTTTTTGAACAAGCTTTTCAGCCGTAAAAAACTCTCCTCCAGAGACTTTTCCCTCCCATACCTCCATCAAAGTTATGTGAGTAAGGGAAAAAACTGTCTGTTCTAAGCTAGGCGTCCTGAAAATCAAATTATTTTGGAATTAAAGTAACTTTCACTTCCATATATTGTAGCTTCCGGATAGGTGCAGCTGGCCGTTGAGCGGCGTAGTTGGTGTGGTTCGTAGTGCATCGCTCATGCTAATGAGAACCGCTCGTTGAACACTCACTACATAATAAATAATATTTAGTAAAAATAAATCCATAATTTTTGCACTAAATTGAAGGTTTTATTTGTCGTAATTAAAAGGATCCGATTTAATCCTATATGCACCGTTTTCTACGATAACTTATTGATCGTTTGTAGGTTATTTCATTAAGTCGCTCTCATAGACACCATCGTCCTTATTGGCAAACAATCGGAACAGTCGATTTGCATAAGCTACTCTTGAGTCGAAGTTTTCACCAGCAAACGCCTTCGTCATAGATAAGAGCAGGCAGTAATCACTTGGTGCCAGGTCCGGACTATAAGTTGAATGCTTAGGAAACTCCCCAACAAACTGGCAGTGCTTCTGGCGAGTTACTGTTGTGTATGGTCTTGTATTATCCTATTAAACACAATTTCTTTCCTATATAGCTGGTCGCTTTTTGGTGATTGTTTCCTTCAGACCAATTGCTGAGTTATCAAATAAAACGCTCCATATTTGTTCTACATCGGATCACACTAACTATGCTAAATAGAACCCTCATTTTAATGCAAAAAAAACTGCCGGATTTCATTTTACTAAATCTATGTAATCGACCTATATAAATGCTCGCACTTGCTTATAATTAAATACATAAGACTTTAATTGGAGTTAACAACAAGCGGTTACTTGGCATATTTATATGTAACTCACACACACACACACTGCCACGTGCAAACTGTAAAATGTGCTATGGCAACAAAACCAATTGTGTTAAAATATTGTCTGCGTAAAAAAGCGAAGAGAAGAAAAGGCAAGAAGAAATAAATGCGTGTGTCTGCATGACTAGCGATATAAATGCATTTGTTATGCACATACATACATACAAACATACATACATATGTTATTTTATATTTCAGCTGGACAATTTACATTTAATAAATTTAAAATAAAAAATGCATAAATTCCGATTTTTTCGGGTTTCAGCGAATTATGCGAAGCGTTGTGCAGTGGCCGAAAAATACACACACACATACATCCATACATGCATATGTATGTATGTATACAGCCCATACGTGCATTGATATGAATATGTATTTACATATGTACATGTGTATGTATGAAAGCTTGAGCGCTTAAAAATGTAAGCACATGATGTATGTAAGCTTATGTATATGTGTGTGTAGGCATGTGTACATAAATATACAATGTCGGCAGCGTGCATTCGCGCAAAATATTCACATTTTTATCTGAATATTAATTTCGGCCAACCGCTGTTTGGACTACACACACATACACAGGTGCATATATATAAGCCCGCATATGCATATATATGTAAGCTTGGGCGTATAATGAATTTTCGCTTACTCACATGTGTGTCCGCACACTATGGCAGCGGTGTGGCACAAATGATATATACACACCAAACACAAGGCAGCGGCAGATAGTACGCGGGCATGTTTCCACTTGGTATTTGCATTGACTTGCGCACTTTTTTCCACTCCAATTCAAGCGCACGAAAAAATCCACTTCTCGCTGTGGCTCAGATGGCATGCAACATATGCTAGTGCAGCGCCAGCAGTTTTTCGCAAACCTCCATTTTTTTTTGGCCTATTAATATTTTGCTTTTTCATCTACACTCAATTGCGATTGCAGTTCTTTAAATTTTGCACAAAAAAAAATTTTCTAAAAAAAATATATAAATAAATTTATTCGAAGTTTTCGTGTAAATTTGCAAAAAATTATAAAAAAACAAACTGTTCCATATAAGTTGCGATCAAACAATAGTAAATATTTGCTGGCAGATCAGATAAAATTTTAAAATATTGCGGGTTTTTAAAACTTTGAAAAGTCGCGCGCTCAACCATTTAAATTGAGTTGAGTGGCGCTGTGGTTCGTTTGCGCAAATTAAAAAAATACAAATTGTTATCGAATAAGTAAAGTACTTAGCATGCGTTGAATTTTATGTGTAAAAACACCTTTAAGTTGCATGCGAGAATTAAAAATCGGTTTGAAATGATAGTATTAAAGGCGCTAAAGTGGATAAGCTTTGAGAATATTTATTTTTTTTATGATGGAAATTTTTTGTACTTTTATAGCCACTTGTGGTTTCGACTGAAAACATCGCATAAAATAATAATAAAGGAAGTATTGGTTCCTCTTTGCTGTTTGCAGGGTACTATTTATAACCACTTTTGGTCCGATCACATTTGCCGTAAAGAAATTTAGTCGAAAGAAATGCCGGTGATACGTTTTAGTGATATTGATTGAGACTAAGCATCATCGTTTTGTAAGACTTTTATTGTATAACATGACATAAAAGCTGTCTTCGCTTGATCATTTCTCTGCACGCTTCTGCTCCCTTGTCAAAAAATTACATGGAAAAGCAACAACAAAGTTATCGAGTTGAATTGAAGCAAGAGCGTATGGGGATACCTAACTAAAGTGGTATAACTTCTATCTTCAATGCTGTCAAAATATGTTTTGCATATTTTAGTTCACTTTTACCATTGTGAATGGTTCAAATGACAAAGGAAAATACAAATTTCTTCATTTTCTTGTATTTTTAAAACATTAAACTTAAAATCAATTATAATAATTTATAGAAAACCAAAAACAGGGTTACAGCAACGTTTATTAACGCGTATTAAAAAAAGAATTTCTCCACTAAGAAAGAATCGTAACACTACTGCGCGTGCGTCAGAAGACATGTTAGCGCAGGGTTGCACCGCAAATGCTGCCCGGTACGGTCTGTTCGATTCGCTGGAGCGTAACGCTTGGCGAATCGAAAACAGCAAAAATGAGTAACAGTTTAACTTTAAGATGAATTAGAAAAACCGCCATCGATTCCCCACTTTTCTGATCACTATTTTGGTGTCCTGTTTGCTTGTCAGTGAATTTCTATATAAAAGCAGTAACAAAAGTAGCGAATTGAATTCGACGCAAGAGAGTATGTAGATAACGCAACACAGTGGTATAATCGATGGCTACCAATACTACCAAATTTTATTGTGCATATTTTAAACCATTTTGCTTTTTTACAATTTAGGCTAAAATCCCACTCACTGCTAACACTCACTAGTTATGTAATTATTTAGAGAGAATTTAGCTCTAAAAGATTCATAATCTCAAAAGTTTCCAAACATAGGTATTACTATAACCAAAAAAACAGCTAAGGAGAAATGAAGTGAATGAAATGAAAGCGCATCGCGGCTATCAAAGTCTGAGCTAAAATCCGATGCGCAAATCTGTCCGTCCGTCCGTCCGTAACTTGATACACGTTTAAGTTGTTATTGGAGATAGACGGTAAAGCACCATTGCGCCCACAAAAGGCCTTTAAACGAAAAAGTACACGTATAAATTAGGCTATAATTAAGCCACAAATTATGATACTTTGGTACAGGGAATCGAAGTTGGGAGGGGCATCTATGGTGTCACAATCTAAATAACTATCAATCAAACTTGTTGAGAGTAATTCCTTCGAGAATCGACTCATACAGAGCAAAAATGGGTAAAATTGTATGATAACTCGCTAATAAATTCGTAAAACGCGTTAAATTCGCAGCCAAAATGGTGTTTGGAGGCAATCAGTGTTTACACAGCAAACAAAATAGGCAGAGGGCACACCTCAGAGTCAGTGTGTTAATCAAAATAAAAATGTGCACAAATAATTCCTTCAAGTTTCATCATCTTACGTCCAAAAATTATAAAAGTCGGACCATAACTTTTCAAAATATTGTTGCTACATTTGCTGATGATACTGCAATTTTAGCCGTTGGCGACAATAATATTGAGTCAACAGAAAAATTACAAAAAGCCATTGCAGAAGTACAACGCTGGACAACTACTTGGCGCATTAAGCTGAATGAAACCAAATCAGTGCATTTCACCAATAAACGTATACAGCACAAACCAATATTTATGAACCAAAAAATAGTTTCGTATGAGAATACAGCAAAATATCTTGGTATGACCCTTGATACTAAACTTAGGTGGAAATCACATGTCAAAAAAAAACGGGAAGAATTAAAACTTAAGTACAGAAAAATGTACTGGCTATTAGGCCTTGTCAATATACAACAAGCTACTCTTGTATCAACAAGTCCTTAAACCGATCCGGACTTATGGTATTCAACTCTGGGGATGTACCAGTCAAAGCAACAGATTAATTATCCAAAGATTTCAAAACAAAGTACTTCGTGGTATTGTTAATGCACCCTGGTACATTCGCAATGACAACTTGCATACGGATCTGAATGTAGAAACTGTTGACACCGTCATCAAAAAGTATGCTCAAAGTCATGCACAACGACTTCAACAACATATTAACATTGAGGCTCTCCAGCTCCTTAATAATGATGGCCTTACCAGAAGATTAAAGCGAGTAAAACCTTTCGAACTTGTGTAAAAAAAAAAAAAATAAATAAATAAATAAATATAAAATAAAATAATCATTGTTCAGGTCTCACTAAAATAGTGACTATAATACATACATATGTATAAGTTTAACATCTGAAATGAATATCATAGGATAAGCATTTTGTAATTTTAAAACCGTATAAATTTAAGTCAGAAACAAATAGTTTATTAGTATTAATTTACTAGATTGCTATAAAATAAATTCCCCAAAGGGGTGTTTTTACAAAATAAAAAAAAATATAAAAAAAAATAACTTTTCAAGCGACCGAATATGTGAACTCCGTATGGCTGACTTTTTACCGAAAATAGCGGTCAATCTGTGAGGTATCTTAAAGAACGTCATAGAGCATCTTTTTTTGGTATAAGTTTACTGTAAAGCCAAAAATTGATAAAATCAGGTCAATACTACTCCTAACCCCATATACCTCATGTACGAGTTTTAAACATCCATATGATGTATCTTTCTAGAGATTAGTAGCAAAAAATCAACAAAATTATAAATAGTATAAAGAATACAACTATCTTCACTGCTGCGACTTTTTGGTGATTATGTCTCTTTTCGGTTGTATAAAATTAGGCTTTTCTTCTAAAGGGTATTTTTTTAGAAGTGTGGTTTTCAATGAATAAATACTTTTTCGGAGTTGGTCTCTTTGACAGCTGTTACTTAATTTATACTCAGTTTAGAAATGTCATATGTCATTTCAAAACGAACAGATGCCATACCGCCAATTTATTTAAGGAAATGTGATGTTAAGCTGAACTATTTTCTGTGGGGTTATGTGAAATCACTTGCCTATGATTAAGATTGACGCCTTGGAAAAGAATATTCGACGCGTTATTGTAGACACATGACCCTTATATTTATTATAAAGCTAAATTTTTGGTCATAACATTAAATTATATTCGATTTTTTTCTTCTTGAAAATCACATGTCTAAGAAACACCTTTTATAAAAGTCCTAATATAAGTTTAGGAAGGTATGTCGAAATATCCGAAAGATTACTTGCGGCTTGTAGAGTTTTCAGTATTAGCTTTTCTGCAAAATATTATATATACAAAATTGTGAATAATAACGAACGATCCTTAAGTAACATTGCTCAGCCTATTGATTACTATTAATCGTACTTCTTAAAATATACACCAAATAAAGATTTAAATTGAATACTCATCATCAACCCGCATGTTGCCAAATATTTTACATATAAAACGTGGCATTAAATGTTTTTGTAAGTCGACCATACCATGCGCTACGTTTCGGCGGCAACATTTTAACAAAAATTGCTAAGTCAACCGCATAAGCCATTTTTTCTTGCTAAATGCCAATTTCAACCCATACCCAACCAACGACTTAATAAGTATTATTTCCCGTTGCATTCGCTGTTTGCTGTGTAAACATTGTCATTGTAGCAAACGAGTGTATACATATGTAGGTATATGTGTAGTAAGCAATAAAGTATTTTTCTACAACAAACCCGAGCTTAATCCTTTACAAAGCGCCAAGCAAGCCAGCTACTCGCATACAAATACTTAGCGACATAAAAAACAGCATTTGGAGCGCATCCAAAAATGCGACTTCTTCGAGGCAGACAGCAAGTTTATAACGGCATAAGATAACGCACATATATATATATATATACCCATATATATACATACATACATGTATTTATTTATTTATATGTACTTAAGTACGCCTTTGCGATCATTTATTTTGCCTCGCCGCAATTTAATGGCACTTTCTCCCATGCTCTCTTAACTATTACTTGGCGGCAAGTTGTTGCAGATTCACTTTATCGCTTCGTAGCGAGCTAGCTATAAACACATAGAAAAAGCTATGCAAGTGAAATATCGAACAAGAAATTGTTGAAAAATCATAAGCTTATTGCAACAGTGACCATCAAGCACCGAACGCGCAAAGGAAGCAGAATAGCAACGAAAAAAGTACGATTTCAAAGCTAGTCAAAGCCAACAAAAAAAAACATTGGCAAGCGAATATCCTGTTTGTGCTTTTGTCAAGTTCAAGGATTAAATTTTTTGCCAGACTTTTTTTTTTGCATTTTTTTTGCCAAATCGAAACGGAAAGGAAAGTAAGCTGTTTGCGAGCGCGCAAAAAACCCAACAGACATTAAGCAGTCAGTGAGCGGTTAGCACACATGCATTTCATGTGCGTGTGTGTGAGTGCAGTGCAAGGCATCCGATTCGTTTAAAAATAGTGCACATGAATTATGGTTTTGTTGATTTGGCGGCAAGCAAGTAGCATGTCTTAATATATTTATACACAAGACACTTGAAAAAGTAAGCATGTGCTACACATACTTATGTAGACTCGATTTGAGAATATTTTATTTACTCTACAGTAGATATATTTTAGAAGTAAACAAAAGTAGCAGATTTTGTAATTTATATGCCTGGATATTCATGAACTCAGTGAATATAAATAGATTACCTATTAAATATAAGAGCAAAAGTCAATTTTAAGTTAAATATCATAAATAAATGATACTTTTTTAGAGGTATAACAATTTCTAGGGTGTTTGATATTCATAGCTAGTATACTTTGGCAAATTGTAATGAAAATACTTACCCTGAATAATTTTTTCAAAATATTTAATGTTGCAAATTTTTGAGCGAAAATACCCATAAACCTCATGTTTAGAGAGCAAGTATGACTAGAAAGACCTTACAGTATTTGTTACTGATCCAAACACCACATTAAATACCAAATATGAAAATCGATGATGCATCCAACGCTAGCAATATCAACGGTCAGCACTGCAGGCAACTAATATGCGATTCTTGGCTATTTTATGATCATTTCAATCGTCTAAAGCAGGGGTGCTATAGCCATAGTTCAGTAGGCTATGTTTGGCTCGCAACAACATCACTTACATCAAACACAATATTTTGAAAGGACAATACTTGTACAATACACAGTAAGCAAGTTGACTTGCGCTGATTCCTTACTCGAAACTAACGAAATAGTCGTTATGCGAGATGTGTTCAGAAAATAACGGGAATTTTAAAATTTTTAATTTCACGAATTTATGAGCTTGACGATTTTCGATACTGTAACGAAGCCACAGCCTCCATATTCGGCAGATATGGCTCCGTGTGACTTTTTTCTTTTTCAAGAATAAAGATAATCGTTTTACAAATACAGATGCCATTAGAAGCGCTTCGCTGAAACAGCTAAAGGCTATCCTAAAAATGGAGTTAGCAATGTAGACGAATGATTAAATATTTTTTTCGAAAAACGAAATTTTTTGTATATCATTTTATTTTTTGAACACACCTTGTATACACTTAAAAATATAGTTTTAAGTCGAAGTACTTTTTGTCATTCTGAAAATTATGTTTTTGTAAATTTTTTGATGACAACTACATCTATGGCTCCATAGTTAAATTTTTTGGTTATCACTGGTCTAAACAACCTTTGAAACTATTTTCTACTATTTGGAAAGGTATATCAAGTCAATCGTCTATGTTGATAAATTAGCTACAACTGATAAGTTTTAAACACATATTTGACACGTCCAATGCAGAATACTAGCGACTATGCTGCAGAAAGGCCGTAAAGAAAATCATCTAGAAGATTTTCATCATAAGATACACTTGCAGTGATCATGTGACAAAAATTCTGTTCAAACGCTTAAATGTATACAAGCTGCTAAGCAAAGAGAAAACCTTATAAGTATAAGTACCTCGAAAAAAGCACACTTTATAATGATAAAATTAACTTAAGTCGTAAATTCAGTTAAAATATATTGAAAAATGCAATATTGTACAATGTCTGGTAATAGAAGCAATACTAAAAATTACACCAGTACTCGCTTTCGGTGATCTAATGTAAATTTATAAGTTAGTTCTATTACAATACTTACTCATTTAAAGAAATGATTTACAGTTTACAATGTAGAAATGTATGTAGAATATAATCGGCCAGCAACAACAACAACCAATTTAGAATATGCTTGTCCAGCAACAACAAAAAAAAATGCGGAAAACACTTGGCGAACAAGAACAACAACAAATGTATAAAATACATGGTCGAAATGTTAAAAAAAGTCTTTCGATTACAATGGGTATACATCTGTGATTAGCTCCGCAAATTTCTGAACATTGACCATAAAATAAACCAGGGCAGTTTATCAGTAAGTTTGTTTGATTTAATACAACAGGTGTTCCGCCAACCTTCACTCCTAGGAATGGTACCATTCAAGAGTGGATGGCATTTGCAGCTGCTACTAAGATTCGTTATTATGTATTTATAGGGAGAATTGCTCGGTTATCTACATCTAATAAACGGTATCCGTCTGTAGCTAATTCGTTACTTGGGACCATACATGAGTCGAATATGACATTTATGAAGTATCAATATCATTGATAAAGATGATTTCTGAAAGCCATCTTGTTGCAATTAAAACGCAGGCTTCAAAAAAGAATAATAATCAGTCTTGCTAGTGCTAATAGAAAGTGCAAATTAAAGTACGGGAGATCAGGTAAACTTTGGCCTTGAACGCAAAGAGTGCGAAGACTAAGCAAAATCTTATTTTTGCCAAAGATTTACCGAATTTAATTACGAAATGTCTTAAAAGAAGTTGGACTTTCACTTAACTTCACCGTTAGTGTGCTTAACTTTGACATAGCACACCTTGAGTAATTGGTTTTAAATGTAGCTACAGCGATTCTCATCCATTTAATAAGAACATACCTATAACATAAGTTAACACAAGAAATATTAAGTAACAAATTTAGCTATGATAAATGTAAAACAACGCCTTAAGAAATAGGTGGACTTTAGTAAAAAAAATCGCAGCTCCAAGTAGACACATATACGCACACACATAAACATTTCTACGAGCATTTTAGAGCAGCACTTAAGCAACAGACACATGGTCAAGTGTAGACGCTCCAATGATAGTCTTGCAGGCAAATACTATTTCGAAATTTTCATATAACAGCACAAGTCAAGACGTTATGTACATGGAATGGCGTGTGCAGCTAAGGTCATTTATATGAGCGTGTGTGTGAACCAACTTTAAAAGATAAACTAAAATATTATCTCGGCATTACTTTTGCAAGATTTTAACCAAATTTTATTTTCTCTTTATCTTTTTCTTTTTTTTTTTTTTGTTGGTAAATATGTAAATGTTTAATGCTTGGCTAGCTGCAGGAAGTGCAGTTGTAAGAAGTGCCGCTTTTTCATTGGTTGTTGCAGCTTTCAAGACATGGAAAAAAAACACAAGGCAATAACACATTAAATGGCATTGTTTGATGTTGTTGCAAATCTTTTTGGCTAGTAAAAGGATTTTGCTCCACTCTTCATATGCACTTTACAGTCAAAATTGCCTGACCATTTTACATTGCATATGTAAAGGCGCTTATACCGACAAATACATTTTACTAGCTAAGTGTAATTCCTAGATGGGAAAAGTTTCGCATAAAAATACAACAACAAAAACAACGTTATGCGCTTCAGAAAACGCCAACAAGCAGATGTAAAAGCAGAAAAATGAATTTTCAAATGAAAATGTTCAACTGCGAAAATGACTTACGAACACGAATAAGCATATACATACATGCATATATACACGCATGCATATGCAAGCGAAATAAAGCAACCCTCACAAAATGTTCCACATACGCAGTGGCCGTCTCAGTATTGGCTGCTGTTGCTGGCTAATGTTGGTAAGTAAAGCCTTCACTGCTGTTGAGAGGTTAAAGCGTTGAACAACAAATGTGGAAAATACTTGGCCAGAAACAACTACAACAAATATAGAAAAATATAGGAATATAGAATGCCAGAAACAACAACAAAAGCAAATGTAGAAATGTATGTAGAATATGCTTGGCCAGCAACAACAACAACAAATTTAAAATATACTTGTCCAACAACAACAACAACAAATGTGAAAAACACTTGGCAAAAAGAACAACAACAAATGTAGCAAATACTTGCTAGAAACAACAACAATGCACGCTTGCATACATATATGCAAAAGCGTATCAAGGCACTCAGCTAGCGCTGCTGAAACATATGTGCGCACACATATACTGTTACTTGCCACTTGTGCGCTTATGAAAAGCATGTTAAGGTCAAAAGTTATGATTTTTATGCCTTTCCTGCCTTTATAATGCTTTTCACTTGCCATTGCTTTACTACTAGCTATTTGCTTCCTTCGTTTTTTTCTTTTTCTGAAACAGTTAGTGCAATATTTTTTATGCTTGTAATTGTTGGTAGTGGTGTTACATTGAAAATAAACAGTATTAAATGCATGCATTTCTAAGTATGAATGGTTAAAGGCAGCCAGACTAAAGTACTAGTACAAGTGGATTATACTCGTACATATGTATACAAGTATATATATGTATACTTACATAATATATCTATTACTAAGACATATACGTGAAATATTTGCAAAGATTTTTCAGTATTTTTGGTATTCAAGAAAATATAATTGGGCTGAACTGAGACATTTTGATTTCTAAGCTTATCATCTTATTTATCATTTATAGGTTATCTAACATAACTTATATATTATAACTCGGTTGGGGAATACAATCTGGCAACTTGACTGCAATAAGATGATGATACCGCTTTCCAGAAAGTGTTTATTTAATTAATTTTTTTTAATTGAACAACAAATTTCTAAAAACAGGGCTGAAAAAAAAGCAATCTGAGAAATGTTCCATAATGACTGAGTCGCACAACACATAAAAGTCTTTCCTACATCTCAACAAACCTGTCATATTAGAGCTTGTGACGTTATGTAGAAAAAGCAACTAAGTCTGTTCTAATCAGAACTGACAGACATAATGCTCTTATGCTTTGCCATTCCCAGAAATTGCTGTTATATAGAAATTGCTTACTCAACTTTTAAGAAACAACCTTCAAGTATACTATAAATGAATGATGACAACTCCTACCATATTTGAATTGATGCACCATCTACTATTTCAAAGTAATTCTCCTTACTTTTTATAACGCCATATCCACATGCAACTTTCTGCTTAATATAATCACTAATCCACTAATCAAATAAAAAATTTTATTACAATACTACAGATGAATATATGTTAGGTCATGATCGCAGGAATAGTCAAAATATTGATATTGGACAAAATGAGCGCATCCACAAAAAAATTCGATTTTTGAAAAAAAAATTTACATTCAGAGTTGTTTAAAAAAATTGAAATTATTAACAAAAATCTTATTTCTGCAATTATTCTCTTACTAAAAAATCTAAGAAGATCGTGTGAAATTTTCAAGTCGATCGGTTCAGCTGTTTCGGCGAAATTTCACTTACCGACGTTGTTGTTGTAATAGCCCGTCCAATGCAAGCTATTCATAAAGAATTTTACTTCAACCCTTAATTTATATATATTCTTCAAGCAAAAAGGATTCTAAGAATTGGGAGAGGTAAATGAAAAAAACACACTTACGAAAACGTGAAGCGAAAACATTCGTGGTCGAATTGCGATGAGATAGTGCAAACGGTGGCGAAGCCAGGTTTGACAGTCATGAAGGTTTTACTATGTGTCTGGTGCGATTGGCAGGAAATCATCTACTATCAACTGCTTCCGGCTAAATTCTTATTTCGAACCGCAAATATATTTACGGCTCTGTCAAAGTGGCTAATTCGTTAAAATGTCGATTTGTTGGACTTTTAAGTTTTTACTTCATTTACAAATAATTGCCTACTATCAAAATATTTTTTTGTAACAGTAGTGATAACTCCCGCTAGCTTGAACATTTGTGCGCAAAAAATTTATTTTCGGATAAAAAGTGAATTTCATTAACTGTAATATTTTCATGCAACTAATTTAAAATAACAAACAATGTACACCTTATGCATATTTTTATGCCCATGGCTGTCTTGATATAGCTTTTCACTCATCATGTCAAACAAATAGTTTTCATTATAATACTGGCACTAACACAACAACAATAACGCTTTGTTCTTGCTCCATACTCCATTTAGGTAACCAATTATGGCGATACATGCGATCTGATGTACATGTATAGTATACATATTTACAAAGGGGAAAAAACTAAAATTTCACAGGTGAATTAGTTTGTAAATGAAACTTTAACAACCGATCGCCTGTGGTGTTTGCTTGTTAACTATTAAAATGTAAGCATCAACTCGCGCCAATTTCACCAAAATCGGGAACAAAACCATAAACTCGGTGTGTAAAAAAGTATAAATGCGGAAAAAGTTGTAAAATATTTTCAAAAACACAAACAAAACACAATAGGAAAGTTCATATACAAATATAAAAGACTGCACACATACACACATAAATATATGCACTTTCAAAATTCACGTCAACACCACAAAATCACTTTATAATGAAGGTAAAAATAGTTTACAACTTTTCATAATTTATACCGAAAGTGCATTTGTTTCGAAAAAAAAACAAAAAACACACGCAAACACCCAATAGCGCCGCAAACAACTGCAGCACAACCACCAGCGGCGACTAAGTAGTTCCAGCAAACAATTGAAAACGAAACAACAATAACAACAACAAGAAATATTTACCTTTGCCTGGCCGTTGGCGCTTGTCAGTCAATCCAACCGTAGAGTGTAAGCAGAACACACAGAGAAATCGGCGAACATTGATGGATGAATGGATTTCATCTACTACTATGAATTCATGTATAAACCTAGACATACATACGAGTACATGTATAGGTATAAACAATGTCTAGCGTTGCCGCCTAGTAGTCAAAGCTCGCCGTTTATTTTGAAAATTATGTTTATGAAAGGTTTGCATTTAGTAAATCTATTGTATGTACATATATAAATTGTATATATTTGTTGATATGTTTTCATACAAATATCATTATTTGGAGTTACCATCTGTTTGAAATTTTTTAATTATTAAAGTAAAAACTATAGTTAAAGTAAAAAAAATATAACTTTAATTAAATTATTTTTATGTTTTCGTACAGATATCAGGGTTTAGAGTTGCCATCTGTTTGGAATATTTAAATTATTAAAGTAAAAATTTTAGTTAAAGTAAATTATAGAATTATTTTTATATTTTCGTACAGATATCATATTTCAGAGTTGCCATCTATTTGAAAATTTTATTAATTAAGATAAAAACTATAGTTAAAGTAAAAAACTTAACTTTTATTGATTTATTTATATGTTTTCACACGGATATTAAGTTTCAGTGTTGCCATCTGTTTGAAATTTTTTAATTCTTAAAGTAAAAATTATAGTTAGAGTAAAAAAAAATTTACTTTAATAGAATTATTTATATGTTTTCAGACTGATATCATGTTTCAGAGTTGCCATCGGATCGAAAATTTTAAATAGTTTAGGTAAAACATCGTTAATAAAACTCATTAAAATAAACCTCAAGTTAATAATAATGTGTGTGCCATCGTTGCTTAACGAAAAATAACTTTGCCAAGAGTGCTATCTAATATTTACGTTTAAATATAAAAATATATTTTTTCCGAAAGAAAGAGTGAAAATTTGAAAAAATCTGTTCCATGAAGCATATATATGTATATATGTACTAGTTTTACGCTAACAACAAAAAAATTTCAATTTTATATGATGTTGCCAACTTTCTATAAAATACAAAAAAGTTAACGGTGCACCGTAAAATCGTTTCGAAATCTCTTTGTACTCATTCACATAATATATGGAAATATTTTTGCCTTCTCAAGTTTTTTCCTCCATAAAAAAAGTAGTACGAATGTGTCATATGGAAATATATGAATCTGGATTTAATATCGAATTCCGATCTAAGCTCCGGAAATCAGGCATAAATTGTCACAATTCCTGAAATACTACAATAAATACCTGTAACCACAGAATCACAGAAGCAATCTCCCACCGTCTTATTATTTTACGCTATTGCTCTGCATTCTATCACTTCTACTACTAAGTCTGCCAAGTATTGACCCTTTCAATGTTGCTTAGTTCGCTATTAGCTCAAAGTAGAAGCTTTTTGGTCTGTCCGCCGTCAACACTGCCCCATAGTACTGGTGTTCCAAGACCGGAGGTGTTCCTCTAGATTCCATTTCACCAAGCAAACCTTGAAAACGCTAAATTATCCACGGCAACTTAAGGAAATTGCGCTCCCGGCTTCATTTCTTTATTATCTGTAAGACTGAGTACAAATAAGATGTTCACCGAGTTTTCAGCTAAAAAAACGTAATCTAACGCAGTAAGGTTTAGTGTAGGCGCTGCTGATAGCCTTTATTGCGCTTGGCTATCCACTAAAAAATTAATGGACTAACCAGTTAGAACCGAAGCTCACTTGGCGTCTTTTGTTATTATAACGATTTCGACTGCAGTCATTTAGTTTGAAGCTGGCCTTCTTTGCATGGATTACTACAAAAGAAGCCCGGTCCTGTCCTGTTTCACCTTTTGATGCATCGGTGAATACATAGATGTCATCATCGATAGGATCGATCAAAGTAAAAATAACTTTATATTTAACTTCACATGAATCTCCTTATCTCGGTCACATTGCCACCTATCCTTAGGACATGCTTAAAATCACTTACTTAAAATATTCACGCTCCACAAAAATCTTTTCAAGTTTTTATTGTAAAAAATTCCTGCCAGCACATTCAGCGCCTGCTAATATGCAATAT
Source organism: Bactrocera oleae (assembly GCF_042242935.1). Lineage (NCBI taxonomy): Eukaryota > Metazoa > Arthropoda > Insecta > Diptera > Tephritidae > Bactrocera > Bactrocera oleae. The sequence goes on from NC_091537.1 coordinate 79,186,770, forward strand.
AATACATGAATTTTGACGGTAGCTTCAAAAAGCTTGCGGCTAAATAAATTCAATTATGAACTCCGCTGTACAAAATGAATTTTTTCAGACGATTTAATATATAAAAAACCTAAATCGCAGATAAACAACAAATTTGCAGGTCATGAAGCCACTGCTGTGGCGCCCGACAGACTTATGCCATGTGGCCGCTGACAGGGAATGACAGCGCATAACTGAGTTGTGGTTTATTTTATTGTTTGTGTTGTTGCCACTTTTTAACAAGCATAAAAATGCAAAACCAAAAATATTTGGCAGCTTTTGTCAAGCTCGCATACCTGCCGGTCAAATTACAAAGCACCAACACGCTCGCAAAATAAAACACCACATCATACACAAAGGTGACAGAAGCGCAGGAGCATGACAGCATTTCCGATATTTGACTTCAGACCGAGCGGTGAACTGGAGAGCTTTTCAAAAGCGTTGCACTTTTTTCCGTTACTTTTGTAAGTTGGCTTTTTGTGCGCACAAGCAACTCTTTTTCATGGCATGCATTTAGGCGCTGACATGCGGCAATTTATTGTGTGCCCTGAACAAAAAAAAAAGAAATAAAATAAAAAAAACAGATTAATAAATAAAACACAATGCATGAAGAAAAGCGAATAAATGGAAAGTAGTTGGAAAAATACACAATTTACAGTGCACTTAAAAAATAACGAAAAAAGCAAATTGTTGAAACCAAGCGCCGTCAGCGTTCACTGCCAAGCGAATTTGAGCGTTGCGCTTGTCGAAGCGGAAATGCAAATATGCCCAGCGGCAATCGTATCAGCGCAGCACTACAAAACAGTTGGCTGTACTAGTAGCAACTTTTGTATGTGTGCAACAATACATATTCACCTCAACCAAGGCGCTACAAATAAAATGAATGAAACGACACGAAAAACTGTTCAACTCGCTTCGTTGCGCTCAAATGTATGCTATTATTTTGTAATTAAAATGCAAAAATGGCCCGCCGGTGAATTTAAAGCGAAAATTAATTAAAATCTTTTTAGTTTGTCCTTTCACAACAAACTGAGTACTTTCGTCAGCAAATGCCAAGTTAAGTGGCGTCGCTATAGCGCTTAGACGATGTAGCGCAAAGCGGCGTGTTGCCGCCCTTAAGGCGCTAACTTATGCATAGTTGCACTTTTTTCATTGTTCTTCTTGTTTCTATGCTCACGCTCACGAACATTTGCCGCTTTATTCTAAATATCACAACTATTCATTTTCTAGGCTAAGCAACAGCTTGCCATTCCCGCAGGTACGAGTGCCTGTGTATTGTGTGTGTAAGTATACATATAGGCGCAAATATTTTTGTTATGCATTTTAGATGATGATTATTTAGGCAACTGTGCCGACATTTCCGCATCTTAATTTTCCACGAAAATGTTATGCAAACGCCCGCAGGTATGCAGTGAGTTGTGAATAAAGAAAGGCTTACAACTTACACTGCACAAATTGTCAAGTGAATGATGGTTCGGAGTTGCAAAGATGTGTATAAATTTAAGATATCTTAGTATGTTAACTGTCAGTAATGAAAGGATTACTGGTTACTATATGGGTAACAAAAATAATTACATTATATAAACTGCTAGTAAATGCCTAATTATATGCTAATTCTGGTCCTTCTAGAGAGGGTTGGGCACAAGTCTGAAAAGCTCTGATACGAAAGCTGTAACAAAGCCTCGGATAAATAACTCCCAGCGACGACGACCTGGCAAACATTTTAAGGACAAAGACCTAAAGCTATATACATGGAATGTGCGAACCTTGTACCAAACCATGACTTTACAACAATTAGCAGAAACAGTAGAACAGTACAAAGCAGATGTGGTGGCTGTCGAAGAAGTGCGAAAGACTGAAAGCGGTATTATCCACAAAAGAAAATATGATTTTACCTATCGTTGCAACGACAAGTTCCATAAGTTTGGAGTAGGTTTCGTAGTCTGCAGTAAACTTAAACAATAAGTTATGAATTTTGCGAGTATACTCCGTACTCGCTCCGTACTCCGAAAAAAATAGATAACTTCAATGACTCCTTGAAGGATGTATTTGATAAGTGCCCGAAACACGACGTAAAGATTATTATTGGAGATTTGAATTTGGTAAGAATGCAGTGTACAAAAAACAGGTGGAAAAACAGAGACTACACGACATTTTCAATGACAACGGTAAGATCCTGAAAAATGAAAACGATGTAGCTAAAGAAAGAAAAAACATGGTTCGATGATGAGTGCGAAATGGCAAGTTTGAAAAAGAATGATGCATACAAGGCTATGCTAAATCGAAAAACAAAGCATCTACTAAACTATACAGGGTATTAAGAAGGCTTGAGAAACGCAACCACAGACATAAAAAGAGAGATGACAGAACAGAGAAAAAGAGAGAAGACCAAAATATTTTTCGAAACTATACAAGCAAATTATATTTCAGGAAACTCTTGTCAATTTTACAAAATTATAAACAGCGATCGAACGAACATTAACCCCAAAATAATATACTGCAAAGACACACAGGGTAACCTGCTAACTGAATCACAAGCAAACCTTGACAGACAAGTAGAACATTTCAACCAACTTCTTAACGGAAGCGGTTCAAATGAAAATCTGCAAAGGAAGGTGCCACAGGGAGCCAGTGAACCGACACTAGAAACATTGGAGTTCAGACAGCTAAATGAGGCCATTACGCGCGTGAAGAAACACAAAGCCCCTGGAACAGACGAGATACCCACTGAGCTGTATAAGCACATGGACCATGTTACCCTACGCCATATGTTTAAGGTGGTTCAACAGGCGTGGCAACTACAATAGAAAGTATGCCACAACAACGAGAAACCGGTATAATATACCCATTGTTAAAAAAATGGGACAAATTTCAATGCAACAATTATAGATCAATCACCCTGCTAAATATAGGCTATAAAATATAATTATAATTAATAGAAAGAGCCATTATCGATCAGATATTTATAATAAAACAAATTCTTGAGAGAACGCAGCAGAACGGCTCATTAAAGCAGAATTAGAATTAGAAATGTGGTACAAATCGGAAACACTATATCAAGTGAATTTATTTCGAAAAAGTTGCCTATGATAATGGGATAGGCTTTTATGCCTACTATTCAATCATGAAAAGGTGATAAGAAACTTTGGTGTAAACATCAAAGGTAAAATATTTTTTAAATCAACTCAAATTTTGGCTTACGCCGAGGTTATACATCGTTGCGACATTGGTCTTACAATAAACGAAGAAAAAACGAAAGTATCCTCAACGGCGTAATCAGTGCACCACAGTACTTGATGAAACTTAAGCGTTGGCGAGCATAACTTTGAGGGGGTTGACGAGTATATATACTTAGGAATAAACATTAACAATATGAACTATATATCTGCGGAAATAAACCGAAGGATAATAGCCGCTAACAACTGCTATTTCGCAAACTAAGCAAACACCCAAAGCGACGCACCCTCGATAGATCGGTGAAAATGACAATATACCGTTTAATGATTGCTCCTATGCTAACATCAGCTAGCAAAATCTGGGGGTTATACAAAGCTGAAAAAACAAGCTAGAAGTCTTTGAACGAAAGGTTTTGCCTCATTCATTTTGGTAGATTTACTCTCGGCAACTACAAATGATTCGGATACATTCTGCTTGTTCTGCCGAACTATGTCGGCATAAATAAACACAATGGTGAAATATCGTGCCCGCGAGTTGAACACCTGCTCTGCCCTTTGAAGAGCGCACAAGATAAGGAATCGTTTCGTCTGAGTACTAGCTTGGTATCAAAATGTTCGCGAGGTCCCTTTCTATCTTCTTGGTGATTGTGGGTGTTGCTCAAAGTCATTCAACAAAGGCTTATTAATACTAGCTCAGCCAATGGGGCACACGATCCCTATACCTTCGATAAGGTTAAATTCAAATCTCTGACTCATAAAGTCGCAGAAAGGTACTCAACACCCTCTACGTATTGTTATGGTTCAAGGCCTCAAGATAGTCATTATATTCAAACCCTGAACAGGATATATTAAGTTAACCACGAAGTTTATAACACTCAAAAGAAAAGGAACCACTATCGCATATAGCTGCCATACAAATTGAGCAATCAAAATCAAGTTATTGTGTGGGAAACTTTTTGATTTGACAAGATATTTTCACGAAATTCCGCGTAGATTATTTTCCATAGCAACGCTTCAATTTCCGATATTTACATATTGTTCAGATCGAGTCACTATCGCATATAGCTGCTTGCTATATCGCATCACTATCGCATCAAGTACTTGTTAGGTAAATTCGAGCCTATGAAGGGTATTATAGCTTCGGTGCAGCCGAAGTTAACGACGTTCAAGTAAATTAAATTCTAAAGTTGGGCTGCTCATTTTTAATTTAAAAAGTTGCAATGATAGAAGAATATCGGAAGATTATATATTTTTTAGATTTCGCCATTGAATCGAAAAAACTCTACCAGATGTTCAAAAAAATGGGCAGAGCTTGCGATGCAACCCTGTGCTAACATGTCTTTTGGTCTAGAATAATTAAAACAAAACTTGGTAGCATTGAAGTAGCTTTAATGAGATCCACATACTCTCTACTACGAATTCAACGCGATAACTTTGTTGCTGCTTTTAATTTTTTTTAACAAGTGAGCAGCGCGCAAAAATAGCGAGCAGAAAAAATGGCGAATCGAAGACAGCTTATATATTACTTTTTAACTGTAAAAAGCGCATTTAATATACTTTACCGTTATGCGAAATTTCCTTTAACGACTACTCTCGCTATCAACGGATCGCTGTCAATCACAAAAAAAATTTAATTTTAAAGCACTTTTACTTAACTACCCAATTGTTTGAAGATGCAACGTCCATATACAAGTGGCTCTTGACATTCTTTTTAATATTCCTTGTGCAGCTACGTGCATTTCATGGAACTACAGACATATAAATGTAAGTATCTACACATAGTATGTATATATATGTACGCACTTGTTTAAGCAACAGTGAATGCGCATTTCCCGCGAGAGGCTACTTCATTTACGTTAAATGCCTACATGCCACAAAAAGTGCCATAAAACACCTTAATGTATCCATGGCGAGTGGATGGTACTTTATGCGTGCTTCCAACATCAGAGCGTTTGCATCATTGCTGACCGCTGGTGCACACAGACAACCGCTATGGTGATTATTCACCTCACATGAGTCATTTTTCTTTCACTATCCTTCTGCATACCATAGCATGAGTATGTGTATACTGCCTCCATCTGTCATATATCTTTGATGTGGTGTTTTTTTTCACCCACATTTTGCATCCTTTCTTCTTTTCACATACCCTCGCACACGTTGGATACATTTTTAATTTCTGATACGAAACTCGTTAACGAGCGAATTCACAATCGACTGAACTGTGTTTGGTCAGTTCGGCGCGCATCCGGCAAAATTTGTAGTTAAGGCTGAGGCGACACGCATGTTTGTTTTTGTGTTATTAGTAAGAGTAAAAAAAATGTAAAAATGGGCAGTTACTTTAACGAAAACGAAATCAAAAACAAAAACGAAAATCGTCATAAAAACACTTCACGCTAAAGCGACGATTTTGATTGCCCGCGACCGCTGTAAAAAGGGGTCAGCAGGCGTGTTAGCCACGCTGATGACATTTTGAATTGGTGGCAACGTTTTACGCTGCCACTGTTGCCCATTTTTATATCACTTTTATGTGCATTTTTATATAGCGGTATCGGCATGTATGCATGTAGTGATATGATTCGTCGTTAACGTTAAAGTTATAGGATCAACACACACTTTGTGTGTTTTTTGTTTTCATTTTCCATTATTTAATGAATTGGTTTATCGCCCGTTGGGGTGGAGTTGCTGGTTTCACTACGCATACATACATATAGATTTAAATTTTTTTGACGTTTTTTCGCATATTGTCAGTGTGGAGCTATAAAAAGTTGGCACTAGCTAAATAAGTGGAATTTCATACATCCAAATTAAATTGATGCGAGTATACTTGTATATTAAGTCTCCAAAAGGTCTCCGGCTTTCAAAAGATTTTAAGTCCCTGTTAAATTTCTACAAAAGTCAAAGATAGGTAATGAAATTGTGGTTCTATTTATTTAGTTTTTGAACTACGTCATTGGAATGAATTTGGATACATTTGCTCTGGCAAAAATTTTTCTTTAACACTACCCTGTCTATGAACTATAATAAGCGATAAGGAATTGATGAACCATCAAAGAAGCTCACCAATAGCTTTTGTATCAAATGAATTTTCAAACAAGGCTTCTGTCTATAGGTGGAGTTTAAGATTCAAATGGCCTGACCTAATCTTGTATTAATTTATCTTCTATTGTTTTTATAAATCAGGTTTAATATTAGCAACATAAGTTCTAATTTGGATAAATTAGTTTAAACGAAGAATTAACACCAATAACAGCAATTTAAAATAACATTCTAATAGTCGCTCATAATACCCGTGCTTCTACAAGTATATAGCTCATCATCCATTATGTAAAAAAATAATAAGCTGATGATTGTATGTTGGATAGAAAGTTCCTTCGCATGTTTCGTTAGACTATCGTATACGACATTGACATTGTCGAGCGAATAAATCACCAGCGCTCTCTACACTGGCTTGGTCATGTTGTGAGGAGGGATGATGTTATTCCAGCAGAAAAGTTCGATGCAAGAGTCGATAGTAAAATACTTAAAGGTCGACCATGTCTTCAGTGGAGTAATCAAAGAGAAGAAGCGGAGACGAAACTTGGTACACGAATGTGAAGAAGTACTTGAAAGTAAAGGTTCTGCAATTGACAAATAATAATCAAAATGTATTTAGGTAACAGATACTCGTCGAATAAGGCATACCCACCAAATGCAGGAAATTTTTGTTAGGGAGAGTATGAATACACATATCTTACAATATAAATAATTTTAAATGTAATTTTTGATGATCAATAAAACAGTATGGTATCCCAAAACAACTCTTTGTTCTAAGTTTCTCTTTGATTTCGAAAAAACGAGTCAGTTTGAATTTTTATAAAGTTCAAAAACTTTACTAGAATTCGATAAAAGGAGTTACAAAAAGTATAAAAATCGCGAGCCTTCCCAAAAAACTATATGCGCAATTTGTTTTGGTAGAAATTTTCAGATATTCAATAGTTTCTCACTGATATTAATAATTCCTTTAATAAAAATTAATCTGTCAATATAAGATTTATAAGTACGAAGCATAATATTATAGGATGCGCCGTCTTGTATGAGTTGAATGCATTTGATATTTGCTACACAATCTAACCATAAATCACTTTTTACCGAAACAATGATTCGCAATAAGAGAGCTTTATGTGATATTAACCCAAATAGGCCCACCTCATATAGTCTGTAGGCATTAATAAGTAAATTATTATATTTAGGGAACAAAAAATCGACATTAATAATTAATATATCATATTGAAGAAACAGAAAATCCATTATAGTTTCATGAAACATCAAAGCCATTATTGAGACTTATTTATACTATGAATAAGGTATATTAAGTTTGCCACGATGTTTGTAACACCCAAAAAGAAATGTCTGAGACCCTATAAAGTATATAAATAAATGATCAGCGTTCTTGTAAGGAATATTTGTGTATTTGTATTTGTATTTGTGAAGAGTATTATACGAGACCAAATCGATATTTATGCAATAAAAAAACAACAAAAACTATTCAATTTTAGTAACAAAAACCCCAGATTTTATATATATTTTAAAAAAAATTTATTTTGACTGGACACCGGATTTGTTTCGAGCTAATTTCTACAGCAGCGTTATTTGAAAGGAAAGTACGCCAGCATTCCTGGGACTATTGACGGTCAAAAAGCAAACATTCGTGGCGAAACCATCGTTTACTGCTCTAAATGCTCAAAAAATTAATAGAAAATACAGAAAAACGATATCTCAAATAATAAAGCAATTTGTTTATAATAAAAAAAAAAATTTGCACATTACTTATACATAACGATAATAAAAATGTCGCATGTATATATTAATTCATACAAGCATATATGTGCATATGTATATTTAATACCAATATTCATACAAATGTATATAAATATGTGGTCGTGTAAACAATAAAATTGCGCTTGAACGACACAGGAGCGACATCGAATTTCCGGCGAAAATGGCCGACCAAAAATTCAACAGCCAACCACAAAGGGTATCGTTCGTATTGTAGCTGTCGTTATTAAATGCTATGTAAGTTTCACTTGAAACACTACTGTATTTGGCATTGTAATTAAATATATGTAACAATATATGAATATATTTATGTATTTGTATTTGTAATAAATGTTATAATTTCCAAGGAATATACTCTATATACAATATAAACATTAGGATGGATCTGCCAGTTTTCAAGCCATTACAAAAATTGTTTTATATTTTTTGCTAAGAGTGGCAAGCCTTTTTCGGGGCAACAATAGATCTGCAAGCGATATTTCTGTCATAAAAAAGATTTTTCAAAATTCATTAACAATTGGAAAGGGTTTTTAAGCGCACACTTACACTTACGTACACTGATCTACGGTTGAAATAAAATCAAATATTGGCAAAATTAGAGTTACTTTAAAATAGTTGAATTTTTCCCATAATTTTGTTCATTTTATGCCTGCCAAAATTCAAAAAAAAATGGTAAGCCATTGTGAGGAGATTTATGCACAGAACATGCACTCAAGCAAATGCAGTTTTGAGAAAAACGTGTTTTTAGATAAGCTGATGGAGCTGTTGAACAGAGCGGCTACGTTTTAGAAAGCTGTAGTTTAAAAAATATTTGAGATATTGATTTAAAACTTGAGTATGTCATTTTCAAAACATGAAACAATTTATTTTTTTGAATATTACAATAGATGTGCTCCTAAAGCTTATAAGACCCTACATTTGTCGTATAAAATAATATTATGTTAGTATAACACGAGGAGAAATATGAATCTAATTAAAAATACTAAGGCTATATATGTATCAAAGTTATTAGTTCTAAATAAAAACTAAATAAAATGAACTCACACAAAAAATTAAATTTGAAAACTAAAATATTACGAACAACCTTAATGTATATACTCATATAATATATGTGCACAGCTTACGAATAAGCCCACGGCTGCCATCTCCTGCCATTTGCACAATCAGAAATTGCCTGCACGAACCAGTAGCTGCTACATAAATTATAAATGAATGCATTTCACATATCAAGTGTCTTCACAATACCATTTTTCTGCGTAATCATTTGCTTTCTTTTCGCATTTTATACTTCCAACGCATCGTCTTTTTTTGACAGATAAAAACGGAAATGTTACATAAATTAACAGGATATGAAAATTTCTTAAATGAAAAGCATAAATATTGTATTTATTATTGATTGCAAGTACATAAAAACTCAGCAACAACAACGCTGATATGTAATCCAGCGATTTTGTGCAGGTGTTTTACCGTTATGGCTGATTTATATACATACATACATGTATATGTAGGCACTTAATAATATACACATATCTCGGCTGATTGAATATGAAGCCTTGCCGCTGTCTTTTGTTATTGAATTCATTATTTGTAGTCAATCAATCGGCGATTAATGCTGTTTGTGCATACATGCATATAAATAAACACTGACGCACATATATCATATTTAAATCAACTTCTTTTGCAGCAATTATGTATGAGTATTAAGTGGCATTATGCAGTCGAGGCGCGTGTAGCTCATAATCTATGGTATTTATCTACAGTTATAAGATAATTAACTGTATGTACGTTACTGCCAAATAATAATATTAATTATTCTGAGACTTTATTGTAGAACATATTTATGTATGTATACCTATATGCTCTTTGTATTTTTGTGTCGAATTACAATATACATACTTGTATAAAAGGTGTAGTAAAGATAAATTTATTATTTCTCCACTGACTAGCTTTAGTAATCTGTAACTCTTAATGGTAAAAAAACGCTTCAAGAGAAGCTTGTGAAAAGTGAATGTGCCAGTTTTTTCCTAATTTGTGCCCAAGATAGAAGAAGAAGACAGATGTCCAGTGATCACGACGAAGTCGAATTAAGACCTCGGTATTCTTCTAGGTTCTTCGTTACCAGCTAATAGTAGTTCAAGTCCATGAAGCCATCTTCGGTCAATTAAAATACTTGGTTAGAACTTCTTTAAACAAACAGAGCCAATCAAAATGAACATAACCATCTATGAATGACTTCGAGTGCAAATTCTAATAAATCAAATCAAATTCAGTGATCCAATAGAATTTTCTTGCATCTAAGCATTGATTCCTGTGGATCTACCATATTCGATTCGATCATGTATCATGTTTGACGCCGATTGTGCCCGGCCTTTTTGTTATAGAACAAAGTAATTTGATATATATGTATGTATTTCTACTCTGAAGCTTTTAACACCCAGAAAAAAACTACAGAAACCCTACGAAATATATATGTACCTATAAAAATGATGAACGTGGCGAGCTGAGTCCATTTTACTATATTCGTCAGGCTATCCGTCTGTATATACGTGAACTAGTCCCTTAATTTTTGAGATATCGATCTGAAATTTTGCACAATCTTTTTCTTCTCAAGATGCTGTTCATTTGTCGGAACCGCCGATACCGAATCAACATAGGATATGCAGGTTGGTTGAAAAATTGGTTGGTCTCACCTAGCTCAAAAATGTTTTTTCTCTAGTTGGTACATCTGTCGTGAGAACACATGCAAAGTTACAAGTCATTCTGTCAATTAATTTTTTGTTTACAAGCCATTTGAAGTTGACGTGTCAGAGTATATTGATATATTGTATATTGAATATCGTGCAGTGCTTAGATTCTTTGTTTTGAAAGTTGAGTTTTGAGCTGGTGAATTTAAACGTGGTCGTACTAGGAAGACTTGAAGACGATCCACGTGAAGGGCGACCAAAAACCGCAACCCAAATCATTAAGCAAGTTCATAATATTGTTTGTGAAGATCCAAGTTTGACTAAGCTTGAAATTCCTAATGCCATAGGCATCTCGGACGATCGAGTACTTCATATTTTACCTGGAGAATTGCATATGGTAAAGCAGTTTGGAAAGTTAGTGCCGCACACGTTCACAATTCAACAAAAATTGGATCGAAAATAAATTTCTCAACATAATTTGGAGCGTTTTAAGCAGAATAAAACCGATTTCTTGCGTCGTTTTATAACTATGGATGAGACTTGGATCTACCACACATGATCCTAAATTGAAACAACGTTTACAGTGGACTTAAGCTGGTTGTTAAGCTCCAAAGCAGGTGAAGTCACAACGATCAGCAAAGAAGGTTATGGCATCAGTTTTTTGGGATGCGAAAGCAATTTTGTTGATTGATTATCTCCAGAAAGGTTAAACAATCAACTCCGTATATTATTGCAGCATTTGGATCAGTTAGATGAAAAAATTCGTGAAAAAAGACCTGGTTTGCAGCACAAAAAAATCATTTTTTCATCGAGACAATGCACCTGCTCACAAAGGTGTTTTAACAATGACAAAATTCAATGAATTAAAGTACGAACTGCTTGAGCATCCAACGCATTCACCAGATTTGGCTCCCAGCGACTACTAAATCTTCAGAAACCTGAAACAATTTCTTCGTGAAAAGCGTCTTTCGTCGAATGAAGAAGCTATTACAGCCGTATACGGGTATTTTGCAGAGCCTTCGGAAAGTCATTAAAGAGATGGCATAAGATTATTGGAGGATCATTGGAATAAGTATATTGAAGTTAAGGGAGATTATATTGAATAAAAAAATAGATTTCGTACCAAAAACAGTATTTTTTCATTTCGAACGCCGAAACTTTTCAACCAATCTGTAGCTGTAATACAAACTGAGTGATCAAATCCAAGCTATTTATCTTTTTATACCCTATATGCTATAAGAATTGCACAGGGTAAGTATTTTATAGCTTTTGTACAGCCAAACATAAAATCAAGTTATTTAGAATTAAAGTTTTGTAATGCCACAATTTCTATCGAGCTATCATTTTATTCAGATATTATCAAAGTAGCCAGCCTAAGCTCATTTAATCCACTTCAATTCAAAGATCTTAATTATACTCGTCTCATGAATGGTCCCTGTGCGTACACCTGCAACAGCGAACTGTACAAAAGTCCTTAATGAAGAGCATCAACTCACCGAACTAAGGTTTCAGTGTATGTCGCTAGCTTTACCACGGCCACCATGACTTCAACTGTCAACAACATGACCATAGCTCACTTCCACACGACTAGCCACATTTCATTGTGCAACTTGCATTTGCATTTGACATTTGCAGTTAGCGAAATTTCCCTACGTTACGTGACGTGACGTTGCAATGAGCGCAAAGCGGAAAATGCGTAGGACTACAACTAAATTTAGCCCTACAACGTTTTCCAGCTCAAAGTACATAAATACTGGTGAACGCGATTCGAACAGGACACTAAAGTTGCTGAAGCGCGCAACTACACAAACACACACACATGTTTAGTTATGTGTATGTTTTTGTATAATGTGTACTTGTATATGTGCATGTGGTTTGCCTGAAATTGTTGTAGAAGTCAAACACTAATTGTCGGCATCGCTGTCATGCACAGTTAATTATACGCTGTGTTCCTCATGTCTAGACATTGACATGTAATTTTGCATACGGATATTCCCTAACAGTGCTTTAACAGCAGCATAAATAAACAATAACAATAACAAACATAAATAGGCACTTAATGCTATGTTATTAATTATATTAATTTTAAGCGTTCGGTTTAAAAAATATTGGCAAACTATAACATTTACATTTACAACAACAATGTAGCCGGGAATGGTATAAACGTTTAACACAAACATGCAATAAAAACGTTGAAATAATTATAGATTGCATATTTACAGGCGTTCTACCACTTTGGCTTAAATGCAGAAGGTAGAAGGTGGTAAAAAGTTAACGCCCTATCGGCATATACAATCTTTTTTTGTTAAAGATAGAAAATAAGCAAATAAGATGTATGTGAGCAATGTGGAAGAATTGATCGAATACGATTTCTGCCTGAATTCCCAGTTTAGTCTGAAAAAATTAGGCAATCACAAAATATTTTCGAGTTTGTCATGTCTTAATATAGCCGTCCATGGTGGCTTTGGCTAAAGATATCGAAGTGTATTCTGAAATACAAACAGCAAATCCCGGTATTCTTTACTTTGAATTTTGATAAAAGACTTTACTCAAAACGCCATGTATTGTACCTCAGCTATGAGGAATGCGAGTACCGCTTGTGTGCCTTAATATTTCTAAATAAAATGAATGATGTTTCTAGAATACCTTAAAATAAAAATTAGATTACAGGTCCCCGAGCTTAGCGCTGGCTGTCGCTTCTCTGCTCACATACTTTCGAGGGAGGACTTGCTGGAAGGGAGGGGCGCTGATCTTGTTTACGGATGGATCAAAGCCTGCGGGAAGTTTGTTGGAGTAAACTGTCGGTAACTTTCCATCAGCTCCAGTTTGCTATAAAGGTAACTGTAGATCTGCTGCTTCTACAGAGTGTTGACTATCCACTCCGATAGTAGAACAGCTATGTATGTTAGCCTTGAGTTCGCTGACTTTACGCTCAGGACTAGTGAAAGTATGTCTAGAATCTTTATCTCTAGCATCGAGTTATTTTATGATTACTGTAAGGCTGATTAGCTTGCTAGAACGGGTACTTCAGTTTCAATAACTGCGGAATGGGAATGAGTAGGAACTATGTTGGCTTCCTGTGGTTCACTACTGAATTGTTGGGCCGCGGACCAGTTCAGTAAGCGTTGATCAACTACCAGCAGCTGTGCAGTCGCAAGATCCTTCTGCCTAGAGTAAATCGTAAGAGTTCTAGGGAACTCTTCACTCTTAGCAAGGTTTACCTTTCAATAGTTGTAGGAGTTTTAAGCAGACACTGACCAATCAGCACTTATGCGGTAAGACTGCACATCTTACCGCCATTAATGGTTTTCCTGCTTTTCATTACATCGTATGCAATCATAGGTATTAGCTCCTTAATAAAATAATCAATTCTATTAACATTTAACAAATACATACACAATTGTAAATATATGTATGTGTATTTCTACACAAATACATATAAATAAATGAATACATGATGTGCCTACTAAATGTAAATAATTTTAGATTAAACCAAAGTGCATCTTCATTCTCAGCGCAAACACTAGAGTCAACGCCTTCAACAGAGCAATCAAATAGTCGACATTGCCAAGTGGACAAATGTCATTGCCTTACACACCTGTACGCATACAAACAATCCTACGCCCGTTTAATGTACTGTGGGTGTATATGTATTGCGAAATATCAAGGTGTTTGCATTAAAATTTGCATACGGCATTATGGGAGTTGAACATATTGTAGATGTCAATTGTCGCTAATTTGGTGTTGGTGTTTATATTCAGGCACATATAATGCTTAGCTACAGTTTGACGACTAAATACTAGATATATACCCTATGAGGAGAAATATATATATGTGGATATATAGATGTTGTTGGGTATATAACATATATGTAAGCATATATTGTGAGTGGAGTCGATTTCACAGTTCAAAATGTCAGCGAAAATGTATATAATTTTATATGATTTACATATTTATAAGTAATTAAGTACATAAGTAAGACTAAGCTCAGCTTTGACATTATACTGGTCAAGAAGCGCTACTGTATTAAGGCAGTAATAAATATTAGTTACTTAAAAATTATAAACACTAAATTACAGAGGCGATTATCATATTTAAGTTTGCAACATTTACATATCAAATTATCTTATTAGTGTATGTAAATATATGTGAGGTTGTTAGGCAATTGTCTGTGATTTGTTTACGTGTTTGTTTTTGTTGGTGCAAATTATGTATTCAAAATTAATCATTTGGAAAATTATTAAATAAATACTCACATGCGAACACACACTCGGTTGAACAGCAATTTATGCACCGATTTTACGCACACACACACACATTCACACAAATGTAAATAGCGACTTCTTAGTGAAACAACCATAAATAACAGGGCAGGGCCCCCAATGCGGGGCCCACTAAATTTTGAGTTTAAGTGAATATAATTTTATTTTTAATCCAGTGAAGGGAAAATTAAGCTAAATTTATTGAAAATGGTCCAATATTTTATAGATAAGAAGTTAAGTTTATATTTCACAAGCTAGAACTAGTCTAAACTTGAACTAGTTAGAGTATTATTAGAAAATATTAGTATACAAATAGAATTGGGGAACTAAATACCAAACTCAGACTTGAAGCTGTAACTAGTCTAAAACTGCACAAGTTAGAAAAATTCTAATCTACAACTAGAATATGGGTATGAACCAGACCGGAAAACTTTAGACTAGTGCCTATTATAAAGCGACTATGTGATTTATGTGATTTTTAAATCGAATCTAGTGGTAGCGACCTTTATTTTTTTTTTATTTGACTGCTATAGTACTAACCGATTTCTGACAATTAGCTTCTCGAAGAACATATGACATTTTGAATAAGTATTGAACTAGTATGAGACTGGCATATGTTGTAGAGCAATTGCCAACTCGAAAAACAATAGAACTAGTAAGAGACAGGTAAATTTCTGACCGATTTATGACAATCGACATTTCGAAGAACAATTGACATCTGAAAGGTCAATTGAACTAGTACGAGACTAGAATATTTCTGACCAACATTTGATAATTGGCATCTCTTAGAGCAAATTACACCTGGAAGTACCATTGACCATTGACATTTCGAAGGACTATTGAACTAATATGAGACTGTTACATTTTTGACAGCTATCTGACAACTGGCAACGCGAAGAACAATGAACATCTGGATGCACAATAAAATTGATAAATTTTTACCCAATATGGCATCCCGAAGAAAAATGGGCATCTGGAAGAACAATAGTACTAGCAAGAGATTGGTACATTCCTGACCGTTATCTGCCCATTATCATCTCGAAGAATATTACACATCCCGTACGATAATTAAGCTAGTATGTGACTAAAATATACCTAACCAACATTTATTAACTATTATCTAGTAGAACAATTAACATTTGGGAGTACAATATTTTTATTTTAAATATTATATGAATGTGGTAACATTGTTTTTTCTCGAGACTGGTAGCGCATTGAATACTTTTAGAGCTATGTATGATGGCATTCATTGTATACACACCACACCACATAGTCAACGTGGCAACTGGATTTTGACATCTCTTTTTGTCCATATATTATACTTGTATGTACGTTGCCTCCATTCTGGTTTCGTAGACAGGACTGAGCATTAAAAATATTTTATCTTATAAAACATTAGCCGAGCAACATTGTCTCAAAACTCATCAGGGACTAGAGCCTTGATGAATATAATATAATGAAAAAAAAATGTATCGAAAAGAAACTCAAGGATCTAGAATTTTTTGTTTGCATCTGTTTTTCGAAGGATGTCGAGTGTATGGTATAGTTAAGGTAAACATGTTCTGATTTAACAAAAATTACATTGTCATCATCAAATAAATTTATACATATTAGTGGATGTCTAATACTGATTCCACAAAAAGTAAGAACAATTAAGGATATACATACGTTCTTTAAACACTTCTTTAAATTGAGCGCCCCATATGTTTTAATACTTATTTTTGGGCCCCTAAACGCATCAGAACGGCCCTGAAGTTTTGAATATGAGATTGTTTGTAATGTAAACTACAAGTACATACATAAGTGGATAAATGTTAGGAATATTTGTATTTGTAGGCGAGTAGCGGAAGTTTACTCGCATGCAAATGCTAATTACTCAAGTTGAAACTTAAATATTGAATTTTAATTAGCAAAGACGTCTTTCTTTCTTTGTATGAATATTGTCTAAAGGTCAATGGTCGAAGATTTAAAAAAGAACTTTTGAAAAGCATTTTAAAGCAGAGAATATTTCAAGCGACGGTATTCTATCGATATTATAAGTCCTTAAAGTATTTAAAAAATGCTTGCAAAAAGCACTCGATATGGAAAGATTTACCGTCGGAAGCAATATTCGTTCGATTGTTTTGGGTTAAAGTCCCAAGAAACATATAGAAATTTTCAAATTCATAATTCTAAGCCGGCAAAATTGCCAGAGTCTTATTATTATGGCAAGACCGAGGCGTATAACAAGTGTGGAAAATTAGATTAAGCGTTGGCATTATTGCATTGCCTCAGGATTCTATTTTGAAGGCGATAATAAAGATTTGTGTTCAAATTATTATTTTTGTCAGTCCGAGTCAAATTTAATCAGATGGTATATCTCAAAATTTATTTATAATTTATTTAATCTTTTTTGACGTTTCTTTACTTTCATAGTTAATGCTTTCCTTAGGATATCAACAGTTAATTTTGAATTTTTAATTTATTTTCCGAAAATCTTATCACTTGTAAGTATATTCCCACGTTAGTTTTTATTAAACCAAGGATCCTCTTTAATCTGCGGTATAGCATAACGTATTTTCAATGGCGCCAATATATGACCAATTAACTGCTTACAATCACCAGAGACGGGAGGATTCTTCGGAAAAGCGAGTGCTGCATTAATACGTTTAAGCAATATATGCACATTGGAACCATCGTAGGGTAGTCGCCCGAAAACCATTGCATAACAGACAACACCACATGCCCAAACATCGGACATGAAAGGATCGTAGGCAATACCTGTTGTAGTTAAAAATTATCGATCAATTCAATTATAGACAGAGAGTGAAAACGGAAGAAATTTAAATGTTTACCTTTAAGGATTTCTGGACTCGCATATGCATAACTGCCACAAAAGGTTTTCGAAAGTATCACCTGCTGATCAGTAGTACGCGTATCTTTGCGTGCAAAGCCGAAATCGATCAATTTCAACGTATAAGTTTCGTCTAGTAGGAGATTTTCGCATTTTATGTCACTAAAGAGAGTGAGAAATTTTATTAAAAGTGTTAAAGATAAACTCTTTCGTCGCTTACCGATGCACCACATTTTTAGAATGTATATATTCGACGGCGCTGATTAATTGTTGGAATAGATTGCGACTATGCGGCTCTTCTAGAAACTTTTTTTCGCGTACATAATCGAGGAGTGTGCCGTTCTCTGCTAGTTGCATGATTAAATAGACTCTATAAAGAGACAATAGTATATAGAAGAGATCGATACACAAGCTGATTCGTGTACTAAATTACTCGCTTAGAATAAGCAAAAAACCTTTTGAAGCTGTAATCAAAACAGTCCCATATTTATATTCGATCATGAACTGCAATTTCTTATCTAAGAATTCTTCGAAACTATTTGGTAATTTTGAAATGTTTTAAATGTTTTTATTGCGGCAGCAACAATAATATGTAGGCTTAGGATAAGAAAATCTTAGTAAACCGTATCTATTTCTAGATTCACTGAGAACTAAACTATCTATATGACATTAACCTCTCCTTCTCCTATGTTCAAAAAGCTATGCTCGCTATACAAGTAAAACTTATAAAGCTACAAACAGACAAAATGGATGTGGACGTTGCGAAGTTCCTGGAGAACAGGATGTCATGGATAGGACGAAGCTCGGTGTAAAGGTTGGAGATGTAGTTTTCTGTTAAGAGCTCTCCGTCCATCTTAGTTGTAAACTACTGAAATACAGGTAACAGCAAATGTATTGATCCAAAGTGCTGCCTTTCGGGAAGGTGAGATTCATTCATTCGTTTGAATACCTGGCCATAGCTGAATTACTGGAAACTGCAAAGCTGATGAGCTCACAAAAGCGACGCCCTTGTCCCACTTACATTGGAGTAAAAACGAGCTGGATTCTTTCTTGAGCTTAGCAGGTGTTGGTCGATGACTAGATCCTGTGCAATTGCGATATACTTCGGTCCTACAATAAAATACAGGAGATCCACTTAACTACTTGCTTTTAGCAAATTTTATCTTCAAGCATCCGTAGGAATTCTTACTGGACAGTATCCAATAGACGTCAATGTGTTAAGACTAAAAGTATTATCGGACGAAAATTGTCAAAGTCGTATGGAGGAAGGTGAGATAGAAACATTTAAGCAATTGCTTCTTCATTATTCAGCTTTTAGCAGAGGGAGGTTAAAACATATCGGCAGTTTAGCCACCTGAACAAATTTGTGGTAGGATCAAATATAGTAAACATATGGGGTAGAAAACACTAGCCAATCCAAAGTGTCTTTACCGAATCTAGTCATGCGAGAAGTCAATATATTATATTATATATTTATACTCCGAAAAGAACATTTTGAGTTTCGCCGTGTAAAATCAATCAACTGACCTCGCAAATGTTTCAGGGAAGTTTAATATAGTTAGTTTAAAAACATTCTAAAGATTATCGCGTTTTGTAGAAGTTTGTAGAAGTCAAGTAACTTACCTGTGACTTGTCTCGATACTTTGATAGAACGTTATCAAGTTCTCATGATGCAATCCTTTGACAGCTTCAATTTCACGTGGTAGAAATTTCGTTGTATACTCGGCTGGCGCTTTCACTTTCGATATAATTTTAACGGCGACACGTTTGCCGTACTCCTCCGAAAACCCGATTTTTACTTTTGCATAGTTACCCGTACCTATCACCTTACCAAGTACTATGCCGTGATCTTCTAATATAGTTTTCGGACGTCCATTTATGTAGGACTTTGTTTCAGTCGCTAAAGTTGCTGTTGAACCAGCACGATGCACGGAAATATCGGCTTGTGACCGATCATCATCTTTCGTAGCACCGCCCTGCTGTCGTAACGCATCGTTAACATTTATTTTTTCATCAGTTTTGTTGTTTTGCTTATTCTTGTTGATGTCGTCAAACGTTTTTTGCGGGGGTGTTGGCATAACCGATGAGGATCGCCGTTACTACGTCGTCGTACTTCTTTTATTTTTCCAACAGCAATTGTTTTCCCGTTCTTCTGAGACTTTCGCATGAACAAAACATGCATGAAATGGTATGTGCGCTTTAATTTGAACTCTTTTATTGTTACGACTCACTTTGATTTGTTAAATACGTTGGATTTCGCTGTTATAGCGTTATTCGTAAAGCAGTTTGAAAATTAATGGATAGTTGTATTAAATATTTTAGTGTTATAAAAAAATTTTAATTTTTAACGTTTAATTTTGAAATGTTTTAGAATTATTTTTTTCGGACTTTCTGTAGGTTTTTGAAAATTTTTTGAGAAAGAGTAAATAAAGTATTTATGACATTAAAAAATCTATTTCCTGTGATTTAATACAAGGTGTCATATGTTTTCGAAAATTTTATTTTTTCCTAAATTAATATGACCCAAAAGTAAAGAAAGAATCCTGACATAATATTTCTGATAACAGCATGCCTCTTTAATCTGAAAAATAAATTGTGTAGTATTTTTCTAAAACAAGAGTTTAAATAAGTTAGAAAAGAAACGGAGTGAATATGAAGGAGAGAAAATTAATGAAATAGAAGAAAAATTATAAGAAAATCTATTAAAAGCAAAGAAAAAACGGAATGTTAAAGAAAGAAAAGAGAAGGTTAGAAAATATAAAAAAGACAAAAACGAATAAATAAAATAAAATAAAAATTTAATATACTTATGATAAAGTCGATATACCAGGTGTACCGGTATGAAGTGAGCGTTAAGCTACAAATGTATTGGTAGGGAACATTTGTTGTGAACGAGCCTTCATTTTTTTTCTGTTTGGTTGGCATGACAGCTGTCAAACCTAATCATCATAATTTTTCACTATGTTGAAAATTTCAAATTTTGTACCGGAAAGCGATGATTTGCGGCAAGCATTAATTTTTTGTTTTCATTTGAAGAACAGTGCTGCAGAGTCGCAACGAATGCTTGTCGAGGCATATGGTGATAATGCTCTATTAGAAGCATCATGAAAAAAATGGATTAAATGGCTGAGAGATAATGATTTTGATGTGAGAAATGAAGAACGTGGAAGACCACCGAAAATATTTGAAGACGCCGAAATGCAAGCAATATTGGATGAAGATGATAATTTCAGTCAAAAGCAAATGGCAGCCATTTTAAATATTGCAAAAGAAACAATATCAGACCGTTTGAAAGCTATGGGAAAGATCCAAAAGCGTGGAAAATAAGTGTCACATGAATTGAATGAAAGACAAATGGAATATTGAAAAAACACTTTTGAAATTTTGCTTCAAAGACACAAAAGAAAATCAGTTTTGCATCGAATTGCCACTGGCGATGAAAAATGGGTTTATTTTAAAAATCTTAAACGGATAAAATCATGGGCTAATCCGAGACAACCATCAACATCGACTGCAAAAACAGATCGATTTGGCAACAAGGCAATGCTTGGTGGGATCAGAAGGATATGGTATATTATGAGCTTCTAGAACCTGGTGAAAGTGTTAATACTAATCGGTACAGACAACAAATGGTTATTTTGAACCATCATTCATCAAAAAACGACCAGAATGGGCCAAAAGACACGGCAAAGTAATTATGTTACACGACAATGCACTTACACAAAAGAAAATCGGTTTCGGATAAAATCAAAGTGCTTGGCTAAAAGCTGCTACCCCACCCGCCGTATTCACCAGACTTGGCCCCTTCTGATTACCATTTGTTTTTATCGACGATGAGAAATTGAGTGAGCAGCACTTCGATTCCTACGCTCAAGTCGAAAATTGGATGTCTAATTGGTTTGCTTCAAAAGACGAACATTTGTATTACCATGGTATTCACAAATTGACAGAAAGGTGATGAAAATGTGTAAAAAGCACTGGTCAATACTTTGAATGATTTTTTTTTTTACTTTCCCATTCAAAATTTAATTTTCACAAAAAAAACGCGAATTTCATACGGGTATTTAGATTATGAAGATTTTATATTACTTTTATGAGTAGGTCATGTACAATCTTTTATTCAATTAAACTTAGGTCTGGTAGGCTAAAAAGCCACGCATAGAACAGTTTTGGGTTCTTAGGGAAAATCACATGCAATGTGATCACATAGTCTATGAGGAGTAGTTATCCTTTAAAATGCCAGCGCTTGACGCGAAAATCAACAAGTTCTGTGACTTCACTAACTATTTTTTCACCCCATGTAGTCAGTACCTGCCAAACCGTCATTACCCACCGAGCTATGCCCGAAGGTTTTATATGTAAATACTTCTTCCGCTAGTAGTCGTTCCGCCGATTTTGCCGCGCAGTTTTCAGCGAAGAGGTCTATATGTGGCAGGTTTATGCTAGTACAAATTCCAGAGCCATCATTGGCTTTCAGTAGGTAGATTTTCATTAGACTGTCCACCACACTAAAGCACCGCAGTGGTTGGTCTAACTATTACCTTGACATATAAATTTTTAGCCAAGAAAGAAAAAATTGAAACTTAGCGAGCAGACAGGTGGTGAATCGAAGACGGCTATTAAATTGACAACTTTACAACCAAACAACCGCTCTAGCTTACACACCACACGTGCTGCATGCAAAATTTAAATATTTTTAAGGGTAGTTTGTCAAGTGCTTCATACGTGTGGCAACCTCTAGTAGTAACCAAGACGATCAGTAACGACAAACAAATCAAAATTGTGGAAAAAATAAAAAAACAACAGTATTACGATTTTTTGTATATAAAAAGCACGTGCTGCAACATTAGATTGAGAAATTTTGTAAAAATAAAATAACAAATATTAAAATAAAGAACTTGCGAAAAGAAGAAGGAATGAAAATATAAGATAACTTATATAACTTAATGCAAAAGTATATAAAAAAATACTAGGCTATGCTAATACTGGCAATATTTGAAGCATACTTGTATAAAGCCTTTTGATGGCGGAAGTGCATGTCATCGGACAAATTTTGAAAGCCGTTGATTTCACGGAACCACACCTCTACTGCAAGTGGAGCCTACAAAGCGGTGCGTAGATAAAAATAATTATAAGCTCAAATATTTTTAGACACCTTCCCCTGCTTTGTATGCCCCTCAGGTAGCGCCTGGAAACTCGTACAAGGCGAAGTAACCGGTCAAACGCTTGTCTGTTCGAATCGCTTAGAACAGTCTTCCGATTTTGCACATCCCTTGGATATACATCTGGCCACGGTTTCCATACAGGGTTGGCCCAAATTGCATGTAGAAGTGTACGCATTGAATGTGCTGCATAAAAGTTGGCCAGTTGGTTACGGTTTCGTGCATATACCAAGCCGACCGGGTGCACATCGCTTAGAAGTGTTGACTTGGAAAGTGGCACCACTCACTTGGTACGATAGTGTGCGTGAGAAATTTGGTGGTGGAGGAGTGGGACTAAGTAAAGCGGATCTAATCTATACAGGTGTGGAGAGGTGGGTAATTGAGTATATAATTGCATATCTAGAAGAAATCGTTTAAACATATTTACATTTTTATAGATATAAACTACAAACACGCTCATCTGGAAAAATTATCATCGACCTTAATTTAATTTTTCGCAATTTCGCTAAATTTGGCGTGGAATTTAAGTGAAAATAATTATTTAAAAATAAATAAAAAATGAAGAAAATACTCACAACAGCACAGCTCTTGCTGTTGCTGCAAATTGTGTGCGCAGTGAAAATTGGTATTTCGAGAATAAATTTAGATATAACAAGCACCACTACTACAACTACAACAACCGCACAAATGCCGCCAAGTTCCACAGAACCCACGACGGTAGTTGACTTATTAGAGAGCACCGCAACATCTGATTTTACAGAAATAGAAACCGAGTTTACTAGCCCTACAACAACTACGGCCGTAATAACAACAACAACCACAATAAAACCTAACTTTACGATTTCCATATTTCCACCACGCTTAAGGACTACAAAATCACCAAAAATTACAACAACAACTACATCAACGCCGTCTACAGTAGCGAGTACGACAGCCACTAATATAGCAGAAAATACATCCGAAGTTTCGAATGATGATAACCACTCAATCAAAACGCATTCAGGTCAGGGCGTCTATTATTGCAACTGCGATCTTTTGCTGAATGCTTGCGACATAAATTGTTGTTGTGACAGAGATTGTACGCAAGAAGCATTGAATGTATTTGATTGCAATGATCCACCAATGGAAAAAAAGTTAAAAAACCGTTTAGAGGACTTTCAATATCAACATGGATTGCCATCGTGCAAAGTAAACGATGGTTGGCTGTGCGTCTTTCGCACGAATACGCGAAAGGAGCAACAGAAAGTTAGTGCGTCTCTGAGCTTGAGATTGAGAATGAGAATGCGAATGAGATTGATATTTATATTTATATTGATATTGATATTAATATTGATATTTATATTGATATTGATATTGATATTGATATTGATATATTGATATTGATATTGATATTGATAATGATATTAATATTGATATTGATATTGATATTGATATTGATATTGATATTGATATTGATATTGATATTGATATTGATAATGATATTAATATTGATATTGATATTGATATTGATATTGATATTGATATTGATATTGATATTAATATTGATATTGATATTGATATTGATATTGATATTGATATTGATATTGATATTGATATTGATATTGATATTGATATTGATATTGATATTGATATATTGATATTGATATATTGATATTGATATTGATATTGATAATGATATTAATATTGATATTGATATTGATATTGATATTGATATTGATATTGATATTGATATTGATATTGATAATGATATTAATATTGATATTGATATTGATATTGATATTGATATTGATATTGATATTGATATTGATATTGATAATGATATTAATATTGATATTGATATTGATATTGATATTGATATTGATATTGATATTGATATTAATATTGATATTGATATTGATATTGATATTGATATTGATATTTATATTGATATTGATATTGATATTGATATTGATATATTGATATTGATATTGATATTGATATTGATATTGATATTGATATTTATATTGATATTGATATTGATATTGATATTGATATTGATATTGATATATTGATATTGATATTGATATTGATATTGATATTGATATTGATATTGATATTGATATTGATATATTGATATTTATATTGATATTGATATTGATATATTGATATTGATATATTGATATTGATATTGATATTGATATTGATATTGATATTGATATTGATATATTGATATTGATATATTGATATTGATATTGATATTGATATTGATATTGATATTGATATTGATATTGATATTGATATTGATATATTGATATTGATATTAATATGGTTATTGATATTGATATTGATATTGATATTGATATTGATATTGATATTGATATTTATATTGATATTGATATATTGATATTAATATTACATTGGTATTAATATTAATAATGCTATTGATACTGCTATTGATATTGATATTAATTATTAATATTAGTATTAATATTGGTATAGATATTATATACTTATACTTGTTTTTTCAGTTACCCGAAATTAATTTGAATACAAAGCACTACTATAAATGGCCTACACCTATTTGGGATACCGTTAGCGAACAACATGCTGAAGAAAATATGAACTTATACAAATATGGAGACCCTCTACAATTCCTAAATATGAAAACAATGTCACTAAAACAATTTGGTGAGTGAATAAATGCTCCAAATTACACTAAAAACTAATTAAATAATCTTCGTATCTCTCGTTAGATCTTCCAAATACTTTTCAACCGCCACACTGTCAAATAATGGAATCTGTCAAATTTTTAAAAACATACAAAGTCGACTGTTTATTAGCCACATTAGAAGAACTACAATTAAGCGCCAGAAATATACTAAATTTTATGCAAAATAACAAATTACTCTTAAAACCCATAAACGAGGCCAACGAACCGGGGTATATTATGAATATTTTAAGCGACCTTAAATTACAAATTTGTGAAAGTGAATTATGTGAAATAATGCCACTAAATAACAGCACTGCTGTAGAACATCGTCTCAAATTCCTCTACCCCGCAGAGATCAAATTTCAACTGTTACATAACTACACACAACTTTTGGGTGGCTTGGTAGCGTTCAGTGCTATAAATACTACGCTAAACAGCAGAGAATTATGGCAAACATACCACTTGCAATATATTTACAAAAATATAACATTTAAGGATGTAAGCAAAGAAATAAATGAGACTGCTTACAATGTAGAAACAGTCAAACTTACTGCTGGACCTTTGGGTTATACAGAAGGCAAACCTATAATTGTAGCGCGCTTTATAGCAAACAATCAAAGTGCCGCATTAACGCAAACAAATCAAGTTTTAAATTATTTCCATGTAAATGCCACAAAATCGTCTGCAAATCACACACTTTCTTTATTCACCACACACCAACGCTTTTGCCACCACGATGCTGCGCCGGCAAACCTTATAAACTATGGCATAAATGTGCTAAAGCAATGCAAGCTGCGTTTTAATAATGAAAGCCTCACGAAAATATCCCAAAAAGAACGCAATTTCACTGAAATTTGCGTACAACTACAAGCCCAAATCACAGCACAGTTATTTGCTGCTGATGTTTTTCTGTGGGATGAAAAATTTCCGGAATTATTTATCTCTCAATTGGGACGACCAGAAAATCGTAGCGACAAATGGACGCCTTTAAAAGTAGAAAATCAAAATTTTGCGCCCATAAGTGGTGAATTCAATGCGCAGACACAAAGTTTTAGTTGTCGAAATATGTTACTAAATATTGCTTACGAGTTCCTAGTGGGTCAATTTACCGAAGCGGGTATAGCACAGCAGTCATTGGTTCAGCAGGCAACACTGCTGTTTGGCGAACGTAATGATTTGGAATTCGAAATGGATGAAAAGATCGAGGTGCCATTGACGGTATCCGTTATATTCTTTGATTATTCTAAAGACGTACATAACTGCGGGATTTCGAGTTATAATGCTAGGATCATATGGTTTATTATATTAATGAATTTTGTAACTTCATACGTAAACCCTTAAATATTTATAAATTAACCACTAGAAAAAGTAGTGCTTAGTTTGTAGTAATGCCTATGAGACCGTAATTAGTATGTAATTAGCATTCGAAATTCAATTAAAATAAAGCGTAGTAATGAATATTTATAATATATTTTTGATTTATTTTTTCTCTTGATGAAAAAAATGCCAACATTTTTATTTAAGCGCTGCTTATATACCTGTAATGTAATTTTTGGTATGAACGTTCTAATTACTGTTACAAACAGAAGTAATGGTAATTGTAATTATAATGATAAGAGATGTCCAATAAAACCGCTACTTAAATAGCATGGCATGTCGTATGTGGATGATGCTCTAATTACCAAAGTAATCGTAATTTTAATGGTAATTGTAATTGTAATGACAATGGTAATGTGGGTAAATTTCTAATAAACCGCTGCTCCAATATCTGGAGTGTCATTCCCAGCATAAGTCATGTCCGAATTCCAGTATCAGCTCTCTAAGTAATGATTACAATAGTGATAATACAAATATATTCTATATGCTATATTGTTGAATTTGATGACAATTATATGGTAAAAGTAAACAACCGAAAATGATAGTGCTAATAGTAATGGTAAATGTTATGTTAATAAAAATTGTAACGTTGGTAGACGGTAAATATAATGATATAATGTAAATAATATAATTTACTAATGACGCTAACAGGTAGTCCATAACAGCTATCGGCTATTCGATTCGACGACTACAAAAACAGAACTACAACCAATATCATGTGGTTTTAGCGCATTGATGACATTTTCTAACTTTTGATTTCAAAACCTTTTGTGGCTTCGAAAGCTCTTCTATGACCCAGAATTCATGATCAAATTGTGAAGAAGTTTTGTCTCAAAGATTTTGAAGCTTAACCATCAACTTTCATGCTCTTTAACCCAAAAATCTGACGCCTTATTGGCTCCAAGTAATCAGCAAATAAAGTAAAATGTTATTGTGATTTCCTTGAAACTACTTGTAAGCTTAAAATCTATTGGATCTGATAAAATGTATCAATAACGCGGATTATTTTACTTTCTTTTGATGGACTTAATTGACAAGCTCCGCGGTTTCGAGCCGACAAGTTACACACTCTGTAAACGGACTCAAAACTTCAAACTCGCTTCTTAGGCCTACGCTCAGCATAAGCCCCTGAGAACTTTTGAAATCAGCTTTCCAATAAATACTTCCGAATCTTCAATAGAATATTTTTATGGAAGCCACGTGCTCGTCCACTTACACTACTTTGATAATTTCCCAATAATTTTCAACGTAAGAATTTCAAGAAAAAACATGATACAACACTCAAATAGAAAATGTACAAACTCAATATAAAGGAGGAAAAACTTCAAACCAATTACTGAAAAGAAAAAATTATAATTTGTTTGTAATTTCAACTACAAAGAGCTCTTCAAAACCAATAGCCGAAAAGAAAAATTATATTTTTTTTACAACTTTAACTATAAATAGATCTTTTTTAAACGAAAAAATAATAGAAAAAAACTCCGAAAATGCGTCGCATCTATTCCACGAACTTACTCAAGCATGTTGGGATCGACGAAGAAATGATAACGGAAGAAAAACGACTTCAATGCCCGACAATAGGCGTTGAGCAACCAACAGAATTTCCAGAAGTAATCATTACAACTGAATTCTTAGAGTCCAGTCACTATCATATCGAGACGGCGCAAAAGTGGCTTGTGTTGAACGGCAAAAATGGGCGACAACACAAATTTCCACTACAAACTATCTTACCCAAAGTGCAAATGACACGTACGGTGCCACCAAAGCATTTACCGCGCGATGTTGAAGTCGATCGACGTCGACGACAAAACAGTAAACTAGACCTATTGCAAATGCTGGATGAGGCCGGCATATCGAATGCCGATCTAATGCCAACTGAAATACTGTACTACAGCCTCTCCGATAATGTATTTAAACACTTTCTACCTTTGAGTTTCTTCGATGACTCCGACTATGACACAAACTCACCGGAAGCGTGGTTAAGTTTAGGTAATGTGGAAGATGGCGTATATCCACTGCCAGCTAAAGCTTTCCTGCCTTACAAACAGAGCCTATTCGACTACAGATGGCAATATGTCGCCGTTAGCGCTTACGATAGGAACACATCTAAATGGACTGTGTTGAATTTGGACGATGAGCTGTTATATGAAATACCAAGTATACAAATTATGTTTCTTGCGGACAGTCCAAAAATGTTTGTGCAACGCATTAAAAAAGCGCTAAATGATCGTTGCAATGCCGAGCGGCTGATCAAAATGGAATCGATCGTGGACTGTGTACTAATGCAAGATATTGAAGATCAACGCTTTATGCGCAACGAACGTATCGATAATCTGCTACAGAAGGTGATCGGTAGAGCTGATGATAAATTTCAATATCAATTACGCATCGAAGTTTATCTTGTGTTCGAGCATTTAATGGCTTGTTATGAGTTTGAAAAATTCGTCAAACTAATGCCGAAAGAGTTTCCCACCTTTGATGATAATCTCATTGAGAATTCCTTACCACGCGCCTTCAAATCGGTGGCGAATATTAACGAGGCGCGGAGTGTTAAGAATTTCCGTGTGAATATCAAAAAGTTACGTTACCTTTTACTACGCTCAACCATATTCTATATTGGTGCCGGTATCGAGGCAATGTGTAATGTCGCCGTGCAGTGTCAGTATATTGAAACATTATCGATTTTCTTGACCGGCTTTGTGAAACCCGTGGCGCTAAATGATTTCCTACAGTCACAACAGTCGAATAGCAATAATGTCGCGACATATTTGAAGAATTTTTGGCCACAAAAGATATCGTCTGGCATAACATTGGTGCTGCGCGCACTCGGTAAAGGTTGGCTGGACATCAGTCTTGATAAATGGAGCGTCTATCAGATGTGCAAGATATCACGTTTTATATTGCAAACAAAATTTCGCATGCAAGAATCCATACAGGTGCTGTTGGAGAAATCGATCGATACTTTCAGCGTTTATTTAACGGATCCATGTTTACAATTCCTGAAACTACAACCGGACTTTAAGTGGCGCAATAATTACATTGAAACCGAATTTCCATGTGAGAAACCCATTTTCTTTCTAATCATCAGCATATCAGAGGCTAAGAAGGTCGTTTATTCTACCACACCGGAAGACTTTGCACCGCTACTAACAGATATCTTCAAGAAGGCATTGGAGAAGACGAGCGGTGTACGCTGCATTGAGGCTGAAACTTTGCTGAATCTCAAATTTGCACCCAATCTGTATATAGAGACAGTTGAGCTCATTGAAGATTTATTCATACAACGGAATGATCTATTGGGTCGTTGTTATAATCAAGCCGTCCTACCACTAAATTCTTACGCGCGTCTTTATGACCGCTTCATCGATTTCTATTTACTAAATGTAAATGAATACATGCGCGAATACGAATCGATAAAACGTTCCTCGTCGGAGGTGAAATACGACATATTGGAGCACAAACGGCAGAAAGAGGAACTACGTGAGATCTTACCAGCTTTTATTACGATCGGTCCGTTTCTGATTAATGTCGAACTCATGAAACAGCTAATGATTAAGAAGCACACCGATATTGTACGCAAACTTTTCGAGTACTATATACAACGTATGTGGGATATAAATGAGACTATTTTGGAGCAATGCTTAGACATATATCAGAAAATTAGCGATCGTCCACAAAGCATTGAACATCTGTATGAGATACGCGACTTTGCCGCTACAGTGCCCGATGTCGTCGAGCAGCTGCGTGCAGATATACAAATTATGTGGTTGGAATATGAAATGCTCGACAGTTTCTTCTATAATCTCAGTGATACACAATTCGCTATGAAATGGGAGGTTTACGCTTGGCCGCACACCATTATGCAGCGTTTGGGTACTTTACGTGAGGAGCAAAAGAATGATATCGAAGAGTTTCGACGCGTACATTCCAGTGAGTGCATCAGTTTTGAGGAACGTTTGGAGTCGCTGAACGAAGAGATACAAGCCTTTTCGCTGATATTCGATCCGAATAAGGTCACCGAGACAGCGGTGGAGGTAAGTAAGAGTGTCGGAAAGACCGAAAGTTTCATTCCGAAGTCTGAATTTTCCCTCGATGGAACGACAGATCAATTTGGTGGAATTTTTAGTCTATTTAATGCTCCCGAACTTTTAAAAGCTACACACGACTGTACTTGGGTTTGGTTTTGTATCTTTTCGAGTATGTCGACATGATGCTACTGAAGCGGGCTTTTAACTGTAGTGTATAAGGGACCGTGATGTCATTTAATTAAATAGTTATAGCACTTGAAATAAAGGAATATGTTCTGGAGATTTCATCGAGATGGCCCATCTAAGGGTTTACCACGTACCATCAGACATATTTAGCTGTGTGGCTAAGTTGGAAAAGTTATGTTGACCGAAAGATAAGGAACGCCTAAATTACTCTTTCTTCTAGAGACAAACTCCACCTGAAAAAACTTACTGACGCCTAGACTAGGTTAAGAAACGTGAGATCACGAATAATTTCACATGGAAAGTTAGAGACGCCTGCCCGTTGTGATGCCCAGAACTCCTAGGTATAGATCAAAAGGGCCATCACATATAGACAAAATTTATAGAGATTGCCACAAATTTATTAAGATGGCTAATATCAATTCTAGCCAATTCGCCAGGTTCATAGAAAGTATGACAATCGTGATGCTTCAGCCTTAGTTTGGCGAAAGCTGGACGGTGGGAGAGAAAGTGAGTTAGGACATCTGTCATTTCGACGATGTGAATCTTGCTAAGAGCTAGTAGTTCAATAGAGCTTTTACGTTCCACTCTGGATTAGAAACCGTACTGATTACCATACTTGGACGTCTAAAATGAGGTTTATCGATAGGACTAATTTTTGCCTAATATATTTATTTTCCATAATTTTCATGGTAGGTCAAAAAAACCTGGAAGCAAATTCAAGAATTGGAGAAACTCGGCAAAACACTACAGTATCGCCAGAAACTTTTCGACCTAGAAGACCTTTCATTGGAATTTCTCGAGAGCATTATCACCGGTTTTACACCATATCGCCAGTTGTGGCTAACTTGTTTGGACTTCCTCAAACTCGAAGATGCAACCGTTGGCAATCCACTCATCAATATTGATTTGGAAGATGTTTGGAAATCCATCGAAGATATACGTAAATTATTGCGGGAAACCTATGATATATTCACTGAGAAGCCGGAAATTCAGGAAGTGGCAAAATTCTACTTGGCCAAATGTGATGATTTTGTACCAGTATGGCAATGTATAGATTGGTTGAAGAACGAACATTGGCTATATATGCACTGGCAAGAGCTCTCAACACGTAGTGGCATGGAAATTAAATATTCGGCTGCCATGAATTTTTCTTACCTTGTACGTAAAGGTATAATGGAGAATTTAAGTTTGGTACATGAGATTTCGTCAAAAGCTGAGTACGAGGCAAATGAGTATAGGAGGCAACTGGAGGAGGAGGAACGTCGTAAAGAGCAAGAATTGCAAGAACTGATTATGCGTAAAGCTTTGCGGAAATGCCGTAGAGATATACTGTTAGACGAACCTCAAGGGGAGGTTGAAAAGAAAGAAGGAGAGAAAGCCGAATAACTGCGTACTTCAAAAAAGAATGGTTATGAGGAGATAAGAGCGCCTGCTTCTATTTTGTATTTAGTTTTTGAAAAATGTTGATTTCATACCTCCAGCTATTTTATTTGTAATTAAAGATACTTGTAAACCTGCAATGGTATGCTTTGTTCTTTTGTTTATCATTATTTCTATTTCGTACGTTTTATCCCGTTCGTCCATCCGTTCAAGCAATAACTTGAGTAAAAATTTCCTGACTGGATGAAACTTTACACGAATAGTGCCTTTAAAGTGTGCCAATTTAAGACCAACAATTTTTCAAGTCGGAACAAAAATATTCAAGCCCCAGGTACCGAATAAGTCGTAAAGAGCTCCTATTGCGCGCTTTTTATCGAAAATATCGATGTCTGTGTGATATATAATATTATAAAAATTCGAAGAGATAGTACACCTCTATGCCAAAAATCAGTTGAATCGGATCAATAATTCTCTTAGTCCCCATATACCTAATACAAAAATTTTCGAACTACAAAGATGTTCGTTATTCTAACAAGCCGCTTTACACCCAAACTTAGCCCCACCTTACTTGTTTTTTAATTAATGTTTTCCATATTTTCATATAACTAAATTTATTAATTGTTATTTGTATATGTATTATTACTTTACTTAAAATAAAAAATATGTGTGCTCATCTTATTTTACTTATATTATATTATATATTGACGTATACATAAACCTACAATATTTATGTACATACATCGTACAACTAATTATATATAATATTATATTAGCTAACATTTTAATATTTACAATGTAACCTATGTATATATGTACGTTACTTAAAGAACCTTAATCTTTAATTTATGCTTTTGTTGTTTTTTTCTATTATGACTTGAGGCTATAAAATGTCTTATATCTAAAAGTATTTGTTCCTTTGGGCGTTCTGGAAAAACATCTGAAAATAATAATTGTAATGCTGTAATAAATATAGTATATGTATGTAATTTGGTAAAGCTCACCAAATATTACATCAATGCACTTTAATTTCAAAAGCGCCAATTTCGCCTTTCGTCCCTCTAAATTATAGTGCACCATTAAATCGTCTGTAAACAATGAACGAAGGACACCATCCACACTTCCTTTAAAGCTTTTTGTCTTTACCAGTAGCCGCGCCTATTTGTGAAAAGAAATAAATATTAATATAATCATGAAAAAGTAGATTCACTTTTGCAGTCAAAATAATTACCATTGCATCATAACTGGCCTTCGATTTTAACTTCGTTTCCACAGTCAACAGTTCTTCTGCCGATGATATGGGAATTTTGGGTGAAAACTCAAAATACTCATCATCATCCATGTCACTGATAATGCGGCTAGGAGATTTCCAGGTACTATGCTTCTTTGTATGAGGCATATACCCAGTAACCAAGGCGCGAGCGGGTGAAGCACAGGTAAAATCAGATATGTCATTTATTTCACCCTTATCTCTACTTGTACGTAAGAGAGTTTCCGCCGATAAGGGTAAACCATTTACACCTATTTTATGTAAAATCCCCAGTAAATCCGTCAGAGTATTATGGGTTATATTATTCCTAATTGCCCACGCCTTAAGTTCTAAGTTTATATTTTGAGGTAGATCCGTATTGTTGTCTTCCATTACATAGTCTGTGCATTCGAAGGAATAATGACCTCCAGAATCACTATCACCTTCGAGTTCGTTCTCATATTTTACACGGATATCGTCCAAAGTACTGAAATCTATGCTATTGCTACTATTTGACAATTTGCTACTATTTCCAATTTCTTGAGAATAAACGTTTTGTTTACGGAATTTCGCCACCGTAGCTTTACACTTCTTTTTCTCTTTCGTCAAGGGTTTGGTGGATGACTTTCTACCCATGTTTAAAATGTATGTATTAAATATAAAATGTATGTATAACTTTCTATTATATTAAAAGTAAGTCAATCTTAACTTAAATGTAAATAGTTTTCTGTTGTTCCAAGTTGTAAGCTAGAAAAAAAGATGAAAAGAAATGTATTATGTATTGTAAAAATTTAAAAAAAATGCAATTACTGTGTTTGAGGGAAAAATATAATTAAATGCTGAAAAACATAATCTATATAAGTACGTATATAGAAATCACGTGTCACGTTTTCTCCGCGGTAAACTCCTAAACTACTAAACGAATTTTAGTAAAATGTGATCCAACTTGGAAGATGGAATAGTTTATATCTTAATTATGTTAAAAGTAACACAACTCATTAATTAAATATATATTTACAAACATTCCTTATGTTTAAAATTTCAAAAATTAAATATTATTTGCTGTAAAATGCCAAAAACATTATTCATTTAATCCATCGATCACACATATGCATACATAATGCAACATTTGATTTGGACTGAAATGCACCAATAGAATCAAATAATTTTAATTTGTAACAATGCAGACACATACGTATGTTATTCACTATTCTATCAATGCAACCCAAATACACTAATTATATTGCACATATATTTACATACAATTTCTGCAAGATTTAAATCGATGAAATCCAAAAACAAAAAAAAAACTATGGAGATTCACTAGTACACTATATGAAATCTCTCATAAAAACTTCAACATAAACAAACTTACTCAATACTTGGTTCCTCACAATGAGGTTTTGTATATGTATATTTCTTTATGTGAGTATAAAATAGTACATTTATACTATTTGTTGTCTCCGTTTACTTTTTTGTTGTTTTAATAAAGTTTGGTTAAAGAAAACTTAATATGAATTGGATAAATAAACTGCAAACACAATTTACCTAGAACATGGTATAATTTACGATGCCTAGACGTTCTACAAACTTTTCTTCAAACGTCAAATTGATGGCAGCAAGTTCTGACAGCGTCACTGTCAATATGTGAATGCCTTTCTAATGTTTCAGTTAGTAATCGACGTTCCGCCCTTCCGTACTTACCGCTCGTATCAAACGAAATTTGTCAAAAGTAGAAATCAGTAGTTCTCTTTCGTTTTCGTTTGACGAATGTTGACATATTCTCGACAATTGCATGTCATTTGTCTGCAAAAATATGTGATCAACTGTTCAAATTTGATCGGCAACTTGCCACTCGACTTGAATGAGTGAGAGTGCGGTAGTAGAAAAGTGTGAGTGTATTGCAACTTGAAAGCAATTTCTTGATCGTGTAACGTCCGGGTTAAATACAAAAAGTTAGATAAGTATGTGTTAGTTACAATGGAGACAATTTACAAGTGTACAAGTTAATTAGTTACCCCCGTTTTGTAGGATATAATTTATGCATTCTCTATGATTTGCTGTTTTAATTGGTCTTCCTTTTATACATTTTAGATAGTTGGCAATGTAAGAAAATTTTCAATACAACTCTGCGAACCCTAGCAATTCGTCAGCTGTTTCTAAATCGTATTAAATTACGTTAATTTTGCCGGTAAATTTATATTCACTTATTAGTCCACATTTGTTTTTATAAAATAGAACTAATTAATCTAAACATAAAAGGTAATTTGAATAATTTCTGCAAAAACATGGAAGTGAGAGCTGTATACAAGGCTGATATAAGTAAGTGCTACACAAATAAATATATAAATCGAAATGAAAAAAACTCGGCAAAATCTAATATGCACATTGTTTAGCGCCAGTGGTACTTGATACCACAACTTCTTTTAGCCTGAATGAAAACATAAGCTGCAGCGATATAGACATGACCATGACAACGGAGGAGGTGTTGCCGGCAGTTAAAAGTACAATAATTTTCCAAGAAAATACACGGGACTTATCTGACAAGTTCACCGATATATCATTAGATGAAAGTTGCGTTGATACCGTTTTAATCGAAGAGAATATTATAGAAAGTGATACATTAAAGGATAGAGCTGAAAATAACAAGACTGAATTGGCTGAAAATAAAAATGCGCCTGAGGTTAATGAACTCTTTCAGAACGCATTGTTGGAGTTAGGCCGCCGTTTGTGGAGCTCGTCAGCAGAACAACAACACTACACTAAAGGTTGTTTGTGGTCGCCAGATGGTACATGTATACTAACACCGGTACATTTAGATGGTAAACAATAAAATTAGTTGTATGCATATAGCAAAATATTTTGAAAATAATAATTTTATTACTTGCAGGCATGCATGTTATTGAACTGCCGAGGGATCTGTATACAGTATCTTCAACACAAACCGTGTTAGCGACGCGCGAGTTAAGTAAACTAGAAACTGCTGTACATGTAAAGGAAGGTGGTACGGTTTATGATTGTGCCTGGTATCCATTTATGAATAGTAACGCACCTGAAACTTGTTGGTAAAATATTTCCTAAATTTATTTCTATTTAATTTTATTAAATGAACTTTGTTTTGTCAGTTGGTTGGCGTCAAGACAACATGAGCCTATACATATGTGGGATGCATTCAATGCGGAGCTACGTTGCACTTATCGCGGGTACGATAGTGTAGATGAGGTGGAATCGGCAATTGCTGTAACATTTTCTAATGACGGCGAGAAAGTGTACGGTGGCTACAAGAAATCCTTAAAAATATTTGATACAAATGTGTAAGTGAGAAACTGTGTGTGGCTGTGTACGCTTTTAAAAATATCTTTATTTTCCAGACCGGGTCGTGATCTAAGCTCGATTTCTGTAAAACAAGCCATCTCATGTTTTGCTCTTACTACAGACAATGACAAGACAGTTACGACTGGTTCTTGGAATGGATATATAAACCACTTTGATTTGCGTGCACCCAAATTGGGTCCACTATTTACGCTTGGCGGACATACTGGTGGCATAACATGGTTACGTTATGCTGTGTTGGCAAACAGTGATAGTTGGTCACTGTTTAGTGGCGCACGTAAGGATAATAAAATATTAGAATGGGATATGCGCAACTATTCCAGTCCAGTAAGAGAGTTTACACGGAATGTTGCAACCAATCAACGCATCTACTTCGACGTGTGTCCTTACGAAGAGCGTTGGCTAGTGAGCGGCGACACATCTGGATTTTTACGCATTTGGGATTTGGAGAACAATGTTGAAGAAAAAGTAAGATTTTATGTTTATTATAATTTCTTACTTTATAATTATTTGTGCAATTATAGCTACCGTTACATGGAGATTGCTGTAATGGTGCTAATTTTCATCCATCCTTACCCATATTGGCGACTACTTCAGGACAGCATCACTTTGTGGATATCACTGAAGATGAAATTGCAGCACAACTTATGAATACAGATTTAAATGAAGAAAATATAACTATAGATTATGAAAATGCGCTAATGCTATGGTGGATTGGTCAGAATCATGTTAGTGATGATGCGTCGGATTTAGTTTAAACATTATTGCATTATTTTTATGTAGCTATGTATGTATATATAGATACATATGTAAAGTTCTATTTTATAAATATTAGTTTTGCTATAAAGTTTATAGTTATTAAGTATTGATTTTTTTTAAATTTAATGAATTGAATATCAATCAGAATGTAAATATTTATATGAAAATAATATACTATAAAGTTTAGAAATGCAATTTAGGTAATAAAAATGCTGAATACTTTATTTGCTGGCCTACTTAGCGTGCACCTCATTTGTCTCCATACAATATATACTGTTATTTGGAATACAAAGTGATTTTCTATTATTTTCAAATTTGTTCTTTATATTAAACACAAGCAAAAACGTCTGACATATTTTCTCTCCTTAGAAACGCTTTAAAAACTCCTCTGCACAGGTACGTGCACGCGCGTTTACAGCTAATTTCATTTCGCTGATTTCCTTGTCAATTTCTTCCATAAAGCTGATAACGAAATCCACCAATTTGTGCTTATACATTTGCTCAGTGTGAAAATTGGTAATGAGAAAACTTATGTCGTAGCCATCGATTGGTTTGCGACGCAAAATTATGAACGACTCTGCACGACGCATCATAAAGCGTGTAAATTTATGGCACAGGATTTTCTCGATTTCATCTGCTTGCTTCACGGCAATGCTAACACGCACCGAATTGATAGAGGGCTCAATTAGCACACGTTCACGTTCGTTACGTGAAATCACTACTGGTGTTAATACTAATTCCTTGCTGGAACATACTTCAACTTCGGGCTTATTGTGTCGCTCCACGACTTGTGAAGGGAAATCTTGTAAGCACATAGCAGCGGTCAGCGAATGACGCACAGCGGTTAAATAAGGCTTTAGTGTGGCGGCCATTATGTTTAATTTGGTTTTGTATATTTCGGTAGCAATAAATTGTTTTAAATTGAATTTATTTAGTTATAAATTAATAATGCCGACGCTGATTCACAATCTTTATCAGAAATTTGTGTTGAGAACAACAATGCAACGAAAAACAACACCCACATTGGAAACGTCAAAATTGATCACAGAATACATTCCACAAAATACATTTAGGTACGGTTGCATTCAAAGCTATGTTTCATATGTTATAAATCAAATTGCAATTTAGTATATATATCGGAAAATGTTGCTTAACAGTATTTAATGGCAAAACACGTTTCAAATACTTTATTTATTAAGAAATGAAATTCTTTCTATTCTATTCAGCTTTATACTTAACCACAAAACATTAAATTTTTGCGATAAAAAAATATTAAATGCGCTCAAATTTAGAAGCCTTGTTGAATATCCTTTGGACTCCATTGCAAATAATTTGGACGTGTCGCTGCTTCATACTCCTGCGAAAGACAGTCTAATACTAGTTTGGAGTGATCCAGTTCGGATAGATCATCCTTAAACATATCTTCCCGACGAAACTGATCTAAGAATGCTCCACGTTTACGCAATTTATCATATTGCGCCAATGCGCGGTTGAATAGCGATGTAATGCCAGTATGATTAGCCATCATTAAACCGGAAACTTTGTGATTGCTCTGTACATATGGTGAGCTACGCGACAAGGCAACCTGTATGCTAGCAGGACCCCAAGGTATGAATTGGGCTAGTTTTCGTTCGCGTATACGCTGCAGCGATTTGTGTACTTGTGTTGGATCAACTTCGCCCTTGTAAGTATGATGCAAAAATATAATAAAATACACTTGGTTATACCACTTAAAAAAATATTACTACCTGTATAATATTTAATATAGAAATGTAGCAGTGATGGTTTGTCTTATCCGGTCCAGAAGAAACCATCATATTTTTGGGCTGCAACAGACGGCGCATAACATCCAGCACCGTCGTTTTACGTACACTCGAATTTGGCTAAAATTAGTATAGAGAAGCTAACAGTCAACATGTATAATTAAATATATTTAATGCTTACATCGTTTTCAGTGGTCAGAGGTGTATATCCTGTCATTAGAAAATGTAATTGTGGTGTCGGTATTAATGGTGCTGTCAATCCAATCAGATTATTATTCATATATGAAGGATAACGCAAAGTAGTTGTACTGACTGACATTATGGTCGATACTAGATTATTAATTTGGGCGAAGGTTGGATTCTCAATATGCAGGCGATCTGCAGCTATCCGATTCAACGCTGTGTTATCCAAAACGACCACACAATCCGCACACACAGTCAGACGCTTAAGAGTAAGCAACGAATTATATGGTTGTACAACAACATCACTTATTTCATCTTGGTTTGGAAATACACTATATGTTTGTAGTAATTTTTTGGGAAAACGATCTGCCAATCGTTCCATGATATATGAACCCATACCCGAACCTGTGCCGCCGGCTATTGAATGGCAGAGCACAAAACCTTCCAGTGAATCACTACCATCTGCCTCGCGGTCAATGATATCAAAAACTTCTTCGTGTAACTTCTCGCCTTGACTAAAACCCGAAGCCCAATTGTTTCCTGCGCCGCCACCATGCTTTGATAAAAATATATTCTCCGGATTATATAGCTACGTGAAATGTAACGAAAAATAAGAACTATTACAGAAAAGTCGCAACTAGATTTCCTCACCTTGGCGTGCGTTGATGTCATTATTGTATTGATAACCCGTGGCTCCAGATCAAGTAATACCGCGCGCGGTATATAATGGTTATCATCAGCCTAAGGGAAGATACTAAATAATATCAATATATGCATATATTATTTGTTTTTCATAAGCCACCTGATAAAAGAAGACATCCTTGCGATCTAAGCCATCGGTGGCGTAATCCTCTAGTACACCGTTTGGTGAAATACCGTGCTCTAGGCATAAGCGCTTCCAGAATTCAAAGCCGACTATAATTTTAATAGTATATTAATTTGTTCAAATTAAATTCGTTTAATTCTAAATTATTATTAAATCTACTTTGGTTTCCGCACTGTCCCAACTGCAAGGTTATGATTTCACTTGGCATTTTGTAAAAACGAAACAAGAAATTTATAGTTCAGTTAAATCTTAACTACTTTTGTAGTTGTACAGCAAGGATTGCAAATAATATTTCCTGACATTGCAAGCCGTTATTTAGTTAAAACAATAACAATATTTGCATCTCAGTTATTTAATACATGTCAAATAGCTGTACACATCTGTGATTTTGTAGAATATTTAGTAATAATTGTTAAAATAAAAAAATAAATATTTTACACAATCTCTTAATAAAAAAGTAAGAATACATACATACATACATATTTTTAGGTTTATAGAAATAAAACAAAATTATTTTAAGTTAAAATCAAAATCCAAAATTATTAAAAATAAGTGAATTAAACAAAATGATCGCCAACAATTTATTACGAACCAAAAATTAGATTATCTAAATAAATAGTAAATTTGTTTTAATTATAATATATATAGCAATTGATCGTTATTAATTTTTTTCATACACTGAGAGTAATCAATAAAATTTAAAGTTCATTATACCCTGAACAGGATTTATTAGGTTTACCACGAATTTTGCAACACCCACAAGGAAACGTCGGAGACCCTATAAAATATGTATGCTATGCCCGTCTGTCTGTCTGTATATATATAAACTAGTCCCTCAGTTTTTATGCTATCGATCTGAAATTTTGCACCTGTCTTTTTCTCACTAAGAAGCTGCTCATTTGCCGGACCACGGCAGCTATATGCTTGCCATACAAACTGAACAATCGGAATCAAGTACTTGTATGGGAAACTTTTTTATTTGACGAGGTATCTTCACGAAATTTGGCATGAGTTATTTTTAAGGCAAATCTAAACAATCTTCGTAGAAAGCCTCTGTATTTCTGAAGGGTATTATAGCTTCGGTGCAACGGAATAAACGTTTTTTCTTGTTTTTGATTAATATACATATGTACATATATGTAATTTGTTTTTCTAATAATTACATATATAAAATACTCATGCCCTAACTACTTTCTTACCTTTCCATACATGCATATATTGTCTATGTTCTCTTATTTTGTTTATAATATTTATTAGCTAGCTTCTGTTAATTTATCATATTAAATAAAATATATTTTTAGAGTTTTTGGTATTAGGAACATTTATGGTAATACCTCCTTATATAAAAATAATTAATTGAATCACGTAAGCAAAATGAAAGAAGGAGTCTTGGTTGA
Source organism: Bactrocera oleae (assembly GCF_042242935.1). Taxonomy (NCBI): domain Eukaryota; kingdom Metazoa; phylum Arthropoda; class Insecta; order Diptera; family Tephritidae; genus Bactrocera; species Bactrocera oleae. Next base: position 79,228,887 of record NC_091537.1, read on the forward strand.
GTTAACCAAAATTTTACTCACAGATAGTTGCTAACCAGACATTGATAAAACGCTCTTTAAACACATAGACGACTGCACGACAGCGAAGTTTTCTTGTTTGCAAATGGCGTCTTGAAGCCAACTTCACAAACATTTTGCAGACGGCAGCGATATGTCACACAGCTAATTTTATATGTGGTTTGACGTTTCTGCTTTTGTTATTTGTAGAAATTGGTTATTTTTAATCTAAAAAAATAAATTAAACATGAGCCATCAGGAAAAGGTAATTAATTTTGCGACGACGATTGCTAAAATTGCGCGTATTACAAATATAGCTAATGAACTGTACAAGGAGATCCATGGCATCCATCCAAGCAATCGAAGGAGTCAAAAACAAGGATTTTTTAAAACTTGCATTAAGCAGCTTAAAGAAAAGAATGATAAGCATTTTTTTAAAACAACTTGGATGAACATTTCTAGCTTTAATTTGTTGTTGTTATTATTAAAACATCGAATGGAACGATTTTCTAATAGAAAGGCAGTTGAGCCCGAGACGCGTTTGGCGGTAACATTAATGTAAGTGAATATGAAATAATTATTACACTGGTAAACTTCAGCGCTTAACAATTTCAGGTTCTTAGAACAAGGATGTAATTTCCATGTGATTTCTATGGCTTTCAAACTAGGAATTTCAACAGTTCGGAAAGTAATATATGAAACATGTGACGCTATTTGGGATGAATTACATGCTGTATATTTGTCACTACCAAACTCACGCGAACTTAGAGGCATTGCAAACAAGTTTTATGTTAAAACTGGCATGCCGAACTGCTTGGGAGCTATAGATGGGAAGCAAATTCATATAACAAACCCAAAGGACAACGGATCTATGTACTACAATTACAAGAAAACATTTAGCATGATATTAATGGCAGCGTGTGATGCTAATTACGTGTTCACATATGTAGACGTCGGGGCTCTAAGATGCCAAAGTGATGGTGGAATACTTGGCCGCAGTGCCTTTGGAAGGAAATTACTGAATGGCACTCTAGAAGTTCCCTGTAACACAAACTTACCGGGTACATCGACTAGCTTTCCTTATTATTACGTCGCCAGCAGTGCGTTTCCACTAAAAACAAATTTAATGCGACCGTTTCCTGGCCGCCATTTAACAACAGATAAAGACAAATTTAACTTAGCGTTGTCTAAAGCCCGACTGCATATAGAAAACGCATTCGGAATTTTGGCCAATCGATGGAGAGTACTGCATACAACAATACATGCTTGCCCAAAGAATGTAGAAAAAATAGTTTTAGCTACGGTAGTACTTCATAACTTTTTAATGTTACAAAATGACAGGAACTACTTCACCCTTGAAGTTGCCGATCACTCAGTAGACAACCAAGAAATACACGGCCGTTGGAGAGAAGTAAAGTCTCTTGAATCGTTTCAACCAAAAACTGCTAATCGCTCATCTACAAGCGCATTCCAATTACGTGAAAAACTAAAAGAATTTATTTCAAGTAATACTTCATAATAATAATTATATTCATATAATACTATAGTTCTCAATAAAACACAAAGCTTCTTTTATATTACAAAACATTTCTTTATTTCAAAAAGTTAAAAAGTACTTGAGGTTCACATTGACGATTAACTACTTAAATATAAGGAATTTAATTTTATATAACTAAAACTATGCTTATTACTCTTAAAAATTAATTTACTTACGCACATTAATACAATCGCATTATTTATGTACATCTATTTTAAAAGACCTGAATAAAATTTGTCAATTTCCCCAAACACTAAAGCCGATACTTTGGCCTCTATTTGATTGACGACATTTGGAGGAAGACCGGCCTCTGTTATCTTCGCCGCTAAACTGGAAAAGTGAAGTGCGGTAGTGTTCTGTTTTTGTGTTTGCTCCACGAATGCCGCACAAGTTTCGGAAATGCTTGCGCCTGCCAAATTCAAAAACTGTTGAAACTTGTCACTGTACTGTTTCTGCGCACAAAGATTGTAAATTAATAATGAAAATTGTCAAAAGAAAACAAACAACTACCTTTTTTTGAACCTCTTGCCCCCATGCATGAGAAGATCTACACTGAGAACTTTCGCTTGCCGACAACGATATATTTGCTGAATCCTCTTGTTTTATTTCCAGTATATCGTTTTCGTCTATACAGTCCACTTCTTCGCTTGAACTTCGAATAGTACTGTAAAATAGATTATGAAATAATCATAACATAGTATATTTACTTACCGTCTGGCATATTTAGTATTATCCAAAAAAGACATCGCTTCTAAATATTTCCATGTTTTCTTTGCAGTTTCAGCGCTATTGCCGGTAGAGACTTGCTTCATTCTTTTGCACCGTTTATAGGTGTCACGGAGGCTCTTCCATCTTTTTTTGCATTTCAATTCTATTAATGAATTGAATATCAGAATTTGATTTAGTTAATCTATAGTTTACCTTACCGCCCAACTTCGTGCGTGCTGCAATCTCCTTCCATGCATAATCCTTTTTCTTTAAATTTTTGTAATCCTTCTGCGCTAGATCGTATAGAAACGGCCGATTACGCACTTCTTCAATTAACATATCATCCAAATCCATAGTCAAGCCTGAAATATAACATTTTTATTGTTAACGAAATCTAATTTAACAATTAAACATGAAAACCTTACCAAATTAAAATAATGCACAGCGCAAGCAAACTAATGCAGTTTTATTTTAAGAATGCAGCTGTTCGTTGTTGTATTAAACACATGCACGACAGCGAAATTTTCTTATCTGCAAATGGCGTCTTGAAGCCAGCATCTTGAACATTTTCAAGACCGCAGCGACATATCAAACAGCTGATGTACACAATTTCGTTGTTGCCGTACTAACACCTATCATTGCAATAAAAAAATTTAGATATAGTTTTAATTTACCAACAGCGACAATTTCAAGCCTGCTGTTTAAATAAATGTGCCCATAAGAACGTAAAGCATAAACAACAGAAGCAGAATATATCATTTGTAATAACAATTGATTATATGAAACATACAAAAAATTTTACTTTAAACAAAATATTTAAATTTCATTGCAGTGAAAGGTTTTAGTACGGAAACCATGGTAACCCTTTTACGATGACGACAACTTCATCATGATAGCATGTAAATAGCAAAAAAAAATTAAATATTTTGCTAATTCGTGAAATAAACATAATTTACTACTTTTTGTGAACACTTTTAGTAAAATTAATAGAATAATGTTGCGTGAAAATATTTGGGTTATTTTCAAATAAATATATTTAAATATTGACAACTTGATTGACAATTAAGTGCATGGCTAAAAGGAAATGTGATTGCGAGGTTGTATTCATTTAAATATATAAATATAAAATTTATTGATTTTGAAAAATGAAGTGCGCAGGGCGAGTTGCAATAACTGTTATGCAAATAAACCAATAAACACGTTTTTTTAGCTTTCCTTCGGATATAAAAGTTGCTAAAAAATTGTAAATTTTTTATAGGATAAATGAATTTCATAATCATAATAATTATAATTTCAGAATCTTTTCACCATAATTTCATTTAAATAAATCAGAACTATTATTAATAAATGTATATGCCAGTATATAATATAAGAAATTACTGCCGGATGTATCGCAATTGCAATCACTCACTTAATTGGCAATTATGTTGCCAACAGATAAAAGTATTTACTTAAATTAATATTACTAAAACATTTTCCTGTTACATTATTCTGTTTATTTTATTAAGTTTTTTTTTTCTTATGAACTAATAAATTAAGTATATTTCACGAATTAACACAAGTGTTTACGTTTTTGTTTACAATTTACATGTTGTTCTATGCTTCTTCTTTTCAATTCAAAAGAATTGGGTCACAAGATGGCGGTTGCCATAATCTTGTATTCTATGATCCTTGCATTTGCAGACAAGAAAATTTCGCTGTCGTGCAATCGTGTCGTGGAGTGAAGGATGAGTGGAGTCGTTTTTGTATTCAGCGTTTGACACTTCGTTTCGTTTACGACGTTGGTTTATGTTATGAACGAAAGAAGGAACAATTTTTTTTACATTTATTATAAGTTTGACATCTCTGACCAATTTATGTACATACAACTTTTCTTACATTTCTTGACAATTTATACTTTAACAACTAAGTTATGAAAGGAAATGGTATGTCAGAATGAAGGCTTTGCTTTCCGTTCTACTCGTTAGTAAGAATGGCAATTGTTGCTTGGCTAAGCGTAATAAAATGAGTGGTGCCCAACATTTTGCTTCGCTTTATTGCGTTCGATGTGAACGTATATCGAACTTTTCTATCGAAGCAAAAGTCTGAGAAGTTCTATGTGAATCACCCATTTGTGTCGTTTAAAACGTTGCTCTTCGCAATCTTGCCCCTATCATTCTCGTTTCCGTTCCGATTAAGTTGTTCGTGAAAACGGAGTTTCAGATTGACGAATGGAAGGAAGTGTTAAAATAAATTAAAAAGAAACCATCGTTGAAGTTATTTAAGAAAATATTAAACGCCATTCACAGAATATCAATTGACACTTTCCTCCAGTTATCTTCAGATGATTATGCTTTAGTAGGCAAATCTCTCCACTTATTGCAGATGAGGACATCGACTTACCTTGAGAAACTAGAGTGACAACTGCAAAATAGCGTTTTGTATACTATTATAGTTGGGGAGAAAGTCCCCAGAGCCGTTTTATAAAATCTATATGTTATTGTCTTCAGGGGGTATTTTTGTCTAGAGGCCCGAATTTCGTGTGTTTTTTAGCAATTGTTAAAAAAAAATAATTTGATATTTTTACTGTACTACATATTTTTATCATTTGTTTATTTATATTTGCAGAGTACAAAAATAATTCTAAAATTTTATATTGAGTTATGTGTTCTTGAAGTATAGAAGGTCGTGTCCTCGCCGACAAGATTTCTACCCTTGTGGTCATTTGAAAAATAAAACTATGATGGATTCTTGATATTAAAATGGTGGACTCTTAAAAAAAGGGCGAAATTGGCCAATTTTTGAAAAATATTGCAAACTTAAATATTTTAGAATATTCATGCTATATTTCTAGTAAATCGGCTGATTGGAACTCGGCGAACGCATCCAAAAAAAGTAGTTTCGAGAAAAAAGCGCTTTAAGTTTCCTCCTCCACAGTTCAAAACGTTTCAGTTACCACGACACTAAAACTTGAACATTTTCGATCGTAAATTCTTTCCGTATCGAATTTGATTTCGATGCGGATTGAATGATTAGTCCCACTATATCTAATCCCATCAAATCCAGTGGTCATAAAACTAATTCCTCCTAATACCACAACCTTAGCTTACATCATTGATTTCTTTTTCAATAATTTCATCTACAATGAATACTGACTCACCCATCTAATTGGTTGTCTGACAAATTGTATGCCCTTTAAATTCAAGATATAATTTCCTTAAATTATAAAAGATCAATGGCATCTTGTTCAGACTTACATACAAAAACCTCACACAAAAAAAACTTAACATTAAAATTTCTTGTTGTAGTTACTTACTTCCTTCTTTTGCTCGGTAACAAAGTAATCAACTGAAAATTACAACAACACGGAAAGCAATCACAGCATAACCGACAACAGATCAGCCGCATCACCACTACGCACTTGTCTCATCAGCATAAGAACAACAAGCGTTGGAAAAATAAAGGCAGTTGTGAGCGCATGCGCAAATGCGTAACAGACAGATTTTAAGCGCAAGCGCGAAGCAATGAAAAAATATGCCAGCTGTGGCTGAGAACGGATAATTTTATAAGCGCAAAAAAAGAGTATTAGATTGTATTGTATCAGTACGAGTACAACAAAAAATATTTTTGAATACAACAAAAAAACATAAATAAAAGAAAATGAAATTTTACTTTGCAAGTATATACGAGCATACAAAATTCTTGAGGAACACTGTGCAAAACACCTGCGTTGTGTGCGCTTAGAATGTTGCTTTCCGATAAGCTTCGGTTGTTCCTTCTTTGTACTTTTGTTTGGATTTTTTCAAAATTATGTTTCGGTTTTTTTGTTATTTTATTTAATTCTGCAAGAAATAAATAAAAAATTGGCAACATTATATGACTATTGACATCTTATGGTGTGACTTGGTGTCGTCTTCTGCTTCTTCTACTTCCATTATTATTATGCTTGTCATTCCTTATTTTTAATTACTTGAATTTAATTACCATGCGCAATAAGTAACTAACTTGAGCTACAACAAAAGTTAACATTGAAAAGCGTACACAATAAAAAATTACTAAAAACAATTCTTACAATCAAGAATTTCTGCAAAGCTGAGACAAAGTCAGGGCTAACTAGTTCTTCTTGAATTAACCATTTAAAATTAACGTGTTCTCAACGTACCACAAGGTCCAACAGCCGCTTAACTAAGGAATTAGAATCAGTGAGTGCTGCCAAGTCCGTTCAAAAATTTCCAGAGTTTGGTCAATATATAATATAACCGATAATATACAGTTTGAAGTCAAGCCAAAGGAGCAAGATCCTAATACTCATCCTACGGAGGCTAAGGAAAATACCGATTACAACAATTTTTGAATCAGAGTTGCACAAGAATACTAGGTTAGGTTAGGTTAGTTTAAGAGTTCGATCCTAACTGGGATCTCACTTGGACAGCTTAGAATGCCGGTCCGTTGTGGTACCTTAAACTCCTATATAATTGACCGTAAGATCCGCACAAATCACAGACAAAGCGCTTTGAGCATATCACAAATTTGCTAAAGCGGCTAATGTCAGTTTCGGCTATGTCTCATGGTTCGCCGAAGGTAAGATTACCAAGATGTTTCAACCTCAATGGAGGGGAAAATGCTTGGATGTTTACACCTCACCTTCCTCCATACCACTTTGACAACTTGCGTCCGACAAGATTTTTAGTCTTACTGCTTGAATGCCTATTGTAAAATGTCCAGTAAGAATTCCTACGATTGCGACAAAATGAACTTTGCTAAGAGCAAATAGTTTAGTAGATATCCTTCGTTCTTCTTTAGTACAAAAGGATCTCGAAGTCGTGGGTTAATATTATCACACAGCCCCAAAATATGTTCTACCATGGGTCGAATGACGACAACCTGCACTCCGAAGTTTTTCGGCCTTTCTGAGGTCTAGTGTCATGAGATTGTCATTGCATATTTTATTCGATAGGGTAAAAACTGGTCAATTGGCGTGGTCCCGCCCACTTTTAGTTGAAACCCACTGCTTCAGTGAAAGTTAACGCTTTTCTTGTTTTTACTATAGATTTTTTGCGAACACAGTTGTCCCCAAAAGCCTAATATTGAATCGGATCTTCTTGAAATTTTTTAAGAGCCCATAGAACAAAGCGATGTCGTTAGGGAAGGTTGAGTGGCTTCAGTTCTTGCACAAGTTGTATTTTGTACGCTTTAAATTTAAGATCTCGACGTAAAATACGCCAAGTCGTTCCATACGTTAGTCCGACTTGCTGCGAACGGCGCCGAATTGACTCTGCACGCCGAATCGACTCTTCGTGTATACTCTCAGCTACGCCGGCTATATTTTCTTCACTGCGTGTTGGACGTGGTCTATTCGGTCGAATATTATCCAATAATGAATGCTGGGTCTCAAAATGGGTAATGGTGTTGCGATTAGTATGCTCAGTAAGCCGATTATGTTGCCCTTAAGTTGAGCGAAGCGCGCAAAACACATTCTTTACAGAACGTGAAAGTTGAACGATTGTTCAGGCATAAGTCTTTTCATGATGAAATGCCGAACATTACTGGACAAAAATAATATGACAGCTTGACACGACTCATGCGTGATCTTTCCAAAAAAGGTTATTGAAAAAAGTACCTATACTCGGATCACCCGTTATTTCATAAACTTTTACTTTATAATTTTTTTTATAATTTTGTTTTTATACATTTTTTTTTAGAACACATTCGTCGCCGTAATAAATGTTCTTTGGCAAAAGCGTGAAGGTCAGCAGCATTTTGACTTCACCAGATAACACACCAACCACAAACAGCAGTATTGCCGTCGTTGTTATTGTTGCAATCACTGCTGTTAATAACACGCTGGTTCAATGTAGTTATTCACATGGATGTATGTACATAAATACTTATGTCTTCAGATGGCGTAATTTGATATTGTTATTATATAAGACGCTATTAAGCAGCAACCGAAGCAAGAGAATAAGAACAAAATAATAGCAGGAAAACCGAAGAGCAGAAAAAGCAAGCATATAAAAGTACACAGGTAAAGCACCTTAGCAAGCAAGCAGCAAATCTAAAGCAATGACAACAACAAGAGAAGGAACAAGCAGCATGACAGCGGCGTCTAAGCGCCAGCCGCTGATTGTAGGTACGTACTAGCTGCCAAATATGTACATAGAAAGGCAGACATTAGCATTAGATATACGCGCAACTCCTGTTTGACATTAGCGCTCGCGTTAATTCACTGTTTCGCCACCAGATGCTTTGCGGCTCCACTTGGTATTTGACTTATTAAAACACCACTAAGCTTCCTTCAGTTTTGTACATACATACATACATACATACTATGTGTGTGTACAAAAGCTTCATTTATTTTCGCTGTCCGCCCGCTGTTCAATCTCTACAACAGCCTAGTCCATTCACAGCTGGCTTATCTCCAGGCGTGTGTTGGTGATTATTTGGTCGCTCGGCCGTGCCGCGTTACGTTGCCTGCGTCGGTAATTATGCCACACATGCTCGTACACATGACAGTGCGTCCGTATGGAGGCTGAGTGTCACCAATTTCGTTTCATTCGGTATTAAATGACGGGTGTGACAGTTGTTGAAATGCTCAAAATGAACTCAATTAAAGTATTAAAGTTCCGTAATGTGTTGACAATGTTCTACTTTTTTTGCACTAAATTTATTTTAAAGGTGGCGATAGCGAAAAGTGGTGGAATTAGCGCTGATAGTTGTCATTAATATTTAATTTAGCAAAAAAATATTTACGTTTTATAATGTTTATTTTTCCATATCATGCTGGTATGACGTAATTTACTAAATAAGTAAGAATGTCAGGTATGTAATCGAAAAATCAATTCAAAAACTAATGGCTAAATCTAAAATACATAGTACAAGTAGTCTATACATAAAAATTACGTGGCAGATTCTTTGTCCAGTGTAAACTACTAAACTATTGAATCCATTTTAATAAAATTTAGCATATTGTGTCCAGTTTGATCTAATTTAAAAGATTGAAATATAATGGAGAAGTGTGTCTAAGGAAATATAACGTATTTTCACAATGACGCCTGCTCTAACAAAAGTGAGTTTAATATTTACAAAACTATCTGGAGAGTTAATTTGGTACGAAATTTTAACTTTCTAACGCCAATTGGCCTCGTAGCTTGATGGCACTTATACAACGCGAAGTACAGTTTACAAAAGTCATCTATTAGTAACATATGAACATCTTTTGACTAGATCTTAAATTTTTCGCATTATCAATAAAATTTTCAGATAATTATATAGCGGTTTATAATTACGATTATTACGTACGCGGCAAACACTATTAAAACTAAACTATATGCACCCACATATATTAACTGAATATTTTCGGTTTAACGGAAGCTAAATTTGTAACAGTTGACAAATTTCCTTCTAATTGTCAATTTATAAACAAAAAACTACGTGCAAATGTTTTTCCTAGTGCTCCATAACGAATTTCCAACATTTTACTACTAAATAACTTCCAAAACCTGATTAAGTGCCTCGAATTGTCGCTCATTTCATAAAAAATAGCCTGCAATTAATTATATGCATATCTATTTCCGTTTCATGGGCATTTATGTCGTAAAAATAACATTATTTAATATACAATTATGATACATGCATTTTAAAAATATAAATAAATAGTTCTCTAAGGCGCCATTTGGACATATTAATTACGGCTGTGTTGTCATATACCCTTACATTGACATAATCCATGAAATATCATACCAGTTATTAAATGGTTTTATACTTTTCCACTGTTACACAGTGCTTTGGTTAATTTATAAGCGATTTCATGCATGCCAAAATGCAAGTTGTATTGAACGTTTTGTCAAAATATTGAAATATTGCATTTACGGTATTGATTTAGTGACATTTCAAGTATATATTCGTACACAAATTCAATGGCGCGGCGTGTTTTTGAAGTTGGAGCGTAAAGTTTTTCAAGTGCCACAAGCGTGAGTGTGGCACTAAATGTAAGTAAGTAACTCATGGGGGCACGGTTGGTTGCTTTAATTGACAATTAATTGATTGACATTCATGGGCAAGCAATAATTTTTACTATTTTAAATAAATTTTTTGTAATCGAATAGTAATATAATTCCTTAAGTTTGTTTTTCTATTTTACCAATAGTTCTGAAATATGGTATATCTTTGTTAGGTGTTCGGCCGGGAATTTATTTGCTGTCAAGTACAAATCAATAAAAGATATCTGTATATGTATTGCGCTAAATGCAATATATAATATAATTTCGAGCTCCTAACCCATTTTTTGTGTCTTACTCATAATCAAAAAGAAATAAGGAGTAGTATATATTTCAAAATCGATTCACTACCAGTCCTTCTTCTCATATAATGTCATTTTGATTTCAATTAGTTGATTTCACTTTACAATAGGTGACAGACAAATAAGGCTTAGCCGATACGTATCACTAAAATAGGGCAATATTCTTCCAAACTAATAGATAACGTATCTAATAATATCCGGCCCCTCGAATGCATTTTTTGTTATCGAGTTAGTTGTATGTTATCTTACATATATGTACATATATAAAGTCTAGTTAAAATACATCTATTATTTTTGAATTAAATTAAAGATATAAAGATAGATTTACCATAGTTAGAATGATCCGAAATTGGTCAAATATGAACCGTTGTGTTGAATAACTTGTCACTCTCTCTCCATCCTCGTCTCTATTGGCAAAAAACTGGGACAGTCGATTTTCATAAGCTTCACTTGAGGGGATTTTTTTTACTAACAAAATCGTTTACCATAGACATGAGAAGGTAGTAATCACTTGGTAGCAGGTTTTGCATATAAGGTGGATGTATAAGAACCTCTCAATCATACTCCCGGAGCTTTTGGCGAGTCACTGTCCATCTGTGAGCATTAGTCCGTATTAGTAGTTTGGTCGAAAAGGATCAGCGCATAATAGCTGATTCCCTACTAATTTCACCAATTACATTGAAAACTTTCCTGACCGTCAGTTCCATCTTAGTCATCGTTTGCGCCAGCTCACTACGTTTCTACCACCACCTTTTTTGCTTAATGTTATCGCAAGTGACTATTTTGTTGCGATTCAGATGGAAATTCGATCAATGCGTATTTTTTGCGTTGACTCGTGTAGGAACCATACATCGAGCTTCGTTTTGTATTCAACCTTATTTTAATGGTTATAAATGGTTTTATGCAATCATTTGCTTCTGACAATCGAAGCAGTATGACGAGCTTCATGACGATCAGATTCGACGATTTCAATTATTTTTATCGATACTCTCTTCCCGGTGAGTGACTAAATTAAGTTGACAAGGTGAGTTGTGAGCCAGTGCATTGTCATGGAAGAGCGCTTTATTCTTCGTAAATGTAACCGTTTTTCTGAAATGTTAATAATTCGACATAGGTCACAGGGCTTCGGACCGTTTTACGTTTCTACAGGTGGTTGCACGGTGGACAACTCGTTTCCGGCCTATAGTACAGTCTTCGTCTTCCTTCCAGCTGCTTTCTAGGTAGAAGTCCACTCTTTCACTTTTCCGCTGCCTCTGGCGGGGGCTAAGGATTTGTGTTTCGTCCAAACTTAATTATTCCTTTCTCGGTTTTTATTTTTTAATGAATTAAATTAATTTTTAAGTTTTTTGTTTTAATATTTATTTTTTAATAACTTTTTTTTTATTCATTTCTTTAATAATATATTTTTATTTTGTCTAACTTCTTAAATAGAATGCATTTTTTAAAATTGTTTTTATGTTTGTTGAAGTTTTGGCGATAATTAAATATTCTAAATAAAGAAAACCACGCGTAAACTTAAATAAGGTTTTGCTCTTATTCTCAGAAAACTTAACTGCGTTATAATAAAATTTTAGTGCTTGATGGCATATGTATGAAAAAAAAAACTTTAATCAATTAAAAACTGGTCAAAACTGTTCTAAAGGTAACATTTAAGCATAAAAACAATACTAAAGGCAATCATAAAAAGCCGACAATTAAGTATTGAAATTATAAAAGTGTCATGTATACCCACCGTTTGGCTCAACTCCCTTGCGCGTGTAAAAGTTGAAATTTAAGATCTTCGCTGAAATATTTATGATTAATTATTTACCACAACCGTAAACGTCTAAGCTGTAAAACCACACACACAACTCCTAAAACCACAATAACACTTACATAGAAAACTTTAAAACGGGTTGAAAAAATAATGTTAGCAAAATTTTTTTTGTCAAAAAATAAGTAAAACAAGTAAGGAAGGGCTAAGTTCGGATGTAACCGAACATTTTATACTCTCGCAAAGTCAAATGGTATACTCGTTTGAGATTTCTTTGTGGATTGACTGATATTTTCGGTAGAAGGTCAACTATAGGCACTGGGGTCCACATATTTAGTACTTAGGGGTTTGAACAGTTTTGGTTCGATTTAGACAATTTTTGGCCGCAAGGTGGCATACTTTAATTGCATTATTTACGCAAAGTTTTATCTCGATATAATCATTGTTACCTGATTTGCATAGTGGAAAGTGAAAGAATCAGATGGAATTGAAAATGGTGTTACATGGGAAGTAAGCGTGGTTGTAGTCCGATTTCGCCCATTTTCGCACTATGACATAGAAACACGAAAGGAACGTTATGCACCGAATTTGGTTGAAATCGGTTGAGCAGATCTCAAGATATGGGTTTTCACCTAAAAGTGGGCTGTGCCACGCCCACTGTCTAATTTGGAACGCGGTTCCTATAAAGTCAATTTATACCATCTCAGAGATAAAATTTAATGTCTCTGGCGTGTTTAGTGCTTGATTTATCGCGCTTTTAGTAGTTTTTAACAGTACCGTTATATGGGGAGTGGGCGGAGTTGCAACCCGATTTCAACTATTTTCACACCGTCAATAGAAGTGCTAAAAGCATTTGCTTCCAGTGAATTTTGTTGTTATAGCATTAGCGGTTTAGGAGATATGCACATTAAACCTATTAGAGGCGGGACCACGCCCACTTTTTAAAAAAAAGTTCTAACTGCAGATGCCCCTCCCTAATGTGATCCTGTGTACCAAATAACAGTCTTGTATCTTATTGCGGAGCTTAGTTATGGCAAGTTATTTGTTTTTGATTAATGGCGTTTTGTGGGCGTGGCAGTGGCCGATTACGCCCATCTGCAATACCAACCGTCTCACGGTACCAAGAAACATGTCTACCAAGTTTCATAAAGATATCTCAATTTTTACTCAAGTTAGAGCTTGCACGGACGGACGGACAGACGGACGGACGGACAGACAGTCACCCGGATTTCAACTCGTCTCTTCATCCTGATCATTTATATATATATAACCCTATATCTAACTCGATTAGTTTTAGGTGATACAAACAACCGTTAGGTGAACAAAACTATTATACTCTGTAGCAACAGGTTGCGAGAGTATAAAAATCGGTAAAACCCACACAAGCATCTTCTTTTGCCTTTATTTTTGGTGTGGCATATACAAACTGTATGCCTAGTACTTGAACAATTTCTCTACAAAAATACTTTTTTTTTGCACTTGGGTTTTTAAACCAAAACAGCACTTTCGCCCGCACAATTTTGGTTTCTGGCAATGCAATTGCTTTGAAATTTCAAACATGGAAATTAATTTGATTTTTTTACGTGAAACTAGACATGTGCGGCTCATTAAAATCGAAGCAAGCTGTCAATGTTTAAAATTTCGGCATCTTTTTGGTGATCCACATATGTTAACGTATACATATACATATATATCGTTGAATATATGTATGTTAGATGTATATGTGCGGGGTCTCCAGTTCATTTCGAGTGTCAGACGGGTGTGGCAACTTAATTATTGTTTTTTTGTTTCAACTGTTATAAAGTCTATTATGGTCAATTGCTGACTGTTACTGGTAGTTATATAATGTTATTGTACTATTTAAAGCTAATTGGGTGTGTGATATATATTTTGCAAGACTTTAAGTGTACAATGATTACATCAAACAGCTTCATTAAGAAAGCAAAACACAAATAAATAGAAATGAAAACCTTTAAGAAAAGTAGAGTAAGTAATGAGTTGAAGAGATTTGCGGCGGATTAATTTGTAATAATATTTACCATTTTGAACCGATAAACAAGTTTTGACAGTTAACCGATTTTTAAAAGCTTATGTAGTTTTTTTTACTAGTTTAATGAATATTTAATTAGTTTTGAACAAAAAAAAAAGATTCTGAACTGTTAAATACTAAGTAATTGATTATTTTTGAACCTTAAACCGCCCATTTCTACTAGTTTACTAAGTTATCGAAATATATTGACCCTGTAAACAAATGTGTAATAGTACACCGATTTTGAACCGATAAACAGATTTTGATAGTTAACCGATTACAAACCATAAAATAATTTTGATCCGTTAACCGATTTTTAAAAGTTTATCATACCTTTTTTTATTAGTTTAATGAATACTTATTTAGTTTTGAACCACATAACCCATTCCCAACCCCAATTTTGAGCTTTAAATTAATTTTAAACCATAAAACGATTTTGAACTGTTAATCCCCTCTTTTCTATTAGCTAACTGAATAATAATAAGCCAGTAAATAAATTTGAAAAAATCAACAAATTTTAAACTGTTAAACTAATTCTTAAACACAATCCTATTGTGAACAGTTATACGCTTGATTTTTATTTATTTATGGAATATTTAATTAAGCAGAAATTTTCCACAAACGAGTGATCTCAATACAAAACCGAATAAGGGCTTAGGAAACCATCGAGATATTAATATGTTTTTAATCTAAAATCAGAGACATGTAAGTATTGGATTATTAAACTTTTGATATTATAAAGCAAACTTTACATCTCTTAATTAATTAATTACTATTTGATTTAAATTTTATTTTTAGTGTTAATTTGAATAATTTTAATATAATTTTAATTTAATTTTAATATTAATTTTAATTTTAATATTAATTTTAATTTTAATTTTAATTTTAATTTTAATTTTAATTTTAATTTTAATTTTAATTTTAATTTTAATTTTAATTTTAATTTTAATTTTAATTTTAATTTTAATTTTAATTTTCATTTTCATTTTAATTTCAATTTTAATATTATTTTAATATTATTTTTAATTAATTTTAGTTTTTATTTAAATTTGAATTTGAATAATAAATTTAATTTTAATTTTATTCTTAACTAACTTTAGTTATAATTTTAATGTAAACTTATTATAAATTTTAAATTAAAATTAAAATATAGTTAAAATCTAATTAAAAATTAAATTAAAATTAATAACAATACATTTTTATTTAAACTTTAATGTTAATTAGTATTATTATATTTATAATTATCAATAATTTTAATTTAATTTTTAATTTTATTTAACTTTATTTGATTTTAACTTTATTTTAGTCTTAATTAATTTTAGTTATAATTTAAATGTAAACTTATTATAAATTTTAATTTTAAAATAAAATAAATCTAAATAAAATTAAAAATTTTATTTAAAACTTGTTTTAATTAAAATTAAAATTAATAATAATTAAAATTAAAATTATAATTTAAACTAATTAATACTACAATTAAAATTAAATTTATAATTAAATTAATAATAATTTAATCTAATCTAATTTTTAATTTCATTTTAACTTTATTTTAATTTTAATTTTAAGTTTAAGTTTAATTTTATGTTAACTTTACTTTAATTTTAATTTCAAGTTTAAACTTAATTTCAAGTTTAATTTTAATTTTATTTTGAGTTTTAATTTATATTTGAATTTGAATTCGAATTTTAAATTTAACTTTACTTATAATTTTTATTTAATTCAATTTGTGTTGCTTTATAAAATTAAATTTTCTTTCATTTATTTCCCGCTTAATTTAATTTTAATTGATTTATGTAGTTCTAATTTCAATATGTTTTAACTGTTTTCAGTTCATTACATTGCATTGCTGCGCCAACTTTCAATTTCTATAGCATTGACCTCTTTTGACCGCAAATAGTACAATATTGCCATTATTTGTTGTTATTATTGTCGGTGTTTTTGTTTTTATTGTAATAAATCATAAACGTGTTAACTACTCATATTTAACCGCACCACTTGTGTTCCCTTTTATGTATTACCCACTACTATATATTTACCGTTTACTGCCACCACCTCTAGTACGTTTGAGTATGACACAATTGCCCACCTGGGGTGTTTGTTATGTGACGCCTGTTGTGCGCAACAATCACTTGCTGTACTCTCAACTATATGCTCGTAGATATGTATGTCTTACATAAATACGACTACTGCCTAGTATATACCTATGTATTAATGTATGCGCTGTAGAGTTCAGCAAATACTCAGTATGTATTTGCATATTCATGTGCTTTTGTAGTTCGCAAAACATATGTTATGTTATCTTTTCTTTAAAATTTCATTACTCATTTATTATGCTATCTATAAACATATGTATTTGACATTCGTACCTACAACGAACATATTGGTTCGAATTTAATGCTATGCGCAAAAAGAGTTTTTACATTTTAAATTAAATTTGAATTTCTTTGAAGTCAGTAAGCGGCAGAAAATTGCTATGTAGTCAAGATGGATGAATGAATATACATATGAATGAATCGTTGCTTGAATGCAAATGTTATACACTTCAATTTGCTTATCTATTGTTTGTATTATTAGTGTAATTTATTACTTAACCAAATTAGTGTTTAATTAATTACTTTGCTTAGTTTTGTTGTTGCAGTTGTTGAACTTACCTTTCGATTTTTTTTAGTTTTTTGCCTTGTCGTCTTATATTCGGTTGAGAAATCAAAGTTTAAGGTGAGGCTGTAAACTGGGTTATGGATAAAGATTTATGTGTCGAACCGTTATATATACATACATATATATGTATATACTAACAAAAAATTATGCTAAACGATACACTAGTAAACTTGCATAGATTGACTTTCAATTGGCAGGCTGGCAGGTCAATTACTTCAGGTTTGCCGCTTAAGTCTTTTCTACCTTACAAGTTTGCATACATATATATATATAAATTTATGCTTTTGTTTTTGTTGTACAAAATTTTTTAAGTTCTCAAATTACTTCCATTTTAAGTAATTTACTTAATATATTTTTATTAATTGAGTTAAATTTATTATCTAGCAGCAGTGATATATTTCAATTTTCCTTTTATGGTTGCAATTAGATAGGCAAGCTTCCATATTAATTTTTTTTAATAAATCTGGCTGTATAGACTATTTCATTTTGAGGGTTTCTTCGCTTGAAATAGTTTGCACTTTTATATATTATTAGCGAGAAGTTAGTAAGAGAATAAACAAATATTTAGACAACTGTAAAATTCTTAAATGTTTGTTAAAGAAATATACTAATGCACACTTTAGGCGGTACTCTCAAACGACTAATACAGAAACAAAAGTATTTAGAACAAGAGACTTTAAATTCACCCACACTCCAATCCTTATATTTCTTTTTACAAATGCTACTAGACTCGTCGCTCTTTCTCTAACAGCTAATTTCAACTGATTATTAATTGTTATTTTAAGCTAACATCGTTATCGTATGATTGTTAATGCAAAACTGAGATTTATCTAACTATTTGGGACAGTCCTTTAAGATATAAATATATACTCAAATATCTTCATTGCTGCGGCATCAGTTTATTAAAACAGGTCTGTTTTATAAATCAACAATAAAAGCATTTTTATACATTTCCTAATTCTAATAATTCTCATGTTCAGAAACATATTTTTTCTCTGGTTTGTTCCTGCAAGTTGGTAATCCAAAAATTTATAGGCCTTTCTATAATGCTCGTTGACGAATTGCTTTGGGTACTTCAGGGTGTGGTTTAGATAATTTCTCAAGGAAACCTTGTTTTATTGGTCTAAATTGGTTCCTCTAAAGACAGCTCCAATTCTCAACTGTTCATACTTCTTTTACAAATGCTAATAGGTCAAATATAAACATCTATTTATGTCTGGTTTTAAAGTACTAAATTCACTCTGTTACACGTTTTGCGGCTTACAGAAATTTAATTGGCAAGAAAATCCCCTTTTTTGAGCAGGTCTTATATTTTTGTCAGTTATTCGTTACTTTAATTACTTTATTTATTATTATTTATTTATTATTTTTGCCCAGAATCCATAAGACTCCTGTGGTTAGCATTTCGGCATTAGTGGAAACACATTGAAGCACATTCTGAAGGTTGACTTGAATTTGTTTCCATATAAAGTTCATATAACTCAAAAGGTATTGTCAACCTTGGTCTGCGGTCCAACAACATTTAAACAACCTATACAATGTCAAAAGACCGTTACTAGGTCACAAAAATCTCCAAATTTGATTCCCTCTGACTTCTTTTGGTAAAGTTCTTTGAAAAGTGAAACCTTTACCAACAATACAC
This sequence comes from Bactrocera oleae, assembly GCF_042242935.1. Classification (NCBI taxonomy): domain Eukaryota; kingdom Metazoa; phylum Arthropoda; class Insecta; order Diptera; family Tephritidae; genus Bactrocera; species Bactrocera oleae. The sequence continues at coordinate 79,247,489 of NC_091537.1, forward strand.
ATCTTTGATGCGCTTAAGCCGCGAATGATTTTGCTGGTGAAAAATACGCCTCAACAGAAACTGGTGAAAATCGACAGTTCCGATTTTTTGCCAATAGGGACGAGGGTTTATATAAGAGTGGCACTTTGAAATTACCTTCAAAATGTCAACAAGTTATTGAACAAAACGTTGCATATTTTAGCCAAATGGGATAATTTTAATGCTAAATAGAATCCTTATTTTTATGCCAAATAATATACTTATTTTTGTTTGAACTTTTATATACAAAAAATTAAAAAAACGGTTTGTTTTTAGTTATAAAGATGGCACATTCTGTGTATTTCACCAAGTTAATAATGATTTTATTGGAAGGATTTTATCATAAGCATATTACCAATATGAGTAAGGCTGTCGTGTTTTCTACTAACACGTTTCATCAGCCGTATATATTCAAGTTCTGAAAGTAAGTAATATAATCCCGAATGTCTAGATTTTATAAAACACAAAATATTACTTGAATACCGATAAAAGACAAAGAAACATGTGAATATATTTGTTTAAGCTTTCTTCATTATATTATAGCCTTAGTAATGATAAAAATAAAAGAAAAATAAGTTCCTAAAGGTAACAAAAGTAAGATTTTCTTACAAACATTGTGATTTTCAGTTATACTACGTGTGTTTTGAGGATCGGTTTAATCTAATAACTTCGGTCTTCTTGTCACACACGTTAGCTTAATTTACGTGTCTTCAATTTTAAGAATTGAAATAATGCGAATATAATATTTTTATATTTAAAATTTAAAACAAAATTATTGAAATATAAAAAAAGTTACCGAAAATGAAAGCTTAACTAATTTAACTATTTAAATAATCAACACATTAATTGCGCGTTTGCCATGCAAATCTTAAAGAACCGTCAATAATAACACTTTATGACTGCTTAATCCACTCATTAAATTTTCATGGCTCATAGCTTCTCATACCACTTAACCGAGCGCATGTACATTGCGTATACGTAACCCGCAATTAAAGGCGATGGTAGACGGAGTAGTTATGTGAGATGTTAATATGTAGTTATTGTATGTGTTTGCGAGCTTTATGAGTAATTAAATTACATTATTATAAATGGTGTCGATTTATAAAATATAAATGATTTGTATAATATAAATAACTAGGCAGAGATATATAAAAACAGACGATAAGAAGAATAAGATAAATATTTTAGTACTTTAAACCATATATTAATTCAATAATGCAGCATAATTTAATAATAAAAAAATAAAATATTAGGTTAAGTTTTTTTTCCATTTATTTTTTTAATTTTAATTATGCGTCTGTGAACTTAATTAAAATTATAAATACATTTTTTGTAAATTTTTTCTTCTTTTATATTTCCTTTTATTTTTCTGCACTGGTGTGGTTGAAAGTGAATTGTATTTGTTTTCGTTCGCAACTTTAATGTTCAATATTTTTTGCTTTTGCTGCCTACAGTAGTGAAGTTTGCGCGTGCATGTTTTCGCGCGCTTTTTTTTATTGTATTATATTATTTATGATTTTTGTTTGAACAGGGTATATTAAGTTTGCCACGATGTTTATAACACCCAAAGGGAAACGTCAGAGACCCTATAATGTAGTATATACCATATACCTATAAATGAACAGCGTGACGAGCAGAGTTAATTTAGCCATGTCTGTCTGTCTGTCCATCTGTCTGTATATACGCAATCGAGTCCCTTTAAAATATCGAAATTTTGCACACGTTCTTTTCTCCCCAAGGAGCTGCTCATTTGTCGTAACCGCCGATATTGGACCACTATAGCATATAGCTGCCAAACAATATGAACAATCGGAATAAAGTGCTTGTATGGAGAGCTTTTTAATTTGACGCGATATCTTTACGAAATTTGGCAATGCTTATTGCCAAAATCTATGCTGTAAGTCACTGAAGAAATTGTTCAGATCGGATCACTATAGCATATAGCTGCCATACAAACTGACTGATCAAAGTTTTTGTAAGGAAAATTTTGTATTTGTGAACGGTATTATAGCTTCGATGCAACCGAAGTTAACGTTTTTTCTTGTTTTTATTTTCCTTTATTATTTCTTTCCTCTTTGCGTGTGCAGGTTTTGTATATTGAAATTCACAATTCAGCCGCATTATTTGCTTTGCCATTGCTGCTACTACATATTGCTCATATTATTAATCTTTCGGCTACTTTTGTTAAATTGTTTATCTCATCAGACATTTGACTGGTATAAGGCAACAAAAGTTTGCAAAAATGTTTTTAATATTTTTAATTGACAGTTATATTATTTTTTTACCATACATTTAGTTATGCGTGATTGCAGGAAGTCATTCAGCGCCGTCAACATTGGTGATAGCAACTCTTGGATGTTCGCTTGTCTGCATTGATGTATGGCTTATGTACGAGTGATGCGCTTTTGTTTGAGCGTTTTATTTGCTGGCAACTGTTGGCAAAGATAATCTGGAATTTACGGCGTTAATGAGTTAATTTGTGTTGGCAATTACTTTTAATTATTTTCGGCGTTTATTCGCTTACATGCAAAAGTATAAATAATAAATGAAGTACATTGAATTATGATTGTTTTGTGGCGTGGAATGCAAAGTAGATTTGTTAGGTTTGTGGTGTAGTTGCGTGCGGAAGTAAATACTCAACGCATATAAGCAATCGATAGGCTAAATAACATACAACATATAATCAGATATTTAAACAACGAACTTGGGAGCGGAACGATGTTGTGGTTTTTGCATTCAATTTTGTTGTTGATTTTTTGCTAATTAAGAATTTTTGCAACAATATGAATTTTTAAAGTTTAAATAATTGAATGAATTTGAAATTTTAACAATCGTTTTACTCATAATATAAATTTTTGATAAGAAGTAAAAAAATTGTAAACTCAATATAAAAGTTCTTGAAAAACATTCAACAATTTATTAGGAGGTCTTCTACTTACTCTGCTTTTATCAGCGGTTACTATATCGAAAACTTTCAAAACTGGGGTTCTTTCATTCTCAAATAGCTTATCGTTCTATCGTCTGCCGTATTTGCCAACGCCATTGTTCAAAGAACCATAAATCTTCTGAAAAAAGTTTTTCTAGAAAACTTTCAGTACCATCTCATCGGATATCGACGTCGTCTACGCTTCTGCACCATAGAAAGTACGGTAACAATGATTTGCAAAGTTTGCTTTTGGTTCGTCGAGAGAGGACTTCACTTTTCAATTTCCTACTCAGTTCAAGGTAGCACCTGCTGGCAAGAGTGATTCTGCATTGAATTTCAAAGACCAACAAAGTCTTGTTGATGTTGATTCCAGGGTAGATGCATTTATCTACAACTTCAAAGTTATGACAACTATAAACAGTGAAGTAATAGCGAAGGCGAAAATACACTGACTTTTTATTTACTGACAGGAGATATTCCGTCTTTTGTCTAACATGCAGAAGGCCAATAATATCAATCTTATTGTATTTTTCTAAAATATTGTAACTTGTCTATTAAGCTCTGCTACTCTTCTTACACTACTCAACAAATCTGCAGAAAAATTTTGTGACTGATGTGCTCAGAGGTCTGTGGGAGTATTTGAGGTGTCATGATTACGAATTTGAGTTCAAGAATTTTTCATCCCGTACAAAACAAAAAATCCTATGTTTTAGAAAATTTTTACGATCATTTTCGGTTTTAGCAACGCAAAATTAGTAAGAAATAGCCTCTAACAGCACAGTCGCCAAATTACTCTAAACTAGTGTTATTTTCTCCACCATCAGCCAGACAGGTCCTTCTCAATTCTGACTGTTCTTCTGGTACTGTCCAAAGTCAGTTTACATAGCCGTACGTATAAGTTTTGCAGTGATACCAAATTTAAACAAAGCGGCATAGAGGCTACTCCAGAGAAACACATACATATATTAGTTAAAGACTTATATGCTCATATAAAACTATTTATACTGATGAACTTCATCGGAAGCATAGGTTGGTTCAGAGAGGAGACAATGAGGGAATATTAGTCACGGTGGTATCACAATGGGCCTCCTATAGGCCTAGGTGCGTCGTCAGATAGCCACCCTACCTACCTACCTACCTACCTAAAGACAAAACGAATGTTCTGCGTTCTGTTGTTGGTACTTTTTTAGTTCAGTTTCGGTGCAAATAAAATGTTGCACAACTCGAACCTCATATTTTATGTGAACTTATATTTATTGTATATTAGTGGTAAGTGAAAAAACTGTTTTTGTAAATGACTTTTCGAAAGCTCTGCAAAATACCTGTCTACGGCTGTAATCGACGAAAAACGCTTTTCACGAAGGAATTGTTTAACGTTTCTGAAGAGGTAGTAGTCGCTGGAAGCCAAATCTGGTGAATACGGTGCATGCTTATGCAATTCGTACTTTATTTCGTTGAATTTTGTCATTGTTAAAACACCTTTGTGAGCAGTTGCATTGTCTTGATGAAAAATATTTTTTTTGTGCGACAAACCAGGTCTTATCGCACGATTTTTTTCATCCAGCTGATCCAAAAGGCTGCAATAATATTCAGAGTGGATTGTTTTACCTTTCTGCAGATAATCAAGCAACAAAATTTCTTTTGCATTTCAAAAAAGTGTTGCCATAAACTTCTTTGCTAATTGTGACTTCACCTGATTTGGAGCTTAACAACCGGCTTCAGTCCACTGTAAACGTTGTTTCAATTTAGGATCATTGTGGTAGATCCAAGTCTCATCCATAGTTATAAAACGATGCAAGAAATCGGTTTTATTCTACTTAAAACGCTCCAAATTTTGCTAAGAAATTTGTGTTCGACCCAGTTTTTGTTGAATTCTGTGACACTAACTTTCCCAACAGCTGTTTCATATGTAATTCTCCATGTAAAATATGAAGTACTCATTCGTTTGAGATGCCTATGACATTAGCAATTTCACGCTTAGTCAAACTCGGATCTTCACTGACAATATTATGAGCTTGCTCAATGATTTCTGGTTGGGTTGCGGTTTTTGCTCGTCCTTCGCGTGGATCGTCTTCAAGCTTAGTATGACCACGTTTAAGCTTACCAGCCCAAAACTCAACTTTCAAAACAAAGAATCTAAGCACGATATTCAATTTTTTCCATATTAAAAAAATACTTTGAAACGTCAACTTCAAATTGCTTGTAAACAAAGAATTAATTGACAGAATGACTTGTAACTTTGCATGTGTTCTTACGACAGATGTACCAACTTGAGCTTGATTGATTTTTTTGGTGAGCACTTCTTAATTTTCAACCAACCTGCGTTTGTCATTTTTACATAAAACATTAACCAAAATGTATTGAGTCTATGCATGCGAGTTGTTGAGAGCCTCTGCTATCTCCCCATTACTATTATGGCTCGTATTTTTTTATTTTCTCAAGTATATTAATATACTATTTTCAGAAGCACGGATAGTAGTAAACACGTTAATGCAGGGTTTAATTTACAATAAATTCAGCTATGCAAGTCTGTGAAGTATCAATAAGCGGAGGATCTGAATTACAAAATTAAGAAGAAAGATCTTAATTTTGATTATTTATCAAGCATACTTTCTCTTTTTGTGCAAAAATCAAGTATACTACACCAAAATTATTATACTGAAAAAAAAGTTCAATATTTCTGTAATAAATTATCATACTTCGTTTCAAAGTTATATTCTTATCTTATTTATTACCACAAAAGTGTTGACGAACAAAATATTGCAATTGTCACTAATTGCTTCAGCTAAATTGAGTCGGTTTGAAAATTAAATATAATATATTCAGTAAATTTTTATCTTAATTGTTTCAGTTAATTGATCTGTTGAACATGTTATTAGTCTTCTTGTAGAGAGATTTGTGACATAGCGTTAATGACATCTTTACAGTTATTTTTGGAAACGTATGAATGACAATCCAATGCCTCATCTCTTTCAATTGGTAGATTTCTGTTTAACAACTATTTCTTTATTTTCAGTCCACGGTTATGCAGGTTGTCGCACAAATTTACTACCCTTGTATTGCTAATAACTCAGTTTTTGACTTATCTAGCCCAAATAAGTTTCACCATATAATTTTTTGGCGAATTTTTACGAGAATTAGTGATCCACCAATTGCCTACCAACAGTTGTGAAATTAACTGTTCGAATTACTGGAGGCAAAAAACCAAACATGAAATTGCCAATAACTAATTTAATTTTTTGATAGCATAGCAATAAACTGACTTTTCAAAGTTTGATTGAAAATTTATTTTGATAAGAAAATATTAAGCAGTTTACCTTGTTAGTTTGTGAGAGCTATGTTTTTCAGAAATACCATACATTCACAATGCAATTTTGTTTAATATTCTTAATATAAATAGCATGTTAGAAGAAGTTAATCAAATATCGTATTGACCTTGTAGCCTCTAGCACATAAATTTCAACAATACTATAGTTAATTTCTAGTTAATAGCTTTAGATTGCATAATTTTTTAACGTTTTTACAGTTTTTCAGTACCTGAACCTTAAACAAAGTTCTCTTTTTCTAAGTCTTCCGGAATGGAGATTTTTAGCTAAAATTTTGTTTACTTTATAACAATAATCTTTTATATTTGAAGCAATTTTGTTTCAATTATGCACTAAATTTTTGGTTACTGGCCATTGTTCATTCTGAGCATCTTATCAGCGTATTGTTTGCATTTTTAACGATTTCTTTATTTACCTTAAACCAAAAACTTCCGACCCATTGGGCGATATCATTCGATCAGTAAATTAAATCGAACGAAATGTATACAATTTTGAACCAAATGCCATAACAAATACATACTTGTATAATGTATATACCATATATACTATATGCGAGTACTTACAATCGACCAATTTGAACAACAATCAACATTGAAAAATAATGATTTCGTCAAATTTCAATGGCAATGCACAATAAAAATTATGCGGATTACAATAGTTAATAAAAAAAAATTGTTGTAGACGAAAAAATTATAAAAATAATTAAATAAATGAGCAAGCGAGTTTGTCGCTTAAGTCTAATGTATTGGTGGTGTTCCGATGTGATTGAGGCGCAGACATAATTTTGGATTTTTAGATTGTATGGATAAATACTTTAATTAAAAAATTCGAAATTTTAATTTTTAAAAAATATTTCAATGCTATATTTTAATGAAAATAATGCATAATTATATCAGCATGTCGAGCTGAGTAGATTCAGCCATGCCCGTCTGTATATACGCGAACCAGTCCCTGAATGTTTGAGATATCGATTTGAAATTTTACAATCGTACTTTTCTCCCTAAGCAGCTGCTTATTTATCGGAACTGCCGATATCGGGCTGTTATAGCATATAGCTGTCATACAAACTGAACGATCAAAAGCATGTTATTATATAGCAAACATTTGTATTTGACAAGATATCTTCACGAAACTTGGCATGGAAAATTGTCCAGGGCAATGGTACAATTTGCGAACGAATTGTTCAGATCGAACAACTATAGCTTATAGTTGCCACATAAGTTGAATGGACAAAATCAACTTCTTACATGGAAAACTTTATTATTTGATTAGAAATATTCAAAAAACTTTACTTGAATTATTACTTAAGATAATGGTATCATGTGGATATAGCATTTAGCTTTTATACAAACTTGCCGATTGAGTTGCATTGAGTTTTTGTATGGAACTTTTTTATTTGTGAATGGTACTATAAATACGGCGCGATCGAAGTTAACGTTTTTCCTTGTTTTTTTTCTCTTAAATCTTCCAACTCTGCTCCCTCAAAAATATTCTTAAAATTCTTTTTGCTGCATAATTTTCTGCGCACTCATGCTTAACTACAAATTGATATTTTTATAAACTGTCCGCGTATACATGGTATATTTCATATATTATTTTTATCCATTAACTACATCACGATTGCTTGCCTGCATATGTGTATTATCTGTCGTACACCTTACTTAAGCCCAGCAGACGTTGACACCACGCAACTGCCAGGGCTATTACAAACATATATGTACATATGTACGAATCCATGTACCTCCCATTTAGCAGATGAGCACAAACTCTTTGTGATGCTGCATTTTACCTACTAAAAAACAAAAAAAAAAAATTTCAAGTGTAGTTAGCACTCTGTCGTGCCCGGCGACTTCGCCACAGCCGCACATATGAAACGTGACTTGCCACTCGAGCGTTAAAGTGTCAAGTTGAAGGCCCTTTTTGTTTGCTAAGACAAAATGCTTAGGCATATAAGTAAAAAAGCGGGGGAGGCGGGTTGTAACATTGCTTTAGCTGACCGACACTTCATCAGTTGGAATAACAAACTGTGCTAAACAGGTCTGCGCTGCCGTATCTTTACGTTCATTTCGTTTTTTTCATTTTTCATCGCGATTACTTTTATTGGGTGTGCGTACATATGTCAAAAAATATTCAATAGGCTCTGTGGACTTACTTTAAGGTTGCAGAATAAATACGAATAAAGAGTTTTGAGTGTTCACATTGTTGTTTGTGTTATGCATGAGTGTGTGAAACTTGTAACTGTTGTATGTGAAGTGCTTTTATAGTTAATACGAGTCGTTTTGTAAGCTTCTTTGTTAAAGGGAAACATATTGGTACTTAAAGTTACAAGGAGTTTGAAGGATTTTTTGAATACTCTAGGAGCAGATATGAGCTCGACCTGCGCTCTTCCGCGTTATTCAGAATCAGTTGGTTGACTTATTAAGTGCAGTTTTCAGTTGATCCTTTGAATATAGCAAACTTTTATTATTAAAATAAAATAATAAAGATAGAAAAATAGTTTTTTAAACGCTACAAACTATTTTGGTTATATAGTATATTATAAATTCAATATAACTACTTGAGTGAGTAATTTGTTGACTATAGAAAAAACCGAGGTTTTTATGAGTTAACGCAAAAAACTTCATAAGCCGAATGCGGATCGCTGCTGAATCGCAACAAAATCAATCCGTTTCTAAAACGAACGGCTACTCTTGGTGAAAAGTGGATCACTTACGTTAATGTCAACTGAAAACTGCTGTGGTCCAATCGCAGGAAATCATCTACCATTAGCTGCTCCCTTATGACCCAACTCTTAGTTCGGACCTATACTCTCAATAGGAGATGAGTTGTGGTCCATCAGGACATCGCCAGGCCAGAAGCTTCTGAAGCTTTGTTGGGAAGTTCACTTTATAATCCGGACCAGAAACCAAATGATTACGATCTGGTGCGATCTACAGTATGTCGACAGATTTTGCTGATGAAAAATTAGCCTCATCTTTAAGCTTGTGAAAATAAAAAGTTCCACACTTTTACCAATAAAGATGACGATTTTCATGAGGCCTTATGAGATTTCTTTCAAAATGATCAAAAGTTATCGAACAAATGGAGCATATTTGACCTAAAGCGGATGATTCTAACTATGCTAAATAAAATCTTGAATTTAATGCAAAAATAATGTGTATCTTTTTAGTAGACCTTACATCTGTCAAAGCTTTAAACGTTAAGTTATAATTTGAACTAGACCGAAATGGAATGGCTTTTACAAAATATTGATTTAGATCTAACTTGCAGCTTCGTAACGTAGAATTTCTTGCCGTCGATAGCAAGAAAGATATAGGACGTGCTCATAACCTAGCAGCATATGTATCAACGGGAGAGATCGAAGGTATATTCTTTTGCTGTTAAGAAGTTTGTTTGGCAGCCTTTAATTGGTGGAATGAAGCTCATAATATTAAATAAAAAGGTATCGTCACGAATGTTGCCATGGATTATTGTCCAAAGCAATGCTATAATCTTCGAATATCCAAATTTTTCAGAACGGATTACTATAGCATATAATATAAAGCTGTCTGAACATACTTGTATCAAAGCTTTGTATGAAAAGCATTTTTATTTGAAAAATTATCATCATGAAATATAACGTTTATTCTTTTTGTTTGTTTGTATCATTTCTCCACACAAATACCAATGCAAAATTTAAATTAAATTTACAAATATAATTTATGTGAAACTCACACACATGCGTGTGCGTAAATAATTTACATAAATGCACTTCCATGTACGCACAATTTTCTGACGTAAATTACATAAATTGACAACAATATTGACCTCACTTATTGACACAAATTACGCAACCAAATGCAAAATGCATAAAAAAATGTAAAAAATACTAAAAACAAAGGCAAAACAGCGAAAAACAAAAACAAAAAAGGAATGATGCGCTACTCTGCCGGTGGCGACCGGACTAAGCAGCTTCATTAAGCACGCATTTCAGCGGTAATTACAATGAAATTTATGCATTTGCAACATGCTGTGCTGGGCGGTGTGGCAGCACTGGCCAGTAGTGAGCAGCGGCAAGGCGACAATGGCAGTGGCATATAAAATACACTTATTACAGCACCTGTTGTATTTCAATTTTTCCTTTTCACGCCATTCTTCATCATATATATAATATATAATATATGCATGTGTATGTGTGTGCTTTTCTTAAAAGCATTAAAAGCTTTAATATGCCAGCAAATGCAAAATTAAAGACGGTGAGTCAAAGATTTTGAAATTGTTTTTGTTTTTGCTTTTGTTTTTTTTTGCAATTTTTGCTTTGGCTGTTGTCTCTTGCTGTAAATTAGCCGTAACATTGAAATCTATACATATATACGTATATAAGTTTCTTTGGTTGAAGTGCGAAATATCTTGCTTTATTTACGCACATCAATGCGTACAACAACAATTTTTCTTGTTTTTTCTTGCGATTTTTTTCGCGTCGAAAAATGGCATTTGTTGGTGGTCAATGCGGCATTTAAGTAGTTAGTTAAGAAAATGGTAAGTTAGTTGGTGAGCCTTTACTGGAGTCGCTTAGTGTGTTGTTTTTTTTTGTGTTGTAGTGGCTGTGAGCAACGTGAAGTGTCTGCTGATTACAGCAAATCACTTTTCACGTGTTGTGTACAAAATTGTAAGTGTTTTCGCTATTAACATTTAATGAGTATTTAAGGTGTGCGTAATAGCCGGCGAACTTAAGGGAAATGCCTTTAGTTTTTTTTAAGATTATGAAAACCCTGATAATATTAAGCCAACAATTACCCTCCTCCCGCCCAACTGACGCGAGAGGCGCAATCCGCATACGTGCGTATTTAGCGAAGTCAGAAAAGGCAAGAGTTTTTAAGAGTTGAGATCTAAAACTGCTCAGCTACAAAAAACAAAAATTTCAACAGCCAAGATTTAAAGTTACAATATAATAAATTTTTACATTTTCATTTATTAAGAGAAAACAATAAAGTCTTTTTAGTTTTGAAAAGTGAGTCAGATAAGTCAAATGTGCTGAAATGAGAATTAAAACCAAAATATATACGGCGAAATGGTTCAATTAGTTCGAAATTTGATCTACAGCATTTTAACAGTAAAGCTCTAAACTGCCTCGAAAAGTCAACCGTAGTATGAAATTTAATTTCAGATAGGAGAAAATAATTGCAAATTGTTCAATTTCCACCATTTCCCTACAATTAGAAAGTGTTGGTAGATTTATAAGTTTAAAATAACCTGTGTAAGGAGGTAGATTTACCCTAGAATCTCATCGAATATGTCCTAAGGCGAAAAGTAAAAATTGTTTTTCAACAGACTCTAACTTGTCAGAATGGATTTGGTAGCTAAGGTTCATACAACAGAGCCATATTCTAATATAGATCTAACCAAAGTTGTAAAAAGTGTTTTGGTAATATACGGATCTCTAAATTCTTTAGTCTAACATTCAACAAAACCGAGGACAGCTTTTGCTCTCAAGACCATGCTATCAATATGAAGACTAAAATTAAGCTTAGGGTCAATATTAACTCCCAAATCAACATAGTTAAAAACTTGCTCTAGAATATGGTGTTTTATTACATAAGAAGAGCGGTGCACAGATCTACGGGAAAAGCACGTCGTCTTACATTTATTGAGATTCAATGGCAAATCATTTCTATCACACCATGCAACCAAATTGTTTAAGTCTGTTTGCAACAGACACCTTTCCTCAGTTGAAGTGTATGATTTAAAAAGCTTTACGTCGTCAGCGTATAATAAAATGTTTGAGAATTCTACTACTGAAGAGATATCGTTAATAAACAACAAGAACAGAATCGGGCCAAGATGACTACCTTGCGGAACACCTGAAGAAACATTAATTGTATCTGAAGGTATATCCTCAAATATCATTGTAAAGAGTATTATAGCTTCGATTTAAAGCTGAATAATATATGGTGAATAGTCGCAGTTGGATTTTTCTGCCAACTAAATTTTTTATTTCCTGCTAATTTACTTCATTTAATGCTCGCCCGAAACACCTTTGTAAAAGAGATTAACATTGATTGAATTTTTGAATAATTTAATTAACGAATACTTGGCATTATTTTTCTCTCCAGTACATAGAACCCTTGTATTCTTCAAAAAATGACATACCGTTTGACTTAGCATCTTCCGCCTCACAATATTTTTGAAAAAACCATTCATATATATTAGCTGTTGTTAGGTCGCTAAAGACGCAAAACACATAGAGTAGCTGACAATTATTGAGAGATATGAGTTAACGCTGATTTTGTAACTGATCTGTTTTTAATTTTTATATAATATAACATAATTTCAAGCTGTGTTCTGTTTGCAAAAACATGAAGAGTGGCGAAACGATCAATTAAGTGGCATAAATTTAATGAACTGATAAAATAAATTATTTATAGATTAGAATGGAACTATATGATTTCAATAATATATATCATTCGATTATCAAAAAGCTGAGACGTGGCGAAGCAAAGCAACATTTTACATAACTTTAATAAACTGGTATAATAAAATATTTATAGATTAAAACTAAACTGTATGATTTCGATGAGATATAGAAGTATTGATTTTTGATTCGCTAAAACTTGTGAGGTGGTGAAGCGAACAAACAACTGGCATAAATGTAAAAACTGGTATAACCAAATATTTCTTGATTTCGATGAGATATAGAAGTATTGATTTTTGATTCTCTAAAACTTTTGAGGTGGCGAAGCGAACAAATAACTGGCATAAATATAAAAACTGGTATAACCAAATATTTGTTGATTATAATGAATGTTTTCAATGAGGTATATTTATCGATTTAAGAGTTTGCGAAACGAACAAACAACTTGCATAAGTGGTAAAAACTGTTATATTAAAATAGTGACGATACGAAGAAACAACTCGCATAAATTAAATCAACAACAATAACATAATCGTCAGTATCGAAAACGACTAATGCACTCGATGTTTTCTTCCTCAGTGTTATGCCTTGGTAATAAAAAAAATTAAAATATATTTCAGATTAAATATAAGAACATTTTAATAAACATATAAAATAAATAATTACAAATATATTCCTTTAGCGTGGTAAATATAAGCGGTTATCCTTTTGAGGACTGTTTTGTATTACATCAGAGCTTAGTTTTTCACCTACTCCCGTTGAATTCTATAAATTACTCAACTGTCAAGTAATCTTGTCTGCATAACCACAAAACACACACACACACGGCTATTTCCCATATGACTAATAGAATGTGGCTAATTTTAATTGTTTCTTACATATATGGAAATGGTGTTTTTCCAAAACAGTGGCAGCTACAACCAAAAAACGCCACCACATCAGTATTGCCTTCACCGCTTAGGTGGCACATATTTTCCTGCTGTCAACCGTTATGGCAATACAACAACACACAACTTCATTAAAAACAATTTTAACAAATTATAAAAACGAAACAAATAGTAATTAAAAATATTTATGCTGAAAAGGCTTTACATAATAAATTTGCATTTAAAGAAATTGCAAGAAAAGATGAAAAAACTAACAAACAGTATAATATTCTCGCGTTGTTTTAAGTAGCGAGTAAACACTTGAAAACACGAACGGAAATTGTCAAATGCTTTAAATGGTAAGAACTAGGTGTGCGGCAACATGTATTAAAAGGCAATAACAGCAGCATACCAGAAATGTGCGCCGCAAAACTACATACAAACACACATACATATATTTTCATACACGAGTTAACTTGCCTAGTGAATAACTGTGGTTGCATATGTTTCAAAATTGATTTCAATACTTGCTGGCAGATGAAAAAATATTTGCTTTTATAATATAATATTTGCTTAAATATGGCTAAACTTGTGTGTTGCAGAGAAGAGTGATAATAAAGTTTTTAATTAATGAAAAACAAGTCAATGTGGGAGGTAATGAAAGGAAATTATGAAATGCGTTTTATAAAGTGTTGAAATGTTCACTGCTAATTAGACGATTAATTAAAATTAAACAGGAAGAAAACATGTTTGCTTGGTTGCATTAAAATATCACATATAAATATTTACCAATATAAACATTTAAAGTCAGCTTGAAATTCCGAAATCATTATATCGGGTATATTGAAGCTAGGAGAAGGTCTAAACAGATTGCATTACCTTTTGACATTACTCAAGTAAACACCACTACCAAACGTGTCTCTACGTACCTTAATGAAGATAACTCACAAACTGAACGATATATTGATAAAGCCTACTAGACTAAGGAAAATCATTATACGTAGTATATGGGAGTTGGATAAATCGTGGACCGACTTCACACATTTAAGGTATTGAGCTACAGTATATTCTTTATTATACGTTCAGTTAAATTTGCTAAGATTTATAATATATTGATCGATATACACGGTATAAAGCTAACCGGAAGTTTGAAATACTTATATTAAGTACATTATTCACATACAAGTATTGACTGATATAAGCGGTATAAAGTCAACTGGAATTATATTATGTGTATGGGGCTAAGAAAAAATTTGTCCCGATTCAACCCATTTTTCACTTACGAAAGTATGTCTGGAGGTAAGGATTCCCTCCGAATTTTAATTTTATATTTCACACATTGACCCATATGGTACATCTTAGGTATCTGGAGACTTGGACAGTTATTTTTCGATGTTGACAATACTTAGACTTGTGATGGCATACCATAATGTTCTTATGTGCCAAGTTTTATTCCGATATATTCATTGACGCTTTATTTGTATACTGAAAGTGAAAGCATATGATGGAATTTAAAGTTGTTTTATATGGAAAGTAGGTGTGATTGTAGTCCAATTTCGACCATTTTCATACGGTAAAATTAAAATATCAAAATAATCCTATGTACCCAAATTGAAATCTGTTTAGTAGATCCGGAGATACAAATATGTGATTCAAATTCTGCCACCAGCTGCTATTAAGTCCTTCTGTACCGTTGTGGCTGTAGTATATTATGTCTCTGACTAATTAAGTTATTGATTTATCGCAGCAATAATGGTCTCTTTGCTTAATGTAGGTTCTGAAATATATTCTCTATTCTCTAGGATTCCATAACAAACACGGCTTTAAGCCCTGAAACCAACATGCACATAAATATTCTGTGGCTACATCTACTCTTTGAGATATAAGTGATTTTACTAAAATTTACCATCATTTGTAGCAGGCTGGTATTCAGTGCGAAAAGCCCGTTTCTACAGGTAGGTTTATAGTTTAATTAGATTTCATGGAGAGCAATCTCACTCCAAGTAAGAGAGAATTCCAGTCAAGAGACCCGAATTTCAAGCATGTTTTGGTAATTCATAAAAACTTTGTTTTTACTAAAATTTTATTTATATATTTAAAATTTCATTGATTTATTTATATATAAAAGTAAAAGAAAAATTAAAAAAAAAACTAATTTAACACAACAAATAAAACAATGACGAGTTCTTAGAATAGATGTTATGCTTAAGCACACACTGTTTCATTAAATAAAAGAGAGTAGCGGATCGAACACATTATACCAGCTGCTCAAACACAAAGTTTTTGGTGTATAGATTATTTTCTTCGCGCCCAATAATATTTTATTAACCAATTTCTTTGACAAATTTCCAAGCCCTACGTGTTCTAGAATAAAAATTTTAATTAAGTCTAGAATTCTTCAAATCTATAAGAAATATATTTTGTTTAATAACAAATTTTATATTAGCACTTTAGATAGTAATTTGCATCATTAGGGCTCTGCTAAATAATAAAACTGGTCTAAAATCTCTATAACAAAACTTGGTAGCATTGAAGAGAGCTATTACATCGCTCTATGAAGTATTCGCATACTCTCTCGTATTGATTTAACTCACTAACTTCGTTGTTGCTTTTAAATGTAAATTTTGTGAGAAAAGAGCAATGCTCAAATTTACCGAGCCGAGAAATGGCAAATAAATGACGTAGTATTCCCGTTAATACCATCGAAGGCAAATAAATTTGAAACACATTATTCACATCAATTTCAAAAATATTCTTAAAAGCAGGTTGCCATTTACTATCTCCAGCAATTATACCATATATGTGGCAAAGTAAATTCTTATCTTTATTTAGTTGTACTCTGTTGTACGTCCGTCCTACGCGTGTTAATCACAATTTGTTGTGAAAATTTATTTCAATTCAATGCAAATTTTACTTCGACCTACAACGGATAACAGCAAAAAAGCAAATAAGTATGGAATTATATATAAAACAGCTCAATTGAAAGTCAAACTCAATTTAAATAAACACACATCAGAATTTACATAAATATGCAACATTATTAATACTCATACTCATTTTATAGTTACTCAATGATTTAATAGCGCAGACAGTTAGTTGGTCAGACGTGCCGTCAGTCTGTTAGTTAGCCATACAAATCAGCAAAATTTATCATATTAACAATTAATCAATGTTTAAGTTCTACACACTTAAAATGTAATTCGACACCATTTTCGGCATTTTACGATAAAATCTACTACTGAGGCAATAGCAGTCGCTGAGCTTTTAACTGCTGAGTCTACCACATACCGTCTGCGTAGCTCCTTCTTTCTGTGTGTATAGATATATGGTACATACATATATATGTGTGGCTTACTGTTCTGCTTGCCTCCGAGCAGGGGAACGCCGACAACGCATTTGTCCGCTTGTCAAAATCAACTCACGCGCGCCGTCATTCAATGACTTGATCGTCGGAGTTCGGTTGCCTTAAGACATGAGAAGCTAAATTTGTATATTTGTATAAGTTACATGTATTTAAATGTTTAAAAAATTAAATAGCGTCATCAAGCGAAGATTCTACTTGGAGTTGCAATTACCATATTTAACATTATAATTTATTGATTCTGTTGTGGTACTATACTTTAAGGGATTATTTTAATATAGAGGCCCGAATTTCTGACAATTAATATGACAAAAAAAACGCCATTAGTTGAAAACCAATTTCCATACTAAAGCTCCACAATAATATATAAGGCTGTTATTTGGTATAAGGAATCGCTTTAGGGAAGGGCATTTTGAAAAAGTGGGCGTGACCCTGCCCTCTAATAAGTTTAATGTACATATCTCTTAAGCCGCTAAAGTTATAACATCCAAATTCATTCACGACAGAGTTTTTTAGCAGCCCTACCGACAATGTGAAAGTGGATGAAATCGGATGATAACCCCGCCCACTCCCCATATAACAGTTTTGCTAAAAAATATTAAAGTTCCGATAAAGCTATAAATAAATGCGTCGGAGGTATAAAATTTAGACTCAAGAGGATAGGATAGAGAAAATGGGTCAAATCGGACTACAATCACGCCCACTTCCCATATAACACAATTTAAAATTGCTTTTGAAGTGCCATCTTGTGACCAAAAGTTGTCTAAATCAAGCTTAAACTATTCAAGCACCTAGGTACCGAATAATGGACCCCAGTTCCTAATGCCAACTTTTTATCGAAAATATCGGTAAATCTCTGAAATATATTATAGAAATTCATATTATAAAATTCAGATTTTCTGATAATATGACGAAAATCGATTGAATTGGATCAATAATGCCCTTGGTTCCCATATACCTAATAGACAAATTTTCGATTTTCCGGCTAAGTTTTTACCGCATATATCGATCAATATATAATATAAGTTAAATTATCGAAATTAAAAAAGCATGTTTCGCTAATAATAATTTTTTTGTGTGCTTAAAATGGAAAAAATTGGATGAAAACTTGCCAAAGCCCCCAATAACTAATATCAGGACTTTCTAACATCCGGCTGACTCTACTCCTTTTATATAGGTGATGGTATGTGAGGTACCTCAATTAATGTAAGTTAATAAGATAAACATTTTATTGTAATCTATTCACGATTTGGTTAAATAATGAATGTTAATTTCTATCGCACAATTTAATATAAAGTTTTCCCAACACCTGAAGGTATTTGGTCGGCTTTGATCCTGCAAGTTGCAAGATTATAAAATGTTCGGTTGCAATCGAACTTAGCTCTTCCTTACTTGTGTATCTTTTATTTATTCATATTTCAATAGTAGATACAATAAAATTAGTTTCCAAAAAAAAATATATTTTTTCATAAAGTAATGCGTCCTGGAAGTAGCGGGGAGAAAAAGCCGGGTCCCCGTCGACTATTTCTATCCTTGTGATCATTTTAAAAATAAAACAATTACAAATTCTTCTCGAATAAACCAATAAAACTGAAAAAATATAATAAAACCGTGGCTATTCAAAACTTAAGGTCGATGTTGTCACAATTTTTTTTATTTTTTGCTGATTTTTAAAAATATTACGAATTAGATTTGTTTGATACAGATGGAGAGATATATGTGCTTGTATGTATAAGTAAATAATATTAACGTCAAATTTCAAGTAAAAAAAATGAATAGAGTTTGACATATCACAACGACCACATTTTAAAATGTAGTTACAGGAAGAAGATTAAGACTAAACCGGCCGACACTAAAACGTTTATAATTTGAAAAACAAGTTGGGTTTTCAAAAATGTTTTAGGGAGATAGTTTTGAATATCCAAACTATCGGAATATGTAAAATATTGATTCCCCTCCTTTAAAATCAATTATGTTTTAGTTGGCATTATGTTTGTGTGTCCTTAATACTTATTTAGTTATCACAATTCTTTGAACTTTGACCTTTGTTGAAATCACTAATTATTTTCAATGAAATTATTTAGTTATGCCAATTATAATGATTAGTCATTTAATGATTTACGAAGGTCCAATCGTTTCGAACTAGCAGCAAGAAGTTTTTTATCCTTATTTTCTATAGAAGACATTATATATCCTCAGCTACTCTTAAATAAGTTTATGTAGCGATCTAGTCAACTTATCAACAGTTTCATTACTGCAGATTTATAAGGTCGGAAATTTCCATAATGGTGATGACGAACTACTTATCAAAAAGGACTGATGATGAGGATTTAATATTGACGTTGTCATTGTCCATTTCGGTGCCTTACTGTCCAAGTGAATTAATGTTTGCTGTGTATTTCCGTGATTGATTAATAGTGCTAAACAGGCCTTATAATATATAATATAATATAATAATCTACATATTACATATTTAGAAGAGCTTACAACAAAGTAGTCACTTCGAAAATACTCACTTCTGAAAACATACGTCCCGTAGATGTTAAAAAATGTTTTTTTTCCAAAATTTTTTTTTTTTAAATCTACAAATTTTACCCACAGGCTTAGCAAAAAACAAAATTTTTTTTTCGCTCCACCCTAATACAAGTACATAATATCATTGCTCAATAAAATGTTACTAATTCTTGATAGCGGAGTACTCGAGAGCTCCTCTAGAGACACTGTACGTATATATTATGGTTGTACTATTGTTTATTAAGTTTATTAATTTTAATCAAATAACCAAAAAAACAAAAAAAAAAAAACAATTTGCCAAAGCGTTGGATGTGGAAGAATATTGTTTTAGTGCCATTTGTAAAAAAATTCCGAACTTAGTATGGAAAAGTTGAAGGGTGGAACATTTAGTTCAGCAGTTATTGAAAAAACAGACTTTTTCAAAGTTATGAGTGTTCTGGAAAGTGAATCTCGAAAAAATTTGTGTCGCCAGTCGAAAATCTCCTAGGTAACCGTAAAAAACCTAATTATGAAGAAATTCTGCAAAATATACTGTTAGACTCTATTAAGTATCAAGTAAGACTATCTCCGTACTAATCTGAATAAATTCGGATAATTTTGGAAATATTAGTATGGAACAGAGAGAGCGATTAAACCAAGATACATATATAAAAATGATGGTAGAATGCTATCAGCGATTTTAAAGTCGTCGTATAATGGCAGATTTCCGCTGGTCTTCTTCTCTCTGTTTACATTCCACATTTTTTTTTCAAAACAAAACTGACATAATAAATAAATAGGAAACCAAATATCATGTTTTCTGTTTTTATGTAATGTAAAATGGGAATAAAGATTTAAAAATAAAAAAGAGCAAATCTTACTAACCCACTGATAGTTTTATGAACTGTAGGCATAAATATATCCAAATACGATCTTATATCTAGGGCAACAAAAACACTTTAGACCAGTGTTATCAATATATTATAATGTTTTATCAGCTATATAATACATATACATAATGGAGTGGAAATATACATTTATTATGCGCTAAAGGAGATAGAGAGTAGTCTATTAACACTTTAGTTTGAAGAGGCAATATTCTGCTCTACCTATGGTAGACTGAAAAAATTAAATTCCAAATACTTATTTTCAATAATCATATTTACTTTACTTTAATTAGCATACAATTAATACAAACATATTGTAGCTGATTATCTTGGGTTCAATATATTGAAATGTGGATGTCATTCACATGTGTATTAAGACATTAGCGTAATGAACTTGTTCTTATTCCAAGTCTAGCTACCTAGGCTAGATGTAAATAATTAATTTTTAATTTAAAAAACACAGCTTCCGAAAACAACCATACCGAATTACTAACAGATCAAAATTGAAGTGGCTTAAAACTCTAAACTACTTTATTTTACTTCTTATTATTGCTACTTTGTTTATTTAATTTGCACAAATCCAAGTGTTTTTAACAGCTCAACGAACAACTTGGGGTTATTGGCAAAAAAAATAAATAAATGGAAGCCCAAACATAAGCTACTGCAGCAACAAAAATCACATGCAAATCGGCACGGTCAAGTGGTTAAACAGTTGTTAGCACAATATTGCAAAAGTGTTGGCGTCACAATTTGATATCGACAAGTATTTATTTATATAAAGTTTTAATGCTTTACAAATCAACTTAAGTTTTGATGCAATTCATAGCGCAGTGTTCACGAGCGGACAGAAAAGTGTTTATTTTTTGCTGTCGTTTTTCTGTTTGTTTTTGTTTTAGAAACATAGCAGTTTAACATTTTTAAAAGCCACAACGCAGCAATAAAATTGTATATTTTATTAGGTGTTGAGTAAAATAAAAATTGTAACAAACGTATTTGGTGTTTATTGTACAAACGTACATATGTAACTTTTCTGTGCGCGAATTGCTATACTTTTTTTGTCTAGAGACCGAATTTCCTACTGAAAATTTTTGTTTAAGTACATACCTACTTATATATTTATTTATACACAATTGACATTTATGTAGATCATTTATGTGGCTGAACTGGCAAATAGCGAGTGGTGTTTTTTCGTTTATCGGGTGTGTTAATATGCCAAAAAATATGAAAAATAAAATTTCTGAATTTTATATATTAAAAAAAGAAACTCCTTATTTAGGTGTATGTAATAAACAGAATGTCCTTAATTTTTTTTTTCCAACATTTTGTAAAATTAAAAAATTTTTTTTTTTATAAACGCTCTATATTGGTGATAAACAAAGATTTAAAAAAATTCTTAATTTTTGAACTTTTTTTATTAACAAACACCATATATTGTTTTTTATTCCATGATATATTTTATGATATTGCTGACAACAATAACACATTCATATTACACGTACTAAGGCAAATCGATGCAGCGCGTTTGCTTTTAAAGATTTAAACAACAACTTACACACCAAAAAAATTTTTTTTTTTAATTTTGCAAAATTTTTTTGTCTTTAAGCTCCTTAAATTTTTTAATATATTTTTATAATATTGGTTATGTATAACAAAAATCATTCAGAACTCTAGGCCAAATAGATATTAACTTAAGCTTATACACCAAAAATAATAAAAAAAAAGTTTTGAAAAATTTTAAAAATAGTTTTTTGTCAATAAGCTTCATACTTCATACATATATGGTTTTATATCACTTTATATCTTTTTATAATAACTATTTCTTATTATTATAAGACTATTTCTTATGTTATAAAGACTTAAGCGCCATATCTGCACGCAAAAAATGTAAGAAAAAATTTCAAAATTTAATTTCATTTATTTACTAATGAATTTGCTAAATGGTTTTATTTTTTTGAAATATTTTTTGATATTGCTTTCAGCAAGAATAAATTCATATTGCTAAAACAAAGCGATACGCTCGCTACTTTAAAGACATACGCAAAACTTACACCCAAACAAAGAAAAAAACAAGTTTTTTAAAAATTCTGAAAACAGTTATTTTTACAAATTTTTTATTTTTACCCTCATAATACATAAGTATTTTTATATATTTCGAATAGTTGCAATTACACTAACAAATCTTTCATATTATTATCCCGGATCGCTAATCAGTTATTGCTACTGAAGACTTACACGACAAACACGATAAAAAATACACACAAAAAAATAAAAAATGAAACAAAAAAATTCCAAAAATTTTATTTTTGAATAAGCTTTATATTTTATTTTGTACTCGTATAGATTTGTATTTTTGCTAAATATTTAAGCGACAAATTTATGCTGAAACAATTTTTTGAAAAATTTTGAAAAATGTTTTTATTAACAAATTTATAAATATTATATATTGGTATAATATTCCGCACAACAACAGAACATCCGTAGTATTAACCCAAATCGATGTTAAACTACTTTCACTAAAGACTTAAGCGGGAAACCTGTAAAAATATATGCAAAAATTAAAAAAAATTACAGAAATTTGTATGTTATATTATATTTTTATTAAAACACTTAGTATATTGTTTCAAAAAATGAAACGTTTCTTTATGATATTGCTTACAACAACAAAACATCCATAGTAATAACCCAAATTGATACTAACTATCTTCATTAAAGACTTAAGCGACAAGCCCACACACATTTGCAGCTGTTAAAGAGTTGTGCCGATACCACCTGGCACCGCAATGTCTGCGAGTGTCTGGCAAAAACCCCAATTACCTTTTATGCTATAGCAATGTGTTTTTTTTTGTCACATGTAGTTTTTTGCTATCTAAATTTTCTTGCGCATTTGCGGTTATTTTTTGTATCAAATTATGACTACATGTCTTTTAAACTTACCCGCCTTTGTGACATAAATACACATACGCATGTATAAGTTTACGCTTTTTGCAATTTATTTGACAGTTTCGCTGCGCTCCATTGTTGTCAGGGAGATTGATGAGCGCAAGCTGCGCTTACATATACTTATATCCATATATACAGAATTAACGGTTAATGTACGTACATTTGCATGTGTGTGTATGTACATCCCAAGCTAACCCATTCCACACAGCCATTCGTCCGCCCACTTACGAACACAAGCACACACACAATGCACACGCCCACAGCTTGCGCGACGTCCGCTTAAACTTTATGTGACAAATAAATAATAAATGTATGTATGCGTATGCGCTAGTGAGCACGTATAGTGAAAAACGCCTCGTCGTTTCAAAATTAGCAACCAACACTTTCCAACCAAAGTGTAAAATAAAACATCTATTGTTAATTTGTTTTTGTTGTTTTGCATTTATTATATACATACATATATGCAGTGTGTGTGATTTTGTGTGACGCGCATGGTGACATGTGCTGCACATCTTCGTGTGCGATCATCAATCACCGCCCTGACGCTGCATGTCCATATAAACAAATGTATATTTTGTAAATTGGTTAGGCCAACACCTTGGTGTGCATAAATCGTTGTAACGGTTGTGCCTGTTGTGCCGTCATGTCTGCACATTATGTTGGTGACATCAATTAAATGGTGGACAATTGCGCTTGTGGCACATGCGCACTCGAGTTGAAGTGATGCCTGTGGTGTAACTTGATTAATACAAAACTAAATGCAGCAAAGCGGTGCTAAGTATCTTCATTAAATATTGTGTGGGAGGGGAGACAGTTGCAACAAAGCTATATTTAATAATATGGATAAATGGTAATTTACAAGTATATAATATAGTATAAAACAATATTTGAAAAATGTTTTAGATTTTTTTGCTGTTGAAAGCAATATTATAACAAAAATATATAAAATAATCGACTGAGTTTATTAATAAGAATTCTAAAATCGAAAATCAAAACTTTTATTTAATTTTTTCATAATTTTTGCATTCAGGTTTGTCGCTGAAGTCTTTAGTAACGATAGGTTTGGTTTGATAGCGATTTGGCTTAATAATATGAATGATTTCTTGTCGTAGGTAATATTGCAGTATAAAACAACATAGAACATAGTTTAAACATTTTTCCAAAAACTTTAAGATCCAAAATTGAAATTTTTATTTTTAGTGGAAGGGAAAAAGATAAAAAAGTAAATACTAAAATTAAAATTAACATTTTCTCAATGAAGTTTTGTAGTTTTCTAAGGTTAGTTCTGTAAAAGAAACCGTTTTTATTAACTTTTTAAGTATAGATGCTAAGCGAATGACTTTGTCTATTATTAAATACAAAATCACAGTATGCTCTGCTAATTTTTCAATGCCGAATTCTTATCGATATATACCATGTACAAGTAAAAACGCCAAGTGATGTAAATCGATATATTCGATTGATACGTGACACCATAAACCGATTTGATCAGTTTTAATCGTAGCAAACTAAGCAAAACAAACTCACAAAATATTATTGATTCGAGGGTATTATTTTGTTTCATCTACCTATGATTTCGTAGTAGCGCCTACTTTGTGGTGTGTTTTTTGTATTTTCTGGAGAAATTTACCATAGTGTTGCATATATAATATAATGCTAAATATTGCAACAAATATAAAGCTTACTGATATTTTTTCGATTTAAGGTGGAAATAAGGTTTCCTCCTTAACATTTTATTTAAATTTTAAAAAATGTAGTGTGTTTGGATAATGTGAAGGAAAGTTTATATCAAATTTCATGAAAGAAAATATTTTTTTGTAAAGGATAAAAATTAAAAACTTTTTTTTTTTGAATTTTTCACATAGTTTTTGAGATTATGTGAAAAGGTTGTTGTTACAAAAGTTGTAGATAATTTCATTACCAAAAAACTATATAGACTCTTATCGCTCGAATATTGTTTTAATCGTGTTGCAAACAAATTTATAATGTTGGTTTCAGATATGGACAATTAAAATTTGGGATCGTTAAGAAATAGTTCCGTTCCATTAGTAATATTATAATTAACTTTAGTCTGGAAGATTCAATTCATTTAAGCTAGAGTTATTTTCCCAGGTTGACGAGTAAAAGCTAGAAAAGTATTTTCTGCAATTTGATAGCACCAGGTTGAGAAAAATTTTTTTAAATTATCTAAAATCTTGAAACCATAAAAATAAATTAGTACTATTAAGAATGCTTCGAAGCTATAATACCATTCACAAATACAACAGATTCCCTACAAGAACTTTATGACTTTGTATGACAGCTACATGCTATAGTTTTCCAATCTAAACAATTTCTTCGAACATCGCATTATTGCCTTAGGCAATAACCCTTGCCGAATTTCGTGAAGACATCTCATGAAACCAAAAAGTTTTCGATGCAAGGACTTGATTCCGATCGTTCAGTTTGTATAGCAGCTATATGCTATAATAGTCTGATATCTGCGATTTCAATAAATGAGCAGCTTCTTAGGGCGAGAAGAACGTGTGCAAAATTTCAGATGAATATCTAAAAAAGGGTAAAAATATAGGTAGTGATCGAGAGAGTAGTTATTGAAAAACTGGAGGCTTTCCAAAATAGCCGTTTCTTGTGAAAAAATTTACATTTCTACAGTGGCTAAAGGAATCGAAATACTTATCAAAACTTTAGTTCTTCAATTATTATCTGAAAAATACTATATCTAAGAAGGTCGTGTGAAAATTTCAAGTCGTTTGGTTCACCCGTTTCGGTCAAATTTTTCTCACAGACTTTGAAAACGGGAAAAACGCGCTTAAAGTTTTAGAAGCCAATTACACTAAATTAAAAAATTCTTACAAATATGCTCACATCTCCGAAACTATCTTTTGTGTAAGTTGCCTTTATATTTTGGGATTTCTGGCAACTCACAACTTTATCGTCTAGTATGACCATTTTGGTGTTATATATACTCAGAACGTTTTGAAATGCGAGCGCTATTTGTGTTGTTTACAGTAACTTAAAATATTCAACTCGGCAAAAAAATGGAGTTAAATTTTCTACAAAAATTTGTCAATCGCTCAAGCAAGACCTGTGTCGATTGGTTGAGAGAAATGTTAAAAATATACGATAGCGGCGCTTCGAAGTACGTCTATGACATCGATTGACTTCTTTTTATTCCGGTACCTAAAAAAAACTAAGAGGCAAACGTTTTTCGACACCTGAAGAGGCAGTTGCTGCGTTCCGAACGTATGCTTTAGAGACACCTCAATCAGTGTGGCAAAGATGCTTCGACAATTGGTTCAAATGCATGCAAAAGTGCAGAGAATATTTTGAAAAACAATAAAACGATTTTCGATGATTAATATTGGTTTTTGTTCTCTAATCCCGAAATGTAAAAAGCAACCCTAGTATGAACATGTACGCAAAATAATAATATTTTTGAAATTCACAAGTGGATATAACTTATTAAAGTGTTCAATGTGCAATTGCTCCATTTCTGACAATAGATTTAAAAACAATTTGAAGAGAAGTCGTATTTTTCAACCTTTATTTGCCTATACAACCATATGGGGCCCTAGTAACGGAATTGTTTAAAAAAATCTACTAAAATTCATTTGTTTTGTCTCCGCTAAATAAATTATAAACTTCGGAATGCATTTCATTCATTCATTCAAAGACAGTTACTCATGAACTTTTTATTGATTATTGTGTCTCTCTCACTCTATTTCTCTCTTTTTTACTCTGTCTCTTTCAGTCGCGTAAAGTAATGTAAATTCAGGTTTGAGAGCAATAAACCAAAGCAGACGGTTATATGCTTTAAAATTAATTTACGAAAGACATTTATTAATATTTTTAATTAATGAAAACGCCAGATGATTTACTTATAAAGCGCAAAGGTGTGTCAAAAATTAACATTTTTGGTACAAGTATAACAGCGTACTTAATAATTGCATCCACGCATCTCATGTGAAGCGAAGTGTTTAAGGAAAACCAGCACAAAACTGTTTAACCAGAAAGAGTTACTGAAGCTGAAGATATATAATATTTAAGTATTTTATATATTTCTTATGTATGTATATATTTCTATATGCATGTTACTGCCATTCTACGTGTCATATAATTTATTACATTTCTTAGTTTGTTCAAAAGCAGAAGTCATTAACATTTACGCACTCACGTGTGTGGGTTGTAAGTCATTTATTTTTGAAATCGTTATCCTTTTATTATTTTATTTTTATTGGTAAGCAATACAAACTATATTATACAATACAAGCACATCATAGCCATGGGCTAAAAAATGTCGAGTGTCTTCTTTTCTTTGAAAATGAATAATAATTTTAAGCGCGTCTGCGTGACGCATACTACAAGTACTTATAATATCCACTTGTAATTATAAACACCTTCAGCGAGCAATTCTGAGTAAGTGGACGTGAAATTCATGCTATATAAATACTCATTCTGACGAAAATGGTGCGATGCCACCGCAAAACGCCAATTTCGGTATTGACCGAAATTAGTGGAAAGAGGGAATATTTTGTCATAATAATTTGCAAAAAAATAAAATTTTTATTGAACGAAATTAATAATAATTAAATTATTTGTAACCAAGTGTGTTAGAAATAATATTTTTTTTGTATTTTTTTTAATAATTTATTAACAATTTTTATTAAGTTTAAATTAATTCAGTTAATTTATGCTCAATTAGTAACTCAACGGAGTTCGTTGCCTGAGTCCGTTTGTGTGTTGAAGTACTTCTGATCAAGAATACCATTACGGTAAAACTGTTAATCTTGTGATGCTATTCAAGAATCAAGCCATTTTTCGATGTCGTCTTGTGAGTGGTGGAGTAGAACTGCTTTTGAGCCAGGCCATGTGACATCGAACGGTGCAATATATGAGGAATATGGCGGGTGCGTTAGGACCTCATAAAACTACGAAAAGCGCAATAAACCAATAAACAAAATCGCCAGAGACATTAAATTTTACGCTTATGACCTTATAGTTGCCGGGGTAAAAATTGGACGATGAGCGTGGCCCCACCCACATTTCAGTAAAAACCCATATTTGAGGACCTACCAGACCAATATCGACCAAATTTAGAATGTAGTATTATCTTAATATTTCTATGTTTCAGTATGAAAATGGGCGAAATCGAACTGCAACCACGCCTACTTAGCATATAACAGAATTTTGAATTCCAACTGATTCCTTCTCTTTCAAGTATGAAAATCTAACACCAATACAATATATCGGGATGAAACTTTGCACGAATAGCGCTTTTGAGATGCGCGATCTTATTACCAAAAATTGCCTAATAGGACTAAAACTATTTAACTCCCAATATATTGAATATGTGAATCCCTGTTTATACAGCGAACATTTTATCGAAAATATCGGTCAATCTGTGATATATATTATAGAAATTCGAAGAGAACCCAATTCCCAACTTCAAAAATTGGTTGTATCAGGTCAATAACTCCTTTAGCTCCCAAATACCTAATAGAAAGATTTTCGAACTACGGCTGACAGAATATCGCATATATCAGCAAATAAGTAATATACTTTAGAAAAACGTATCATATTGGATATACTATAGTACATAGTATATAGTAATGCCGAAAATATGTGAAATTGGTTCACAAATTGCCCAAACTACCATATACTACATATATTGATTTTCGTTATTCTAACAAACTTTATACACCTGATGGTATTTCCCTGGCTTTGATCCTAGCAAGTTGCAAGAATATGAAATATTTTGCTGGAGTCATCTATTGGCAAACAGGGAATTTAGTTGTGCACTTAATAGTTTAATCAGCTCCCAAAACTTTTAACGGGGCTTTCGTGAAACAATGTTTCTTTGAAACGGCTAGACTCATCGTCGAATTTTCATACGATATGCAATGAAGAAAACACAAATATTTTTGATACACATTTCGATTTTTTAAGCCACACTAAAATGTAAATTTTTTCCCACGAAAGAACTCTTTTGTGATACCAAATATATAAAAAACTTGGCCTTCGATCTTTTCCTCTATTCATCTCATTCAGAAATAATAACTATTTTTGGATTTCGGATTTTAGAAAAATTTGAGGCAGAAAAATCTTCCGCATTGTCAGACACCATTATTCGGTTGTCCTCCTAAAGCTTGGCTACGAAATCATGGTAATTCAGAATATCTCAGAATGGTTGCCAATTTTTACATTAAATTCTATACATCTACATTTATTTATTTATTTATTAAACAAAAGGAATTGGAAGCCACTTTTTGTTTAAGTTTCTTGAAATACATTTTTTTAATAAGAGTAAATTTTCCATACTTTTCATAAAAATATTAAGTTCCCTGGAGTGGGAAAATAAAAATTGAGATATATTAATAAAACTTGAATCGGATAATTGACATGTCCCTTAAACGATCGATTCATATTCATTCAATCAAATTCTATAATTCACTAACAGAAACTAAGCGATGGAACTCAAATTTGTCACGAGAAAAATACATGGTTCTAAATTGTTTTAAGAGTGAACATGGTCTTGCTTTCTAGAAGGTTTAATTTCGACAATACTTGGTGGGAGCCTAAAATTTTGCATTTTCATACATAAAACCGCTAGAAACATTAATTAAAGCATAATATAATCGAGGTATGTGGACTGCAAAAATTTGGCAGTGGGTATTTCTTGTTCTATCTTCTTATTTTACTTTGGAATAGGTATCTCACGCGACAGTGAAAACTCTGTAATAATATTTGACTTAATCAGGCTCCTTAGATACGGAAACTCAAATGTAGTATAAGTCGAACTTGCTCCATATCTTCCCATTGGTTTCCATACAGTGCTGTAATAATAAAAATATTCCCAGTAAGGCTATTAATTGGTGTATTTTATCTAATACTGTTTATGTTAGTTAGCGATTGGATTAACTCAATAAAATTAGACCATCATGTTATACATGACTTAATGTGGTTCCTTTCCAAAATTATTTAAAACGTTCCACAAGTTCCCATGTATGTACAAGTACTCTAGATTTTGATAAGCATGGTTAGCTGCAGACTGTTTATATCGGTTTTTTGAGTTATCGATCGGAATTGTAGGAAGTATCTTTTCTCTCCAAAAAGCTGCACATTTGTCGGAACCACTGATATCAGATCACTAAGAATATTGCTGCCAAATAAACTGATAGACTGAAATTAATTTCTCATATTTTTTTTGTTCGATAAGGTATCTTCATGAAATTTGGTACTGATTTTTGTCTAAGGCAATGCTACAATCTTTGAACATATTATCATATCAGAGCAGACTATCATTGCCTAGAACTACCATACAAATGACCGATCAAAATCTAGTCCTTCTTTGGACAACTTATTTATTAGACAAGCTATCTTCACAATATGCGTCATTTAATATTGTTCAACGCTACAATCTGCGAATATATTATTTAGATCAGATCACTATCGCATATAATTTTCATTCAAATGGATTGCTCCAAATTAAGATAAAGATCTTTTATATGCTTTAATGTTAAAAGAAATGGCCCTGTGAATGGCTTATAGCTTCGGTGCAGCCGATTTGTTTCATATCGATTTTTAAAAAATCGAAAAATATTTATTGAAATATTAGTATTTAACATTGTTTTTTCTCAAAATCTTAAAATCTGCAACAAAAAAGTATCAGCTAAAATTTTCCTTCTAAAAATACATATGTTAAATAATGTATGGTTATATTGTATATATTCGTATTTGTCTCAAAATGCCAATTAATTATTTTCGACCAACTTCCAACCAACCAACCAATTTAGCACAACCAGTCAAAGTAAACAATACATTTTCAATTTAATAAAATTTAATATAATTTATTGTCTTTTACCAATTTTGCTACCATTTTGAACACACCTTTCTCAGCCGCAGCACATCGATCTAAAGTTGGCAGCCGTACCTCATTTGTTCTTATTATTTCTCGTAAATTATTCTCTTCTTCGTCTATATACCACTTCTTCTTCCTCTCCTGCGCTTAGACTCTAGAATTAAATTGCTTTTCGGCATTTAAGCAATTTGATTTGATTTTTATGCCATTTCGGCGTCTAGAAAAAAACCAATACACGAGTCTATATATGTAGATATATATATGGCTTTATGTAGTACATTTGTATGCCAATTAAATGCTGTATGTAACATAATTTATTACCAATTAAACGAGTGACTGAACTCCGCTAGGCAAATTATAGCCAACAATAGAAAAAAAACATATATACATATTTAGTTGCAAAAATGAAAATCAAGCAAAAATAATAACATAAAATATTATAAGGCTTGCATATACATAGGTAAATATATGTGTATGTATATTGCTACTTTAAATAAAAAATCATCGGCAATAATGAAATTGTTATCTCTTCTTGCCATTGTTGCTGTTTTTGTTTCGTTCATTTGCTTCTATACTTGAAATTGCTCGCAATTTATATGCCAATTGCCTGGGTTTCAACTAAAATTGGTACATTTGAATTGAATCTATGTATGTCGGCATTTATGTATGTGTGTATGACACGCTGTTGTCAAGCTGAGCCACTAATGACACCGTTGGCAGCCGCGTCTTGTGGTGAAGATTTAATTTGATATTTGTTTCTTAGCCATCTTAATAAGATATCATTTTATTAGTCATTTCAATTCGTGTGAAGTGCTGGATGACGTGGCCAGCCCGTGCTAGTACTCGCGCTCGATTCTTGACTTGGAGTGAATTTAGTATATAACATATTATTGGAAAATATTGAGTATGTGACATATTTAGAGACGGACTTTTTTTTAGGTAGAATTCTTAAGTCGTAATTTTGTAATTTGGAAGATCAGAGATTTTTCTGTTATTTTTGCGTACTTTTATATATTTATAACCACTATATTTTAAGTAAGAAAAAATCATATTTGTAGATCCAGCTAATGGGTTATGGAAAATCGTAGAAGACAGAACGAGAAGTGGTCATTCTCGCTAGGCGTGAACCAATTCAGCCGTAAAAACTCTTCACGAACGCATTCGCAGAGATCCCCTTAGAAAACAGAAACAAGAAAAAACGTCAACTTCGGCTGCACCAAAGCTATAATACCCTTCACAAATGCATTTTTTTTATAGCATAAGAGAATATAAAAATATCTTTATCTTGATTTCCTTACAAGCATTTGATTTCGAGCGCTCAGTTTATATCGGAGCTATATGCTGTTCCGAAAAATCAGCATCGTCTTGGTGACAAAAGTACGTGTGCAAAATTTCTGCTCGATATCTCAAAAACTTAATGACTAGTTTGTATATTTACAGACAGGCATGGCTAAATCGACTCAGCTCGTTACGCTGATCAATTATATATAAAGTATATATATAATTCAGTAGGTTTCCTTTTGGGGGTTACAAACTTCGTGGAAAACTTTGAGGATGTATTAGAAGGCGTGGTAAAGTAGTTTAGCAATACTCTCTTTGAAGGAGAGCATTGGATATTCTAACAGATTCTGCTCCAGCACAGAAGATAAAACCCACCCAGCAGCGGCATAAAAACATTTTTTCTGGTTTCAAAGCTGTCAAATACCCCACAGATATTTGAAGAGTCTCAAAAAATCTTTGGTTCGATGTCAATGCCAATAAAAGCTGTGAGTGCTGCTATTGATCAATGACCGAATCATATTAAACAAATTTTATGGTTTAGTTTTTAATAAGGCCTGAATTTGTAACAGAACTTGTATCAGAACTAAGTAAAATGTTTGACAAAGGTTCGTATTCGTTCCCATGGCGGCTAATTTAAACAGAACTTTGAAATATTTTTTGACAAAAATTACTTGAGTCTTATTAAGCGATATTCTGAGGCCTCCACTAATATTGTGTGAATAGAAGTGGCAATTTTTGGCCAAAAGCCACCTTATAGTTTGGTATATCGTAGCTTTAAAATAATAATTCGACCGTTCATATCTCAATCGATTTGACCGTGACCGCTTAATATTGCTTTTTTTAGCTGAAATTTAAGAAATGGGTTTAGTATGTATTATAGTATCCATCGGATATAATATTAGTGATAAAATTATTTGATAAATCACAAATCAATATTTTATGACTTAAATTTACCAATAAACAAATAAAAACAACATAAAAGGCAACTGCAGTAGTTTTCGAAAGTATTTACTTTTCTAAAAGTTTATTTTCATTTTTACTATCGAATATTATTTGATAATAAAATATATAATTAAATTTAGTTAACTGTGAAAAATAATGAGGCAGTATAAGCTTATAACACCATAAAACTAATCACTACCAAGTGTATAAAAGCTAATACAGCGTTAACATATATAGCATTATATATATAGCTAAATATGTGGTACGTAGGAATGAATAACACAAAATACCCTCCAGAAAAACGGAGTCTCACAATAATTCACACACAGAAAATAACTCTTAAATTATTTTCGGAGATATCGACATTTTACTGACCCGGCCTCCAAACTGGTTCGGCTGGGTCTAATCAAACAAAAGACTTTACGCAAAACTTTAAATGCGTTTTTCTTAGACCAGACTTTTTCAATACGATACCCACGATTTCTGGAGCTTTACTCGTGAATTATAATTTATACCCCAATAATACATCTTAGGTCTTTACAAAGCCTTTCAAATTAACCCAATCTAATTAAGACAATCAATATCAATTCGTTATAAAGAGTTGTTAAGTACACAGCTAGTGTGAAGGTAAAAAAAAATTATTCTTTATATTTCAATAGGTTAAACCTTAAACAAAAAATACTAAAATTTTAAATCGATATTTATTTAATACATAGTTTTTGAGTTACAGGCTTCTACAGTGAAGCTCCTTTATCTTTCAACGCGCTTTTTTCGAAATAGCATTTTCGAATTTTCTGATATGATTTCTCGGACATACACTTCTAGATATGCAGTTCTCCATACAATAAATTGATAGTTTTTTGGTCTGATCAAAACTCGAATTTTGGCGGACCAAAAACTCAACTTTTTTTAAACGCCGCCGTTTTGTCAATTTTTAATTGTCAGCTTCATTTACGGAACAGACCGGAATTACCGCTGCAGCGGAGGAGCTTTGTTTTTAGACCCTTTAAAGATTTCGCGTATCATAAAAATTCATATTTTTTATTTCAAAAATGTTGCTATATATTTTAAAAACATGTGTTAATATACAATTAAAATTTTAATAGTGTAATTAATATGATAGTTTTATTTTAATTCTTAAAAATCGCCCAGCGTCGCCGAGTACGACAAATATTCGTCACGGTCGCCGACGCAAAACCGTGAACAGTCATCATCGTCCGCTTCAACAGACCGTACGGTAGGATATCCGCGAAAATTGGATTTTTTCTGTAGAAACGAGTGAGCTGCGAGTGAGGACGCAATCTCTTGCAACGCAGGGTTGCCAATCTCGATATTTTGTAGTAGTTCAAAAATGAACTTGAATATATTAGAAATACTCTTAAAATAACTGAAAAATCACAGTCGAATATACTTATTTATAAATAGGTAAACTATTTTTAATAGTTTGATTTTAGTTTTGAGCTTTTACATAATGAAAAATTATAACTAAAAAACTAAATGTGTGAAAAAATCGTGTATACAAATAGAATAATGGCAACATTGGTGAAATGATAACAAAAGAGAACAACTAATTTCTGCGTTGCAACTACGAGCATAACTTTTGACAAATTTGGTTTGATGAGGGCGGTAAGTACGGAAGGGAGAAATGTCAGTGACTGTTTGAACTATAAGCTATTAGGCTGTCAGACTGGGTGTGCCTCTTAATTATTAATAAATAAAAAGGAATAAGCCTAGTGAGAATTGTAGATACCTGCATTTGTATGACAAACGAAATAATGCTCACAAAAAATGGCTCGATTTTCGTTTACAAAGAGCTTTAAATCAGAAAGTAATGGTTTGTTTACATTAGCTCCAATTTTCCTTTCGGGGTAAGTAATAATGTATACTATAAGTATATAGTTGTTTACATATTATATATTGTACATGCAATAATAACACACTTGTGTTGCTATATATATAGTGCTTCATTTGCTGCTACAAACGTTTGAACAGCTTCTCCGCACGAGCTTTAGGCCCCTAAGTTACAATATAAATAGTGCAACAGGGCGCGCTTGAGCGTGTGTAAATGACGCGTGCAACATTGACTGCCACATAATGTGAAATAATACATTTATAATTACATATAACAGAACTACCCAGTGCGCAGAGGTTGCTTGAATTGTCTCGGCTTGAACTTATACACTTTGGCGGGGCCTAATTCTTTCAATTGTTAATTTTGTTTAATATTTATTTTGCAACAGTTCGTGCTTTTTATTTGTATCAAAAGGTAATTAGGCAAGTCAACACAATGGGCGCTTTTAAGTCTATTAATTTTTTTTCTGAGCGCCTGCTTCTCTTTGTAGGCCTCAACACTGTTGCATTGCAAACAAATGAAAGGTGAATAAAGACTAGGTTACCTTTATATGTGCAATACTTGAATTTGATGTGGCAAACACCTACTTGACAGTTAGGTAGCTGACAGTGTGACTGGCTGGCAGACTAACTGACTAACTTGACTGCTTGATGAATGATGGAGTGTGTTGGTGTTTCTTATTGCAGTCGCCTCAAATCACCAACAAATTATACATGTATATAAGTATGTGTGAGTGTCTACATTTGTAGTATTATTATTCGAACACCTTAGAGTGCACTTGCACGTAGTCAATTAGTGTCATTTCTATTTCGTAGTGCGTTTGTCATTGTTTCCAAATTTTTTTTGTTTTTTGTTTTTGTTGCATGACAAGGGCCAAAATAAGGTCTTGGCTGCATATTAAATCGACGTATCGCACAATGCGAGCGTGAATTGAGTAATTACTGTCGAAACTAAGATCTTTAACAAAAAATTATTATGAGTACTTAATTATATATTGATGTTTGTGAGCTGATCACGAAATGTATGAATACGTAAAAAAGTAGTACTTTTGTAACCCAATTTGGCTGAATATGGTTTAATAGTTACAAAGTAATTCTGTCAAATTTTTCATCACATGCGATTTTTACGTACTTCCATGGATAAAAATAAAATTTATTTAATATAAATAACTAGAACTAAATCCATATCTCTTCTCTAATAATCCTATGATATGATAGAGCAGTCACCCCTATTTCGTGATATTGAATCTTCCTTTCTTAGGTTTGAGAACTTTTTTACTGATTTCTATTTGCTGTCAAACTATTTTCTGTAATCCCGTAAAAACCTCAGCAGGAGACAAGAACAAGACCGTCTGTCCGTGTTTTAAGATTTCGATCTGAAATTGTTTTCTCACGTCGTTTTCTTCCCAAGAAGCTGCTCATTTTTCGGAACCGCCGATATCGGACCGCTATAGCATATAGCTGCCATACAAACTGAATGAGAAGAACAAAGAGCTTGTATGGAAAGCTTTCGTGTTTGACGAGATATCTTTAAGAAATTTGGCATAGTTTACTGTTTTAGAAAATGGTGTAATCTTAAAAGATATTGTTCAGCTCGGAAAACTATAGCACATAGCTGCCATACAAACTGAACGATCGGAATCATATGTTTGTAAGAAATCTTTTGTATTTGTGATGGGTATTTTAGCTTCGATGCAACCGAAGTTAACGCTTTTTCTTTTTTTTTTATTTTCCAAAATCGATTTTGGTTTCCTCGAAGACAACCTTAATTATTTCGGATCATTGATTAACTAAGTTAAGTAATAGAAAGAAATAATCTCTGCATTATGTGTGTCCAATAAAGATGAAACCTTTTGCCCTTATCTCCATCTACAGCACTTTATCTTTTGATTTCAGTTCTGTCTTTGAATTGTAACTTGCTTAACTATTTATAATGAAACCATCACAAAATTTGACAGAAATCAACGAATCCACAAGGACTAGGTACTAATTAGTCTATTGTGATCCAATATATATTTTCCAAAAATAATTCGGGATCCGTCCCCAGTTCAAGACTAAACACACAACAATCATGTTTATACTGTCAAGAATCGAGATATTATCAAACGATTTGGATATGAGATGTTTAAAAACCAATAGGCTTTCGAAATTTTTTTCAATATTCTGGAATGACCACACCTTTTTAGTTTGACTATGATGATTTTTACTATATTAAATTGCTAAGTTTTTTCTAACACTTTTTCTTTCACTTTTAAGAAATTTCAGAAAATTATTGATCTTGTTTCTGCAAGGTCTGTAAATGCTCGTTAGGGCGGTCTTTAAAAATTAAAATAATATATTTTTTCCATCTTACCCTAGCAATGGGTAATATAGACTCTAGTTAAAATATAATATAGACCGCTAGTTAAAAATATTGCATTGAATTACATACTAAAACTTCTCAGGCAGTTTTATGATTTCTTGACTCAATATTTTTTGAACTTGCGCCATAGATGGACCCTTGCATAAATAAAATATTTAGCCTGCCTGGAAACGTGAATACTGTTTAAGGTCCGGCCACTGAAACAGCCAATCAATTTTGGTTTTGTTTATTTTCTTCCGGTAAATTTGATCGTCGAAGGTGCATTATAATCTGGCCGGTCAATTGAAGGAAATTTCAATAAATAACTGGGTGGTCATTATGACATCATTAAGTGAAAACGGTCGTGGTCGAATCGCGTTGTACCGATGGAAACGGTGACCAAACCAGGATTGACGGTCAAGAAGGTTTTACTATATGTTTGGTGACAACCACAACCAAACCAAACCCTTAATTCGGACCTGTACTATTAAAAATTGGACCGTCTAAAGAAAGAAATCGCTCAGAAGCGGCCAAATTTGGCCAATACGAGAAGGATTGTATTCCATTAGAACAACGCAAGGCTACGCACATCGATAGAGACTCACCAGAAGCTCCGGAAGCTTGGTTGAGAGGTTCTTATCAAGCGATTACTACCCGTTCTTGGCAATGACGGATGATTAGGCTGGTGGAAATTTCTCTTCCAAAGAAGCTTGTGAAAAAAATGGTGCATAATTAACCTAAATTACATCATTCTAACAATGAATTTATTTTAATACGAAAATTGTGGATATAATTTTACCAGTCCTACTCTATCTAATTATTGGTCCCAATAGAAGTCCTTAAAGCTGAGAAAGAAAAAAATTTAGTATTTGTGTTTTCTATAGCAAACATCAGTATTAAAATGGGCAAAATTTTGTTTTATATATTTTTGTCCCCGACTTTAAGGCATGTCTGTAAAGTACTAAATCTTACTCAAACTTATATATAGTATCTTCGACTGCAGTGACATTGAGTGAAATTGTTATAATATGTAATTGTTTATAAATATCTGAACTTTGTCAGTGTTTTTAGAACAAGTCTAAACTTGGTTTGGAAGAAGACGAGGTGCCATTTTTTCAAGACTTCTTTCATGCATTTTTAACCTTTTCGAGATAAAGACTGAAATACCATGTAAACTTTGTGATGAAATAAAATGCTTAAGCTGAGTTCTAATGAATTCATGAAATCCGACTTTAGTCTATACTATACCATATATGAAGTAACAGCTATAAAATTTAACCTAACACGATTGAATATCAAAATTTACAAGCAACTTCGAACATACAAGTAGTGATATCGACGTAGTAATTGAAGTTAAGCAAGAAAAGATTTTGATGTAAAAATCTGCTCCACACATTTAAGGACCATCCTAAAACACACATTCCAATACAATACTACAAAATTAAAACTACATATATGACTTTTGCGTGGTAAAGTATAGCATGTCTGCCAAGGTGTTGCTAAAAGTAATGCTTTCTGCCGCTGTTGGCAACACTTCAGCAGCTCTTATTGCTTCATTAAACAAAGGTTTTTTCGACTGCCCTGTTGTTTTTGGGGTTTTCATATTACAAAATAAAATGACTGTAAAATGTATTGCGCCAACTACTCCGGAGACATAGCTTTGCACTCGCATTGTCATTACTTAGCTTCCGCCGGCTGGCAGACATGACTTTTTGTGACCAACAAAAATAAAAAATACAAAGCACAAGCGGCTGGTGAGAATTAATCAAGCAGAAGAAAAAAAATGCCGCTATTGTTGAATGGCGAATGAGTGGTAGCGCAATTCAAATGCAGTTACAATGAGCTGCTCTTCTTTTAACTTTACGCTTTTGTGTTGTTGTTTTTTTTTCTTCTTCTACAATTTATGCTTTGAAAATCTTAATAAATTTGGCGGCTCACGCACACTTCAGCTGTAACAAGGAAAAAAAATTAAAATTTCATTCATTCGCAGTCTCGATCTCAAGCCTTTATTTAGTTAAGCCTTCGTGGGTTTGGTCTACTCTGTCATTTACGCGTACACTTTTAAAGTTTTTACTGCTGTCCTCCGGCAAGTAATGGCTGCATTTGTGTGTTAATTGAATGCTGAGTGGTTGGTGGATGTGTTCGATGGTTAGTTTCTGTCGTTTTAGGGGCTTGTTGTTGCTTTTGATGATGGCAATTTTGCGGTCCCTCTTCATTTATTGCTGTCTTTATGATATCATTTCGTCAACTAATAGTTCCCAAACATGTCTACATGTGTATGGTATTTAAAGTAGTAATATGTTGTAGTTTTACTGCGCCTTATTGGCTCCGCTGTTGACATTTATTACATGTACTCTGGGCTTATATATATTTTATGTTACCGTTGAAGTTAATATGAAATCGGTGTATACCCTAATTGCAAAAAACTGTTTGTGGGAGCAAAAGTTTAGAGTTGGAGGATAACTGCATTAGATCAGTAGCGTGAATACTGCCTGTCCCTGAACAGAGTATATCACGTCTGCCACGAAATTTGTAGCACCTAGAAGAAAACGTTGAACATCCTAGTATGTATATATATATATATATATTATATATATATAATATATATAGAATGAGCATAGTGGGTTGAGTCGAATTAGCCATGTTCATTTGTCTGTATGTTTTTATATAAGCAAACTAGTTCCTGGTCTAGTCACACACCTTTTTCTCCCGAGTAAGCTGCTCATTTGTTATAATCGCCGATATCGGAAAATTATAGCATATAGTTGCCATACCAAATGACCGATCACAATGAAGTCCTTGTATGAAAAACTATTGTTTGACGCGATAACTTCACGAAATTCGCCACGGTTTATTGTTCTAAGCTACAGTACAATCTCCGAACAAATTTTTCAGATCGGATAACTATAGCATATAGCTGTCATACAAACTGACCAATCAAAATAAATTTCTTTTATATAAAATGTTTTATTTGTGCAGGACATTATAGCTTCGGTGAAGCCGAAGTTTAGGTTTTTTTTGTCGTTTTTAATTTGAAAAAGTTCCCCATACACCTTTGTCTATTTATGTAGATATTATTATTTTTGTTGTTTATTTAGTACAATTTTTAAAAAATTTTAAACATTCATAGCTTTAGTTAAAATGTTCTTCCATAATAAGACGACAAAAGTTACCACAAAAGGAATAAATATAAAGGCTGGTTCTAAAATAATACCATTCTCAAAGGTTCTTATTTTAGTCTCCGATAGTTGCCTTACAAAAATAGTGAGTAGAAAAAGCTAATATCAGTTATCAA
The DNA here is from genome assembly GCF_042242935.1 of Bactrocera oleae. Taxonomy (NCBI): domain Eukaryota; kingdom Metazoa; phylum Arthropoda; class Insecta; order Diptera; family Tephritidae; genus Bactrocera; species Bactrocera oleae. Next base: position 79,288,265 of record NC_091537.1, read on the forward strand.
ATAACAGACTAGAAACAGTTTTACAGCTCTATACAATAGTGCACGGAGTAGGTCACATATTTTTTATTATATAGGTAAATGATGCATGTAGATAGCTTATCGAACCATTGCCTACAGATACCAATACTATCAAAATGGCTATACAAATTGCGACGCCTCTTTCATTTAGATGGCCGAACAGACCAGATCTGTTTATATCAATATTTCATGTCTGGGGATAAATTCTCCTCAAGCACTTAAATTTCAGATTAAATACTTTATTTGTTAGCTACAGATTCCAGATTCCAAGCCCCAATAGAGCATCTAGCTTCTTCTAAAGCACATAGGTCTTAAATTGAGTTCTGAGTGTCCTACTGCTGACAGAATCTGAGCATCTGAATGGGTGCTCGATATAAGTATATTTATAATTTCAGACACCGGAGAGTTTACTTATGGCTATTTGGAATTAATTGAGGTAACTGAAGATTTTCTATAAATAACATTTTTGTGGTAACCTTTGTTTAAAATATAAAAAAAAGTAACAATCTTTCAAACTTACATTAAACAAATATTAGTTTCATTAGAGTTTTACCTTGTTTACGATCTTAAGCCAGAAAGTCTCTTATAATGCTACTCCGTATTGAAAGTTTGAGGTTATAGAGAAAATTTGGAATAATCAAAACTGCCCTGAATTCCCACACTGACTGCTTACACATGCTTAGACATAATTAGTTGCTCACAGAGGTTGCTCATTGCACAAGTTTGTGATTTCACTTTAATAAGTTTGAATAGAAATTTTTGAAAATAAAGCTCCGAGTTATGAACGCAATAACTATACGAAACACCTCAAAATTATTTGTTTCAAGTTTTTGTAAGATTAATTTGTTGACTAAGAATGTCTGCGTAATAAAGATTTCTTTCTATCAGTATGACATAAAAAATTTCTGAAAACCTTCTTTCCCTTACTCGTAGTGTTTCAATATTTAATAATAATCTTTTGTAAATACTATATATACTGATCAGTAGTGCAACCCGAATTCGCTGCAAATCAGGGTTGTAACTCCGAAAACACCAAAAAGAGTGGTATGTAAGGTAAGTTGAAATATTTTATATAGTAATGAGTATGTATTATGATTATGAGTAGGGTGCAAAAAGACTTTCAGGAGGCTCGTATGTGAGAAAAGAGTAGCTGAATGATTGATGAGTTTGAAGTTTGAATTTTTGGTAACATACTAGGAACAGTTTGTTGTAAGAATATTTGCATTAAACTCCTAATAGCATTGGCTGTAAAATATTGTCGACATTTGAAATTCCCTCAACCTTCAACTTTAAATATATAATATTTTTATCTTAAATTTTTTAAATATATCATCTTATGTATTCTGGGTGCATACTTGCGCTCGCGCATTGCAATTTCTTAATCTAGCAAAAAAAACAAGAAAACTAAAATAATGTGAAAAATTAATTGCCTGCTTTATCGCACACCTTTCGCACTCAATAAACCATAAAGGCAGCTTGATGATAACGAAAGACTTAAGCGGCGAACGCGACAAAGCAAAGAGGCGTTTTTTTGTATGCAACAACGGCAGCAAGAAAATCAATTTTGTCGCCTACCTTTCAAAAACTGTATTAAGCGTTTGACGGTGGCACGCTTAGTTTGAGCTTTTTGTGGCACATAATGACGGGCGGTATGTGTCTGACACGGTGTCATAAACAATGTAAATGCGTGTACTTACGTGTGACATGTGGGATTTAGTTACGGGCATATATTCCGTTTTTTTTCTTTTTCGCATTTTACATACATGTCAGCAGCGACAGCTTACTGCAAGAGTTAATGAAAAACATTTTAATAGATGGCCTCAGCTGCTGTGGTGTGTTGCATGTTGCATCGTTTGTTCGTCGTGGTGTTTTTGCTTTTGATGTTCGCTTTTATATACGGATTTAATGGCTCGGCAGCAGCATCAGCGGCCTAGAAAATAATGCTTTATGCAAATACCGTCGATTCGGTGACACATGACTGCACCCAAGCATTATTTATGTTTTGTATAAATGTATTCGTAACTGTGCTTATGTGGCATCGCATTATTTAGATTCTTACAAAATGGCATGCGCGGTTTTTTAGAATTAAGCCATTTTCTCAGATTTTTAGCTATATGTAGATACAATGGTGGTGTAAATATAATATATAATGGTGGTATCAAGAATTTTTTATGCATTCTTTTGCCAATATTTTTTAATTAAAGTTTTTCATATAATCATATAATCTTTAAAATTAATAAAATGAAAATAAAATATTCTTAAGCAAATACTGTTTTGACAGCGAATCGACGCATATTCCGATAAATTTTTCGGAAATCCTAAAAATACATTTTTCTTTAAGCTAATTATTTTAAAAAAATTGCTTGCGACCGCAAATAGTTAGCTTAAAAATCGGACAATTCTTATGCTTAAATTAAAAAAAAAAAAGGCTTAGACCAAGATTGATTTCTTTATTCAACATAATGGTCATCGGAAGCGATACAGTGACTTTAGCGGGATTTCAAATTTCTGATACCATTTTTCTTGTACATTGCTTTTGCTTCATAACCGGCCTTTGCTTCGGTGATTTTATCTTAATTTCTGTCTGGCGAAAGATTTTTTAAGTCTGAGAATATGAAGTGGAAGCATTGAACATTAGCTTGAATTTTGAATTAATTTGGAAGCGCAAGCAAATCTCATCCCATGACAGAGGTGATAAGCTATATAATACTCCTCGTTAATTAGAGTTGTTCTTTTGTTCCTTGGATATATATTATAAATTTTGCCCAGGAAAAGATTTGGTGAAAAGTTTTGAACCCTGAAAATTCTGTACACCTTTTGAGTGGCAGAGTTGGCGCATGAATTTTGTCCGGTGTCACTAATACATAATTTTTTGTATAATAATTAAAAAATATAGGTAAAGTTAGATGGCTGATCCTTCGAGATGTCGGGGGATCCCTCTTAGACCGCCTTATACAGTCCTTTATAAAACTAGATAAGAACTCATGTAGTTGGATATTACCTCTCGACAAAGCGCCTTGAACCTATCACGAATCTGATTCTACTATTTGTTCTGAATGTCTGGAAAAGTGAGATTCGAGGCATATGCTTTGATCTGGTAAAGGCGGGTTATTCGAGAAGGAAGTGCTGATATGATTAAATTTTATCCTCTTTCACGCAGCTTATCCAACTGGCACGGTTACCACCACATGAATCTCGATCGAACAGGCTCGGAGATGTGGTAATCGAAGTATTTTGGAATGAAACCAAAGTGTCCAAGAATTACCGAGTGTCTAGGCTTATATTCATCCATGTACCCAACTTCTCTGAGTCTGAGAGCTACTTCCGGTTATGTTCACGTGCCTATCAATGGGATGATCAATTTCAATACTTATTGGAGATGATCTCCACATGAAAGTCTACAGTCAGTCAACTGTACATCCTCTGACAACGTTCTTGCATTAAAGTATGCTTTACAGATGCAATCGGGTTCTTTAGTGGGGCGCGGTCACCGCCCAAGAAGGAACAGTTGTTGTTAAGCTGTACTGGAGAGTCTCCTTTAAAGGCGTTACATCTCTTCACTTCAATGAAAAAGTGTTAAAATTGGTTCAAAAGTATACCAGCAAGATGTTTTAGAAGTTGTGGTAAAGCAATTAGGCAATACTCTCTTCGATGAAGATCATCAGATATTCCAGCAAGTTTCTATTCCAGTACATATAGCAAAATCCACTCAGCAGTGACTTAAAAGCAATATTTTTCGCTTCAAAGCTACAAATGAGGGGTCGTCTGAACGTCCAGATTTGAATACATGGTATATCAAATACCTCACAGAAATTTGGAGAGTTTTAAATCATCTTTGGTTCAATGTCAATGCCAATAGAAATGGCGCGTGCTACTATTAATGAATGGAAACGATAGAATTGCTTGAGGGCCTGTGTGAAAGCAAATGGTGACCATTTCGCATAAAATTTTGTACAACGCTTATTTAATATATGCATAACTAATAATAATTATTAAAAAATATATTACAGTTTTATTTTCATAACGGCTTTCACTTGTAACAGAACTTATGGCAGGACTAAGTACATAGCTAAAATTTCAAGTGAAATTTATCGTGCTGGCGCTAACTGATACTACAGGGAATTAAACAAGGCGACAATTATATGTTACTTTTCTACAAATTGTATAATGTTGTTACAATCCTAAAGTGTATTGTAGACTATAAACTCGTTTTATATTTTTAATTCAAGAGTAACCTAAAACCCTAATCTTGATGAGTTTGACAAGTAAATTGTCTAAAATACCAGAATTTTAATGAAAATTTGAATTGCAAGTATATTTGATAAGAACGGGAAAGGTTTTCTGAATCTGTTTCAACTCGCATTGTATAGAAATATCGTTGATATCATAATGAGTTTTATTTATATCGATTAAAGATTGGCTCTGCATTAAACCATTTCCTTGATATTAAATCAAATGCTAGAGTTTGCTAGAGTTTTGGCCCCAACAGGACGCCATCAGTGTTATATTCGTACCTTAGTTTTAAGATTATATAAGTTTTATAACAAAAGTGTTTACTTTTACCTGGCCCTAACTCCGCTTTTTCCTCAAATAAGACAGCCATAAACACTAAATTACTATTTTTATGAACCATGAGCAACCGTTGCATACATTATAATTTATCTTCACAGAGTTACTTATATATCCACTTAGTAAGGGAACTTTCCAGCCTACTTACCTAGTAAATGTACTTTTTTATTATAACATTTATAATTGAAAAAGGCTAGCTAATGTAATTTTCTTTACATAATGAAAATAAACCGTCTGCAAGCGGCAAATTACAACAATAATTTGTATGCACTTACCTAGTTTAGAATGCATAACACAAGCACGTACGCGAAACACATGCATGCAGCATTAATTGTTCATGTAACAATTCATAATTGTATTTACGCTGTTTGCCCTCAAACCAAGCTGGCAATTTCAGGCGCAAACAATTCATGCCAATATGTATGTGTGTGTGTGTTTGAGCCGGTGGTACAGAAACTAAACCAAACATGGGTGCATATGTACTTAAATGCCAGCACAACTATAATTTGAGCGTTTGCTTTAATTCAGATGGGCTTGAGACCCTATAGGTAGAGCTATATATATATACATATGTATATATTTATAGAAAAATATATAGACAGCGTAGCACTGCAATTAAATTTACTCCCTTGCAAGTTGCTTGCTTAAGTCTTTGGTTTTGTTTTGCCAGCGTTGTTGTTATTTTTAGCTGCTGCCTGTCTGCTTGGCCGGCTTTTGTACGCTCAACTTACCGCTTATGTTGTCTGCCTGCTCCAACACATATATGGTATGTATGTATGTAAATTTTATGCTGCTGATTGCTCGCAACTACTCTCCGCTGCCCTTTGTTGCAAGCTTGTGTGTTGCTCTTTTATTTATCACTGCATTTTGACTTATACAAGTCATAACATGTGCCTAGGGCATACTTTTGTGTTTAAGTTGTAGTTGTTGCTGTTTCTTGTTACTTTATGCTTGAATTTTTGCGAGGCTTTAACTATTTCAATCAAGCTCGCATAGCATATATATAATTATTGAGTATACGACTGCAATTTACACACCAACAAACTCAAATACATACATACTTGTACACACACAGCTAAATGCAATCGTCAGCATTGCAACGTCCACGCGCATGACCCTATGAGTTCAAAAACGTGGGTGACACAATCACGGGCGGTTAAATGTTTCCGAACAACATAACAAATCGTCGTATGGCAAAAGCAAAAATTACAAAAAAAAATATAACTACTCAACTTTTAGATTCTTTTTATTATACTGAGAAGAGCTTTATGCGCTTGTTTGGAAGAAATATTGAAAGGAAAATTAAATAAAGCAAAGCAAAAGTAAAAAAAGGGCTCAAAAGGAGAATAGCTGCAAGCATTTTGTTGTATTAAATGGCCTTCTGTGACTTTTTATCGTATTACACTTACAAATACAACTACAAAAGGTAATTTTACACAAACCAACTTCCCAATATATTGTATATCCAATTTTAGTAATTTCATAAATCAACCAGAAATAGTGAACATTCTCTTGTAAGAGCTTCGTCATCCCAATTTTTAGAAATTAAATCCTACCACAAACCCTAAACTTGAGAAAAGAAAGAACAAAAGTGCGTGGAATGGCTACAGGTTTACTACACTTTGGTAATCTCATGCAATCCACCACAAATGCAACCGTATTAAAAGAATGTAAAGCACCAAAGGTTAACAAACAACTTTTACTTCGACTATTCCGAAGCTTTAGTACTCTTCACAGATGCATTTCTCATAGCATAAAAGGGTATACAATGATGCTTATCTTGATTTTGATCGGTCAGTAGCTATATGCTATAGTTGTCCGATCTGAACAATTTTTTCGGAGATTGTGGCAATAGCTTAGATATAATATAACGGAATCTATGCGAAATTTTGGGGAGATACCTTGTCAAGTAAAAATATTTTGTTTTCATAGCGAGCGCTTTTTAGACGAGTGTTTTACAATGTGAAAATACTCTTTCAGTGTTGGTCTTTTTCACAGCTGTTATTTGCTTTTACTCAGTTTGGTTGTATGTCATTTTATAATGAAAACGTGAATATTTATTACAAAAACAAGAAAAAACTTAGCATTCATATTATTATATATTATTATAGTGATTCGATCTAAACAATTTCTACGGAAATTGCACCGTTGTCGATGGAGGGACAGACAAACGAACATGGCTATATTGACTCAGCTCGTCATGCTGATCATTCATATATATACTTTATAGGGCCTCTGACGTTTCCTTTTGGGTTTCAAAAATTTCGTGGCAAACTGAATATACTCTTGACCAAGGGGGAAAGGCCACAAACCAAGATGGCCACTGATTCCGATTTTCAGTGATGATAATCTAGAAGCCATTCTTGAGACGCCGTTAAATCCTCATAAAATCACTACTTGGTGTGGTCAATGGGGAACTCTATATAGCCATGATAAATGACCTTTTCGTACCTGAATTAGAGGATGTTGATTTGGATGACCTTTGGTTCCAACAAAATGACGCTACATGCCATACAGCTAACGAAACAATCAAATTATTGAAGGAAACTATTGATGAGCGCATTATCTCGCGTCAATTTAACACCGCTGTACTACTTTTTGTGGGGTTATGTGAAGTCGCTTGTCTACACAGATAAAACCCAGACAATTGATGTCTTGAACGACGTAAAAACTTATTTTTGTAATAAAGTCAAATTCTTTATCATAACATTAAATTATATGCGTTCTATTTGTTCTTGAAAACCACATGTCTAAAAAACATTAAATAGCTGTTTCTATTGCAGTTCGACCAACTGAGCAAACATGGCAACCATCGAACCGATAGTTTTCCCATGCCCAATATATTGAACAATTATAATCCGCCCGACTTTTCACACGCCTATTGTTTTTGTTATCTCGCGACGGTCTACTAATGAGAGATATTGTCGGCGCAACTGAGCGTGACTAATGAGGAACCGACGTACCACGCGTTAAAACAAATTAGCATTAGTTACAATATAGGTCTTAAAACACATTTAAAGTGATCTGTTCTTCCGATTCGCAACACTTCTGAAAATTCGTCCCAAACACCGAGTGGTTAAAAACTTAAATTAATTCGAAATCAATGCTATAAATAGTTTTCGATAGGTAAAAGGATTTTATCAATACATGATAACTTAGATTCATCTACAGTTTTTATTGGTATCTCACAGGACATGTATTCAATTGCTCACGTGTGATTTTTGAATCGAAGATCAGCCTTAAAAACCTTATCTAACTCTACAATGAGTATTCGACAATATTTATATAACAAGGAAGGCAGTGAGCCTCCTACTTTTTGTACTTTAAATTTAACATTGCTGCGGAAATCATAAATAATCAAACAACAATAGGTGAATATTTAGCACGTGTTCGCATCAAAAGTGGTGAAACGAACAATAGAGCAGCATAATTGTTTTGTGTACAAGCGTTTTTGTCCATTTGACAAGATGCATTAAAAAATAAACTTTTGACAAAGAGTGAAGCTTAACAAAAGTACACATATGGCATATGGTTATAACAGTAAAAATATTTATGTACGAACGGCAACATATGTCTTATGACGCATAATCAAACTTTTTTTTATACAGTGCATAGATAAACATTTTATTGCTCGTTTTGCATACTTCACTAATTGTTCACGATCAATCATAAACTGCGAAATAATTAACAAAAAGCATAAAACGACCATAAATCGGTTGCAGCATTCAATGAAACAAAGAGTCATAGAAATGTTATGTTGTACAATTGCGAAAATTCGTATCATAAATACACAGACAAATATGTGTGAATAATAAAAATTTATATGCCACAATTATTTGCATTCTTTCTTGTGTATTTATGAGCCCATTAACATGCGACAAAATTTTGGGTGTTACCTGCATGCATATATTTATGCGCATATTTAAACATTTGAAAATATTTTGATTTTTTTGTTTTACATACAAATACCTCTACATGTGTTGTGGTGGCGCTTGTGGTGTGTTTGCACATTTGCAAAATTTCCGGTTGTTGTTGCATGGTCGGTTTATTATGATTTATTACCAAGTGGTTAAATTTTATTGCACTCTTCATGGGTTTTGGTATTGTCTTATTTTTTTTGTTTTAAATTAAACAATTATACATTTTTAGTGTATTCGAAAAGGAAAGAAATTATCTTTTTGTTAATAATATATACTCATATTTTTTTTAAATAAAGAAATGAGACCAGAATAAAATAAAAACTTGACGTGTTTTCTTTTATTGGTGAAAAACTCTTAATTTTTTATAGCGAAACTAGTAATAAACCTTAGTTTTTAAAAATTACATAATGTACTAGATCCATTATTATAACCCCTGAACAGAGTATATTCAGTTTGTCAAGAAGTTTGTAAAACCCAGAAGAAATCGTTGAAGATCCTATAAAATATATGAATATAGTTTTAATAAATAATCAGCTTGAGGAATTGAGTCAATTTAGCCATGATGAATAAGGACCTCCCAACAAAGCTTCCGAAGCCTCTCTCGAGTTGCTATCGATATACGTGGTCTGACGTTGTCCTGATGAAACACAGTCCCTCTCCTTTTAGCCAAAACTGGTCATTTCTGGACGATTGATTTCTTTACACTGGCCAATTGAAGATAGCACAAGTCCGAATTAAGATTTTGGCCATAGGGAAGCAGCTCATCATAGCTGATTCCCTGCCAATCCCACTGATCACATAGCAACAACTTTCTGACCGTCAATTCTGGCTTGTTCACTGTTTGGACCAGCTCACCGCGATTCGACCATGCCCGTTTTCACTTTAAGTTGTCATAAGTGACCCACCAGTAACCATTCGCTTTAGAAGTAGAACAATTTTGTTGTGATTCAGCAGTTATTCGACAATGAAAATTATGGTTCATGCAAATTTTTTGCGTTAACGCATCTAGGACTCATACATTGAGTCTCCTTTAGCATCAATTAGTTCGCGGTGATTTTTTGTGCAAAGTTCATCAAGGGAATGGCCATAGGATTAAGGTTTGCGTTTTATCCTTTATTAAAGACTAAAATATGGTGTATTTTCTCATTGCGGGTCAAACAGTATACCATATAACACCAGTAACAGCATATAACTGATTGAGAATTTTTTTGGACGAAATCTTGTCTTTCACCCGCTCTATATAATTTGTTCGCACTTATGCACGAGGTAAAGGTTACTAAAACCGTCTATTAGAAAAATAATAAATTTATTTTTTAGGCCCTATATAAAATTTAAGCAAATGCTAATAAAATACCTGAGGGTAAAATTTGTAGATTATAAAAAAATAAAATTTTTGGGAAACCCCACTCACTTTTAAAGTAAATTTCGAGTTAAAATTTTTTTTGAACAAACAAAATTTTTTTTTGTGGTTTTAACTTTTCATATATATATATTTTTGACTCAAAATTTATTTTAACGCTTAAGGAAAGTTTTTTGTCATATAAGACTTTTTTAAAACTTCAATAATGACCATTACAATTTTTTTAAGTTGACAGTCTCCAGAGCCTCTAGAACACTTATCAAAAATTTTTTTACGAAATAAAATTTTAACTCGAAATTTTCATTTCATCCTTTGGTCGGCTAAAATTCGATTTTTGATCACATGAAAAAACTGGTGGGTCATTGTGTGGAGAACTATAAACAGAATAAGTAGAAAAAATTTGATTATGACCGATAGTCTCCGTGTTATTCAACCAAAGTCGAAAAATGTTTTTTCGATAAAAACGTGTTTAAGGATAAAATTTTAGCCTGTAGTTTTTAAAGGTATAGCGAAATTAAAGGTATAAGCGAAAATCGTTTTTTTTTACAATTAAAGCTTTTATCAATTAACAACGATTTTTTGGTTTTTTCCGTAACAAAAGTTCTGAAGTTACCCTAGAAATATTTAAAAGTAATGCGTCGTGTTTTCGTTTACCAATGTTTCTAATGGATTATAAATTTTATTTTGTAGTGTTTATAATAGCAAGCGCAGTCCTCTTTAATAAGTTTACTTTTACAGAAATGAAAAAATCGTTCTTATTTTATCATATTATCATATTTTCCAAGTCTTCCGAACTATAAATATATCATCCATCAATAAGTCGTGAACAAACTCACTTCGTATTAGACACATATGATTGTGTTTGTTTGTATGTATAGCGGTATAGAATCAAAAACAATTGTTTTTTGTTTACTTATTTTGTTATTTCAACTAATTTTCGAAATTATTGCTACTCTTTTGTCAAACTATTTGCCTTTATATACAAAATTTTGATTTATTGGTGGCTCTTTATTTCAAGTTTTGACTTACCGATGCTCACGTCTCTTCACTTCATAATTTCATATTTACATATATAATATATTTCCAGAGTACAAAGCATAACTATGCAAGCAGAAAAGTAAATAGACAAAGGTGTTGTAGACGCAGATACACAAATATTGTGTGGAACTGGACTGTATGAATATTTATTTGTTTGCGTATGTGATTTTATATATGTAAATATACATAGGTATGTAAATAAATATATTTATGTATGTATGTTTTGGCCGAACTACTGCTGTTGTTCTTTACGCTTACATTTTTTTACATTGGCAATGTACGTGCTTTGTTTCTTTTATTATTGGTTAACTTTTTTTCTTGTTTACTTATTTTCGGTTTTTTATTTACAATTGCCTGTTGTTAGTTTTTCGACTTCATTATTTTGATTAATTCGTATTTCGCCTAACAAGTGTTGGCGTCAGTTTGGTGTAATTTAGGCACGAGGCACATATTTTGTGGGTGCTTGTAAATTAGTTGCTATTTTTTGCTACTATTTATTGCATTTGCCTTAAACGAATTTTTGGTTGATATCGACGCCTGTTTTGGGTTTAAAAATTTTCAGTAGGCAAATATGTAAGTATGGCATTTGAAGAAATTTTAATATTTAAAATTTTTTGCCTGATCGTATATTATTTGTGTGTACTTTTAGCCGATTTTCGTTTATGGGGTATTCTAGTCTAAAAATTAAAAACATTTTTATTCCGATAGTTTGGATATTCAAAAATATATACTAGTTATTTTCAAAGTTGTAGCCGTTTTAATATCGTAGCGAACAGACTAAATAAGTATTCTTTAAATATTTCTCTGTCGTATAAAAAACAGATAAATATTGAGAAAATTATAAAATTAAAAAAAAAAAAATAGCAACCTTTAGTTTTGAGTAGCCGCCATTTTATAAGCTTATATTTTAGTTGGTTCATATGGTAATGAAATTTGTAAAAATCGTGACGACCATAAGATTACGTTCTTTTTTCTCTATCTACTTCCAGGACGCAAAACTTGAAAGTTTTTATTATTTTTTTCTTAATTTAGTTTTTATAGTCTTGAAATATGAATAAACAAGTGATAAAAAATATAAAAATTGTTAAAAAATGCTCGAATCTAGGGTATCTAGACTAGAATATCTCCTTAAATACTAATAATGCTTTTTCAATTTTTTATGTATAAAAAGCCGATAGTTGTCATCAATGTCAGATTTTAAGCAAAAGCCGCCTTTATTGACCGTTTTTGGCCATATTCGAAATATATAAGGAAAACTGGAATATTAAACTCTACTTGCAAGAAAATAACCCGCTGGGTGGCGCTACAATAGATTTTGCCCATATCTGTTATATACCTTTCAACCAATGATATGATGTTTTTAAAACAGTTACATTTATCTTTGTAGTATTCGAAAAAAAATGTTATAACAGTGACAAAATGTCACTATTTTTGAAAATTATAGAAAAAGAATGTCATTAATACCTAAATCTACATATTTTACATCTACAAACGAGCAAACGTTTCCGTTCAATTAATACTCTCTATGCAAATACAATTGAAATTAACACATCTCGACTAGTCCGAGTGCTTAATGTATAATGTATACAGTAATATTGAATATAAGAATAATATAACTTGCAGCTGCAATCCTTTTTGGCTACAATAATATCAATCAAAATATTTTTATAAACATCTCAAATTAGAATGACATTCTTCGGAGGAAATATGTACAAATATGCTTTCATCACATTTTAAAGATTTAACTGTCTTGAAGTTCGTCACATGTTATAAAACAAATAAATTTTTAATTCACCACATATACATACATAAATGTATACGCTGAGTTGAAAAAAAGTCTACAAAGGTTAATTTTGAAAAAAATAGCTACTAAACTCTTGATATTTTATAATACATACATATGTTCATATGTATATCGATTTGAAGTTTCTTTGCTGCCACAGACTAGCAGAAGACTTAAGCAACGAACACGTTGTACCTACAAGTATTCGATTTTTAAGTTCATTCGGCAAACAAACAAAAAAAAATAAAGAAAATAAACTTAAATAATATCGAAAAAGGAAACAAAAAATTATGCTTCTTAATTACTATTAAAACTTGAATTCATTCAAAAATGCAATAAAATGTGAAATATTTTTCCTCAGACGACACCCACCTACATTACGCTAACGTACAATGAAGCACGTGAATGAATGAACGAATCAATGAATGGCAGCATAACGCATACTGTTATAGTGCAGGATAAAAAGCTTTCGTTTTAGTGAGAAGCTAAGTTCTTCAACTATTTTATCCAATATTGTCTGAGAACTCAATAAAATAAAAAATAAAAAAAAGTTCTAAATGATTTTACTTATCTAAAATTTAGAAGCGTGGAACTAGCATAGTAATGGCCAGACCAAAGCAGCACTTGATGTTATAAACAATTATGTATCTATAAGGTAAATTAAAAAGAAGCTCATTATTTTTCTAATAGATGGCTTTAGTAAAATGTATCTTGCGTTGCATAAGTACGATCGGGTTATATGATGTTAGAAAAATTCCATTCTCAGACGGTTTTGTAATTGCTTGCCTCAGTATTGTTAGAGCACGCGTCGAATGTGGACACTAGCACAGAAAAAAAACGCCTTTTTCTCCGATAAAACTTAAAACTCAAGTCAAGTGGCTGAAAATTGCACTAGTATTTGTGGTCCTGATACTTTTGATATCAAAGATGCATCATGCTTTAAAGGGCTAATTGTCGCAAAACTAGATAAAATAATAGAAATTGTAGACTTCGATCATCCGATTATCAGGAAAATTTTGTTATGTGTTTGGTAGAATTGGCAGAGAATCATCTGTTATAAGATGAGCTTAGTGCAAACCTATACTATCAGCATGTGTATCATTCTAACTATGCTGTGTTAAATAAAAATTCCAGCTCAATTAAAATTTTTAGATTTATTTTTACTATGCGTCAGTGTTTAATCTTCCAGCTTAAATTTATTTAAAGCTCTTTGCTTTTATATAAATTTTATATAAATCAAACTTTTTCCCGTGACCACCTAGACTGAGATGACAAATTTTTTATATTCGCCTTTCCTTGTCGCTAGTTTGTACTTTAAGTCTGGATAATATATGATTACATATTGGGTGGAGTGATAGTTGAATTCAAAAAATGAAATAATTTTTTTTATAAGTATATTTTCATACATCTTTCATAATGGTACCAAATAATCATTGTATATTATATTATATATGTGATCATAATTTGGTCTATAATTCTTATACAGTTGATGCAAAAGGGCACTTCAGACCAGACTTGGTGTAGTTGATCTTGAGTTAAATGTTTAACGATAATTTGATGAGCAATGAGAAGCAGTGTGGGATTGTGAATCTTTATTGATGATTAAGATGATTAGTGTCAGCAAGCGTTAATATTTTTGGTCACATAATAAAAACTCTTGATAAATTTCTACACGAATTCATTACCTACGCAATCATATGTATTTGATGAACTTAACTTGTTGCAATGGTAGCAAAAAATATAATACTCCCTTATAGTTCTCGCTGGTTGCAAGGTTCGTCCAAAAATTCAGCATGTTCGCAGGTGCATTACATAGCTTAATACATAGTTTTACAGCCTTTTGATTGTTTGGGGTTGGAAATTAGTATTCATTACTTATCCTGAAAAATTCAAAATTGTCCTTAATTAAGTGCTGAATGCCCACACGCACTTCATTTTGTCATTGAAGCCAAATGGGGTCATGCCTGAGTATAAGCTTAAGGCATAAATCGGATCCCTTTCAGTTTGAAGTCGGTCTATTAGTTCTGTAGAGAATGTGGCTTTAAATATATTTAAACACTCTTAGTATTACTATACAAAGTCCTTGACATTTTGTTTAACTAGTTCATATACATAATATAAGACATCTTGACAATGCAACCCACTTTTGAATAGGTCAACCTACCAAACTAAGTTAAGTATAACTATAGTAAAACTTAAGAGCACTTAGCAGTTCTCTTCTAAGCTTCAATTTCTCTTAATACAAAAAAGCCGGCTAATTTAGTACAAGTAATGGGCAGAAAAAGCCGGCTGGGTACTAAAAAAAGTTGCTTAGTAGTGTAAAAAAAAATTAGCAAACACAAAAGCAAATTGAAATTGGTAACAGAGAGTACCAACTGCTACTGCTGCTGCCAAGAAAGAGCGCCAGAACGCCTCTACACCAACGACGCAGCGAGTCCATACAAGCCCCCCTCGTGAGCATGCCGTACGATGATGTCAGCGGCGAAAATTTATTTAATGCGCGACGCAGTCAAGCAACTCTTTTAGTACAGCGTTGGCGGGCAACAGCGACGGTTCGGTATCGCAGTTAAACGACGAAAAATCAAGTAAAAATCCAAATAGCAAATATCAAGTAGAAAAACTTGGCGAAGGTGCAACGAAAACGGTGAAACAAGTTTTTTATTTCGCTTCTATTTTACAATACAGCAGCAGCTGGACTTATTGGAATATATATATAATACATAGGTACGTGCAAATAATTTTGCGACAAAGTAATTCTATAATTCTACATTTGAAACGCCAAAGAAAAGTGCATAAATAAACGTGTTGCTCGAAAAAATAACTAGAAATTATTACAATTTCTGCAAATTGAAGTGGTAAAGTTGCCGGAGTTTGTATGTGCGAATGTTTGGAAATTGTAAAAAAGTCCAACAAAAGTGACAGCAGTGAACTCGAAAATAATAAAGCGTGAAACAAAATTCGCAAAGCGAAATGAACATTAACTGCTGTGCTTAAGTGAAGGTGGCGAGCGCGATTTGTGTTTGCAAATTTTTTTCCCTTCGTTTTTGAAGTTTTTCTGTTTGCTGTGAATTTAATTACTTGTGCGATTTTAAAATGATTTAGTTTGAGTTTTTTTCTGTTTTTTAAGTGGACGCTAGTAATTGAATATTAGAAGGGATATGATGTCAGCGGTGTGTTTGAAAAATAGCACAAGAAAGCAGTGAAATGGGGGTTCTGAAATGTTAAATAGTAAATAGGAAGGACTTCACTACATGGTGCATGACATAAAGTAGTAGAGATTCTAGCTTAAAAGAATATGAAATCAATACATAGATCCAGATATATTTTTTTAAAGTAAAATAAAAGAAAAAGCGTTAACCTCATCTGCACCAAGGCTATAAAACGCTTTACCGGCTGTAGTTTTTTACTACTCTACAGCATATAAGAACATATATGCTATTGTAAACCGATCTGAATAGAATGTTCGGAAAATGTAGGGTTTTCTTTGGCAATAACCCATGCCCAATTTTGTGAAGATAACTTACCAAATGAAAAACTTTTCCTTACAAGAACTAAATTTTGATCAGTCAATTTGTATGGCAGCTATATGCTAAAGTGGTCCGATCTGAATAATACGTATATTCGGCGATTGTAGTATTATCTTGAAAAATAATGCGTTCCAAAAAATAATGCGTTCCGTGAAGATATCAATCAATTAAAAAAGTTGTCTATACAAGGACTTGAGTTCGATCGATCAATTTTTATGATATAAACATTATACATATGGGCTCCAATGTTTCCTCCGGAATGTCACAAACTGTGTAAAAAATTGTATCTATTTAATGTATTACAAACTCTACTACTATACTACAATAGATATAGGCTACTATAGATGAAGCCGATTTAATTAAAATGTTGATTACCAATCTAAAAAGGAGAAGTTTCATTTATTTTATATATTCGGCACAAAATTTATCTATCAAATTCAAAACTCATGCTCAGTCAAGGGTGGATCATTAATCTTCTTGTTCTCAAAGAGTTTTTTTATAGTAAAATAAGTAAAAAATTTCTCTTGAAAATAGATGCGGAGAATATGAATAGTAAAATTATACTGATTTACCACTAAAAAAATAAATACGGTGAATTAATAGTCAAATTATACTGATTCCCCAGTGAGATAAGATAAGAATAAGTGCTATGGTACTTTCGTATGAACTTTCCAATAATATTGAACTACTGGTATCCATGTATTTTAGAAATATTCTGGGCGTTTCAAATCTATTTATATAGAAACATTAAACATCAAACATCAAAAAATGGTTACTATAGCTTATCAGGAATTTTGAATTCTGAGTTTACTAAGATAGTAATGATCGCAAGCACAAATGAGCTGCTCACTTTGAAAAACTAAAAGAAAAGATATTAAGACTCTCAACTTAGTAGCCAAGTAATAATATCAAGCTTATAAAATCTTATAATTGATTTATTTTCTTAATTTCATTAAATTTGACTATATAATTCTCACCGTATTTATACAAAATAAAGTCATATAAAATTTCCAATGCACTTAGTCAGCTGAATAAGGCAGCTATTATTAGGTATGATATAAAAAAGTATTAGGTTACTTTAGGTTTAAAATATAATATATACCTACCTAAAATAAGAATTTGGAAATTTCGAACACATTCCATATTCTTTGCAAAAATAGGACATATTCTCTTAATTTACCTAAAAATTACTAACCCCCCTCATTGAATGCATAAAAATATAACCAAAAGTTGACAATACCGAAATAGACTATTCACCGCACTGCAGTCAAGTTAACCGAAGTGTGTCGAGACAGGAAAATGGATACTACAACAAAAATTAACAACAATGCATAAGCATAATAAGCAAGAAAGTAGATGAAAAAGCACAACAATAGCAATCATAGTGGCATTTATGAGCTGTTTCTGATTTTTCGTTTTTGTTGTTTTTCGCTGGCACACAATTTCATTGTGAAGAAAGTGAAAGAAATTCAAAACAAAACGCATAAAAGCCGAACGTCAGACAATCTTTCCTTAATTGTATCACTTTGCACACATTTCGCTGACTCTTTTGAAGTACATTTATTGAGCCTTTTAGCAGACAATGCACTTAAGAGAGTGCATAAAAGCGAAAGGCTTTAATGTGAGACCGAAAAAAACATGACATAATAAAGTGTGATTGTAATAAAAATATATTTGGGGAGAATTGGTGAAAATGTAAATAAACAAGAGTTGAGAGCAATGCAAGAATTAAAGGTGTATATTAATATTTGAAAGACTTTCAAAAATCGCAGAAATTTTTTTTTCGGAAAAAATTCAAATATACCAACTAAAAGTCAATGCCAGTGAAAGGGCAAAAATTTAGCGGAACTTAGGTAGGAAATACAAGAAGCTACAAAGCTGCTATGTAGGGGGACAGTGGAAGTAGCAAAGCAAATATATTTTGCTGCCGATGAGGTTGCAATGAAGTCAGCAATAGTGGTGACCACGACAACCACTGCACGGCATCTTTTTTTTTCAGTGACTACGTCAGCAGCGTATATTTCCGGTTAAAAAGCATTGCAAACACAGCAGCAAGCAAAACGAGTTTTTTGCTTTTGGCCAAAAGAAACAGCTGTTAGTTGTGTCAAGTTAGATGGGCGGTATATTTTTTTTAGAGAAATAAGCCGCTTAGGTAGAGAAGAAAAGTGTATGCAAAGGAAAATGCTGACAAATAAGAGTAGAATGCGTAATTTCTCACCAAGCAGAAGATGGGAAATGTTAACTTACTGTTTGAAGACACAGATGAGGTAATAGAAGTAGGTGAATTTCCTGATTCAGCTAATTTCATTTCGCTTACGGAGAAATGTTGAATTTGCAAATAAAAAAAATTTTAAAAATGAGGAATTATAATATAGTATAATATTAAACTAAAAATTGTGGAAAAAACCCCTAAAAATGATATTTCTTCCAAAAAATAAAAATTTTGAAATAATGTATTCTTTATTATTTTTGATAGAATTTAATTAAATTTTTATATTATAAAATAAAAATAATTATAAATATCTATATAATCCATAAACTATTTATATTTTTCTTCATCAGTATATTAATTAAGTAAATTAAAACTAAAGCTGACTCTATTAATTGAATTAATAATTACCATATATATATATGAAAGACAAATAGAACTGATGTTGAAATAAAATTTTAAATATTAACCTCAAATTGAGTAGATAATTGTTATAAGTAAAGTAATTTACTTTTCTCAATAAATTTAATTTGTGAGGTTTCGGCTATAATTTTTGGTAATTTTATATTAGAAATATAATTGAATATGATTGAATAAAGTTTAATTAATATGCTTAATTTCATTTATAAATCACATGAATGAGCCGCGGTTAAACTCATTTGACTTTAATTTTATTATTTAATTTCTCTCTTTTATATATAAAAAATTATAATATATACCAAAAATTTTTTAACGATAAAATAATTTGAATTCTATTATTTAATTGACTACTTAATAATAAGAAAATCATAAAATAAATTAATTTAAAAAAGATTTAATCTGAGTTTATTTTATACTTTATTATTTATTGTTAACAATTACTTTAATTTAATTTAAATAACTGAGTACTTATTCAAAAAATTTTAAATTAAATTTATTTAAAAAAATTCAACGTGAGTTTTTTTTATATTTAGTTAATAATTAGTTAATTTAATAATAAAAATTTCAACTAATTAACAAATTGCTAACAATTAATTAATTTTAATTCCCGTTGAAAAAATTTAATTAATTGACTACTTAATATTAAAAAAAGGCCAAGACTAAATAACTTTTGAAAAAATAGAATTTGAGTCTATTTTATACTTAATTAACAATTAATTTAATTTAATTAACTTCTGTACAAAATTAATAATTTTAAATATATTTTAATTTTTCAATTGACTAACATGTAATGAATAGTTGAACTTGCACTAATTTTTCTAAATAATTTCATATGAAGGTTTTTAAACAAGCCATTAAATTAATTCAATTTATCAATTAATTAACTGACTTATTTATATTAAAACCATATTTTAAAAACGATAACAAAAAAATTCTAAACTATTGAGCAATAAAAAATTAATAATTATTGATAAATAAATTGAAGTTTATAACTACTATATAATAAAAAAATTATAATACTTAAAAAAGTTAAATAACTAATTATCCATAACTGCAGATACATTTAAATAAAATCTCTTAAAATATTTGTTATTCATATAACTAAATAAAAATCCTATTTAAATAAAAGAAGTAATTACAATTCATAATCAGGAATTTATGTTAAATTTAGTTAGTTAAAAAAATATGCAAAAATATTTTAATTAACTAGGTTTAACTAACTTCATAAGGCCTCCATTTTTGTTCTTTAGATCGCCGAATTATTTTTGAGTTTAAATCAAAACTTAGAAAACACTGAATTTAAATAATTAAATAAAATATTAACTAATTAAAAAAGTTAAATACTTTTAAATACAAAAAATTATCTGTCAGTAAAGTGACTTTGTTTGCGAGTGACTCCATTACTTGTTGTTACATTTGTGTCTGCGTACTTGAATAAGTCACTGGATGAAAACAAATACAGCAGAGAACCAGTTAAAACAACCACGCAAATTGCAGAAAAGAATAATTGCTAAAAGGTAGGTGGAAACAAGAATTCGAATGAAAATTATTAAAAATACAAATAAGGTGTTTATAATTTTTAAACATTAGATATAAAAGTACTACCTACCTATATGCGAGAAAAAATACAATATATTAGATGAAAATATTTTTTAAATTTATATAACGGTTACTCATGTAAAAAAAAAACAATTTCCCATCTGTCTGTTTTGGCGAAATTTATTTTCCAAATAGATACAATTTTTTATTTTTGAAACATACGTATAACACTGGCGGATCCAACACCGATATGTTTTTAGTTCTTTCGCATAGAACTTGAAAGATATAATCAAATAATCATTTAGGTTCTATTGAAAGTGTTAGTTAAAAAATGTGTAATTTAAAATAGCTAGAAACTGCTTTCCTGGTTTAATGCCATCTAATTCTAAGCATGTAAGCCATATTATTCGAGAAGCTGTGAGCTCTGTTAATAAATTTTGTTTTTTTTTTAGTACCTCATTATGGTATTATATATGAAATAAATAAATAATTTTAAATTTTTGAAAGGGTGGCAAGTCCATAAAAAACTTTTTTCTAAGTATTTTGCAAATATTGAATATTTTTCAAATATTGCTGTTAATCTTGATTTTTTTTACCATTATTATGTTTCAACAAAATCTTTCTCTTATAACATTTGTTTGCTACCCTGTTAGGGTATTTGATTTTTAATAAAAAAATTATTTTGGCTTTAAATAAAAGAGGGTGGCAACTACACTCTAAACATTATTTGATGTGAAACAATTAATTTATTTTAATTTTTTGATAGGATGGTAACTACGTTTCAAATATTTTTGTTTTTGTACTTTGTACGTGTACTCCTTTCAAAATGTTTTCTGATTTTTTGGTTTGTGAAATAAAGTATTTATTAGATTTTTTAAGATGGTGGCAATTCCGTTGAAATTTTTTTTTTAGATTTTTACACATGCGCTTCTAAAAAAGTTTCTATTTAATATAAATTCTGTATAATGTAGTAACATTTTATATTTTATTTGTGTGGCTTTATGTGAAGTCTGCTCGTTAATGCTATGTCAAAAATTTAAACAAAATATATTGGAAGATTTTGGAATATATAACCTCAATAAACATATACGTAGATACATATTTACAAACATACAGACAGGCATACACCTATAAATGTATATATATACATATATATAAGATATGCTCGTATGTAATTAAATAACCTAAAATTGATATTTCCACATTCAATTTATATTTTAATTTAAGTATTTTGGTTTCAATTTACTTTTTATACATAATATTAATTAGTATTAAAATCATAAGACATATAAACATAAAACCCTAATTTGATTAATTTGCTATATCTCAAAGTATTCGTTGTGCTTATAGTCTGCGCTTTACTTAATTTCTGTTTATACATTTCAATATCGTCCTTCAGTTTTTCGTGCGGTCGGCATTGGTGCATTTTAAATTGCGCTTACATATTTTTTGCTTTGCTTCTGCACCAAAAACATAAAATGAAACAACAATAACGATAATAAAATTAAAATCAAAATCAAAGCGCACCTCATGTGGCGCTGTGTCTTTCTGAATTTTATGTCAACCATTTGGCATTGATCTTAACCACCTACAACTTCGATTTCTACAATACCATTAAAGTTTATGACTCTTTTAGTGTAAATCGAAAGACTTAAGCAACAAACTTGCTCGCAATTAAGCATGTGTATAGTTGTATATGTACATATGTGTGTGTATATACAGCTTTTATACAGTTTTCTGATGACATATGAAAATTTTCAATTATAAATACTAATTCTAGTATAAAATCGTATAGCTAACAACACCAACAAATATTCTGTTGTTTACAACAATGTAGTATTTAGAGTTATGAGTAATAACGGTTATAGTGTGGTAGTAAAAAATGTAATTTATTGCACTTAAATGCTGGTTAATATGTATATTTATTCACATATTTAACTAAAAGCGCATATATTTCTCTTCTCTTTGCATTTATATACCTAAGAGCTGTTCCAAATTTTAATTTACCTAAATGTTTTAAACATAAGGCATATATATGTAATATGTGTGTCAGTAAATTCAGCACGAGTACTTACTGAATTCTTATTACGCATCGACAGCTGTTTTCAACGAAATATTTTTCCTCAACTCTGTTTATACTTCTGCTTAAATATTCACGGTCAATTTGCATTTTTCGCCAATTGGTTTTATATTTTTGTTTTCTATTATTTTGCAAATAAAGCAGCCGTATTCGTTTGCTATTGTACTGTTGTGTATTATTCTGGTTTACTATGTTTACTTGAATAAAAAAATAAAAAAATTTTTCCGCGAATTTCGTTTGAACTTTGCGTTCGCATACAAATAGTATAAATTTTGTGTCGTCATAATGTTCTTTGGAATTTCGCCTGGTGTTATTTTGGGGCGTGAAATTATTGTGCACACAAATAAAAATCGTAATTTGCATATTTGTAGGTTATGCAAATAAAAATTTTTGTGAGCTCGAATGCAAACAATTATTGCTGTTTTTCGCTACCATTGCCATTTTCTGAAACAAAATGTATGTTTTTGTAATTTAATAAATGGTCTGGGCTTAACTGGTATTTCGGGGGTGTAATTTGGCATATTTCGCTGCAAAAACTTTTTATTTGAATAATTTTGATGGCAATGGAGGGAATACCTAAAAATGAGCTCATGCATTTGCTTTTATTTTTTTATTTTTAACTTTTTTTTTCGAAACTAATAACGGCCCCTGCAATGCTTAGTTGGTAGCGAAGTTTTTCGCAGAATATATCTAGCGCTTCCAGGTATTTCATAAAGCAATTTATGTAATATGTTGGATCTTTTTGTTTTTCAGTTGTTGTAATAGCGGAAGAAAATATTCTCCAAATATTTATGAGGAATTTTACCGGGATAAGATTTGTCTGAAGAAATTTGGTTCCGTTATGGTTCCTTTAATCCGGAGGCCGATTGTTGTTAAGGTAGAGTTTTATATTGTATATTATATAGTTAACTCTATTAGAAATTACTTCTATATTTTGGCGTATTGTTGAAGTACCTTTGAAGTTCCACATTAGTGCAGAATTTTGTAAGGCTTGGCTGTGAGTGGGGCGCTGCTAGTAAATAAATAGCATATTAAGATACCTGAAATTTTTCCTTAAACTTTTTATAAGCAATGAATAAATACATAGGTTTCAAAATTTCAATAAAAATTATAACTTTGGCGATTATTTTAGGGTTTCGATGTCAGAAGTATTACTTCATGCGTTATTCACTTCTTCATATGGTTCTTACAAATAGACTCAAGAAAAATATATTGTTGGTGAGGAATACATCGCGTATAATTAAGGAAGTTAAAGCCACTAGAAAAAGTTCGTCTCTTTAAATTTTAAAATTTTGCCAATGCATTACGATTAAACAAAAAGCAACTTTATTTTATCTTCAAACAATCCGTTCATTGAAGTTTGAGCTGGAGTATATCCTACAAGATTCCTGATCAGAATGTGACCGAATAATTTATGCTCGAATGAAAATCGAAGAGGCATTCTTCCAACTTTGTGACACCTTCTGTTAAATCAAAATTAATCAAAGTGAAGCTGAAACTTTTTTTTCCTGCTTCGAAGAATTAAAACGGGCTCACAATTTGCTCTCTTAGCTTTCGCTTGAAATTTCTTTCCATCTATATATGTATGATTGGTGGGTTGAAAAGGGAGACACCATAGTGCCAGATTATCACCAGGCTTATTGCGCTCCAATTCAGCAACTAAATGGATGTGATAGTACCTGATTTTTACCACCCTATCTATTAGATCAATCGTTGAATATATAGATTTACCATTGGAACTGCCGATCACAGAACCTTTTGGCCTTCTTCACTAATATTGAAGAAAAAAAATTTTATTTTAAAAGTTTATTTTTCGAATTTTTATAATTTTTAGTGAAAATTACCATACATATTATTGTAATAAAATTGCTAATACGTTGCTCTAAAATAAGTAATTAAAATTAAAATAATACTTTTATTTATTGTATGCTTATACCAATTTCTAACAGTTAACAATTATAATTTATTTCTGTTATTAATGTATTTTTTAATTGCCGCTTGAATTTCAACTTCTCTTCTTGCGCAAATAATAATTTCACCACAACGTAGTCAATATAGCTTGAACTCCACCTCAACATAACTGTCACCGAATGTCACATTGCATTTAAAAACTCGTAGGCAAAGCAATAAAACTAATAATAATACATACATATATATGAATATGGGGAAAGAAAACTGTGTAAAATGGCACGAAAAATTGCTAATGTCAGTGTCAAAGTGTCAAAAGTTGATGAAAATCTAAGCTGAACATACTAACGCCACAGGCAGCAGCAGCAAGTTGACTGGCCGCCCCTTTCATTCGAACACTCGTTCGTTTGTTAGTTTGTCCGTTAGTTCGCTCATTACGTTACGTCAGCCAAGTTAGCACTCACTTTACCTGTACGCGTCAAAAAACCAGTTGGACAGGCCCGCCAAATGCACTCAATGCTATTGTAAATGAGTTGGTGATTTACCAGCTGCTTGGCTTGGCAGCGTGTTACAAATGTTGAACGTGTGCAGTGTGCGGCAGTAACAGTCGGTTGTGGCACACTTATTGTCGTTGACTATTTGTGCTAACTGTAAGTTTCAATTACATACTAATTGCAAGCATTTAAGCGGTCATTTAAATGGGCAAAGCACAGTGCACACGGAAAATGTAGAAAAAAGTGCCGAAGATAAATTCACATAAAACATAACGGTTGAAACATTATATATATTTTCTATATATATATGGTATAGACATGAGTCAACGGCACGTTATGGCTGATAAACAATTTGGCAGCTAAATTATATTTTGCACGTGAGGTAGTTTGCTATACGCGCGCCATAATAATACATAATATGGCCGGACAACTAGTCATCATTTGTGAATGTGCTATTGTCTAACTGCTGCCTGCACCAGCGACACGTAATTAATCGTGTACCCTTCTTTTACACATTGTTATATTTTTTTTTTTGCAATACTATTGATAGTAAGTCCCACTTTTGTTTGGTAGGCTTTGCGTATGCGTTTCAGCGCCGCTCAGCTGGCGTGCAGCCAGCACAACAACCCACTGTCTGCATGTTAGTTCGCTCATTGGCTTATTTTGTATTTTTATTGCTGTTATATTTGTTATTGTTTTTGTATACTTTGTGTACATAATTTTAATTACCTTTCATTGCCAAATGTACACGAAATTTATGGCCACTCAACGTGTTGTTGACACTTTTTGCGTAGACATAAAAAGGCGAAAAGAATGCAATAACTCAGTTACACAAAAATTTTGAAAAAAAATCCAATAAAAAGCAAAAACAAAAAATTTAACAAAAAAAATAATTAACACACAAATTCAAAAAAGTAAGATAATACAAATAAAGAAAATTAAAAAGAAGCAAAATAGGCTTAACCAATGAAAAATATGTGCGCAATGTATAAAATATGCCACAACGTATTAATTTTGCTATAAAAATTGCTGATTTGTTTATCGCAACGACACGTGCCCAAATTTGGTGGTACTCAGAAATTATGAAGCCTTTTTTGATAATGGATAAATAAAAATTCAATATCAGCAATAAATACAGTTGAGACGATAAATTCTTGGAAAAAATATAAAATATTATTCTGCTATATTTGTTTAATAAATTTAAATGGCGCAAATAAATAGATAAAATTAATATATTTAATAAACAAAAATAATAATAAATAAAATTAAAAGAATCCCTTTTGTTTTTATTTTTAATTTTATGTTCTCAATTAACATTAAAAACAAAAAAACAAATCTAAGCTATAAACAATGTTTGATTATTATTTTCGCGGTTTTATTTATAAGCGCCTAAATGTAGGCAAGAAAATATTAAGTAGATTCAAAATCGCATTGAGAAATATTCCTATATACAATAAGTATTTATTGCTTTAGTGAACTAAACAATTAATCTAACTATTATCATTTACTATTTTTTTGAACAAGCAATCATTTGCAATAAATTGAAAGGATTCCTTTACATCCCATATAAAGCTTTTATTCCTTATGAGGGCTTTCAAGTTAGGTACAGTGATACATTTTTGTGTCTTTTGTGTATCGCTGTTAAAAAAAAAACTAATCATCAACATAATTACTTCCATGATAATAATAACAAACATAACAAGTTAAGAAGACTCCTTAATCTATCTTTTAGAACTTATTATTGATTGAAATTTTCGAAATTGGTTAATTTTTTTACGCGATTAATTACTTTTTTATGCGATATTGCATTGGAAACCCTCATTAAACTTTTTAACTAATTAACTTTAAGACTAATATACGTATTTGTACAAAAAATCGAACCTAAACTTGGCAGCAAAAACACCTTTGATATTAGGTGGCAAATCTTTATAGGTAGTTAAATCGTCTATAACTTCTGACAGGCTCATACAACGACTGGACAAATTCCAATGAATTAGTGAATATTCTTAACAGAATGTCGTATATTTTAATAATAAAAAATCTTGTGTGAAAAGTTACAAAACAAGCAAAGAAAATTTGTACAGCAAATTGACGAAATCCTTTGATATATTTTCCAAACACTTATATAACCGATATATGTATATTGTCTATTCGGCAAATTTTACAAAATGAAAAAAATTATTTAGATATTCTTCCTAAACTAGAAAGTACCATAAGTGAATGATATTAGTCGATTACTTCCACAAACTATTTCGAAAGATATCTATAAATTCAAAGCAGTGTAAAAATCTGGCCTACATGTGGGCGCGAAGAATAAATAAGTATGAATATTCAAAATTTGAAATTAAGAAAATAATATTTGTTCTGCATTATATGTTTCATATATGGGAAAATAACCGAACTTAAGTGAGGATTTAATCCTGTGTAGCATACATTTTGGCGCACAATTAAAAAAAACCATATGCGGAAATAGCAACTAGGAATATATAAAAAGAAGCAAATATCGAAGCCAAAAACCAACGATTTGCAACCAATAATTGTTTGTGATCGATTTAAGTATACACATTTTAATTTTGAGAAAATATATTAAGAAAAAATAAACAAAATTAACAAACAAAAAATTGGTATGGTAAAATATTTTGTATTCGGCATAAAATATGTTTATTCGAGGAAAGTTAAGAAATAAGAAAACTCTTACTTGTACGATTAAATTGTGTATATTTGTTAAGGAGCTTTTTATACTTAACAATTTGCACACATCTAACATTCTGAATCATTTATAATCCAAAACGTGTGCACCCATTTCCTAAGCGCCTGTGCCTCACCTAGCGCATAACCACTCTAAGTATATATAAAATTTATAATATTAATTCCTAGCATTCTATTTATATTCCATGCCAACTGGTCACCTTACTGGGAATTTGAAACTTAAAAGCGCCGATGGCGCGAGCGCCGCCAAAGCGGCTTAAGGCGTATTGTGGTGCATGAAAAAATATTAATTTCAAACTAATGAGTCTCTGCCGCAATTTATTATAAAAATATATATATTCATATACAATACATATACAAATATTTGTATGTGCGTGCAACTAGAAGTCATGCATAGTTTCTAATTGTTTGACACCCGACACCCAACAGGATTTGACAGTTCGGCAAGTGTTCCACGCCTAAATTTTGCACACACTTTACTCAAGCATAATTATTCCATTGCCCGTTGCTAAATAAGTTTATTGGTAGTTGAATTTGCTCTAACAATTGTTGTTGTTATTTGTAATTATGTCTTTTATTTTATTTCGCAACCAATGTAGGCAGTTCTTGATCTGTACGTGGCGCAAAGAATGCATAAGTGGCAATCACCTCCGGTTGTGGAGCAATAGTTTCATGCCTGGTAGTTGAATTTATCTTAATAATTTATGAAGCCCAGTTGGAAATCGGTGCGGTATTTAAGACTATTTCAAAGTTTTACTCGCATGGTGAATTGTTTGTAGTATTTTTGATATACCATATGTAAATGATTATTAATGGAAATATTATTCTTCGTAAAGTCAGAAATAAGTGCTGTGTATTTCTTTCGGTGCAGATTTTAAAATAATTCATCTTGCCGCTCCCCAACAAAAGTTTAAAAATATTTAAAACTGCAGAAATTTATTTGTAAAATTATTTCTTTTATCAATACATATGAAAGAAGTGTTGAAAAAATGGTCGTTTTAAGATCAAGATTTAGTTTTTCCGTATCTATGTACTCTAAAATAACTGATCTTGCCGATATCCTCGGATCGGATATCGGAAGAAATTGATTTGTAAAATATTTCAGTTCAACGTTTCTTTTGCTTGACTTGAGAGTTTCTTTTCCTCTTGTATGTGTCTGAAGTATCGAAAAAATATCCTTTGTAAAATCAGAAGTTGGTTTTTAAGTATCTAAACAAAAATTACTGATCTAGCCGATCTTATAAAAGTATTTAATAATGAGTTCTAATAGAATGTATGGCTTTAATATCTAGTAAACTTGACGATAAAACTTCCAAATTCATGTTAAAATATCATATAAATATATGGCGATCAATCGTGCTGATCCTCAATGAGTTTTAAAGTCTTGAATTTCGTGAAATTTCTTAGTGAAATCTTTCAGTAACTCGAAATAACTAAGCAACTTCATACAATAACAAGATTGCTTATGTGGACATATAATAATCGTGGTGATCTTCGATGAATATTTCGTGTATTCCGATCAATTTACAAAATAACAATTTCTCGCCTCCACATAAAATACGCATTTGCATTATTAGCATAATAAAATAACAATATTATTTTGGCTATTTTCATATATCGAATTTTTGATCAATATGTAGACAGATTAAATCAAAAGCAGTCAGTTCCATCTATAAAACTTTGATACTTTGTGCAACAAAGCTACTATTTTTTGGCATTCGACATTAAAATTTTATTATTTATTATAAAAAATGTAGTTCTTGTCTGTAAAAGTAAAAAGTGATCCTGCTGATCGTCACATCTGCTGGCTAGATCGCCAGATTCAATTGAGCTTGCTATATTTCAGGTTACTTTTCATGAGATATTTGTTCAAATAAGCCATACAAATTTGTTTCTTCCGAATCTTGCTAATTTTGCTATCATATTTTATGAACGGCGAAAATGACCGAGCACTTACTGATCTTTGCGATCTTCATTGATATAAAAACATGGGAGCTCGGTTAAATATTTTAAAAATCTCAGTTTATTAACTTTATATAAACTTATCTTCATGATCATTGTGCGTAATGATCCCCGATTTTTATTTTATATTTTTTGTGAAAACTTACACTTTCAAGCACTCTTTTTTAATGTTCTCAAGACGATAGATCAGTTATAGTAGCCACTGATCGCGCAGATCCTTACTGTATTTACTGATCAATGAAAAATTTTGAAAGTAAAAAATTGATCTTGCTTATCGTCAAATTTTCTATTTAGATCACAAATTTTAATTGTGCTTGCTATACTTCAGATTATATTTTTATGAGATCTTAGTTTAAATAATAATAAATTTTGGCGACTGATCTTCATTGATTTTTAGTATAATATGTGGGAGATCAGTAATATATTCAAAAAATCTCAGATGCGATGTACTCAGTTTCTTTACTTTATAAATCACTATCTTCATGATTATAATGATCATCGATTCTTATTTTCAATAATATTAAAATACTATAAAATTCTAAATTTTCAAGCAGTATTTTTGTCTGGAGGCTACTGGTAGTAACCACCGATCATGTATATATCTCGCTTTATTTGCTGATCAATGCCGAACCTTTTGAATTTCATACAGGGTCTAGTTTTAATATTAATCTCCACTCACAGTTTGTCTTCGTGTTACAGTCTTAAGGCACTACACTTGCGTGTCGCCATTTTCAGTTGTCTTAATTAATCGCGTTTGAGTTCTTTCTGTGCAATTTTTTTATGTGCAATTCTGCTACCGTTTGCACTTGCGTGTCGGCCTATACGAGGGAGATATCTACTGCAACTCATAATATCAACATGAGATATTTGAAAAATATATGCATGTATGTGTTGAGGTTGGTGTGACGATTGCACGTTTGAAATACAATAAAAAAATTTCTGAATTTTATATTTACACAATCAAAAATATTTTTAATTTTCCTGAAAAATCAGTAATTGTTTACTTTAGTTTGCTATAATTATTTGTTGAAAGTATTTTTAATTGTTTTAAAAAATATTTGCAAATAATTTAAAATTATTTAACTAACACTCCGACATCCCTTACTTAGCTAAATTTGATATATTATATTATCTTAAGCCACATCGCAAACTATTTTAATCACCGCCTCGCCCTACAAATTACATACTTCTCTGCGCTTGCTTGAACTGTGCTCTGCCCAATTTTTGCACGTTTTACAGTTTCGCATTGTCACACCTGATTTTCCTCTGACAACACTTTGACTTTCGCATATACTTATGTATATATTATATTTTTATACGAGCTACCCGCAGTCAAGTTCGTTGTTTAAGTCTTTTGTTTGTTCTGCGTTATTGACGCATTATGTCAAGAGCGTAAAATGTGTATTGCGTTCAACAAAGAATTAGCAGACTAACAATGTAAAAAAATAAGTAACATACAATTAAGACAAAAAAAAACAACAAATAGCAACACTCAGCATTGCAAAAACTCACTAAGAAAATAAATGCTTTGAGTAGCAAGTAATTTGAATAAAATTAAATTTTTAACACAAAGTCATAGGTTTTGCTAATTTTGCGTGAAATTAAAAAAAGGAAAAGTCGCCATGCCATGGCCTGGCTTTAATATATAGCTTAACTTGTGATCTGCTCGTACAGACACGGCGCGCTGTCAAATGCTGAAGGGCAGTCTTTGATGAAATTCAAAATGTTAATTATACTAATGGTGGCACACATAAGTACATAAAGCTGCTTATGCGAAATATTATGCTTGTATATATTGTACCTGGTGGTTATCGATTTGTAGCGCATGATTTACTTGGTTAATTGGATTAAGGTTTTGTAGATTACTGTTTTCTTTTAATATTGACTTGTCTTATGCTTTAATTATAGTTATATATAAACAGACGTAAATATGTATATATCCAAATAAATATATATATTATACAATTTACATACATATTATATAATTCAGTATTATTATTAATTTGAGTCTAGCGACGATTGCAATGACTGCTTGTTGGTACTGTAATCCAACAATCAGCGTTATATGCTATAATGCTGCGATCTGACAAAGTGTTCGAATAATGTAGCGTTGACATGAACCATATCTTGTCAAATGAAAAAATTTACCATACGAGGACTTAATTTTTATCGCTCAGTTTGTCTGGAATCACTAAACCGTCTCAGTTCGACACGCTGATCATTTATACATATGTATATTTTTTTATAGAGTATCCGCTGTTTCTTTCTGGGGTTCAAACCTTCAAGGAAAACTTCATACACCAAGTTTAGGGTATAAAAATTGTTAAAATGTTCAATAATTTGGTATAATTAGTTTGTAGATATTACGAAACTTATTATTTGATTAGAGCTTTGGGCATATGATCAGTTCAATTCTTAAAAAAATCAATCTGTCGGTTAATTTTATGCCCTTAAAAGAAGTAAGAATAAAATCCCATGAACTTGGTGGTCAAATTACAGGTTCATGTTTTTGGTTATGAATGAAACCAACAAAGTGAACATGTGGAACACGAGGTGCGGAACTGTTTCCTTTGACGATGATTTTGGTTTCAACTTTAGATATAAAAGAGTATGAACAAATAACAACAATTAGACGCCAAGTTCATACAGATGGAAGTGACGTTCTAGAGGATCACTTCAGGATAGTTCGCACTACACGGACAATTTTACTTTATTAAGAAGAAGAGTTTGGAAAACAAATGTCTCTGGTTCTAAATGCTATTTCAATGTAAGAGTTTGCCTGGTAATTTGTCAAATCATACTGAACACAAATGTGAAACATATGTGTTTACTTTGACAGCTGATTTGAAATGCTGCGCATATGAAACAAAAAACTTATATAATTTCAGCATGAGAATGAATGTCAAAAAACACAAGCTTACATAACGAAATGTCTGCAAAAAAAAAAACACACACAAAATAATCGAGTTCAAAACAATTAAAAATTTCTGACTCGAAACGAAGGGCTGCAAAGCAAAAAGAGATTGAAAGTACAACGAATATAAATACTAACGGAATATATTAAGTGCTCTTTATTCAAATAGTCTTCTTTTATATTGAACCATCATTGATCTAATTAAGCCATACTTTTCAAAAATTTGGCATTTCCGCAGTGAATCGTTAAAATGCAACAGAATTTGCTAATCACCCACTAATGAAGCATTAAAATTGTATGCAGCTTCGAACAATATTTTCTGTTATTATTTATGAATGCTCGTTTATTAACGAAACAAAGCAGCGTAGATAAAACACTTGAAATTTAAGAGTTTTGTAACTCCCAATTGCGGCTATGGAACAGCAAAAACAATAAATTGAAAGCAAAAAGCAACCGAAAAAGGCACAAAATAAAAAGAAGAAAAAAATAAAGAAAAAAAAGGAAAAAAGTTTCGAAAAATATATAGATATAATGAAAAAAATAACAGGATAAACAATAACCGTAATAACTGTTGAACTCGAAGGCATATATATGTATATATATTTATGTATCTCTTATATATTTACTATATAAACCTTATATACTTACTTATATTTTTTCGACAAACTTTAGCAATGCCAGCGCCAATGAATCACGTTTTTTTGAGGGTCTAGGTTTGGCACAGCAAAACTCTGGCTTTGGGTTGCTTTCGAAAACGATAATACCGTTAAGCGAACGAAATGAGCGAAAATGCATTTTTCCAACTAATTCACCAACTGGGTTTTTATTGCATTTTAAATATTCAACGAGTTTAGCTTAAGTTTTTTCTCTTGCTTTGTGTTTTTTTTTTTATGTTGTAATATTTTTTTGTTTTTTTGAATGTTGTATTATCGTTTAAGTTGCTTCAGCTTTTTCACCTTTGTCACGCTTGCCAATTGGCTACACTTAATTGCTAACTTTTGCTTACAAAGTGTTGCAGTTATTTCTGGTAGTTAAATATGTGCAAATGACAATAACAACAACATAAACTAGCTAAATTATTAGTGGAAATAATAATGGCACCCTTTTTTTCTAGGTGCTTATTATGTAAATGAAATACTTTTGGGGAAACTATGAAATAGTTTGCGATTTCGAGTTATAGAGTGCATATAGTAAGCGAAGTCTATAGTGCTGTCTATAGCATTATCTTGAAATTATATAGTTTCTTCTTGCAAAGTCGGAGAAAGCTATACTATTAAACATATTTAAAATGGAGTGGATAGAAACTTCTGAACTTTTAATGAAAGCGCAACAAAAATTTAAATCTTTTTCAGCTCCTTCATCCTTTTTTAGTTTCATAAAAAACTTGAGATTTTTGCACGACCTTCCTAGATATACATATATGACAGGTACGGTTGGAAGGAAAACGAGTTTTAATAATAATTTAGATTTTTAAGCCACTCTCAAGCGTAATTTTTTTGTCAAAAATCAAAATTTTGACTAGTCTTTCGTTTATTAACTGTATATATACCATGTAGTAATAAACAATTTTTTTTGTTTTTGTATCCGAGTTAATTTTAAGCAGATACATCTTTTCCACTGCCAGACACCTTTTTTTGGAGGTACTTCTGGAGATTGGCTCAAATTAAAATGCTGATTCTTAAAATAAATTAAATTCTGTAAATGTGCAGTTTTATTTATTTATTAAATAAATTGCCGCTTAAAAACGCATTTTTCTTAAGTTACATGTGAATATAACCCTTGAAATTAAGCTTGTAAAATACCTAGTTGCAATATATTGCCGCTTTAAAATCGTATGTATTCTTTTTATAGTTTATTCCACGTTTTAGCACTTTTAAAATTTGTCGTTTTATTTACATAGTTTTACAATTTTAGCTCTGTTTTTTTTTCTACATATTATTTCGTACACCACTAGTTAATTATTATTTGTTTATCTTTACATATATTTCGTTTCATATTTTATGGTTTTATTGCTTTATATGTGCCATGACGTCAGTTGCAACTTGGTTAAGCACCAAAGTTGTCCACCTTGTAACTTGCCGCTAGCCAATTTATAGCTTTAAGACAATTAATATTGAATAAGTATTTTGTTGTTTTGGCGATTTAGGTTTTCTTACATTTTATCACTAAGATGCTGGTATTTATTTTTAGAACTTGTTGGCGATTATGCATAATATAATGACTAATATACATAAATGGGTTATGAGAAGGCGTTAAAAAATGAGTGCACAATTAAGTACATCATCTGAAGCTTAAGCGTTAACGGATCAGTAAACATTTTTCGTAAACATCTGAGTAGATATTGGATATATAAATATCTCCCTTCCACCTTTTTGCTCTTCATTCAATGCTCTATAAAAAGTGTTACAGTGATCGGATTTAGTTAAAATATGCGCCGTTTTGTTCGATGATCTGTTTCCATCTAGACAGCAACTTCATAATACCTTCCTCGTAGAAGCCCCCCTCCTTATTTGCGAAGAATTCGGACAGCCACTTTTCACAAGCCTCTTTTGAGTTCAACTTCACACCACCAAGGGCATTCGCCATTTACAGGAACAGGTGGTAATCAATTGGCGCTACGTCCGGGCTGGTGGATGCGATAAAACCTCCCATCCGAGCTCCCGTAGCTTCTGACGAGTCATCAACGAAGTGTGTGGTCTGGCGTTGTCCTGGTGGAACACTACACCCTTCCTGTTGGCCATTCTGGACGCTCCTGGTCGATCGCCTGCTTCAAGCGGTCCAGTTGTTCGCAGTAGATGGTAGAATTAAGCATCTGGCCATATGGGAGCAGCTCATAGTGGATGATTCCCTTCCAATCCCACCAAACACACAGCAAAACCTTCCTGGCCGTCAATCCGATTCACCGGCCTTCGACCACGACCGTTTTCGCTTGATATTGTCGAATGTCATCCATTTTTCGTCGCCAGTCACCATCCGCTTCAAGAATGGGACGAGTTCGTTCCGTTTCAGCAGCATATCGCAGGCGTTGATTCGGTCCAGAAGGTTTTTTTGCGTCAAATTATGCGGCACCCAAACATCAAACTTTTTTTTGTATCCAGCCTTCTGCAGATGGTTCAAAATGGTTTGGTGACTAACTCCCATCTCCTGGGCGATGTCACGCCATATGCCGGTCTAACTCGATGTATTCCATGATTTGATCGGTATTTGTCGTCACAGGTCTTCCGCCGGCTGGCTTATCCATGGTGTCGTTTTCACCGGCTCTGAATCGTCGAAACCATTCCTCCGCGGTTCGAAGTGATAGAGTACCATCCCCCAAAACACCATTAATCTCACGGAACGTTTCTCTAGCGGATTTGCCTTTAACGAAGGAAAACTTTAAAATAACGCGAATTTCGGCGTTAGTGAACTTCATGTTTACACGTCTATAACTGTTGAACGCAATATCCAAACTAATCATGCATAGCGTTGTTTTGTAGGTTATGTCAAGACCTTTCAAATTATGTATAGTGTTGCCAGATACGAGCTCTGTAGCGCTTTGTACATAGCCGCGAAATTCATAAGACAAAAAAGCGGAAGGGAGATATATGACAACCTTATATGTATAATGGGTTGGCTGGTTGGTGAGAGCGTTTTAAAACTTAAGCGTGGTTGCACGTATGTGTAGTGCAAAGTTAATGTTGCTCCTCAAAAAGAGTATACCAATAAATCTTCTCAAGTTTCAAAGTTTAATTGCAACTACTCTCAGATTTATTTTTATTGTTTTTCTCATCTTTTTTTATATTTTTTTTAATAATATTTTTATTTTTTTTGTGCATTTTATTTATTTTTTTCAACTTTTCCGAACACTTAATATGTGCCATCAAAACCATTCTCATAAAAAATTATTCAACACCACTCCTTTGTTGTATCTTCATTTATAAATGACACTAATTCGAACAAAACAAAAAAAAAAAGACATTTCGGTTTTAACAAGAGTATTTATCTAACGCAGTACCAAATTTTCAATTTTCAAACAAGCGAATTTTGATTTAAGTTAATTGAAATTTTTGTAACCGATGTGCAAAGCCGATAGGCACAGATTACACACTTATACATATACATATATTAATAGAATATTATATATGCATACATACACACATATTCACGTACTCACATAGCACATGACAATACAGCCGACAGTTTAAGGAGTGTAAGAGAATTGTGTTGAAATGCGGAGGCTGGAGGTTGACTGATTGACATTCTATAAAAACACAAATCTTTGTATCTACATTTATATATGTATATACATTGGCTACATAAAAGTGTGCTGTATATACCCATAATTGCAATAGAAGCATGACCAATTTGGTGAAGGTGTAAATGCAGTCAGGTTAGGTGTAAGTGAAGTGATTTTTATAATGAAGTGAGTAGGTGTTCGAAACTTTAAGTGTTGCCTCTAAGGAAAAAATAGTGTTCGATATGAAAAAATATATTAAAAATATTAATTTAAGCTTTCTTAGAAGTTTTAACGAAAAATTAATATTTAATAAAATTTTAAAATACACATATATTAATCTTTAGGTGTGTCATTTAGTTCGTTTAGTTTGTATAGCAGTGGTTCCTACAAAGGATCTTAGGGAGAAAATGATGTTAGAAAAATTTCAGATCGATATCTCAGATGTCCAAATCGACTCAGCTCGTCATGCTGATCTTGTATATATATATATTATTTTGAGGGTCTCCGACGATTCCTTCCAGGTGTTACAAACTTCGTGGCTAACTTAATATACAATGTTCAGATTACAATAATATATATTTACCTAATTTGTTGTACTTTATTAATCGAGGAGTCATTTTGAAATAGTTTGGGATCCCTTGATACTGTAGTTGCTCTTCAGAAGAACCTGGAGGTGAGGAACATTTTTCTAATTAATACTTCGTTCGGCAAAATAAAGATTATTTAGCAGAAGATTGAATTCGGATAAAAGGATTTTATTACTATAGATTCCATATCTTTACACTCTGAGTAGTCTGCTTTAGAAGAGAATATTCTTCCGTTGCATGTCTCTGGTGTCAGATTGTCTTCTAAGCTACTCCAACAGTGAAATATAATATAAACTCTTTTTAGACAAAAACTGTAGTGATCTGAGATATTCACGAATAATTAATTTAAAAAAAAATGTGATAAAGCGAAAATAAAGTATTTAAGAAACATTTATCGCAAACAATAAAAAAAATGTTTTTAAAAATATAAAATAAAAAAAATTAATAAATAAAAAAATAAAAATAAACAAAAGAAAATAACTAAAAATAAATAAAAAATGTTTAAAATCAAAAAACAAAAATGATACATAAATTTTTTTCTAATAAAACTTTTGAGCTGGTACCAAAGCGGATTACTTTCTATTTTTTTACACTCAAACACAATATT
This sequence comes from Bactrocera oleae, assembly GCF_042242935.1. Classification (NCBI taxonomy): domain Eukaryota; kingdom Metazoa; phylum Arthropoda; class Insecta; order Diptera; family Tephritidae; genus Bactrocera; species Bactrocera oleae. Next base: position 79,326,125 of record NC_091537.1, read on the forward strand.
TTCCACTCACCTGCCTTATACATACATATGGTATATATATTTGCGAAAGCAATAATTTAGACGACAAGATAATCTAATTATTTGCAGAAAATATAAACCGAACGCTTATTAACGAATGCAAATGGCAAATGTCAATAGTGAAAATCGAATGCGCGTTAAGTGAAAAATTAACAACAACAACAATTGTAATATATTATTTAAGAGAAAGTGAAAAATGCAACTACATTTATGGTTCAATGCGTGACAAACTGAGTGCAAAAGCGGAGGAGAAAACAAAATTAATTTCAATCGCAAAGAAAAAACAAACAACATAAAGCAGGAAATAATATAAAGGAAATGTTGACAAAGTTAGGCGAGAAAAAAAAGCAAAAGAAAATCTTTAAACAAAATCATGAAGAGTCGTGAGCTTTTGTGCAAAAAGATTATTATATATATATAGATGGATGTATACGTATATGTATTTCTTAATACATACAATTCACTAGTCATTGAACCGTTGTAATTATTTTATTTTATTTTTATTATTTTTTGTGTTTTTTTTTCTGTTTCAATAATGTATTATTACATTTTTAATCAAATTTCCATCGCAAAGTCAACATGAAAGCTTAGAGAAGCTGCTTTAGTAACACCAGCTAAAAAGCGTCTATCGCCAGCGCAATCCTCTTTAACAACAGCAAAACAAAACAAAATCGGAAACCAACACAATGTAATGCCAAATAATAGCAAAAAGAAAATGTCATCAAAATTTCAAATGGCAAAATTTGCGATTACCGTTTCACGAAAAGGAATTAAATTTAATACAATGAATACAATAATTTTATACGATATCGTATTTGATGTGGAGAAAAATTTGTGTTTTGTGAAGGAAATAGTTAGAGAAGAGAAGGGCAGGGAAGCAAATGCTCTCAGTGCTGGGAAACAGTTCAAACAAATATTTCGATTTTTTATTTTGATTTTGGCTGCACCGATGTTTCCTTCGCCCTTCGCAGGTCTATTTCTTATAGAATAAAAAGTATAAAAATATTTGTATCTTGATTTTGATTTTGAGCTGCAGTTTATATGGCAGCTATATGCTATAGTGGTGCAATCTGAACAATTTCTTGGAAGATTATACTTTTGTCTTGAGTAATAGTCCAAATTTCTTGAAGTTATCCCCGCAAATAAAAAGGTTTCCATACAAGGACTTAATCCCGATCGCTCAGCTTGTATAGCAGCTATATGCTATAGTGGTCCGATATAGGCCGACAAATAAGCAGCTTCTTTGGGAGGAAAGGAAGTGCGCAAAATTTCAGATCTATATTTCAAAAACTGACAGACTAGTTCGGGTATGGGACATGTCTAAATCAATACTGCAACTCATGCTGATCATTTATATATACATTTTATAGGGTCTCTGACGCTTCCTTCCGGGTGTTACAAACTTCGTGGCACACCTAATAGTTTTATGTCAAAATGGCAACGCTTTTATAAAAGTGTCAAATTTTAATAAAAATTTTGGCTTGTCAAAGTTGCATTTTTGATCAGATCGAAAATCTTTTTGGTCATTGTATGGATAACTATACTTATACAAAATATACAGAAATAATTTGATAGTGATTTGATTAGTTTTGAAGTATAAGTTACCGAATAGTGAATGGAGAAATTATACTAAGTGTGCTTCTTAAATTTACCTTTTGGCACAAGCTAATTTTTATATGGCACCAATTAATGGTTATAACACAAATCATTGTTATCTTATTGAGTTGAATTTTTAATCTAAATTCTCAATAAGCAGAGAGCAGCTTTGGGGCTCCAATTTGTCAGTGATTAATAAGTGCACTAACTATTTGATCGATTATCTCTTAAATTTAGTTTAAGAAAAAAAAGTTTTATACATCTTTTTATTTATTTACTTGGCATATATCTTTGACCTGCTCATGCAGAAATGATTTCAAAAGAAATATAAAGTCTTTACAAACAGTCCTCATCTCCATTGCTCAATTACGTCATATATCTTCAAAAAAGTCAAAGGTTCCACTCAACTTGTTCTTTAGAAATAAAACTTATAAATAAAAATAAAATGTATTCCAGATTAGCATCTTTCGCTTTAACCAAACTGAATGATTTTTATTGCCTAAAGCCAAGTTTAGCAGGAAGTTGAAGTAGTTGAAATTGGAGAAGAAAGGCAAAAAATTCTTTTTCAAAGATTGACTGATTTGTCTAGAACGTAACATGTGTAAAATAATATACAAGCATACATGAACTCATCACAAAATTGTTCAATACGAGTCCACTGAACTGAACCATATAAAGCGCGTCCAGTAATTTATCAATCAGTGGGGGTAACGTGAGCAACAACAATTTGTTGTAGAAAAAAATTAGCCGCAACAAATTCAGAACTACTAACAGATAATCTACAAAATTTGCATTTATCTACAATATTTGTTTAATTTTTTGTTTGCTGGAACTCCATATATGCTTGAAATAAACATTAAAAAACATAGTAAATACATTTGGTCAATCGATTATCGAAGTTCGATTCGAAAGCAAAAAGATAAGCAACTGAATAAAGTGCTAATTTCGCCAAAAACCTGTAATTTGTCTTTTGCCAATTTAAATATTTAATTAGTGAATAATTTAGCAAACATTTGCAAAACTACAAATTAGGCAAATATTGGCAAAAAAATAAAATAAATGTCTTAAACGAAAATAGCATAACTTCAAGAGCAACCGATTTGGTGGCGGTATGCTGGAGATATATTTATATAAAGTAGTGGCAGTAGAAATCAAATATTCTATATACTGGCAAAATACAGTTAAAAAATAATTATAGCAATATCTTCTTTAGCCATTTGCATTAGCAACTACTTTTTGTGTTATCTGCGGCCATTGATATACGGATAAAAATATCTATATATGTATTTACCTCCTTTTACATGTTCTACATTCGATAATCATAATTACTCGTTACTGTGGTTTTCTGAAATCACTAGTTATTTATTACATTAAAAAAAATAAAAAATCGATAGTTTTATTTACTATATATCGTTAATTTATTTACCTCGTTTTTCTATATGATATATTTGTACTTACTTAATTACTCATTACACTCATTTTCTATATTCGGTAATTATTCATTACTTTCAAATACAAAACTCTATAATTTTAATTACCCAATATTACTTAGTGGCAACTTTTTCGTAAAATGTTTTAATATATATATATATATATATATAGATATATGTAGATATAGACATATATAAAAATAAAGATAAATATAAATACAAAGATAAAGAAACAGATAAATATAAAGATAAAAATAGAGAAAGAGATATATACACATATATATATATATTATTATATGTATGTTGATATGGATTATCGATTTCAATTAAAATTAATAATAATTTTAATTATAATTATCATAAATTAATTAGAATTTTTTATCATTAATTTTAATACCCTGAACAGGGTATATTAGGATTGTGACACCCAACCGTCGCAGACCATATGAAATATATATCTAAATAATCAGCATAAGTTGAGTCGATTTAGCCATGTCCGTCTGTCTGTCTGTATATACGCGAACTAGTCCCTCAGTTTTTGAGATATAGATCTGAAATTTCGTACACGTCCTTTTCTCTTCATGACGCTGCTCATTTATCGGAATCGCCGATATCCGATTACTATAGCAAATAGTTTGTTTACAAACTGAACGATCGGAGTCAAGTGCTTTTATGGAAAATTTTTCATTAGACAAGATATATCCACGAAATTCGGCATGGATTATTACCCAAAGCTACGGCGTACTCTCCAAAGAAATTGTTCTGATCGGTTCACTATAGCATATAGCTGCTATACAAACTGAACGACCGGATTCCATGTATAGAAATTTTTGTATTTGACGCGATATCTTTAGGAAATTTGGTATAGATTATTTTCTAAGGCAACGCTAGAATATTTGAAGAACTTTTTTAGATCGGACTACTATAGCATACAGCTATCATACAAACTGAACAATCAAAATAGAGTTCTGGTATGGAAACTTCGTTATTTGTGATGGATATTCCAGCTTAAAGCTAACGTAATAAGAGATTGACTTAAGTAAATTAGAATAAAATAAATAGATAACTTCAAAAAACAAAATGCTTAATTCTATGCAGTCCACTTAAGTATGTCAAGGTGCGCACTTTTAAATTCATGAAAACTCATATATTTTGAATACTATTTATAGGAAATGCTACCCACATGAAAACAAAATTACATTGAGCGTATATTAATTTGTGTTAGAACTATAATAGTTTCTAAATTTGTGTTTTGATCGATTAAGTACTCGTAGTTTCGCCTGCAGGGTTGTCTGAATTTCTAGGTCAAAATTCATTAACTAAAATGATGCTGAGAAAATAATGAAATATACTATGAATTTGTAGCGAAAACTCATACAAGTACGTAATACCTTGCCCTACACATTACATGTTACAGTTAGAAATAACTAGATCGTATTTACATACAAGTTACCATACATATACACTTATGTAAAAAAGTACAGGTCAATTGTGTTAAACCCATTTGCCTAGAGCGGAGATCTAATATTTGGTATTTTCTTTTCTATTTGAAATATATATTTTCTATATTTCTATTTTCATTTACATATTCCAGTCGAAAATTCCAATTTGAATCAACAATTTTGTATTTATGTATAAATTTCTCAAAATTTAAAATTTAATTTAAAAACTATTCAAGTTCAACCTTTACCAGTAACAAGAACATATCAAAAGGCATTGCTTCTTATCTCACACTGCAAAATCTCTCGGGTGGAGGAAAGCTTACAGTCCTATGTACCTTTCTTCCTTTTATGAATTCTCGAAACAAATTCGGGGCATAGTATTCCATGACCTGTGATTTCATTCGTCCATTATTTCAAAACGTTTTAGTATTTTAAAGAGTTTGAGAATATTTACATTGAACATTGTAAACATTATAATTTAGTAGCATGACGCCTGCCTTTTCGCTGCGTTCTATATTCCATGATGCTAATGGAAGCGCATTGTACCTACTAGATAATCTAAAGCTCTTGAGTCACCTAGTATACGGGTCCGGTCGCTGGAGGTCGTTAAGGTGTGAAAAACCATTTGGGCGCATTAAAAATCGAACATGGTTAACTCTAGAGAATTGTTACGTTCCTAGTGGTGATAGGCAAATGATTGGTGAGGCTAATGGAAGCACATAACATCTACTGCGCCAAAGCATTTGAGTTACCTAGTAGACGGTTTCAAGTCACTAAAGTTCGGCAAAGAGGTCTTTATTGCTTCTTTGTACTCTCTGGCACTTTGGGACTTTTCTGAGTTTCCTCTATTTACTAAATTCTTGTAACAAATTTGCTATTAAGTTTTCCATGACCTCAGATTTCAATCTCGATAAAACTAAAGCATCAAACCACTTAAAGTGGAAACTCATTAGGTGTATTTTTTAATACCGACAATTGGTGTATGAAATATTAACAACCAGAAATGAGAGAGAGTGCGTTTGTGGTCAATAAGTGGTTTCTTCTAATAACTCATTTTGAAAGAAATTTTGGAATCTATCTCGATACAACAGCCATAAATTTGTACTTTTCTTGATTTTCGACAAATGCAATTAACTTTTGTGCATAAATTAAAATTTTTCTTTCGAAAGTGAAAATTTTCAAGCAGAAGTTTTAACTTAAGCCTTGGCTGGGAACCAAATAGTCTCACTGACCTTTCTGGTAATACGTTTAGTTCTTTCAAAAGAAAATTGTCAAAGTACTGTAAAAGAAAGTCATGTGAATTTATTAAAGGAAGTTTGGGAATTTCTATGTTCAAGCTAGGTTTATGAGAAATAGTCGTTACTTACAGGAATGCTTTGAGTACTAGTCTCCAAAAATATTCTCTTTAACCCTTAGAAATCAACAACGAGCACTCACAAATTTTTCTGATAACTCACTTTACCACATTTCTTTCAAAAGAAAAAATGTGTTCCTGAATCAGGAAGTCATTTGAATATATTAAAGGAGATTTAAGAAAATCGATGCTCAAGGTAGAGTTATGAAAAGAAATGTTACTTAAAGATTGACATGCAGGATTGTTGTAATCGCCTTAAAAATGATCTAAAATTCAATTATACTATTTAAATCTTTAAAGCCAGGCTTAGGTATCTAAATAGGAGATTATTTGAACAATTTCATTAAAAATAATAGCTTTTAATTTCAAGGATTCTCCTTCAAAACTGAAAAGAGTAATGTTGCATAACTTGGAACTCACTCACAGATTCTTCTCGCTCACTCTCGGTAATCCGGTTAATTATTTTGTAAAAACCTATAATTTTGCATTCGCAATATTTCATTATTCACTTTAACCTACACATTGTTGTTAATTTAATGTTTGCAATTTATTTTTATTTTGTGTCATTGCAATTTTCACTTCATTTTGAACGCACACGCAACGTGCAACCCACCCAGTAGACGCTTGCGAGTTTTTTGTTTTTGGTTTTCGCTTGAACTACTTATTTGTGCAATTAAATTTAAACTTGAACTTTGCATGAACAAAATGGTAAAGCAAAATATATTTACGTAAAATGAAACCAACAACAACAGGTGCCTACAAGCAATTTTTCAAAATTAAAAATTACAAAATAATTTGTAGAGAATTAGAGTAGGCGCTGAAGTGCTCGAAGCGGCCACAAATCTATTTTGAAATAACGCTGGTGGATACGCATAATGCATTAACATATGTTAGTGGCATGCATACGATATTTGCCGTTGTGCCTACAACAAATGGTGAAAATGTATACATGCTATTATTTTCGAATTATTTTCATGTTTTTACGTGCGCGTAGCTTGAAAATCGCACCAAACGCAAATTATCTTGCGTTGTATACGCATATTGCTTGTATGTGTATAATATTATATGTAGATATGCATCAGGGTGTGTAATTTTTAAGCATTTCAGCCAGAATAATTTTTCAGTGCATTTTAAGAAAAACTAAAAATAAAAATAAAAAGTTACAAAAGTAAGAAAAACGAGAAAGAATGTTATGTTCGGCTGCACCGCAGCTATAATACCGTTCACAGGAGCATTTATTATAGAAAAAAAAGGTATAAAAGATCTTTAACTTGATTTTGATCGGTCAGTCTGTAAGGCAGCTAAACGATATAGTGACTCGATCAGAACAATATGTCCGAATATTGTATCCTTGTATTGGGTTATAATCTGTGCCGAATATCGTGAAGATATCTTGAAAAATAAAAAAAGGTTTTCATACAAGAACTCGATTTTGATCGGTGAGTTTGTAGTGTTGCTATATCTTTAAATGGTCCGATACCGACAAGTGAGCAGCTTCTTGGTGAGAAACGAAAGTGTGCGAAATTTCAGAGCAATATCTCAAAAACTGAAGGGATAGATCGCTTATATGATATACAGACGGACACGGCAAGATAGACTCAGCTCGTCACGCTGATTATTTATATATATATACTTCATAGGGTTTCCAACGCTTTATTCTGCGTGTTACGAACTTCGTTTAAGCCTTAAAATACTTTTTTCAGGTTATAACAATTTCGCATGTCATTTATATGCAAAATTAGCAACTGGCACCTCTAAATATTAATATTAAGAGTTCAAAATTTAAGACGCTTCTCTTTTACTTTTTTAAACACTTTTAAACTGCTTTTTAGTTAAAAAAAAAAAAAACCAAGATAGTTGGCTAAAAAGGGCACGCCCTAATATGCATGTATCTGTATGTTGCATATAGCCAGTAGCATTGTGTAGCACGAGTTATAATGCAATCGAACTGCATGTGTAACACAGTAGACATACGTTGCTGCCATATATTTCATTTATATTGTTTCTTTAATTTTGCTTATGGGCGTTTTCGTAACAAAAGCAACAAAGCAAATGAAAATTGAATGTAATTGTGAGTAAAATAAAATAATGAAAATTAATTGTAATGTTACACAGGAAAGTGTACAATGTTGGGATGTAAACAAAATTGTTGTTGTAGTTAAATACATCAACAGCAGTATAAAAGTGTAATAAAAACAACAGATTTTTATAACAAGCGAAGCGTGTAGGCAAGTGCCATTATCAACACTATCGACAGCGAAATCGACAGCCTCAACGTCAATGCGTGGTGACTTACATTTAGACAAGTATAAATATTTAAGCTGATTTTATTTTAAATTTACTTAAATATTACACTTAGTGTGCCTATTTACATAAATTTGATTCCTAAACAGTCTAATTTTGCTCAAGCTTCTAGTGGGCAGTTCTGATAATGAAGAATGTGAAACTTAGTTAGTTACTGCGGCAGAGAGTAACTGTTAGTAAAATTAAGAAGGAGGGAAATCTGCTGAAGTTTCAGAGTCGGAATTTAAGAGGTTGGATTTTTTTTTTCATATAGAAAAGAGACATATCTGTATGAACCCAAGTGCCATCATACAATGAGAAAAAGGAGTTTTTTACGGAGGTCAAAGCAAGAAAGTATGATTTTTGGCAGATTTTCTAAAATTTTTTTAAAAAGAAAAAAACTTTAAACAATGATAATATTTGAGGTTTGTATTTTTAGGTTTGTATAAGGGAGTAATTACACGAAGAAAGTAACTGCCATTTTACAAAACAATTGATTAAAAACTTTTGAAACTAATATTAAAATTCAAAAAAGATCGTTTGAGAAAAACCCGTTTAAAATAACAGCTCGCTTGAGCTCTAAAAGAGCACTACTCGTTCCTGCGGCTTATAAAAATAGAGCGAATCGAAATTTTTCTTTAAAATTTTGTGAATATATTTTACAGTTTTTAAATAAAATAAAAAAAATGTTTTCAACAGTCTGGAAAATAATTTCCTTTTTAATATCTGATAGGTTTATTAAAAGTATTTTTTCCTAGTACATGCAGTGCTGCTGGCAACTTTTAAAATTAGTGTAAAATATTGTAATTTACACTAGATCTCCATACACATGTTTTATCTGAAGAAAGACAAGCTGAGAGCACACTTCTATCAACCCTGAGACAAATAATGAGGCATCTGTCTTTCATATATAATACAATGTTTTTATACTCTCAAACAATTACATTCCAGTTATGAATCAGAGCTACTATAATAACAATAACTCTTCCATTAACCACTGGGTACACTTCTGTTTACTACTACACATTATAACATACATATATATGTATAATATAATATAAATTGTGGCATTTACTACTTGTGTAGTCGCATTGCTTAGCACCTCGCTTTTTTGCATTGAGTTTCGCAGCGAAAACGATTTTATTTTTCGATTACTTTTAAGGTCATGACCAGTGGCTTGACAGCTAAGGTGGGTGCCACACACGTACTTATAAATATTTTTAATTTTTGTTTTTGTGGTATGGGCATGGTGCAGCAGTGCAATTACAACAAGCGGATACAAGCGTATAAATATAATTAAACAATTAATACATATTTATATTTGTATAGTTAAATTTACATACTGTATAGCACCTGGTAACTAGAGTAGATGCAAGAGTTTTGTGAAAGGATTTGGAACTACATTCATTAAATCTCGCGTAAAATGATATTTGAAGGATAGAGGGCCCTACAGTAACTATATACTAAATTTATATATATAAAATTGATAATATTATTATCGTGCTTTTTAAACCCTGCCATACTTTACTAAATTACTAAAATAACAAAGTGATTTATAGGGTCTCCGACTTCCGGGTGTAACAAACTTTGTTGCGAACTAAATCTACCCTGTATATATTAATATTATCTTTGTTGCAACAGAATTCTTATTTGTTATATCTTTAAGTCAGGTTTGAAAAAATCTGTGACAAATATATATAAAATTTCTTGGATGAAGACAAATTAACAGTAATATAGTATTTATAACCACCAGTTAGATTGATTACACAAAACATCACATATGAATTCTCAATTTTTCATAAAACTAACCGAATTACGTAAACACCATTCGACACACAAACCAAATTTCATCATTTCCCTTCAACGCCTCTACCGCAATCACACTAACGCTGCCAACTTCACGCTTTAATTTTTTTATTTCAGCATCAGCCGCTGCAAGCGGGTTATTTGCAATTTAACACCAACACTAATCACAACCAATGACTTGGTCTTAGGGTAAGCGTGTGTAATTGGCAATTATCACTGGCTGAATTGGTGGCAACTACTGCGGCGGCTCTAGTCGCCAGCAACTCCGGTCATTAAGTGAACTTAAGCTATAATTGATGAGTGAAAAGTGAAAGCCTTAACCTGCAGAAGGAACAGGGGGGCAGCGACACTTACGGCGATTAGGGCTTTTGTTTTTCAAACGGCATTGAGTGTATAAGGAAGGCAGTAGAAATTAGTGTGAAATAAAGAAAAAATAAAAATTAGTGCACTAATTAGTGTGCTTATACATCTGTTATGATTAAAAGGCATAGCAAATTTTCAGTGATTTACATACCTACAGATTATTATTGTTTTACATAACTGCTAACCTTTACTTTTAGACTGATTTAGTTTTAATTTTTTTTTTTTTGTTTTTTCTCAGTATTTTTAAAAGTTGGTATTTTTTCGTTTTCATATGACGTTACAGTTCCGTATCTGTGCGGGCATGGCAACAAATAATAGTGCTATGTTATTAACATGCAGCTGTTATTTACTTACAGACACTTAAATAATTATGTGTTATGGCTTCAAACAACTGAATTTTCAAAACTCTAAGCAATTACCGTCACATGTGCCACATGTGTGCAACGTTTTATGCACTAAAATATATTTTTAAGCTTTTTCGCATAACTCGCGTGGCTGTTAATTGCGTAATTACTCTCGGATGCTGCATATGCGACATAAGTGTATATATAGCAGTTGACTTCGGTGTTTTTGTTTTCAGCACAGACGTTGAGTGAGTGCAAAAGTTGTTTCTTTTTTGCCAAATTATGTTATTTGCTCTGCTTTTTGATATGTTAAAAATGCTGTCGATTCGTTGTGGTGTCAAATTCGACTGCAATTGCAATAAATACTTGCCCACTTCTGTAAGCCATAATTAAGATTTCTAACTGGTCAATTAATCAACTTTATTTAGTGATGAAAACCAGTTTTGGCGCGAGCAAAATATTCTACTAAAACTAGTTATAGTCAGTAATTTATTTCACAATTATTAAATAGTGGCTAATAGAACAGAATAGGTAAAGAAAATGTGTATATTCATGAATAGTTTCGAAACCAGGCTTAGACGAACAAATGTATATGAAAATTTTTTTCACCGCTTGGTGAAATAACGTTTAGTTTATAGTTTTTAATTTTCGATGATTCTGCAAAAATAAAGCTTCGGGCAATTACAGAGTTTTACATTTATCAATAGTATTAAACAAATTAAATCATTAAAGTGCTATACCAAATTGCTTAAGAAACTAAAACTAAATTAAATTATATATTTTGTTTTTATTTTCAGGTAATAGCATAATATATCGATGAACAAAATATGAGTAAGTGGTTTAATAAATGAGTCAAAATTTTTCGAGCATACAAACAAATTAGTCTCCTATTTTAACACGCATTTTTAATTAAATTTTTTATTTCTTAATTATATAAATCAAAAAACGTTTTTAATACACAAAAACAACTAGAGTGAATTGGTTTTTGAAACCCCTATGAAAGTGAGACTTTTTACACATTGAAAATATTCGGGAAATTATTTGATTTTGTTTTTTAAAATCTCGCCTTTAATATTAACTTAATAATTAATAAAGAAAATAATAATAGTTGACGCTACTATACATTTTTATTTTATTCTTTATATTAAAGTAAATAATACAAAAATTTATTCAGATGTTATACTCATGTTAAGAACTAAGAACAATTTATATTTAAATTGTTGAATAATTTGAATTTCAATAATTCTATCACTAACTAAATAATTTTTTGACTTAAGTTTCACAGTTAAAAATACTGTATATTTTATGGTTACTAAAATAGGTATGGTAAACAATTCTAAATTTTCAACGTATCTAGTAAAATTTCGTTGAATGTAGTACCATTTCTTGTGCTTGGTATAATTCTATAATTTTTAATTTCAAAATTAAATAGTAACTTCTCTTAAGTATTCTGTTAACGAAGCAGATTTTTAAAACAGCATTGAAACCTAGAGAAAAAATAACAGTCATCCGGCTAAATATAGAGAGCTGTAATGCGACATGTGACATGCGAAAAATGAACGATAGATAACAAGTTTCACTTTAATAATATTTTACTGCACATATTTTACATCTACATACTTTACATTTAAACAAACCTCTTGTAGAAATGTTATTATTTGCTTGCTTAATAGATTCATATATTAAATATGATGTCAAAATGGCTAAACAATTGCTACAAATACGAAAACATACACAGTAGTAGTTAAAATATAAATTTTTTTGAAAATCAAAGAAATTATGTGGAATCTAATGCCCGCATATTTCCAATACTACAAAATGCTCCTAACAATTTATTTTATGGTTTAAAGACACTTTTAAATCAATCAGTAAATATTTGCCTTAACAACAGTAACTGAATATCGCATTACCGAAATTTATCAGTGAAACTAAAGCTACCGCGTTTAATTTCAGTAGAGCTGTCATATACTATTATCGCTTGTACAAAATTTGAACGGAAAATTGCATAATCTACTAAAGGCAATTTCATAATGCCACTCTCATAAAAGCCTTCATCCCTATTAGCAAAACACGAAGACACTCGATTTTCACAAGTTTCTTTTGAGGCGAATTTTTCATCAGCAAAATCTGTCGCATTGACAGGAACAGATAAATAGTAATCACTTGGTGATAGGTACAGGCTATAAGGTAAGATAAGAGCCTTCTTACCAAGCTTCCATAACTTCTGACGGGTAACTATCGTTGTCCGGATCGAACCTTTTGGCCAAAGCTGGCCGTTTCTGGCCGATTGCTTCCTTCAGACGTTCCAAATGTTGATAGTACAGTTCCAAAGTAGGAGTTTGGCTATAGGGAAGCAGCTCATAGTAGCTGATGCGCTGCCAATCCCACCAAACATTTAATAAAATCTTCCTGATCGTCCATCCTGACTTTTCCACAGTTTGCGCCGGCTCGCCACCAATCGACCACGACCGTTTTTGCTTGACGTTGTCGTAAGTGACCCACGGAATGGCACTTGCACAACGCGAGTTACAGAATATAGCAAAATAGTATATTTTTTTTACTATACCCTTAAAATGTTCTTTTGTTTAAATTGCGTTTAATAGTCTCTATTATGACATTGTTCTCTTCTAGTTTTCCAAAAGATGCCAAGCTTCCAACTTCATATAATTTCTTGCTCTGATCACCTTGTTCTACGCAAGTTGACTTTTTTGCTACTATTAACTATTTCTACTTGAATGCTTTTCTCTCCACTTTTGCGTACATACCAGTGCATAGAACTGTCATTTACCTCGTGCCTTGATCTGCCAGCTGATAGCTATAGTGGCGGGTGTTGGTCAGTTTCGTCGTGCCTTGTTTGGGGCAATTGATGCAACAAACGACTGCGAACCGCCCAGCGGCCAAATAGGGCATATGTCCGCTGCGAAAAAAAAATATACAAAAAAAATAATAATAATAACAACAACAAAAGAACATTACAGCAATAGCGTGGAAAACAAAAACAAGCTGCACATTTACATACAAAAGCAAATAAGTAATAAGAGGAAAAAAGTGGCCCTTCGTTAAGCAACTTTCTGGTGTTTGTAGTCAGCTTGGTGTTTGCTGGCTCTAGCTGCCTCTTGCAGTAGCCTCGCTGGTGCCAAGACCAACGCCGTTGGCTAAGGAAATTATGCTCGCGCAAAACAAAAATAATGTTTATAATAAACATAGAAAAACTTTATTCTAACAATAAACATTTTGCAAAAGGAAATTGCCAAGCAGCTGCTGTAAGCAAAGCGCAAGCAATGCAGCACACCAAAGCATATCGGCGAAGGGCCAACACCACTGCGATTGCTAAACAACCACACGACCGTCCTAACAGCCACTTTAGCCAGCTCTAGGGACTGCAAAAAGAAAAAAACAAAAAGTGGCAGCGCGTTGTAGTTGTCTTGTCAGGCGCGCAAAGACATTGGCAGCGCTTGTTAGCCACATTGGTAGTCAATTTCCAGCTCTGTACTGAGCAGCCTCTACTTATGTTTTCTTTGGCTCGCTGCCATTTGTGTGCCTTTGTGCTGCTAAGACAACTCCTGCGAAGGATTCGTATTTTGTGTTGAGTTTTTAGTTATTTTTTCATATTTTTTTTTTTGTTTTCCTAAGTACTTTTGCATGTTCTCCAATGAGGCTTAGTGTTGTTAGTTTTTTGTTCACGCAGGCTTGCTCTAGTCGATTTTTTCTACTACCTTATACATATACACATACATACATATATTTTTGCTATTGTTGCCATTGTTGTTCATTGCTGCTTTTTTTGTTTTTTTTTTTGTTGTTATCTTGTTTGCGTTTTTGCCCAGCGCCCAATGCTTAGAACCCATACCCTCTGGGGGTGCATGTTTTAGGCAGTTATTTATGGTCATAGTGTCAGTGTTAATCAAATAAGAAAATCTATTTTACTTGTCGTTTGCATTTGAATGGATTTTTTTTTGAATTTATTTGCCGTCGCTGTTGTTGGTTAAAGCCTTTCAAGGATTTTGTATTCCCTTAAGTTCAATTTAATGATGGGAAACTTTGGGGAAATAAGAGTTAAAAGGTGTTACAGTGCTGATGCATATAAACGTTTTGTGTTTAACGAAACAAAAGCAGTCATAAACGCATTTTTGATAGCATAAAAAATTTTAAATATAAAAAAATTTATGAAAAAATAAATAAAAATATAATTTATATTAGTTATATAATTTTAATTGCTAGTAAAAAAAATAATTTAGTAGTCTCATTTTTTTGTTTTAATTTTCTTACACCGTATTCTAGTTGGTGGTTCTGTTATTAGAAACGCCGCTTCTGAAATTATTGAGCTCTTACAGTAAATTTTGACATTTTTTTAAAATAAATTCTGCAATCAAACTACTTTAAAAAAATATCAAGGTTAGCAGATTGTTGTGCCTTAGACCCATATATGTTAATTCTGGCCAAGAAATTGACCAGCTTGACCACTTGCTCTCAACTTTTACAAAATTATGAGTCATAGTTAAAACAATTTTAAAGTAAACTATTCCTGTTTAGCTGGTGTGGCAAATCCGGTAAACATAATGTAAGGTTATCAGATTTTTTAAAATAGTACTTTAATTAATAGCTTATATAAGAAAAAATTAATACTTATAGTTACACCTCGCTAATACTTTTTTTTTCTATTTGAAACTATTGCCGTTAATATGAAGACTTAACTTCTTTTAATACATATGCTAAATTATATACTAGTGTATATATAGTATATATGTAGATACTCTATACATAACATTTTTTCTCTCTCTTTATTATTTCTGTATTAGGTTTGTCGCTTAAATCTTTTGTTGTACAAGTATGTTGTCTATGTGATTTATGCGCTACGAAATACAAGCCAATAGCACCAAAGTTGTATTGTAAGTTCATAAATTATAGAACTGATAAAAAATTTAAGTTAATTGGTTATATTCACTTGTAAGTCAGAAAAGATTGTTTTTTTTTTCGTTTGAAATGACATTTTATTTAATTAACAACTATAACATGTGCACTTACAAAATTTAATGCAAGCAATGCATTTGATAGTGGTGATTTGTTTTGAAAAAAATTGGATTCGCTTCTTCTTGTAGCTGATTCAGGAGGATCTCTGAAAAATGGTTACTGGTGGTGAGAAAGATTGATTGAAAGACTGCTTAAAATTATCTGAAATCTTTGGAACAAAAGTAATTAATAATTTTATTATTATCATTAAAAATGAGTTAAGGTAACAATGAAAGGATTAGTAAAGTTATGATTTTTGAACAAGAAAAAGTGTGAAAAAATTTACTATTCAAACTTTGAAAAAAATCGTTATTTTATAAAAATATTTACAGTTCGCTCATTACCTGACAAATATAATATATCTAAAAAGGTTGGGTGCAATTTCAAGCTGATTGGTTTAGCAATTTCGGAAAAATTTTCGTATTTTTTCCTCAACGACTCTTAACAGCGATTCTGGCTTACTAACGTACTTTTGCATGTACTCCAATGAGGCTTAGTGTTGTTATTTTTTTATTCACGCATGATTACACTAAGTAAAAGAATTTTTACAAATACGCTGATATCTCCGTAACCATTTAAGGAGCCTACTTCGAAATCTCGGTGAATGTTCACAAATATTTGTGCATTCCAAATATGTGTTTTTAGTGAAATTCACAAGTGGGGGGAACTGGATCAAAAAGCAGTTTGTAATGTAGTAAATGTCCTACGAAACTGTAAGTTTTGCAATTTTAAATGATTTTTTTTATTGTGCTAAAAAATACATAATAAAAAAATTTGCCTTAAAATAATCAAACTTTAACCGTTGATATAATTTAAATGGTTTAGATTACGAAAAAATCGTAAGAGACCTCTTTGTCGAGCATTAATTTTTCTAAAAAATCTATGAAACGGGATATTTTTCCAAGAAAGTAGTTAGAAGCGAGTTATGTCTAAGAACCTATTTTTCAGAATACCTTGCGAAGAAACACTATTTGTCAAATTTTTTTTACTCATACATATATGATACAATTTTCAGCTGGTTAAATGTATTTTTATGAGCTTGACGATTTTCGTTTATTAAAAGCTTACACTTCGTTGCTTCATTGTGAATTTTTGGCTTAAACACTATACGGTCCTCCATGTTCGCCAGAAAATACAGAGAATTTTAAAGGGCCGTCGATTTACAAGATAGATAAAAATCGCTTAAGGAGCAAAAGGCTATCCCAAAAATCGAGTTCGAGTATTATTATAAACAATTGGAAGAAGCGCTGATATAAATGCATAATATTCCCAGTTCTTTTATTTGGTTTTATTTGAAAATTTTCATTTCACTTGACTCAGTTGCAATTGCGGATTAACCTAGTTTCAATGATATTATTATCCAAATTTATTAATAACTAAACATAGGCAAGCAACAGCAACACAAAAAAGTGTTAATGAGTGGGTCGAATTGGCATAACAATGACAAGCAGCATGCAGCACAGCAACAGTAACAAAAGCAATACATTCATATGTAGATGAAATAAATTTTTTCATACTGAATCATATTGAATCAGCATAAGTTTACAATGCTATGAGTAATGATGATCAGGCAAGCGAAATATTATAAACTCATATTGGGTATTTCACAATTGCGGTAAATTTGTGGTTAACGGTATTAACAACTGTTTAGCGAGATGTATGTATGATATAATTTTTAGTTTTTGTGACCATGTCATCATTTAGTTTCTTTTCTGGTAAATTATGAAATAACTATGGGTTTTTAGTGTACACCACAAAAAATATTTAAGGAAAAAATTAAAAATGTGTTATTTATAAAAATTTATCAAAAATTTATTTATATATTTAAATAAAAGTTTCCAAAATAAAATTATTCTTTCTAAAACCAAACAGCTGCATTTCTACTCATACTACAACTTTTCTGTGCAATTATTCTGAAACTACTTGAACACAAAAACACCAGCTAGTAACCGAAATCTTGATAATCAAATTTTCTTCTTTAGAAAAAATTACAAATTACATGTTTGATCAGCACTGCATGCTTTGTTTGCTGGAAAGTGGAGCGTGGCCTGCTTTTTGCTGTAAGAAAAAATGTCCGCCTACATAATTTTACAATTTTTGTTTTTCTTCTCTTTTATTCCGCTTGGACATTGAGTTATTTTTACATATGGCTATGAGATTTTTTATTTTCGTTTTTACTGCATTTATTTATAGTGAACACTGTGGCAGTTGGTCATGTAAATGGAATTTTCTTGTACTCTGCTGGCTGTTGTGTTGGGGATGCCCATATTTGGGCGCATCGCCATGAAAATAAATAAATATGATACTTAAGGCTATGAAAACATATTTTATTACCTATATACTTAATGCCCATATGATATTCAAAAAGTTTTCAGTGGCCGTTAAATATAAATATACTGAAGTATGTGATGCTAACGGTATATATGTAAGTAAGAAAAATCCAAAGCTAATTGAAAAATTAAGTTTTAATACATATTGTAAAGCATGTTGTAATGATGTCAAAACCCGAAAATTTATAATATTTGTATTAGTAATCAATACTTCAGTTATTATATCTGCTCTAAAGGTAAAAACTCAAACCCAACTAAATTGTAGTTTATAAACCTTTACCCTTTCTTTGCTAAGCGACGAAACTACTTCAAAGTAATTACTCTAAAAATTTTATATGTACTTCAGAACATTTATATAAATATAATTTATTTACAATAAAGTTAGGTTTACTAGAAACGAACAGGTTTATTTTATTAATGATTACTTTTAATTATCATGTAATTAAACATGATTATTGATATTTGCTTATGCAATAATTTTAAACCCAATTTGCTGTTTTTAAAGTAATTGGAATGAAAAGTAATTGATCAAAAAGTAATTAATTTACAATATTTGTAAATAAATCAGTTAATATGTATCTATTTAGACAATATTTATGGGTATTCAGTAATGAATTACTTATTATTTAATTAAATGAAGTGAATTAAATGAAGTTACCATTACTAAAAATGAACAGCTAAATTTTAGTAATGATTACTTTTAACCATCATTTAATCAAAAATGATTACTAATGGTTATTTATGCAATAATTGTATACCTACTTTACTCTTTTTGTGGCAATTCCGATGAAAAATAATGAATCCAAAAGTTATTACTTGCAAAATACTTGTAAACAAATTAGTAAATATGTATATATTTAGGCAATATTTATGAGTATTCAGTAAGCTTGAGTTCATTTGCTTATAATTCGTGTTATTATTATAACCATAAAACATTTTTATAAAATATAATTTTTAAACTACCAATTAAAAATTAAATTCGAGTACTAACTAATATCATCTTAATATAATTAAAATATTTTAAAATAATTGAAAATAATGTCTAATTTATTTAGAAGTAATTGTTGATATATATAAATGTTGTTTCATTTTAATAACCATTACATATCTAAATAATGCGATTAAAATACATTCCAAAACGAAGGTATTATTTTATGAAATAATCGAGAACGATTATTATTAATTTTTACATAAGTAATCCTCCCATGAAACTCTGATTAAATTTTTTATTGAAAATATGATGTAATCGCTGTAATTTAACAAAGTTAATATTTTTTTAAAAAAATGCTACTGCTGTTTAATTACAGCATATTTATTTATATGTACTTACGACCACAAACTGGAAAAAATTTACTTTATTTTTGATAATAAGACATACATATATATATGTGATAATATATTTCGTAGGTACAATAAGTACTGCTTATAAGTTGAAGTACCTAGAAATTATTAATCAAATAAAATTGCGATATTAAAAACAAGTTTGTTCTTCTACATAAATTTTTGCATAAGATAATCATTGTAATTATGATTACCAAGTAACTGCTTACTATTAATAATTAGTCATTAATAGTTAAAATTGTACAATAGTTGTGATTACCAAGTAATTGATTACAAGTATTGAACACTTTGTTTTTAATGTGTTATATTCATTATATACTTAAACTATTTTTGTTGTACGTAATTAATATGTAATCGTAATTAAAATGTAGTTAATTACTATGTTAATGATTAATATTAATGATTGCCTTAATCATTAGTAGTGAATATTGTAGTCATGACTACCAAATAATTGATTACGATTAATAAATACCTTGTTTTAAATATATTATTAATTTACATATACTATTTTTGTTGCATGTATTAAAATAGTAATAGTAATTATAAAGTAACTTTTAAGTAACGATTACTTTTATGATTACTTTGTTTTTTTTTTCTGCAAAAACTATTTTTTTTTTATACATGATTAAAGTGTAATTAAAATTACAGACAAATTGATTACTTAGTAATGATTACATTAAATTTCATTATAATTTATTTTACACAAAACTCTTGAAAACTTAAATCTAAATATGCATTAAATTTCATCAAAAATTTTAAAGTACTACAAAGTAGTAATATATCATCAAATAAACACTTCAAACCCACTTAAGTCAAATGTTGACTGATATACATACATATGTAAATATTTCTTACACACAATTTTCCTGAGTAGTTATAAGCCTACTCCACATATACGTAGCCGTCGTTACTGTTTTATTTTTATTTTCATTGTAAGAGCGTGGGTGTAGTGAAAGTTGCATTCTTCATTTCTTTTCATGATAAATGTAGCAAGAAATTTTCAATTACACATATTAGCTTATCAGCAATAAGAAGATGTATGCATATTCAAATACCCAACTAGGTAATTTGTTGGCGCGCTAAGCTGACAGCATACAAATTTCGTTGCCTAGAGAAGTACAAAAGAATATACAGACATAAATAGAGATAGATTATAGAGATTTATAAACACATTTTGGATAATGAAAATAAGAAAGTTTTCATCATTGTAGATTTATAAGAATTCTTGAACAATGGCGCTGCAATAATATGTAGTAATTTGTATAATTTTTGAACGAAAATTAACCTCAAAAGTAAGGCAAGCCATTTAAGTGGGAGTAAACGAAGTTTTCATTACAACTACAATACCGCGTTCGGATTGAAGACATGTGTATGTATAAAAATAACCATTTATTTTTTGAAAAAAATATGCTTTCTACTATTGAATTGCGTTCTTTTCGCCTCATAAAAATGAGATTTCTACCAGCACGCCTTAATTGCCGCTGCGCATTTGCATTTATTTAACATTTGTTGCGAAAATTTCTTAGTGGCAAAGGCGGTCATTAAACTAAGTGAAATGACTTGGAACGCATAATTACTAAACGCAAAAGAAAAACAACAAATACATAAAAACAAAAAACGAAAAATTAAAATGAGCAACACAAACAAAATCTGCAACAATAAGAATAATCAGTTTTTGTTTGCTTAAATTTTATAAAGCCTTTGTTTAAACAGAAGACTCAACCAACGAACTTGCTTTACAACAAGCGCGTCTAGTCAGTCACATACATAGTAAACGCCAACGGCAGTCGAGCCAACGAACTTCAGTGATGAATGCTTTGTTTATTTGCTTTATTATTGCTGTTATTATTGTTGTTGTTGTTTTTTTGTTTCAAATCCCATCAGCAGTCAAACGAAACACATTAAATATTCGTTTTAAGCAGATTTTCTCAGACGCTTCTGGTGTTTTAGCTTTCAACCGAAAGTAAGAGTGTGAAATTTCTCCTTTGTACACCGTTAAAATCTAGGCTTACAAGTTGTTAAGGTCATTGCACAGTTCGCTCAGTTATTGCAGCTTAAAAGCTGGGTTTAAAAAATCTTATTGAAGTAACGCGGTTTCTGGTGTATTTTGCAAGCTAACATAATAATTAAAATAACAAAAATTTATTTCAAGTACCGTTAGACGGCGTTTTTTGTCTATAAGCCCTTTTGTATGGAAGAAGTAATGAGGCAGCCGAAAAGTGGGAACAAAAAGTGGCACAACGCTGGAGTGTTTTTAGGTTCTTTTGGTTGATTTGTGTTTGGTTATTATTATTTATCATTTGTGCTAAATTAAAAGTGATGGGTAAATTATAGTAATACAAAAAATATTTTCAAAGTAATTATTATTATTAGAAATATGAAAAATAAAAATACTAATAAAATCTCAAGTTTCTCATAGTGGAATCGGTCACTTTGAGCTCTTATTTTCTCTCCACTTTATTTTCAAAATTATCCTCTTGTGTTGAACCCATGATATTTGCCCTCAAAAAATCACACTTTAACAGCTAGTTCGAAGCGCTGGAGAATGCTGGCCAAATCACGTAAAAATCTGCAATAGATGTTTATAACCTTAAATAGGGATGATCATATAACACATAATTTATTCCTGTTGATATCACTAACATATGCTTTACTTACAATGATCTTGCTTCATCCCATAAAAAATAAGCTGACTCATTTTAGTTGATTGAAAATGCATATCTTCGTAAAAAAATTCTTTGAAAAAGAATTCGGGAAAAAAACGTGAACTTCGGCTGCCCCGAAGTTATTGTATAATAACTTTCACAAATACCAAAGATTCCATACAAAGACATGATTTTGATGAATCAGTTTGTATGTCAGCGTTGTGCTATAATGGACTGATATCGGCGATTCCGACCAATGAGCAGCTTCATGAAGAGAAAAGGACGTGTGTACAATTTCAGATCGATATCTCAATAACTGCGGGACTAGTTCGCATGTATACAGACACACAGATGTATACAGACTGACAGACAGACGGACATGGCTAAATCGATACAGCTCGTCATGCTGATCATTGATATATGTATTTTATAGGATCTCCGAAGTTTTCTTCTGCTTGTTCCAAGCTTCGTTGCAAAGTTAATATACCCGCTTCAGGTATAAAAATATAAACACTTTAATATAATGGCATTCGGTGTAATTTACTTGTAGTTATTGTAAAATTGTGAGATATTCTACAAATAGTTTCAGTTGTGATGAGAAATGTCATCCGGTTATACAGTGATACTGCGCGTGCGTGCCTCGTTTACTTAATTTTTGTTGTTAAAGGACCTCATTAAACCAATTTATTAATAATCATAGGAACGATAATCTTCTGATGCGTTCTCGATTTTGTTTTTTAATTTTTTTGCAGTATAAATGTATGCAGTTGCATTGCTAGCATTCAGTAACACCACGAATTTTCTTGGACCTCAAAAAAAGCTTAAGTTAGCCTAGGCGAAAAATTGTTGTGAAAGAAATTGTAGCGTGTTGATATAGCCTTAATACTTCCAAATTTAATTAGTGAGCATTGTAGAAGTCATACATAAAGCCTATATAATTGCTGTGCCGCATATTTATATAATATTATGGTATTTAGAGGAAGACTAGTACCGGGTTATTTATTTGGGAAATAGAAAATCACAAAAAGCCACCTGTTAAAATTAAGAGCTCAAATGTTACTCACGATTTTTTCAACATTTCGGACGATATTTTTACTTTATCTAAGAAAACATAAATACATTTTTTTTTTTGACTCAACCTACTGAACACTATCTTTTTATTTGCATGTTATTAACTAAGACACAGAAACACTTCATAGAGGCGAATCTCTGAGTAAAAATTAGTTAATGCCTCTCTCTTTGGCTTTATAATACGAATATAAAAGTTTTTCTCAAAACTTGATAGTTTGTATCAACATATTATAAGCCAGTCATAAAATGTATGAGCAATAACACTTAATATGGAGAAGCTTTCTTACAACTTATTCTTCTGTAGAGTCTCAGGAGTCAGTTAACGGCATCTGCTTGCCTGCTCCCCAGCTTCTTAAAAAAATATTTCTTCTATTTATAGTGCTAACACCAAGGCAATTTAGTAAGCCCGTGGCGTTTTTTAATAGAATCAAACACACTTCAATGATTGCGTGATGTGCCCTTAAGGCACAACTAAATTTAGTTAACAGTTGTTTTAAGTCAAAACAAGAATTAATGAAGTTTATAGTTTTAAAGTTTTTTTAAATTTAATTTATAACTATACATTTTATTTTAATTACTATAATTTTTCACTACTGCAGCTTATACATATATTTATACACAATGTATTAAAGTATATAAAGTAAATTGTGAACTCAATACTCTGCTCTATACTCAACACATCCACTTTTTTGTTGCGTTAAAACGGTAAATAATCGCCCGTTAATAGCATCAATTTAACACTTTTCTCTTTTTGCTACGCCTCATACAATTTGATTACAGCGACTTGGAAATCATAAATCATTCTGCATAGACTCATTTGCATAAAGCACATGTATATCTGTGTATTAAACCGCTGCCGTCTACATAAATCCGTAAATGCACTTTTTCTTTTCAATTTTGCATCTTCGGCACTTCCTTTCGCTTTTCGTTGCGCTCTTAATTGCTCATTTTTCGCATATTGCGCTTTAGTTACGCACTTGGCTAATATTGGGTTTGTTGCTTAAGTCTTTCATATACATCGACACACTACATTGTTGTGCTGTTTATGATGAGGGTTGACGAGGACGATCATATATATGTATGTTTGAACTACAATGTTACTGTTGTTGAAGAAAAAGCTTTGTTGCGTAAGCTGGGAAATTAATGAATGCAAATGTTGTTGTAATTGGATATTTTTTTGGAAGTTGAAATATAATTGTGTTTTAAGGGGCACACCTAGTGATTTTTTTGAATTTTTTCGGCTTGTTCTGTATATTGTTCTACATACATTGAACTACAAGTTTTTGATTTAATCAAATATCGAGTTTTCTCAGCCCAATAAGACCAATATTTAATATTATTTAATTTTTTTTTAATTTTGCAAATTTTTGAGTTATATGGCCGTCATTGAAGAGACCATAACTTCTAGTTGAAAGTTTGTTTTTGGTTTTATCCACGGAAAAGGACGAACTCACAACAGAAATGCAGGAACTTTTTTTAACGCCATCGGAGATTGCATGTTACTCGAAAATTATTAAATTTTTTTCCTAAAAGTTTTACTACGTATGCTTAAAATATTAAGAGTTTCAATTATTATTATAAAAGATTGAAACAATTAACGCAGTAATTTTTGTTTTTTAAATTCGTAAAAATAATTTTTTTTTAAGCTGTGCATTAGGTATGCCTCTTAAGATGGCAGAATATAATAAAATATGATTTTTAATAAAAATATGTCAAGGAATAAAAATAAAAAAGCAAATGTCTATCTTAACCTTTGTATTACACTCCAAAAAAAAATAAATAAAAAATATATATTATTATGAGAATATCGAAAGCATAAGAAGTGTCTCATTTATGTTTTCATAACATTTTTCCCAGACTCTTAAAACTTTATTGTGAGCAATTACAAAGTTATAATAAAATATTTATATTGCTTTAGTAGCTACTTGACAAATTTTATGATATCTAAGGGTAGCAACATACATGCTTCCAATGTTGAATAAAACAATTATATAGTCGATTTTTTGTAGTAAATTTGTTTGAACTATAATTGTGCTGCCATTAGATAAATAAATACAATTAAATTGACGCTTTAAAGCGAAAAATAATGACTTGATCGAGTTAATATTTGAATTAAAGATGAAGATGCCACAAGAGCTACTCACCACACCCAGATGATGAAGTTTTTATTGTAGTAGTACTTATTAATAATACTATTGTAGGTTTTTTGGAAGATATTAATACTCGTATATATTCGCAAACCGTTTTAGTGTATTTCGTAGGTTAGACTGTCCTTATCCGAACATAAAGTTCTGATTCGTTTAATTTACATATACTGTACAGGCTTCGTATAGGCTTTTTATGGCAGCATCACCATATCTAGAAGCTTTTTAACACTCTTATGCTCCGATGCTTTGGAATTGTAGCACGAACTTCAAGTATTCATATATTTTGATATCAGATTGGGTAGTAATCCCTCCACTTCTTCAAATTTATTGTTAATTTTTTTATAATTCGAGACCTGTTAATCCGTAAGCCTAGACTACTTTTCCATTTGACATTATAATTGATACTCTACAAGTTTTAGAAAAAGTCACACATACTAAATAACAAAATTTTGAGGAAGGAGACAGTCAAATATATTTTCTTTATAGACTTGCTTGTGTTGTAGATATTTAAAAAAAAAATTTCAAAAAATATCATTCACTTACTGACTATTATGAGACTTGTTTAGACTTTAGGTTTTAACCAATGTTTCCGCTATCATTTTATGGTTGAAAATGAAGAAAAGTGAGTTATTATCTATAACTAATTGGTAGCTTCTTATTATAAGGCTAAAAGCTGCATTGCTTGGTTATTATTTCTTGAGATATATTTTATAAGTCATATTTCTTTGGAAGACCTACATATTCACTGGTTACATCTTCACTCAAAGAGCGCTTAGCTGCAAAACATTTCATTTGAAAGCAGAGATCGCAGATACATTCCTATCTCTTCAGCTCAATTCCATTTTTTCTTCGGCTGTTTTGGCGCAAACTATTATCTGATAATACCTAAAGAATTAGTAAAACGTCTTTTTTCTTTGTTGATGTAGGCTTGATTGTTGAAACTGAACGAATTTTAATATTGTAGAAACCAGAATCATATTCAAACAAATAAATATCTGATTTCATAACATCGGGAACCCATCCAACTAACATCGGAAAATATATATATAAGTTATATAAAGCTTGAAAATAACTGAAAAACTACTGGTATCCCGATTTGTACCTTTCTTCTTATACACAAGGTATGTCTTAAGGATAACCGATATTTTTGGATAAAGAATGAAATGCTTTTCTATTATCTTTGAAGATTATTATTTACTTAAAATAGATAATATTCAACTGAATACAACGTTTGGTACGAACAACCTGCATAATTTTTTTTATGTCATTTATAGGCATGTTCTTCAGCACGTCTTCTGCCTAGCTGGGATAGGACATCATCATAAAGTGCTACTTTGCTTGGTTCTCGCTTTCAGAAATAGAAAGTAGTTACATGAGGATAGATCAGGCAAACACGAAGGGCGTTTGATGAGAGAAATCTGATTTTTCATTATTCACTTTTTTAGTCTTCATTAAATTCAAGTGGAACAAAACGGGAGCAGACCTTTCTTTTACCCAAATCTTCAGATGAAATTCTCTAAATAGTGTTTTTACTCCTATTTAATCCCTATACTAACATTTTCAGAGTAAAATTGACATCAATACTAGTAATTACACGGACTTTCTCCACCAATTCAGCAGAATCACTAACTTCTATACGGCCTTCATTTAAATCCACACGATCATTTTTAAATCTTGTAAACTATGAGTAAACTTGAGTAGGACTCACATAACCATTACCATAAAGTTTTTTCATCAATTCTGTTGTTATTTGCTTATTATTTGCTCTTTGTAAAAATGAAACAACTGCACACTTTTTCTTTTTATTGAAATGACTGTAACAATAGATAATATTATATGATTTAAATATTAAGCTCGGTTGTTTTTTGGGACACACTGGCATTATAAGCCGCATCACTGATTACAAGTGTCATAACTCCAAATATATAAAAACTGAGAAAAGGGTGTTTTATTATTTTAATATCCATGAGTTTTTCCAGATTGAAAACTGTTTCAATTGAAACTGCGTAATGGATAAATAGAAGTTTAAGTAAAGCACTTTTATACTAACTGAAAAAATAACGTTGACTTAAGAGGTTTTCTCGTATGTACATGTATTCTTCTACGTCAGCAAAGTGCCATTTCATTTAATAAATTAAGTTAGTCAAATTGTATAACATAAATATCAGTAGTAAACATGTCATTTGATACACCGAGTATTATATACTTATTTTTGCATATTCCTGCTGAACTCTACTTGTCCAAAAATGAATCAAAAAATTCTCCTCATTTGCTTTGCACTTCGCAACATATTCTCGTCAATAAAGATATTTATCTGCAGCAACGGTTTAGCTCGTAAAATGTTGCAATAAAAACTCTAAGATAAGGCAAAAGCGAAATTGCCAAGCGAAGAACAGAATGAACCAACAATTAAAACTTCTTTATTAGGACTGACTGTCCGCACATGCCAAACTGAATATCAAATTAAGAAAACGCATATAAGTTCAATGTGGTAATAAAAAATTTGATCTTCGCAAGCTTTTTACTGTTCATACATTTAATTTTTAATAGCTTTTGCTTAGCTAAGCAACTATGTTCGAGTATATACAAGTATAGGTACATATATATGTATCTTAAGATCTTGCGATAAGTTTCTTGTGATACTGAGTTTTGTAAAATTAGTCAATGGTTGTCAAATAAATTTAAAACTCATTATGGTGGATTTAAGGACTCAAATTTGTTTCCTATTAAATTAGAGTTTTATTAGCAATGCAGTAGTCTGCATTCTACTTCCCTACCTCTTGTACCTCGTAAGAGCATTAATTATGCAAGGAATTGAATAGAAATTTCTTAAACTATACACTAACAGTGACATATTCAAAAGAACTCTCATGCATTGATAATGCAATGTTGAAAGTAGAAATTTACTCTTCTTCTTGCTAGCTTCAAAACTCAGTCCTGCTTCAGTAACTAGTCGAATAGTTTTGTTAGCTCAGCTTAGGTATAAACAAAACATCTTAAGCCCATCACAAATCATCTGAGCCGATAGTTATCGATTACAACTATTACATCGAGGGAACTCTCAGAAGATTATAAATTACCACCTTACAGTTAATTTTAATGAAACATATATTTTAAGGCTTATATAATTGTTATTTGATGCTGCTTCTTTTTATCTTATATTATTGTTATTAGATGAAGCCCTTATTTACAAAGATTTTTATTCATGTGAGCATTCTGAGAAATAATCCTATTTTCTATACAAAGTGTTATATCACACAGAGAAGTAGAACCTAATATCGTAAATTAGAGCAATCAAATGAAATCTTTCAATAGTTTATTCTGAAGCTTAGCCAACTGCCATAATGTTCTGATTTTTATGTTTTATCATCTAAGCACTTTTAACTCAGACTGGACTTTTTTACGTTATATGCGGAGTCGTGTTATGTGAAGTTTCCTTTATCACGAACAAAAGTATTTAAATGGCACAAAGATATCGGTGAAGGTCATAAAGTCATCGAAAATTAGCGTCCTGAGTGTCGTCCATCCATCTCTGTTAATGATCATAAAATCGAAAAAGTTAAGGAACAGAGGATTTTATAATTTCTTGTAGATCGACTTAACACATTCCAAAATACCTGATCTTTTTGTAAAAACAACATTGTGTAAGGTCGCAAAAAAGATGCTTGACAATGTGGCTAGTGACCCCAGATTCCTCAAACACATCTTTACTGGTAACGAGACGTGGTTTTATGAATATGATATCGAAGATACTTTCGAATTTAGCGAATGACGCTCCAAAAACGAGCTGAGACCGAAAAAACCAAAAATTCGCTGCAAGCACTGAAGGTCATCCCAGCCGTAGCTTATAAGAGTTGTATTGAAAACTGCCATAAGCATTGGCAAAATACGTCTAAATGTAATCTGAGCCAAATTTAATCAGTTGGTATCAGCTTTAGTCTCATATCGATTGGCAGATTTAAAAAAATGTTTCAGTGCTCTTGATGCCAAAAAGCATGTATCTTTTTCTCTTTTTTCAAAAATTCAAATTAATTTCGTGACCTCGCAATTCAATATATTAATTTCTCGGTTTAGAACATAATTTCAGAATACTCTTCTGGCATACTGCGCTGTCCACTCTGGATTTTCTCGCCTTCTTATCTTTTAGACTCTGAAATATCGTCTCAACTTTTCTCTGCCTTCTATATAATAGGTAGCTGGTCTGCTCTCCTATGGTGCTGCTTTTGAACTCAATGAAATTTAGTCACTATTTCGATGACGCTATCACACAAGTCGAGTAATTGGATAGAAATAGTTAGAGAAGTAAGCTAGCCTTTTGACTACCTACTGTTAGTAGAGTTAGTCGATGCCAAGTTTTTGAAATAGTATGGGAAGCAATTTTTTTAATATACTATGTAGACCTTGGCTTGTTAATTGATTATGAACCGAATTCACAACCGACTTTGATTCGGTTAATTCTATAGATACCTCTCCAAGATTTAGGTCGAGTTTATCATTAGTATTATTATATTTATATTGTTTTGAAGCTTGACGCCTCAATCATTTTGTAAGTCCAAGAGAAGTCGGTTTGACTGTACTAATATTTCTAAGATTATTGAATTTAATCTTAGGGAAGTGAGAAAAAACAGTTGGTTCATAAGCTAAGTTTTTTGTCTAAAATATGCCTTATCTAAAATATGTCATTCTTTAAAAATTAAAGAGGCTATGTATAAGTTCATCTCTTTCAGAAGTAGATCGCCTAAATATACAAGAGGAAGGCAAAAGCCTTTAAATACTCATATACCTGATTCCAAAAATTAAGTAAGCACTATTCTTACAAAATATAAGTACCAGAGTATCACTATCGCCTTATGCAACTTCTTAGCTCATAAACATTTTATTTTAATTTACGGTATTTTTGAGATTACTTATAAATAACATTTAACGCATTTCACATATGAACTCACCTATGTATTTAGGTTAAGCATCCATTAAGCGGTTAGCCAGCGCTTTTCTACAGCTCCAGCTAGTACTAGCGAATAATTTTACATTAAAAACTCGCAGTAAATAAAGAAAATAGAAATTTTCTAGCAAAAAATTGCAATTTTACGCTTGGACTTAGTTAACTGTGACGAAGTAAATCTCGAAGAAAAAGCATTTAATTTCACCAGAAAGAAAATAGCTTTTAAAGTGCCGTTATAAGTGGACCTGGCGGACCCTTTGGTGGTTTAAATGTGTTAAATGTGTGTGGAAATTCTAAATATATATGTATGTTTATTAACTATTAAAGATGTGGAAGTGTTAGTGTAGGTATTTATATATATTAATGTAAGAGCTTGTCATGCTTGCGCATAATTTAATGAGCAGCAAAAATCACTATAAGTTAACTGTTAATATAATTTAATGTGAATTTTTGCTAGACAAGTAATAAAAGAGCACGAGCATGGCGGAAAAAATAAAGATAATTAGTGATATCAAATAACATATATATATATTTTAAAAATTTACTACCCCCGGGTAACTGATGATGTTCAAGTAATAATTTTTTAGTATTTGTACCTTTAACAGGGTATAATAAGTTTGCCATAAAGTTTTCAGCAGCTAGAAGAAAAGGTCGAATAACATATATAATATACATATATAAATGATCAGCGTGACGAGCTGAGTCGATTTAGCTCTGTTCGTCTGAAATTTTTGCACACCTCCTTTTCTACCTAAGGAACAGTTCATTTGTCGAAACCGCCAATATTGGACCACTATAGCTTATAGCTGTCGTACAAACTGATGCATCAAAATCAAGTTCTTGTATAAAAAACTTTTTTATTTGAGAAGATATCTTCACGAAATTTAAATTATTTTGTATGTGGCTGCCATAGAAAGTGGCAAATCGAAGTCAAGAAAAATACCTTTTTATACCCTTTAATGCTATAAGAAATGTACCTTTGAAGCGTAAGTATTATAGCTTGCAACTGAAGTTAAGATTTTGCTATTTTAAATACATATAGATATTTATCTATATACCATACATACATATATATGAATTTAATTAATCTTGTAAAAATAAGTGTCATGGCAAATTTCCGAAAATTCGATACTAACAACAAATTATGACAAAAAAAAACCAAACATCACACATATGCTTATAATAATATTATAATGATTCGTCAAGCTCACTTTTATATGCGCTTTGTTTTGACTGTCAGTCAGCTGTTGTGTCAGTTGGCCGAAGACGGTTGCCTGCGGCGCTGAATGACAGTTGTGAAGATTTGTTAGGCAGTCAGTGCGACATGCATGAATATATAATTATATATAAATGTATGTGTGTATATGCGCTGAAGCATAGAAGCTGTAACATTATAAATTTACTTTAATAAAAAACATGAACGCCACAGTAATTAAGCGGCAAAAGAGCAAGTAAGGCGCAGTAGCAGCGACTAGCCACACTCGAAAAGCTTGTAACTGCTCATAAAATATGTATATAGGTATGTATATAATTGTTTTGCGTTGTTTATGTTGTTTTGATAGTGCTCATTCGATCGGTGATCACCAGAACGCTAACAGTTGCTTAAAAACTCTTCGGGGCAATAGTTTTTGTGGCAAATTTAGTTTCAACGCGCCAACTACTCATCATAATTATCTACACATAATCAAGTTTATTGTGTGTAATAAAAAGAAGCACAGCTCACCAGTCAAGAGTGCATACATAAACATACATACACACGAGAGTTAAAAACGGTAGCTAAAACAAGAAAAAACATTAACTTCTGTGGCAAAGAAGTGACAATACCCTTCATAAATACAAAAGATTTCTTAAAAGAACTTGATTTTGAGCAGTCAGTTCATATGACAGCTATATGATTTAGTAGTTCGATCTGAAAAAATTTTTTGAGATATTGTACAGTTGCGAGGTCGTCAATATTTCATGCCAAATATTGTGAGCATAACTCGTCAAATCAAAAAGTATTCCGCACAAGATCTGGATTTTTATGATCACTTTGTATGGCAGTTATATGCTATAGTGGTCCGATCTATACAATTTCTTCGGAGATTATACCGTTGGATAATTGTTCATGCCAAATTCGTAAAGATTTCTCATCAAAAAAAATATTTTCCATACAAGGACTGGATTTTGATCGTGCAGTTCATATGACAGCTATATGCTATCGTACTCCGATTTGAATAATTTCTTCGATGATTGACTAATGTCTTACATAATAATTCATGCTGAATTTCAAAGAGATATCTTTTCAAATTGAAAAGTTCTCCGTACAAGGTCTTGATTTTAATCGATCAGTTTGTATGCCAGCTATATGCTATAGTGAACCAACTTAAGCGGTTCCTACAAATGAGCAGATACTTGGGAAAAAAAGGACGTGCGCAAAATTTCAAATCGATATCTCAAAAGTGAGGGACTAGTTCGTGTCTATACAGACAGGCGGAGGGTATTACAAACTTCCCCCTGTTCAGGATATAAAAATACTAGGCAGTGCTACAACAACGCGAAAACACTGCTGAAAGAAACAAACACAAAATACAACTCTGAAGTTTAAGTTGTACCACAGTCACACATACATACAAACACAAAAACACTCGTCAGCGCGTCGCATGCCGCATTTGATTGTCTTCATAAAATAAGCCACTAAAGCGTGTAACACTCCGTTTTTTTTTGCAGTTTCTTTATGTTGTTGCTTTTCATTTTCCATTTTTCTTTTTGTCATTTCGGCCAGCAAATTTGGGTGCTTCTAACGCTTTTCATCTGCTTCACATTTGTACGGCTGCAGGCTTATATAATAGCTTTACGTAGAGCGCAATAAACACATGTTGTTATGTGGTGTTGTAAATGTTCAACATAACGGTTACTTAACACGAGGAAATTGACTTAAGCTACAAGTTTCACAAATTTGTTTATACATGTACATATGTATGTAGATGGGCATGTATGATGGCATATAAGAACAAAGAACTATGAGAATGAAATTTCGGTGGAAATTTCTTTGTAGTTA
Source organism: Bactrocera oleae (assembly GCF_042242935.1). Lineage (NCBI taxonomy): Eukaryota > Metazoa > Arthropoda > Insecta > Diptera > Tephritidae > Bactrocera > Bactrocera oleae. Next base: position 79,359,287 of record NC_091537.1, read on the forward strand.
ACACCCTTCAGCATAACGTTACATAACATATGTACATAAAAGGTGAGTCTAGTTTTTAATTGTCGTGAAATGTTTATTTATAACTTTCATAAACTTGAATGATTTTAAGAATCTGGATTCAACGTTTTTAAAACACAATAAGTGGAATATGATGTTGATTGAAGATTTCGCAGAGAATACATTATTATTGAGTCTCTCGCCTTTAACCGTATTACCAAATGCTTCTTTCGGTCATAAATTTGAAATATTTGACATATTATATCGAAGTGGCAGTGTTTATTACCTATTTAATTTGAGATATGCTGCCATCAATACATATTTTTTCATGCAAAACTTCCACAGATAGGCGCCATAAGCCACAGATCGCTTGTACAGAGTTTTCAATCTATTAAAAATAAGTAAAAACCTGACTGTCATGTGTTATCGAATAACCAGCAATCTTCACCATCGTTTGCTACGGCATAGGAGGTTGTGAACTTATTATTTTATTATTTCGGAGCAGGCCGAAATGTCTTCAATAATAGTGATCTGATAGTAAACAATATTTTCAATGGTAAAGCATTGGTTGAATGAACGTTACTTGTGAGAGCGATTGGAAACTGAAACTTAAAGTCATTTATTTTCATGAAATGCTTGACTACTAACTTCTTTAAAATCAGAAAAATTAGGAAAAAGTTATGCTTATGAAATAATAAGAGAGAACATGGATGGATTGTCTCCGTCCTTCCAAAGAAAATGCAAATGTAATTTAAACTGAATAAAGCGAACACAAGGCAGTTTGTGATTACACAATCTCGACGTCGATGTGCAGACAGTAGTGTAAGAAGAACTAAAAATAAGTGCTCGAAAATCAAAATCAACAAAGCTTTTGACTAAATTCACTCATTGTTCCAATACATGATTTGTGCTATATTCTCTATATTAAATTATTATGAAAACTACAATTTCCTTAACTTAATTGTTTTTTTTTGCTTATTTAATATTAACAAAACTATTTATCTTATATTTTTTTTCAGAACAAAATTTGCTGTAGCATTGAAGAAGCTTTCTTATAAAGGAGGTAAGTGAATTTTTTGTACAATTTTTCAATTTCAAAAAGTTTTAGATTTTCCTGAAAAAATTCTATATCATTTGTATAAAAAAATGATATCTAATAACACATTTCCCATAAACGAATTACTATTTTTTTAAGATATTAGTAAACATATCTTTAAATATTCACACGAAGATAAAATGTTTTAAAATAAAATTTCACAAATTTTATGAACAAAATTTGAAAAAGAATGATCACCAAACTCATTTGGTTTATATGTATAAACATATATCTATGCTATATATTTTCCTGTGGGGAAAAATTTATATATTTTTGACACAATTTAAATTTATTTTATCTTCGAAATAGGTCCTGTGTTTCCTTACTTCAGAAATATTTGCATTAAATTAAAATTAGTTGTAAGCTATGTGGTTTCTGGGCCCGAAACACGCCAAGAAACCCAACCTAGTAGATAGTGACAGTGTAATTTGTAGACAATATATGTGTGATATATTATTTTTGCAATCTCAGTTATTTTTAAATACATGAAATTAATTTAATTTAAATACCGGTCCCCAAATGTTAGTTATGGTATTAACTTGACTCTGGCGTCAGCTACTGGTATATTTTTTATTTCAAGTGGAATTACTTCTTAAAGATCTGAAATCGTGCCATAAATGCCTTTTTTTGGCAATAATTCGAACCTAGCGGCACCTGTTGGAATTTTTAGTTAGCTTATAGAATTTCATACAACAAGAAAAAAATAATTCATTATTATAAAAAAAAAATATGTTATAAATTTTATGATAGATAATTGTATCACGAGCTAAAAACTATAAACTCTAAAGTCAAGGGACTTACAAACTTCATATACAGCGGATATATGCATAAAAAACTTGTCTACTCACATATAAAACCTGCTTTTAATATGCTAATAACATTTTAAAGAAACACCCCATAACAGCTGTCTTGATTTTTTATATAAACGTTAATACCAGTTTTGCAGTGATTTAACGGTAAATGTCATGACAGCACTGGTAAATTACAATATTGTATGTGTGTGTATTTTAAAACGGCTGACTCACCTATTTGCATACTGGCTTAATAGACACATCATTTCATTGGGAGCAGCAACAGCATTTCTTTTCCGAAAAAAAAAACAACAACAAAAACCTAAAAATATATCGGCGTGTGACTGTGTTGATTTACATGTTGTGACGAAATTAAATCATACGTCTACAAATATATTTATGTGTATACATATATATTTATATATAAGTATGTATGTATACATTTCCTCAAGCGTAAAGCTGCCAAAGCCGCAACTTTGAATGATTGAAAGCATTCTTGTTGAGCAAAGTTGATTAAAATTTCAAATAAGGCAAAACATGATTGAGGCATAAATGTCAAACGGGGATGGTGAAGTGCGTTAGAAGTATGTACATATGTAGATTAGCATATTCATTTGAGACTAATGAACAGTCGAGTTCTTAGTAGAATGGGCAATGGTTTTAATAAGAGTGGTTGAGGTTATGTTGAAAAATTTAATTTTTTGTTTGATTTTATAATTCATTGCTGTGTTTTATGTTAATTTATGTCTATTTATAAAAAATAAAAATCAAATAAGATACAAGAAATATGTGAAAGGCAATAAATTAAATATATCAAATAAGAAAATGTACTTAAAGCGCTAGAGTTCCCAATGTAATAAAATAAATGAAATGACGGCCTGCATTTAAATATAATATTGATTTGTTACAAATTTATAATATTGATTTTTAACAGCGTATTGATCCGAAAATTAAAACTAAAATTTAATTTAAAGTTATAACCTCACATTTCTCAGAGGTAAATTTATCCTATTTTAAACAATAATAAATTCTTGAATAAAATAAGGTTAACATTTTATATAAACTAAAAATACTAATTTAAGTTTTTTTTACTCACGAATTTCTACCATCTTTCAAAATAAGAAAGAAAAACCTTTCTGTGAAATTAAAATTTACGTAACTGTAGTTAATTTACGTAAATATAATTAAAAAAATATACAAAAACACAGAAATTTTCTTTAAAAAAAATGTTCTTATTACTTTTTATATTATTAAAATATTTGAAATTTTATTAAAAGTTAAACCAAAAAATATTTGTCTTAAATTTGTATTTCGCTAGTAAAATATTTTTATTTTCTTTTAAAAAAATGTATTATTGTAATGAGAAGTATCCTTTTACTTTTTTAATTTTTTGTTTAAGTGAAATTTATGAGTAATATATTCCGAAATGGTCATAGGAGAATAAATTTTTGTTTAACAAAAGTTTACAAAATTATATATAAGATAAATAAAAAATAATAGTTTATACATATAATTATAACTAAAAAATATTATTTGTGTGCTTATAAGATATGAAAATTAAAAACGTAAAAGAAAATAAAAAGTAATTTTTTCTTAAAAAAAAATAATACTTCAATTAGAATTTAAAAAAAAGAAAAACACCGAAGCCAGAAACCCTCCACAAATAAAACGTTTCAATGCAAGAACTTGATTTTGATCGTTCAGTTTGTATGATAGCTATATGATATAGTGGTCCGATTTGAAAAATTCTTCAGATGTTTTAGCATTGCCTTGCATAATAAATTTCATGGAGATAGCTCGTCTTATTAAACATTTTTCCATTCAAGAACTAGATTCTGATTGTTCAGCTTGTATGACCGATATTGGTGGTTCCAACTAATGAACAGTTTCTTGGTGAGAAAACGACATGTCTACCAAGTTTCATAAAGATATCTCAATTTTTACTCAAGTTACAGCTTGCACAGACGGACAGACGGACGGACGGACAGACGGACAGACAGTCACCCGGATTTCAACTCGTCTATTCATCCTGATCATTTATATATATATAACGCTATATCTAACTCGATTAGTTTTAGGTGATACAAACAACCGTTAGGTGAACAAAACTATTATACTCTGTAGCAACAGGTTGCGAGAGTATAAATATGAGAAAAAAAATTAAATTTATATTAATGTCACTTTAAAGTTTATTCAGATACAATTAGAATAAATTTCTATCGTAATACAATATATAAACTAAATCTAAATTTTATTAAGCTTAAAATGAAATGAATAATTAAGAGTATAGTTGAGATTTAAGGTAAAGTAAAATTAACACCAGCCTTTATACTACGGCATTTGATTTTCAATACAATAAAATAACAATAAATAGCGGATATTGGATCGTTATAGTTTTTTTGTTCTATAAATAGCGAAGGCGGAATTCAATTAACCGGCTTTCTTAAGTATTTAAATTATACTTATTTCGCTCTCACTTTATTTTACTACATACTTGAAAGCTTTCAATAGTGTGCTAACGATTAATGTAATCTGAAGGCGTAAAACAGGTTAGAAAATAGTTTAATACATAGCGAAAACAGGCTACTTAAGAAAAATATTTAAGGTCATATATTATATGATTTAAATCTAATATATCAGGTTATATGTACTTCAATATACATAGTCTTTACTTTGCAACATATATTTTAAGATTTACTGTTAAAATGTTGAAAGTAGTTAAAAGCCTTAGACTTTTTTAAATTTTTAGTGTCTTATATAATTATAAACTGAACAGTACACAATAAGTTTGCCACAAAATTTGTAATATCCAGAAGGAAATTCCGGAGACACATGTCCCTCTGTTTTCCTGTATAAAAGCGAGCTAGTCCTTCAGTTGGGATATATCGATCTGCACACGTACTTTTCTCCCCAAGAAACTGCTCATTTGTCAGAAACGTCGATATCGGACCACTGTAGCATATAAGAGTATGTAGCTGTCATATAAATTGTTCGAGCAAAAACAAGTTCTTGTATGGAAAACTTCTTTGTTTGAGAAGATAGCTTCACGGAATTTGATATAGACCATTTTATTAGGTAACGATAAAATCTGAGTATTATAGCGTATAGTGGCCATACAAACTGATCGATCGAAATCGAAATAAAGATCGAATTATACCCTTTTATGCTATAAGAATGCAAATGTGGAGGGTATAATGGGGACGGTGCAGCCGAATTTTGCGATTTTTCTTGTTTTATTTTTTTTTTCTGTATTGCATTCAGCTTGATTGATATATGCACGCTTTATTTTAATGATGTCTCAAAAGACTTAAGCAACGAACCTGGCGCTGTTGTGAAAACAAAATTCATATTAGCGATTGGTAATACAATGTAGGCTATTAAAGTTCGAAATGGTTTATTAAAATATTATTTAGAGTTTTTTTGTCTACAAACCGCTCTAAAATACTAAAGGAATTGCTGAGGCTGCTGTGTTGAAGTTCGAGAAGTTGATCATTATTATTAGAAGTAAAAAATAAATTTGAAATGTGAATAATAATTTTACGATGTAAGCAAAAGAAATAAAAAAATTTAACATTCGGAAAAAAATCAGTAAAATTTTCACAAATACATATGTATATATATATATATTGCATATTGTATATATGTACATAAACGTATATTTTATAAAGTATCCACTTTCTGTATACCCAAAAAATTAACCTACAGCTACATATACTCAACATATCGAGGCATAAATTAGAACGTGTCACCGCCAGCCGTAACGGCTACTGTACACCACATTTTAATGAGAGCAAGTGCGGCATGCAAACTACCAACCCAGTAGGAGATTGTAAAGCAAACTCAAGTAAACAAAAACAATAATATTGGAAGCAAGCGCACAACTGTGCAAAAAATTAAAATGTATTGTTATTATTGTTGCTGTTGCTGTGCATTGACATGGCGTGGCGCGCGTGAAAAATGTCACAAAAATTTTAAATGAATATATCGGTCAGCAAACGCACGATTATTTTACCTATATTCTTTCAATTTTTTGTTGTTGGTGTGTTAAATGTAAATTCTACACACACACACACACATACATAACAAGCGACACGCCAGAAAATGTTTATCAGCCTGACTGACGCAGCAGCATTTAGCGCAATTTGTCTGTTGTAAGTGAGGCAGCCACAGACAGTTCGATAACTGACCTTATGCGCTTTGTTGTTATTGTTGGCAGTTTACATTTTTTCCGTACTAAGCATTATTTCATTTTAAATTATGTAATTTGTTTTTTTTTTGTGTCGACACAGCGCAATCATTCTGATTGTGTCAACGTCAGTCGGGTCGGACGTTTGCGAAATAAATCGCGTGACATGTGTGATGCTGGCGTGACGCCAAAATGATGGAAAGGTAGATAGCTTGGCACATACGACTACATATCTACGTGCTTACAACACATACGGGCTCGCATGTGCTTGAAGAAGTTTATATTATTCTTATTAATGCATTCGTTGGCGGTTTTAATTAGCCTATATACGTTTTTATACTACTTTTTTTGTAATTTTTAGCTAATAATGTTTTCTTTTTTATATAATTTCATATTTTTTTAATTTTTTTAATTATAATCATGAAAAAATAAATCTTGAATATTAATTTAAAGCGACAGTTTCTTGTGATCAGAATTACGCTTTCTCTAAAAACCTGGCTTACTTTTTACTAAAAAGAAAATATTATAGCGATAGTTTGCGCTGCATTTAAAATATTTCTCCTCTTTTTAGTATTTAAAGATCGAAGAATGCAACATATATTAAGATTTAGAATAAACGTATCTTAGGCCGTATTTAAAACCTTATTCTTTAGAAATTCTTTAAAATTTTGCAATGTCAATTGCGATGTTTCAACAACTTAGTCCTCCGCAAGATCTCTCTCTCGGTGATATATTTACGGCTGCGGTAAGCACAAAATGCTAAAAATATAAATTGTATAAAATAAGAAATTTGACAATCCAAAAATTCACATAACAAACATTTTAAATTCGGATCTCAAGAGTTGAAAATTCGAACATAGAAAATTTGAATATAAGAAATTCGAAAATATCAAATAAAAAAAATGTATATTCGAAATTTTATGTCCTTTCAAAATTCGACTATGAAAATTTCGAACTCCGAAAATTTCACTATGCAAATTGGAAATTCGTAAATTCGAGTACTGAAAAAACCAAATATGAAAATCGAAAAATTCAAATGAAAAAAAATTTTAATTTAAAACTCAAATATCGCAAATTTCAATATAAAAAATTCGAACATCGAAAAATCTAACAACGACAAATTTTAAATTCGAATACTGAAAATTTAAATTTTAAAGAACAAAAAAATTAAATAGTTGCAATTCCATCCAGATTCGAAAATAACTATTAGATTACGTCTTTAATTATCAACTTAAATATCGCAATTGTCAACATATTTATTTGCATGTTATTAAGACCACTACATTTGCTTTACAATTCGAAATTCGAAAAATTCAAGTAACAATTCCAAATTCAAATATTGTAAATTCGACTATATAATGTTTTAAAATAAGATATTCGAAAATCGAATAATTCAAATAAACAAATTGTATATACAAAATCGAATATCGAAAATTTGAAAATAGAAAATTTCAATATAAAAAATTCGAATAACAAAATTTCAAATATTGAAAATTCGAACATAGAAAATTTTAATATCAGAAATAATATCGAAAGATTCAAATTAAAAAAATAACAAAATAATATCATCGAACATCAAAAATCGAATAACTGCGCAAATTTGCTTTTAGCACAGTAAACAATATTATCAAGATTCTAGTGCGAAAATGTCTATCCGTTCAGGCCGTTAATTATTAACTTTCAGTCTTCACTTCTTCTTCTCCTTGCTATTAAAATTATTTATACGACGCTGAGACCACTAAATTTACCTTATATCAACAGTCCAAACTTAGAAAGGCATTTATATATATATTTTTTACTTATTTTAATATTGTAACACACTTCATATTTAATATTTATCGAAATTATTCTTTTCTACCACTTATAACTCTGTTGTCTGCTACCGAAATCCTTAAAAGTAGTTTCAGTATTATATCTATTAACTCTTAAGCGTTCCATATTTGTTGAGACATGTAATATTAAGTAGGAAATTGTGGTATTCAATGCAATTTATAAGGCGCTACATGACCTTTTGTTAAATAACAATATAACAAAATTAACACGCAGCATCAGCACCCACATCAAAAGAAATCGTGAAAAAAAATAATATTTGTTATAAACAATTATTTTACGCAGCCGACTGGCAGTGTCACTCAGCCACTCAGGTGTGTGGTTGTTTTGAAAGCCTAATAAATATTATTGAATTTCAATTGCGGAAGATTTCTCATTTTGAATTGTCTCACCAAACAAAAGAAAACAAAAGTTGCTGATTTATTGTGTGTACACACTACATATGTAAATATTTGTTTGCGTGCATGTTTGTATATATATATATATTGTAAATATTTATGTGTTACCACAATTGATTTGAATTAGATTTGTGTGCCTCGCTTTTGTGGTTTATTGCCACATACAAATATATGTCTAGTATTTCATACAATGTATTTTCTGCTACATATGCATACATATTTACTTTTACATATATATTTGTTGGAAATAGAAAATAATATCTATGGTGGTTGTAAGTGTCATTGCAACTGCGTGCTTATTTTACCTTTGCGAAGGCGAGTGGGTGTTGCAGGAAATAAATCTGAGCGTGTGCGTGCTTGTATTAGAGATTTAAATCAAGTGCCATAGAAATTATGCATACAAATATTGTGCAATAAATATACTTATACGGTGTAAGACTTTTCATGCTTGTATAACAATTGCTTTGGCTTGATTGATTTTTGATTATGGCACACTAATCTATTTCTGTTTTTAAGCTTTATAATGCGTGTGGAATTTTGCTATACAAAAATGCGAGATTTCTGACTTTTGGGATTAATTCCTGAATTTTTTTTGGTGTAAAAAAATTCAGTTGAAAATAATTAAACAGTAGAAATTATTTCTTCACTTTCGAAAAATCCAAGCTATTCATATAAAAGGGTCAGTAATCAAACGAATAGTAGTATGTTGGTAAGAAAAAAAAATTTTCAATAATAAAAATTTTTTTTATAAAAGTTATGCTTTTAATTATTGTATGAATAATGATAAAAAGTTAATCTTTATCAATATCACGGATACTAGGAGTACATCACCTGTCTATGATGTGTTGTTGCTCTGAGTTAGACGTAGATATGGAAAGCAATGAAAAATACGATAATCCTATATCAAATGTAATTTTTCAGACCTTAATAATTAGTTAAGATCCTTATTTCGACTATCATACACTAAAAATATTTAAATTTCAACTCCGCCGTCGTATAATTGATATTCAGGATTTTAAAACCTCTGGCTGACTTTATTCCATATAAATGTTTATATTTATGTAAATATTTATACAATTTCTTGAAAAGAGGATCTCAAGTATATCTGAACAATGTCAAAATTAATTGCAAGGCTTTCCATTTCACTGCTCCTGCTATATCCTAGATAGAAAATGTTGGGTTACACTCGAATTTACGCCTTGCTTATTCGTTTTGATATATATTTACCACAGAAGTTAACTGAAAAGCATGCTGAATCTGCTGAAGAGCTTTACTCATATAACCAGCTTTTAAAGCTTTTGATTGAAAATATAAAAAATACTGATCTTTAATCTAACCCAACATTGGCATGTCTTAATTTTAATTAAAAAGACCAAACGGCACTAAAATTGCTATTTATTAGAATACATATTAAGTGAATTCAACTCACTATTTTTTTATTAATTTACTTCTCACTGTCTTATAGCGTTGTTTGAAGTCTTTTACCAGTATCTCTTGCATTTCAACTGAAAAGTTTTAAAATGCGATCATAAATCAAATGTAAAGCTTTGTCAGCTGCTTTTGGTGATTTTAAGAAGTCATGAAGGAAGTTTTATTATTCCAATTTCTAGCTACCTTTGAATTTCTCACTTCTCTGCTTTTGTGGTATTTTAAAATTTAATTAAGACTTACTTACTTATATAATATATAATATCACTTTTATACCAAAAGGCAGAAAATTCGATTTTTACAAATATTTTGGCAAGCATGTCATCTATCAGGAAAACCTTTGATGAAAGTAAATAAAATTTACTTACAAATAATTTTTAATTTTTTGTCAAATATTTTAGGAAGAAAAATTTTCATCGGAATTTATCGAAATTTGTGAAATTATCGTATATGCCACTTTTTACGAAATTGAGTTTTTGATGCAAAGTTGTTCTAAAGTTACCCACTGGTACAATGGTAAAACATTATATTATATTCCTTGTGATTAACTTTGCCCATTTTCTTTGATAACAACATTGTTATAATAAACAGATTAATATTTCTGTATTTTTATGATATCTATTTGTATAAAAAAATTAAAATTTGCTTCATGTAATTTCGGTAAATGGTACAATTGAATCATTTGCGCGCAATCGAACCATTTTTGTTCCTTAAGTGAATGACGCACAATTATACGCAATGCCCGCACTAAACTATCTGTATACTGCTGTATGGAAATGAGTTGAATGAATTGGTATATTCCTTTGGTTGACTATTATTGTACATATGAAATTTGGTCGCAATAGCTCTAGTCAAATTGGAAAAAATAAAAAACCAACCGCTCTCCAGTTAAATTTGATTTTTGTAACAGACGAAAGTTTCGCAAAAGGGGTATGATATATTTTTATATATTTAATATACATATATTTTATTCATTCATCCATTTCATATCAATTGTAATAATTAGACCTTTTTATAATACAGACTAGAGACTGAAGAGGTAGTAGGTCCAAAGAAATCTAAACCAGTTATGGCTACTAGTCGCTGAGGGAATACTGCTTGGTTACATCGTATTTCTAGTAGTATATAATATCTTATACAAGTATATATATTTTAAGACTGAATATAAAACCTTGCATGCTAGAACTACATATAACAATCATAAGATCTTAAGTTTTGAATTAAATGGAAAATAACATGAGAGATAGCTACCCATAACTTTTTGTGACTAAAAGTTATATCTATTAATTAACGCCGCAAAAATAATTTCGCAAATAGTAACTTGTGTCCATTTTTATATTACTTCAGCTCCTCCTTTAGAGGCTTATGAATTGTAATTTCTCAATGTGAACTACATTGTATTTATTCACTTAATCGTAGGTAGTGTCTGGCTTGCACATAATTATTGTATAATATAGTCCCATTGTCAATAGGAAGTGTTAGATTATCTCACTTCTCGCAGTTTTTTTCTTTCTTTTTACACGTAATTTAAACACTCTAATGCTCATTGCACCAACGGCATATTGATGTCTTACCCAACAGTTTTGTCTGTCTGCTTGTCCACCTACACCTTTGTTTAGCCATGTTGCATACCGGGCTTACAGCCGTGTAGTCAACAATTTGCACAGCTTAATTTTGTAATTGATATCATTAATGAAAGGAAAGGCGCAAATCACAATTGTCGTTACAACAGCGAGAACGACCGCATTACGTAGGCGCTGTAGACTTGAGACGCTGTAAGTATGTAATGGTAGAAACCTTCCCAACAGCAAAACAGCAGCGGGAAATCGCCACCACCGACGCCACCGATGCTGACAGCGGTTAGAGTGACAGACAAATCTCAAACGCCACCGCAACTGTCACTCTGTGCCCCAGCAATTTTTGCAATAAACTATTTTTTTTTAATTTTTATAATATTTTTTTGTTGTGTATAAATATTAATTTGTTTGTTTCACATCTAGAGTTACAATTCGCCTTAATTTTTCCACAATTGCGTTCGCTTTTGCTGGCGTTTTAAGCGCGCGTACAAAAGACTTAAGCCACAAACTTGATTTGAGTTTGTTACATATTTATATACCCTGAATAGATATATAGAAGATATATTAAGTTTGTAACAACCAGAAAGAAACATCGGAGACCCTATTAAGTATATACATATATAAATTATCAATGATCAGCATGACGGGCTGAGTCGATTTTGCCGCTTATGTCTGGCTACCTGTGTATACATGAGAAAGTGTTTGAGATATCGATTTGAAAATTTGCACACATTTTCTTTCCGAAAGCTGCTCATTTATTAAAACCGCCATCATCGGACCACTAAAGCATGTAGCTGTCATACAAACTGACCGATCAAAATCAATTTCTTCTAAGTACTTTTTTGTATTTGTTAAAGGTATTACAGCTTCAGTGCAGCCGAGAAAAACGTAGTTTCTTGTTTTTTTTTAAATTAATTTTAAAATTATTTTTATTTATTTTTTTTTTAATTTCTTATTTTGGGATATTTTTTATTCAGATTTTTTTCTGTTCCACACTATTTGTATGTGACGAATGACAGTCGAAGCAATCGCTTAGTGACTGTCCACCTAACCGCTTGCAACAACTATGCAATTGCGCTGAGTGTAACTGTAGAGTGAAGGTCATTGCAATTACTGTTAGTCAACGGTGACGTCGGCGGCAGCAATTACTAGCTAAACGCTTTATTGCCGACTACATACGATGCCTTTGAACTGTTTTTTTTTTTGACGTATGCTTTCGATTTTTTTGCGCTCACTCTTTTGTATTTTTTGTAATTTTTTTTTTTTTTTGTAACTTTGTTTTGTTATTTGAAGTCAACTATTCCGTTCTTTATTTCATTAACCATTTAGCAGCATTCGACAACCACCCAATCGTGCATTTATTTCTACATTTTCGCAATGAAGTTGGTTAATATGTATCCATAGTGCTAACTCAATTGCCTTTTGCGGTGACAAATAATTGTTCAACTCAAAGTCACTAATTCACTGTCAGCAACTACAATCGGTTATTATTTGAGTTGCGCCTTTTGTTATATTTTCAGTTGTGTGCATATTGAATTCGCATGAGTTTGGAGTTTGATGTTAATTGCAAATTGTATTGAAAATTAGCGTAGCGTGCCATCAACAAGCATGAAATAGCTAGTTTTGTAAGGTTTTTAGAAAAAGTGAAGTTCACAAAAGTTATAACTTTGATTCAATTTATATATATTTTTTTTTAATTTTTATTTCAATATTTTGTATTTTTTTATTCATAGTTTTTTTTTTAATTACCATTATTATATAAGTTTTTTGTCGTATATAATAGCACAGTTTTATTTTCTGTCTTTTATTGAGAAATGTCAAAGAATTCGAAGGTTTCACAAAACAGCCAATTATTTTTGTACTTGATTTCGGATGTAGAACAATAATAATTACAGATACTCAAATAAAATTTTTAGGTTTTCTTCTGAATTAAAATATTAGAAAAAAGATTGTATGTTTGCACTTGGATTTTTGTTTTGTTTTTTTATAAATCTATAAAATTTGCCTAAGTTTAGGTTTTTTCTCCACAATTTAGCGCATAAAAATGTCTGACTGCGAAGCAAAGAAAAATCAGTATCCATAAATATCTAAAACTTAACTGTGAATGCTTTTACAAATGAATTTTTAAACCTAAGTTTGTTTTAATATTTTTTGTTAAAACTTTTTTTTGTCAAAAAAATAAGTTTTTCGAAATATTTTTTATTTTTTTTCAACTGCAGCGTCACCTACCGAAAATATTGTATATAAGGATATATTAAAAAAAATATCAATGAATTTTTGGGGTTTTTCCAAAACCAATATATATATAAGTTGTCGGTGCCTTAGATTACCTTTGGAAAACTATCCAGCCCTGAACAGTTCTCTTTTATATCCATGCATAAAATTGTGCGCCTTATAACCGCTTCAAATAGGCATATGGGTGATTTAACTTTGGTGCTAATCTTAAGTTGCCTTTACCTGAACTTAAGCGTTGTCTGGTGGCAGATTTTAACCCGACGTTCCGTTATATTGTATGTTCGTCCTTTTTCTATTAATAGTGCAAGAATTCACACAAAAAATATATTTCTAAAATATTTTCATACAAATTTTTCGTAGAACTCCGAGGCTCAAAACTAAATTTAAATTCTCGAAGTGTACTTAGCAATTAGTTTCGTATTTAATTCAAAATAGCGCATATATAAAATATGTTGATTTTATCCGAATTTCCATTTATTTTTTTAAAAACATTGGAATGACGTTTTGCTCATGCAACATATTTTTATAAAGGGGAAGAAGTCACCACCACAAGTCAAACGTTTTTTATGGTAAAAATCATTAGTCCAACTTTTCTATATTTCCACATTATTTTCAATGATATTGCCTATTCAACTTTTTTTATCGCAAAGAAATAGAAAGTGAAAAGGTCAATATCTATAGTTTGAAAAATCGACCAAAATTCAACCGACTATCAAAATAGTTTGTAGCATACATACCAAAAGTGTGTTATGTCTACTGATTTACACATAGTACAAATGAATCCGATAATATCAAATTATACTGAGCTATTTCGAATCTGAGAAACTCACTCAACAAACAATTTTATCAGAAGAAAATTGTAAACAGTTGAGGAAATCAAGATACCGGCGATTAGAAAATTTGTTATCAAAAAGTTGTAGAGGCATGTAATATACTTAATATATTTTCCTCTCTTTATATAGGTGTGCTTGTTAGCTTATAATCAGGGTTGGCTAGCGATAAAGTGTCATGCGCTAAGGCTGAAAATTACGTTAACTGTCATAGTTGAGGTAAAAGCATCCGGACACTTTTTTCTCTATTATCTAGACTACAAAAGACGGAATTGATATCAGCCGCCTCAAAAAAATGTGTAGCAGACTCAAAGCGCTTAATAGATTTTTGAGAGTATTTTCGATCAATACTTAGTAATATTTATGTATAACCAAGGATCGGCATTCTTAGCTGTCCACTAATCTAACCTAATTTAACAATTAATAGATATTTTATGCCGCAACAAAGAACGTTGAGAAAATAATTACCAGGAATCCAATAATATTAAATATGATCGCTACAATTTAATTTCAGTAACAATGAACACATATCTTATGCAATAACAAAAAATCGTGCATACTTCCTGGCGTGAAAAAAAACTGCGTTGATTACATTTCTGTCTTTTGGGTATTTTTTTGCTTAAAAAAAATATTTTTTTTTTATTTTCCACACTGAAATCATACACACTTAAAATTATGCTTGTTAACTACAAAAATATGCTTACAATTTGTTATTTTCTAGCGAAAAAAGTTTGTTCAAACACTTTTTTTATTGCTTCATATACTCATATTATATAAATTATTATTATTTTTTATTTAAATTAGATTTTTTTTTTAATGAAGTCTTGCAAATTCAGCGACATGTGCGCCTTTTCTACTACGAATCACTCCATTAACCTACTATGCTTATGGTTAAGTGGCACCAATATATCAGTGCGCCAAGCAGCCACTCAGCCAGCGGGGCAGTCAGCTTGTCAGTAAGCTTACACAGACATATACACACATAAATATATATACCTATATATGAAATATGTACAATTTTTAGCTAACCAATATATCTTGCTTGCTTGGCGTTCATGCGCTTTGGCTTTAGCACATTTTCGCCACTACTGAACTACATCAAATTGGTATAATTAGAGCTTAATAAATTATCGCACACTTTTTATAAATTTTTTTTCTTCACTATATATATGTATATAGGTGAATTTGCCTTTCTGTTTGGCGCGTTGCACGAACAAAAGTTACAATAATTACTTGTATGTGCCTTTGTATTCTCTTTATAAAAATATATATAAATAAAAAATACGGGTTGCTTTGTGTTTAATAAATTCAAAGTCAAGTTCAAATCAACTTGAAAATATCAAAAATTTTGAGTATCTTTCGTTTACATATTTTTTAAGCGTTTTTTTTTCAAGTTGTTTTAAGCTGTTGGGTACTGTATCTTCCACCGACTTTGCCTTTTATTCATGCTGTAGCGTATTTATATAGTAAGCATGTTCATATATTTCTATATATTTATATAGATGAAAATGATTAATGTGCGATTTTGAGCTCAAGCGTGCAAGTGGCTGATATTTCTTTTTTGCTTTAAGATGTGCACGCCGTCATTGCGTTGCGGTTGCTCTTTTAATTAGTGCGCGCATACTATTATGTATGGTCGCATGGAAAGTGGTAGTAGTTTCATAGTTCCAATATAGTGAAGATCAATTAATGTCTATATTCAATTGCTTCAGCTGGAACTTATCGCTCTGGAATTTTGCATATGTCGTTTTCTGTTTAAGAAGCTGCTAATTTGTCGGAATCGCCAATATCGGACTATAGCTATCATACAAACTTAAATGAAGTTCTTGTTGTATGAAAAATTCGAGATAAGTTATTTTCCAAGGCAACGCTACAATATCCAAAGAAATTTGTTTGACTAGACTACTATCTGCCATACAAATTAAATGTTAAAATTTAAGTTCTTGTATTGAAAAGATATCTTTACAAAACTTGGCATGGATTGTTTTATAAGAATACGCTGTAATATCCGAAGCAATTTTTTATATCGAACTAATATAGCATATAGCTGCCATACAAACTGTACGATAAAAATCAGTTTTGTTTTATGGAAACATCTTTATTTTTTAAGGGTATTCTAACTGCAGTGCAACCGATGTTAACGTTTTTTCTAATAATTTAAATTTTTTTTTTTTTTTTAATTTTTTGCATACATGCTGAAATTATTTAAATTTTTTTTAAAGATTTTTGTAAAACTAATTCAATATTTTTAGTTTTTTAAAATAATTTTTATTATTTTAATGCATTTTAATTTTTCATTTCTTTATTTGTACATACATATGTATGTATATTATTCGTTAACCATATAAATTTCCTGCCCAACAAATGAAAGACTTAAGCGACGAACTTGTTTCGATTTAACAGCCATATCGAATGAGTTTTCTTTTGCCAACATTTCAACGAATGCTGCATTATGCTATCACCTTTTCCACGAAATTTGAATAGAGATGCATTTACGGCATTACACTTCACCAGAAACCGCTACAATCAAAGGCAACGAAACTGCAATCACACGAAAGTCATAAACCCGCACCGTTCTTAGCACCTCATAATAAGCAGACAAAAAATAACTGTACTGTTGTGTGAAAGCTACAAAGCATGCTGCATATAATAAAAACACCAAAAAATCTAAATGGCGAATAGGCTTAAAGAAATGTAAAAATAAATAACAACAAAAATCAACAACCAAAAACAATAATAACGCTACAGTCAAATGGCTTGCGCTAGACTTTGATGTAAAAACACTTTTCTTCGTGTTTGGTTCTTAATGCGCTTTTCAGCACCTCAAGCGCTCAGTCGCGTGCGCTACTTTTTCCTTCTAGCCGACGTCGACGCTGACGCCGCTATCAGTAATTTCATGGTATAATATGCGCTTTAGCCAGACCGCTTGCCGTAGAAAATTGAAAAGAAATAAGGTAGAAGTGAGTTTATGCAAAATTGGAAGGGGAAAAAATGCCAGACAAAACACTTTAAAAAAAAAAAAAAGCCAACGGAAACCGAAACTTGTTCTCACTAATGTAGCGGTCAGGTCGATAGTGGTAAGAACAAAGCATGAATGACCATTAAGAATTGCCACAGCTTCAAGAAAGAGTTGGTTGAAAGTGGCGGCTTTGTGTTGGTGAAGGCTTTGTGATTAGTTGTTGTTGCTGTGTGCGCTTATGTGTGGGATAACGGAGGCAGTCTTAGCTGAACTTGCGCCCATTTCGTGTAAACATTATACTTTGGCATGCACATATGTACATATATATAATATATATAGCAATAAATATACTTATATATCGACAATTAATATTACTAACTATAACCTCTTTTGCTGTTTCCATGCATAATGAGTGTAAAAAACACAATTATAGTATACTTGCATATGCGTGTTCATACAACCACTTATAGGTAGAAAATAATATAAGCGCGACGCATGTGAGTCTACTACCGCTGCGCTACAACCAGTTTCCACACATTGCCCATTGCTAGCTGCTGATGCTTGACAGTTGTCTATTCGCTACCAGTCGAGTTTGCTCTGTTTGCGCGCGTGTTGTTACTTTTTGTTTATATCGACTAATGCCAGTTGGTAGAGAATTATACTTTTTTTTTGTTTTTTCTTTTTTATATCTTCGAAGTATTGTCGCACAATTATTTCACATATTAAGCATTCAGTGATTATTATAATAATTTTTGAAGTGAATTATGTAGCAGACTCATTACGTAATTGATTGTTAATAAAAACTTGTGTGTAAATAAAAATATTTAAAAAAATTAAACATACGATTTTACATTTCTTCTTAAATATATAAACAAATAATATTATATATAATAATCCGAAATATTTTTTCGATAAGCTGATTTCGTCTTAAAAAAGTTAAAAGGCGTCATTAGTACTAACCTAGCTTATCAATAATAAATAATATTGCATTTAAGATTTAATATCATAAACACTTTGCTGGTAGAAATTTTCAAGCAGCTGCTCACTTTAAAATATTAAATGGGAGTCATGAGGGTTATATTGAATTATAAACGGTCTAGTAAAAAGACATGCATTATTTTTGCACTAAATTCCAGATTTTATATAGCATAGTTATATTGATCCGACTACTGTCAAATATGCACTATTTTCTTCCATAACTCTTTGCCATTTTGAAGGTAATTTCATAATGCCACTTCCATTGCTTTATCGGCAAAAAACGGTTACAGTCGATTCACACAAGCTTCTCTTGTAGCAAATTTTTCACCAGAAAAATCATTCGCCACATATAATAACAGCTAGTACTCACTACGATACATAAGAATCTCCCAACCAAGCTCTCGAAGCTTCTAGCTTAGTCACTATTGTATCGTATATACTATAGGCCAAAGCTTTCTCTTTCTGGGCGTATAAGGTTTTTAGTTATTTGGCCAATTTTCTGACAATTATCATTGCCAGTAACCATTTGCTGTAGAAATAAAGGTCGCAAACAGTATTTGTGCAAACCTCAGCTATTAGGCAATTTAAAGTGTAATTATTTGCCGGTCGGAATGGATTATTATCATGTTTTTAACAATATTTTCGACAATTGGTCTCCCAGAGCTTGTTATTAAAATTACTGAATTACTAAAACACTGTTAGTCAGATGTCAACAAGCTCAAAAAAAAAAAGTTAAGCAAGAAAACACGTTAACATCGGTTGCACCGAAGCTATAATACCCTTCATATATACAAAAGCTTCCTTACAAGAACTTAAATCCGATCTGTTAGTTTGTATAGCAGCTATATGCTATAGTGATCCGATCTGCATAATTTCTTCGGAGATAACATTATTATGTTAGTTAATAACTCATACCAAATTTCGTTGGGATATATCGTCAAATGGAAATTTTTTCATACAAGCACTTGATTCCGATCGTTCAGTTTGTAAAGCAACTATACGCTATAGTCGTCCGATATCGGCCTTTCCGACAAATGGTCAGCTTCTTGGGAAGAAAAGAACGTGCGCAAAATTTCAAACTGATATTTGATTTGCGTATATACAGACAGACAGGGCTCTATATATACGTGAGCTGATCCCTCAGTATTTCAGATATTGAAGTAAAAAAATTTGCAAGGATTATTTTCCGAAAAATCGGTATAATCTTCGAAGAAATTCTTCAGATCGGACTACTATAGCGTATAGCTGCCCTACAAACTGACCGATCAAAATAAAAAAATGCACCTGTGACGGCTATTATACCTTCGGTGCAACCGCAGTTAACATTTTTTCCTGTTTTTATTTTTTTTAATTTTTTTATTGTATATAAAGCATACTTCCTGCTTCTGTTATTATTCATATATGTTATGACAGCTAGTTTTTCGGAAATTTGAATTCTTGCTACCAAAATCTGAGCTTTCTTTACTTTCTAAATGTTAACAAGTATAAGTTTTTTTAATTGAAAATCTAATAGAAGCAACTATTTACCTTCTTTCATTTCAGTAAAACACGAGTAAAAATTAGAGCGTGAACTGGCCAGTCACCACTATCTTTTTCCACGCTGATATACACAAATCTACATACAAGACTAAAAGCTAAGCTGGAAATTCATGCGCCAACAGTTACAGTAGCGGCGAACGTTCCAAACGTAAATAAATGCAATGCGCGTGTAGCGTAAATTATTATTATGATAATAAATTAAACTTGCCATTAATTTAGCAGCGAACGGGGAAGCTGCCAAAGAGATAGAAACGCATAAGCGGCGACGCAAGCAAGCAAGCAAGCAGGAAACGCAAACGTAGTGGAAAGAAGTAGCCAAATAGCATAAAGTGTAACAAGCAAATAAAGACAAACCGCAACAATATTGTAATAATAATAATAGCATTACAACAACAAAACGCACAGCGCATACCAAAGCAACGCATTGCACGTAGCATGCGTTGCACGCACACACGCACACACGGTGTATTGTAATTGCAAACAGAGTTAAAATAAAATGGAAGTAGCAACAACAAATAATCATCATCACAACCATCATCATCATCAGCAGCATCAACATCTCGGCCATCAACTACATCATCCAGCGCATCGTTTGCCAATGGCAAAAGCACAGCAACAAAAACAGAGCAATAATTGCCTTACAGTCAGCAGCGCTTTGGCCGCGACCAGCGACAGCGCGACGTGCACTGGCAATAGCGGTGGTTCACCGCGCTCGCCCTTCCAGCGCGAGGTGCGCGAATGGCAACGCATCGATCCAGATACGGGCGCTTTGCTGAGCGGCCGTTTAGAGGCCGATCGTTGGATTAATGGGCCGTTGAATAGTTACGGAAAGGTGAGTGCGCATCGACAAAAATAATCATAGCGCAATATATTTTCATATATATACATATATTTGTATGTGCGTGCGTGTGCCGCGCAGCGCGCTTTATAATTATAGTATTTGTGGCACGCAAGAGGGCAAAACTAAAATCTCTAGCTAGAATTACGGTAGTAAATGTTGTTTAAGCGAAATGCGTTGCACGCTGCACTTGATTGATTGCTGTGCGTAAACGCATGCGCGCTAGTTGCCGTAAACATGCGCATGTGTGTTTGTGTTTGTATGTATGTTTTGTAATTTTAAGTTTCTACTGCATTGGCGTACACTTAATTGCGGTGCTTGTGCGCGCGCAGTGTGGCCATGTGGCAACATTGTTTGCAGCCAATTTATAACCGAATGACGGACTGTTGCACGCATACCACATGCAACATTTATCTATAAAAATATATATATCTATATATTAACCATATGTATAGATTACTTGCAACTCTACCCTTTTTGATGGACAACATACAATGCATGGCTCACAGCATTGTGCCGCAGCTCAGCAGTCTGTCGAGAATTGACTGACAAGTCGGCAAACACTGACAGCTCATCAAATGTTGTGGGCATTTTGTGCAATTTTTTGTTGCTGTTGTTGTTATATTTTTAATTTATTTATTTTTATCCTCGCTGTTTATGCTCATAAATAGGTGTGTGGCTTTGTGTTGGTCTAGTTGCAGGGCGTTGCGAGTTTTAATTAAAAAATAGTCCCCTAAGTGGTTTTGTTGCTATTTTTGCATGCCTAGTAAGGACCGACACCTCTACAATTGGCAGCGGCATATTTTACATATTTTCTTAAAGAATTTAGCATCGAGTTGCGATTCTAACAATTTTCTGTATGCTGTTGAGCCCTTCCACTGTCTTGAAAACAAATTTGTGTTCACAATAATATCAGTTTGGAAGATTACGTTACGTACATAAGTATATCCTTGACCAAATTTGACCCGGACTGACAGAGGAAAACTACATCTCCACGTATTCGAATACAAATCTTTATCATCGGCTTAAAAATAGACTCCTTCCGTCCTATACATATGAAAATGCTTAATCCAATTTTCCATACACCTGTTATAAGCCTCGGCAGGGATGGGCTTCAGTGCCTTCAGCCAATGACTTTTAATGTCTTCGATGAACTCATGGCGCGTTCCCCGAAGCGTATTTTTTAGTTTCGAAAACAGCAAAAATCACAGGGAGCTATGTCTGGTGAATAAGGTGACTGAGAGATTATTTTCGTTTCGTGTTTGGCCAAAAAGTCAGTCAAAATCGTTGCAAAGTTTCGACGTCATATTTCGAAACTCACGCCTTGTCACCACTAACGATGCGTTTGATGAATGTAGGGTTCTCAGCTACGTTGTCAACCATCATTTCTGTGACCTCTACCTGTTGTCGTTTTGTAACAGATTTAGGTCCTTTAGTACCTGTCTACCATTGACACACTTCATACTCAAAACATTAACCAAAATACCTGTATTGAGTCGATTCATAAGAGGTGTTCAAATCCTCTACCATCTCTCTGATGCCAACACTACGATTTTTAAGCACTGTGTCAGTAACTTTTTAATCATTAACAGAGATGGATGGACGACTCGCAGGTGGCAAGTTTTCGATGACTTCACGCTCTTGACAGAATAATTTTTGTCACTCAAATACTTATGTTCGTCATAAAATAGGCTCAAAACACTTCTGCAATATTTTTAATGATTGAGTAGCCGTAATTCCATTGGAAACACAAAATTTCAAGCATATTAGTTGTTAAATTTTTTTCATGGTAAAAATCGCCAGACAAACTTTTGGCGTCGTGGAGTTCCAAAATCGAATTTAAAAATACAGAATTTTACGATATGCTAAAAATAATATTGAATAATCAGTATCTATAAATTGAAAAATAATTCCCAAAACATATTCTCTTTAGACTTAAAATCGACTCCTGAGTGCTAGGAATATCTTCATGGTAGAAGAAGAACCAACTTCAGTAGATCTATCATAAGAAACATTCGGAAATTCATTACCATAAATAAAGGTACTCAATATTTTTAAATTAGAAAGAGGCTACACAATAGCTATTCTGTCTGGACCTAAAATGGAACCTTGAGTTCTAGGAAAATCTCTCCATGATATCTTCTAGACAGAAGAAGAATCACGTTCAGAAAGTCAATCCTAGTTGACAAACGCCACTGGTATATGATACTTGTTTTTTGACTCTCGACTGAAGAAACAAATATCCACTTTGAAATCTATCACCGTCAATGGAAATGTATTAAGAACACGTTGCGTAAGCCACAAGACGACATCACAAGCACAGCATGAGACTGGTATCCGCTAGGGATCCGCTGAAGAGGTAAAGCAGTCAATATATTGAGGCAGCAAGTTGTAGTAGAAGCGAAAAAATTAGGTCATTCCTGCGGACAAATCACATTTCTAGCTTTTTGTAATTCTAAATTATAAATTGTTTATTAAGACGCTGTGTTACATCTAAAAATTTATATATATTATATATACTGATAATGAGGTGAATAGTAGACCGAAAACCATAAGAATATTACGGAAACTCATTACGCAGACCATTATTTTTGGCTATTTTATTGAAGAATTTTCCGAAACAAATTTTCAAATTGTTCTAAAGCTGTATGAAAAATTCAAAGGAATAAATCGTTCAACTCTTAATAAAAATTGTCTGTAGTTATTCCAATATTATTATTTTTTTTTTGTTTTCTTTATTTTACGTTTGATTCGATCTCTTCAGTGGGTAGTTTCTTACGCTAAACTGGACCTTTATACCTCAATATGCATCTTCTCATCTGAAGTCTTTTATGTTTTCTAATAATCGTGTCCAACTATTGTTCATTCTGAAGTGCTAGATTTTGCTTTAAATATTAAGTAGTCTTTTTTAACGTGTAATTTGAGTTGTTTGATAGAAATTCTAGATTTATATTAAAAGAAAATAAAATCTCCTGAACTCGTCGAAAGTCTCAAAATGTTTACAGGAAGTTCTTTTCACTCATAATACGTCGATAACTTCAGAAACAACAAAAATCACAGGGAAATATGATACTTATAAAAATATATAATACATGTTGGCCTCCCAAAATCTATCTGCATCAACATACTACAAAATAAATACCTTAATCAATTGAAGCAGAAAACTGTCAATTCCATCAATTCGGCTATTCACTGGCTGCTCTTCTTCTTATACTACTCTATTCAACCATGTCAACTTCTGACACTTCGCTTTACCTTTATAGTTCGCCGCTCCTGTCACTGCCACAACGAATCGTCGATTCTTTATGATGATTTCTATCTACCGCCATCGTAGACAGCACAGGGATCATCAAGCCAATACCGACAAATCAGCGCCAATTGAGTTTACAATTTTTAACTTCTTTCCACTGGATTCGCCACAATTTAACCAGCAAATTATCGCCGCAGCAGCCAACAAATCTATCTCCCTCGCTGGTTTTTATTTTTAAAGACACAGTGTGGAACACTTCAATTTTTTTTCTAAATAGGCACTTGGGAATTGTGATTTGAAGCTTTCTTGTAGCACCGTGAGCATATACGAGCACATGTTATGGGTGTGTTTGGCAGTAAATGTATATATGTATGTATGTATGTGTGTGTGCGTGTGTGTAGAATATACCACAAGCTGTGCTCTGATCATTGCCGCCACAATAAATTTCCCTTATCGATTGAAGCTTCTTGTATGTTTCGGCTTCTCTTCTCTTCTTTAACTAGCTGACAAAATGTCCGCTTGTTGGTGCTGGCTTAGAATGTATAGCGTTTATGGGTGATGGCTTCAAATGTTGGCGTTGACAGCATCAGGAGCTCAATATTTATACTAAATAGCTCTTGAAATGACTTGGATATATTTTTTTTTTGGGTAAAACCCAATTGTTTTGAAGTTCAATGATTCTCTGCATGAAATTGCAGTAATCATCGTTATTTGAGAGGCTCAAGTTTTGAAAAGCGTGACGGTCAAGTGTTTTAGTTATACATAGTAAAGCCTTTTCCAGTTTGGCCGCGTTCAAAAGTGAGGATCACTTATATTTTAAGTCAAAACGAGAAGAATTAAAGATAAAGTGTTCGTTCGAAAGAAATTTTGATAAAAAAAAGTATTTTTTATTGAGTCGCCTTCTTGGGCGTGATGGTAACGGATTTCGGGTTGTTATTATAATTTCTCTCTTCAACACGCGATTTCGAGCTACCGAAGAAAGAAATACAATAAAACTGATGATACATATGATATTGTTAATATATCGAAACTAGCGCCATCTATGCGCTAGAATTTCAGGACCAAATATTGTAACTGTATGGAAATATATAAAGCTCAGCGCCACCTAGCGGCTGTAAATTATCGAACAACAAATGAAATTACTCCTAAAAGAATATCGTCCAAAAATATTTCGAAGTAAATGCGTTACAACACTCTAGCTTTGCGGAATATGGTCTTGGTCATAACTCGGTAACTATTTGAATATTAAATATGTTTATTATAAATATTTTGCGTTTAGCGCCACCTATTGGGTATATTTGATTTTAGATAAAGTTACGACAATAAAAAAAATCTATTCTTTACTAAACAATATGTATCTAAGTCGTACATTTATTTGTCTGAAAATCTCTTTCTAATTTAATTCGATATTTTTCCATAAACAACCCACTGAAGGAAGTAGTTAATTGTCTGTGAAAAGTGTATTCGACGTGGTCGTAAATTGCAATGAGCCAGATGTTGAGGTGTCACTTTTAAATATATACTGATGATTGTCACTTTAAAGGTGGGGGAAAATGTAAGCGTCAGTACGAAAATACATGTGTGTGTGTGGTTATATATATTATATGTTAGTAAGGTTAGTAATAATGGATGTGCGCTACATATGAAGGTGTATAGTTGTGGTGATGTGATGTGTCTGATGACATCCTCAATTAAGTAGAATTTATTACACTCGATTGGACTAATGACTTACATTAATGTACATACATATATATATATATACTGTTGATGCTTACATATCTACCACATATACTTATACACAGGCAAATACATATATGTTGGTTATGGAAAAAAAATCATTAAATTATTAATGTCACGGCACTTACTTATTTAGATAATATTTTACTTTGAGAAAGGTGAAGTGAGTGAATTAATTCGTTTGATTTTTAAAGTGTTTCGAGATATTAGTGTCATTACGAAAATTAAATTACAGGCTATTAGGTTATAGACAATTAATAATCTACATTATTACCATATTTTTTAACCCTCCTAAATATTCCTATTTCAGAATTTATTAACCCTTACCCATACACAAATTGTGAATATATTGCATCATATTCTCATAACCAAGTGATCGTTTTAGCAAAAAATTATTACTGAACTATAAATATATTTTATCTGCTTGCTTAAAATCAAGTTTTTCATTGGAAATATTGATAACTATTTACTATTGATACATACCTCAGTACATGGCTCAATCGATTCAGCTCGTCACGTGGATTATTTATGACCATGGGCTAAGAAGTCCCAGGGCTAACAAAGAAAACACAGTTTTTTTGTTCACAATTGGCTGCATTCATCAATATAATCTCCATCAAGAACAATACAATCATTTCAGAGCCGATCTAACATTTCAATATCACCTGTGTAGAACGATTTGTCTTTTGCCTCAAAATGGGGCTCAGTCGTAATGAAAACCTCTTCATTCGAGAGAAATTTCTTATCGGTGAGCATTTTTTTGGGGTCGGCGCACCACCAATAGTCGCAGGGAGCTAAATCTGGAGAATAAGGTGGATGCGGCAGTATTTCAAAGTGCCATTCATGCATTTTGTCTTTGTTTTGATTAGCTTGTGACACGCTGCGTTGTTTTGATGAAACAAAATTTTCTTCTTTGCCATATGCGGTTGCTTTTTTACAATTTCGGACTTCAAACGTTCCAATACCGCGATAAAATGTTCACTTAATGGTTGTTCACTTCTCAAGATAGTCGGTGAATATTACACCTTTTATATCCCAAAATACCGAGGCCATAATCATTCCAGCTGATTTTTGTGCGTTCGGGCGTTTTAGACGAGGTTTACCAGCTACTGTCCACTCAGATGACGATCGTTTTGATTTCAGAGTGAAGTGTTGGATCCAAGTTTCATCCATTGTCACATATCGATGCAAAAATTCCGGTTTGTTACGTTTAAACACGTTGTTGTTTTTGATCAACAGTCAGCAAATTTGGCACTTTGAACTTCGAACAGAGCTTTCTAATGGACAAATGTTCTTGCGATATAAAACCGACACGTTCTTTTGAAATCCTTACGATGTCAGCTATATCACGCAACTTCACTTTCCGATCATTCAGAACGATTTTGTACTGTGTTTTGCATCATTGGTGTCTCTACAACCACGTTTAAAGTCAGCAAACCAGCGTTTTATTGTGCTTTCTGATGGTGCAGCATTCCCATAATATTTTTTAATCCATTACTTCGCTTGAACGGTATTTCTCCCCAATAAGAATCAATGTAAAATTAAAACACGAAATTGTTTGTCATCCATTGTTTTTAAAATAAAAAAAACTAGCACCACTCTTAGCACAATCACTCATATACTAATGAATAGAATGTCATTTAACCGCTGTCTTTTGTAGGTTAGTACTAACTGAAAATGATGTAAATTCAATCGCGTCATCTGTGAGTGAGGCTCGGGACATCTCAGCATTTGGTTAGAGTCTCCGACGCTTCCTTCTGGGTGTTACAAACTTTGTCGCGAATCAATATACCCTCGGTATAAAAATTTGTAGGAATGAGGTGAATACTTGATGGACCAAATCCCAGTGCAATAGACAACGAAGTCGCTAAAAAAACAACTTCTTACAAACTAATACGAAA
Source organism: Bactrocera oleae (assembly GCF_042242935.1). Taxonomy (NCBI): domain Eukaryota; kingdom Metazoa; phylum Arthropoda; class Insecta; order Diptera; family Tephritidae; genus Bactrocera; species Bactrocera oleae. Next base: position 79,386,857 of record NC_091537.1, read on the forward strand.
CCAGGTCTGTTGTGGTATGATTATAACCTCAGAAATAGCCTCTATTAACATATGAAAATTTAGCAACTTAGCCTTAATTTTCCACCAAAATCTTATGCCAAAATTCATCTTACTCCCATTTGACAGTCATACAGCCAATCAAGGAGTCAGTCGGTCAGTTCCAAATGTCAGACGTGGAATCGGCGTCGCGGCGCAGTCACAGCTTGATACAAGTAGCACAAAAGCACAATCAATGCATGCGCTGTGGTTGCAAAAGGCCAGCAGATGCCAACAACAACAGAAACAATACGTTGCTAAGCTTGCTCCGCACGCAACCTACTAACCCAAAAATAGTCTGCATCTTCAGCTTGCAGCAGCCAGTCAACTATTTAGCTGGGCTAGGAGCCAAACATGCCAGCCAGTTTCGAGATATTTATTATTTGTATACCGTTGCTGCTGCTGTGGTTGTTGTTACAGTTATAAAGCGCGCATTGCTCAAAGCCACATTTTTCAGTATGGAGTTACAGATCATAAGCAACAACAAAACAGCCAAGTTTTGTCGCTTGTGGCAAACTAAAGCGTAACAAAACAATGTGGCAAGTAAGCGCAAAAACAAAAATAAAGCACGTTAAAAGAAAGAAAACAGCATTAGAGCAACAATAGAAATTACAACGTTTGCAATGAAATGGCATTGGAAAAACTGCAGCAATGTTGGTGCACCGTTGGTTGCTTGTGGTGCGCCGTTGACTCGTTGGTGAGGGCACTAATGCGTTCATTGCTGCTGCGACTGTGTTGGTGGTGACGGCGGCGGCACTCGATTAGACTGCAACAATTTCTCTTTCAACCTCAGCGATTCCGGTGCAACACCTATTGGCCTGCCAGCCTTTATATGAATGTATGTACATATGTGCGTGTATTTGTGTGTCTTGGAAAAAATGCTTCACTTATTTGAGTGTTTATGCACAAAGCCAAAGCTTTGTGTGAGAAAATGGAAAATCGTGTAAATCGTTCACTTTCTATAACAAAGAAAATGGCAAAACAAATTAGCAGTGGCGAAATTGATTTGTCGTTTTGTAAAAGAAAATTCATTTTATTTTGGTTTTATTTCCTTTAAGCGAAATTCACTTAAGGAAGTCTGCTTTTAATTTTCTCAGATACTTTTCGTAGTATTTAAATTTTTTTCTTGTATTTACTTTGCTATTTATATAAATACATTTTTTTTATACCAGGAAATTATTTAAAAAATTAAATTTTTTTCTCAAACGGTAAACATTTCTCACGTAAATTTTCTTTAACAAAGGTTTAAGGCAGTTGAAAAGCTATGGAATTAGACTAGGGTTTTAACAAATCCCTCTATTACTTTTACCAGTCTAAATAATGTATATTTTTATGTATTTTATATTAAAAGAAAAATATTTAAAATTCGAGGAAATTATTGCAATGCTAATTTCCTAACTATTTGTAGCTTCATGGGCAGTTAAGTATCTAAAGAAGACATGTGAACTTTTTTTCGCAAAGTTTTTCCGTATTTTCACGTTTTTCATAGACTTCTACGAATGCTGTCAATACTTTGAATAATATTGGCACTAATGGATTAATAACATCCTTTCTATAAGCCATTGTGAATTAGTTCAGTGCTGATTCTTTGAGCAATTACTTAATAAAACAAATACTCAAGTACATCTAGCTTTTAGCAAAAACCATTTACGAATAACTTAATCGATTTTCCATTTGTAGCATGTATCTTGATTTTATCTGCAATAGAGGCATCTACAAATTTTAATATAATAAAAGATAATTTTTAGGAAATTTTGTTATTTCCCTATTTTATAACAAGAAAAGTTTTACACTGTTACATTCGTTGCCATTTTTATCGTGACTTAAAACAAAACAATAAAATATATACTGAAAATGTATAGAACTGTCTATACCATAACTAATGATTAAATAAAAAATTAATTTAACAAAATATCAGACTTTGACAAATATGTCGTGTTTTGTAAAAAAAATTAAAAGATTTTTTGACCTGCCGACCTTGCTGAGGGCGAAAAGCTCGCGATTTGCTTTCTTGCGACTATCATCAAGCTCACTCGGAGCCCAGCTGCTCAAAAGTAATCCGCAAAAGGACAACAAAGCTCCGACCCGTTCTCACTCCAACGACGGCGAAGCTGAGGTGCCCTACCCTGTCACCTTTCTTATGTACGTTATGCGCACAGAAAGTTACTTTCGAAACTATTTCATAAGGACACACATTTTAACAAAGACCTTCTGATGAAGAGTGTGATGAAATGTATCAACCAATAATATCTATATGACGCCGACTATACTATACATCCATGACGCCTACTATAGTATATTTAAGTGCTCCCGAGTACTGCAGAATTATTGGCGCTTAGTCAGTGTCGCTTTGGATCGAATAAGCGGATTAATTTTAATATATTTCTGCTACATCCAGAAGGAATTGTAACATATCTTATGTATGCAACATTGTGGAATAGTCAATTCTCAGTCATTATCTCTCTCTCTCTCTCTCTCGGACGCATCCGCAAGTTTTTACGAACCTGGTGTAAATCACATGAGCTTTACTGAACTTTTTGTGTAAGGTATGTCTCCCTGTCTACTTAGATGGATACGATTGGTACTCATGTAATAACCTTACCCACTGTTTGTTGTAGCGACATAAAACATCCTGCCACTATTTTTTGAGTTCATAGCCCTTGACCGAACTAAAATCCAAGCTCAATCCGGTTATCAAGGATCATCTGCCGTGAGAACTGAACACTTTCGTCTTGGTTATTCCATTTGGCGATACAATTAAAATATCTTCGTTTTCACTCCATTCGGTTTTTAGAGGTATTTATGAAGTAATGTGGAAGTTTCGTTCGTCCTCCTCTGTCTTCACAAATTCTTGGCGTAATTATTTAACTTCTACTGATTAAGTGTGATCTTACTTTCAGGAATTCTCCGACAACTAACCTAACTTTTTAAAAGTCCTATTGACTACTGGCTAAATCCCAGAGCTACGAAATAAGCATAAATTTTCAACCAGTTGCATTAAATTTATATAATATATATATATATATATATTTAGTATAAAAATTGATTCTGAAGTGAGAGAGAACAAGTGCAGCAGTTTTAAAAATTATATTCTAAAAATGGTAACATATACATAAACTTCAAAATTAATTTTATTTGTAGCAATATTTGCTTTTATTTGATTTGCAGCAATTAGTCTTTTTTTATATAATATATCAAAAAATACTTTTATTATTTGTGTCTGAGTTTCATTTTTAAATTTTAGCCAATAATCGTAAAACAAATTGATGCTATAAATCTGTCTGCATTTAATTTGAACTAATATTTATGATATTGCCTAAGTGAACATATAGGTATGCATTTGTATATATTTATATATGTGTTTATACTATTAATGTGCAAAGATGCACTCTTCATATATTGAACAAGCGACCGAAAGCATTTTATAGCACATAATCTGCCAATACTTATTTATACCAAGCTTATAGCTAGCTTAAAAACAAGTTTGCCGCTTAAGTCTTTAGATTCTGAGCAAATAGCTGCAAAAATGATGAAACATGTGAAATGAAAGTGAAAGGAAAATTAATTACCTAAAAGAAGACTGGAGTTGTGTGACATAGAATAAATGAAAAACGTATAACTGAAAAATATATAAAATAAAACTAACATAAACGAAGAAAAAAATTAAGATCCAATCATGCACTAAATGTATTTCCAAAAAAAAAAAGAAATAAAAGATGAAAAAAACAAGCAAAACAAGAAAAAAATTCAATAAAAATACTTATGTGTGCATTCTACACAGTCCGTTTGCCACAAAGTCAAGTTAAAGGTTACATCGTGAACTTGCCAACTGCCAAATCGATGCGGTCTCGCGATTCAATAGAGTTGCTTAGCTTGCAAACTGCATATATTATGTGCTCAGTGTCAACAATGACCAGCTATTCGCATCATCGCCATACACTCGCGCCACTTGCGGTGCGCAGGTTGAATATATTGCAGCTTCAACGTGTGTGATGCTGCCAAAAATGAAGAGGAAAAATGCGAAGTACTGCTAAAGTGCAAAGGCGACGGGCAAGCATACGTGATGAAGTCGTCTTGAGCTTTGAGTACTTTGTGATTTTGTGAAATATTATTTCTTACAATTGTGTGCGAAGTGGCGTATGGTAACATGAACTCTATATATTTCACATATGCAATAAAACAGCTTTGCTTGTAAAAGACTTAAGAAATTTTTGCAAAGAAATATATTTAATAATTTTTATATTTGTTTCAATAGCAAGGCTAATAATTATTTTTTATGAACGCCTGAGTTACTTCATAAGCAGCATAAAGTAAAATGAGAAATTATTATCTAGAGTCAGGGTAGTAGGGACAGTGAAGGTTTAGGTCTGGAGCTTTTAAAAAATTCCAAATTTAACAAATTATTACAGTTATAAAGAAAATGGTATGGAATTTATTTTAAGCTTTATTTAACATACATTTAAGTGAAAAAAATATATTTGTATTGACATTTTGATACAAAAAGGCGACTATTCGGACAATCATGGGAATCACAGATAAAAGTATAGAAATTTTGTTTCGGATACCTCGAATCGTCACACTGGGCACTTGAGGTATCTGAAACAGAATTAAAAAAGTTTATCTTAATATACTTTGGACGGACAAACTAACATTTATTTTTCACTTTTCTGGCAGTTTACTAGTATTATTTATCCCTAAAGTGTACCTTAAGCCAAAAATTGTTTTTTTCCTAAACCCCAGACTGTCCTAAGCCCTGGGGCATTAAGAAAATCGTGCTAAAAACAAAGTAAGGAAATAACTATATTTAATCTAATAATCTAATAGTAAATCTAATAATAAAAATAATAGCAGTCAAATCATGTCTTCTCCACCATGTGTTTGAAGGGTTCGTCTACCTTCGAGCTCAAATTTCGGTCCGATTTTTGACGATGGATTGCAAAACCACACATGATTGCACAATTTTATTATTCTTTCATTAACTAATTTTTAGACCCGGATATAGAAAAAACAATAACTAATTTTAAAACTCTGCCCTTGACGCGTTCTTGAATATACCACTCCCTGTGCGACGTAGTCGACTTCTTGGCAAGAGATTTCACCTCAGATCCTTAATAAAAAAAAAATTGTAATTTTATTTAATGTTTATAACCAAAATTATGTCTAGAAATAACTTTCTTTTAAATTTTTGAAAATCTGACAAAATGGCAGCGATTTAAAAAGAGTGGAATTTTCGACTATTTTCTGGCTATAAAAGACTGTTATAAACCCGAAACTTAAAACAAAAACACTGCTTTTAGGAAAACGCTTTTAAATTGGGGCTTGTTTGGGGCTCGGTATCTCTTAAACGAACATGCTTTTGATCAAATCTTTATTGTGTATCTTTCTAGTCATATTTACAATAGAAAAGTAGGCGATCTTTTAAGGTGTTGAGGGTCTTTATTAGTCCTTCCAAACCGTTAATACTGCACACAGCTAGCAGAATTTTTCACAAATTTTATAATAAAAATTTTGGCCTAAATTCGGTTTAGCGATATCTTGTTCTTGGTTTTTTCCCTTTTTATCCCAAATATTTATATTAAAAAATGTGGTATGTAATGCAACATGTAGTCTATTGCGTCTATGTATTCTTTTAATTCATTCGAAATAGGTATATACCTTTATCATTATCTACAACCAACCAATAATTATTCAAGTGAAGTTGTGAAAAAGTTTTTTAAGAATATAAAAACAGATTATTTTTTCCCCTGTAGAAAATTTAACAGTAGTGATTATGAAAACTACATGTTCATTGATGAGTAAAACTTGAAACCAAGGAAAAATTTTCCTATGGAAATCCCACATAGAAGACAGCTTCAAACCAAATGAATGCCACTCTCTTTCATCCAAGATTTCGGATTTAACAAAAGGAGCCGAGTGTACTTCATTAGAGGAACACCTCAGATCTCAAAATAGAACCAATAACGGCCGTACGACAAAATTACTTTGGGGTAGGGTGGAGAGACAAAAACATTTCTACTATTAAGAAAAAGGAAAATATAATAAAAGTCATAATTTGCCCAAGAAAGAATATAAAATAAATTGGCAAATAATATAATTAATACTAAAAGCTAAAATTAGCTTAAAATATAACCTTTTCATGCAAACGTAAAGTTTTAAGAAATAACAGTAAACATTTATTACCTACCTTTAGTATACTTAATTTTTTGATTACATATAGTCTAATGTAATGTATGTTATACAAAAATCATCTTCTTCTTCACTTTCCCATCACTACTTACCTCGTATATGCCTTCATATTTTAATTATTTACCGTAAATATTCTAGCCCAGTTTGCATACATACATACATACATATGTAAAGTGAACGATCTAGACATTGAATATATAATACTAAGCCGGCAGAGAATACCTACAATGCCATTGAAGCGTTGAAAAGTAAGTGTTTATGCAGCTGCACACCTAAACCTATAAATACACTAGTTACTATATATGCCTTTGCACATTAACATACACACATAAATTTCACAAATATGGTAGATATGCATTGAAAAGAGGTCGCTAGCATCGTCTCTAAGTTTTTTCTTGTACTCATGTGTGTATGTAGTTCAGTTTAGTTTTGCATGACTGACTGCTGCTCAGCTGAATGAAGTTCAGTTCAAAGTCAAGTCGTTACGTGTTTCTGTATAAACATATGTAAATTTGTGTTTGCTAAATGAGGAGCAATAGAGAAATTTAAAGCGTTTTGTTGTTGTAATAAGTGCAGGGAAAGGTTTTTTGTGAAAGAAATTTGTATACATGCAAATGTTCATTATGTGAAGGGAATGGATTTTTATGCTCTAAAAAATAAAAAAGCCGAGAATATATATTAATATTAATGGTATTATTACTATAATTTCTACTTCCGTGCAATTTAGCGTTATATGCGTATCGTACTTATCTTTGTAGTATATGCAGGATTTACCTACAATGGTATATCTGTTATATATATACTACGTAAATAGAAGATTTTTAATTTACTCAAAATATAGTTGTACGCTTCATACTCAAAATATTAACCAAATCCTCTGCTGTCTCTCTGATGCTAATAGGACCATTTTTAAGCACTGTGTCATTAACTTTTTCGATGTCATTGTCATTAAGATGATGGACGACTTGCGGAGGGCAAGTTTTTGATTAGTTCACTGTGCCGCTTAACTACTTGTGTACGTAATAAGGTAGACTCCCCAAAACACTTCTGCAATATTTTTAAAAATTCCATTGGAAACAAAAAAACTAAATAAAAGAAATTAGTTAAATCTGAATATTAGAAAAAGCATATATATGTTGCCTACATTTGTGCGAAGTTGCAAATAACAATATCGTACCCGTCAAATGAAAGAAATGAAGGTGCCGAAAGAGAGTGCTTAAAAGCAAAAGTATATAGTTGTTGCTATTTACTAGCAAGGGAAGGGAAATCTATATTTTTCACTTATTTCACCAAAATTAAAGTATAAACTATCAACTTTTTCATAGAAAATGTATTTTTCTTTGGCGCAGATATGAAACTGTATTACTTTTGCTATGGTATTTAGCACGTCAGAATTGCTGGCATAAAAAATTTATTGATGCCACTTGTATCTCATACTGAAAATAAATAAATTTTCATGTTATACTGAAAAAACAATAAGTGTACCATGTGTTGACTACGTAAAAACTTGGGGTACTATCTAAAACATGTAACAAATAAATTTTTAAAAAACAAAATTGTATAATCCACATCGGTTTTGTTACTGAGGAAGTTTTGAAGTAGTATCATTTAATAGCCCTTACATACTGTTCTTATTGATTTCAGATATTGTAATTACCATCACATCATTCTGAGTAAACTTCTTTTTTTATTGGTTTTTCTAAGTAATTCTCAACAATTTTTGGTCTTGGCAGTTTCCGTGAACACAATTTGTTAAAGTCTGTCATAACCATACCATTGTAAACTTCGACATCAGCCTAAATGTAGCTATTATTTTAGCAACACTGAAACATGCCTAGTTTTTGATTTCAAAAGATTTTTTTTTTATAATTTCTTTTTTTTCAAACTATTTTTTTACATTTTTTTTCACACCCTTTTTTATTTTTTTTTTTCAAACATTTTTTTTAATCGATTACTTTGGAAACACAACTTGCTAAGCTGGGCTATAAATTTTCACATCAGCCGAAATTTAGGTATATTTTTATATGGAAATTTAACTAATTTTTGGACTGTTAATTTTTTTATATATTTTTTTTCACAAGTTTTTTTTAAAACTTTTTTTAAATTTTTTTTTTTCAAATTTTTCAAAATTAATTTTTCAAACTGATTTTCACAACTTTTTTTTTTAATTTCTTTAACATATTTTTTCAACTTTAACTTTTATATTATTTATATTTTCTATATCTTAAATCTCTTAAAAGTAATATAATTATGTTAATTTACCTATTTTCAAAATATGTTTAAAAAAAGTTTGTTTTTACTTTGAATTGTGTTAATTTTTGGCTCTTTCAAGTTTATTCTGGCTTATTATTTTGCTAAAAAATTTATTATTTAAATTTCTCCATTGTATAAGAGATAAAATGGTTTATAAAAAATAATATGAAATAATTATTGATAATTAAATTGATTTAAAAATTAATAAAAAATAATTATATTTATACGAATGCATACTTCCACCTTCTATGATTAAATTCTACTTTACTTTTCCCTTAATTGCTGTTGCTTCAATTCATTAACGCTTCAATTCAGTTCTGAACTCATTATGTTTTGTTTATCTAATTTTCGAATAATTTTAAATTTTTTACATACATATTTATTGATTTCGAAACTGACATTGCATGTGCTTACATTTACTTGCATTGGCTTATGACTCGAAAACTTATTGCAAATAAAATCTAAGCTAATCTCAACGAAAAATCTTTGCACAGTAACTCCTTCGGGTCACTCAAGCTTCTTTGTTCATTGACCTCCACCGCAGCTATCGATGCACGCCTTTGTGTGGCACGTGGCACTGGATTAGACATAATCCACAATGACGTTTTGTACGAACTGGCGCCTAGCTGGCACCTTCACAACTTTAATGTGCCAAACAATTTATCATTTTCGAAAGACTGCAATAATTTACAGTAATAAAAACGCACAGCACACGGTCGATCAAGCGATTGGCAACGCAACTTCGCAACTATTCGGACAAGGCGAGAATTAAAATTAGAAAAATAAATAAGTAAAATTTTAATAAAAATCATACACCAACCATATTTATATACAAACAGTTATATGTGTGCGCTCAGCAACATTTAAATGCGCACAAAAAGTCGTGCCACATTGGCACTTGCAACCTGATAAACGAAAATTGATTGGCCACAAAAGATTTACGAGCGCACAGCACAAGCCAAAACGCAGTCAAAGCCGAAGTCAAAGCGACCAGCGGCCAAAATAGACAGGTTAAGAAGTCAAATCACCAAACCAAAGCGTCATGGCTGTGCTAACAGTACTTTGTGCAGTTATTGTTGTTGTTCTGCGGCGTACATTTATGGCTGTTATTGTTGTTGTTATACATTTATGCCATGCAAAACTGCACTTCACTACACTTTGATTGGCATTTGGAATATTAAAATATAAATACGCGTGCATAGCGTTTACTTTATTACCGCTGCGCCACACAGCTGATCGCTTGTCATGCGGCAGCTGACGCTATGGCTGACCAAATGGCATGGAGTGTTGCAGGCGTTGGCGTTGAATTGTAGCACTGACGGCGGTCAAAGTGCAAAATTGCTCTACAAACATTTGCGAATAATATATGCTAACAAACAAAAAAAAAATATATATATATTGTGTTTTTTAAAAATAACAAAAAAAAATATTATTGTGTTTTATAAAAACAAACAAAGAAATGTTAACGGTAGCACCGTAGCATAATACCCTTCACAAACAAAAAGTTTCCATACAAGAACTTGATTATAAGCGATCAGTTTGTATGGCAGCTTTATGCTATTGTGATTCGATCCGAATGATTTCTCCGGATATTATACCGTGGTTTTAGATAATAATGCACGACAAATTTCGTGCAGATATCTCGTCAAATAAAAAAGTATTCAATACTAGAACTAGATGACGATCGTTCAGTTTGTATGGCAGCTATATGTTATAGTTGTCCGTTATCGGCTGTACCGACAAATGAGCAGTTTCTTGTCGAGAAAAGGACGTGTAGAAAATTTCAGAGCGATATCTCAAAAACTGAGGGACTAGCTCGCGTATATTCAGACATGCGGAAATGGCTTGATTGACTCAGCTCATAATACCATATCTATATTTTATAGGTCTCCGATGTTAACTCCGGGACATTACAAACTAGACAGCAAACTTAATACACCCTGTTCAGGGTATAATTATTGTATTTTTGATTTTACTATTAAAAAAATTTTTTTCTGCCAAAAACAAAAGCACAAAAAAATTCGCATATTTTATTGTTATTGCTATGAGTTGAATGTTAAAAATAGTCAACACAATAACTGTAAATGTGGCAGTGGCAGTGTGACTCGCGCTTTGAACTACAATATCACAGGGTGAGTGGTCGGCGACAATTGAGGTTGGGTGGTGTTTTGTTACAAACAAATTCAAATATAATTTTTTTTATAGAAATTTTTGAAAGAATAAAGCATTTACCTATTATTAGAAAATGTGCTGACTAATTTACAAAAAAAATATTTTTAATTTTTTTTTCAATTTTTTTAGTATTTTTTTAATTTTCGTATTTGCTATTTTCAATTTAGTGAAAAATTTGCTATGCAATACTTTATTTATATTGCTTCTATTTTTTATACACAAACATATATATATTTATTATATTTTTCCAACCCCACAATGACTCAACACCAGCGTTTTGTACACCTTTTGTCAATTTAACGCTGAGTAGCGCTCATGTGTACATGGAAATCTGGCACAGTTATAGAAAAACAAATGCGAAAAAGCGTTTTTGTTCTACAATATCAATTGATCGAGTGGGTAAACAAAAGTAGGCTATGGTCAATATAATGACTTTCAAATATGAATATGCGATGAAAAATGTTCTCTCTGATATTTTGCGCTGATAATTTGATTAGTGTTGCTTGAAAGTGAGTGAAGTGATTGTGCCTTTGCAAAGTCGAAAACAACTCTATGTAAAAACATAAAGTGGTAAGAGATGGTAGAATTCGGAAATAAATATACAAATAAATTTTTTCCGTTGCTTGGAAATAACAAAATAGTAAAAAACATAAATTTTTGTGTTAAAATATCGATAAATCAGAAAGTTGCAGGTCTAGAATTATGAATACATTTGCCATAAAACTATTTGAGTGAATTAAAAGTTGTCAGTAACTATTCAATAAAAACCTCTCATGTATCCAAAAATGTAAGCAATCGACAAATCTCGATTAAATGGAGCGATAAACTGAAATTAATGGTAGCAAAATTTTTATAATGTTCGCTTTTGATGAGGTCTTGTAAATCTTTAAATCTACCAAATAAAACAAACAATAACTTTAATTTAAATCATTTAGTTTTTATGGCAGCTTAAAGCTATAATAGCCTGATCTAAATAATTTATTTGGAGATTACAAAATTGTTCTAGACAATATCTTATCCCAAATATCGTGAAGATATCTTGTCAAAAAAAAAGCTTTTCACACAAGGACATGATTTTGATAGTTCAGTCTGTATGACTGCCATATGCTATAGTTGTTTGATATTGATGAATTGAAAAGCAATAAATTAGGTGCATGACTTTGCTAAATATTGAACTCGCCAATGATATCAGCCTAACTGTAGGCTACATTTGTTTGATATTTTCCTTTCCGTCGATTTTTTTTAAATGTATGTATGTATTAAAGTATAATGATAACGAATTAGAGAATTGAGTTCATGTCTGCTGCAAGTAATTCTGAACCTCTGCAAAGGATAAACCTTTAATGCTTTAAACCCTTCTGGTTCAGTCAAAAGGTAGTGAAAATACCACGCAGAAATGAGTCTGCTTAATCTATTTTGTCTGCGCTGTTATCGAACATTTAAAGATCGTATACTCTTATCCAATGTTATAGCTACAAGTATTATAAATTTATTACATAAATCCAATATTTTGCTAATTAACTTTAAAGATGGCTGCATTAAATGAAGCGTAAGACCCCTAAATGTATGCTCTTCGAAATATAATATATCAAGATTCATATCATAAATTCAACGAAATTAGTTTGGGGAGTTACGAGATTAGATTAAGAGCTAGAACCTTTAAAATTCTGCTAAGACTATTTTTGAAATTTTAGATGCTCCAAAATACAATGAAAGTGTAATCTAATCGAATTTAAGATATTTTTAGTATTATACTAACTAACTAATAGCTCCAACTCTCAAAACTGGCAACCAATCATTCGCTCATAAGTCCTTATATTTCTCACCAAGACCTCAGAAGAAATAATATAATATCACGTTACAGAATAAAGTTTTAATTTACATACATTCATATATTTACAACAACTATCCCTCTCCTCACAATCCAATACATACTGACATACAAACTCATATCATTGACATTTGTCCTTTCTCTCTGCTCATTCCAGATATCCGATTCCCAAAACATCTCACAGCCGAATGGCACCCAACACACACAGCGCAAACAGCTCGAAGTGCTGCAGAAGCGCACCGCTAACGGTGCCGTACAAGTTATACGCGCACAAACCATACAAACATCCTCATCCCGCTCATGGTCCTCGTCCAATTCCAATTCCGCATCGACATCTGCCTCCGCCTCTGCCTCAGCATCGCCCATTTGCATGCAAACTAATGTTGTTGGCGGACGTAGCATATTGCACAATCACAACAACAATAGCAGTAGTAACCACAACAACAACATTAATAGCAGCAGCAAACATTTTCATAGCACATTGCAACAGCATTTAGCTGAGGCGAACACTCATTGGCTGCAACTATCACCGCCAACGATTGCCACCACTGTGGACATCAGCGAAGTCAGCACGGATGATAGTCTTGATAAGGCAGCTGCAACAATTGCCGAAACACAGTACATTGTTGATGATGGCGAGATCGATGCTGATGATGATGGCAATGGTGATAGCGTTGGCTGTGGCTTTGATGCTGACGTCAACGCTAGCGCTGTGCCATGCAATTATTCAATTAGTCGCAGTGGCAGCGCGGGCAGTGGAGGCGGCAGCAGCAAAGGTCACGCTCTGTCATCATCGGCCGCATCGTCGTCATCTACATTGCATTCGCAGTCGTCAGGGTTGCTGGTGCCCGATACGGCGCCAAGCTTGAAATTGAGTAATCTCATGGTAAGCTAATGACTGATCTTAAAGTCGTTTATTTTTTATTTACTTAAATACGTGATTGTTTATGTTATGCCGTCGTCGATAATGGGCTGGCTGGTTGAACTTGCCATACAGCTTACCGTGATTAATATCTAACGTTGGGTAAATCTCTTTAATTGAAAAATTGAAATCAGTGTAGCCAAAGCAAAATGTTAATTGATTGTGCGCTAGAAAAAAAGTCGAAAGCAGAAAACTTGTTTCCGCTTGCTGATTTAATTTATGTAGTGTAAACAAAATTATATAATATATTTTTGAAACTAATGAGCTTGTGACGCTAAAATCTTATTTATTACCGTAAACAAGTTTTCATTTTGACCGTGTTTGGCACACACTTTTGTTGCTTATATTTGTGTCACTTCTGGTTGAGTTAAGATTATCGAAAACTGATTCAAGCCCTACATTAACGTGTGCTGATTAAGCAGCTTAAATTTATGATTCAGGAAATTGAAATTTTAGAGTCTCTAAAAGAACAAATGCCACTTGACTTATATTTTTCAATAGACCAAAGGCGGTTATGCCAATTTTTCTCAATTTACAAAGAACAAGAAACAAAAAAAACGTTGATTTCGGCTGCATCGAAACTATAATACCTTTCACAGGTGAATTTCTTATTGCATAAAAGGGTATAAAAAGATATTTATTTTTTGATAAGAGGGAGGGGATCGATTTGAACAAAATATTCGGAAATTGCAGCTCTGCTATGGACAATAATCCTTGCCTAATTTTGTGAAGGTATCTTATCAAATAAAAAAGGTTTTCACACAAAAACGTGATTTTGATCAAACAGTTTGTATCCTATACTGGTGCGATCTAGAAAATTTCCTCAGATATTTTAGCATAGCCTTAGGCAATGATCCATGCTAAGTTTAGTGAATACATTTTGTCAAATAAAAAAAAATTCCTTATAAAAACTTAATTTTGATTGTTCCGCTGGTATGGCAGCTGTGTGCTATAGTGGTCCGATATCGGTAGTTCTGACAAATGTGTAGCTTCTTAGGGAGAAAAGCACGTTTGCTAAATTTCAGAACGATAACTTAAAAATGAGGGACTATTTCTCGTAAATACAGACAGACAGATAGACGACAGACGGACATGATTGAATCGACTCAGCTCGTCACACTGAGCATATCTGTATATATGTATTTTATAGGAGCTCCAGCATTTCCTTCTGTGTTTAGATTAGATAACGGCGCCCTTTGGTTTCATTGTGCCCGCCTCTATTTTACAGCGACTCATCTAAACCAAAGACTAAACCGTACATAGGCTAATACCTTGTTGCGATGACTTGGAACCTTTTTCTTGAAAATACAAAGCAAAAAATAAGTAGACGACGCGGTGTTTCCGCTGTAAGCCCGCATAACTGACAGTATCCAGTCGACCAAATCCACCATCTTGGGCATGCGAGAGGATAATAACAATTTCGGACATCTCTTCAGGGTTTATCCGCACAGAGCTGCTTGACTATCTTCGAATATGACAAATCGTTCAAGATAATTTCTCTCTAGCAAAATATCTGCTTACCTGCTTATGGCGACCATAGCTATAACTAAATATATAGGCTGGTTGTATATGAAAAATTATCTCTGGACTCCGTTCGAAATATTAGTTGACACCTTCTTAAACGAAAAGTTCGTATATTTGGTCAAAGAGTGCAGAGGCTTGAACTGAAATCTTCTTACAAAAACTTAGAAAAGAGTGAACTATGTCATACTAACTAAAAATGTGTAACAGTATCAGCTGTTGGCTGACGTGACAATAGTGGAGAAGAATTCCATGAGAATCCATGCTATATCCACTCTTCTTCTATCTTACACTTAATATATTTAATCAGGTATTTTCCTATTTATCACATTAGGTAATCTTGAAGAAATAACTTAAGTTATGAGAGTATTTTAGAGAACAGAAATAATAAATAGTCAAATATATGTCTATACTAAATTAAATTTAGGAGCTATTTGTTATCATAGAAGAACACTCCTTCTATATAAACTTTAATCTTGCAAGAAAACTCCGATATTGTATTCACATACGAACTGAAAAATAGTTAAGAAGAGATATACGTATCGTCTTCCGTGGTGTAGTTAGCAACCCTCCTGCAACTAAATATAATAATAAATATTATAAGTAAATACAACTTTGAACAACGGTATTTCGATTTCAAGTTAAGACCCGGACGCTTTGATTACAATAGGTCAATTAGAAATATATCTATTATTTTAGCATTAAATTGAAAGTTTTATTGAGCAAAGTTAGAAGACTCTGATTTAGGTCAAATATTCGCCATTTTGTTCGATAAGTTGTTGCCATTTCGAAGGTAATTTCATAATGCATGTCTTTTGAGTTGAAATTTTCATCAGCCAAATCATTCGCTATGCATAAGAAGAGGTAGTAACTACTTGGTTTTAGGTACAGATTCTAAAGTGGATGAATGAGAATTCCCCAAACAAGCTCCCGGAGCTTCTGGTGAGTCACTATATAAGTTTTCTAGCGTCGTTCTGATACAACAAAATTTTTCTTCTATTGGCCACAGTTGGCCGCTTCTACCTTCTGATATTCCAATTGTTGCCAATAAAGGCCTGAAGTAAGAGTTTGGCGGTAGGGGAACAGCTCATAGTAGATGATTCTCTGAGAGTCTAACAAACACCGTGCATCGACCACGACCGTTTTCACTTGACGTTGTCATAAGCGACCCACTTTTTATCACCAGTAACCATCCGTTTCAGAAAATTATTGTTTTTGTTGCAATTCAGCAACAATTCGATTCAAAAGATGTTTTTTCCATACATCGTGTTTCTTTTTGTATTCAGCCTTATTATTTAAATAGTTCCAAACGGTATTTGGTGCAATGTTTAGCCCTGGGTATTCGAAACAAAACTTACGTGATGGTTGGGCTTGACCTCTATATTATTCTATTATTTTTTCGATATTTTCAACAGCCTGGTTAGCGATATCGCTTTTATCGAAAAAAAAACTGTAAAATATGTTGTATTTTCTCTTTGTTGGTTTTTATCTTTGACGTGTCCTCAAACAATCAGGCAATCACAAAATTGTCTGTAAAGTGTTTTTGGTACAAAATCGTTTCTTCCTTACGCCATGTAGTAGATACCGATGGCACTTATATAAGACGAGACACAGATTACTAAAGACATCTATTGGAAAAATAGGGGTTTCTTTTTACTAGACCCTATACTATTTAACTTTACCCTCGTATGTTGAGTTGAGAAAGCTGAAATTTTCTTATATGCATTTTTATATGGTAGTGTACCTTATACCATAGCTTTCCAAACTACCATCCACAGTAAATTTTTGTTCCTCTTTAAAGCTTCCAGAGTTTTATTTGATTTTTGCAAGATCTCTCTGCAGATTTTTGTATGCCTTGGCTTTTATAAGTACATACTACACTCGTACTCGTATTGTGAGACAGATCAACCATAAATCATTTTAAGGTCTCCCAATTCTTAATCATCCTTATGAGTATTGCTATAAATATTACTAATAACTTCAAATTGAGTTATATATGTACATAAATACAACTTTGCAAAATTAAATAGTTCAACGACTCTTTCTGCTGTAATTTTCACGCTATTATATTTCCACTCAAAAAAATCGTAATTAAATTGAATTTCACCGGAAAATTTCCAATACTTAAGTATTTTTACAGTTCTACCAAATATAATTTGATTTATAATAGCAACAAAAACACGCTCATACAGAGATTCGTAACCACTGTATCAACTTAATTAACCACGCACGAATTTTTGTTATTGTAAATCTTCCAACGCTTTGTTGTCGCTTTAATCTTGTGAACGCCCACACAAATCATCGACAAGTTCCGTGCGCAGAAAATTGCCTTTCTTTCAACCGGGTTCAAATGCCCTTTTCGCTGCGCTACAAACACACACAAACATAAGTATGTATGCAATCTTTCACCAAACACGCCGTACCGAAGGCGGTCATAATTCGCATAACAAAAGCGTGAGCACCGCAAAAGCAAAAGGCCAAACTGAAAGCAAACGTGAGGGAGGCGAAGTGTACACGTCTGTGAGTTGGAAGAACGCGCCGTTTCTTGTAACCGTCGCTGATGTTCCGCTGCTGAGGCTGTAGCTAAACACACAGCGTTCGCAATTTTCGGTCATTGCCATGGCGGTTTTGCTGTGACCGACTGTGACGACGGTGACGGTGAGATTGAGATTGAAATTAACATAATCACGCGCAAACGCAAATCGCAAATCCCCCAAATCTGCACAAAGCGACCAACAAAGTCGACCAACTAACCAGCTTAACGACAGTCACTTTAAATGAAAACAAAGCAAAATAAACAAATCGCTATCAGCTTTAGTAGTACAACAACAATACGAGTCGAATTTCTAGATACCAAAATGAGCAACAACAACAGTTGCAGGTCACATGGAATGAAGTACCCGAAATAGTTATATATATATTGACTGTGTAATGGGAATTATTATCTGTATTCATTACTTTTGCTGCATAGTTTCATTATTGAGCAATGATTGCGTTACTTTGAGATGAAGCCTAACGCCACCGAAATAAACTGTCGTTATCATAAGACTACTTTCCCATGCTTAACAAATATCATCTGATAGAAACCAACTATATTTTTACGTATTTTAATACAAATCTTTATTATCGCCTTCGAAATAGGCTCTTTTCCATACATTTGTTACAAGGCTCGGCTGGGATGACCTTTAGTGTATTCAGCGAATTTTGAAGCTTTCGGTTTCGATTAATTTTTGGAGTGCCACTCGCCAGATTGTTGGGCAGTTTCGACGTCATATCTATAAACTCACGTCTCGTCACCACTAACGTTGTGTTTGATGAATGTAAGATTCAGATCTCTTGGTACGAATCTAGCATTGACACGCTCCATATCCAAATCATCAACCAAATTGTGTTGTGTCGATCCATAAGAGATGTTGAGATTCTCTACCATCTCTCTAATGCCAACAAAAATATTTTCAAGCATTAACTATCGTCATTAACAGAGATGGGTGGACGACTTGCATGAGGCAAGTTCTCGATGACGTCATGACTTTTGCTGAATGCTTTGTGTGCATTCAAATACTTGTGTTCGTGATAGAATAGACTCCCTAAGCCCTTCTGAAACAGTTTAATCTTAAAATAATCCCTACACTACGAAAAAAAATCCCACAGATTACATATCTCAAATTTTGGCCAAGACAGCGATTGTGTCTGTTGAACCTATAACGAGGAATACGAATACCTATATGATATACGTGGTATACTTCAATAATGTTTTCATATATAACGGTGGCTTCGACATCGAAAGCATTGCATATTTCGGTAGGACTTCAACTATCGAAACTGCAAAGATTTACTTGCGTCGGGTGGATACTGGAATTTATCAGAGTACTGAAAATATGGGATTCGTTGGAACAGAGTGGAGGGCACAATAGACCTTAGGTCGCAGTGCAAGTCTCAATTTATTTTTATTTAGGTATAGATCTTCAATAATTGACCTCGGTCTCGACCTCTCCTCATCTTCTTCTGTCGTCTTTTAATCATCACTACCTTAGCTAGAATATTTGTTCGAAAGTAAGTGACCTGTTTACGCCGATCTTTTCCAAACTCGACGCAACAAAATTCACAAATATCTTAGATGACAGAACCTGAAGTAAAAACAGAAAAACATTGTTGGCAACAAAAAAGACACTCAGCCGTTCGTTCTGGAATTATACAGCTCTTATATGGGTTTTTGGGGCTAGTGCGACCGCATTCCGGACTCCCTTTTTTCTATGAGATATGACCGCAGCGAAACATCCCGTTTCAAAGGCTTCTCTTTAGACGATAAATTTTAATTTTTTCAATTTTTTAGAACACATTTCTCTTCATTTATCAAACAGCTGAAGACAGCGCTATTAGGCAAAGCTATGTATATAGTATAATATATATCACTGTCAAATTGTTAGTCAGCGGCATTCAAATATTTCCGCGATACTATGTCAAAGTGAAAACTAATAATTGGTTATTGATATCTATACACCCACAATAGAGTAATTTCAGTTAAAATACAAGATTTCTTCAATTAAAGACGCGTGGGCAACAACAAAAATATGCCAAACGGTATATCATTATACTCGCAGCTGAAAATAAGAAAAGTGGTTTATAGTGAAAAATATGGTGGCAAGAGACTTATGCTTATATGCTTCATACGATTAGAAGCAATCTTTTGCCAATCACTTTGGGCAGCTAAGGATATTTTTGAATTTTTTTGACTCTGCTTTATATTAAGTTCAAGTAGCTCTTTACAGCAGACTGATTTCTGAAGCAACTTGACAAACTATGTTAATTGCCATTTATCTACTTGTCTTTCATTAAAAATGAATAAAATAAATAAGAACAAAAAGCCATATGCGAACTCGAGACTCAAGCAAGCAACTTGCCTTTCTTTGAATCTTACAGAAAAGCAGCAGTGGCGGTAGCAGCAGCAGCAACAACTCCACAAAACTGAACACCCACAAGAGTGCGGTCGGTAAGGTGAGCCTACATGCAATTGTTGGCAGTGGTGGAGGTGCTAGTGTCGGCGACAACAACAACACTAAAAGTAGCAGTCGCGTCAACAACGAGTTAGCAGAGTCACCAAAAAGCACAGCAACAACGAAAAGTTCAAATCAAGCATTAAGTGGTACAAAAACGTGGCAGTCGCCGCCGAAGCATCAGCAGCAGCGTAGCAACGCTCGTCATTTGGAACAAGCTACTCTATATGGCAAAAACAGCAATTCATCCAAAACGCGCGTAGGCGTCGCTGATTGCGATGATTGTTATGCGGTTGTGGCTGACGCAGATGAGTCGCAGCTGCGCTACCACCAACACCACCTTCAACCGCAGCAGCTACGCAAACAACAACAGCAAAGCGGTTCGCTAAGTGAAACGACACCACCAACGCGTCGACGTGACTTGGAAAGTTTCCGGCTTTACGGTGACTCCACCGCAGCGTCGACGTTCGGCGCGTCAGCGATGGCGGGCGCGGCAACGGCGGATAACAACGCCAAAGCCGATGATTTACGGTAAGTATTTTGAGTGAAAATTACAGTTTTGATTTTGCAGTGTTATTGAAAATATTCAATTTCAATTGAGTTGTCTGTGTAAAGCTATTTTCAATTCAATTTAATTGTCATTTGCCGCTGAGTAGCTGTTGGCTGCTGTCTAGCGGCAGCGCGCTTAAATACGTTTAAAGCGGAAAGAAGCTTATTGCGTTTTAAGAGACTTTTAACATTAATTTATAATTTAAAAAAACAAAAATATTTGATTAAATTTGTACAACTGCCGTCCAACACAGCTTATCTACGCGTCAGTTGCGTCGTCAACAACAACCGTTTGGTCAGCTGTCCAGCAGCGTCTTGCTCCAACGTTCCCATTCCATTTCTACGGACGACCTCAGCAACGAGTGGGAGACAAACGAAGCGGTCGCAGAGTCAAACGAGTGGCGACGCGTCAGCAAGTTGCGACGCTCCTTTCAGTCATCCTCTACCGCAAACAACAACGCCAAGAATAGCAACGATCCAACAACAACGTCCATACATCGTCCCTACGATCTACCAGCCAGTACTGTGAGCGTCTCACGCATACGCGCCGAACTCGAAAGCGGTCGACGTTTAACAACAGCTATGCGTAATAATCATGTGGATCTGGCTGCACTAGAGAGCATACTGCATGGACCGGAAAAAACTACAGACGCAAGTAAACGTAATACGCTGCTTACCGCCGAGTCATTGAAGGAAATACGTGGCCGTCTAAAGAAATTATCGGATGAGTCATTGTACAAGGACGATTTTATAGCATATCAACAACCACCGGCAGCTGACGAACACATTGAAGTGCAACAGAGCGTACGTCGTAAGCTATCCATACCACGTTTGCGTCCATTGACGCCGGAGGAATCGCTCGAGATCTCAACGCCAACACATCATACATCAGCCTTCAAAGTTGTGGGCGTACCACACAAACCAACCGACAACAACGAGACTTTGGCGCAACGTTCAACGCACTTAAACCAAAAACACACCTCAAACAGTTTGGAGTCACGTCAAAAAGTCAGAGATACCAATTCCACAGAGTGGCATTCACGTCGTAAATCATATGGTTTCGAGAAGATGTCGCCACCGGACAGCAAGACTATGTATCGCATGGACGCATCCACAGATAGCGGACTCGGGCGTTCAGGTGAACTGGGCAATTGGTCACCCACGGAAGCATCAGCGCCTACAGCAGCACGCGCTACAGTCATACACTTTGGCGAACCCGCCAAAACAGTCGCATCAGCGCAATACCGCGCCGGTAAGTCGCCGGTGCGTCGCACACCCGACGAGGATTTGCTCAAACGTCACTCCATCGCTGTCGATGAGAGTCAATATGTGCGTGATAACTTGCGTAAAACCTCACAGGTGCACTTGAATGGTTTCTACGAGCCCGTTGAGCCGACTGCCAAAACCACACTGCAGTTAAGTCGTTTTGAGCACAATGCGGAGAGCAATCAAGGCATTAACGCCGGCTCCACACTCTTCCAACGCACACAGAATGCACAGAAACGTGTAGAATTCTGTAAAACTGAAGTCCACTTCGCCGCCGAATCGGGACGTGTCAATATTGTCGAAACCGATGGCAAACCGCCACCAACTAATAATTTTCGTCGGCGTCGTCGCACCACAAGTGGCCCATTACAAAGTCTTACTAAAACCGGCAGCACAGTGGCGACAACCACAACAGCAGTGAGTACAGCGACAGCAGCAACAACCGCTAGTAATGTTACACATTTCGGTGATGATCATCAGCAACGTCATCGTACAATCGCCACATCGGTGGTGGCTTATAAAGCTACATTAACTGAACCACCAACTGTGGTCAACGACGCACAAGTAATGCCGGCCACAACAAATGTAACTGTATCGGTGCAAAAGCTGTGCGAAGCTCAGCATGCGGAGAGTTCGCGTGGCAGCTACGCCTCAACCACCAGCGGTGTCGATACGACCGACAATGAAAATGATGAAATCGCCGCTATACGCGGCATACTCAAGAATAAACCGGTAAAACCGAAACCTTATCATTTGGGTGAGAACATTGACAGCGCGGATGCTTTGTGGGGTATACAACTGAAACCTGTGGCGGGTGGCGGTAGCAGCGCAGTCGGCGTAAGCGAAAAAGGTTTGCAGCAGATAATTCTTATTCTAATTAAATGATGCGCATAACTAATTCCATTTTGTATTCTCTTTATATTAGAAGACTCACCCACTGCTGTGCTGAATAAAACCGTTGCGGAACGCGTACGTATTGTGGAGAAACGTCACGAGCATAACGCTCCAAATGGTTACTCTACAAAAATCAATTTGAGCTTGGACGAGCCAGCTGCGGCGCGCGATTGGCCCAGCGCAGGTAAGAAGAATGTCAGCAAGTTTTCATGTAACTCTTGCTATCACTAAGTCTAACCTATTCGTACTTATGTATAGTCCGTTAACTATTTTGTAGCCTCTTAGTCTAGTAATTGAGAAATATTTTCTTCATTGCATTACATTTAAAAACTATATATTTTCGTTTACTTTTATTTTAGTTAAAGTTTATATAAGTAGTCTTATATTTGTAATGTTTTAAAGTACTTTACTTTTAGCTACTCCTTTTTGTGGGTTGATCTACTATTTATGTGATTTTTGTCCTTTTAGTTTTTGTGATTTTTGAACTACTCCACTTTTTCTTCTTATTGATTTAATGTTTGTTTGTTTTTTTATTTTTCTGACATGTTTTGGTTTATATTGCTTTAACTAGTGGAAAATACTAAATAACTCTTACTAAAAACCGTTTAACCCTTTGCATGCCATGTAAGCTCTTTAATTACCGCTATAATTTAGGTTTGGTTGAATTGGCTTAAAACTGTTAGTGCTCAAAAACATATTAATCTATTGAATTGTAACCACTGAATATTTTTCGGGTGATTTGTGGAATTAAGACTTCATACTCCCCGAAAAATATTCGAAAAGTTTGCTAATTGAAAAACCCAGATTTATTTATCGCTCAAAATCTACAGAGAATAGTATATCCTACAGCTTTGGCAAAGAGCATCTGTCAAAATATTTAGTCGCACCGCGGTCTATCTATTCGATATTGTCCAGTCAGACCACCTACGATTACGGAGAGATTGAAGGATCTCGCATTCGCACAAGTTCTGGTTGTCGATCAGCGCTAGCCGAGTTCAATGGAGGTCCATATGTTCAGCGCTAGAACGCAAGAGAATATCGGAAAACCGACGAGTTTCCGAGGAAAGACTAAAGGACAGTGCCGCTCGTTCTCGAGTGGCACGCTTTGTGTTCTTATTCGCAACCATTTTGCCGCTACGCAATTCAGCATTATTTTACAGTTTGAAATTATTCACATACATGCAATTACACTCAGTTTCAAATAAATATTCACGACATGTTTGCAAAAGTAAAAAAAGGGTAAATGGCTAATAATTAACTAGTCAAAAATTTTTTGCACACCGGGTGCATGAAACATACAAGAATTTGAGAATGTGATATGAAAGGGAATGCAAAAAATTGTCCGTTTCCAGTTGTCGGATTCGTGTCGCTCGTGTGGACACGTTAAGTGTCATCAAAAGAGAATTTGCCGATAATGAGAAACAAAAGAGTCCTTGTGTGAACGTAGTTTAAGCAATCCATACTCATTTCTTATAACAAATAAGGTAAGAGAGAGAAAAAAAGAGAGAGTGAAGAAGAGAGAGAAATCAAAGAATACAGAAAATTACGGTTAGTGACCTGAATCGAAGAATCTATTTTAATTATTTTTGTTAAAAGCATGATGTCGGCGGTATCTTCATGCATGCTGTGACTAGTGGGACAATTATACCCAGTTTGATGTATCTTTTCTACCGTCTCCGAACAGAGCCAGCAATCCATAAATTCATAATCAGTTTTGAGTAAAAATATGAGAAGTTACCTTACTGTTATTTCTTCCTGTTTATTTTTAAGCTATGTATATTCAATTGCGTTCCTACTAAATTGTTAGTAAATAGTTTATCTCTTTTTTTAACCTTGCTCCACTAATGTCTCGCTGAGATTCCTTAACCCTACGATCTTTATATACGACCTCTTTGTATATTAGACTAATCGTCATATATGTACTATGCAATTTTTTAAGTTAATCAGTTATCTGGATTAACCTTTCCTGCAATTCTTGAGCCCTTAACCCAGTGCACAGCTTGTATTTATTATACCTGCATCTTTAATTGAACGTCTCTCTAAAGTACTATATGAAGACAGAGTTTCACTCTTACTACGCCACTCAATACCTTGCTATCTCTACCCTCGCCTAGAATTACCACAACCTAACTTCTATTTGTAATATTACGTTAATTTTCTTAACACAAAGCTTAACCAGCAGTCTAACTTCCTAACCCCGATTTACCAAACACAAAGCCAAGCAAAAACAAAAACCAACTCACACCACTTTTACTCAGGTGCTCCCAAGCTAATGACAAACACTGACAACCAACCCATACCCAGCAATACAAATCGACGTTCCAGCGCACAAGAAATCGTATTGCAAGATCTACGCGAACATCAGCGTATGCTCGACGAGGGACTCAAATCTACATCGCTCATCATCAGAACAATGCGTTCAGCAAATGAGTTTGACGAGGCTATGCGACGCCTCAGTATAGCTTCAATGGAGTCGAGTACAATGCCACCGATTGTGGTGCCCAAACCAATGTTGCGTTCGAATAGCTATCAAGAGACCGTACGTCGATATTCCAACACGTCCTTGGAGAGCACAGAACGCGAGCTAACTACACAAATGGTGGTTAATACGAGTAGTAGTGCTTCATCATTAGCAGCGGCCACAATAAGTCGTAGATTGTCGTTCGAAAGTCAAAGCGCCTTCGTGACACCCTTAAGTCTACCGCCGGCACCGCTTGTAGCACCACGTCTAAAACTGCTCGGCAGCACTGAGGTATCAGTGAGTCAGCAACTTTCACAGTTACGACGCATGTATGATATCGCAACACAAAATGAAAACGATGAAGATGCCGCGGACAGCGCAGACGAAGAGGTCAAGAGCTACTTTTGCCCGCCCGAACAAACGGAACAAAGCGATAGTGGTGGCGGCACCTTGGAGAGTTCTTCGCAAGAAGATGAACGCGCTGTTGAATACTCTAGCGGTAGTTGGAGTCGCATGAAGGCGAAGCGCACGATTTGGAAGATTGAAGCAGAAGAACGAAAAGCGGCGCCAGCCGTTTTGGATAAAGCAGGTAATTAAGGAAGTGAAACAAAGTGATATTTTAGAGAATACAAAGTAAAAAATAGTAATAAATAGAGCGCAAAGCAAGGCATGTAGAAATATAAGTAATAATGATAGTAGATCAACCGCAAGAAGAGCTTAGCTTGTTAGGAGTATTCGGCTAGCCAACTCAAACCGATTAGTATTTAAGCTTTGTTTTCTGTCAACTTAATTTTTTTTAGATCTACCTAAATCCAATATCATGAGTATAGAACTACATTCACCCCAAACCTCGTTGGAAAAACGGGATTCTTTCAAACGCAACCAAACGCCGCCAGTGGCCAAGCCAAGAACTGTGACCAGTGGTGAGTATAAGCGCTGAAGTTCACAGTATTTTCAAAATCTCTAACCTTTCCATAAACTCCACCCCTACAGCAGGCAGCGCCAACGAGAATCCACAGATACACGTGGCTACAACAGTCAAGCAAACTGCTGATCGTTTTACTGCAGCCGAACAGCAACGCGAGTCGCTGAAAATTGTCAAAGAAGCACGTGGTGCACGCAAATTACGCGAGCATGAACTCTCATACTTCGGGGTACCGCACGCCCATAAGCACGACGACAATGAAACAAAGCCGAAACTGTTGCCCAATAGCAACTTAAATACGATAAGTTTGTCAAAGCGTTCGCTACCATCACGTCAACGTTTAACTGTTATTGGTAACGATGATACGAAATCGATGCGTAGACATGAAGCAAATAATACAGATACAACAACGACAACAACAACAGTAAGTGGAATAACCCAAACTCAAACGAAAGCACAAACGGCCACAAAATGGCAATTGTTGAATGACAAACCCGATCTACTACGACACAGTCCGATTGCTGTGGAACCACAATTAACACGACGTACAGCAGATGTGCAGCAACGTGAACGCAACTGCACATCCGTGGAATGCAACAAACGTATGAGCTCGAAAGAGTTGAGGATAGAAGATGAGCTCAATGATGTTGATGCTGATGATGACCCAAATGAACATTATTATGAGAATATAACGAATGAAATAACACCCGTCTTCAAAGTGAAGTCACCACAACCATACGATCGGAAAATGGACGTGGAACGGGACGCATACATATTGAACGAGATGAATGAGAATGCCGATTTGACTATGAAGGTATGTTTTTCGGTTAAACTTTTGGATTCCTTGCTGATATTTATGCAACCGATTTTGATTTACATAATTTCAAATTCAGTCTTACTTAGATCTTCAAGAACAATTTCAGACTATGTCTTTTACTTAGTGGAGTTCAACTTTTCTATAATCCCAGGATCCCCAAAAACTGTTTTGAACTCTGTCTTATGATCTTCATAATCTCAATGTCAGTGTTTTATAGATCCTGAAGAACAAGTTAATATCCTATCTTTCACTTGGCAATTCAACATTTCTATAACCTCACTGTCTGTGTTTCTAAAATCCTCAAGAACTGTATGACATTCTGCCTTTTACTTGATGTGCATAGATCATTCCACAGATAACTTAGATATTTCTTGCAACCTAAATCATTTATAGACTCAACGATGCCGAAGTTAAAAGTTCATTCTCTAGTTATGACAGTAATGTTCGGGCTCCCTAGATCAAGCTCCCAACTTGATTTGTTCATTCTCGTACATTTCATACTAATTTTATCACCTTTCTATCGCCCCGCAGGCGCTCTCCGATGAGGCCGCCCATAAAGATCGGCGAAGACGACGATCTTCGCTCCATAGACGCGATTCCAAACCACTCGAAACGATCGAAGAGAAGATGATCACGCAAAAACCCAACGACTCATGTATTGCTGTGAAAATGTCACGTGGCACATTAGCCTCCGAAGCAAAGCGTCACGCACGTAACGATAAAAACACACGAGTACGTACTTCCTCACAATCTTCGGTAGAAAGTTGTCCGCGTGCCCGTTCACGTTCACTATCTAGCGAACGTGAGTACGAAAACATACGTACACCGAAAACGACACGTACGCCCGCAACAGCCGCAACGAAAACACAATCGAAAACCGCTGGCAAACAACAACATCGCTCCAGTTCACGTGAATCACAACGCTCGGCGCGTTTGCCATATTCATCGGGCGATGAGGTAAATCCACGCGAGGAACAACGTGTGCGCTTGAAGAGTAAACGTAGCAGTAATGTAACGAGTGGCACAACGGGCCGAGGTAGTGCTGAACGACGCAGCAGCAGTAGTAATAAGAAGGATACTGATAAGCACGGCCATCATACAACAACAACAAGCAGCAGAGATATTGAGCAACGACGGTGCGCGGCCAGCAGCACTACGCATGCCTCTCAGCGAGAGGAACGCGCTGAGTGCGTGACTGTGCCGAAACAACAACGCATCATAAGTAGTGAACGCAGTAGTAGCGATAAACGCCGTGAAGAACACGCGACAAGCAACACCGCCAATAGCGGTGGCAGCAGCGGTCGTCACTCCAGCTCACGTACAGCCACGGAGAAATCACGCAGCAGCGCCAATGCTGGTGTGCGTCTATTGCGTTCGTTACGCGTCGGACGCACGGATGATGCTAAAGCAGCGAGCACGGAGCATCGTGGGTCCGGACATCGGTCCACCAGCGAGCGCGAGCGTGAGAAGGCACATGAGATAGAGCGCGAAAAGGAGTTACAGTCCAAATCGCGAGGTAAGTGTGTATTGTATGCTGCTGTATTTGACGCGCGCTAAACAATATTGTGTTATCGTGGTAGCGTTCGTGTGTAGAAAACGTTGCTGGTGGAAAATTTTTTTTCTTTGAGCAAATATCTTCACAAAATTTAGAATACCGCATAACCTAAGGCAACGCTACAATCTCTAAATAAGTCGTTCAGATCGAACTACTATAGCCTATAGTTGCCATACAAACTGAACGATCAAATCAAGTTCTTGTATGGAAATTTTTTTTTATTGGACCAGATATCAACATGAACTTAACATAGAAAGCCTTAGAGCTATGCTAAAATACATATATGAAGAAATTTTCCAGATCGGACTACTATATCCTATAGCTGCAAAATTAGCTGAACGATCAGAATTAAGTTCTTGTAGGGAACACTTTTTTATGTGACGAAATATGTTTATACTAAAATATCTGAAAAAAAAATTCCAGATCGGACTACTATATCATATAGCTGTATTATAAACTGAACGATCAAAATCAAGTTCTTTATGGAAACTTATTTATTTGTGAAGGGTATTCTAGCTTCGGTGTAACCGAAGTTAACGTTTTTTCTCTTGTTTGCTAATTAAATTTTAAATATGCGTAATATATTTTTTGCAGAGCTGCTCGTTTTGGGCATCTTAATAATGGGTGCTACACAGCCGCAAACACTACACAAAACTCTTAGGTTAGCAGTAAACATAATATATAAATACAAATAACAATTTTATTCTCACACCACCTTCACCACGCACCACCACAAATTGGTATTGTACTCTCAAGCCATAATTCGTATGCACCGAAGCACAAAAGTTTAATTTATTTTTTTTTGCACCTGTGACTTGCCCAAGTAGCGTCTAACCATAATCCCGTCGTACAAAAAAATAATTAAATAAAAATCCACTAATAAATTTAATCCATTATGTTCCACCCAAATAAAATATCAAAAATATATCCTGTAACATGTTCTTAAACTGTTGCCCACAATTCACAGGTCACTCAACCAGCAAAACAACCCAGCACCACAGCAGCAATAGTGAGCACCACCATCGTGTTGCGGACACTAACACACACCATTTAGCCGCACATAGCGGTACAATATCCAGTAAAACACGCGAACATAAGAAATCATCATTAACTGCCGTAGAGAAGCAGCACGAACGAGCCACAACACCAACGTACGTATACGAAACCGAAACTGAAACGATTTTACCACATACACAAACCGATAGCAACTGTAGTGAGAGTATAGTACATACGCAAACCACAAATGAAGCTATGACGCACACCACACCGCAAGCATGTAACAAACATGCACAGCTGAAGTCAGAGCTTAAAGCCAATGAAAATAGCATAAGCAACCGCACATTAAACGAACTACATCAGCAGCATGTTAAGCGTTTATGCTCAACGCAATTCTTCGATTGTACGGCGCCCACTACTGCGCCACCCTTACCACCGCCGCGCACACGACGCAAGCGTCTCAGATCACTCATACCTATACCCATAAATCCTAACAACCCTCCAACAATGCCAACGCTAAGATCATCCTCATCTCCATCTTCATCTGCGCCTATTACTTATGAACATCAGATTTATGCACAAATCATACCGCCTGTCACGTATGCACCCGAACCCACATATTCCAATCAGTCCACGTTACGTAAATGCTCGTTGCAGCGCGTTATGCGCAAACGTAGCGCCTTACCCTTGCCCATAACATTCCCATGTGCGCGCAAACCATCGCAGACACAATCGACCACCTCCTCATTCGCTTTCCTACCCTATTTGCCAGCCGCGCCGGGTAAACGTCCATCGGACGCGAGTCATATATATCATAATTATTTATTGTATGCAACGCCGGCGAAAGTTGCGACGAAACCGATGAGCCTCCCGCATGTCGCAGACGAGATGACGGCATTTTGGAATGCTGATATGATGTATCGGCCGGAAAGGCCGCAACGATTGCGCACTATGCGAAGCCATGTGTCGACGCATCATCCGTTTGGGTTGTGCACATGCTCGTAGTGATAGAGCGAGCGAGAAAGAGAGAATAGCCAGCGCAGTAAACGAAAGTCACTGAAACTTGGTGCAAAGCTGACAGTGTAACAGACGAAGAGTATATAGAGTGAGCGAGAAATTGCACGTGAGAGAACACGAGGAAAACACGAACAAAAAAGGAAAAATCAAAAAATCAAAAAAACAAGGCATCATAACTTCATACGAAATGGATCTCAATTAAAAAGCAAAAGCTCTTTCTGAGTACAAAGTAGCGAATGACTAGAATAAGTGTAGAATAATGCCTCTCACTGCCCGAAAGTCGACAAGCGTTTGCACCACCTCAAAGCAAAATTCACCACAGCTAGATTGCTTATACATTAATAACATCAATTTGAGTGTTTTTCGAAACGCAAATTTTGAATATACAATATAAAACCTCAAAATTCCAAAAAAACTATTTGCCAAAGCGCATACATGTACTCTCATCTACCTACTCACTGCTCATAAACGCACCTCAGTTTTAAAAATTATTTATTACAAGTGTGTGTGTGTATTTGTGTGCCATATCCACGTAGAAAAAATACCAGCACTCTCGACATTGTTAAATGCAAAATTTTTGTGGATATGTTTTTACATTCTCACAGTGTAAGACAGCAGTTTTTGTTTAAACTTTCGTTTACCGTTATCTACTTTCTCCACGTAGCAGTAGTATGCCTTAGTTAATCTCGTTTTGGGTTTAAAAGCACACGCTCTCGCAGTAGTTTGTTTGCGCTCTACTTTTCTCGTAGTTATCTTCACATTCGCTCGTATGGATACTGTCTCTCTCACTCTCTTTCGTTTACTTACCTAAATTCGTATATGTATTATACCGTATAGTAGCAGTGACTTTTTTAGAAATATTTATTTTACTATTTTGTAGTTTGAAGTATTTAGTTTTTTCACGCTAACCTCACATAACCTAAAAATGAAAGTCTTTATCCATGCATATGTTTCATTGCCTCGCATCCTTCTTCTTCGTAGTCGTAGTTTAAATATTAGAGCTCACCCTTTTGAAATTAGATGCTGCATACTATTAATTTGAATTGATTAAACTTGTTAATTATTTCTAAATTTGGTGTTTTGTGGCTAACTTTCTATTTGTAAACTTTTCCTTTAAGTTTGGTTTAGATCCAGTTCTTGATTCGAATCCAAGGTCACGTGGAGAGCCATACTTTCTACCCATTTAAGTTCGCAGAATAGCCAGAAGTCGCATAGAGCCAAATCAACCGAATATGGTAAATGCGGAATGATATCAGTCAAGTTTTTGGCAAAAAATTCGCGAATAACCAATGCGGTATGACATGTTTCATTATCTTGATTTTGGCACTTGACACGATTAACGCAAAACATTCTTCCATATGGTTTGGCCAGAGCCAAATCATATTCCAATTCTATCAGTAAGATTTCTAATTGTCAGTCGCCAATTTTCAAACATTAAGCCTTTGATTTTTGGATGTTTACAAAAAGACGTGCAACTCGGAGATATGTTAATCTTTTTACAAACAAACGCTTGGCAAATGTTATAGACAGCGTTAATAACCTAGAAAAAAATTTACCTGCCTACCTGATGCCTGGAAGTTTTAATAGACAATTTCACCTTGCTTTATCTAAATTTATCATATTCTATTCTTTTGTTCTATTTTACATCACGCAAATAGCACTTTACCTATAAATTTCTCTACATAATATATTGTGGAAGGGATAAAGGAAATAATATTTTTGCATCTCTTCATTCTGAAAATATCGAATATATCGAACATATTTTTACTAGGCAAAAGCACATCATCTCTTCTCTTCAAAATTTAATATAATTTTATTCTAGACTTACTGAAGAGAGCTGCAGGCAAAGTCGAACAGATATAATATTGCAAATATTTTTTTTTGGTATTTTCTTGAATTTATCGATAAGCATCAATATCTGTCGTCTGCTATATACAATATATATTATATTGATTAAATTTAGAATTTTTGTATTAGCGGTTTTTAAAATTTAATCAAACTCATATCTAAATTATAATTTATGGTATACTTATATAGAAAATTTTGGAAAAACTCTCAAGTTGAACCAATTTGTCTGACAAATCCGCGACACCTCCCCAATTGTTAGTTTCCAACTCATCAACCGAAAATAAAAAAGGCAATCTTATAGTGTAAAATCCCTTCACTTAGGTCGCTAATTTCTTTATAAGATGATTCGGTTTCCAAAAATGTATTTGTTCTAATGAAACCCTTTAGTATTCAATCTATTGTGGGTAATTAAGAAGTCATGTAAAATGCACACATCATTGACACCGTTAGCTTCATCTTCAGTTTAAAAAAAGTAGGCACTGATAAATCCGTTGTCATACAAACCCCATAAGACAGTAACTTTTTCTGGATTCAGGAGAGCCTGAAGGTTCTCTTCAGAACACATCAATCTGATCACACTTAGTTACATATTCGTTGAGCTAGAAATGTGTTTCATAGCAGAAATTGGTGATGGTAAAAATACAACCCGAAGTTTTGAAATGAATTTAATTCGATTCTAAAAATTTTTACAGTGTAAGATTTTGATGGTAATTTGGCAAAATATATGGAACATTTTTTTTTTACTTTTACAGCTGATTTGAAAGCTAACCTTTTATTAAATTCTATATAATTTATTGGCTATCGCTGATTTAAGGTCTTATGATCGAATTAATATATCTTTTTTAAAATTTGATCGCCAACACTTTAAGAATTATAAACTGCTAAATAAAATCATCCTTTATTGTCTATCGCTGACATATGTAGGTATGATTGGATTGCTCATACGTTTTTGAGCATCAGGCTTAATTTATGTTGTTTTCTATACGGCTTCAAGAATTTGTTTAACATTTTTCTTTAATTTTTTAACGATGGTATTTACCTCCCCAATTAATCGAATATTTCGGTGTAGTCCCAACAACATTCTTTCTCACAAATATTAATCGCTCACAAGCTACATAAAGTATGTGTACTAGCTTGCTACTACTACTTACAATATATTCGCGTCGATTTGGTAACATGGCTTAGCACTTTTAGGAACTTGTGAATATAAATTTTACTGGAAAAATAATTCATGAATTTCATACAAAATCGTTAGCTTTCTCATAAAACATTTTTCGTTCGTCTGCAATTATTAATAACATAAACTACTAATGAATAGAAATATAATATAGAAAATATGCTGACATTTGAAGGCATCTCCAACTCATTTTCATATTTCCGATTTTCACTTCGTAGCCCGTACTCGTATGTAGTGTCATTTCGTAAACACATTTCCTTGCTACGAAGTATTAAAAGTTTTCATATTTCTCTTTATTTCTCTTGCTCTCTTTTAGACATAGTAAAAGCTCGCAAATTATAAATGGACGAAATACTGGACAACATGATGGCCACCGCAAACACAACGATCAGAAACGAGTACACACACGACCCCCACAAAATGAGAGGACATCAACGACGACGCATAAAAAGCGTAGTGAACATAGCGCAAAGGAACGTAAATGAAGCGTAAAATAAACACACGCGTTCGAGTGGTTGCGTAAAACACGAGAAGTGTACGGAAAGCTTAGCTTGCTTACAGGCTTGCCCCTCTTTGTAATAAATATTTATAAAATTTATTTAAGCTTATGATAAATTTAGCCGAATATTAGTAGAGTGAGCACACAGCAAAAATGTGCTCCTAACAAAGTGGCAACGTCAAATTGCAATTGTGTAAACATTTTGTAAGTATTGCTGTGTAGTTGTGAGTTTTAAGCTCTTAAAATATAATATGTTTACGATTTTTGATATTTTTTTTTGAAATTTAACTTTTTTTGCCTAAAAGTGAAAATATTTTGACAGTTTATGAATGGCATGACATTTAACTAATTTCAGCGTTAACCAAGTACACTAAGACTTAATTCATTTGCTGCGGTAGCAAATAGTTCCTCCGGTCAGCCACACTAAAAAAATGTTTGAAATAATATTAACATATTTGAAGACAATCAATCCATGAAATTCCGTTATGGATTACTAAATTTATTCATACATATAACATACTAACCTAACTACTAACCGTTTTTAGTGTGTAAGCGAGTAAGCGAGCAAAAACGAGTATTAAATTTGTTGACTTTTTAAAAATTATTTACTAATTACTACTAAACTATATTTTTTTAATACATTTCCTACAACGAAACTAAGCACGCATTAATTTAGTTTATTGTAATTTTATAACCACAAATGATACTCATATTTTTTGTCTTTCTCATTGCTTTTAATTTTAATCGTATTTAATAAGAATTTATTGCGTTAAATATCGTTTAATTCATTTCAAATTGGTTTTGTGCGTTTTTTTCTGTGTTTAAAAGAATTTGTTTAATATAAGTTTAAAAATTTCTTTTCTGGTAATTAATAAATGTACATTTAAATATTGTGAGTTCATAATAATGTATACAAGCTATATTAAATTATAAATAAACACTGCTGAAAATTACTGAAGTTGTTTTATTTGTTATTTCGAAAAATTAAATGTTCTTAAGAATTTTCTATATAGGTATACTAAACAAAAACGGCATCATTCGAAATTCTCAAACGTGTTAAGTCTTAATAATATTCTATGAATTCCCAACAGTAAACACTTTTTATAAAAAGCTTATCAACAATTTAGATTTATAGACGTTAAATCAGAACTTTATATATATTATATGTATAAAATAAACCACAATTGTGCTGCAAATTTAGCTCGAAATCTAGCAGGAAAGTTGTAGCATAATTTTACAATTTTTTTTATTAGTTTAAAATATATGTAAATACATATTTACATATAAAAACTTTTGACTTTTCAGTCTTAATAACTCCATGTAAATAAAGTGTTATCCAATCTATACATATATAATCATTTTAATTTCCGCATATATAACATGGGATTTTTTAATCGTTTGCAAACAAAAATCAATTTGGTAAATAACGCACACCCTAATATATATATACTATATATTCCAGTAAATCAATTTAATATTTTTGTATTAAATTGTAAGGAATATTTAGTAATCGTTAAAATGATCCGACTTTCATCAGATATGTACCGGTTTTTACGATAACTTTTTGCCATTTGGAAGGTAATATTCTACTCTATTAGAAACCTTCGTTTCTATTGACAAAAAGCTTGGGCAGTCGATTTTGAGAAGCTTCGCTTGAAGCGAATTTTTCACCAGCAAAATGATTCGCCATAGATAGGGACAGATAGTAATCACTTGGTCCGGACTATAAGGTGGATGCATAGTAACCTAACAACCAATCTTCCGAAAATAAAGCAAAACGTTCCACCAATTCATTTGAGCGCCCACTCACCGCGTTTCGACCACGACTGTTTTCACTTAACGTTGTCGTAAGGGATCCACTTTTCATTACCAGTAACCATTCGTTTCAGAAATGGATATAATATTTTGAGATTCAACAGCGATACGCATATCGAAAGTCGGTCCATGAGGTTTGTTAACTCGTGTGGCAACCATATATGGAGTTTCTTTCTGTATCCAGTGTTATTACTCCACGAAGAGAAGCTTTAAAGCAATTAAATCTAGAGATCCGTGGACTGACCATGTCACCTCTTTTCGGGAAACAGTCCCACTCGTTGTTTCTTGAATCGTAATTTTCTGATAAACTTTTATTAATAAAGCAGTGCAAGAATCCCATTTATCTTCTATCTTCAAGAACAATTTTCGATATAAAGTGTTTTTATTTCGGTGTATTGTTGTAGTTGAGGTTATTCATGAGGAACAATCTGCCTGGATTTAAGTTTTGTGGTTTTTTCAATAATCGGTTTGTAAATATCAAAGTCATTCCCTGTTTACAAACCGACATAAAATATGGTATAACCTATGTAAAATACCCTATTAACTGTATTGTATCAACTTATATTTTCTCAAATGAAAAAAAGGCTGTTTGTGGAAGTAGCAATGAACCATTGCTGACCATACCCCAGGTATGAGAGGGCCAATCAAGGCGTTGGCCAAGCCTCATCGAGATATCTCAATATTTATTCAGCAGTATTTGGTAAATATTATATAGATATATAAATCAAGCCCCAATGAAGTTATCGGAATAAAACTTTGCACAAATGATGCCTTTAACTAATCCATCTCACGTCCAAAAACTGTAAAATTCGGACCTTAACTTGTCAAGCTCCCGGATGTCGAGTATGAAGACCACAGTGCGTATGGTTGGATTTTTAGTTGACACTTCCCCTACCCTCCCTTCCCCACCTACGCTACCCAAACCCTAATAACGGTTTTCAAACTACCGGTTGACTTTATACTTCATACTATATACTCTTTTACTTTTATAGCTTCGAAATTTTAGGCGCCCTTACGTGAAATGAAACGGTCAATATGTGAGTTATATTCACCTTCAAGTTAGACATATTCTTGAGTATACTTGAGTAATCTCAATCTGCGTGTTTTTAATATAATTTTTCCCGAGTGTGTGACTTTTTCCAGATGAACCGTATATATTAAGTTTGAACCCATTAGTTGAGTTTACACCACATACATATATCTCTTTTCAGTCAGTTATATTGATTTTAATATAATGATGATTCTAAGTTCGTCTGTGGTCCGCTGACATCGGACCACTATAGCATATAGTTGCCATATAAACTGAACAATCGGAATCAAGCGCTTGCACAGAAAACATTTTCATCTGACGAGAAGCCTTCACGAAATTTGGTAGAATTAGTTGCCTAAGGCAATAATGCAAACTTCGAAGTGATTTTTCAGATTGGATCACTATAGCGTATAACTGCCATACAATTTAACCGATCGGAACCAAGTGCTTGCAAGGAATCTTTTGTATTTGTGAATGGTATTATAGCTTCGGTGCAGCCGAAATTAACGTATTTTCTGGTTTTTTCGTTTCATTTCGCAATAGTTATTTCAGTTTTTTCATTTTTATCTCTACCAAACAATTGTTGTATTCTTTGCTTATCAGTTACCTTTAGTTAGCGTTAGACTGCTAAAGCTTTCTCAGTAGCATAGGTCTATAAATTCTTATCTATCTTATAAAACTTATTATTTTTTATAATTATTTCAGTTTCTTTATATGATTTTATATAAAACAAGTAAGGAAGTTTTAAGTTCGGGTGTAACCGAACATTTTATACTCTCGCAACTTGATCTCTCGCAACTGGATCAAAGCCCGAGAAATTACTTGAGGTGTGGGCAAAATTTTGTATTAAAGGAAGTATTGATAGCCAACCGTCTTACGGTACCAAGAAACATGTGTACCAATTTTCATAAAGATATATCAATTTTTACTTAAGTTACAGCTTGCACAGACGGACGGACGGACAAACAGTCACCCGAATTTCAACTCGTCTCTTCATCCTGATCATTTATATATACAAAACGCTATATCCAACTCGACTAGTTTTAGGTGATACAAACAACCGTTAGGTGAACAAAACTATTATACTCTGTAACAACAGGTTGCGAGAGTATAAATATATGTATGTATACGCACATGTTTTTCATTATGCTATTTATTTAGATAGGTGTGTACTTATGTACAAATGGTATGTGACGTAAGGGCCCACAAATTTCGACGGACTGAAATGTTAACACGCATGTTAGCTTCTGAAATAGTTCAAAACGTCAACAAAATATACATAATTAGCTTTCTGTTAATCTTTGAACTTAAAAATGTATATAGATATATTTGTATGTTTAATTTTCGGGGACATTCTTGTGGTTTCAGTTCTATTAAAAAAATATATTATTTTCGATATCTCGAATTTTTATCAGCAAATTACGCGCCGTCGATTTGTCTGAAGAGTCTAATTTTAATATTATTACTATCGGTAATTTTGAAATTGAAATTGAATGACTCAGTAGTAGTATACACCTGTTTATTTAGAGAGCTTTGACAGCTCTAGAGTATACTATGGTGAATGCGAGAAGTATCAGGTCATCGCATTGCTGCGAAGTAAAATAGAGTATAAAGCTACAGAAGAATGGAATTGTGAGAACGCTAGCGCTGGAAGGGTTTGACGGTATGTACAGAAAAAATAATGAGATCTTTACGCCGACTTTCGTCGTATGCTTTCGAAAGGATCGGAGCTATGATGCTGTATTTATGCCTCTTGCTCGTTTATCATGTTCTCAGCGCTTTTTTTTTCTTTCTCATCGAATACAAATTAAAATTGCAGAGGAGAATAGTTAAGAATAGATAGCCCATTGAGATTCATAAGAATATCCAATTGTAAAAAATCTTAAGATCAGTATTGCTAAGCAACTGTCCTAATATATATTAGTTTCCTATACTTTCCTATACTTTTTGTTACTTAATGCCATATCGTAGGTTCGCTCCTTACTTAAAGTAATTCTTATTTTTTTTTTTAAAGATGACAGTGTTAGGTAAAACTTGCGGATCGCAAGTTGATCGATAATTTATTAGCAAATCATTTTGAGGATTTCCCGATGTTCGACTTTTTTAACCACTTTTGAGAGGAAACTTTAAGAATAAGGCAGGCGTTTATTAAAGGTTATTGCACAGGAAATAAATTCTGGCTTCTTAGCAAAAAGTAATTTATTGCAAATTACTTTAATCAGAGTTTTAGTCTAAACGTTTCCATTGGGAATTTGCGAAATTAAATTTATATTTTACTTACAGTTAATTTCCTTAGCAATAAAAACGATATGCTCAACTCAATATATTTTTATTGTTTTAAACTATAAGAAATGCGTCTGTGAAGGGTATTTTAACTTTTTATTTTTTTTTTTTATGCGCAGCTATAATTAAATTGATTTTAGAAACTTTTACTACTACTTAACACTAAACAATTAAAAATTAAATACATTGATAAATGAGGGCTTTGTTGCTACCTCTATATATAATATATTACAATTTATTGTTGCTATTACTTTATTATAAAAACACGATGTTCGTGCGTGCTTATTTAGAAAACACAATTTTTAACATAAATTTTTTTATATACAACGTTGAAACAAATATTTGTGCCTAAACTTTCAGCATGTTTCCTTCAGTGAAACAGTGAGAGAGCAAGAGCAACGAATAACATATTATTTGTTGAAGACTGCGGACAACGAGACTATCTGCTATTTACTTATTATCGCGCATACGCCTAGTACGCACCACCACCTATGCCTTATAGATTTGTTCAAAGAACTAAACAAATAAAAGCTCTACTTATCAAACTTGAAAGCGGAACTGATAAGCGCGGTGATAACAAAGTGAAGAACAAAAACAACAATGCACATGAGAAGCTACATGGTTTTTGTGCGGCCAAAAGCTTTTTTTGCGCTTTTACTAAAGCTTTTCAACAATAAAATAAACCACAAGTCAGACATAGTTACAAAATATCAAAATATTTGTAAGTATTAAGTTTTTTTTTCACTGAGCACTATCGTACATATGTCTGTCTGTTATCACCCCACTTGGCTATGTATGCGTGTAAATATATATGATATATGTGTTAGCATGTATGCATGTTACAAACACTTTCATGCCACCACCTACAAGCTGAGAACGTGTTTTTTAACACTTGCACATCTACAATTAGCTAAGCTGAAGTAAAATATTCACTTTTCAGTTGCGTTTTAGTATTTATTACAGTTATAACGGTTAAGAGGCGCGGAAAAAGTGGTCATTAAATT
The DNA here is from genome assembly GCF_042242935.1 of Bactrocera oleae. Lineage (NCBI taxonomy): Eukaryota > Metazoa > Arthropoda > Insecta > Diptera > Tephritidae > Bactrocera > Bactrocera oleae. The sequence goes on from NC_091537.1 coordinate 79,426,908, forward strand.
AAAGAACAAAGCATATACTTTATAATATACAGAGAGTAGTTAGTTGGCGACAACTTTCAGTTTTTGTATTTTAATTTTACTTGTGCGTGAGTAAAAAGAGGAAACGTCTCACTTCTGAAGCGTGTGCTAAATGTGACATGATCTTATTAATTTTTTTTTTTTACAGAAATTAAAGAAGAAGAAGAAGTATTATAAAAAAATAGCAAATATATAAGCTAAACTAAAATTAATATATATATTCTAGAGACTAGCCGCAACCGAATTTAACCATTTTTTTGTATTTTTCACACCTAAAAATAGTTCTCAACACGGGCGATTTGTACTGTTATCAATTTGCTGTGATTTTTTTGTGACTTCAATGAAAATTAATTTTAAAAATTTCGTAACTTTTATCAAAATTTTTTTATAAAAACAAGAAAAAACGTTAACTGCGTTTGCACCCTTCACAAATACAAAGGGTCCTTACAAGAACCTAATTCCGAACGTTCAGTTTGTATAGTAACTATATGCTATAGTGATCCGATCTATACAATTTCTTCGGTGATTGCCTTATTGCTTAAAATAATAATCCATGCCAAATTTCGTTAAGATACCTCGTCAAACGGAAGAGTTTTCCATACAAGCATTTGATTGTAATTGTTCTGTTTGTACGGTAACTATATGCTATAGTGATCTGATATCGGCCATTCCGACAAATGAGCAGCTTCTTAGTGTGAAAAGAAGTACATGTGCAAAATTTTAGATCGATAGCTTAAAAACTGAGGTACTAGCTTGTATATGTACAGACAGATGGACAGACAGACGGCCATGGTTAAATCAACTCAGCTCATCATGCTGATCATTTATGTATGTATTTTATAGGGTCTCCGACGTTTCTTGCTACTAACTTCGTGGCAAACTTAATATACTCTGTTTAGGGCATAATAAAAAACATCTTCCGCATAACCTAATACTATTATAGTTAAGAAGCACACCAAGTGTGTAAATTCGAAATCAATAATTTTTTTCATATTTTAATAGTCTACATTTTTAAAAATAACAAAACACAAGTTTATTTAATTTATTTTTTAAGTTACTGCCCTCTAAAGTATAGCCGCTAGGTTTAATCAGCTCTATCAGGTTATCTATTGTATTTTTTATTTTGAACGTGTTTTTCTCACAACTAAATTTTTCAAATTGAGTCATCATGAATCATCTGGTCGTTTTGATATTTTTCCACTTTGTTCTTGTCTGAAAAATGTAATTTTGGTGCAATCTCCAAAGAAATTGTTCTAATCGAGTTACTATGGCATATAACTGCCATACAAATTGACCGATTAAAATCAAGTTCTTGTATGGAATCTTTTGTATTTGTGAAGGATATTATAGCTTCGGTGTAACCGAAGTTAACGATTTTTCTTGCTTTTCAAACAATTTAACTGTGCCCCTCAACTGTATAACTGGATAGCTAATTTCTCAAAAACTACACCGGTTATCAAAATTTTAACATTTTTTTGTCACATGAAAACTCATATCAAATTTTGAATGTACGCCCACCAAATAATAGAATAAATAAATGAAAAAAAATTTACAATTTAAATTTAAATATTTATATTTTAACGACCTCGGTTAGAACACATTCGTATATGATGTAAGTTAGTCGAATACAATTGTTATACAGCCAAAGAAATAAAGGTATTTGAAAAAAAGTACGTATATGAGATCAGAAATTGTTATATAGCGGTTCCAAAAGCGTGACGTGATTGAAACAAAATTATTATAAATTGTTAGTAAGTGTACACCAACATAAACAAAAATCATCACAAAGTTCGTGTGACAAAACAGTATTTACCAGTGTTATCAACGTCGTGCTCTACAAAAGTCAACTCAGTCCACAAAACATTAAATTTTCACTCTCGCAAACTACCACTGAGCCATATAACACCCAACCACACCTTGTAGCACAGTATATTGTGAAATATTGTGTGATTGGGCCTAAACAAATATCGCTTTTAAATGTGATATCTCAGAAGTGTTACGTCCACAATAAAATTATGAAATTTAAAAGCTGTTGAGACTATAAAATATTAAATATATTCACTGTTGTTAAAGAAAAGCTTTTACACAGCGTAAAGTAATATCAACGAGTAAATATTTCAGATGTTCGAAGGAATAAAAATAAATGTTTGTTAATTTTTTTGCTTACAACCAGAGATAAAGACAGCGACAGCACGCTTCTTAGGTTATCATTATTGTTTTAGTTCTGCGACTTTCCATAGATTATTATAATAACAAACAATCATTCATAATAGCCAAGAGTTTGTTTATATGTGGTGGTATTTCTGCGGTAGAAAAGCAAATAAAGTGTGTTTTTTATAAACTCATTTAGCTTAAGTTCAATCTTTATTCTCAAACAATTGACACGATAAAAAAATATTTTTATTATTAACATGATATTTAACATAAGAAGCTTCCAGCATTCGCTTACATATTAGCATTGGTCACTCTAATATAGAATAAATTGTCGCATCGTAAACAGAAAACATTAGTGTTCCTATTTAACTCGCAAGATTAGCCGTGTTCTATTGACCACTTATCGTTATGTTTGAATTCTGCTCTCTTAAAAAATTACATGTGATAATAACAACAAAGTGCTTGATGGCTATACAAAAATATATGTATATAATATATAAATATATGTATATATGGCATATCGAAGACAGCTATCATAAAAAATGTTGTTGATTAATTAGCTAGTCTCCAAGGTTTCTCGAATCGAGAACAGCTGTCATAAGAAGGATTTACTTCTTGTTATGAGAATCGGTTGATACACTTAAAACATTTACTCTATAGTTTTTAGCTTGCGATAATCGAGGTGATTATATCTATGAGTATGAAGTAAATTATGTAGGTAACAAAGTATCTCATGTTTTAATATAGTGCCAATATATAAAAATATACTAGAAGTAAAAATAACTTTTCAGGTTCTAACAAAGACGGGCGTCGAGCGTCATAGTTAATAAACGAAGTTAATAGTATTCGCGCGCAAGGTTATAAAAAGATCTTTATCAAGATTTTGATGGATTAGTTTAAATGGCAGCTATATGCTATAGTGGCCCGATCTGAACAATATGTTCGAAGATTGTACCGATGCCGTAGATAATATTCGGTGCTAAAGCTTGTGTCAGACACGCTGATCATTTATAAATATACAGGGTATCTGATGTTTCGTTTTGGGTGTTACAAACATCGTGGTAAACTTAATAGGGTATATAGGGTTCAGTGTTAAAATATCAAACTTTTTAAAGAGAGTTTCGTTGAAAAAAGCAGCACTCATCTATAATTTCAAAGCGAAATTTATTTAATGCTAGCTTGTAGTTTCAACTTTAAATACATAAATAGCGTCTATTAAACCTATGTATTATATAACATATATTTACAATTAATTTTTTTAATACCTTCAGTTTATGTTGACAGCTGTTCAAACAGGAGAGTGCCAAGTAAATAAGAAATACACGAGCATATGCATTAATTTATTAAAGCCACTTTTATTTGTATATACAGCTAGTGTATAAAAATATGTATATCATTGTAAACAATATCGCAAACTGTTTCAACCCGTATTGAATATGTTAAAAGACTCTTTATTTCAGAGAACACAATGACAGATAACGTATTCTCAATACAAGTAAATATTTATTGTTAATTACAATGTAAAGAAAATAAGAGGCTTGTGCGTAGTTCAAGTATAGTCTTTATAAAAATGTTTCATAAATTCTTGACTGTCACATCAAAAGAATTTAAGCTATAATTAATTTCTTAGATTCTTATCAATAAATTTACATTTGAAGTTAGTAATCGTGGAAGAGAATTTGAATGAATATACCTAACGCCTTACATTTCTATAATGTTCTGTAACCAAAATTCACCTGTTGTCTTAGAAAACCCTTACCATAAAGCAATTAAAAACCTTTGTCTTTTTTGTAGTATATACCATACATATTGTACTTACATATGTATAAACATATGTGTTTATTAAAACCTTATTAATTAAACCTTAAACAATTATATCACTTTACAATCACCTTTGATAGGGGAAAGCGATAGATAGTAAGTGAGAGAGTGATAAAGAGGAATACAGTTTGGTTTTCTACAATTTGCGATTAAAATAATTTTATTGAATTAAACATTCATATTTTATAACCTTTCTTTGTTCTTCGCAAATTACTATACACAAAACAATCGATTGTTTTTAGCACAAAATAAAAAAGAATTGTGAGTTTGAATAGATTTATTACATATAACAATAGATACTTAATATTGCGTTTTATAGTATAAAAATTTGCAGCATTATGGATGAAACACAATATACAACTACATTTTAAGTCTCAAGAAGCGGTCCAAATGTTTTAAGACCAATTCTGGAATAATTTGGAACCCAAGAACTTTAGTCCTCCGAAGGCCTCCTTAATTTTTTAGAACCGATCTTCTTTTTACACGACATTGCGAAATTTCTTCTTTCTCTCCCTCTCTCTTTCACTAGCTTTAAATTTTTTCTCTCACTTTCACTATCTCTAAATTATTTCTTTCTCTACCTCTTTCCCTCCTTTTTTTATTTTTCTCTCTGTCTCTTTTATATTTATCTTTAAAACAAAAGCTGCCAGTTTTTTGAATTTCTTTTGATTTTGTAATGACAATATTTTTTGCCCGTATATTTTTCTTTATTTAATACGATTACAAATATATTGTATATAATTTTGTTAAATTGAAAATATTCCCAGTGTATAGTAGTACTGTCTAAATAATTATAGTTTCATGGTTGGCCACATTAACTGGCCGGGCTTTTTGCATGTTCATTAACCGTTATCTTATAATTAAGCTATATGCTTGTGTATGTGTCATATTTCAAGGGATTTCATTTTATTGGCGATAAATTACTCTTTCATTATTTACCATATATGCATATACATGCAAGTCTTTGGAGCTTGTGGGACAAATGTTCTTTTCTAACGCGCAATTGGTTCAACAATTTCCACTAAATTCATCAGCTGGTCGTAAATCGTAAATGCATTACAACGAACGTGTCTTATTTGTCATGCCATATTCCTGTACATATTGGACTTTGTGATGAATTTAAATCAAGTGCTTGAAACCCCATTCCAAAACTACTATTATTATCTTCATTAGAATTCCACATTTCTTTATGAGTCCATCTTTTTGGTTTCCCAAGCATTGTAGCTATAGGTTGGAGAGTGCGAGAGAGATTATACAAAGTGAATCCAAACTGTTTCTCTACGCTTTCCAAGGACAGAGAATATCTACCTGCTCTTTTTATACTCTCGCAAACTGTTGCTATAGAGTACAATAGTTTTGTTCACCTAACGGTTGTTTGTATCACCTAAAACTAATCGAGTTGGATATAGGGTTATATATATATAAATGATCAGGATGAAGAGACGAGTTGAAATCCGGGTGACTGTCTGTCCGTCCGTCCGTCCGTGCAAGCTCTAACTTGAGTAAAAAATTCGGTACATAATGTTATTTTCATATTTCTATGTTATAGTGCGAAAATGGGCGAAATCGGACTACAACCACGCCTATTTCCCATATAACACCATTTTCAATTCCTTCTGATTCTTTCCCTTTCATTTAGATTTTTTCTGATTACATTATATACGTATAGAAGGTGGTTGAATCCTACAAATGTGGCATAATTTGAGAGAGAACTAAAAAACTCTAGACCATTTTTGAGAGGGTAATAGGGTTGGTAAGGTGGAAGAAGTCCAAGAATTAAGAAGCTGTTGAATGATATTTAGTCACTGGAAAACATTCTACATTTTAGACTTTTCAGCCTAGACCTTTTAGCCTTTCTATTTATAACAAACAAACAAGTTCACAAACGAGAAGCAAACTATAGATATAGGACTAAATTTTTCACGGATTTTCGGAACAATGTAATTACTTGAAAGTTAAACAAACAAGTACATATTTCTATTGATCGAAGGCGGTTTAAACTTTTTATTCGACAGATGTGGCGAAGACTCACCTTAAATTGTTATTAAAGAAATTCTATAGAAATATATTTAAGTAACTAAAATACCCACCGAAAACATTCTAGGCGTATTGTTATTAAAAATGTCAAATAAAGGATACTCCTCTGTCTCATGGCTACAGTTGTCGATTATGAATACCTCAGGACGATACTTGTATATATAAATTTTCGTCTCGAGCGACGACTTTAAAAGGATGTCTGTCTCATAGAAGAGAAATCAAACTATTTCTATATTATACTACTACCAATAAAAAAACATATATATAACGCTCTTAAAAGGGTGTCTCATTGAGGTAAAATTTCCGGAGAATCTAAAATCCGAGCAAGACCACAAAAAAAAACCAATAAGCAACAATACATATATATACATTTCGGTATCCACTGATGACGCTTAAGGTTATCTAAGATTTAGGCAACTGATAGTAATTGTAGTCGTACAGAAAAGTACCACCCAAATGTAACACTCTTCATTGCAAGTGATTCACAAGTTGTCATAAAACCAGGTGTTCATTCTGACTCACTGCCGATAATAGTGATTCAGTATATCTAATGCACTAGAAATAAATAGCAAAATATTTTATAGTTTGTAGATCGCACCAGGCGTGTTTCTACCTGACCCGTCCGCAAGGTGAGCATTCAAAATTTATGAAGTGGAAGTTCCTTAACAACAACACCAGTGCCACGCTCACAGTATATTTGTTTTTTATACTCTCGCAACATGTTGCTACAGAGTATAATAGTTTTGTTCACCTAACGGTTGTTTGTATCACCTAAAACTAATCGAGTTAGTTATAGGACTATATATATAATCAGATATCAGAATATATTATTACAAAAGAGGTATCATAGTTAAAATTAATTTGGGAAGGGTTGCCAACTGTTCAAAATTGGAATATAATCAAAATTATATGAAAAGCGAGTCCTTAAAAATATGCGTATTAGAATATGAGTTTAAAGAGTCCATAAAAATTAGTAAAAAATATTTTTTTTGGAAAGTGGCTGCCACCTGTGCAAATTTCTTATTTGAATAAATTGAGGAAATAAATGAAATATTGACAACAAACTAGACAGGATCAAGAAATTTTTTTCACTGAGATATTTTGGAAGGGTTGCCATTACAATTTAATAAAATAAAATCAATATTTGATTTATTTAAATTTTATTGATCAAATATGCCTCGAACTTATTTTATTATTATTTATTAAGTCGAAATACACATTTTAATGTATTGAAAATTTGGTTGTGAAATAATCTTATTTAGAATTCTCCAAATATAGCAAACAAAGTTGATTTGAAAACGTACAAATTTAATGGTATGTTGTACATATGTATATGTAGGTTTGTATGCGATTTAATAATTTTTTATCGATTTCCGTACTTCAAATGGCTTAGCAGCTGTTACATGTTTCATAGTGAATTGCCACCTGTCATGCTCCTGAATAATTAAATCACCAGTTGTGGTTAATTTTGCTTTAGTTTCAAATGCATTTGGCTTCAACTGTTCATTAAGGAGTTTGTTAACATTTTGCTAGTTTCACAACAATTTGAACGCACATGTGTAGGTGTATGTATATTATAAGGCGCTAAATATATAAAAAGTAGCAGAACTATTTCGTCATAAAATTTATCATAATAAGTTGAGGTTTTTGATACGCCTAGTTCTTACTATAGAGATAATCGTACATCTGGCAGTCTTTTCTCTAATGCTCCGAAATTCTCATTGAATTTTCTTTTGAAACTCTCATAGTGCATTTTATTTCTTTACACATTTCAAAATACACTTGCTACAAATCTAAAAATTTCTAAAATCCGACTCTAATAACTTCTTCCATTTTACCTGGAATTAACGGCGTTCTTAAGTGTGACAAATTTTTAGAACAAAAAGATAAAGCAAGACTTCGACAGTAAAAACTTTTCGAACTATTTTATTTCAACAAATTAGGTTGATCTTTAAAACTGACTATCATACTTGTAGTAGAACTCACAATCTGTGCGTTTAAGGCTAGTTAAGGAATATCTAACCTCACTATCAATGGAATCGAGTCACTTTGTGATACGTTAAGTACGGTTACCAGGCCACAGTGAAATCTTATTTAACTGCAAAGTTGACGTTGATCAGAACTCCGCTGTCTCAGTGCGTTCTACTACTGGATAGCGGAGCAGCGCGGGAGCTTGGCTAGCATTTTTCTACCATTAATGATTATGATGCCGCAAGCCGAAACATTGATCTCTAAGATCTAGTGAGCTCTACGCTCTCAATAAAGCTAGCATTTAACTAACTTTAAGGGTTCTAGCTGGTCATTGCCTTATCGTTGTACACGCGTTGAATTTTCCGCAGCAACTCTAAGCGTTTCCGAAAAAGCACCTTTAAAGTTTCGAAAGCCTATTAAACTAAGTTATAAAAGTCTGGCTAATATGCGTATATCCCCGAAACTATTTGCCGATTTTTTGAAATTCAGAGGATTCCCTTTAGTGGGTTTAGGTTTGCAACATACATTACTGGAACTAACTAACTAGAGAAAATGTAAGCAAATTTCAGTTGAATAAAAACGTTTACTAGCTGTCTACACATGACTCTGCTAGTAATAAAATTTAAAAAAGGTTTCGGTATTGGAAGTCAAGCTGAAATTGTTGATGTAAAAATATTAATTGGCAGTGATTGATGAGATATTTTTATGAATCCTCGTTGGTATATAATTTAGTCATGCATGGGAACCCGGACCCGGACACGGAAGACCCGGAATTAAGAATTTAATAAGTAGTATCTAATTTGGTCTATATGGTACCTAAGCTAAAGAGCAAGGAATTTTAAGTAAGCTTGATAGTATTTCACAACAGTTAGAAATATTATTGCAAGAATTTTAGTAATTAACCACCTTTTACAATGGCTTTAGTTGTTTCGCTTAGTATCTGCTGCATTTTAAATCAATTGTAAATTCTGTGAAGTCTACATAAATATATTTTTATTATCTACATGCAATATTTACAGAATGCAATTTTATGACACCATACTATCTAATCGACTAACTGATAATCTGTCTACAAATCAACGACCACATAAACAACACTGCAAAAATGCCAAAACAAATGCAACCATGGCAATAAACCGTTAAATGATACCATAGATAGTAAAAAACTCTTCATTTTGTTTCTAAACCAAAACCGGGCGTGTGAAAGTAGCCCGCGAGAGATACAGTGAAAGAGTGAGCGCGTGTAACAGCGTGAAAAAGAGTGAGTGAGAGCCCGGAAGGATAGTTGATAATTCACACCGCACACCTGCGCTAAGCTATAATTATTGATTGCAAATATTGAGCGTTTATACAATGAATTCTTACCATTGAACTACGATAAGTATTTATGGCAAATAAATTATTTTTGCTTTGTTCGAAGATTATAAAAACTTGTTTGTATATAGATTGATAAGCAGCTTGAAAAAACTTCGACTTAAATGAACTTCAGCGAAATGATATTTTGTTAGTATTTGATAATAACTGTTGCGAGTTGAACAAACGAAAATTAGCACACGCTACTGCACGAAAACGACGAAATAAAGACGAATAAAAAATTTTATATTTATAAATATTCATAAAATTTTTTATATATATTTTAGTTAAAAAAAAAAGTAGCAGCTTAATACAGCAAAATGTCATTACTGACGGGTAGTGCGAATACTATCAAGTATGTGCTCTTGGCATTCAATTTTATATTTATGGTAAGTTTGAAAAAAAAATTTAATTTACATTAACATTTAACGAATTGCTACTAAAGTGTATGGTATTGGAAATTACAAAAAAAAAAAACAATTTCCTTAAAATCTTTCATTTAAATAATAATAAAATTAAGCTGGCAACCTTTTTTGAAATTATGACAGTTTAAATAATTTTATAAATTTTTAAACACATAATTTATATTAAAGCAATTATGTATATTTTTTGCAAAGACACATACTTACTATGGTGTACAATAATTGTAAGATTTTTGAAAAAAATTTAAAGTTATTAACATCTTATTTTAGTTTAATTTTAAATTTATAAACATACATTTTTCAAAATAGTTGGCAACACCATTGCAATAATTGCTTTCATTACGCTTGAGTATTATAAATAAAAATATAAATATATATTTTCAATTATGACTTTTAAGATCTTTACTAATTGATTCAGTTTAAGTAAAGTAAGCTGTTAATGAAATTCTAGCATATTTTATTACAAATTTATTTCACTGACGAAACAGTAAGAGTTAGTTATTTTTGCAACTTCTTAATGTATAAATAAAAAAAATAAAATAGAAACACTGGCATTTCGGTTGCCGAAATTGCAAATTTTATATAATGCAGTAATTTATTTGGTTTATTTTTAAAAGTCATTGTGAAATTATTTTTTATTTATTTTTTTGGAAAGCAATTCAGTTTAAATGCACTTTAATTACTTATCAATTGGCAACCCTATTAAAAAAATATTAAATTACAACCTTGTGAAATTAAATGTCGTTTAAAGATAACACAGTGTTGGTTTTTTTCGAGTAGGTCAAATTTTGACTGTTGTATATACATATGTATATATGCTTACAAAATGTTTAATTTAATGTTCAAAATATTAATTTCCATTGAAAACTACTTTTTCCAAGAAAAATATAAAGAAAATGATAATAGTAATTATTGTATTAGTCGTCAACTCTTTTGTATACTAAAATTTATCAATAAATGACTTAAAAAATAATTTATTTATAAAATAATCAATTCTTACAAATATTATCAAAAATATGTATTACTAAGGCTTCCTTTCATTTTTTTTTACTTTATTCGATTCACTTTTATTTATATATTTTATTTTATACCATATCATTTTATTATATTTTATTTTATTTTATTTATTTATTATATTTTATTTTATTTACTTTTTTGCTTTATACGCCAAAAATGTATCCCATGTAATAACATATTACTCATACGCCACGCCTTACTGCCTGAACTCGTATGTGTACCATTTATCGCCTCCGAGCTTTCTTGGTTGAAGGCTATATTTTTATAACGGTTTTGTAGCTTTTCATATACAATTATTATACAGTAACCATTAAAGTTTAATGACACACATGATTTGGGCCTCAAAGCATAATTCGTCATAGAGAAAAATCACAAATCCTATTATGTATTTGCATATGTGATCAATTTTGCAGCTAAAGTCCACAAAATGGTGCTTACATATGTTTGCAAGCAGTTGTAAGGTATCGCATAAAATTTAATGGGGTCAAAAATTAATCAGTTTATCTTTGTACATAATTATAGATATGTATGTATGTGTTTACGTTCACATGATAGCTTATCACACTGGCTTCTATCAGAAAGAAAAAAGGCAAAGTCAGCATTGTTTAATACGAAATAAAATATTGCCAACCAAGTAGCAAGCAGTAAATATTATTGATAGGGCATTATTTGTTTTTTTAGTTTGTTAACGGTGATTTTTTAATAATGCACGCCGAGCTTTAGTACGGAATCAAAATACAAAATTTCGCTAGCCAATTTTTGCGCAGTTTCACTATGAATTTGAATTTGAAAAATATTAAATTGATATGTGAGAAAACTATTTTATGGCATAGGGTTGCCACCAATTTTTTTTTTAATCTATGAATTCCATACAATTAATATGCGTGAAAAATAAAAAATACGGTACATGTATGAAAACTTTTTTAACGTGTAGGGTTGCCACCACAAAAATATTTTAATTTAAGCTTTATGAATTCTTTCGATTGATAATTGCTAGAATTTCTAAGTTTATTACAAAAACTGTGTATAAAATCTATTTAAACGAATAGAGTGGCAACCACATAATATATTTCAATTTAAATTTTATATTTTCTGTATTATAATAAATTTGTGTGAAAACTATTTTAACGCAAAAGGTTGTCTCCACAAAAATTTATTGGAATTTAGATTTTATGAATTGTTTTGGTTGATAATATACGAAAAATTACAAAAATAACTAAATTCATAAATTCAAATTGTGTTTTTATTTTATGGTTGCCACCAAAAAAACGTTATTTTAAATTAAATTGCATGAACTCTTTTGATTGATAAATATCAGAACTTAAATACAAAAAAACATGTATAAAAGCTTTTTGAACGCTTAGAGTTGCTACAACAAAAAAAAAATTATATAAAATTTCCCAAAGAATATATATGAATTCGTATGTGATATATATGAATATATATTCTAAATAATATTTTTCTAATACTTCTTTTCCAGATCACTGGCATCATATTGATTGCTGTCGGCGTTGGTGTAGCATCCGTTTTCTATGGTTATCAAACAGTACTTGCTAGTAATTTCTTTTCAATACCGACTTTTCTCATCGTCATTGGCGTCTTCGTCATATTCATTTCATTTTTCGGCTGTTGGGGTGCTATCAAAGAGAACTATTGCCTAACGCTAATATTCGCCATTTTGCTCGGCTTCATTTTTATACTGGAATTGGCAGCCGGCATTAGTGGTTATGTCTTGCGTTCCGATGCGACAAACCTAATCGAACAGAGCCTAGAGAATACACTTAAAGAATATAGCCAAATAAATGAGAATAATCCATACACAATAATTTGGGATTATGTGCAAAATAATGTAACTATTTCCTCTACTTTACTATGCAATTACGTAATTATGTATATATGTACATATGTAACTACTAATATAATTAATGTAATTACAGTTCGATTGCTGTGGTGTGAACAGCTACACCGATTGGAAACAATTCAATGGCAGTTTACCACTTTCTTGCTGTGACATTCCCGCTGGTGTTGTTGGCTCATACAGTTGCACTAACGCCACAGAAAACACTAGGCGTCATGAGGATGGTTGTTTGTCGAAATTTTCGATATTTATAGAAGCGCATGCCGTTAGTTTGGGCGCTTGTGGCATTGTGTTGGCCATCATTCAGGTTAGTTGTTGCACGGTTTATAATATTATAATAATTATATTTTATAATATAATAATTATAAGTAATAATATATATATATATTTATATATATATATATTTATATATATATATATACATATATATGTTAATTTAATTATTTATATTTTATATTGCAGTTCTTCGGCGTCTTGTTTGCCTGCTATGTTGCACGTGAGATAAAAATCCGTAATGGCATAACCGGTTGCATGGGATGAGTTCGTCAAATCGACAGCGGGATAGTTTTATATTATTAAAAGTGAGGTCTTTCCTAAACTAATTTTGTTTATAAATTAACCATTTCATATACACATATCCTATATATTGTAGCGCTTATGTATTTAAGTAAACTGGCATTTTACTTTGCTTTAAGTTATTGGCTAAAGAAATGTATGTGGTATTCTCTTAAAATATCATTAAAATAAATTAATAACAAAAACGAAAATTGAGTCTTAATACATACTGTTAACCCTTTCACTACCGCAAGGTCCGTCCGTCCGTTCATGCAAACGAAAGTAAAATAAAATAAATATTGGCACATGTATTCCTTGGCACTAGACTTAATAAATAGATCCAGGAAAAGTATATACAAAATTAAAATTGATAATGCCTATAACCTAAACTCGAATGGAATAAGGAAACTATTTTACACTTCCTCTGTGAGTGACCAATTCTATCACAAGCCCGACATAGAACTCTTGGAATTCACTAGGTACCAAACCTTGAATGTATTGTATATCGACAAAAACTATTGGTTGGTTTGAACACCACAATAAAACGAGATAGTAAGATGTAAAGATTTTACGGTAGTGACCCCCGAAGGGTAGCACTCCTATCTACCGACCTAAGTCACAAACTATGCTACAAAACTATAATTTTTTAAAATAAAGGACAACTGTGGCTATTTTTACAAAAAATCATGTTATACTATAATATATATAATAAATTTCGAACTTGCGCTTGACTTAAGACCATATATCGAGAATTTTCGATTTTTAAAATCAATATTTGTACATTCGTCTACATTAATGTCGTCACCTTCAAAATAGATCCCATTCGACATTATGCACTTATGCCAGCGCTTTTTTCAATCGTCGAAGCACTTCTCAAACTCTAATTTAAAGATGGACTTTAGCTCTATCAGCGATTCGCTTTTAATGTCATCTATGCTTGTAAAACGATGGCGCTTTAAGGTTGTCTTAATATTTGGAAAAACGAAAATATCACACAGAGCCATGTCTGGCGAATGTGGAGGCTGGGGCTTCGTTACAGTATTGCTTTTGACTAGGAATTCACGAACAAACAACGAAGTGTGAGCTTTTAACAATCGAAAATCGCCAAGCTCATAAAAACACGTCTAAGCTTAGCGGATATTACAGACAAAGTAAGCAATGATTACAGCTGAAAATTGTATCGTACTTAAGGCGCATGTCTATCAACATAATAAAAATTGATATACTTGTATAAATGGCAATTGAACTTTCCATGCCCGCGAAATTTTAAAATTAAAAAAAAAAAGTTCTGGACCATAAATTAGGGTAAGCCAAAAACCTAAAATAGAAATTGTCGGGTTAAAATTAACCAAATTGTGATTAATTAAATTCTAAATTAATTAAAGTTCTCCTGAAATAGATTTTGTAGAAAATTTTACATTCTACAAGAATTCGCATTATAAAAAAAATTTATACTGAACGGTTTAAAAGTTTTGGTATTTATAATAAAAACATTTTTACATGTCATTTAAATGTTAACCCATAAATTCGATACTAGTTTTTTTTTCTCACGCCAATGCTTAAAAAAACGAAAATTTTCTAAAACTCGGAATTTATTCCTTTTGGCTCGATACATTAAACCCAGCGAGGAGCCTACGTTTTTCATTTAACTCAAATTTCTCCCTGCGAGTGACTTTTCAACTTTGAAAATTAAAAAAAATGCATGGCGCCAAATATATTAAGTACAGTTGATGAGTTCGTAGCCTAATTCGAGCTAGATGGGCGTTGCGAGAACGGAAGTGTGAGCCGGTGAGTTGTCATGAAGGAAAAGCACTATTTTTTCCACAAATCAAACCATTTTTTCTGCTAATCGGCATCGAATCCCCCAACAATTCAAAACAGTGAGCTTTGAGACCGTTTTACCTACCTCAGGTAGTCAATTCTATAAAACGGTGAGTGTCATCTTTTCGACCAATAGCACCGCCGTCGACTTTTTCGAAGCAGGATCGCTGTGTGAAGTACAATGGCTCGACTATTTCTTGATCTCAGATGAATAAAATGTTTTCGTTGACGCGAAACGATACAGCAACTTCTTTGGATTATATTTAGATAGCTGTAAAATGGTCTCACAAATGCGTTTATTGTCTGGAAAAAACAAACGCGACAGTTGTCATATGTTCAATATTTTATGCATTAACTACTACGTTCGCAACAATCTCACGCACCTTCAACTGGTAATCTGTCAATATGAGATCGTGAACTTATTTTCATATTATCTTCCTTGGTAGCCGCTTTCGGGGAACCTGGTTGTGACTCATCAAAAACCAACGTATGACCACGTTTAAACTCGTTAAACCAATTTTGGACGGTTGTCATTGAAGATGAAGAGTCGGAGAGATTTCTCTTCCAAAAACAAGAATCGCACCACCGACAATACAACTTAGTACCTCAGAACAACTTCTGCTTCTTATAATGTGACAACTCTGATTCCCAACCTAACAACACAATACCTAACCTTAAAATATCGAAAAAGAGAAATAATTATAATTCCTATTAACTGAATACAAAATTTATCGTTGAATCTGTGCAATATCTGGCTAAAATTTGAGGGCATCTCTCCCCTTAAGTACTGTATTATGATACGTATAATGATAAAACTGGTTTAAATCCTTCCCGTATATATGTCTTTATTTAAGCATTTAAAGTGAAAAAAAGCTAATTAAAATAACTACTGACAACTGCACACGTCATGTAATATATATATATATATATATTCTATAAGTAGTTTGCGAGTAAATCTATTAATATTGATATGCAGCAGCTAAATGAATATTCAAGTAGGCGCATCTGTTAACTGCTCAACTTGCTGTATATAAAACAGAGACAAGTTAAGTGTTCGAAACTAGCGCAAATTGAACATGAAAACGGCTAAAGCTACAGTTAAGCATTTAAGAGCTTATATAAAGCGTTGTAAATGCGTTTTTTTTTTATACAATTTCTATGTACTTACATACTCGGATGATGATGCGTTCGCAATTCAACTTGCGCTTATGCACTTGGCTATATGATTTATATCGGTACACCTGCATACAGTGGGTAAGGAAAGTGAAAGCAAAAATTAAAAATTTATTTAACTGAGTTTGCTAGCGCACCTTGGATTCATAAAAAAACTATAAACGACTTACTATATGTCTATTTATGCTTATATTTTTGTTCTAATAGCGCTCAGATTGCTAGATATTTGAATAGGTTAGTTATCGACACCGAAGACAACTGCTGTGAAAAAAAGACAAGATAGCACAGGAGTGAATGAGCTCAGGCTATCGAGTGTTACTATTAGCTATTACCACAGCAGCCGGTTCTACGTTAACGGAGTTGACAACGATTTTATCTTTCCAAGGATTATTATTTCGGAAATCTAAACTTCTTTGGATCCATAAGTTTTACGGTTTTCACTAAATAGTTCTCATTACTGATGCTTTAGGCCGAAATGCGTAAAATCGAAATTTCTCTTTGACAAATCTCCAGTAACACAACGAGCTATATCCAACTTGAGAATACTCTGATCCTCCAGCTCCCTTAGTACCATATGAGTTTTCTCTATTCTTGTATTGTACCAGGTTTTGAGCAACAGAACTAACTCTTTCAAGCGCGCTATTTTAAAAGGTTAAAAGAAACTAGTTATATATAAAGATGAGACAAAATATTTTAGAATTCACTATTTTTGGTTTTATCGCAAATCTTGACATGAATTGATCAAATGTCAAACCGAAAAGCTTTTACAGAATCTTAAACTCGTAACAGTTGCACTATAGTCCCCCGACTGATAAAGCAACAGTGACTAAGGTAAGTGGGATATGTTAACTAGCAATAATAGAGCAATGAGAAAATGTCCTCTAAATTGCATATGCTAAAATTTTGACCAAAGGAAAAAATACGAACATATTTGTTGGACCCCACTCGATCTAGATTTACCAATTACATGTATTCAGAATTAAAAAAAAAACAAATAACTGTTTCTATGTTCCGACATTACAGCTGTATCTATTCCTTTTGTCTTATGTCAGTGAGCTTTCCGAGTAGTCCCCAAAGGGCGATTCGTAAACAGAGAGGTATCAGTCGAGGCTTGGTATTCTCTAGTACTATGTGTTCTAAAAATTTTGAAAATGCACTATTTTTTTGTTGAGACATTCCTGCTTCTCTTGCCCATACTTATAAAGATGAGGATTACTGACAATCCCCGAAGAACGCTTCGTCAATAGAGAGATATCATCCGAGATTTGGTAGCCATTTAGTAGCAAGTGTTCTTAAAATTTTGAAAATCCACTAATTCTTTATTCCGACACTCCAGCTCCTCATGTTTGTAATAATGTAGATGAGCTTACGGAACAAACCCCGAACAGTGTTTCATGAAAACGTGATATCATCTGAGGTTTGGCAGTCTCTTCAGACTGCAATAAACCAAATATGTAGAAGGGGTTCCACTGATACTTCAATTGTTACTATTTGCCTCAAGCTACATACTAATTAAAGTCTCTTTACAGCTCCATAATTCTTTCGCTACAGTCTGTAGTTAATTATAAATACTATAAGCTAGTATATTCAGTAACTTATTTATAGCGCAAGTATTGCAAAATCTTATCATATGAGCAATGCTTATCGCGATAACAAAATATTCTACCCAAGCTCCTGCGTCACGTTTTCATATCCGGCCCGTCACTCTCATTCGCTCTCTCTTTACCACTTATTTTGTAACTTTTGCGGGCAAATTGTTAAACGAAGAACTGCTTATCAGCTAAGCAAATAAAGCAAACTGATAAGGCGCTAAATGACAAGAACAGCAACACAATTGTGAGTGCAACTACAATAAAAACATATTGCGCCATAAAGCAAGCATAACAACAGCAACAAAAAAACTTGTTATGTTATCTCTATTTACAGGCATACATATTTACAAATAATTAAACATGTGTGCTAAGTTACTATAGTAAAAACGAAATCGAAGGTGCTCTCCAGTGATCGGAGCGCAGGCAAGACAGTGTGTGCGGAAATTGCTGTGCTTTGAGTGTAAGTGCGTACTCGCAATATAAAGGTTGGTTCAAAAGCAGGCATAATTTTTTTGTGTGTCAAAATTAAATGTTTTTCTTTCAAATATTTTCAATATAAAACGAAAAATTATGTCAAAGTAAATGGATATAACGACCAGATCACCATCATGAAAGCCGAGCGTTGGTCAATTGGGCTTTACAGCAATGAAAATAT
This sequence comes from Bactrocera oleae, assembly GCF_042242935.1. NCBI lineage: Eukaryota > Metazoa > Arthropoda > Insecta > Diptera > Tephritidae > Bactrocera > Bactrocera oleae. The sequence goes on from NC_091537.1 coordinate 79,445,355, forward strand.
TATTTTTACAGAAACATCAAAGTCTACGCAAAAACTTTGAAAGTCGCAATAAATGTTATTCCACAGACTATTCCACTGCTGTAATGGTTTGGTCTAGCACACAAGGCTAAAACCACCCAGCAGTGGCTCAAAAGCAATACTCTAGGTTTCATAGCTGCAGATGATTATCTGGAAGTCCAGATTTGATTCCATTGTACTACAGTTTGTAGTCAGAGTTGAAGAACGTGGCCTGTCGAATACCACACAGAAATTTGAAGAGTCTCAAAATCAATTCGAGCAGCATCGTCAATACCAATAGAAACAGTGCATGCTGCTTTTGATTAATGCTCGACTCATTTGAGGCCTTGTGTGAAAGCAAAAGGTTCTTCGAATTTGATGTTCCTAAATAACCTATAAATTAAGCTAATAACACTCAATTACCCATGCCTACGAAAATGTTTTCCTAATTTTGTGTTAGATAGATTTATTCATTTTTTTGTTGATTTGTTTTAAAAAATTTTATAATATTTAATTAATTGTAGTTGTTGGGCTTATGTTCATTTAAAATATAATTATATCATGTAAGCTGTGGGTAAGTATTTATGTTGGAAATACTTTATTAAGAATCTTCTCAGTTTTCCTTATATTTGAGAACTTTCTAAACTTACAAGTTCTGCTTTCTAAGTTTATATTCTTCTATGTTTGTAGTTCAGAATTAATTAAAAATATTGGAAAACATTAAAAAATGACGATTACAATATATCTTCTAATCTTAGTTAGTCTACGCTATTAAGCTCTCACAACTTACGATAGGGCGTAAGTGTCTCAAATAAGTGCATAAAATATTATATATTAACCAAATAGTTAGTAAATTGCATGGTTCGATGCAGGGTCTAAAGGTACACACCTAGTACGACAGCTAAATAAAAGCGACTTTTGGATATTAAAAAAATTACTTTATCAATTGTTTTAAAATGTTAAGGGTATATTTAAAACTATTTTAAAAATTCACAATAAAATTTTTGAGAAAAAAGATTTAATATTTTTTGAGTTGCCAACGATCTCCGCTGGCGCTATAAAAGGGTTTCTACTGTGGCATCTATGGATGAAAACTAAAACAACATTTTTCTATAATTCTAATTTATTAATTTTTGACCAGCAGAATTTCGCTTCAAATCAAACTGAAATTTAGATATGAAAAAAGAGCAAAAAATAAAATAGTTTTCTTGTTGAGGTTTGCACCGCGCGCTAAGGTCTATTGTGCACTTTCCTCCATCACATATATTCACAAAGGCCCAGCACTCTGATGAATTTCAGGAACTTGTTTTTGTACCACCCGCTTTTCATAAATGTCTATATGTATATACATACAGTAACACGCTTAGGACACGACACTGCCACTGCTTGCACTACTTACCGAGCTTTTTTTCGATTCAGTATTGAAGTGACTTTGAGACGGTGTGGACAAGTAAAAAGTAAATATATATCTTTATCGATTGTCACTACGAAACGGTAAAGACCACAACAAAACAAATAGTACTTTGACAACGTACACAATAAAAAACCAATAAGAAAAAAGTGAAATTTGAGAAATATTAAATATATCTAAAATCTTATACAATAAAAGAAGTGCAACAAAATAAATACATTTTAATGACAATTTTTTTTTTTGCAGCGAAAAAGTGTACGGGCAACGAAAGGGTCCCAATTTTTAAAGTGCAAAAAAAACAAGCTCTGTGCTCGAAAAATTTAAAAAGCTCGAAAAAAAAATAAAATGGCGCGCGATCAATTGAATTCCGGCATGCGCTGTGCAAAGTTTATGCTAGTAATCGTGAGCTTTATGTTTGCGGTAAGTTAATAGAACAAATTATAATTAACAATAAGTAGTAACAAAATTATAACCTCACAAATAATAGTAACTGCATTAACTCATTTTCCGAACTTTGTGAAATTATTGATTTTTTATAGCGCAATTTTATCGGCTCTAAATAATTTGTCATAAAATATTCACTCACACACTCACAACTTATAGTTAGCAAAGTAAGCACATACATGGTTACACACCGATTTGTTGGCTTACTGATATCACCTGTCTAGCACACCTCGGAACTCACTCACCTAGGCGCATATTATATTAACTGGCATTGATATTTGTATGTATGTTTGTGAGTCTATAATGGTTGCTTACTATATAGTAACAACGTAATTTCATATATTTATAATTACAAATATTTCGATTATTGTCATTCAAAATATAACTGTTACGAGTATTTCTATAAACACTTGTTTAATCTAAAAGATTTTTGTAAAATTAAAAAAATAATATAATAATAATAATGACTTAAAAAATAAGAAAAACATATATCTTCGAACCGAAGCTAGTTTACAATACTCTCGCTCCACAGGGGCATTTCTTATAGCATAAAAGAGTATAAAAATACCAGTATTTTGATTTTTGGTCCGTTAGTTTGTATGGCAGCTATATGCTATAGTGCTATAGTGGTCCGCTCTGAACAATATGTTCGGAGGATGTGACGTTGTCTTGAACAATAAACTACACCAAATTGCGTGTAAAAACAAATAAAAAGTCTCCCATAAAAAGACTTGATTTTAATCGATCAGTTTATATGGCGGCAATATACTATAGTGGTCCGATCTGAGCTTTATGTTCGGAGACGTTAGCATTTCCTTGGACAATGGATTGCCTGATTTCGCGAAGATATCACGTCAAATAAAAAGATTTTCTATACAAGGACCTGATTTTGATCAATAAGTTTGTATGGCAGCTATATGCTATAGCAAATCGTCCGATTTGCTATTTTCGGAGATCGTACCGTTGTCTTAAAAAATAATTTTAGCCACATTTCGTGAAGATATTTTGTCAACGAAAAAAATTTTCCATACACGGACTGGATTTTGATCGTTCAGTTTGTATAGCAGCTATATGTTATAGTGGTCATATATCGACGATTTCGACAGCTGAGCAACTTCTTGGAGCAAAAAGAACGTGTGCAAAATTTTCAATTGATGCATCAAAAACTGAGATACTCGTTCGGGTATATATAGATGGACAAACAGACAAACGGACAGAAAGACGACATGACTCAAATGACTCTACCTGTCACGCTGTTCACTTATATACTTATATACGTTATAGCATCTCCAACGTTGCTTTCTGGGTGTTACAAATTTCGTGAGAAACTTAATATGCCCTGTTCAAGGTATAAAAATAATTATTTAATTAAAAAAAGTTATAATCCGATTCTGCCGCTTATTTGGAAGTGAGATTTCATATTCGATAACGTCATCGGCCCTCGATTTATATACTGTAAAATAAAAGAATCATATGGAATTTAAAAATAGTATATATGAGAAGTAGGCGTGGTTGTAGCCCGATTTCGTAACATACCAATGTCAAAATAATATTATGTAAAAAGTTCGGTTGATATGAAGCCCTTTTTTACGATTTCGAGCGTAAAATTTATAGATTCTGACGCACTTTCAGTAGTTTTCAATATAACCGTTATATGGGGAGTGGGTGTGGTTATACGCCGATTTTACTCATTTTCACGCTACTGAAGCAAGTACCGAAAAGACTTTCCTGAACAAATTTGGTTGATATAGCTTTAGAGATTTGTGAGATATGTCCATTCAACCTATTAGGGGGTCGAGCAACGCCCACTTTTTAAACATTTTTTAGCTTACACTTGCCTCTTACTAACATAACGCAATTCTCTGTACCAAATTTTTTGTTAAGAGCTGAGTTATAGCACTCTATAAGTTTTCACTCAATGGAATTTTGTGGCTGTGGTGCAAAAGTCCGATTCTTCCCATCTGCAATACCATGCTCCCTTGGATGCCAAGGCCCTCGGAATTTATATATGCTCATACAAAAATGTATATATAACTTTATATATATCTTGATTAGTTTTAGGTGTTACAAGCTACCGTTAGCTACTCTGTAGCAACATGTTGCGAAAGTATAAAAATAACTTATCCATTCATATATGTATTAGTTCATCGCTTTTAGTTCAAAGCTTTTTCCAATGCATGTTTTATTACAAATATGAGAATCGAGTACCTCAAAGTAAGCTCTACTTTTATTGGTCGTCACCTGTTTTAAACCAAAAGTCTAATCACCAACTATTTCTCCAAATTTCAAAACAGAAAATAGTGCTATAAACATTACCTGAGAATTCTATATATACAGATATATAAAACAGTAAACACTACAATTCGTTATTACATACATACATTGACAACTCTGTCTACACAGTGTCATATTCTCTAAATCTGATTAGATCAAATCACAAAAACGCTTGATTCCGTTAAACGAGAGTTCAGTTCAATAGGTAAACGAAAGCGTCTACTGCTTCGAAGACTTTCGAATGAAGTTGACTGCGAAATGTTTTGGGCAATTTTCGAGCTTTGCAACACTGCGTTAATAATTAGTTTTCAATCAAACTAAATTAAATTTGCTTTTGCTTTGCGGACATTTTGTTATTTAGTATATATTTTACTACTCATATATCAGAACTCTATTCCGCTAACATTTGCTTCACAAATATTGTCTAAACCACCGATTATATATATATGAGTAAAAACACGTCAAGTGGACCCCCAATTTTCCACTTGATCATCGAATTTGAATGTGAGTATTTTTTCATAAAGTAGTCATCATGAAATACTTAAGACGGCAATTCCCTAATCCACCAGAATGCATTAAATACCCGCTATTAACATTTCAAGACCAAATTTTTAACTGGAATTTTCTATTCTTTAAGTATTAAAAATCCATAATCTTTTTACCCCATATTTTTTTCTATTCATTATAAAACATCCAATTAACATTACAATTCTTAAAATGATATTCGAGCTAAATGCTTTGCGGTTAAAAGAAATTAATATGAAAGCTAAGAATTCCCGTCTTAAGTATTTCTTTGAAACTGATAAGCGGGTAGGTATTATGCGTATTGTTCTACCACATTCATGCTAATTCATTGCAAACAAAATGTGGGACCACCATCCCAACATACAAATGAAATATGTAACACACTCTAAGTGTCGCGTTGCCGAACCGCACAAACATAAACCGCTATACCGGCAGCGCTGACCGAACGTCATAACAAATTTTTTTTGCTTAATTTAATCGCGATCAGTCAAATTGCGGGTTTCGTTACTTTATTGTTTATTGCCTTTTACTAAAAAAAAGTTTTTAATTTTTTAATCTTTTGAGTGAGAAGTCATAAAAATTTTAATTTCTTAACTTAAAAGTTAATTAACAATTTGAAAAAAAAAATATTTAAATTCATACATATTTTCTCAAAGTACAAGTTTTGAACTATAACTCCTGAAAGCTTGATTAAAAAATCACCAATAGTTTTCTAATTATTAATTTTTTAACTAAAAGTAGTAAAAAATTTCAGTTCAAAAAAATTGTTGTTAAATTAAAATTTAGAAAACTGAGCGGGGGATTACTTGTTCATGATGACTACTTTGTGAAAAAATACTCACATTCAAATTCGATGATCAAGTGGAAAATGGAGGGTCCACTAGACGTGTTTTTACTCATATATGACCTTTCTATTTCCTAAAGTCACTGCATTGTTTGTAAATTTATGTAATTAATATATATAAACAAAAGTGTATAACTTTTATATATTACTATCTAAATCGTAATTAGTGGTATACAGAGTCAAAAATACACTGAGATAAGAATATGGCAACTCTGATTATATGTATACTGAGATAACTGTAATTTACAAACCAAATTTTGCGAACAATGAATTTTGTTAAATATATATATATATATATACATGTATATACATACCTATGTACATATTTATAAAATGTGTTTGCATTAAGGCACAACGTAACGGTGAAAATACAATTAGATTTAATTTGGCCTTAACGGTGCCTTTGTATGTCTATGTTTAAGAGCTGTTCACTCTCACTCCAACGATGATATCTAGTTTGCTTTATTATATCTTATATAATATATATATATATATATATATATGTATATATAATATAATATTTGTACGTTTACATTTATGAGAAGTACTCTTAAAACATATAAAAATTATTATAATTTTTTTAAAGTGAAATATTTTAATAATAAATTTTGACCACAAGTCCAAAGTTAATAACAATAATTTTTATAATTATTACATTTAATACTCATAATAATTCGTTTACTATGGTATAAATAACCGTTTACTACCTTCAAGCAATAAATAATTCTATTAAAACTGCTTTTATACGAAAACGCAAACTTTTGCACTCTTTTCTTATCATCGGAAATATTTAGACCACACACATTTGTAAGTGAATGAATGAGTAAACACTCGTATCGTACGATATTATCACTAAGGTGTCATTATTTGATTAGCAGATACTATATAATTGACGTAAATATGTATATCTACATATACCATATATGGATACCTGTCATGATTTTATGTCGTCAAAAATATTCTTACTCATTAAATACATAGATATTTATATGGAAAAAATAGTATAGATATATATATATGTACATATAAACTTAATGAATAATAGGTATTTTCCCAGTTCGTATGTTTTAGGATATTAAAAATGATTTATTGGGGAAAAGCCATAGGTATGTCTATAACTAATACTACTAACTAATAACTACTTTTGGAAACTTTCGTTGTAGATTTACGTGAGTACCTGCCGGCGACGGCCTTACCTCACGGTGTTCTAAAACACAACGTATCAATACAATGCGTTGATAAGCGCCCTAAACAATACGAGCTTTTTGCAAGTATTTATTTGGATACCAGTGGCAGTGTGTCTGGGTCCACACTACCATCTTGGTGTGATTCGAGGCCGACCTAAAACCTCTTCCGTTTTCGGGTACGGCACCCAGTTACTTGTGCAACTTCTTTTTTCGAACTGAAAATTCAGTTCTTCCAGCATTTAGGTTTAAACCACAGCCACCACGATACTCCCCAAAGGGCCGAACCCAATGAGCAGATTGAACAGAAGTCCAAGGGCTTTCTGCTCCCCGTGGTACCGGAAAGTCTCCGGTCAGACTGCGTAGCCTAAACTACTGCCAGTTGAGCAACCCATTACTCAAATGACTGGTGACATTTGTCGCTTGAACTTCAAATGTCTTTTTATTCGCTTTTTTCATTTAAAGTGTTTCTAATATCAGTTCAAGCTGAGTATTATAGCACTATCACTCCATATACTATGCTGATATTACTGTGCAAAGAATATAATAACAGTCATAGTGCATATTGGCTTTTAGTCGCCTTTTACGACAGGCATGCCTTGCCGCGGGCATATTCTATCCCCTGCCCGCAGGGGTACTACTTTTGGAAAGTAAGCATGTCCCCGCCCAATACAAGGTTAAAAGTAGGTATCTTACAAACTTCCTGAGCTTACCGAATAATTGGCGCATTCGATTCGCCAAGCCTTGGAGAGTCGCGAATCGAACAACCATACCAGTTATGCAAACTGGCGGCATTTGAGGTGCAGCCCTTTATAGTATATTATTTCGAGTCTTAACATAAGATTAGTAAAAAAAATCTTTATGTTTCTTTTTTAGCAATAATTTGGGTCCTTACAGCGATTCACAATAGTGAAACTAATCTAAAATTTGTAAAAAAAATCACTTTAAAGTAATACAAGTATGTGTATTTTGAGCGCAAACTGGTCTTCAATCTGTAATAAAAAAATTATTTGATATAGATTTGAGTCTTTGGAATCATTCAGTATAATAAAACTGGTTAAAACATGTAAAAAAATTATTTTTGAAACTGTTTTGAGTCTATTGAGCCACTCACAACAGTGAAACTGGTCCAAAATCTTTTAAAAAAACTTACTTTGATTTAAGTCTTTTAAATGTATTTGACATTGATTTGGGTCTTTTGAGCCACTCACAATAGTAGAACTGGTCTAAAATCGGCAAAAAAAAATTTTTGAATAGTTATTTGGGTGTATGCTCTCTTAAATCAAACTCAATTCACTAACTAAAATGTTTAAGCTTTAAAAAAATTGTATGACAAGAAAGCATTGCGAAGATAGCTAATATTTCATACTATAAATCAAAATTAACAATATCTCTAACTGCTATTATTGAAAAGTGCTGATAAAACAATAAATCACTTACCGATTGTGCTAGAATATAATATATTATTTCAAAGGTATACAGTTCTACCCACATATGCGTCATGTGAGAAATTTCATATACAAGTATTCTAGCATGTACACCATACATATCACTCTCATGATACCAACCAATTAGAAATTACAACCACGTCTACTTATCCATAGATTTTAGATGATAAAGTGATATAGAAGAAGTTTTTTGAACGGTGGTTTCTCTTGAAAAACATAATAAAAGCTCCATGATTGAGGTTGAGTAAGAAAGAGACCATTGAGTCTTGATATATTGGTGATGGAGCTCTTGAGGCTTTGAGCCAAAATCCTTCGGAAAATTTCGTTACGATTATTAAGACTACATCATGTAAATCTCTATACAAACTTTTCGTTCAAATAACTTTATATTCTGAAATTCTTAGCTCGTTTAAAAAATTCAAGCAGATGAAAACTAGCTGAAAGATTACTAACTTTTCGGCGCTACATATATATCACAATAGAACTCGACCGCCAGCTACAAATTGTCGGAGTATTTCGAAGTATGTATTTCTTCCTGCTCATTCTCACTTAATGACAGATGCATTTACTGACATTATTTGCTCTTTTTTACCTTGGTTTACCTTGTAAGCTTTCAAGAAGTAATCTTTGCTTTGTTCGTTGTCAAATCAATCATAAAAATGCATCGAAGATATATGTTAAAAGTCGGCAAAGTGCTGTTAAACAGATTTTTAGTTTTCGTATTGCGAATCTTATTCATCTTCTTCAACGTTGTCGTACTGATATAGGGTCTACCAAGAATAATGACGTGTTTTTAAAATAACATGTGATCAAAATGGGTTATGTTTTTTTAGTAATGCAGAAATTTTAATGCCATTTATAATTTGAAAAAAATTTCGGCCAAATGCCCACCACGTCTCCATTTACATATCCGATGATGCCGCCATACCACAATCCGCACCAAACGGTCAATTTTTGGGGTCTGCAGTTGCGTTTGTTGAACCACAAAATAATTCCACTTACCGGAGGACGTGAACTTGCGTAATAATCTTGGATAACTTCCAATTGTTGTACCAGAGTGGAACGTGATATGATGAAATTGCAAAACTTACTGAAGACAATGATAAAATTTCGCACAAATCCGTGAACAAACATGGCCACCACAAGCTGTCAAAATCACGTCTTCCTTATAGACGCTGTACTTAATGAAAGCTTTGAATCAAAACCAACATAAAATTTAATAGATAATAAATGTCAAATGTTAATAAAGTGGTATCAATTCTCAAAGCTTGGCTGAGTTACTGCTTTAAGAAAATATTAATTCAAAAGTTCATCCCATTTCGCGTACAAAATCTTTGCTTTAATCCCATAATTATCTCTTTCTCATTCACTTAATAACGTAAGTTTTCATACTTTTTCATCCTGCTTTCCCCTAGCTCACCGCAGTTTTGCTAATTATGGTCGGCTCAACAATTCAGGCGATATTCGGCAATTTCAGCCAGTTCATCGACGGGCACTTCTTCTCACCGCCAGCATTGCTCATCGCCATCGGTTTCATTTTGTTATTCGTCGCAACACTGGGCGCTTATGGTGCGGTTAAGGAGAGTGTAATGCTAATCAATTTGGTAAGTTGAATTTCATATATTTTATACAAATATCACCGCTCTTATTCCAATCCAATGACAGTACGGTGTTAGCTTGTTCTTGGTGTTTATTCTGGAAGTGGCTGCCGCCATTGCCGCCTTTGTAATGCAAACCCAAGTGCGTAGCATGCTGATGCGCACCATGAACGATTCCCTCATGCAATATAATGACAATGAATATGTGGAAGTCGGTGTGGATTTCATGCAGGCCACTGTAAGTTGTCCGAAAGTCTTTAAGGTTCTTAGTAAGAGTTGTCGCTCGTTGTTTCACTTTTAGCTCGGCTGCTGTGGCGTAAATAGCCCGTTGGACTGGAAGCCTCTGAATAGCACTTATACCGAAAAAATTGAGGTGCCATCATCTTGCTGTGAAGAATTCTCTATCGCCGATATCAATGATTGTATCAGCCCTTACGACAGCGGTTGCTTGCCACGTATGGACAATATTATTTCGCAGAGCGCAATGCTAACTGCTACCGGTGCTACTACTGTGGCTTTTGTGCAGGTAAGAGAGTGAAGTTGAAGAAGTGAATTTTCAGTTGAAAATTGTTAATAAAGCAGGTAACAGGTAAAAGGTAAAAGGTAAGACGAAAAGACCAAGCATTTATTGCACAGCGTTGATTTAGAAGAAGGTCTGAATCGCTTTCTACTTAAACTCGTGTTGAAGTGTGCGTTAAATTTTCCGCGCAGTAACCTTAAAGGTTTCTGGTTTGGTTGAGTGTAGAGTCCTCAGCTACGTTGTCAAGCATCTCTTTTTGAACCCTTACTCGACTTCATATTGCAAAAGATTCAATTCTTTTGACATGAGTGTAACATTTACACGCTTTACACACAAACCATTAACCCAAATGTGTTTAGTCGACCCATAAGACATATTTAAATACTCTGATGTCTCTCTGATGCCCGCACGACGACTTTGAAGTACCATAACTTTCTCGATGTTATGCTCATTAGAAGAGGTTGATGTGGCTAAGTCGCTGAAGAAGAGGTGCAGTGATCACGGATGCATCGAAGCTCAAGGGCAAAGTTGGAGGGAGCTCTTAATCAACTCTTGTTTCAAACTGCCAGACCACTGCAGTGTCTTTCAAGCAAAGCTTTGTACACACTTTCTCCTCGACTGTCCAGCTTTCGCAAGACTAAAGTTGAAGCATCTTGGTTGTCATACTTTCTACGAACCTGGCGAATTGGCTGGAATTAATATTAGACGCCTCAAAAGATTTTTGGCAGGCTCTAGATGCTTAATCGATATGCGACGGTCTTTTTTGTCCACACCCAGGAGTTTTATGCATCACAATGAACAGATGTCTCTAGCTGTCCAAGTAAGATTATTAATCTAACAGAGTTGGATGAACCACTCGCAGAAGGCAAGTCTTCGTTGGCTTCAGGACCTTCACTGAATGCTTTGTGCCACTCAAATACTTGCGTTTGCAATAAAATAGACTCCAACTTCTGCAACATTTTCAATGACTCGTTGAAAACAAATTGATTCCATGATTGCCAGAAAACCTTTCGTAAACAAACAACTGCCAAACACAAACAAATTGACATATGGAGATCAAGCTACACACGAATACAAAAACAAGTTTGTACCAAGAAAAAAGAAAATTAAATTTATCGATGCGGTTTGCGCGCTTAGTTTAAATGGACCAGAGTCGGGTTAAATTTGATGAGGTAATAGAAGTTCTCTGGAACTATTTTTGGATTTAAGGCATTAGATGTTTAGCTTTGCGCAAAGCTGCCGCTAAATGTCACTTTTGTACATTTTTTGCTATTTTTATGGGCTTTCATCGAAAATTATTTTTATTTTATCGAAGAAATACATTTTTGTACAGTAATTCATTCTTCCCTTTACAGTTACTTGGCGTTCTCTGCGCCTTCATGTTAGCCAAAACGCTACGCCGCAACAAATCGATACGTGAAGCCCGCCGCTGGCAGCTACAACAAAACTTGGGTGTACTCATTTCGGGTGGAAAGGTGGTACCACCGACCAATTCACCAATTAACGGCTATACACAATTGGAACGCGCCGAACGTTATATGGAACACGATCCTATTACGTATACGTCAAGCAGTCCCAGTGTTAATTGAAAAGGATAGAGGGAGAGAGGAAGTGAGTTAGAGCAGGGAAATGGTCAGCAAATTAGAGTGCCTAAAGGAAAAGTTTTTTTCTCATTGTTTATTGTATTGTTGTAATAGCAGTTATTTTTAAATACAAGAATAATAAATTGTTGTCAAATGTTGCAAGTTGTGCTTGAAAAAGTCAATATAAATATATATTTTACATAAACCTATATGTATAACTGTAAAGCATACATATATTTATAGCGTGCAATTTTAACTCACTTTATTAGCAAGTATATTGTGTCAAATAAAATAAAAGTTTTATTCAAATGAGTTAAAATTTTTTATTATTTTATTATTTATTTATTTTTTATTTTAGGGTTTCTTTTTTTTTTAGTTTGTTTTACTATTTTTGATCAGGTTTTTTATTTCCTTTGAATAATTCATTTCACCGTCTTAAGCTCCTCTATGAACTTTTGCAGTGTCTTTAATTGTTGTTTCACCGATTTGGTGGCGGTGCCACCGGTTGCATCATACTTCTCCACATTGACACCATAATCGGACACTTGCGCAATATCAACATTAAATTCTTTGCAAATTTTCTGTAATTCACCCAAAGGTATTTCGTTGAGCTCCAAGCCATGCTTTTCGGCGTAAGCAACTACCTCGCCGATATAGTGGTGCGCCTGACGGAATGGCACACCCTTACGTACCAGATAGTAAGCCTAAAAGTTTATGAAAAAAACATCAAATAAAAATTGCATATGTATGAGTGTATATACATACAAGTATATATACAACCCACCCAATCAGTAGCCAACATGTCCGGGCTCAATGCAGACTCCATGCGTTCACGATTCAGTTGCATGGTCTTAATAACACCCTCAACAACGGTAAGCGCATCTTGCAGCCGATCGAACGCATCGAAGGCATATTGTTTGTCGAATTGTAAATCTTTGTTGTAAGTGGATGGCGTACCCTTAATGGTCATCATAATGCCTAAATTGTATATAATTGTTTATATTATTTAGCTTTAATGCATATTGGTCGCCACTTACCGCTCAGCGATGAGCAAATGCTACCGGATATACCGCGCACTAATTCCAAGCTGTCGGGATTACGCTTTTGTGGCATCAAACTGCTGCCAGTGGAGAATCCATCGGCGATCTTTATAAAATCGAATTCTTTAGTCGTATAGAGTATTAGATCCTCAGCCAGACGTGAGAGATGCAAGCTGGCTAGTGAGCAGCAGTAGATGAAGTCAACTGTGGAAGAAAATTTAAATTAGTTATTCTCGATTTCCAATTTAAAATTTCATATGAAATGAAGAAAAAAGTTCAACAATTCTATTTCATTTTTAATAAGGCTCGCAATGTTTTTATACTACAATTTTTACAGTGAAAATATATTCTCTTAAGAAAGGCAAAGGACTTTATGCCCATTGGCCTCTCCTCTTTCATACTGAAAACGTTTGAGAAGCTTTTTGACTGCCACATCGAAGTAAGACGGCGCATTGCGATGGACCTTTTATCAGGAGCACAGCACGTTTATTGTAAGTAACCCATACATAAACACTGCCCTGCATACTATCGTGAAATGGTGTGAGGAAGCCATCAGGTTTAAAGAATTCGTAGTTGGAACCTACCCATCAATTGAGGGTGCGTTCAACAAAGCTTTGGCGGCACCCCACAAGTTAGATCTCCTCGTCTATGGATCGTGGTCGTCAGTGACGAGCTAGCCTTGAACACACGGGTAATTCATAACTGCTTAACCTGGTATCAATGGGAGTCTCTTCGTGATAACATTAGTAAGGCTAGCCTTTCCCTAATTATAGAAGTTATATCTGGTAATTGCATTATCGTTGTAGAAGCTATTTGGAAGAAAATGAGGTAGAAACACGTCAACACTTCCTTCTTGAACACTTGAAAGCTCACACTTTCAGGTTCCACATCTAGTGGGAATAGAAAAAGAAATAAAATGCTTAAGGGAATTTGTGTCGGCCTTAGAAAGTTCTATTTAAATGAGATCCCCATCATGACGATTAGTCATTGAACCTAACTTGATAATGGCATTCCAACCTGAAAAATTATACTTCTCACATTATGAGAATAGTTGGGTATCCAGACCAAGAGAAATCTAATGCTATAGGTCATCATATCTGATTTTTTTTGTTTTTGTAATTAATAAGAGTTACTATTGCTGTGTGTGGCCTGACGTTGTCCTAATGGAACATAATTCTTCTTCGATTGACTAATTTTTCTTGGCGATTGTTCCATTCAGAGTTCGCCCTACGGCCGCTCATAGTAGATGTTTTTCTACTAATTCTACCGAACACATAACAAAATCTTCCTCACTGTCAGTCCTGACTTAGCCAGTATTCATGCGGGTCACCGCGATTCGGCCACGACCGTTTTCGCTTGGCATTGTCATAAGCGAACCACTTATCATCACCAGTCACCCTCATTTTGTTGCGATTTGCCGCTGTCGGTATATGAGGTTTTTTGCGTGTGCTCGTGTGGCACCTTTGCTACCAGCTTCCTGTTGTGTCCCGCCTTATTTAAATGATTCCTAACGATTTTTTTGTGTATAATATTTAGTTCCTGAATCGGAAGAGTGCTCACTTCACCGTCGAAGTCGTCAATTTCCATTATTTTATCGATATTTTCGATAATTCGCCTTCCAGATCATGCAACTTTGACATCGAAATTACCTGAACGGAATCGATGATATCAAACTTGCGCGTGATTGGCTGCTACAGTATCTTGATTACTAAACGGATTATAGAAGCCGCTGGCAGCCGTACCTAGACATTTACTTTATTGATGCTAATCGGCTTGATACTGAGATCAGTCGCCATACGCGATACAAAAAACTTATATGGTAGCCAATGTTAGTATACCAGCAACTACACATCAGTGGTCTTACATAGTCTCACCCAAGAATTGCAGAAGAAAATGGTTCGCGGGTTTACGAAATCCAACTGGTGTAAGATTTAAAGCCATTTGAAGTGATGATAATCCACAAGCCATTGTTGAGACGCCGTTACGTCTTCAAAAAGTCACATTTCGTTATGCCCTAGGAGAAGATTGGTCCATATTTCTTAAAAACTACAACCAGTCAGATTAGTAAATGGGGAACGCTATAGAGCCATGATTAATGCATGTATTTTATGTCTGAATTAGAGGATGTTAATGTGGACGAACTTTGGTTCCAGCAAGATGGCGCTACATATCATACAGTCAACGAAACAACCAAATTATTGAAGGTAACTTTTGATGAGCGGCCTTCAACGTCATGCGATTTAACACCGTTGAACTATTTTTTGTAGGGTTATGTGCAGTCGCTTGTTTATGCGAGACGATTGACGCCTTTGAAGAGAATATTTGATGCGTTAATGCTGACCTACCACCCCAATTGTTACAAAAAGTAGTCGAAAATTGGGCCGCTCGTCGCATTTTCGGAGGGATGACAGACTTGCAGTAAGCAACCAATATAATATGCTTAATACAACGCTCTATATTACGGTCTTTATTACGATCTCTTATAGAGACGATTATTATAATTTGGTCCACCCTGTATCTTGATTAGTGCGAAATTTATAACACATTGTTTTAAACTTTATTCAAGTGATTCCCGCCATGTAAATACTCGTCACAAGTAATAAATAAGAAATCATTATTAAAAACATTGAAAAAAAACTAAAGCGTTGATTATTTTAGAAACATATTATAAATATTGCGTTAATCGCGAGATAAGACTTTGCAACTGTGTGTCGCAATGAATTACACACAAACAATAATGCTACGAAGATACACTGAGCACCGGCAAATCATATGAACACACGACCGTAGGAGATTAAGAAGAGTGGTTTTGGGTCAAACAACATAAAAACAAAACATTTCAAAATAAAAAAAATATTAATAGTATTTTGCCCCCCACACGCCTACTTACCCACAAAATCACGATCGCCCACCGCATGCATGCTGTTTGGTGTGACACCGGCAAAATTCAGGCGCTTCGCCAGCCATTCACGATCAACGCCCAGCGGATTGCCCGCCAAGGCGCCACTACCCAAGGGTAAGAGATTGGCGCGCTCCTTCAACTCCAACAAACGCTGACAATCCGCTTGCAACGCAAACGCATGCGAGAGCATCCAATGTGAAAACTGAACGGGCTGTGCGCGTTGCAAATGCGTATAGCCCGGCATAAGCGCACCCAAATTCTTCTTCGCCTGCACGACAGACGCCTCGATGACCGCACGCAAACCGACTAAGGTCTCACGTATGCCACGACGCAACCACAATTTCATATCGGTGATCACTTGATCATTACGACTACGTCCGGTGTGCAGGCGCTTGCCAACATCACCAATCAGTTCGGTGAGACGACGTTCATTCACCGTGTGTACATCCTCATCGCTGCTGAGAAACTCAATGCTACCGTCCGTCCATTCGCGACGCACCACTTCGAGCGCAGCACCAATATTGGCAGCATCTTTATCGGTAATTAAACCGGCACGCGCCAAGGCTTCGGCGTAGGCAATACTGCCGTCAATATCCTCGCCATAGAAACGCGAATCCAATGGCAGACTGCAGTTTAATTTGGCTAAGCATTCACTCGTTTTGCCCTCGGCATCACCGAAACGTCCACCCCACAATTGTTGGGCCATTGCGCAGTCTATATGCGAATAAGTGCCTTGGCCCGGCGTAAATTCGTAAACGAAACGCGTTCGAATACACGACGTTCTGTGCGGTTTAAAATTTAGAACACAACTGTCCGCCTTGTTTGCTTTATGCTTGTTATAGTAAAAGAGTCAGCGAGATACTTGTCTTATCTCCACTCTAAAATGATTAGCAAATTATTGCCGCATTTGCGTTTTTGATTCAGCTGATAGCGATGTATTTGCGTAGGCTGTTAGATGTAAAGCTTTGCTAATTGGAAATCTAAATTTTAATGCTCAATTGAAAGAATACTTTAGCATTTTTTCGCACTTAATTCACGCTTAAAATCTATGTTATTATGCGTTCACATCATGCGAAGTGAAAATAAGCATCAACTGGTTTACAGCTGCTTAGATGATGTCTATCATGGAACTGATATTATTATTCTTCTTTACTCTATACGCCAGCTTATAGCGCGATTATGGTAAAGACGAGTTAACAACAGCGCCCAGTCGTTCCTTCCTTTCGTTGTTTGGCGCCATCTAACGGAGTAGAGGTTTTCCTGTAGTGTCTTCATCCATCCGAACAATCCCCTGATAGTGTTTTTTATACATGTAATTTTCAAGAAGAAATAAAACGTATATAATTTAATGTTTTGGGTTCTGTTAGCATTATTATAAAGTTGAAGGTTCGCCATTATGTTATAAAAATGATTTCGGAAAATGATTTCCAGCTCACAAGCTGAATTTTCGCCCACTGTTTGCAGGGTGCCAAATATTCTCTACCAAGGCGTCAAACATCTTGAGCTTAAACAAGCGACTTCACATATCCCCACAAGTAATAGTCCATCGGTGTAAAGTCCCACGATCTTGGAGCAAAGCAACAGATCCTTCAATAAATTGATTGTTTTGTTAGCAGTAAGGCTTGTAATGCCGTCTTGTTGGAACCAAATGTCGTTCACATCAACATCCTACATCTTTAGATACGAAAAATTAATTAATCATGGCTCTATAGTGTTCCCCATGGACTATAACATTATGGCAGGCTTCATTTTTGAAGAAATATGGACCAACGAATCTCTCTGCCTACAGAGCACACCAAATGACTTTTTGAGGATGTAATCGAGATCGGTGGTCATCTCTTTTTTCGAATGTATCGAATGTGTTGAATATTTGTTTGATGATTGGAGATATTTCGTCCGCGTTCTCCACTAATCGAACCTGATAATTTAAACTCAACATAAGTGTCAAAAATCCTCGTTAGTTATTTTTAGTAGCGAGGCAGTTCTGCCAAAACAATTTACGGGATTTTTAAATATCCCTATATGAATAATTGAGAGCATTTGTGAAGAAACTCGTAATAATGATAATGAACCCGAAGTTCATCAGAATCAAATTATGCTTTGTATACCAAGAAATGAATGGCCAGAACTTCCAAAAACGATTCGAAATCTCTACTCAAACGTTCAGTCGCATAGTCTTGGCTACGTCATGGGTACTTAAATGAGCTCAGCTTTCTTTTTAAGGGTCTTTTCAAATCAAAGGTTTTGTTATATTGAGATATCGTTTGTGCTTTATTATCAGCCTACATTCACAATAGCGTTATAGAATTGGAACAGTTTCTAACAGATAATAATTAAAATTTATAAAAGCTCAGCGAAACTGGTAAAAGGGTGGATCTAACTGTTGCAGCTCTTATTTCTACCTCAAAGCGTCTAACGGTTTAAGTTACTATGCGTTACAAGCTCTGAGAGCAGGTAGGAAGGTGATAGAGTCCGTCAAGTTTGATTTGAGAGCACATATTTAAAGTAAGTTTGACTTATGCTAACAAAAATCTCGAATCACTCATTACAGTTCGTCATCTCATATTTCAGAGGATTCAGTTAAGAGAGGTACAAAAAAAAAAATGTCCAGATTTATAACTATCTAGACTATTCGAAAAACTCACTCACAAAACAATATTTTTCAATTACATACCAGCTCTTAGCGTTGATTTTGAAATCGTTAAAATTGTGCTTTCTCATGTTGAAGCTTAAGAACTTTAGTCTAATTTGCCAAAATTCAATCAAAATATTGGTTTAACAATAACATATGATAACCTTGAGTTTTATTACATTTATTTATAGTTTGTTAAGCAATAAGCATGTAGTGGTAACACTTAAAAATCGGCACATTACTTGGACTTCAGCGACGCTATCTCGCAACAAAGTTGTGTTTAAAATATTGGAGACGATAAAGATACCCGATAACGCCCACATGGGCTTGTATAATTAGTTATATGTATGTGATCGCATGCATAACTGTTTATTTACTTAACCGTTACCGTACTACATTTTTCATTCTAGATTTCGTTGTACACTCATCAAATCATAACATCCATTAGAGTACACACCTGTGTCTTACTGCTGAGAAATAGTTAAGTGCTTGCGCCCTTTAAAATTTAGGTATATATAAAGCTATAAAGTGAAGCAAGGTGCAATAATAATAATAATATATCGACCAAATTTGGTATGCAATATTATCTTCATTCCACCATTATATTCCTATTTTCCAAAGCGAAAATGGACTGAATCGGACTACAACCACGCTTACTTCCCATATAACACAATTTTAAATTCCATCTGATTTTTTCATTATGTCTAACTGTTTTTACTAACAACTGTCTAAATCGGACTAAAAATATTCAACCAACCATATATTGAATATGTGGCCCCAGTTAATACAGCGAATATTTTATCAAAGATATCGGTCAATCTGTAAGATATGTTATAGAAATTCGAAGATCATAATTTTCTGATAATAATATGTCTACCTAAATGGTTTGTATCGGGTCAATAATTTCTTTAGCTCCAACATATGTACGTAATAGAAAAATTTTCGAACTATCGGTTGACTTTATATCGCATATATCGGCAAATAAGTAAGATACCTTAGCGTAATATTAAATATTTATATATATATATATTATAATTGGATAGTTCAATGCCGAAAATATGTGAAACTGGTCCACAAATTACACAAACTACTACATATATTGATGTTCTAACAAACCTTATGCACCTAAAGGTATTTCCCTGGCTTTAATCCTGGCAAGTTGCAAGAGTATGAAATGTTCGGTTACACCCGAACTTAGCCTCTCCTTACTTGTTCGATATTATCGTTATTAACAGAGGTGGATGGACGACTCTCATGAGACAAGTTTGCGCTGATTTGACGACCTTCAGTGAATGCTTTGTGGCACTACTGGCAAAAACTTGCCAAAGCAACATCTTGCTTTTAATTAAAAAGCTGAGAGCACGTAATTTTGCAGAATTGTCCCCTAGTATATACTTAACAATGACAGTGAAAATCAAGAAATTCGGACAACTATTAAATATATCGTCCGTAAGTCTACCCATTCGTCTGACTGTATATATCTAAACTGGTCCCTCAGATTTTGAGATATCGATCTGAAATTTTGGTACACACCCTTTTCTACTCCAAAAACTGCTCATTTGTCAGAATTTGCCAATTTTGTACTACTATAGCATACATTAACTATCATACAAACTGACCGAAGAAAATATAGTTTTTCTACAGAAACTTTTTTGTTATTGCTTCGGTGCAGCCGAAGTTAACTTTTTTTCTTTCTTATTTTATATATTTCTTTAGAGCTTTTGTTAAGTGCAGCGATTAGAAGAAAATAGCATTAAGAGAAAATTCTAAACAAATAAATTGATGCATACTTAAATAAATTTGGCAAATTCGACTTCCAACTGATATGAATTGCTGATATGAAATTAGTCAATAATAAGCAAACCACCGTTCACTGGCTCGAACTGAATAAAAAAGCAAACAAAAATATATTTTTCAACGAATTTGAAACAATTAATTAGAATAAAAATATATATGTGTGTACAATACATAAGCTTAACTCAGACATTAGCATCGCACTGTGCTGTTATCACCATATAAGCATATTTCTTTAACTAATGAGCCCGTGAAACTTTAAATAAGTTTCGATATTACTAATAACGACCAGTGGTAATTTTTCGAGAATTCAAGTTTTGTGAAACAATCTTTTCTTTAAAACAAGGCTGACATCATCATCATTTAAGGGAATATATCCACTTGTGAATTTCAAAACAAATATTTTTTGTTACGCAAATATATCACATTTTCTTAATTATACTTGTATGTATGAATATATTCTCTTATAATTTGACAATTCCCACAATAGCCGGTTCTACGTTACCGGAATTGACCCGGATTTTATCCGGCCAAAGGCTGTTATTTCGGCGATCTAACCCTGTTTGGATCGGTAAGTGTTAGTCTAAGTCTGTCGTCACTAGAGCAACACCTTGCAGCAGGGTTGCTCCGTATCCTCTTGACCCGTGCTGGCATTGAGTCCAACCCGGGCCTCGAGGAATTTTATTGCTGCGTTTGCGCTAGAAGGCTCCATCCAAACTCCACCTCCTTTAGGTGCAATACATGCAATGGATGGAACCATCTTAAGACCTGTTCAGGCCTTAAGACACACAGGGAGTGGACCACGAGTTACGTGGCCCCATGCTGTCAACGCAATACTGCGACATCTGCCTAAACGGCTGTGTAACCTGCACCATGTTCGCGCACTGCGCCGCCACTCCATTCAAGTGGCCAAGATAGGACCTCCACGGCCCTAAGGAGCTCACACAGACAGCATGATTCCCAATCTGACACTTGAGGCCTTGGTACTCCCGACGTTTACTCACCCCCTTAGCCTAGCAAAACATCAGCATGGCTTCTGGTAAGTGCACAGCACCACCACAGCCCTTAGCGTCATAAACGCCCGGATAGTTCATGGCCTAAACCAGAAGCCACCCTGCGAGAGGACGATCCTCGTAGCGTTGGACTTGTCAAAAGCCTTCGACACAGTCAACCACACAACGCTACTTGAGGACATCGAATAATCTACGCTCCCTCCAGGGCTGGAGCGGTGGACCATGAACTACCTGAGCGGCCGGCAAACATCCGTACTATTTCGGGGTCAAAACTCCAAATTGAGAAGAATTAAACAGGGGATTCCGCAGGGTGGTGTCCTCTCCCCTTTACTGTTTAACTTCTACATCTCGAAACTCCCTCAACCAGCAGAGGGAATTTCCGTGACCTCGTACGCTGATGACTGCACGATATTGACGACGGGCAATGGAATCGATGGCGTGTGTATCTCTCTGATCTTTCTCGCTTCTTCTCTGCAAGGAGTCTGACACTCTCCCCCACTAAATCCACAGCGACCATATTTACGAACTGGAAGAAGGAGTACAGACTGGATCTAAACATTTCAGTCGATGGCACCAAAATTCCGACAGTAAACAACCCTAAAATTTTAGGCGTTACACTAGACAGTCTTTGCTCCTTCACTCCTCACACGACCGCGATAACTGCCAAAGTACAGAGCCGCAACAAAATCCTCAAATCGCTTGCCGGCAGCTCTTGGGGAAAAGACAAAGAAACGTTGCTGGCGACATACAAGGCAATCGGCCGCCCGGTCCTAAATTATCCAGCCCCAATATGATCGCCAGGATGTAGTGCCACGCAGACGAAGAAGCTCCAGACCTGTCAAAACACTGCACTCCGGACTATCACGGGATGCCTCTTGATGTCCCCAATCGAACAATTACACAGTGACGCCCGCATGCTTCCGGTTAAGGAACATAACGAGCTCCTCTCCAAGCAGTTTCTGCTGGCATGTTTTCGTAGAATGGCGTATTACGAGTCAAACCACCACCCATAGCAGACGTAGAGCTCGAGTTGCCTCGCGAAGCTAGAGTGACCTTCGCGCAACTTCGTTCTGGATATTGTAGCAGGTTAAACTCCTACTTATCCAGAATAGACCCCGACATACCAAACACATGTCCTGCGTGCAATGAGTCTCCGCATGATACTAACCACCTCTTTGCCTGCCCAACAAACCCCACTCTTCTAACACCCTTTTCCCTATGATCCGACCCCGTCGAAACAGCTCGTTTCCTGGGCCTCCCGTTAGATGACCTCGACGACAACCAATCTGGAATTTATCACCCAAACGGAGACTAGGTAACCGTTACAACAACAACAACAACATAATTTGAAGTTGATTCGGAAAATAGTTTCGAAGATAAGAGCGTACTTGTAAGAATTTTTCTAGCTTAGTCTAATCGGCTCTCAAAACTTTAAAGCGTTTTTCACGTTATGCTGTATTCAGAGACGGCTCAGCCATACACATTGTTTAACGAAAGACATTTTTGTAATTTTTTTTTTTTTTATAAACAGATTGTCATTTTAATTTTATTGACAATCAGTAATTCACTAAGATCTCTTATAAATATATCTATGACTTTTATATTCACATTGAATATCTGAGGTGGAAAAGGTGTTATCAATCATTCCAGTTAATATCACTCTTTTCTAGTTTTCTTCTCGGCAGAGAAACCATTTTCGGTTTCCTCAAGCAAAGCACATATTTCCTTGCACAGTCGATGTAATGGCAAACCCATGACACAGTAATAGTCACCTTCAATTTTGGCAATTAAGGAGCCTCCAATTCCTTGTATGCCATAGGCGCCCGCTTTATCACTGCAAATATATATAAATCATGTTAATTATTATTTGTTATAAATTTAGTAATTGTAAATACTTACAGAGGTTCGCCGCTATCAACATAGTCCTGAATTTGTTCTTTGCTCAATTCACCGAAGTATACATCAGTAGTTTCAGTAAAATGTCGACTGCCTTTACTGTGACGCAGCGCAATACCCGTATGCGTGCGATTGCATTTGCCGGAAAGACTGCAGCAACATTGGAATCAGTGTTAAGATTATTAAACATATAGGCACTCAAAGTAAGTATTTTGATTTTGCTGCAGAATCACTACTCATTAAAGCAAACAGACTCACTCAAGTCGCTGTTCATGCACTGCGTTTGCTTGCTACCACTTACTTAGTCAGCATGCGAACAGCATCGGCGGCATCCTTTGGCTTGCCATACACGTCATCATCCAACGTGACCATTGTATCGGCGCCTATAACCAGTAAATCCGATGCAGGATCAGCGGTGTGCAAGCGTTGATACACTTCTTCAGCCTTGCCATCAGCAGTTGCTTCAACAAACCCAGCAAATTCCTCAAAATCATGATAGTCCAAGTTTTCTTCGAAATTAGATGGACATAACTCAATATTGAGTCCCTGAAAATAGTGATATTAGTAGGTAGTTTTATAATGTCTTCTACTAAAAGTGCTCAAACCCACAATTGACTTTATCAGCTCCTGACGTCGTGGAGAACTGCTTGCCAATACTATACGCTTTTGTGCGAGTAAATGTTTTACCGTAGCCAACATTATTTAACAATAATTTGTTAAAAACAAAATAACCTTTACCAAGGATTTCTGCTTTACACACTATACCGTTATCACACGTTTCTGAGGAAATTCAGTGCTACAGTATAGTATAATAAAATTAATACCACGTTTTTATGCTAAGAATTGTTATTGTACTCAATGTTTTCATATACACAGTTGCCATACTCTGAAATTTTACATAAATAAAACAACCCTGAAAGACGGGTATCCGTTTAGCAAATATAATATGTTAACTACATGTTGCTGTTCACTTGTATATAAGTAAAAAATTTGTTATTACTGTGTGGAGAAACAGTATATTATATTAAAATTAAAATTATGGCAGGTTGTCTCCTTCTATGTCCCCTCTTTTATGAGGGTAGGCATTGGGTTTTATATTTGGTGAACAGTGTGATGTACATAACGAAGGTATATGTTTACAGTATGTTAACAGTAACATGTGTAACAATTACTCAAAATGTTATTGTGTTGGTCAGCACTTACCTACAATAAAGTTAGTTTTTAGTTTTTGTTCTTTTAAATTAAATAAAATTTTTTTTCTATTATTTTGTTTTACTACTTATAAACAAGTATTTTCCAGCAAGTTGGGTTTTATGTTAACAAAATACAATTTTTGTATTCATAATATATAAATCCGAATACTGTTTTTACCAATATATTAATTTTAAACTTAATAACATATTATTTTAAAATCCACTTTCTCCTTGACTTATAAATTTTAATAATAATAAATTCTCCACTAATTGTCCTCGCAACTGGCAGTGCCCACTAATTTTCCTTAAGGTATGTTCAAAATGCTAATTCAAATTCCTGTTGTCAAAAAACAGCTGCGTGGCTGTGTTTCCAAAGCAAAAGCAACACCGGCTTTCTGGTAGAGCAACTGAAACCAACAGATTTTCCAACTGCAAATATGATTGTTGTTTCTTTTTAACGCGCAAAACTAGCTGCTGGTTTCTTGATATAAATTTAGAATTTGACTTTTTCTTTCGTGTTTTAGCGATGTGAATTTAGTACTTTGGTAAAATTCGGAAGAGTTTGTTCGAACGATTTTCTGAACCTATTGAGAAGTTAAAAGTAAATTGTGTGCACAGAATTGTAGTTTTACTGGAATTTTTAAGTAAACTCCAAGCAAATCGAGTGAAATAAATTTATTTAATAATATATTATTGTAGGCGATTCTGCTATAGGAACTTTTAGCAAATTTTCGGTATCAATTCATTGTTGAAAATTGAGGTTATACGCCCGTATCCATTGGAGTGTAGCGGCGATTGAATATTTCTGCAGTGACTAATAAGCAACATTACTGATGAAAAATTTGTTAATTAAACAGCAGTGTTTTCACTTAAACTCTTGATAAAAAGAGTAAGGTATCAACAATTTATTGCTAATGCATTTTGCTAACTAATAGTTGTACCAAGTGTTTGTGTATTAACAAGTGTCTAGTATACGTTTGTATTAATAAAGCATTATTGCATTGACTTAATTAGAAAATATTTTTGGTGCGCCTTCCATAGAAAAATTTCTGTAAATTAAACGTCCATTCTGTTTAAGCGGACGCAAATGTGTATGGCTATTGTGGTAAGTAAAAAAGATAAGCTAAATTATAAGCAAACATTTAAATCAAAAGTTATAAGCAAACATAAAAATATATTTGTTTTCTACTAAACATTAGCATTTAGCAATTGCATTGTTGCTAAACTTCCAATTATCAAATTTTCTAGTTTGAGATGAATAAAATATTCCAATTAACTTTTTTTGTTGGTAGAATACTTATATTGGGTGCTTTTCACTATACGTCATAATGCGCTCTCGTTTTTTCTTGTGTATAATCGGTGCATAACTAATGTATTGAGCGATAGCTCATCACTCACACTTGTGTATGTGTATATCGTACGGTATTTGTATTTGTTGCTATATTTGCATTCAATCCAAGACTATGCATCGCATGCGATTTAAGAAATTGTTTAAAATTTTTCGAAACTACTAGCACATTCGTGAATAATGTTTGCTGTTTTATTTTCAGTACACATGCATAATATTAGAAAATAATGAACTTTAAATAGGTATTCATTAAAATATTAATTTCGTTGCTGAAATTGATACATTTCTGATTATTATTTTATGTACAATTAATCACTATAAATTAGTAATTTTGCAAAACGTGTATTGCTAATTATCGTTTTTAAGTCGTGTATATATGTATCTCAAAATAAAAAGTTAATGACGCACGACTTGCAAGTTGCAACTGCTACTCGGTATATACATACATATGTACGTATGTTTCAATACGTATGTACGTCTTGAATTACACATTTACGTAAGTAAACTTTCCTAATGACGTCATTAAAATGCTAAAAGTAAAGAAGACGTTGTTGTAAACGCAACAAGTGGAGCAGGTCATATTGCTGACGGTTGTAGGCAGATATCTACATACGTACATATGTACATATGCCAATATTTCTATGTTCTATTGATCAACAACGTCTGGAAATATATATTTTAACACGTTTAAATTTTCGTATTTGGTTATTCTTAACTCATATAAGCTAATAAGGTAAATTTTGTACCAACAAATGCCACTATTAATGTGTGTTACACAATTTTCATTAGTTTTGTTATTCGTAATAGAATATGAGAAAACATCCCAAGCTGTTTTCGGTCTGTATTTTTTTTTTACTTTACATGTTCTATAGCAATTGCAATTTGTTGCATGCTGTTGCACTCCAGCAAATGCACATTTTAAAAACTCCAAACAAAAAAAAGGAAACCAAAAAGAAGGTTTTTATGCCAAGGCAAATTACAGTGAAATTGTAATTGCATTTGTTCGCCGATTGCATTTTGTTTGTTGCTATAGAAATCATTGAACGGAAATTTATGTGTACGATTATTACAGTTCAATAATGTAAGACGAGTCGATATAGTAAAAAAAAAACCTATTGAATTTGCGTTTAATTATATTTATGTTTATTTTTCATGATATTTTTTTATAAATGTTGGTGTGTTCATTTTTTGCACATCCAGAACTGCTAAAAATTTTTTAATTGGAATTTGCTATAATTTATATTAATTAAGCTTTTAAGTAATTACTTGCAAGAATTTTGGTTGTTCTATTAATTATAGAAATTGTATTGAAATTGAAATGTATTAAATTTTTATCGAAATGTTTTTATTTAAAATCCGTTTGCCTTTCCTTTTACGAGCTTTTACGTTTTAAACAGCGGTATGTTATTGTTTACATGAATGTGGGTGGTGTATTTTTCAGCAGCTGTTACAAATGATGGAAAAAAATACAATATAATTTTGTCTATTTATTTTTATCATTTGTCGCTGCAACAACAACGACAACAACATGGAAACAAATAAAATTAAATATTGTGGAATAAAATACACAAGTATTTCATAACTTGATAAACAAAAAAATATAAGTAATGAATAGAGTTTCAAATATTGAGGTGAGGTGAGGTGTCTATAAGCTATGATCAAAATATTATATTATAACGTTCGAATATGTTATATAATATATTCGAATATGTTATGAATATATGTTCGTGTGTATTATACATTTAACGAAGAAAAATATACGTGTTAAAGGTGTTAACAAGATTTGGCTTACCATTAGCCTACACATTAATTTTACACTGAGAATTGATGCAAAAATTTTTAAGGATAACTAACAGTTTATTGATTTAAAAAAAAAAAAAATTTCATTCGGGGCATCCCCTAAATAAATTTTCGCCAGGTTTTTTGGTAAAAATAAATCGAAACAAAATTCGTTAGAGGGAGATTGAAGACGCATGATATTGAAGTTATCGTATATATTAATTATTATTAATATAAAGGTGTCAATTTTCTTTGTCTCTTTTCGTATTGCAATAGTTGAAAATTTTTCCTTCCTATGGTACAGAGTGCAAATTTTAATTATTATTTTTTTTTTTTCTGAAACTTCTAATTCATGGAAACATTTTTACGTATGTTTATCTTTGGCTTTGAGCCACAACAGCAGCTTCAGCGAATACAAGTGTGATGCGGCAATTTGATCGCAGACATAACAAATTTCACAATCACTTGCAACCGTTTGTTTATGTGATTATCAAACTATATAAATATACAGATGTCTTCTCTCTGAAGTGAGAAATATTGCTTGAAAGTCGAGCTTTTAAATGTTGCCAAATTCGCACAACATACATGCACACATAACATATGAGCAGCTCGTTTGTACTTTGTTCACCATATTTTGCAAAGACGCCAAAACGCAATAATGTTTCAATATAAATACAATTTTATTTATTTATTTAGCGTTTAACTGTCGCTTCACTCAACTGGCGCCAAATTAAATGTAAGACAAAGCCGTCTTTAGTTATTAAAATGATGTGTTGTGACTATTTATAGTGTTGCTATATATTTTGTTTGGCATTCAAGATAAGCAAAATCTAAATTGTTTACTTTTTTTTAACTGACTCACAACTTTTACAAACTCTAGTTCTAATTTTTCAATCCGTTTTGATTTTCCTTGGAATATTTTTGTTTATTCAACAGGATTTTGTTCCATTTTTTGTTGGTTACATCGTCAAAGTCTGCAAAATTTAGACAATTTACTTTGGAAGCCCAAAATAACACACATTTACAGATAAAAACAAAAACTCTGTGTTTACGTCAATCATGCACAATTCGGTTTCATGTGATTAAACCAATAATTCCAACGGTCGATTCTACTCAACCTTAGGATTGGGAACTACAACAACAATAGATGTTGAGATTCTTCGCTGTCCACTGATACCAACACGACAATTTTCAAACACTATTTCTTTAACTTTATCGATGTTATCGTCGTTAACAGAGGTGGATGGACGACTCGCATGAGACAAATTTTCAGTAACTTCACGACCTTAACTGTATTAAAAAAATTTTTTTTCCATAGTAAAAATCCAACAGTTCGCGTCATTTATGATCAGATCGTATAATTGTAACATCAGTTGCTTTTTGATACAAATTTTATACTTTTGACTTTTAATTAAATAAAGTACTCCGACACGACTGCCATAGGCAGTTCCTTATTGTTAAAGTGGAAAATATTGCACAGCCGGAGAAAATGGTTATCTTTATTCACTTGTAAACTTTTTATAACGGCTAATTATTCTGCTGGTGCGTGAGTGAGACGTTTTTCTTATCAAACCTAACCTAGAAGACTTAAATAGTTATTTTTTGTACCATAGATATCAAATCAGACCTTGACATTAGCTTGTTTATCGATTGTAATATAACAATATTTCTCTCACATAGATAAGCTGTATAGTATCTAGGTATAACGGTATATTTCACCATTGTATGTTGTTTCAGTCATTTTCCGCTTGCCATTTTTCCCATAAAGCGCAACGCGTCAGTTATCGATTTTCTGTTGGCTCCACGTGCCATCGCCACATTCGATACACTAAACAAAAAATAAACAAGTAAGGACGTACTGGGCTCGTACGCAGCTGAATATTGCACATATTCAAAATTTGTATTACTTGGAAAAATATATGGACCGATTTTGACAATGCCATATATCAGATTCATGTTAAGTGAAAACATGATATTAAAAGAGAAAAGAGGGAGAGAGGGCATATACTGCATATATCCAAACAAAGTTAAATCGTCAAAATAATAGTACTTGATCGGATAAAATCAATCTCGGTAACGTCGAATCGGCTATTGTGGGAATTAGAAATATTATACTCTGTTGCAGCATGTTGCGTTGGTGTAAAAAATAACTGAAATAAGCGCGGAAGAGAAGCATATGTACCAACAAAGGCACAGCAAGGCCAATTAAAATTTATATATGAGTAGTTAGCTTGTCTTTTCCCTTACCCATTGCTCGAAAAATGGTTAATATGTATGTACATCTGAATACCGTATTGCCATCAATTTGGTTGGTTCACTATGCACAACTACCTCTATGTTCTTGCGTCTGTTTGTATGTACTACTATATATTCTATACATGTTTATGTATGTTTGTAGTATATACATGCTTATTTATGTGTGTACTATGTACCACCAGCTCAACTGACATGCATTGAGTAATTGGGGATTTGATAGACCACCACAACACACTCTATGTTCGATTGGTGCAAAATTGTGTAGGTATGTTTGTATGTTTTTGTGTATATATGTAACTCCACCAGCTAAAACTTGCTGTCAACAGCAACCCATTTATAAGTAGCGTTTCGCTGCTCTGCGCGCCACCCAAACTCCCACTTGTAAATAGTTGTGAAATTGAATGGTTCTATAAATAGAAAATGCATGCATATACATACATACATATATACATGCATATGGTATATACTTACGAATGTACAGTCCTAAAGAACAAATACAACATGCACTTCTATTTTTTATAGCAATTTTGTGCAATTTACAGTTTTCGCCTACGTTTATAATCGCATCGATTACACTAGTAAACCAAATCGACTTTTTTTTACTCACTTAATTTTTAATACCACAGAAATTAAATTATATATTAGCCTGCCTCCAACTTTTCGATACCATTTCTGAAGTAAAAGACATATTTATTTCAAAACATTTCCCATTTTTTTTTTTAGCTCGCTTGTCTTGTCTCTTGTCTAGTCGCAAATTCCGGGTGTTTTCGGCAATCGGTTAGTTCAGTTTGATGAGTTGTTGTTGGTAGCGTTTCTCAATAATAGTTTCGCTTTCGCCGGTTTTAGAAGCTTATAATACAGCTCACTCTGCTAATCCCACCAAATACAGAGCTTTGCCTTAGTGTCTTAAATATTCAGCTAAGCCGTTAATTTGCCGGGTTCGCCAGGTTCCACATACGGTTTTTTTGCATTTGAGGTTGTCGTAATGAAACCAGTTTTTTGCACCAGTCACAATCGGATGCAAAAACTACTTATATTTGCTGTTGCTGTTGTAGCGGCAGAACTCTGCCGAGTTGATAGTGCTTGGCCGGATAAAAATCCTGGTCCGTTTCGGTTGCGTAGACCCGACTGTCGTGGGAGCGGATTTTTGTAGTTTTCTATTTCTTTTTTCTGTTGAATTTATATGATACTCAATTTCTTTACTTTTTAAATGTTTTCGGCTACTTTTAAGCGTTTTAAAATGGCTGCTTGAGTGACTCCCAAAGATTCTGCGAGCTCTTTTTATGTTTGGCAACAATCTTCATCCAGTAGTGTTTCCAGTTCCTCACCTTCAAACTTTTTTCTCTGGCAGGCCACCGAGGCAGTAACTTTCCCATGTATGTTCGGAATATTGTAACACTGGAATAATAATCATGTTACGCCATCTTTTGGGAAACCTTACGAATATTGTTATAGACCCAATAGTTTGTTATTTAATTAAAAATTAAAAAAATATCAGTAAATCAGTGCTATGACTTCAAATTATATATTTTTAATGAAGAATTTTAGATTCATTAGATTCATCCTTTATTGAGTCACATCAAAACCATTAAAATCCTTAGGCTTATTCGTCACACCTTTTATAACTATTACGATTGCACCGAACGTCAAAGAAAACCTTCCATTTGGTTTTCTCTTTTACGACATTTTTCTACTCAAAAAATAAATTTCCTTTTCAATAACTCTTCAAGAACTTATAACTGAGCTCTTAATTTTCATATTACCATCTTCTTTTACGCGGATAACATCACAACTAAATATTCTGTGTTCAATATAGTCATCCTCTTTCAACGCCTTTCAAGTTGTTCTAACATTCTTACAATTGTAAATAGTTGCATTTGGATTGTGCTGACTAAACCCGATGAATCAATATGAATATTAATTACTTCGACTACTCGCATTATTCTTATTAACCGTTTAAACAGTTTTCCCACACTTTTTGTTCCATAATGCTCCTTTTTTATTAGTAACATCGCTTGACTCCAGTGATTTCTCTTGAAAATAAACACATAGGTAAATCAAATCTACCATAACCTAATCAAATGCTGCATCAAGAGTGTTATTAGACCTTAATGAAAAAATCAGTTAAATCTATACAAAAAGTAAATTCCATCAGCTCGAAACTTATGTCCCCTATTGAACCACTTATAGGATACGAAACTATTTTAAGTGCTACTAATTATAAAAAAACAAAACGAACTTTTGTAGACTAGTGTTTCACTTTGAACTTTCCGTGAATCGAATCTTCTCGAGAGAGCGAGCGAGATACTGTTTGTGTCGTCACGAGATGCTTTGCTCGTAATGCCCT
Organism: Bactrocera oleae; assembly: GCF_042242935.1. Taxonomy (NCBI): domain Eukaryota; kingdom Metazoa; phylum Arthropoda; class Insecta; order Diptera; family Tephritidae; genus Bactrocera; species Bactrocera oleae. The sequence goes on from NC_091537.1 coordinate 79,477,383, forward strand.
TAGCCAACGAATAGCACATTGTGAATAACATCAACAACAATAAAGTGATTCCCCCGTTCTCTAAGTGTGAAATGAAGTTCAAGGTTAATTTTGCGTTCAATACTACAAATCGTCGTAAACGAGAAAAACAACACAAACAAAATAAAAAAAGAAAAAGAATAAAAATAATAATAATAAGATGATCACAATACCTATAACATATATTATAGTATATGTACTTGTATAGTGTATATTTCTTTTATTTTGAACCCACTCTATGGCTGGACAAATAACTGCCAGAACATAAATCACAATTCCAAGAAAGTCTACAACTGTTTGGGTACACCTGCATATAAGTATATACAATTCATACATATATGTATGTATGTGTAGTTATTTACTTGTACCTTTTTTGTTTGCCAATAGCAACAACGTGCCAGGCAATTATAAAACCAGACAAAAAAAGAAAATAACGTGCGTCGCAGTAAAGGCACGCGTGCTGAGAGATATACTCTGTGCGTGTTTGATAGTAAAGTATTGAACATTAGAATATGCTATTAACAATTTCGCACTAACATTTCAATTTATATGCATTGCTTTGTGTGTAGAACCTTATTAGTTAATCGGTTAATTGTCTTCGCATTCTTGGAAAACGGAAAGCTATTTAAATATTTGGTTTTGTTGGTTGTTTTTTTTTTTAACTATAGCACAACTATCAGTAAGACACCTGTGAATGCATACGTTTTTTTCTAAACACCTTATATTATGAGTTTCGTGGCAACGGAAATGAATCTTTAGTCATTGCGTTAGTGAAAGATTTGAGTGTTTTCTGTAATTATACATAAATATGTATGTAATAATTTCATACAAGCACCACAGAGGCTACTCCTGGTGGCTGTTTTCTCCACTCACATACCGACGAGGATTATGTGCATGGGGAGAAGATGCGCAGTGAGTTTTTTCACGGATGTGTAGAAGGTAGGAGGGAAGGTTGAACTAACTAGGAGGGAAGGAGGAGGGGGAGTCTTCTGTAAGGAGCTCTCCCTCAAGCTTAGCTTTTGTCTACCGGACTACTGTAAGTTCTCACCAGAAATAGTATCAAGCTACTTCGTCATCAGAGTAGTTTGGTTGTCTGGTCATAGCGGAATCGCTAGAAACTTCAAAGCCACTCATATCGAAGTGGAAACCGAGTTGGATCTCCGTTGTCAACTTACGTTCTAGCACTGGACATACGGATCTCGCGTACGCTTACATCGTGTGAGTGTTGTGTAGATACTAGCCACTATACTATCGAGGATAATTTAAATTAGATCGTACTATATATATATCTCCAGCAATTCATGATACTAGCCTGAAAATGTTCGACAGCATATAATAGCCAGTGGCAATCATTGGTCCATATTTCTTCAAAAGTGAAGCTGGTCATAATGTAACAGTCAATGAGGTATGCTATAGAGCCATGATTGTTAATTTTTTTGTGCCTGAATTGGAGCGTTTTGTTGTGGACGACCTTTGGTTCTACAAGACGGCGCTATATGTCATGCAGCCAACGAAACAATAAATTTACCCAAGGAAACTTTGGGTGAGCGCATTATGTCACTACGTGAGCCTGGGACATGACCTCCAAGATTGTGTGATTTCACAACGCAGATAAGTCCGAGACGATTGACGCCTTGGAAAAGAATATTTGGTATGGGCCTCTTGGCTGGAATTTATTCGAGCCGGCCGTGGCAGTCACTTGCCCGAAATCATTTTCAAAACATAATGGCAAAGCTTATATTTATAAAAAGGCGTAATTGTTTGCCATAACATTAAATTATATGTGTTTTATTTTTTCTTGAAAACCACACGTCAAATAAAAACACCTATATATCTCTGAAGAAATTGTTCAGAGCGGATCACTGTCGCATATTGCTGCTATACAAATTGTACGTTCGGAATTAAGTTATTGTAACGAATCTTTTGTATTTGTGAAGGGTATTAAAGCTTCGGTGTAGCCAAATTTAACGTTTTTTTCTGCTTGTTTTTAGAAAGTTTTGTTGACAACTGGAGGTATTTTCATGCCCTTGGTTCTTATGAATCGCGAGGTTATTTAGTATTATTCAATTGTTTACATTAATTTTGCATCTCCAATCTCTCTTTTATTTTCATAGCTTTATATCAGCTCTCCTGAAATCATCTGCCGTTAAAAAGTGGAGCTTTTAGGGCATCCCTAAAGCGATATTATCTTTCTACACTTATGTCGTTTATTTGTGTGCATTTATTCTTAACGTTCCAGTACTTTTTTTTTTTAATTTGTAGTGGGTTTTTACTGATACTCATAAACTTTTATGCTTCTGACCTATTTTTCTATTCAGATAAGCTATAACTGTTAACTGGTAAGATCTCACACAACCTCCATTTTATTTTGCATTGCAAATTGCTTTTGAAACTTAAAATAGGCCCGACATTTCTTGTTTTCCATTTTCAATTTACGCATATTTTTGTTCTTCGCGAAAAGCGTGTGCACATTCATGAATAAAACATAAAATTTTTGCGTCTGACGTCTGAATTTACGCAAAGCGCTTGGCAACACACGCTGTCTAGCAAAAATATACATGTGCACTTCTAATTTGAAATTTTTTCTTTTGCTTTTGCCATCGAACATAATTTGAAACTTAAAGCAAGTCAAGAACAAGTTCGAAAATATACACAAACAAACATTCAGCAATGAATTTTCCTAACACACTAAATGATCCCACATTGTATACATAACTATAATTTGCTGTGTTTTACGACTTAACTTTTTATACCCTGAACATGGTATAAAAAGTTTGCCGTCTGTATATAAGCGAAGATTTTGAAATATCGATCTGAAATTTTGCACACATCTTTTTCTTCCCAAGAAGCGGCTCATCTGTCGGAATCGCCGATATCGGCCCGCTATACCTTATAGCTGTCGTACAAACAGTCCTATAAAAATTAGGTTTTTGTATGGAAAAGTTCTTTATTTGACAAGATATCTTTACGAAATTCGACACAGATTATTGTCCAAGGCAAGGCTACAATATTCAAATATACAGCTCTTATTGGATCACTATAGCATAAAGCTGCCATACAAACTGGCCGATGAAAACCAAGCCAAAGATCTTTGTATAACGCTTTATGCTTTACAAAATGACCCTGTGAAGGGTATTACAGCTCGGTGCAGCCGAACTTAACGTTTTTTCTTATATGTTTCTTCGTTTCGCTTGTATTTATCTTTATTTTAGTTATGGTTGTTTAGCTTGTTTTCGCTATTATTTTGTTTATTTATTTTTTTAATTATTTTCTACTGCGACCTACTTTACTGCCACCTTTGCCACCCTCTGACAATACGAATTTGTGTTATAAGAATAATGGTTATTGTGCTAAGGTTAAAATAATCAATTCTACGTATATTTTTACAGATTTTACCTTCATTTTGCTAACGCATTTTATTGTTTTGCACTTATTCGTGAATTTTCCGCTCAGCAATTTGGAATTCTCTTTTTCGCACATGAATGTAAGGTAGTAATATATATATATACATATATAATATATTGCACATGACGTCACACACACAGAGAGTAGGGTAAACATATTTGTAGCATGTCCTAGTACTGTCACTGCACGTTACTAGCTACAAAACGTTGACCTGGTTTACCAGTGAGCGCTTACAATTTTTACGGCATGACAATTAGGCCAACGGCGGTGCGCAGCGTACGGCGGCGTTCGTAACCAGGTCGTTGAAAAGTAGCACTCGGCGTTAATGTAAAGTCAACTTGTCACACTTAAATAAAAATAACTGCAAATTCAAAGCTATATTTTGTTTATGATTCTAATCTTGTATACAATTTTCATAAAATAAACTTTGATTGTATTTGCCAAATAATAAACCACAATAACTTTTATTAATTGTTTATTAAACATGTCAAAAGTAGTTTTTAAATGGCAATAAAAATATTTTTCATTAAAAAATTTTTTTTTTATGTATTTAAAAAAGATATATTTTTGAGTATTTTTTTTAAATTTTTTTTTAAGTTTATTTTTTTTTTAATATTATTATTTGTTTATTTAATTTTTTTTTTTAATTTTATTATTGTATTTAATTTTTTTTTAATATTATTATTTATTTCTATTTTTTTTTTTTAGTTTTTCTTCGCTTTCTTTTTCTTTGAATCTCATTTTTTCTTGTGGAAGAAAATGCTGCAGACACACTTTCGGTCTTCTACTTCTATGCTTTATTTACCATCGCAACAGCTGTTCCACATGTTCATATAATTTCGTTTAGCTTCTGTGTTTGTTTCTTCTTTATTTATGTTTTGCCATTTGCGTAAACAGCAAGTTTTACTTTCTACAACATCAATAATTATGTCATTCAACAGTCGTTTCCAATTTGAATTTCAAATAGAATTTGATTTTTCTCTTCGTGGTTCATTTACTTTTAGAATGTTGGCCTTTTGATGTTTCTTTCGGAAAAAAAATGTACTCTAGGCTGGATGATAAAATATTAAAAAGAAAAATGTATTTTAATGATACGAGGGCACGTTTGTAAGCACGCAAAACGGCACACTAAATTTATCATGATAAATAGTATTAAGGGGGTATTCTAGTCTAGAAATTTTAAAAATTCAAATAACATACTTAATAAATTTAAATACTCCAAAATATCTCATTTAAAGGATTTTTAAAATTCAAAGTTATAGCCGATTATATAGGGGTTCTAGACTAAAATACCCCTAAAGCTGGTCGTCTACTTTTCGATTGCGCTTTAAAAAGTGCATTTTTTGACCAAGCTAAACAATTCAGAAAAAAATTGGAAAAAAAATAAAAAAGATGAAAACAAAAACAATTAATGGGATTTTTTGTGATTCAGTAACGAAGTATGGATTTATCTTTATTGAATATCTTGCAATATATAATATTGCCAGATTTGTGCCAAAACTTAAAAAAAAAAACACTAACCTACGCGGGGACGGGCTTGGGCTCGATATCTCATAAACCAACACTCTATCGATCAATGTATTTTTAGGCAATGTTTCTAGTTATGCCTACATTAGAAATATGCAAAAAAAAAAAAGTTATTTTCTTCAATCCGCGAAGAAATCCACGAAATGCAAATACAAAGATTACTTTGATCTCTTGCCGGACGAGCAACTAAATTGTTGACTCTCTTTGCCTTGGTGAAAAGCCCAATCGGACACACATCTGGTGTAAAAACAATAAAGTGGTGGCTGAGCAGCGAAGGTTGATTAGAATGCAGTTTTAGCATTCAGCTGTCATAAAAGCCGCTTGTATTCAAGAAATCTATTTGAAGAACGATTTAGACCCTTCCAAGAATAAATACATTCGGAAGTATTTTAGAGTGATTCTTTCTTCCTCTTGAGCTGATAATCGGCGCAACCCTTTCAATGAAAACAAAAATCACTGTCAGGACGGCCGATCTACGTAGTGATCTTTACGAAAACTATTTAAAAAGTTAAAAAAAAATACAGGAAGAACTTCAAATACAAAAACAAATTGGTATCGTAAGCAATCATATTTGAAATTCTGGATTTGACATAAAATGGATTTCGACATTCTAGATCAAGGTAGTCTCATAAATTCGTTCATGCATATTGCAACAGTATTGTTATAAGAACGACAAAAATTACCTTAGATCTAAAGCAATATGTTTTCAGAAATTCAATGTTGTATCAATGTTATATGATATGATATATGTTTATAATTTACCCTCCTCTTGTTTATCTTTCTTGATTAAAAAAAAATTAAATTCTAAAAAATTTACTGTCACTGCGCAAAAATTAATTTTATATTGACTTCTTCAGTCCACCTCATCGCGCCACTCTTTTCTCCACACAACAACTTATATCCAGTTACAGTGATACAACGCACGACAATTAAAAAACTTATCTAATCGCTACAAATTACTTACACAAAATTTATCACATTTTCGAGTGGAGTAAACAAGACAAAACAAAAAAAAAACGCAAACGACTAAAACATGGGTCCAACACAAGAAAATAAGCTTCATCGCACATACAAAGTAATTTAATGTATTTTGTTTTAATTTACGTAAACATTGCTGTTTTCTTTATTATTCATCATTTAAAAAGATAAGTAAAGACGATATAATATTCTAAAAAAAAAAAAACAAAAAACAAAAAAAGGGAAGCGAAGTAAGAAAAACAGTAGCGCTCGCATACACAGAATCACATCAGCAGTTTCTCAGTCGCTCCAGAATCGTGTAGTACCGGTAGTCTTGGCAATGTGACGGATGCGTTTTTGTCACGCTAAAAAAACGTATGTGGTTGAAAAATATTGCAAAATTAAAAAATATATAAAAAAAATTTGCGAAGTAGTGAATGTTGCCATTATATAAGTTAATCTAGCAAAAGAGTAAGATTTCCAGTGTTTTTATTTAATTTAATTTTTTGAATTTTTAAGGCTTTTTGTTTTCAATAATTTGTGCTGTGAAGTGTCTGTGAAATAAAAATTTTACAATACATACTGAAAAAATGCCAAAATTGTGCTTTTGAAAAATTTTGAAAACTCTCAACCAGTTAATTAAAATTTAATTATTATTTTATTTGTTGCTATCTCTTTTTTAACTTCACTCAAACACACTTTTCTTCGTAATGTTATCTGCGCTATACTCCAATCTCGCTATTTCATCGCTAAACTTATATGTGACGGGTATGTAAATTATTTGGTGTCGATTTTATTATATATATAACTACTTGATTATCAGATAATTTTCATTTCATACTCATTATCTGATATTGCAAATACTCACCTTAAAATACGAAATGACATTATCTTACAATACATTTTTTATTTTCATTTTTTTTTTGTTCTGTCACTGTTGATCTTTCGAGTGTTTTGCACTCATTTGCGTTCTCCCAGTGTGATTTTGCTGCAAATGTGAAACGAGCGAAAAAAGCAAAAGTAAAACAAAATTCATATGTCATCCGCCATTTACGTCAATGCTTGATAGCTGTTGTTCCATTTTTCAGCTTTCCAAAGCAACAACGTCGCGCCGTTTCATTCCCTAGCCATACGGATATATGGTATATATATTTTGTACATAGAAATTATGTATAAGTATTTACTTGCATTGGCAATTCCGGCGAGTCGTATATACTTGATATATCCATATATATATATAAATATATATATATATATATCTTTCATATGTACCCCGCTCACGTATGCTTAAATATTTTGAAATTTTTTATTGTGTAAACATTTCAAAAATACCATTTAAAGTATATATTGACTCAAGCTTATACAATGCGTATCGCAATTTTGTTTCGTCCGCTGATAAGCCAGCGCTTCAAGTGACATGCATTTCTCATGCAATCTATATTTTTGTTATATAAGAACTCTATCTGACTCTGTTTTTTTTTTCCTACTTAACCTTAGCCGTTAGGCACTCGAAATTTTCTTGAAAAAGACAAAAGTATGTATGTAAGTATATACGCTTGTAACTAAATCGTGATAAAAAGTTGTGCTGAATTGTGAGCTCAAGCACTTGTCGCATTCTATAGAATTTTATGCTACTGATTATCGTTTTTGATCTTATATTCTTCGTCTTCTTTGAGTATTTGTTCCAACAGCACGGCGTGTTTCAATAACAATTATTATGCTCTCCAAAAGACATGCATTTTATTTTAAAATTGATTCATGCTATAAACGCTTATTGTTTTCTACTTCAAAATCAGAATATCAAGTGAACTAAAGTTTTCTATTCTCCCTAGGGGAGAGAGAGAGAGGACTGAGTATTAAAGATCCTCGGTTACCACAGCACTGAATTCAACTTAAATATTAACACATTGAGATCAAAACTTAAGGAATATCTAACTATTTACTGTTCTATTGAATCGAGATTAGAATGTGACAAGCAACGCGTTTCAATATCAAGAGTAGTAGCCCATACTAGCTCAACATCTCTGGGACCCTGGTTCGTTCTTCTTACTAATGAAATCTCTTGTTTGGTAGAATAATCCTCGAGCAATCACAGTGGACATTGTTCTGTACTGTACCGACAGCCTCACATTGATTTAGTCACAGCAGAACCCAGTTACTAAACACATACTGATTGCTAAGAATGGGCCAGCTTATTATACCCATTTGCTTATGTTGATTTTTGATCGAAAAATAGTTTCGGTTCAATGTTGTTTTTTTTCTACAAAAAACGGTATATTCAAAGGCCTCCGTGAGTTAAATTGATTGGATACCCCTGTTGTAGAGTATGCTTGTTTTCTGGAAAACTGGAAACTTTGAAACTGTATGAATTCATAAAGTTCCCAAGAAACTGTTAACATAATTGTTTAATCCGAAGTGATTTCACACTGAGGAAGCGGTATAAACACGAGCTACAAACCTTGTATAAGCACCCCGATATTATAACAAAAATAAAATTAAACTGGCTACGGTGCGCTGATCATATTATTCGCTAAAATTATTCTCCTAAGCAAATTCTCCTGAGCAGATGCAGAATTAACAGGAACAGCGGCAGACCAAAACTTAGATGGATTGATGGTGTGAACCAAGACGCTGAAGAGCTGGAATTACGATCCTGGCGAACTCAGGTGAGGGACAGAAATAATTGGAGAACTAAATTGCAGCAATCGAAGACCCGCACAGTGTTGTGGAGCTAATGATGATGATAACAGCTTGCTTATTTCATTATATCGAATGAACATATATTGGAGAATATACTCCGATGACTTGAATTGATCCGGTAAATAGTTTCCTAGATGTGAGCGAATTTATAAGAATTTTCTAACTTAGTGTACTCCCAAACCTTTAAACGCGTTATTCTCTCAATTTTTTTTATAAAAATTTCGATATTTTAAGCCACTCTGACTTTTTTTTGGAAAACCGCTATTTTGTCAAAAATCAAATTTTTGACTTCGATCATTACCTGTATTTGTCTATAGTTATAATCATTTTTTCGGATTTCATATAATTTAAGCAGAAAAATCGTCCTCATCGTCAGACACCTTTTTGCAGATTGGCTACGAGATCAAGGGAATGCAAAATTTTAACTTTATTTATTTTTCAACTTTTTTTTAATTGAATGCCTGAGAAAACACACAAAAAAAAAACTATATTTTTCCGACTTGCAAATGCATATAACCCTTTAAATATCAAAAAATCATACCTCTTAAATTTTACAATTTATGCTAGACAAAAATATTATTCTATATATATTTCTTAATTTCTTGTTCTTTTCACATGTAATTCATATATCTTTTCTTCTTCTTTTTTTTGCTTTCAGGTAAGTTTTTGGCAGCCTCTACCGTTACAGAATTGTTCTGGCAAAATTGCTATCATGCACTTTTTGTCGCCATTGTGAGTGCATTTGCTCATTAGGTAATCATGGTAATTTTCCTAAAAGTATGCAATCAGTTGGCACCAAAATTAGGCCATCCTTTGCTTTATATATGCACAGCGAAGAGCGGAAACTAAGTAAGTGGTAGAAAAGGGGAGGTGACAACATATTTTCTTTATAAAAATTTGAGTGTATTGCAAAATCAAAATGGTGCTAGCGCCTAAAGGTAGGCTAAGATATTTGTGGATGTATATATTGTATACTAATTGCAAATACAAATATATAAAACGGCGAGGAGTGCGTGAAGGAAAATTTAAATATAATTGATTTTATTTTCTATGTCAGCATTTATCTTTTAATGCGCTTTATAGCCTATCTTTAGGATTCATGCCATTTGTTTGTTTGGTATTGCATAATTTAAGGCGCCTAAAACATTCATAATGATATACATTTTCGCTTTTGCGACGCGTAATCCTTAGGATAATTTACTCAGAAAAATTATTATCAAAAAGTTAAGCGCTTGAAAACAGTTCTGACATATTGAAACTGTGAAGCATTTTTGCAAAAAAAAAATATATATAAAACAACAAACAGCTACTACGTGTCGTCTAGCATGAAAAATTAAGCAAAAATATATGTATACCAATTTATCTATCATACATTTTGGTAATGATTAAAAATAGCCGAGGTAGAGGCCAATAATATTGTGTTGTTGGAAATGGCTGTGCCGACGCGGTGGCGTTGAAATGTTATTTTCGCGATTTTCACTTGAACAGCAGGCAAAAATTATGCGACTGACTGACTGAAGCCTCTCCGGCTGGCTGGTAACACATTCCGTCTGGCCAATCTTTATTTTCAATTCACACACATATATGAATACCGACTTTTGCGACTCACTGTAAGGAAATGCTTTGAATAAATTATGGTATATTTGATAGCTATTTAAAAAATTCACAAAATACATATTTCCTCACATACTTAAAATCGTGTCTGTATAGTTTACTGCTCTTCGTTCACTATTAAATTTAAACTCCCACTTTGATTTCACTTCGGAATGCGCAATTTCATAAATTGTTACAAATGCAGGCAGTTGGCGTTAAAAACCGCATATATCTGTCTGTCTGTCTGTCTGTTTCTTGCGCTCGAGGAAAGTGAAAATTGTCTGAAAGTAAATATTAAAGGAAAGTGCAATTGTCTTTTATTTATTGCACTGCAGCGTGAAATTGCCACAAAGAGCTACATAAATACTCATGAAGTGTTGGTGGTCGTTTTTCCTTCGGTTGCAGGCGTGCTACAGTAGAAAATATTACTCCTTTAAGAATATTATTATTTAATGCTTTGAGGTTTAAGTGCGAAGCGAAATATTTTACATTTATACATTTTAAATTCAAGCTCATCGGAGCATTGAACATTCTTCAAATTGACTCTATGAAGTAGTATCAAAAAGATCTTCCTAAAAGCTGGTATTAGGTCTTTTACTATCCCCACCAGTATTATCATCGTTTCTTTGGTGAAAAAGGTCGTGCAAAAACCTCTGGTCCCCTAATCCCTTCGATTATAGATTATTTGTTAATTTTTTACTAAAAATTATTGTTCTAAGTGTCGATACCATCTGATCAGAAATGACTCGGACAGACGAAATATCAAACTATATTTTCACGTATTTTAATACAAATCTTTATTATCGTTTTGCGTTTGATGTCATCATTTCTGTTTCAGATTCTGATTCAGATCTTTTACCACGAGTCTACCATAACCTTAATGTTTTGAGTCGATCCATAAGAGATGTTAAGATCCTTTGCTATCTTTCATGCCAATACGACAATTTTCAAGCACTGTTTCTTGAACTTTTTTTAAGTGATCATTATTAACAGAGCTGGATGGACGATTCGCATTAGGCAAGTTGTCGATGACTTCACTACTACTCAAGCGTTTGAAGCAACCTAGAGGAACACCTCAGGTCTAAAATGCTTCTACTTCCAAGCAAAAAGTAAGTTAGTAATATTGTAGGGGTCATCACAGGGCACCTACTCTTAAGATTCCACCATCAGAAAATTGGAAAAGTAAATTCGGCGGAATGCCGGGCATGCGCGAAGGTTAATGAGGCGCTGGAACAATATATTTGAGAATGCCCAGTCTTCAGCCGATTAAGGATCTTCCACTGCTCCCAATGCTCCAACTTAAGAGACATTAGGCTGCTGGGGTGAAAAAAACAGAGTTCAGAGAGAGTTTTTGTTTTTACCAAAACCCCTGAGTTGCTGGATAAGGCTTAATTTTGTTACCATCGAGGAGCACAATGTGCCTAAGTGCCTCCTTCTGCGGTCTGGCATTCCTGTGGCTATCTTTTCAACCAACCAACCAACCATCTTTTGTGTCCATAAAGCGCCTTGTACCTATCACAAACCTTATGACCTTTTTAATTTGATTTTAATAAGGTTAAAGCTCTTAGATCATAGGTTTCTAAAATCTAAAATCTAAAGTCTCCCAAAATTTCAAATGCGCAATCCAGAAGTATTGAAAGAATTTTTTTCTCTACTCTCTAAAGAGTATAAATTATTACACTTGAATCGGGTTCGTTTCAGTGCTATTCTTCGTTATGGCACTATACCTGCAATCGAAGAAACTACGTTCTGAGTCCGCCACAAATTTGTTAAAGCGACTAATTTCAATATCATGAGATCCACTTGGTTAGTGCAAAAAGTGAGAGCTAAGTTGCTTCATCTTTAGTTGCTTACGTGTGGGATAGAAAATTTTGACAGAAAATCGAATTTTGATAGAAAAACTCAAACTGTTTCACTTCTCATGATTACCAAACGGATTAGTTAGAACTTTGACTGAGTCTCGCTGAAAACAATAAGCTCCATAGATGTTCGCTCGTATCCAGAAATTGAGATTAAGTGAGAGCCAGGGATGGACCGAAAAAAGACAAGTAGCTCTCGGTTTTTGATTTCATTTCTAAAATAATCATCTTTAAAATTACCCCACAAGTTCCTATGTTAAACAACAGACTCTGCCTTGAGCACTACACAAGTACGCAGTTAAAAAATCACGAAAAATATCAATGCGACGCCGCCAAAAGTATAAATATATACATACATATGTATGTTAATGAACATGCAAAATAGCTTTGAGATAATGAAAAGTTTTCGTGCAATAAAAGCAAATACCACCTTCACACACAACAACAACAACAACATTTTTTGGCACCAAATAAACAAGCCAATGCTGAGACAACGGCGCAGACAGAATACTTCTTGTTGTTCTTGCTCTTGTTTGTTTTCTTTGTACTATATGTCTGTGACGTGTGGGTGGTAATATCGAAAAAAATAACGTTAAATGCGAATTTAAATTCCCCAAACAAAAATATTATCTCTGCATAATAATTAGTTATGTGTAATTGAAACATACTAGGCATTGTTGTTGCATTTAATTGCAGAATGCGAAATGCAAAATGAATACTATACCATATAGTAGAAGACGAGTGAAATATGCAAATAAGCTGTGCAACGGAAGTTCAGGCTCATTGCCGTTGTTGGCTTGTAAAATTCAATTTGTACAAACTGCAGTAATTAAAAAAAAATAAGCAACAACAACGCCTCAAATAAACAAAATGAAATTGGCGCGCCACGCCCGCAAAGCCAACACAAGCAAGCAGCAATGGCAAAACGAAAAAAAAATTGTGTCGCCTTACAAAAATAGGCATTGAAATGAAGAAAATATAAAATTTGTTAAAAAAAGGTAAGACTTAAAATAAATAAGTATATAATATTGTATATACCCCACACAACTACAAAAAAAATCGGTTCGTATGGTAGCTATATATGAGCTCGTATGATCGATATCTCAAAAACTGAGGGGCTAGTTCGCTAATATTTCGAATCGACTTAGCTCGCCACGCTGATCATTTATATATATTTGGATTGAATATCTCCACCTTAACTTGGACAATTAGCGTCTGACAACATACTCAACCGTACTTCATTTACGCTTATTGGACTATTTCCACTAAGAACTGTGGCTCTGCTGTCAGAGTGAATGCTCACTGCCCTGAAAGCGGCTGCACCTCGAAGCAATACATCTATTGCTGCCTTAATGGAGCTGCCATTCTCTGCATAAAAAACGTTACAGTGGCCTAAAACTAAGCTTAACGGAGAGCTCCTTAAAGAAAATTCCCCCTCTAAGCTTCAACCCATCCGTATTAAAGTTCACTGCGTCTCTTCTCCAGCGACATCGCCCCATCCACACCATTCTCGCCGGTATGTAAGCATAGAAAAAGCTACCAGGTGTAGACTTTGCGACGCAGTGATCTGAGTAAAATTAATATACATACGAACAGAGAAAGAATAATCATCCAGAACTCTCCTTTCCGAGATCAAAGGAATAATACAATTTCACTAGAGACTTGAGAGATCTGTTATAGATAACTAGGTCTTCACTGCATATCCAATCAAAAAGTGATTCACTTCTAGCATTTATGTCCGCGCTCGCCCAGACAGTGTGCTTTTAATTAAAGTCCGAGCCAGTAATAAAGCTGGCACTTCTTCGTGGGGCCTCTGCCAGAGTTTTCTTTAGCAAATTCTAAACTTGACAGCTACCCCTGCCAAAATGAACACATGTGTTTGACACTTCTTATATATTGTAAAGTTGACATTGTATGTGGTGGCATTTTGTTGTCCCATCCTATCGAAGGTTCTATGCTATTAAATAAACTTATGTCGAACAGCTGTAAACCAGTATTTAGACCGTTATTAGGTGGATCAGATCGGCTATGCTGAAAACGGTAATAAGAAAGTGGAGCGTCAGGAAGTATGACCTTCATAAGCCTCAGTCGGCTTGACCAAAAGTTTAATTCAAACATTAAATGTCATAATTTTTCTGTCATACAAACTGAACGATCGAAATTTTGTTTTTCTATGAAAAACTTTTTTATTTGAAAGGATATATTCACAAAACTGGGCAGGGATTATTTTCTAAGGTAACGCTAGTAAGACATTTTTCTGATCATACTTTTATAACTCATAGCTGCCATATAAATTGAACGATCAAAATCAAGTTCTTGAATGGAAACTTATTTATTTGATCAGCGCTCAGTTGCACCGAAGTTAACGTTTTCCTTTTTTTTTTTTTGATTATCCGTCAAATCTTCTTATTTGTTTATTAAATAATCACATTTGAAAATAAATAAATAAAATCAATCCAATTGCAACTATTTTTACAGCAATATTTCTACGTTAAACTGAAAAGTGGTCTGTCTGCACACGAGTGAAGCTGCCAAAATGTCCGCGTAGATGATGGTTGCTATTAAAATTTTATAGTTGAATTCATGTGCCAAAATATGAGATAATTAAAAATCGAAAATGTTAAACGTAAATTTGAAAAAAAAAATTACAAATATTTCCATATACATATATAGACGGGTTGTTAGTAAAGTTTCTGCGCTCGAAATGAGAAAAAAAAATACTGTTTTTGGTACGAAATATGTTTTCAATATAATCGCCCTTAACTGCAATACACGTATTCCAATAAGCCTCCAATAATGACTTTCCGTAAGCTCTGCAAATACCCGTCTAAATACCCGGCTGTAATAGCTTTTTCATTCGACGAAAAACGCTTTCCACGAAGAAATTGTTTCAGGTTTCTGAAGAGGTAGTAGTCGCTGGAAGCCAAATCTGGTGAATACGGTGGATACTCAAACAATTCGTACTTTAATTTGTTGAATTTTGCCAATGGTGTTTGTGAGCAGGTGAATTGTCCTGAATGAATTCTTGCTGAAAAATTATTTTTTTATGCTGCAAACCAGGTCTCTTTTCACGAATTTTTTCATCCAGCTGATCAAAAAGGCTGCAAAAATATTCAGAGTTTGTTTTACCTTTCGGCAGATAATCAATCAACAAAATTCTTTTGGCATCCCTAAAATCTGATGCCTTAACCCTCTTTGCTGATCGTTGTGACATCACCTGCCTTGGAGTTGAATAACCAACTTCAGTCCACTGTAAACGTTCTTGTTTCAATTTTGGATCATGTTGGTAGATCCAAGTCTCATCCATAGTTACAAAACGATACTGAGAAATTTGTGTTCGATCCAGTTTTTGTTGAATTGTTGTGTGACACTAACTTTCCAAACAGCTGTTTCATATGTAATTCTCCATGAAAAATATGAAGTACTCGTTCGTCTGAGATACCTATGGCATTAGCAGTTTCGCGCTTAGTCAAACTCAGATCTTCACTGACAATATTATGAACTTGGTCAATGATTTCTGGTGTGGTTGTGGTTTTTGGTCGTCCTTCGCGTGAATCGTCTTCAAGCCTAGTACGACCACGTTTTGTCTGCTATGCTGTGTAAATAAAAAAAATATATTTTAAAAACTTTGCATAAATCATTATTTATTTACAAAAATAAAATCACTGGAAAAAGCATTATTGTCCTACAGAAGTATGCAAAGGAAAACCCTTGCAACTATTTTGTACTTTCTCTCAACGCTTCTTATGCGCTCAATACTTCCCACGTCGTCATTTCACTTTCATATGAACTCCAACTTTCGCCTGCATGCTTTACATCTACGCCTATAGACTCAGCCACTCAAGTGCTGGTGCCTACGCCCACAAATCAGCTGTTTATAGCTGACATACTTACACACACTTACAGCCACTAATGTGTTTAATTTGTGACGCACAAAACAAATAGCAAAAATACAAAAAAGAAAGAAATAAAAGAAAATTACTATTTCTAAGAAGCCAAATAATGAAGTAGAAAATTGATGCGCGTTGTTTTTGCAGTGATTTCTCTAGGAAATTTCTTTGACTCGAAGAACTCAGTACAAGCGTACGTGGCGTATACGTAACATTACTTGCTGCATTCGAGTGAAACGAGTGGGCAGTAAAATCTTCGCTTGTGTGGGTATGGCTGCACTTTGGCATTGCCATGCACGGAAACTGCTTGTATATATGTATGCATATATATATATTAATACATATATGTATATATATACCTATATGTACATATGTGTGTTGGTGTCTATACAGAGTATAGTGTATTCGAAGCCAAGCTGCATTGCACGCGCTGCCGCCCACTACTCTTAGTACATCCTACACAACCAACAGTTGCCAGACTGGCTGCCGCTTTTACTTTGCTTGATTCTTCGACGGCGTAACTTTTCCACAACCACTTTGTCACACCTACATACATACATAAATTATATTTATATGTATGAGCGGCCCATGCTCATCTAGCTTCTACTGGATATTTTTTTTCTATATATCTTCTTGTTGTTGCAATTTGTTCTATACTTTTTTTTTGTTATAATTTTTCCCCTACTTAGTTGCTGCCTACCTGCGCTGCTGGCTGCCATTTCAATTTTAATTAAAATAACCCTTCTATATAGGTGTGTAGTACTTGCTCATGGCTCAAATGTGCTTGCGTCTCGTTACTTGCCACCTTGCAAACGTCTTTCAATTAACACCAGAACGTGTTAAAACGATTTACAGTTAAATGTTAAGGCTGCATTATCAATTGAGTTGTTGTAAGCTCCCTACATTAACCTTGACTTATACCCTTCCCGTTGTAATGAAAGCGGCAGTATTAGTGATCTCTCGTGTGCTGGTGGGCTTGTGTGTGTATATATGCTTGGGTATAGGTGTATGCTTGAATATATATTTATATTCATGTATGTATGTATATGTAAGCCTCTTTGACCGCAGCGTCACTTGTAATGAGCTGCTATCGATTTGCTCGGCTTATCATTGTTTCCGAGTATTTATTTTACGCCAATTTACAAGGGAGGGAAGGCATTTAACAAGCGTACTAATGCTTAATTGCGCTGTTGTTAGTTTTTTTCCATGTGAAATTGACTATAATTAATGGAGTAGTTAAATTAACACATATCACTTATAACATTAAATCCGATCCGAACAATATGTTCGGAGATTTTGGCGTTGCCTTAAATACCAATCTATGCCAAATTTCGTGAAAATATCTTGTCAAATAAAACTGTTTTTAATACAAGTGCTTGATTTCGATCGGATCCTTTGAGTGGTGGCCACAAACTGAATGAATGAACTCAAACATCGTGATTTTAGAATAGTTATATAAAAATAGTCCCTTTTGTGTATATTACCATTTATATTTATTAAGTTGTTACCTAAATCAAAATTATGGCAAGGAATTGAATTAAAGGTATAAAATGTTGAGGAAATTCAAAAAAAGTATTAATGCGAAATCTTCTCTTTCTTCGATTCTGACTTTATGCGATTGATATGCCAACATCAACTGTAAATTCCCTGATAGGGATAAGACGATTTTCAAGAACAATTTTTTTTCACTGTTTCAACGTTTTCTTCGCTTGTTGACGTGCGTGCACCGTCAGCATGCTCATCGTCATTAACATCTTCTCGGCCTTCTCTAAGCCGCTTGTACCATTTATAAACATATACACAGACCGCGAAAAAAAAATCAAAAATCACCTTTTCATTTGAACACACCTCGTATATGTTTATATACCAAACTTTAAACGTAAAATGCACTGAACTGGCAACGTTTGTCTGTTACAGACAAAAGAGTTAACGCTTGCAGACATTTAGTGAAACAATTACCTTGCATCTTGAACTAATCGCTTACATAACCTTCCAAAAGGAAGAAGAGAGTGTTTAAATTATGTTTATTTGCACACGCGCTTAAATATTTTTGTAAATAGCTATAAGCTAAACAGGCAAATTAAGTAGAAGTTCTTTACACAAGACTTGTCGGCAAATATATAGCTATAAATTCGCAGAGATTTACTGAAATCCGTTTTGTTATACATTTTACTTCACTTCACATGAATTTGTACACCAAGTTTGCAATTACAGTGCGAGTGCATACTTTTAGGCGTCCAATGCGCGTACATCGAGTGCTCTAAGTAAACATCATAAATTATTTACTTCGATGGTACATTTGTTTCTTATTTTTTTCCTTTTGTTCTATACCTTCTCCGCATAATATTTCCATCGCCCTCCAATAGCACATATTTTCCACGTTTTACGTCTGCTGTTTTTGTTTTCAATTTTCTTTATTCTACTTTCTTTACTTTTTTATATATTTTGATAGTTTTTTTTGCTTGTTTTCATTGTCGCGTATTTTGTTTGGTTTTCATGGTCTTTTGTTTTGAGATTTAACAACTCACTTGGCTGCAGTCCCGCCATAAATTCGCAATCTGTTTGTTTTAGAAGCGAAAAATATTTGTGTACGCGCCATCCAAATTTGCTTGCTGTCACACAGTTTTCAATTTTATTTCTTTTCATATAAAAAAAAAGAAATTAGTATAAAAAAATGAAATTCTCCCAAATTATAAAAACATAAATTTTAAGTGTAAATAAAAACCTGGTCCCATATTTCGGAAAAGCTGAATCAATTTGTAAAGAAAATAGTTATAGGAGCTTAAAAAATTATTACCCCGCTCGCTTTACTTCTATTTATACCCATAGATACGTATTATTTTATGATGATTATGATGTTAATTATATTATTTTAATAATTATTTCAGTGAAGAATAAATTTTGTAAATTGTGAAAACCATATTTATTTTAAAAGATTTTCTTTTAAAAATTTTAATTCTTTCATAAATTTATTGCGTTCATTATTTTCATGTAAAGTATTCATGTAAAGTAAATGTTATTATATTTTTTGCAAGCCAGCAATAAGGCGTAGTCTACATTGAGAGCGACGTAGCTGAATAGATTTGTATAAAAATACTTATAGGACCTTAAAAAATATTAGCTGCGCGTTTTACTTTAATTTATACACACTAAAGTATATTATAATCACTCTGATGCTAATTATGTTATTTAAATAATTATTTCAGCGCGAAATAAATTCTTCTAATTGTAAAACCCATATTTTTTCATAAATATGTTGCTTTCGATATTTTCAAATTAGGTGTGTAATTTTAAAAACCGTGTTCCTTTCATAAATATGCAGCTTTTATAAAAAAAACAAGGTGTGCTACTTAGCTAAAGTATGCCTAACTGTAGGCAACATTTTTCTCCTTTAAATAATATTTATAATATATATATATTTTTAATAATTTGTAGTCAGAAAAGGTAAAAAAAAAATACATTTTTTAATCTTTAGATGTATATCTATGTTTTCAACTATGCACAATCGAAAAAAGTCTAAAGAATAAGTAACTTCTTATAGTTGATCTTAAATCAAAAAAGACATTTGTTGCTTCGCCCTAAGGGCATGTGTATCTACATATTTTTCTAGCACTTGTTCCACTTTTTTTGCCACAGATGTACAAACATTTAACTATAAACAATTTAAAATTGTCTTTCGAGTTTCAAACCGCAACTTTTAAGCTCTTGCGCCTAAATGCACACAATCTTATTATGAAAATTAATAATATTTGACCTTCGAAGTGCTTATGAGAATAAATTTATTCAAGTTCGTGCGACTACAAGTGCACTTAATATACACCGACTAAACCCACATCTCAAAAGTATACAAGAAAATCACATCCACGTGTGCACACACACAAATGCATTTATAAATAACATAAGCTCACACACGCCAAAAAGTATACTACAACTTCAACAAAGAAAGTATGTACACTCTTTCAGCAGTGAGCTGGGTTTGTTTTTCCGTTGCAACCCTACGCTTAGACAACATAAAGTTGATTGTTGCACAAAATGCTGGTTGCTAGCTTCCTGCTGTACATATGTAACTATATATGTATGAATATATAATATATATGTGTATATACTCTACTGGTACCAGCTCCACTTGGCACGCTGGCTGAAGCTTCCACTGCATTTCACAACTAATGGTACTCTCATGTCGCTTTTGCATGCATGTATGTGTGTTTGGAATTTTATTTTAGCTTGGAGTGAGTGGCTCATGCTTCTGGCTGCCTCGCTTGCCTGCTGGTGTTCGCTTTGTGTTGGCTTTTTCACCATAAAAGGGCACAAAATTCATGCATTACGCTGCACACGTTGTTTGTGTTGGTGTTGCTGAGCTGTGACGCTGTTGCACATGCCATACGGTCTCCTAGCACAAATGCGTTCTTTCTTTATGTGTATGTGTGTGTGTGGTGCTCTAGGGGGAAAAATCAATATTTTGGAGCATACTTTGTGGCGCGAAAGTTGTTGGTATGCGCAACAAAGCGCGGTCACACCGGCTGCTCCAGCGGCTTTATGGTGGGTTGTAAGAGCCGACAAGCATAGTCACGCACATATTTACTATATACATTTATATACGAGTATATATACATGTATAAGCCTGCCTTTTGGCTTTCTAGCGTTCCAGCTTAAATTTGATACCTACAATCCTCTGTACCTGTGCGTCTGCGAGCTGGCTGCGCGTTGCCATGCTCTTCCCACCTTCCCCCCTGCTCCAACGCAGCGCCATATTCAATGGTAAAGAAAATATTCTCTTTCATCCTTTATTTCCTTCAACTGCTACGCTCTTTTCATCCGGTGCTCAGGCCATGAAATGCAAATTTAATTTAGTCCTTCTATAGCGACTTGAGAACTTTTTTGTTGCCGCTATTCGCCCCGGTTTTGCTTACGCAGCGTTTATGAAGCTTAAACTTATCGCTGTGAAAAATTCAAATTTTTATTAAACCTTTTTCTTTCATGCTCCCACGATATTTTTCGCTTATTTTTTATTTCTTTTTTTCTAATATAAGTTTTAATGCACTTGACTATTTTGCACCTTTTTCTTTTCATTTCGTCCTTAGCTACCTGTGTTTTAATTTTAATACCCTAAACAGGGTATAACAGAGCGCAAGGACGGTGCAACCGAAGTTGACATTTTTTCTTGTTTTAAATTATTTTTGCTTTTTTCAAGTTATTTTCACTAAAGTGAAAGTTATTAAATTTGCAGAAAGTAACTTTTTTCTTATAACAATTACGCTTTTGTCTGTCTGTCTGCGCTTGTGTTACACATACGCATACATACATGTTACTTATGGTCTAAGCCAACACCCAACGCGCACACTTATTCACATACACAGATACTTATTCACAGACACATAGATACACTCTCTGTACTAAGCGCAACTTGGTGAAAGTTAAATTTTCCACAATTTTCCTTTGCTATTGCCACAAAATGTACACTGCCATCGTCATGTCAGCGCAACTGCAAAATTTCCCTCAGCTATCGTTAAATGTGCACAAGTGTGTGTGTATTTTTGTGCTTGCTTTTTCAAAAACTCATTCCTACTCATCACTAATTTAATGTAAATATAGTTTTAGTTGTTTGCATGTGTGCACCCTGCACTCAATTTGGCTTTGTCTTACGCAACCCATGTGCATAAAGTGTTGAAGTGTCTCTTACAGAAAATGCCAAGTTTATGTAAACCTTGCCAAGGAAACGTGCAACGACATCACACATACAGCTTGCAAGTTATTTGTAGAGTTCGCTGAATGCGGAAAAAGTACAGCGCTGCGCAGCGGCAAAGAGTAGTTGAGGGAAGATGGGAAAATTTAAAGCTAGTCATCAGACAAATCTTATCAGCAGAAATACAGGCTTATTTGCAAAAATTGTTTACTTTCTAGCTTGAACACTTTAAAGTAGGTTAATCAAAATGTGAATTAATTAAAACCCAGCAGTTCTCTTGAGAAATTTTGTCTAAAAAAATAAGACACGTTAACTTTAGCTGCACCGAACCTTTAAAACCCTTCAAAAGTGCATTTCTTCTGACATAAAAGCATGTAAAAAGATTTTTATTTTGATTTTGATCGGTCAATTTGTATGACAGCTATATGCTATAGTGGCTCGATCTGAACAATCTGTTTACAAATCGTTGCGTCGCCTTAGACAATAGTCTATGCCGAATTCCGTGAAGATATCTTGTCAAATAAAAAAAAAAATCATACAAGGACTTGATTTTGTTCTATCAGATTGTATGGTAGCTATATCTTATAGTGGTCACATTTGAAAAAGTTTGCTTTCGGTAATAATCCATGCCAAATTTCGTAAAGATATCTCGCCATATAAAAAAGTTTTCAAGAACATGATTTTGATTGTTTAGTTTGTATGGCAGCTATATGCTATAGTGGTCCGATATCAGTGGTTTCGGCAAACGAACAGCTATTTGAGGAGATCTTAAAAACTGAAGGACTATATTGCGTATATACAATACGACAGACCATAACGACTCAGTTATACTATTGTGAAGAGCTCTTATGATAAATTGATGTCAAAAATTTTATATACTAAAATCTGAAGTCTTAAAATAAATTATAATTGTTTAGAGAAGTCAAAACCGTTTCCCACCAAAGAAAGAATCGCCATACATATAAAGAAAGAATCGCCATACATTGCGCATGTCTCAGCGGCGTGTTAACGCAGAATTCGACTAGCTTCAGTGACTACAAAATTCTATTGGGTATTGAAGTATTTAAGTTTTCTTAAATTAATTTGAAGAAGGCTCTCTTCCCTAACACTGCCTGGTTTAGACTTTCAAAGTTAGCAAATTTCGAATACTTAAAACGTTGACTCTTTGGATGATGCCATTGTCTCGTGCTTTTCTAAGGCATATGAACTTAATACTGGCCCTTTGTGGTTTGGTCGAAGGTTATACATTCGACGTTAATCACTGTATAACACTCGTACTGTTATGGGTTTGCTCGTTAGATTAAAATCGCTTGTCTGATTTATGAAAGTTCTTCCTTTGTTTTTAATGCTAATAATTTAAATAAAAAAATATGTGGATATCTATCTGTATTTTATTATAACGGTCTATTTGATTTATGCCAGTGATTGGTTTAATTCGCCAAGGTTCAGCGAATAGAAGAATTAGGCTCTAACTTTCTAAATAACTTCAAATTGATTATATCATCTTACTTTTGTTACTTAATATACTACCTGAGATATTATAGCAGTTCTCTCTTGACGAAATGAAACAGCTATAAGATCCCCCTAATATATCTAGAATCCAAAAAAACGTTCCTCACTCAATTGCGAGCCAAATTTCCAGTATATAAAAGACTACTACATTAAAAGCATGGTCCCCGCTTACTTTCCAATTCATTCAGATAAAAAGTTAGCATTAACATATAAGATTATAAATCATTAATAAGTATTCTAGATAAATAAATGAAACAAAATCAAAAAGCCAGAGTTGTGTCCACAAGATCTTCTAGCTGTAGTAGATGGCAGAGCTCCTCTCCACAAACCCAACCACGAGCCTAATCTAAATTCTCCATTATTTACGTTTAAATGCATTAATTAATAAGTTTATAGGTTTGGAGATATGATTTATAAGAATTTTTTTGCTTGGTGTAATCAACTCAACCTTTTAAATTTTTTTTCGAAATTCTGTTTTCAGAGTCGTTGAAGAAAATTTCTCCGAAGCGACTAGAATTTGAAATAGTTTTCAATAGAGAAATTTTTCTCACCGTCAGATACCTTCTTTTGGTAGTCTTCCGGGAGATCGGCTACGGAATTGAGGGAATCCAAAATTTTTCATTAAATTCTGTAAATGTACAATATTTCAATTTATTTATAAAATTAAATAGCTCTTCAAATAAAACTACCCCCAAAATCGCGTTCTTAATAATAAATATTTCCTTCCTATGTGTCACATTTTCGAACACTTCTAATTCAAATAAATTTAGTGTTTACTCGATGTATTTCTTTCTTACGCCGAAAAATATGCTTCTTGCAAATGAAAATGATAAGCAAAACTATTAATTCCATAGCAAAGCTTATGGTTTGGTTTTTGGTTCCAACTTTCGCAAACCAATTCACATATGCGCACATTCTTCGCAAAATTTGACAAAACTCTCACTCAACGTGCTTGTAATAATTGATATGACGTCACCTAAGTCACTTGACATATGCCAGTTGCGTCTAACTGTATATAATGATTCTCAGAAAAAATTAAACAAAGTTTTCCGCAAGATTTAGTGCCACTTTGTTGCTAAGCAAACATTTGTTCAGGTTTTTCAAAGTGAACTTTAGTTATAGCGCCTAAATATATACTACAATGTTGCATAGAAGTCAGCTGCTGACATTTGTAAGTGGATTTTCGCCAATACAAAAAAAAAGCGCCACTAGAAAGCTATAAATTCGCAAACTTTTGATAAATTGTTACGGAAATAATGTTGAGAGTGTGAAGATTAGGCAATAACATGAACTAACTTAGTTGGAAAATATATTAACCTACGTGCGGTCAAAGAAAAATCAATTGTTGCACGTGGCCTGCGGTGACAAGTAGGCAACTATTACTTTTTGTTAGTCAACTGTGAATGTGCTACTTTAGCTGTATGCAATAAAACGCTTCTACTTCGCCTCTAGAGGAAATGACAGTCACAAGTATGTAGCGCAGATGAGAGAGAGAGAGAATTGTAAAAAGTTGCACGCCTCAAGTTCATTGACTTTTTGGGGGATTTGGTGCCAGTGGTGGCATGGTCTTATAATTAAAACGTTAACGCCCGTATGCTTTTACTAGCTGAAGTTATTTAAATGCTATATGAGTTCAATATCTATTTAGTCTTGCCATAAATGATGTTACAAAGTTTACTATGCATACAGCGAGGACAAATCCGCAGAAAAAAGTGTCATTATTAAATCTTGCAACATATTAATACTGAGTATAATTGTTGTGTATATCACCTAGAATTAATCGTGATATAGATATAAGGTTATATACATACATACGTATATATAAATGATCACGATGACGAGACGAGTTGAAATTCGAATGCCTGTCTGTTCGTCCGTCCGTGGCTGAAAGCAATAACATATTCCTGATTTTAAAGCGCCGCAGATGATTGTCCTTCTTGAAGTGAATATTTGAATCCATTAAACTACAGTTTGGTTGTGATTGGAGAACATGGCCTGTCGAATACCCCACAGAAATTAGGCGAGTCTCAAAATCTTTGGTACGAGCAATGTCGTCAATACCAATAGAAACTGTCGATGCTGCTGTTGATCAATGGCCGACTTGTTTTGGGGCTTGGGTGCAAGCAAAAGGTGAACATTTCGAATACAATTTTTTTCATCGCTCATTTAATATAAAAAATAACTGTTCTATGAATAACGCATATAATAAATAATAAGCGTTGACACTTATTACCTGCCGTTCACACTGTGCCACATCAATGTCAACACAATATGGCTCTTGCTTACAATTTCACCACAATGTGAAATCATATTTTTTTCTTTTCAAATTAAAAGCTCTAGCTTTATTATATAAATATATTTAATTTACCACATTGAACGTTGTTCTATTAGTATTCGAGGAAAACACAAAATTTCCAGCAAATTATTTTTTACAAATTTTTAGTAGTTTTACTGCATATTTTTTGGCATTAAAGCGCAGGCATTGTTGCATTTCAACTCGTAGCCCGCACACACATTGATCACATTACAACAGCAAGTTTATGCTTTCGATTTCATCACAAAGTGAAATCAAATTTTTGTTTTGCCATATTAAACGCCCTGGTAGCTCAGCAATAAATTAAATTACTTATGTTCACCATACGCCTAGCGAACGTTTGGAATAATATTGTATAATGCACATTTAACACAAAATTTTATGAAATATCTTCTGTTAACAGGTATTTGGAAACTTTATTGCATATTTTTAGGCATTTTATGGAATTATGTTTTTCGTAGTTTAATTTAATATCCGAAATTGTCGATTTGTTAGTTAGAATTGCTACAACGAATATTCGAATTTGTTGCTTTATGGGTTGGAATAGCTCTAAAGAATTTTTGTTCGTTATGCATATACATACATCTGTTGCATATTTTTAGGTGTAGAGTAATATATTTTCGTTTTCTAATGGTATGCATTTAAAATATTTTAAAATTTATGGGTTAAAATTTGCTGAACTAAATTGTAATTGTTATGTATACATATTTACTGCATACTTTTAGTCAAATAATTTTAGATGCTCTAAACAGGGTGTATTAAGTTTGCCACGAGGTTTGTAACACCCACAAAGAAACGTGAAAAACTCCAAAAAATATATATATATGGTATATGTATATAAGTGATTAGCGTGACGAGCTCAGTTAATTTAGCTATGTTAGTCTGTCTTTCGATTCTTATATACGCGAACTAGCCCTTAAGTTTTTGAGATATTGGTTTGAAGTTTGGCACACGTCTTTTTCTGTTCAATAAGCTGTTCATTGGTCGGAACCAACGATATCAGACCACTATAGCTTATAGCTCCATACAAACTTAACAAAGAAAATCAAGTTTTTTGCATGAAAACTTTTTTTTACTTTCAAGATGTTTTCACGAAATTTGGTTTAGATTATTGTTCTAGGCAAGGCTATAATCTCCGAACAAATTGTTCAGATTGGACCACTATAGCATATAGCTGTTATATAAACTGGACGATCAACATGAAGTTCTTGTATAGAAAACTCTTTTATTTGACAAAATATCTTCACGAAATTTGACATAGATTATTGCCTTAGTTAACCTTAGAATCACAGAACAAATTGTTCAGATCGGAATACTATAACATACTGCTGTCATATAAAATTTTAAATTCTATACGTTTATAGTCGTATAAGACTCAAGTAGCTTATTAATACCACTTTCGGTTGACTTATATACGGTTTTTGACTTAAAACTGCAGACACACGTCTACATATGTTCATTTTTACTTATTCTCATAAAAAATTAGTTTTATTGGTCATATATCTAGAGCTACTAAAGGACCAAAATCACATTTGCTGATCATTTTTCCTTAGGACTTATGTATATTCTAAATAATAAAAATAATTTAAAATACATCTACCCAATTAAATTTACATATGTAACTACTAACTTCTCTCACCATTTATATTTTACTACCATAACAAGCTAACCTCACTTTTCGCCATTAATTAAAAATTCATTTATAGCATATTTGGCGGCGGTCTATAATGTTTCAGAACTCATTGCAATAATTTACAATTCCCCGTTAATGCGTGTGCTTGTTACATAAGCACATACGCCTCACCTTTTAGCTTCCCGGCATTCAAATTATAACATTACATTTACAACTCACGCACGCGTGCTCAACAAACTTCATGCACTCAAAACGTGTTCTCAACCATAGGCATGTTACATAGTACACCTAAAGGCACGGGGACATGGTCACGCAATGTGCACATGCCTTTCTGAATTCACACAAACGCACGTGCATTTGTGGTATTTGAAGAATGTAGCTGCATTCATCAGATCCACCATGTAATAAACCACTTCCCATTCGAATTTATGGCTTTCATTTGGTTTTAAGCTTTCATATGAAATGTGGTGATAGAAATAGAATCTATACTATATATATGTCTGTAATATTCACTCATACATATTTTTGTGTTTTTTAATCAAATATTAGAATACTATATCACCAACTTTCGACGCTATCAGTGTGTGTATGTTAGTGTAGAGTCAATGCGAGCCTTACGCTGATGTTTATTTTTAGGCGCGTTACAACAAAATTAATTAAATGCCTATGTTTTCCAAAACTATTCAATCAATTAACAGAAAAAAATTATAAACTAAACTAACACGATAGATAGGCTAAACAGCACTCTTATAAGCGCGAGCGCCTAGATATAGACTAAGTCAATTATTACTTTAAAGTTTGCTAGTGCATTTTTATTTGTTATATTTAAATTCAATAGTATAAACTATTGCGCAATAAAAACAAGAAAAACCTAAACTTTGGCGTATTCGTAGGTTGTACCTTTGCTAATAACTCACGCCAAATTTCGTGAAAATATCTCTTTAAACAAAAAAGTTTTCCATATAAGAACTTAATTTTTATCGCTCTGTTTGTATGGCAGCTATATGATGTAGTGATCCGATCTGAACATATTGTTCGGAGATCGTACGCTTGCCTTAAATAATACATCTATTCCAAATTTCATAAAGATATCTCGTCAAATAAAAAACTTTTCCATACAAGGACTTGATTTTGAACGTTCTGTTTGTATGACAGCTATATGCTATAGTGGTGCAATATCGACGTTTCCTATAAGTGAGCTGCTGCTTGGCGAGAAAAGGATATGTGCAAAATTTCAGATCGTTATCTTCAAAGCTAAGAGACTTATACTTGCGTATATACTGACAGTGGGACATGGCTAAATCGACTCAGCTTGTCAAGCTGATTATTTACATATATTGTTTTTAAGAGCTCTGAAGTTTCCATCTGACTGTTACAAGCTATGTGACAAACTTAATATATCCTGTTCAGGGTAAAAAATTGTACAGTGTATTAAACCACACTTACAATCGCAAGCGCCTAAAGATAGGCTAAGTAATAAATTTAAACGTAATTTGCTAGGACGGAAACTGGAAATTAGTATCATGTCTTCTTATAATAAAATTAAATAATATATAAAATAAGCCACAAAAAAACAAATTTATTGTAGTTCTTCAATGTGCTTTGTACCCTTCGTTCTTTTTCCTCGTAAACTCGAAACATATTTCTTAACTATATAACTTGCATAAAGTTAAGTCCAAAAAAAAAATAATATAGTAAATCAGCATTCATTTCATGACCCCTGGTATAATAATTATTTATTATTTTCGCTAATATATGTATTCTTGCCCATGCAACGAAATTAACCCTCAAGCCGCTTTGCATGTCCTTGAGACAAACATTTTTCTCTCATTTGCCTTTCAATGTCAACATTTGGCACATTTCTTTTTACTCCACATTTAGCACTGTCTAGACATTTGGCATCGCATCATAACAATAAATGATTGTTTTCTCCTTCTCATGTTAAATTTGCATATGGTTAATTCGAAATCGGTTGATTACTGGTGGTTTGTCGCC
Organism: Bactrocera oleae; assembly: GCF_042242935.1. NCBI lineage: Eukaryota > Metazoa > Arthropoda > Insecta > Diptera > Tephritidae > Bactrocera > Bactrocera oleae. The sequence continues at coordinate 79,506,469 of NC_091537.1, forward strand.
ATTGTTTACTTACCTTCTGGAATTTGGGGTGAAAATTGCCAAAATCTGTACTTCCATTATGGTAAAGGGTGGTGATTTGCTTGTGGCGTCGCAGTTGTATCAATTTTTTCGTTGATTAAACAACAAATTAGAAAAAAAAATTGTCTGCAAGGGTTCAAGAGAGTTCGTTGAAGTTCAAGGCTTTTTAAGCTGTGCAACGAAAATTAATCGTAGAAAATATAATTGTGTATGTACATATGTATGTAACATATATGTATACATGATACTCAAACATGTTAATTTTTTTGTTGATTTTATTTGCTTCTCAATTTATAGCATGATATATATATATTTGTATGACAATTTTAAGTGTAAATAAAATTAAGAAAATCGAATAAAAATGGTGCTTTAACCTCTTAACCTAATCTACCTAATCGAATCTTAAAAATTATCTCAAAAATTATTAATTATTTGTCTATTCTCATGGCCTTGGTTCAAAATATTTTAATTGAGTGCTCTTTTCTTTTCCAATCAAAGATACAGTTTTACCTAGAATCCTTTTTCTGAAGAAATATTATATATTTTACATTTAAATACATTTGAAATACTCGATACTCAACTCAAGACTTGAGGCTTGACATCCCGCCAAGAAAAACTAAGCAGCTCTACATATTCCAGTGGTACATTGTGAATACATTTGAACTCTTCTTACTATCCAAAGGATTGCTATTTTTCAGGCCTTTGAATGGCTTAGTTTAGTATTTCCAACGACTTTTACATTTCAAAAGATACTGATGTTTCAATTATATAATCATAATTACTGTACTGGGGGTACTAGTTAAATAGTCACTACAAAAATCGATACCCTTTTGTTGATAACACTCTTCTTGCTCTAATAAAGGAACATTCCCAAATTGAGTGACATGCAAATCTTGTCATGCAGCATTGAACAAAAGTGTAAGAAATGCCACGATTCCCTGATACCTCACTAATTAGTTAACTAAATTAGCAAAAAGAGTATTTCTAAGCTGGTGTTTCCCCACCAACAGTCAAACCAAGTTGGGTGTTATATTGTTCTAGCTCTAATTCACATCGAAAATCAACTGGAGAATGGTCGGCCTAAATATATGCTATGCCCGCCTAATTGTATGCTATGAATTCACTGGTATATTCGCACGGTTTGTCTTGATCTTGTCGCAAGTTCATACCTAAGTGGTACTGCATATTCTCCTTTACTACAGACATCACTACAGGAAATATTCAACTGTTACTAAGTCCACAGATTGAAGGCTAGTGCATAACGACTAATCAGCGAAGATATTTCTTACATTTTTGGTTGACTTGTAACTTGAGTCTTATAAAAAAATGTCTCCCGTGTGCAGTTACTTTTGAACTCAAAACCCAAAACTATGCTACATCTTTTAAACTTCACATAATTTGTATTGGCTTTAAAAATAAATAATTGTGGTAATCTCAGCTGTGATTGCGAATCGAACACATAAAGAGCGCTCGTGAAATGCACTTCAAAATAAGTCTTCCTCATCCACTCCACTTTTAGTGGTACAACGATTGTGAGTTGAACGCCGTTGTGCAAGCACTTCATTGAATTGAATGCAGTTGGTAATTTAGCAAATTTTGTTGACTGTACGTGTACGCTGTAGCATGCTTTCAGGCTGAAAAGCAAATATTCGCTAACAGCGAGCTATTTCAAGCACCGCAACCGGCAATTGCCTGCTGTAAGCACAATGGACACGTGCTGCAATTAGAAATGGAGTGAGAAAGTGTAAAAAGTGCAAGTGGAATTCCGTGCAATGAAATTAAATTTTTATATTGTAGTTGCCTATAAGCAATTTTCATGCATTTGTAGTTTTCAAATCAGCTGCTTGCTCGGCGGATGTTATTTGCTTTGCAAATGTTGTTGTCTGTGGACAAAACGAATATGAATACAACTGATTTGAAAACAGAATCAAGCACGGAATTGCTTTCGCTATGTATGTGTATTGGTCCAACTATTCATGGAGGCGATAACTGAAATAAAAATTAAGATATAGACCGCATTCCCAAAATGGTTTCAGATATACTTGGGCTCCAACTATTTTATAATCATTAAGGTATAAACTTCGAATATGACATAGAGAGGTCGCTGTATGACCGACTGTGGGTAATGTTGATATTTTTGAAAAGTAGGCGTGGCACGTGGTCCGTCTTCGAATTTGTTGAATGTACAAGTATGTATCTCGTTATTTGGTGAAAACGTTGCATTTTTACATCTTATATAACGGTATTGATAAAAAGTATTAAGAGTGCGAAAACTGTCGAGGAATTCAGGTCAATAACGCAAAATTTGGGAAATTTATGAGAATTTAAAATTTAAACGACCCTTTGGACTAATCAGCTTTTTACGCGTTAGATAACTTAAACATTTATGGAACGGATAACTTAAACATTTCGGGAGCGTCGTCCTTTAAGCTAGTGGTGTTTAGTATATAACGGTTAATATGCTATATACTTCTCATAGTCCCCGAGGTCGTTGCCATTAGGGTAGCTGTAGATTTACTGCTCCTACCGCCTCCTTCAGGGAAGTGCCTATCCTCTGTTATAGCAGGGCAGCGATAATAATTTGGAGCTCACTAACCGTGCGTTGAAAGCTGGTTAAGGAATGCCTAACTTCATTATGAATGGCATCGAGACACTTCGTGACAAGACTAGTGTGGGCGCCAGGCCACAGCGGAATCGTAGGTAACTGTAAAGCTGACGAGCTGGCAAGAAAAGGCCCTTAGCCCCGCTGCCAGTAGATGCAGTCCTTTGTGAAGCCATAATAATAAAACTTCTCATCTCCCATTCTCATTATAGTAGTCAAAGTGCTATCTCTGGATCAGCCATCGAACCTAACCTAACCTAAAAGTAGCTAAAAACGGTCAAAATCTTTCTACCGCTTCAATATAGTAATTTTCGGAATTCAAATAAAAAAATATTCATACTGTAGAGAAGGCGACTCAGTCAGAGAGAGAAGATCAAAAAACACAACAAAAATGTAGAAAGAGTTTGTCTCCTTAAGCTTAATTTTTATAAAAGTAAAGTTATGTTTATACGTAATTTGAAGTCAATATTTTCTATTTATTGGTGTGAGTTATTTTGATGAAATTATGGCATTTCATTATCATTACTATAACCAAAGCAACATCCCATGCTCCAACGCCATGTTGCAAAAACATGTATCTAAACATCTGTATACATAGTGAACAATCTATAGGCAGCGAATAAAAGCGACACAAAAACTAGTCGATTACCAGAAGTCATTGCTCTTTCGCTTGCCGCGCTCGAATATACTCGCATATATATTTATATTTATGTATATGTATGTGTGTATACATATATATTGACGAACGTATGTATATCGTCCATTGTATGCGACATAGCTGCATTGCTGCAACGAGCGCATTCTTGCTTTTGCTTTTCATTGCTGCAACTGCAACACAAACACCAACACGGTCGACGGCGGCGGCCTGTCATCGTTCCCACTGCATGCAACTGACAATTCCGAGTCTGCTGTCTGGTGTAGGCTTTTGCCGCAGTAATATCTCTTTCATTGCACACATACATACCAGCCCATGTGTGTGTATGGCGCTGCGTGTCTTTCCTTTTGTTGTATGCATTACTGCAGCTCACATGTTTGTTGTTTTAATAATTTTGTTTTTGTTGTTTCAAGTCTTTTAGTTGTTGTTGCCTTAATTTTTTGCTGTTGTTGCTTAAATTTTTGTTGTCCTTGTTTTAAATTTTTTTATTGTTGTTGTTTTAATGGCTAGGTTGTTGTTATTGTTTTTGTTTTTTTGTTTGTTGCCTCGCTCTACTGTTGTTAATTGTGTTTTACTGCCATTCTTACAAGCGTTATGCACATACACACATGCATACATAATGTAGCGCTGTTGCTCTTGTGCCGTCCATATAGAGAGTTGAACCCTTTGTCATTGCCGCTGCTGTTGCACGCATGCACATATATTGTTATTATTGTGTGTTTTTGTAATTTCGCAACTTTTTTTATTTACTGCAAACTGGTGGATTGTTCGGTTTTGCAGCAGGCAATGCAATTGGCAGCCGGACGCTTAATGCATTTTCCCTTGACCGAGGTCACTGTTGGTCAGCCGGCATAGCATAGGTTGCTGGCAACTCGGTATATTCATTGGCTGTTTGGTGTTGAGTGAGCGCAGGAACATACTGTGTTTTATGTTTTGTATAGCTTTGTTTTTGTGTTGAAGGCAAAAAATATATAATTGGTAGGCAATTTTATTCTTATTGCAGCGAAAAATTTATATAATTAGGGTGTTGGTACATTTATGTAGTTGCAACAATATTTTTTTTATAGATATTAAATAAATACTTTCAATTTTATATACACTTTATATATATATATATATTGTACATAATATAGTACAAAGAACCGTATTAAATAGTTGCTACAAAAAAGTATTTAATTAATTATTACAACAGTGATTTCCAACCATAAAAAACTGTAGTTGGCTATCAGGCGAGTTCTGTTCTATAGGCTGATCCAGAATATCAACAACGTCTTATTCAAAAGGATAATACGAACTGAATGGTCTAATTATCGGGCGTTTTAAACACTTTCGGCACCCATTTTACCTTCCAAAGCTGTCAAAAAGATCACTACTAATTTCAAGAGAGCAAATGTCGGCTATTAAACCCTTCTTTTTTGGCTATAAAACTTTCAAAATTTTAATTTTTATAATTTCTGAAGTATTAAGTCTTCAAATAGTTCCTGCCTTTTTTATAGGTCTATTTTTTACATATAGCATATCGAATGCGCATATATTTGAGAATATTCTTTGAAATTTTTAAGTTGATACGCCAAAAAGTTTTGAAGATATAAGCATATTTGTAGTATTTTTTAACTTAGTCTAATCGAGTTCCAAAACTTTACATGCGTTTTTCTCAGAGTCGGTGTGGGAATTTTTTCCGAAACGACTGTATCAATCGATTTAAAATTTTCACCCGATCTTTTTACATATATTATATTTGTCAAGTAATTGAAGACAGAAGGCATACGATTTCGGATAATAATTTAAAGTTTTTAAGCCTTTCTGAAGTGTAAACTTTTTCACAGAAGACGGCTTTTTTTGGGAAGCCTCCATTTTGTCTAAAATTAAAATTTTGACTAACCATTCGATTATTACCAGTACTCATCTATAGAAATGTTTTTTTTTTTAGTTTTTGGATTTGGGTTAATTTTAAGCAAAAAATTCTTGCTTACCTTCTCCTTCCTCCTGGAGATCGACTACGGAATCAAGGGATTCCAGAAATTTTCAAAATGAATTGCCGATTATTACAGGACATTAAATTCTGTAAATGTGCGTTGTTTATTTATTAATTAAATTAAATACATTTAAAAATAAAAAAATAAGAAAAAACGCGTTTCTTTTACTTGCAATATATTCATTAATTATTGACCTTTGAGTCCCTATAAACACATTTAGTTTAATTTGCCATGATACCATTTTTTTCTTGTTTGCTTAGTAGCCTGGTTGCTTAACATTTTGCGCTTTCTTCTGAATTAAGCCAGTTAATTCACTTTTGAAACACATTTTTCTGCCCTTGGTCCTTTCAACCTGCTCACGATCAATTTTAGTAGTGATAATATTGGATACTACACGCGACTTTTGCTTTGTTGGCACATTTTTTAATAGTAATTTGTATAAGATCTGCAGTGGTGTGTCCTCAAACAGCTTCTGGCTTATCGAAAGTGCTTTAGTCACTTCGTAATTGTGGTTTAAAGCGAACAACAGTCTCCACGTACACGGTTAATTTCTCTCATTGTGATGTGCTTAAACTCCACAAAAACTGCTAAGTACTGTTCCTTGCGAAGCCAGATAAAAGCTCTTTGTCACTTTATTTATATTCTATACTTTCACTTGAATGTTTAAAGGTTTAATTTGGCAAAGGCGAAACATTCGAGAAGACGTTTTTTGTTTGACTTCAGTTCGAACGAGAATGTCTTCGCGACCATCTTCGTTTTGAAAAATATAGTTTCGAGATAATCATCTTTAAAGTTTAGTGTTGAGCGGAATTACTGGAATGCTGCAAAACTACAGCAGATTGGTGAAGAAAATATTGTTTTTTTTACTACTCTACCAAGTCGATAATGTTTCGGGATTCTGAATTGCATTTTAAGCTCAAAAAATTAACGGTAGGAGATGGAAAAGCCATTTTAAAATAATATAAATCACTTTTCTTCAAACTTACGAGTGTATTTCTAAAAATTCTTAGTCGAATATGATAAATCCACACATTACAACAGCGAAATTATAAGCTTGACTAAATATTCATACTATATATGTACCATATATACATATACAGGTTGCTTGAAAAGTTTCTGCGCTCGAAATGAAAAAATACTGTTTTTGGTACGAAATATATTTTTTTATTCAATATAATCTCCCTTAACTTCAATGCACTTATTTCAATGATCCTCCAATAATTTTATGCCATCCCTATACTGATTTTCCGGAAACTCTGCAAAATACCCGTCTACGACTGTAATAGCTTCTTTATTGGACGAAAAACGCTTTCCGGAAACGGAATTGTTTCCGGTTTCTGAAGTAGTAGTAGTCGCTGGGAGCTAAATCTGGTGAAAACGGTGGATGCTCAAGCAATTCATACTTTAATTTGTTGAATTTTGTCATTGTTAAAACACCTTTATGAGCGGGTGATTTGTCTTGATGAAAAATGATATTTTGTGCTGCAAACCAGTTCTTTTGTTACGCATTTTTTTCATTCAGCTGATCCAAAAGGCTGCAACAATATTCAGAGGTGATTGTTTTACCTTTCTACAGATATGAAATCAGCAAAACTCCTTTTGCATCCCACAAACTGATGCCATTTTCTTTGCTGATCGTTGTGACTTCACCTGCTTTGGAGCTTAACAACCAGTTTCAGTCAACTGTTAATAATCCAAGTCTCATCCATAGTTATAAAACGACGCAAGAAATCGGTTTTATTCTGCTTAAAACGCTCCAAATTATGCTGAGAAATTTGTTTTCCATCCCGTTTTTGGTTGAATTGTGACGAAATATGGCACTAACTTTCCAAACAGCGGTTTCATATGTAATTCTAAATGTAAAATATGTAGTACTCATTCATCTGAGATGCCTATGGCATTAGCAATTTCACGTCAAACTTGGATCTTTACTAACAATATCACGAATTTGCTCAATCATTTCTGGTGAGGTTGCGGGTTTTGGCTGTCCTTTGGGTGGATCGTCTTCAAGCCTAGTACGACCACGTCTAAACTCACCAGCCTAATATTCAAAGCTGCGTTTTGAAGGTAAAGACTCCTAATACACTTCTAACAATTGTTCATAAATTTCCTTTGCTTTTAAACTTTATAAAACAAAGAATCTAATGACTGCGCAATATCAATTTTTTTTTTCATAGTAAAAAAATACTCTAATACGTCAACTTCAAATGGCTTCTAAACAAATAATTAATGGACAGAATGACTTGTAATTTTGCATGTGTTCTCACAACAGATGTACCGACTTGAGAAAAAAAATTGGAGCTAGTATTGCTATTTCTTGGTAAGACCAACCAACTTTTATACCAACCTGAGTATCTAAACCAAAAAACCGTTAACTTCGGTTGCAACAAAGCTGGAATCCCTTCACATAGAAACAAGTTTTCATACAAGAAGTTTATTTCGATCGTTCAGTTTGTATGCAAGCTATATGCTGTAGTAGTCCCATATCGGCGGTTCCGACTCCAGCTTCCTTGGAAGGAAAGAACGTGTGCAAAATTTCAGGGAGGGATTAGTTTGCGTATATATAGACAGACAGATGGACATGGCTTAATCAACTCAGCTCGTCACGCTGATCATATATATTTATATATATTTTATAGATTCTAAGACGTTTCCTTCTGCGTGTTATAAACTTCGTGGCAAATTTAATGAATCCTGTTCAGGGTATAAAAATATTTCATAATCATTATTTACAATTTTCCTCCATAATCCCTTGTTATATTACAAAAGTTCTCCAGTATATTATAAAGACTATGCTCTCAGATATTTTACATTTATTGCGATAATACAGACAGATTTTAGCAAAGTTCAACTAAGCAATTTGCAAAAGCATCCCCTCCTCAAATGCCGATTTGCAAACTTTTTTTATTACTCAACATATTTTCGACGCGTCAGGCTAAGACATCCGCTGGCGATGCACATTTGCGGGGTCCTTGAACTGTGAAGAATAATAACAACAACTGCTGAGCGCAAGCTACAGACTGAAAGTTGTCAATACAAGGCGAAGCAAGGCAAGCAAACGCATCTTAAGGTTATTGCTACTTGCTTGGCCGATATGTGCGATCGATAACCCTTTTCAAACACATACATATAAATATTACATATAGAAATGTATATACAAAGTATGTCAGCATGTGTGTGCGCGAGACACTGAAATCAAGCACATTAAGAATGTGGCTTTAAAAGTGTACAAAAATTCGCTGCTTCTGTCAATTTTTGTTGTTGCTGCTAATCGCCGGCAACTTGCCGCTGACGACTGCGAGTGTCTGCAAAATCTTTGTTGCGGTGCTGATACTGATTTCTTGTTGTTGTTTGTTTTTTATGTTGTTGCCGCTGTTGTCTACATTTTTGTTCCTTTTTCGGCAGTGTCGAAAAAAAGTCCTCACGTTATTGCACACAGATTTAGTGGCAGTGTTAGTGAACTGCTTGCAACACAATTCCCACAACACTTCAGACGTCTGTTGAACTTCCTTTGTTTCGTATTTTTCGCATGAAAACCGGCTACCCTGAAAAAATCACATACAAATAAAACTATCAGTACACACAAATAAAGCTAAATTTTTCGTCTGGATTTCGACATCTGTCTGACTCCAGTACAGACTATGCACCTTAAAAGTGGCTACACAAAATTAAAATTGTACAAGACAAACACGACGGGCAGTGTACTCGAGCATTGTGATTTAAAAATAATAATGGAATCACAAGACCATATATTATATAATATTATATATTTTTGTATATGCACTATCATCTACATCCCATATCTGCCAGTAAAAAAGATCAGCAAGCGGTTGTTTGCCTCAAAATAATTACAAAATAAATTTTACTTAACAAAACGTAACAAAGTTAACTGTTACGGTGTCCACAAATTTCCGGAAAATCCATTTGCTGTTTGCTACAAATTCCGAGCGCATTAATTGGACGCATATTCACCTTGGCTGGGCGCAATACAGGCCTATTTAAACAAAATTAAATTGTATGGATAACTGGCAAACCCTGTCGGAATTTTGAAGAATTTTTTTTTTTTATAAATTTGAAATTGTTGGCATAATAGCCATGGAAACTCCTGTGGGAATCTTCATTAAATGTTTTTAATAAAATAAAATATGCCTAAGAGAAAAAAGTTAATTTGTTTTGTGATTTGCGTTAAAATTTATTTAAACGGAAAACTTAGTTTATCAAAAAAAAAGTTACTTATTTTAAATGTAACCTAAAATATGTTTTGAAGTAATTTAATCAAGAAATTTCATGAAAAATAAAATATTCACCCTCAAACTTTTCATAAAAGTCCGCAAATATTTTATTTAATTAAATCACCTCGTTTATATATTATATGAAAGCAAGGCGAGTTATTCACCCGATTTTATCAATTTTAGGCCCAAAAACACAATGCCATTAGAAAAAGACGATACGTGAATTTCATTAAGATAATCCACCGTTGAACGATATATGCGGTGTACAATCAATCGGAAGTTCGAAAATCTTTTTAAAGGGTGTTTTTTGTATACATGTGTTTTTAAGACGAACTAAAACGCATTAAATTTAATTTTATGGCCAAAAATTTAGCTTTAAATTTAAGCTCGTATGAGGCAATAGCGCGCCAAATATTATCTGCCAAGGCGTTAATCGTCTCGAGCTTATTAAGCGAGTTCACTTAATCCCATAAAAAATAGTCCAGCGCTGCTAAACCGCACAGTCTTGGAGGCCTCGCAGAGGCGAGACAGAGTTATCTTCAATAAATTTATTGTAGCGCCATCTTATAAACAAAGGTTGTCCACAACAACATACTTCTCAGGCACGTCATCAATTATGGCTCTATAGCATTCCCCCACTGACAAGCATTATGGCAGACTTAATTTTTGAAGATATATGAACCAATGATTCCCTCTGTCCATTGAGCACACAAAACAGTGCTTTTTTGAGAATGTGACGGCGTCTCAACAATAGCTTGTGGTCATCACTCCAAATCGACAATTTTGTTTATTAACGTACGCATTCAACCAGTGCTTCTTCACTGAAAATCGTCATCGCGTTTTGGGCCCATTCCCAGAAAGTGCGACGGATGGACTCATTGAGATCTTCTTCGATACTCTGCTCTACAGCAGGAAGAACGCTTTCGCTGCGCACTTCATCGCATCTTTGAGGATGCACATTATCCAGTAGAGTACGAAAATCGATACATGTTTGCTCGAATTACCGCCTCTGCTGGACGACTATGTCGACCAAATATCGGTCGCAGGCGAAGCGAACCATTATTTTGTTAATAAATTTGCACTATAATACGCTTGCAGTTCCGGAGTAAGTCTTTTCGTTATGAAATGGCAAGCTAAACCGAATATAAATCGAGTAACAGCTGTCAAAAAGGCCAGGAGCGAAAAAAGTATTACCTCATGGAAAACCACACGAAAATAGTAGTAGTAGTAATAAATATTAATAGGTATATATCACAGATTGACCGTGATTTTCAGTAATTTGATAATGTGAAATTTTTGATAAATATTTTTTTTATTATCGTAATTCAGTTAAAAATTATTTTTATATAAAAAACCTCGGAAATTTTATTTAACATTTTATTTCACAGTTGTAGACATAACTACGATAAAAAAAAAAATTGTGGCAACCATATTAAATATGTTTATTTTTACATTTCAGAAAACGTTCTTAATCTTGTTTTATGTTCAACTTGAAAGGTTTAATAAATATAAAAAATATACCAAAATACTGATGGCAACCCTATCAAATTTTTTTTTTGCTTTTTTTCAAAAACCATTCTCTTGTTTTAAGCTCAATTTGAAAATTTTCATTAGTTTAATAAAAATTAATAATAAACAAAAATACAGATGGCAACCCTATTGAAAAGTTTAATATTTAAAGCTATTTCAGAAACAAAAAATATAACTACAGTTAATATTGTGCTTTAATTTTCCCCTAAACAACCTAATTCCTTTCACTTCCGATCAGTAAATCAAATAACCCTGAAGTTATTTCCTACAAGGATTCACGAACGCACCCGCAAGGCTGCCACCGCAGCACACACACCACATGAATAAAAGCAAACTTCAAAAGTCCGCCCTTCAACGTGACACGTCTGCCCTTCAACGAACGACAGCGGTACGTTGTCCTTGTATGTATGGTTTTTGCCACACTTAAACCCAGTGACGCTTCCCCTGCTAGTTGCCTTGACTGTGCCCCAAACATAAGAGTACAATAAACTTTACTGGCAATTTATGATTGTCTGTCACGTCGTGCATACATTTGTTCGTCTGTCTGCACAGTCGCCTGTTGAAGCAGACAATCAGCAGCTGCTCCTACCGCTTCCACCAATACACACGCAGTGGCAACTATGTTGCTGCGACTAAAAGCAGACCCTCCACACATCTGCATGTCGTCTTGTTGTCCTTCCTAAGCTTGTTGGTAATGACTTCGTCTCTGTGTGTGCGCCGCTCCCAAACATAACTGACGCTGTGCTGGTTAATGTTGCAAACGGCATTGTATGTATGTCTTTTCTGACTTTGCTTGTCAGTCGCCCCCTTTTTTGGGAAAGTATTACTTTCATTGGCCCCGCCGCAATTTGTCTTGTGTTGCTTTTCTCATTTATGGCTTATACTACTCGGGTATTAATTACTATGACTGCTGTTGTGGTAGCTGTGTTAATGCTCTTAAATTTATACTCTTTGAAATTGTTCCTGTAAGTTCCCGCTTTGCCCTCGGTTTATTCAATATATTCACTCAAGCTCTGCATACCACAAGTTAACCCCATTCACTTTGTCTTTGCGAATTTATAGTTATCCTTCTTGTTTTTTTTGTTTTTCTTGATTATTTGCAATTTCTGTTTGCTCTCCTCTTGTTCGGTTTTATTAGCCATTTAAACCATTTCATAGTTGTGGTTTGCTTTAATGTCCTTTGTTAGTATTCAACACTCAATGCTTTGACCGCAAATGAATTGGCGCGGTTCGGCTTTCGGCTATCGTTGTCTGTGTTTGGCAGACATGTTCTTCTAGTGTACTGACAGTTGGCGTCGCATCAGCTATTGTCTAATGTGCCATGTTGTCACGCAGCAACCAGCTTCAGTTAAAGTAATTACGCCCGTAATCTGTCGCATATGCTGCGGCTGTTTTCTGCTCTGCGAGTTAGCTATTTTTTCTTGCCTTTTTTTGTCACGCAGCTTTTTATCGTCAATTACTTAGTGTACGGCTTTTACGTCCATACCGCATAATGGAACAAGTGAATTTGGCCTTGTGGTTCGGTTAGTGACCTCATAAACAGCTGGGATATCTGCTGCAATTCGGAGAGCTGCAATTCGGAGAGCTTTCGAATTACATGGTTACCAGTTAAGCAGCATTAAGGAGGAAGTGCTGAGCTGAGTGTATTGATGATTACAACTAATCTGGATATGATAATCGATAATTTACAGTTATAATTTAGACCATGTGTAGATTTATTGTTAAGTATATTATTATTACGTTTCTAAATCGTTATGAAATTATAAACAAACATGCGCCTTACGTCGAGTAGAGAGAGTATAACTCGAAATCGTAACTCACATTTTATCGGTTATCTAAAATCAAATTATCTCACTTCTGACTAAAGTTTTCACGCTTGTATACTTCAAACATACGTCTAAGCTTTTTCATTCGTTTTGAGTCACAGATAGATTTTTGTAAAGCCACTTCTATAAACGTTTTGCAGTATTTCTTTATAATAGTTGCATTATGTTTACAATAGAAAATCTCAAAATTTACCATTACTTTTCGTCCACGAAGTAAAATATTTTATGAAGTATTGCAATGTAACGCTTAGGTTAGTTAACTCCGCCTGTCAACTCATCAAATTCGACGTGAATTATGAAAAATTAAAATGTTTTTTATACAAATCTATATTAGCAATATCAGACTCGTTTGGGTGCCTAAACAGAAAGTAGTAGATTTACTGAACTATTTGCCCATAGCAAAGTTCATCTTACCGTAATCGTAGGAGTTCTTATTGAACATTATCCAATAGGCAATCATGCTGCAAGGATAAAAATCCAAACGGATGAAAACTGTCAAAGTTGTATGGAAGTAAGGGAGGTGAAAACATCCAGATACTTTCTTCTCCATTGTCCAGCTTTTGCAAGACTGAGGCTGAAACATCTCGGCAGTCCTACTTTCGGCGAACCAGGAGACATAGCCGAAACTGATATTAGCCGCCTTTAAGCGCTTCGTCGATTTATGAGGGTCCGACTATTAAGTTGTTAAAGCGCGATCGTTATCGGTGAGGATCGACCTTTTAACGTATATTAACAAATTAAAAATGGGCGCCTTTGAGTCAAGATACCAGTTTTTAAGCCTCGACCGTGATTGTCGTTACTCCTTTAGTGAATTTCTTTCCATGGCCTCGCTAGAATTATTATACGTAACCAGAAGAGATATTTGAGTCTAAGAAACAGCGAAAAATTTCAAAGGGACTAATCGGCTGACTGAGCGATGACATTTGGTAGCCCAACGATTTGTTTAATGCTCAAAGTTTAGCTCAATATATTATATATTTCGATTTAGGTGGAAAATAATTTTATTTTAGTACAGTTTAATTTACTAGCATCTATTCTTTAATTCACTTCACTAAACTTGTTTGAAATTCGCCTAGTTGCCTTAGTTAGCACTTAATTTAATGCAGTTTACATTTAATCGAATTTAATTAGTCGATATTTATATGTTAGACAGCTGCTTAAAAATGTGTATTTGCCAAACGCTTATGCTTATAAAATTTAGTTCATCGTTAACTGTGTTCAATTTACCTTACACTGAAGCAATTAGCTAATTGTGCAATTAGCATTTATTTTATAACTCATTGGTATTGGTAACTCATTGGCATAAAAGTGCCAACTATTTGTTCTATATGAACATGGTATTCAGTAAATTTACTAATTGACTAAATGAAGGTGCTGTCATTTAACGTCAACTAGTTTCGACGTCTGTAGCTTATCATGTTTGGAATTGATTTAGTTTGTCTCACTTATCAATACGAGTACGAATTTATGTCATTTAAAATTTCAAGCCTTTATTACACACTAGTTAATATCAGCTGTTGTAAATTTGTATTAAGACTCAAAGCAATAAAATAATGAACTCTTTGTCTGTGAGTAAATTATATTACGTAATAAATTGCCTAAAGTTTTCGTTTTAATTACGAATATATATATTTATGTATTTGCCATTTGTTGTCTCGCCAACAGACAACACAGTCTTACGTATCACTAAAAATCTATTTATGCCCACCTAATAACGTCTTAAGCTGTAGTCATCAATTTTGACGTCTTAAACCATAACTTTGAGTTCATTTGTGAGTTGTGACAGCTTAAACTCAAGCAAAGGCAGGAAGTGTGTAGCTCATTTATTCATATACATTGGGCAGCTGCATGCGACGTTTTGGTATAATGCCCTGTTAAGTAGCTATGCCGATAAGCTTAACTATTCCTGCTTTATTGTATGACGAATGCAATGAAAATCTAATTACTGCTGTGCTATTTACATATAATACATAACCGATTTCATTGCCATTGCCTACAGCTAAGAAGTATGCGAAATTTAATTAGTCGAAGCTGCCACCCTTCGCCACCTTTACTCGTATAGAGAGAGCCAGAGAGTTACACCCGCTTTGGAAGTCTGTAAACGCTTGACAACAAAATTGTAGGCTTTGGTGTGTAGATGTATATATATATGTATGTGCATAGATAAATGTGTATTGAATTAAGCATATACCTACATATGTGCGACATAGTCATTACGTCAGGCATTTTAAGTTTGAGAATTATTTGGTATGCGCTGATTTATGTATTGTCATTTTAATTGGTGGATTTGTATGTATTTTGTCATACATACATACATACATACGTTCTAGATTATATTATGTAAGTATGTAAGTGTATATATGTACACATTATCTTTGCTTGACTACAACAATTCCTTATCCAACGTTAGAGTACTTTATTGTCAATATACATTGTCGTTATCGAAATCATATGAGTAATATGTTTTGTTAACTATTGTATTAATTTTTGTTTATATACTAAAAAAAATAATTTTAATTAAATCTAAACACCAAAAAGGGTTCTCATAAAATTCGTCTATTAAAAAACGCAAAATGCAACACTGGTATCAATATTAAAATTGGGTTAAAAAAAAAAAATATTTCTATCTTCCTAATCCATAGAAATATAATATGCCACATGTAATTCAGTTACTGGAAGATTATAGATTTTTAGTCAAAGCCTAGCCTGAATTTTGCTTAGCTGCACCTTATGTGCATATGTTTGCTAAAATCCGAAACATCATCGTTATAATGTTGAGCAATATTAGATTTTCTTATTTTAAGGTTATAATAAAACTCGAATATTATCAAAATATGATTAATTTTCTCTATAAAGACATATATTTATTCTCCTCTCAAAATGTAGTCTCTTTGATTTCTTTCAATCTGTTGTCCTTATTGCATCTTTCCTAGAATATAATATGTTTTAATAAATCCTCTTCATAAACATGATGGTTACGGTTGGATCCTCCTCCTTTCAGAATACGATCGAAAAGAAACTTGTGACAAGTTATGTGACAAAACGTTGAAAAATACTAGCTCGTTTCAATAGTCGCCATAAGTGACTCATCTTCAAATACCACATACAAGAGCAATCGGCTGTTGGAATGTTTTTAGATACGTCGCCCAGTTCCGATTCACTGAGTGTTTATCCGAATTTTTTGCATGCGAGG